>NC_064246.1:75532245-76929745 GCF_003254725.2 Canis lupus dingo
AAAAATTTTACTTTCATGAATTTCTTTTCTTCTGTCTAGTATCCTAGTTCAGACTCTCAAAATTCAACCCTTCCCAAATTGTATGCAGAAGAATTCTTTTGGGGAAAATATTAACAGATTTTGCAACTACGTAAATTTGTATCTCTGGTATCCTACCAACTGAACTATAAGTTTCACAAAGTTAGGGAGCAAATCTTATACTGTTTTATGCCTTTATAGCATCTGGCAGGTGCTGAGTTAAAAACTTGTTGATTGACTTACATAAAAAGAAAGTGAGGACTCCTGGGTGGCTCAGTGGTTGAGCGTCTGCCTTCTGCCTTTGGCTCAGGGTGTGCTCGCAAGTCCCGGGATTGAGTCCCACCTCGGGCTCCCTGTGAGGAGCCTGCTTCTCCCTCTGTCTATGTCTGTGCCTCTCTGTCTCTCATGAATAAATAAAACCTTTTTTTTTTTTTAAAGTAAAGTAAATAAGATTTTTCCAGGTTTTGTAAGATATTCATTATTTGTAAATATGCACGTGTAAATCTGCCTTTATTCACAGAATTTACTGAATTTAAATTTATAGCATTTAACTTGGCCTTTTGTAATTATGTAACATAATCTTTGTTTGATTTTATTTGTAAGGTACATCTTATTCAGGTTATGAAGCAGCAGTGTATTCAGCTGCATCCTCCTACTACCAACAGCAGCAGCAGCAACAGAAGCAGGCGGCAGCGGCAGCAGCAGCTGCTGCTGCAACAGCTGCCTGGACAGGGACCACCTTTACTAAAAAAGCACCATTCCAAAATAAACAACTGAAACCAAAACAGCCTCCCAAACCACCCCAGATTCACTATTGTGATGTTTGTAAGATCAGCTGTGCTGGACCACAGGTACTTACGTTGTATGTTTTAGTTTTACCACGAGTCTTCAGTGGTTATTGTTGGTAGTTAAGTATGGTTGATATTCTAATTCTTACACTCATGGAGAAGGTTTACATTTTCTTTCCTGTTAGCTTTTAGCTAACACATATTTCAATAAACAGTCTTTTCTTTTTTAAGAAGTATTTGTGTTGAGGTACAGGAATTCTATTAAGAAAAAACTTATAAAGTGATTATGAACGAAAATGAAAAATGGGCAAATTATACCTTTTTTTCATGAAAGATAACTTTGCTCTTTAAATAAAACTTAAATTTAACTTAAAAGTTTAATATTCAAATTAATTGGAGTTGGGGATAAGATTGAATTTTTATTTCTCTTTTAGCATCTACACCTTGCTTTATAAAGCCTTTATACAAAATTCTTCAACTTAACATAGTTGACTCTTGATTTCCTTCAAGGCTTTTCTGCGAGGTCCATTTTGAGTATATGAATAGAATTTTACAGCTGAAAAAGGATGACCATAGAGAGAATTTAGTCTTACATACTTGAATTAAAGATAAGTTTGTCAAATGTATTATTTTTTAGAGCATATAAATGGCAGAAGAAAATTATCTTTCTGGAATATTAAAAATCCTTAAAATAAGCCCTTTTAACAATCAAGTTTGCAGGATAGCATTTCTAATAAGACTGATTTTTTTGTTCATGCTTTATAGAATATTACTTATTTCTGTATAATCTCTGTGAGATAATAGAAACTTTGGGACAAGAAAGATGTGGGAAGTGTCTTTTTCAAAAATATCAACTAATGAAACATGTAAAATTTCTATCCCCCCCCCCCCCCCCCCCCCGGTTTTTCTCCTGGTTGCTACACGTAAAATATGTAATTTAGGCATGAGTGTTTTATAAAGTCTAATGTATTTAACCCTTATCCCAATGTTATTTGTTAATTTCCTTAAAAATGTCTTATAGAAGAATTGACCAGCAATTTGGCAAAGGCATGTTATTAGAAAGGAACAGTCTTTGTAGTAGTTTCTTTCAGTTATATTGTCTTTGCCCCACCTGTGTACATTCTTTTTAATTTACCAGATTAGTTTTATCTACTTTTTAATACTGCTTGTTTTAGATTATTTTCAATGAACAGCATTCCCTGAGTTATACAAATTAGGGAATAACTGTGGACTATTTAATATGGGACTAGTTAAATAAAACCTTCTTTCTCCCTATTTTGAGTGTGATAGGAAACAGTTTCATTGTAAGTATGTGGCCAGGGTAGAGGGAGCAGGTAAGAAATGGTGGCAGGGACACAGGATTAAACATGGAAGGGAGTACATCCTACTCTGTGGTAGCTATTGAGAGCGGATGATGCTATTAGTGGCAAATGTATACCTAAGAGATGTGTTGAATATCTGGTACCCATATAGATAGAACATGTCTAGGAGCATAGGTGAGAAGTAGCATTTAGAATGAGGCTCACTGTTGATTTGGAGTGTCTAGATTTTTACAAAAGAACAGGCCAGCGATAATTCTGCAAGTGAAAGGCAGTGTCTTAAGGGGCTAATGAGCTCAGAGAAAAGCATCATTGACATTGTGCGTTAGAATCTAGGTAGTTGTGGACATGAGGAGGGAGAGTAAGGTTCAGACTTAGGGGCCATGGTTCCAGTCGTATTACTGTATGGCTTTGGACAAGTTGAAGATCTTCACTTCTTTGGGCTTTTGTTTCCTCACTTATTAAGGACTTGCCCTAAATAATTGAGGCTCACACTGCTCCATGGAGCCACTTTAGGCCACTGCAGATCATGAGAATCAGATGACTGGGTCTTAGGTCTCCCTCTTTTGTTTCAAAAACAGAGCAACTTTCCCTGCTTCTGCATAAGATTTCACTTGGAGAGAGCATTCTCTTTTTTAAAAATTAGAAAATCATTGTTTTTAGGTAATCTCTGTAAAGTTCCATCAAGCTCTGAAATTCTGTGATGAATGTACAATTTTATGCTAATGATACGTCTGTCTTAAAAACAATCATAAAAATAAAACATGAAAATGGAACTATTTGGCCCCATTCAAGAAAAAAGAAATAGCAATCCTTATTAACCTCCTCATTTTAATAAATCTGCCTTCTTTAATTATCTGATTCCAGACAATTTTTAATATATAATTTCATTATTTTGTTGACTCATATTACAATAATACTGTTTTTCCTAGAAAATATATATAATTTTGGCTATTGCATATTTTAAATAAGCTTTATTCAGGATAGTATGGGTTCTATATGAAAAAGCATTCTGAGTTAGAAAAGTTATATAAATAAATATACCTGCTCCTATAAAATATCTTGTTACCACTTTTTTTTCATGATATAGATACATTGCCTCCCTCATCTTAATTCTACAATTAAATAATTTGTTCAGTGATCACTCTGTCCATCATTATACATAACCATCATACATAAGTAATAAAAGGATTCAAATTCTTAAAACTGGAAGTGGTTAGCTTATATTGATAATATGGCTATATATGAAGGTTCTTTGTAAATCAGCGTGTTAGGTAAATGTATTCTTGATAAAGTACAGAGAACGACAGGTATATCACATTTATAGGGAATCCTACGTGCTCTTGTTCAGTTGCTTTTTCAGTCGTTCAGTGCTCATTTTTAAGTGAGTATCAGAGATTTGAGAATTGAAATTTCAAATGATACAGATAGAAAATAAGCAAAGCAAAATTTATCCTTTTTGTTTGAAACAGACTTATAAAGAACATTTAGAAGGACAAAAACATAAAAAAAAAGAAGCCGCATTGAAAGCTTCACAAAATACCAGCAGCAGCAACAATTCTACTCGTGGGACTCAAAATCAGCTACGTTGTGAGCTCTGCGATGTGTCTTGTACAGGAGCAGATGCATATGCTGCCCACATTCGTGGTGCTAAGCATCAGAAAGTAGGTGTTCTTTCCCACACACCCTTATGTCTTACTCTGTTTTCTTTTACTTTTTCAATGGAGGGTTTAAATATAGGTGACTTTAAAACTTGAACACTGAGTGGATTATAAGCCTTGTTTATATGCTAATATACATAAAGGTAGCATCAAATACTCATTGTTTAAAGGAAAGACTGGAGAATTTTTTCTTTAAATTAAAGGAGATCATTTATTCTGCCAATTAGAAATTTGTTGTATGATTATTAATTTTCTTCTTGTCATGCTTAAGTCCTGGTTAGGTATTTATGTAGCCAAGTTGATTTCATCTTTTTCTGCCTTGGTTTCCTCATCCTGTGGTAAATGGAATATGTGTCAAAGTCTACTTCACAGAGATAGTTTTGAAAGCAATGAGTTTTATGTATACAAATGAAAACACAACAAAGAAAAACATAATTCAGATTTTTATTTTATAAAGTCTTTTATTGCCAGCTTGGAACAACTAAGAGTATTCCCTGAGTTATCAAAAAAGGGCTGATTTTGTTTAGTGTATGTTTAAAGCAGAGAATGTATATATACTTTAAGGTTTTTATTTAAAATGATGAAAAAATAAATATCCATTTCCTTGTTTTCTAAAAATATACTCTTTCAGACGAAGTAAAAAATCTATACTTTTTGAGTTTCTTAACAAATGTGCTTTTATTTTGTAGGTGGTTAAATTACACACAAAACTTGGTAAACCCATTCCTTCAACAGAACCAAATGTTGTTAGCCAAGCTACTTCTTCAACAGCTGTGTCTGCTTCAAAACCGACTGCCTCTCCCTCAAGCATTGCAGCAAGCAATTGTACTGTGAATACTTCATCAATTGCAACTTCTTCAGTGAAAGGTCTTACAACTACAGGAAACTCGTCTCTTAATAGCACATCCAACACTAAAGTATCAGCAGTGCCTACAAATATGGCTGCCAAGAAAACATCTACACCCAAAATAAACTTTGTTGGCAAGTACTTAAGATTCTGTGTTCCTCCTAACTCTGTCAAAGTGATGTTTCTCCTCCATTCCAGGACTTACCCCTCTGTTTTATGCTCTTGTACCCATCTCTCTTCTCTGGTACCTTATTTGGTCACATACCTTTTTTTTTTTCTTCCTCAGTCCTTTGTCTTCTGATGAAGGTCCTTCAGAAGGACCTTCTTCCTTTTGGTCCTACAGGTTTACATGTGTCTTCTGTAGTCTTTAAAAAATAACCAGGGGGACGCCTGGGTGGCTCAGTGGTTGAGTGCCTACCTTTGGCTCAGGTCATGATCCTGGAATCAAGGATTAAGTCCTGCATCAGGCTCCCTGTGGGGAGCCCTCTGCCTGTATCTCTGCCTCTGTGTGTGTGTGTGTGTCTTTCATGAATAAATAAATAAAATCTTAAAAAAAAAAAAAAAAACAGATAGGGACACCTGGGTGGCTCAGTCGGTTAAGTGTCTGCCTTCAGCTGGGGTCATGATCCTGAGATCCTGGGATTGAGCCTCATATTGAGCTCCCTGCTCAGCAGGGAATCTGCTTCTCCCTTTCCACATTCCTTTCCCCCTATGCCTTCCCTCTCTCGCTCACTCTCTCTTAAACAAAATCTTTAAAAATAATTAAAAGAACAAAAAGTTAAAAACCAGTCATTTTCTTATTACTATAATCCTCTCAAGCTGCAGTTTAATTCCTGCTTTCTCTACTTTTATATTTCTTATCCAGTCCTCTGCCTGTTACAGTGTTTCCACTCTACGGTTCTGAAACTGCTTTCAGGAGTAGCCAAAGACTTAATTGCCAAATCCAGTGACCAGTTTTCAGTCTCACCCTGTTGACCCTGTTGACCTCTTTAACATCTGACATAGTTGACTGCTTAAAGCTTCAAGTCTCTTTTATATGTCTACCAACCCCTTTTGCAGGTGTCATATTGATTCTTTTTGCTTCATGTTCATTAAATAGTGCTCATGAGATTCTGATTCTGGTTCTTCTCTCACTCTTCTCACCCAGTGTTCACAAGTAGTCTCATTCATTCCAGTGTGCAGTAACTTTAAAATCTTTTGTACAGACTTAAAACTCCCACCTTTTAGAGCTATGTTGTAGGAATTACTTGGTCATTTTCTCTATGGTTCTCTATGGTCGACCCTTGTCTCATTCTATCACAAGAGTGTCATGCAATAATCTTGTCAAATTGCAGCTTTTTTCACATGGAAAACTTCACTGTTATTCTTTCTGCTTGTTTATTGCCTCCTTCAGTTGTATACATCGTTCTCTTGTTTCTGCCACTACACTATTTCTACCCCCAAAAAAAATTATTTTTCTAAATAGTTACTGTCTTGATTTTAGGCCTTCAAAGTATCTTCCTTAGAGTTTCGTCTCTGACCACGTCCAGTTTCTCCAATGCTTATCAAAGTCATTTTGTTAAAATACATGCCAAATTGTTAGTCTCCTGCTTAAAAATTGCAGTGGTCTTCTCCTTGCTTGTAGGGGAAAAAAAACTATATTCCTTAATTATGCTATCCAAGGCCTTCATAGTCTGACCCCTGCCCCATGTGTAATGACGTCTGCCTATGTAGTACTTGATGCTGATGTCTTCCTTGAATTTACTATAGTCTTTTAAACTTCATGTTGTTGTGTATAATACTCTATTTAGACATGATTCTCATCTTTCTGCTGGGCCAGATTCATACTTGTTAATGATTTTTTGGAAGCCCAGTTCAAGTGACACACCCTTAGTGAAGCCTTTGCTAACTGGATCATGTTAGAGAGTGGTGGCTCCTTTTTTTTTTTTTTCTTTTTTTCTTTTTTTACATTCCCACCACACTGTGTTCCTACTTACTATATATAGCACTTACCACACTGTATTATAATTATTTGTATCTTCTCTTAAATTGTTAGCATCTTAAAGGCAGCTACATTGTCTTATTCTTACAGTACCAGGACTTAGGACACTACCCAGTACCTTGGGAGGGAGGGAGGCATACAGACATGAATTAGGCTTAGACCCTACCTTTTTTGGTATTTGATGTTCATTTTTAGGTATTTGCTGTTACAAGAGTCATGGTGGGGACGGAAAGGATCATTAGGTATTGGAAAATGGAAAAATCTAGATACGTATTTCATTAACGGATAAAAAGGCCAAATGGTTGATGTGTTTTTCAAAATTCAGATGGATGTCAAGCAGGAGTTGGACTAATTAATGGTGAAAAAATAAGAACTTTATCGGAAATATCTGTTGCATCAGATAATATATTTACAAAAAGAAAATTAAAATTACTGTAATTCTTTTATGCTCTTCTAGGTGGGAATAAGCTGCAATCAACAGGAAATAAAACAGAAGACTTAAAAGGAACTGAATGCGTTAAAAGCACTCCTGTCACCTCTGTACAGATTCCAGAAGTAAAGCCAGACACCGTGTCAGAACCAGTCACACCTGCATCTCTTGCTGCTTTGCAGAGTGACGTGCAGCCAGTGGGCCATGATTATGTGGAGGAGGTATTGATTTGAGAATACCGTCACTATGAGATATAGAAAGGAAATATGTCACTTCGGGGGCGCCTGGGTGCTCATGCTCAGTCGGTTAAATGTTCCACTCTTGATTTCATCTCAGGTCATGAACTCAGGGTTGTGAGATTGAGCCCCGTGCTGGGCGTGGAGGCTGCTTAAAACTCTCTCTTCTGTACCACCACCTCCCTCACCTGCCCCCCCCAACTCTGTCATTTTGTTGTAGCAATGCTTTGTTCATGAAATTAGATTTAGATTACTTATAAAGGAATATCATAGGTATCTTTGTTAAAGGCTTTTACAAAGCATGCCCTTGGGGCACTTGTATGGCTCAATCAGTTGGTTTTGGCTCAGGTCGTGATCTTACAGTGGGCTCCACATTCATCAGGGAATCCACCTGAAGATTCACTCCCTCTGCTCCTCCCCACCTCAGATAAATAATTTTTTTAAAAAGTGTCCACATCTGTAAAACTTGGATATTTCCAAAGTTGCGAAGATTAGATTATAAAGTACCTAGGACAGTGCCTAGCATATAGTAGATTTTTGGTAAATATTTCATTTTCTCCCATCAAGAAAAATTACATATTATGTTGTCTTTATCAGATAGAAAACTAACTAGATTGTGTAGTTTATAAGTAATTCACAATTTAAAAATTATAGATCTTAAGAGAGTAAAGTTTGATTATCTGTAGAAATGTACATGGCCAGGACACCTTAATCTTTAATGATATTGGTTAATTAAGTAATCCTAAACTATTAGAGAATTGCATTCGGAGCCAGTCTTTAAAGCTGTCACAAATAATTTGAACCTAGTATCTATTATAGACATTTTATTAACCTGTACTTCTTTTCCTGACTGTACATTTAGAAAAACTTGACATTGATTTTCCATAAAGTTACATGTTTAAAATCTTGAACTTTGTAGAAACTTGTATACCAAAATAATGTCTTTAATCGTCTTTATTTCTATCTCTAAGAGCAGTTACCTAGCCACTAGTAGGCATTCACTCTTTATTAGAGAATTTATTAGGGAACTATTATCTAATCGCATTTAAGCCTGTATGTCTATACATAGTTAAAAGTTTTGAAATTAAAATTAATATCAAAAGCAAATACATGCAAATACACATATTGCATGCTGCAATTAAGAATTTTAACATTTAGCCTGTTTTTGAAGATTATCCTTTTAAAAAACAGACATCGAAAAAATTTTTAAAAAGAAAATAAAAAATAGATATCGTCTATTTTCCCCCCAACTTGAAACTCTTAATTGTTTACATTTATTCATCACAGAATTTGTGAGGGTTTGTGAATGAAGTCTTCAACTATACTATTCCTGTTATGATTCTTACATTTTTTTTCCCATGTCAAGGTACGAAATGATGAGGGGAAAGTAATTCGATTCCATTGTAAATTATGCGAATGCAGTTTTAATGATCCCAATGCTAAGGAGATGCACTTGAAAGGGCGAAGACACAGACTTCAATATAAAGTGAGTAAAATTTTAACTGGGGGAGGGGGGGAACTAGTCAGTTAAGTGACCAACTCTTAATTTGGCTTAGGTCATGATCTCAGGGTTGTGAGATCAAGCCCCACATCACATCAGGCGTGGAGCCTGCCTAAGAATCTCTTTCCCTCTACCCCTCCCCCTCTTAAAAAAATTTCAGCTGTCTTTTTCTTTTAACAGAGCTTGGAACATTGTCCATAGAAAACAAAACATCTAAACATAACTCAGTTCATGAACTCCATTCTAACATTAGCATGTCCTGTCTCCCTTGGATTCAGATGTTTGGTTTTTATTTTTATTTTATTTATTTTTTTTTTAATTTTTTATTTTTTTTTAAATTTATTTATGATAGTCACAGAGAGAGAGAGAGAGAGGCGCAGAGACACAGGCAGAGGGAGAAGCAGGCTCCATGCACCGGGAGCCCGATGTGGGATTCGATCCCGGGTCTCCAGGATCGCGCCCTGGGCCAAAGGCAGGCGCCAAACCGCTGCGCCACCCAGGGATCCCTTGTTTGGTTTTTATTGATTAGTTAACAGTATAACCATATTTTATCATTTTTAGTTACTATAACATTGCTTGGATCAGGTAATCATGTAATTATAGATAATTGCTTCACATAAGCTGTTTTGAAAGAAGTATTAGGTCTCCATTTATTTACCTGCTCTGTCTTGGTAGAATTCCAGCTAAAATGAATTTTATGATGAGGAATTCTTCATTGAAAACACTTCAAGGGCAGCCCCAGTGGTGCAGCGGTTTGGCGCCGCCTGCAGCCCAGGGTGTGATCCTGGAGACTCTGGATCGAGTCCCACATCAGGCTCTCTGTATGATGCCTGCTTCTCTCTCTGCCTGTGTCTCTGCCTCTCTCTCTGTCTCTGTGAATAAATAAATAAAATCTTTAAAAAAAAAAAAAAAAAACACTTCAAATGTTAAATTAAATGCAGAACATTTATTTAAAGTTTTTTAGGGGATCCCTGGGTGGCGCAGCGGTTTAGTGCCTGCCTTTGGCCCAGGGCACGATCCTGGAGATCTGGGATCAAATCCCACATCGGGCTCCCTGCATGGAGCCTGCTTCTCCCTCTGCCTGTGTCTCTGCCTCTCTCTCTCTCTCTCTCTCTCTCTGTGTGTGTGACTATCGTGAATAAATAAATAAAATCTTAAACATAAATAAATAAATAAAATCATAAATAAAGTTTTTTATTAGGCTAATGTACTGGATTCGTGTTTTCCCTTCTAAATACAGAGGTGGTGAAAATTAAAAGAATTTTTTTTTTTTAACCCTACACTCAGACATTTAGAATCATTACTTACAAAGAAGTAAAGGAAGGTTAAATATCCATTAGTCCCCTAAGGAATTCTTCTATTGGTTAACACTAAGTTATGTACTTTTTCATATGAAGTATGTTGTCATAAACTTGGACAATTTGGGGAGTGGGAAGGGAAAATAAATAAGTTTATTAATGTATTTTGAATCTTCCCTCTTGTACAAATTTCATTTTACTGATTTTACTCTTATAATAAATTTGCAACTGAAAGATGAAAGACTGGAGGATTGTGTGATTTAATAATATATGTAGAATTGTTGGAGGGCCTGCTGACTTTTTAAGTGTCTGTATTAACAGAAAAAAGTAAATCCAGATTTGCAAGTAGAAGTAAAGCCCAGTATTCGAGCCAGAAAGATTCAAGAAGAGAAAATGAGGAAGCAGATGCAGAAAGAAGAGTATTGGCGAAGACGAGAAGAAGAAGAACGCTGGAGAATGGAAATGAGGTAGTATCTTTAACTTTTAGTAGCATGATAGAAAGTGGTTCAACCTTTCTAAAAAACTTAGCTATTCTGAGTATGTGACTTCCATTCAGAGCAATCCAGATTTATTTAATGTACTTTTAATTTTCGCTTTTCAGGAAGATCCTAGGTCTAGGAAAGACATGCATTAAAATTAAGTTATTGGCTATTCTAGTATTTGACCGTGGCCTTGGTATTAGGAATTATGTGGTAAGTGGTATCTTATATATATATATATATATGTATATAATATATATCCAGAAATAGTTTATTTATATATAGATTTTTGTTTTTTTTAAAGCAAACTCGACTACACTTAGTGTGGGGCTTGAACTCACGATCCCAAGATCAGGAGTCACATGCTTTACTGACTGAGCTAGCCAGGTGCCCCAGAATAATATTACAAATTAAATGCCCCAGTTTAAAACAAAATAGAACATTTGGTTATATGATAAAAATATCCTGGGATGCCTGAATGGCTCAGCGGTTGAGCTGCTGCCTTTGGCTCAGGGTGTGATTTTAGCCCTGGGATCGAGTCCCACAATCAGCTCCCTGCAGGGAGCCTGCTTCTCCCTCTGCCTATGTTTCTGCCTCTCTCTCTGTGTGTCTCTTAGGAATAAATAAAATCTTTTAAAAAAATATCCTGAGTGTAAGATTTCATAGATAGACATTAATAATGTGGTTTTTTAAATTTAATTTTATTTTTTTAAGATTTTATTTGAAAGAGAGACAAAGATAGTGACCAAAATAGCACAAGCGGAAAAAAGAGGGAAAAGCAGGCTCCCTGCTGAGCAAGGAGCCCAACATGCAGCTTGATCCCAGAACCCTGGGAAGACAGTTGATTAACCAACTGAGAGCTTACCCAGGCACGCCAAGGTGTCTTATTTTTAAAAGAAGCTTATGGAAGCTTTAGAAGCTATAGGGCAGGAAAAAACATCTTCTAAAGATACATAAATATTCAGTTTTATTGATACAACTGACATATTTTTTGAGAGAGAGCAAGCCAGTAAGGGGGTATAGAGGGAAAGGAGAGAGAATCTGAAGTAGGCTCCATGCCCAGTGTAGAGCCTCACTCAAGGCTCAGTCTCACAACCCCGAGATCATGACCTGAGCTAAAATCAAGAGTCAGGCACGTAACTGGCTGAGCCACCCAGGTACCCCAACATATCCTTAAATGATACAGTTCGGGGGAACCCAGCTTGCTCAGACAGTAGAGCATGTGACGCTTGATTTCAGGGTTATGAAATCAAGCCCCATATTGGGTTATAGAGCTTACTTGAAAAAATTAAATGGCACAATTAATGGTTTTAAGTATTGTTCATGGAGTTGTACAGCCATCACCACAATCAATTTTTGAACCATTAGCAGTCCCTCTCTATTTTCCTTGCAACCCCTACCTCTACCCATAGGCAACCACAATATACTTTCTGTCTGTAGACTTATTCTGGAGATTTCATTAAAATGGAGTCATACAAAAAATAAATAAAATAAATGGAATCATACTGTGTGGGGGTTTTTGTCTGCCTACTTTCACTTACAATGTTTTCAAGCTTCATGCAGTGTTACAGCATGTATCAGTACTTTTTTCATTTCATGGCTGGGTAATAGTCCATTGTATGAATGTGTAACATTGTCCATTTATCAGTGGATAGACATTGGTGGTGTTTCCACTTTTGGGCTATCATGAATACTGCTGCTAAGAGTATTTGTGTAGAAGTTTTAAAATACAATTTCAAAAAATAAGAACAAGCGTAATGTACACATTTTATAACTCACTTTCTTCATTTATGTCAACTTAAAAATAAAGGTAAGATTATTTTTCATGACAGCATAGTATTCTCTTATGTAGCCATGTAATTTTCTTTCTAACTTGTCCCATCTTGTTAGATATTTAGGTTCTTTCCAGAGTTTCTCTAACATAATTATTACATTAGCCATCCTTGAGGCTGTATTATTACATACATCATAATTAGTTGCTAATAATAATATTTCCAGAAATGGAAGTACTTGTTTGAAAGAGACCTGTACTGAATACTGTAATTTCGGTGGTTTTCAGACTTTTTGAAATATCTTTTTACTCAGTAATTATTGAAGACTCCAAAGAGCTTTTGCTTATGTAGGTTTTAGCTGTCATGATTTCACCATATTAAAATTAAAACTGAAGTTTAAAATGACATTTTAACTATATAAACATATCAACTAATTACATTACATTAAATGTATTTAATAAATATAAAATGGCGAAAACCATAAAATAACTATTTCTTCACCAAAATAATGAAAATGACAGCTTTTACATTTTTGCAATTTAATGTCTTGCTTAAGAGAAAGCAGCATGATTCTCATGTGCTTCTGTTTTCAGTTTGTTGTGATAGCACATTTTGCCTCTGGATAACTCCATTGTAAAATTCAAAAGAGAATAAGAATGGAAAAGGTAAATTTTGTCTTATGTTACCAAGACATGGATCCTCTGACCTGCCATCAGGGACCATCTGAAGTTCTTAGACCACACTTTGAAAATGACTGTTATAACATTAAAGCTTCTGCCAACGAGAGAGTGAAATATGAAATCCTTTTAGTTTTTTTGTTTTCAAATAGAAATTTGGGGGAAGAGGGGGAAATCTTTTCATACTTGTTTCTGTTCAGTTTGAATTGTAATTATATTACTGGCAAATTTTCAAAAATTTTGAGCATAGTTGACATACAATACTACATTAGTTTTAGGTGTACAACATAGTGATTCAGTAAGTTTATACTTCATGCTATGCTTACCACAAGTGTAGCTACCATCTGTTCTCAGACGACATTGTTAACAATATCACTGAGTTATTCTGTATTTGTTATTCTGTGCCTTTTATTCCTGTGATTTACTCATTTCATAACTAGAAGCCTGTATTTCCTCTTCACCCATTTTGCCCATCCTTTCACAACCTTCCCCTGTGGCAAACATCAATTCTATTTATAGATCTAATGTTGCCTTTTGTTTGTTTATTCACTTGGGTTTTTTTTTTAGATTCCACAAGTGAATGAAATCATATGTTTGTCTTTCTTAGTCTGACTTATTTCACTTAGCATAATACCTTCTATGTCTATCCATGTTGTTCCAAATGGGCAATCTTATCCTTTCTTATGGCTGCATAATATTCCTATATATGTCTGTGTTTTCCTGTTCACATATTCCTTATCTATTTGTGTATCAGTGAACACTTTGGTTGCTTCCATATCTTGGCTATTGTAAATGCTGCAGTAAACATAGGAGTGCACATATCTTTTCAAATTAGTGTTTTTATTTTCTTTGGGTAGGTACATAGTAGTGGAATTATTGGATCATAAGGTATTTTTGTTTTCTATAGTGGTTGCACCAATTTACATTCCCATCAGCAGTGTACGAGGGTTCCTTTTCCCCCCACATCCTGTCAACCTCTTGTTTATTTCATAAGTTGAACTTTATTTCATGTTTGACCACTTACATTTCTTGGTAAATTGCCTATTCATTTTTTTATTTTTTTACTTACCAGTTGATTTGTACAGACACTGTATTGTAGTTATAAACCTATTATTAATGTGTTATCTTCAGATACTTTATTTTTTAATATGTTTATATAATATCAGTCTCATTTTTATGATAATCTGCCTTTGTAATCCATTTTAAATTCTCTGTACTTAGATTATGGAGCTTTTCCTCTTTTGCTGATGTATCAAATATTAAGCATCTAATGGTATGCTAGAAAATTGTACATACTGTGTTAGGCACTGAGTATGAATTGGTAAGCAATGGATAAAAATCTGTGCCTTCATGTAACTTAAATGTTTGTGTTCAGTAATAACAGTAAACCATTCAAAACTGGAATGAATGTGGTTTTCCAGAACCTTCAACCTGTTTTTATTCATTTTCTCTCAAGGCCTAAATAACAGAGAAGTATGTTTCTATACTACTTTTGAGTAGTATAGAATGACCTAAAAAACACTGCTTATTCCCAACCCGAGGAAATTGGTAGTTTCTGCAAAAAGCTACTTGAGAAGCATACTTCTCTCTCTCTTTTTTTTTGGGGGGGGGGGGTGAGTGGGGTGGGAAGGGAGGAGCATCCTTCTGTTGTATATTAAACAAATTTGTCTATAAAACCTTAATGCTTAATGCTATCAATTTGCTTTAGAGACAGGATTTCCCTTGGGACAAGTTATCAGTATCCTAGTTTGAAGCTAAAAGTGAAGACAGAAGTGAGAGTGAGTGAGCTAGTTAAAAATTAGATTCTGAAAATGACTATTAAAGCAGAGGTCATACAATAGCTACCTACAGTCCAAGTTCAGCCTGTGGGTGTTTCATTTGATATACATGGCACTTATTTTTATTTTTGTGTTTTTAAAGATTTTATTTATTTGAGACAGCACAAGGGGAGCGGGCGGGGGGAGGGGGTGTGGAGCAGATTCCCCACCAAACAGGGAACCTGATGCCCTGGGATCATGCCCTGAGCCAAAGGCAGACGCTTAACTAACTAAGCCACCCAGCCACCTCTATGTGGTATTTCTAATCCTGATGATCTTGGGATTGCAAACCTGTATTCCCTTATGGCAGTAATTAATAGGGACTAAGTAGCAGCTGTTCACTGTTCTCTCTAGCCAGAACATATACTTTCTTTTTTTTCCCTTAAAATTTTTATTTAAATTCTAGTTCTTTAATGAACATATGCTTTCTCCTTGACCATAGTCCTTTCCACCTTTAATATGTCCCCCAGGAATCCCTGGGTGGCGCAGTGGTTTGGCACCTGCCTTTGGCCCAGGGCACGATCCTGGAGACCCGGGATCGAATCCCACATCGGACTCCCGGTGCATGGAGCCTGCTTCTCCCTCTGCCTGTGTCTCTGCCTCTCTCTCTCTCTCTTTCTCTGTGACTATCATAAATAAATAAATAAATATTTAAAAAATAATAATAATATGTCCCCCAAAATGAGACAGAATATGAGTTGCCATTTATCATTGTCTTGCACTGTTATTTTTCTTCATAGTAGACAAATGTCTTTGTGTACGCTTGTATCATAAATGAGGACTTTAAAAGTAGGCTTTAGGGATGCTTGGGTGGCTCAGGAGTTGGAGCATCTGCCTTTGTCTCAGGGTGTAATCCCAAGGTCCAGGAATCGAGTTCTGCATTGGGCTCCCAGTGAGGAACCTGTTTCTCCCTCTGCCTATGTCTCTGCCTCTCCCTGTGTATCTCTCAGAATAAATAAATAAAATCGAAATGAATGAATGAAGGCTTAAGAGATTGTCTCTAAGGAGAAAATAGGAGAGAGCCCATTTCTTCGGAGACAGAAAATTCCTGAATGTGTGTTTCAGGTCTTTCATTCAACACACATTACTGGTCTGGCCACTCTAAGTAGGCATTTAAGATTACAGTCTTTCTCTTAAAGAGGGCAAGGTTAGAAGGAAGGAACTCTGAGGTTTCTGATATTCGTTCCTTTGACTTTGGCATTCGGCTCTGAAGTTTTATGTTGCTTTTCTCTTAGTTTTCTCGCCTCTTTTCACTCGTATATACTTCCATTTACTTACAGATGAAAGCAAATAAAGGATTTTAAATACAGTAGGGGAAAAGAAACATGTTAGCTAAGCTGATTTGGGTCAGGTTTTTTTTTTTTTTTTTTAAGATTTTATTTATTTATTCATGATAATCACACAGAGAGAGAGAGAGAGAGAGAGAAGCAGAGACACGGGCAGAGGGAGAAGCAGGCTCCATGCAGGAGCCCGACGTGGGATCCGATCCCAGGTCTCCAGGATCACACCCCGGGCCAAAGGCAGGCGCTAAACCGCTGCGCCACCCAGGGATGCCTGGGGCAGTTTTTTTTTTTTTTAATTACATTTTTTGTCATTATTGACGTAAGTTCTTGGGTTGTATTTTTCTTAAAGGCTTGTAATATCATTCTCCATTTTCAGGCGTTATGAAGAGGACATGTACTGGAGAAGAATGGAGGAAGAACAACACCATTGGGATGATCGCCGCCGAATGCCTGATGGAGGATATCCTCATGGTCCTCCAGGCCCATTAGGCCTTCTAGGAGTCCGACCAGGCATGCCTCCTCAGCCACAGGGGCCTGCAGTGAGTGTCCATGTAGTTTATATAAGGGGGTGAAAGTGTAAAATTGGTTCAGCATTAGAAGATAACAGTTTGGGGGAGCTAATTCTTAGATTTAATCTCATTCTCAGTGTAATTTTTTTATCTGATTCAGAATTTTCCCTCCTTTTATTATAATTTCCCAATTCATGTCTTTATATGTAAGGACTTCACAGAGTTTCTTGAACCTTTCTTACTTTCAGCATAAGCCAAACAGGAACAGAGCTTGTTTTGTTGAGTGTTCTTTAACATTAGAGATTTTCTTTCCTTTTTTCTTCTTGAGATTAGCAAGAACCACCAATTTTGAAGTCAGCTGCTTTGCCTTCAGAATTATCTCCCCATTACAGTTGATGAGAATCTTTTTGCTTCAAATCCTGACCATCTAAAACCTACAACTGCTTCTGATTTGAGTGCAGGATAAGGAGTAGGTAAATGGTTCCACATGAGTATCACAGTTGATATACTAGGAAAACTATAGAAAAGATGTATCTTGAGAGTATGTGTTGCATAGAAGCTGTGTAAAAGAAGAGACACCGGGTGATGAGGAACATTTCATAGAGGTTCAGACTATAAAACAATAAGAGGATTTTTTTTTTTCTGTTTTCCAGAGAACATTTAGCAGAAATCAGCAAATTCCTTCTCTTTAACTTACTCTTTCTCATTTGTCTTTACACAGAACAAGCATTTGTAAGCACTGTTTTATTTTTATCAAAGCCAAAAAAAGTTTCACAATCACTGGTCTTTAAAGTTGAGTAAAAAAGTATATCAGAACCTTAGATAATGGTGTTGGGCAAAGCATGTGTATATACAGAGATATGCATGCATATATAATCATCTGACTCTTGATAGTATATAACTTCAAAGTTTGCGGTTTTATTTTTACTGAAATAGAAAAGAGGAACATAGTTTTAAATGGACATTTTGCATAGTTGACTTTCTTATCAAAAAGCTATGACAAGCATATGTATAGCTGAAAAATAGTAGTTTACTTTTGCTCAGGAAACATTATTTTTAAATGAAGTAACTTTTTTTCTCTAGCCCTTACGTCGTCCTGACTCTTCTGATGACCGTTATGTAATGACAAAACATGCAACCATTTATCCAACTGAAGAGGAATTACAGGCAGTTCAGAAAATTGTTTCTATCACTGAACGCGCTTTAAAACTTGTTTCAGACAGTTTGTCTGAACATGAGAAGAGCAAGAGCAAAGAGGGAGATGATAAGAAAGAGGGAGGTAAAGACAGGTGTGTTTTCAGAGTTACTTACTTTGCATATTTTTGTTTTTCCTTCCATGGACTTCTTACACTTGAAATAAAAAGGTACAAGGACTAAAAACTCTGGTGTGAGTGTACGTCTTGTCTTGTTTGAGTAGATATTTAATGTATTTAGGTGTTTTTTGCTAAAATGAGAAATACACCGTTCCTTACAATCGCCAATCTTGATTTTACTCCTTTTATTTTGATTTATATAAAACTATTTTGAGTCTTTTTTCAAAGCAGCTTTTGTAATTGCATTCAGCTGCTCTTCAGTTTTTGTTGCATTGCATCTGTCCTATGTTCAGTTTTTGTTTTAGCAACTTGTTTCCTTCATGCGTTAACCATAGGCATGAAAAAACTTAAGCTTTGAAGCACCTTTTTTGGGGGAGGGACCCCAAGATGGGGCTTGAACTCATGACCCTGAGATCAAGAGTTAGACACTTAACCAACTGAGCCACTCAGGCAGGCACCCCTAAAAACATCTTTCATAACAAGTTTTGCATTGTGATCTACAAGTTCTCATTTTCCTTTTATCATTTGGAAATATTTTTATATTAAAAATAACTTTTGGGGCATGTGGGTGGCTCAGTTAAGCATCCAACTTTTGATCTCACCTCAGGTCTCAATCTCAGGGTCATGAGTTAGGAAAAAAAAAAAGAACCACCGCCATGACTCTTACTCTGATTTGTAAAATGAAACACAGAAATGTTAATGTTCTTTGAAACTGTCCCTGTGAGAACTTAGCTCTTTATTTATCCATATTTCTTATCTAAATGAAGGATACTTCTTAAAAATATTAAGTATTTTTAAACTGTAGTTGGTGAAACTTTTAATAGTATAAAAATTATTTAATTTATTATTGTATATTTAGGGATTATCATGGCTCTGGTTGAGGAGAGAAATGTCATAATATAATTTGATTTCACTGCAGAGCTTTAAAAGGAGTTTTGCGAGTGGGAGTATTGGCAAAAGGATTACTTCTCCGAGGAGATAGAAATGTCAACCTTGTTTTGCTGTGCTCTGAGAAACCTTCAAAGACATTATTAAGCCGTATTGCAGAAAACCTACCCAAACAGCTTGCTGTAAGTATTATGGAAATGTTCATTTTTACCCCTTGTCTGGTTCAGAAGTTTTTGGCAGGACTAACTGTGCTTCAGCCTAAACCTAAGCCAGCCTTTAAATTTTTGGCTTGACTTTCCATATTGAGTTTTTTGTTTCGTTGTGCAAATTGGTAGAACTATTTTCTACTTTGTCTTTTTAGGTTTTATAGTGCTTGTATTTGACATGAAGCCATCTTGCTAATTTATTTTAAAATGTAAAATTGTAGCACATGTCTCATCCTGTTTTTTTCCCCAAGATTTGATGCATAAGAAAGAAGGTACTGAGGACAGAAAATGGTCTTTCTTTTTTTTGTTGTTAAAAATAAAGGCCCTGTATAGCAAACATAAAATTTTAAAATCTGTGAACCTCTTGCCCATTAGAATACATGTTTTTAATAAAATATAGTAAGAAATAGTCTTTCCATTTTGAATTTCCCTAGTTTTATTGTGATTTTTTTATTTTGTTTTTGTTCTATGTTTATGATAGGAATTCTCCTGTTTCCATCTAGCAAATCATAGCAATGGACAATTAGTAGAATATCCCATTTTGGTCATACAAAAGCAAACCTTTTTTTTTTTTTTTTTTTTTTTTTTTTTATTTATGGTAGTCACACAGAGAGAGAGAGAGGCAGAGACATAGGCAGAGGGAGAAGCAGGCTCCATGCACCAGGAGCCCGACATGGGATTTGATCCTGGGTCTCCAGGATCGCGCCCTGGGCCAAAGGCAGGCACTAAACCGCTGCGCCACCCAGGGTTCCCCAAAAGCAAACTTTTTTTTTTTTTGTCTTAAGTTTGAATTCTAAAAAATTTTATATGTGAGTTTGTCAGAATCTCAGATTTGGCTTTAGAGTGAATATTCTGTGGAGTGCCCGGGTGGCACAGTCTGGCTCTTGGTTTTGGCTCGCATCATGAGATCGAGCCCCACTTTGGGCTTGGCCCTTAGCACAGAGTCTGCTTAAGTCTCTCTCCCTCAATGAACTAGGGGTGGTGGAAGGGGAGGTGGGCGAGGGGTGGGGGTGACTGGGTGACGGGCACTGAGGGGGGCACTTGATGGGATGGCACTGGGTGTTATTCTATATGTTGGCAAATTGAACACCAATAAAAAATAAATTTATTTTTTAAAAAAAGTCTCTCTCCCTCTCTTTTGCACCTGCCCCCCCTGCACTTACTTGTATATTTGCTCTCTCTCTCCCCACCTCAAAAATATAAATCTTCAAAAAATAAATATTCCTTGAATAATTTATATAATTTATTTTAAAACCTTGCAGTTTGGGATCCCGGGTGGCTCAGCGGTTTAGTGCCTGCCTTCGGCCCAGGGCATGGTCCTGGAGTCCCGGGATCAAGTCCCCTATCAGGCTACCTGCATGGAGCCTGCTTCTCCATCTGCCTATGTCTCTGCCTCTCTGTCTCTGTGTCTCTCATGAATAAATAAATAAATAAATAATCTAAAAATAAAGTAAAATAAAACCTTGCAGTTTAATTAGGTATTCTAAATCCAAGGATTGACATTTCATTGGTAATGTGATATGTATTTTACAGCAATGAGTCAGAATAAATAGTACTTGACCACAGCAGAGCAACTGGTAACAAAGGGTGGTGAAGCACAGTATTGAACTTAAGCTCTGACACCTCTAATACTGTTGTTTACCTTATATTACCCTTGTTCCAGATACGAAGTTTCTTATTGTGGATAAGTCTTTTAAGTTCTAAGAGCCAGCAGAATTGGCATTGTTGTATCTGTTTCTTATCCCTCTTTTGAGGCAGCTAGGGCAATGGAGTGTGAGATAGGGGGAGAGGAAAATGTTTGAGGACCTTGAGAGAATTATATAGTTTGCTAGAAATACCTCGATCTTAATTGTGATGCTTAGTAAAACTACAAGGCAGGAAATACATCCTAAGGAAATAATCAAGCAGTTAGGCTAAAAGTAAAATACTCTTTCCAAATATACTTATAACTCTATAAGTGGGTTAAAAAAAAGAAGAATTCTTCATTTATTTAATAGTATGTACCAGGCACTGGTTTTTTTGTTTGTTTCTTAAGATTTTATTTACTGGGATCCCTGGGTAGCGCAGGGGTTTGGCACCTGCCTTTGGCCCAGAGTGTGATCCTGGAGACCTGGGATCGAGTCCCACGTCGGGCTCCCGGTGCATGGAGCCTGCTTCTCCCTCTGCCTGTGTCTCTGCCTCTCTCTCTCTCTCTCTCTCTGTGTGTGTGACTATCATAAATAAATAAAAATTAAAAGAAAAAAAAGATTTTATTTACTTATTAGAGAGCCATGAGCTGGGGGAGGAGC
This sequence comes from Canis lupus dingo, assembly GCF_003254725.2. Lineage (NCBI taxonomy): Eukaryota > Metazoa > Chordata > Mammalia > Carnivora > Canidae > Canis > Canis lupus. Next base: position 75,553,557 of record NC_064246.1, read on the forward strand.
AGAGGGAGAAGGAGAGAGAGAACCTCAAGAAGACTCCCTGCTGACCTCAGATCCCACCACCACTACCAATGTGGGGCTTAATCCTTAGGACCCTGAGCCAAGGACTGACTGAGCCACCCACGCACCCTAATCAGGCACTGTTTTAAGGGGCTTATATAGTTAATTCATTTAGTCTTCCAACAGTTCTTTAGGCAATAATTTCTGTCCCATTTTACAAAAACAGGATAAGAAGAGTTAAATAATTTGTCTTCATGGCACTAGTAAATAACAGCTGAAATTTGAACTTAAATGCTATACTGTAAACACTCAATGTAATTTCTGTAGTTCTTCACTCGTTCATGGAAATTAGGGCTTATAATACCAACAAATTGTAGTGAATCCTGGTTTTTCTGGATGTTAATCAATACTTTCTGCTCTCTGATTATAAAGTATAGATCTGTTGATTTCACAATGTACAGTGGGAATGATTGAATTCAAGTATTTATTGGTTTCGTTCAAATTCTGCAAATGTATGAATACTTAACTACCTAGATGCTATTTGTAGGTACAGTAACAAATACAGCAGTGTTTTCTTCTATCCAAGAATTTGTAATCTAAGAGGGATATATAGAAACTCCTCTGATACAAATAATGGTAAATAATTAGCTCAGCAAAGAATTCTAAAAGGAAAGTTAAGAGATTAATGATTTTTGCATTATTGCAAGACTTCTTAGAGTAGTATATTATCTACTCCACATAAAATGGTTGAGGTAGGGGCACCTGGCTGGTTCAGTTGGTAGAGCATGCAAATCTTGATCTTGGGATTTTAAGTTTGAACCCCATGCTGAATATAAAGATTACTTCCAAAAAAAACAAACTTTTAAAAATAAATAAATACAGTGCTCGAGGTAGTGAGAAAATGAAAGAGCCATAATGAAACTGCTTTATCTGGTACTGTGAAAGGTCCAACTAATTTTTTTGTACTCTTCCATTATATAGGTCATAAGTCCTGAGAAGTATGACATAAAATGTGCTGTGTCTGAAGCGGCAATAATTTTAAATTCATGTGTGGAACCCAAAATGCAAGTCACTATCACCCTGACATCTCCAATTATTCGAGAAGAGAACATGAGGGAAGGAGGTTGGAAAGCCATTAAACATTCTATTTTTTCTATTACTTTTTTTTTTTTTTTTTTTCATTTACCTACTCTTTAAGATGGCATTAAGCCCTAGAAGGCAACATGCTGGCATTACATATGAATTTGATAGATTTGGCTTATGCAGCAACCAGTTTTGCTTGAGATCATTTCCCAGAAAGTAAATGCTCTTTTTTAATAATGTACTTTTATATAAAACACGCACAGTATTATTGACTTTCTTGATTTTTTTCTTTTCTTGCTAACCTCAGATTTCTGGAAAAAAAAGTTCAAAATTATTCTTGCTGACAGTGGACACATGAAAAAATTAAAGAAATGTTGGTAGTAAGGGGCCACAAATTTAACTTCTATTAAGAAGTTCTTGTTCTTGCCTTGTCTTAAAAAAAAAGACAAGAGAGTTTCAGAAATAAAATTGGTTAAATACTCGTAATACTTATATTTTAAGAGGCATTGTTATATGTGTAATCATGGATTTGGCTTGTCCTGAGGTAAATATTTCTAGTTCTCTGAGGTTGCTCTTTGGTTTGGAGAGTTTTCATGAATGCAGAGCATCCTAATGCGCGTAGATTTGGGCATTTGATCCCAATATTATTATGCTAGAGATATTGAAAAATAAATGGTGTAGATGTAGTTAGTAAGTTATAGTACAGTTCAGGACTTTTAAACTTACTTTACAATTGTAGATTATGAAATCCTGCTGGTGCCAGCAATGTTGCTTTAGGGACTGTTCTGTAACATTTTCAAAGCTTCAAAAGCTTTTAAGCCAAAAAGCATGGTCAGTGTCTGCCTTATGTTGGTTCTGTTGTTTTATGGGTCAGATAAAATTTACTTTGTTTCCTTTCATGTTGTTTTTGTACATCTTTAACTTGTTGAGTTTGGAGTTATATAGTCTACACTAATATTTCTTTGTGATACAGATAGAGAACAAAATACTGTATATTAAATATTAAAATTATTTTGTCTAAAACAGTATCAGTAGGCTCTTAGTTACTGTCCCTTTACATTTGTTTTCTTACAGCAAAGCAATTTTTTTAAGGCACTGGGCTTTCCACAACCCAGCAAGATAACTATTTTAAAATGTGGTCCTTGGGAGACGTGTCTAATCTTGCATACATCATATATATACCATACCAGGACTTGTATGTTGTATAAGCTTTGCATCTTAAAAATAAATGCGTTTTGTGTAAAGGATATGAACATGAATTTCCACTCAAGGTCTGGCTGTGGATACTGAGGAAAAAACAGTTCCTGAGTCAATCTGGTCAATTCATATGCAACATATGACTCTTATGATTTGAAAAATAAATCTTCTTATATGATATAAATAAAAGTTGTTATACTTAGGATGAAATTATACTCATATAACCATTTTAACTATTTCAGGGCACATTTTGTCCAATTATATTTAACCTTAGTTAAATTTATGCAATATTGAGTTATTACATTGCAAAAGTCTAAAGTTCATTTTGTATTTGTAGTAGAGTCTTTGATAACCTATCCCCTCTAAAGGAAACAAAATTATATTTTTGTCTGACCCAGACTTGAGTTAGAATTACTGTTCTGGATTTCATAAAATACTCTGGTGAGAGAAATGATCAGTCCAAAATTGGAAGATTTTACTTCAAGACACTGAGCTGAAAAGTTGGATGTGCAAAAAGTGTAGAAACATTGATAGTGTTCCTTGCTGCAGATAACTGCAGTAAACTATGTCTTTAGCTTCATTATGAAGATTGCTTCTTTCTTGGCTGCAGAATAACGGTATGTATTCTCTCTCACTGCAGCTCCCAATGCTCTGTGTCTTAAAACCACTTAAAGCCTATAGCTTGCTTTGGGGAGTTAGTACAGGGGGTAAGGAAGGCTTTGCCGGAAGAGCAATTATAAATCTTTAGACTTGCGACTTGCGCTGTGGTAGCCTTTTTAATGGTCCTGTTTAATACCAAAATTTATTTTTCAATTATTTAAAAGAAATTATGAAATTGCCCAAATAACTGTTAAACGCATGACAGATTTACTTTATGGTACTGTGTTTGACAGTTAAATGCTAAGTTAACAGTTAATTGACTTGAAGCTTGAAATGTTCGAAATGCTCTAACCCTTGCTACAGAGTCTTTTCTGCAGCAAGTAAGGTATGTGTGTGTTTTTTTCCACCTGTAGCTTATCAGGCCCGGTCCAAAGCCTTCTAGCAGAGGGGATTGATTCCTGTCAGGGGTTGCTGCCAAGACATCGGAAGGATTTTTGACCAAGGTTTTCAAAAGCTCAGTGTCACACCTGCCATTTGATTAAGGAGGGATTTTGGATGCAGAGTCTGGCATTTATTGTCCTTTGTGTGGCTGTTTTGTTTGTTTTGTCTTTGTCTATTCTAGAATTGAGCAGTGTTCACACTAGTTTTTAAATGGTTGTGGGTGGATTATATATTTTACATAACCATGTTAATTTAAATTAATATATTCCCATTAACTTTTAATCATAAAATAGTGTGGACACAGCATGTCTTCTAACTGGTGATTAACCCCTTAAAATTTATGAATTAGATTTATGTAGGGTAAGAATATGCTTTTTTTTTTAAATTAATTAACTGATTTTTGTTTTGTTAACTGGGTATTAGGCAACGAGTGTGATTTTTGTTTTGTTGTTTTTAGTACAATATACCTAAGGGGTTAATCCACTTGAAGTATAAAATGGGTGCAAAAATCCACACTCTAAATTCAACAGAAACTATACTTCTAGCTCTTAATTTGTTTTTAAATTGCAATAGGTGTCTTGGCATCTTTGAAATTGTATCATTAATTAAAATTGTCAAAGTTACAAATGCTTATGTGCAAAAAAAATTTTTCTTATGTATTGAAGGAAATTATAACATTGTGAAAATAACATTAGAAATTCAGAAACTTTTTTAGAAAGAGATTGCACATTGTCACCTATTTGCATCCTAGCTTTAGCAAATAACGTAAATAAGGGACATAGAAAAAGGGTCCTTCAGCAGTTCTGTAACCCCACTTTGAGGAGTGGTTTTTTTATTTCATTTTATTTCCTTCTTTTGTACTTCCTTAGTAGCTGTGCTTTCCTATATTCCTTTTTCTTATCATGATCAGAATAGCCCCATCTCTTATGTTCAATATGGTTCTTGCAGGTTTTGAGATTGTTCACTATTTTTTAAAAATCACTAATATTTTGCCTTGAGAGTTTCTTTTTACTACCCAGATTCTTGTTTCCGTGTCAATTTATAATGTTCTTTGATTATCTGTAAATTACCCTTCTAACATGTCTTCTGAAAAGTCTGCATCATCTGATTATTTGAGGAGCAAGAACTAAGAATAGAAAGCCCAGTGGATAGATTTATCATTTTTAGAATGTGCTTATGTTTTATCTACTTAAAATAAGGTCAGGTGTCTTTTAAGATAACTGAATGAATGCTCATGCAAAATATATTCAATTAAATATCTTGCCGAAAGTGGCAATAACTCTAAAATAAAATCGTCTTTAACTCCCTTTTTATTTTGTCTGCATTATTCATTTGGTACCCTCAATGATTTAGTAAATTATATCCTAAATACCCCGTAATTTTGGTGCGCTTTAGCCAGAAGACTGGTAAATTCAGTAGATTACTCACATGGTATGTAATTATGCTGTATTTAAAAATTGTTTGTACTATTCAATCATTAAGAGCTATGAATTAGATTGACTTAGTTGCTATTTCGAATAGTTTGATTAGCAGGTATGCTGTTACTTTTATACATACTTTACAGATACATTTACATGAATATATAGCTGGCTATCTATCTGTCATGAATGTAAAGTTAACTTCTTGTCCTAGTTTAGGTTCAGATTTTCTCGTTTAAGATAGCTCCTTTAGGGACGCCTGGGTGGCTCAGCGGTTGAGCATCTGCCTTTGGCCCAGGATGTAATCCTGGAGTCCCATGTCAGGCTCCCTGCATGGAGCCTGCTTCTCCCTCTGCCTGTGTTTCTGCCTCTCTCTCTCTCTATCTCATAAATAAATAAAATCTTTAAAAAAAAAAAAAAGATAGTTCCTTTATGTTTTAATACAGTAATCTGATTTAAAATCAGTCATATAGGGATCCCTGGGTGGCGCAGCGGTTTGGCGCCTGCCTTTGGCCCAGGGCGCGATCCTGGAGACCCGGGATCGAATCCCACATCGGGCTCCCGGTGCATGGAGCCTGCTTCTCCCTCTGCCTGTGTCTCTGCCTCTCTCTCTCTCACTGTGTGCCTATCATAAATAAATAAAAAAAAAATAAAATAAAAAAAAAAAGAGTATTTTAAAAAATAAAAATAAAAAAAAAATAAAATCAGTCATATAACTTTAGGGCATATGTATTATAATTTATCATCGAAGCATTCTGCTTACTGCATCTCTTCTTTTTTCTATACTTACCCAGTTTAACCATGTTGGTTCTTATTTCCCTTTTCCACTATACCCAGTTTCTCTCCAATTATCCTTTGGAGTATTATCTGGGAACGTTTTATTTTTATTTTTATTTTTTTTATTTTTTTTTTTTCTGGGAACGTTTTAAAAGAGTATTTCATATTTCCTTAGAGCTAAAATTTCCTTGTAGAAGAGAAAGCATTGACCCTTAGAAATGCCTATTTGGGGCTTTTTTTTTTCTTTTTTTTTTTTTTTTAATTATTTATTACTGTATCAATCATTCCATACTTATTATTAGTTCTTTGCTATGTGAGCCCCAGAATAACCTATGACCATTTAGAATACTGAACAAACTCAATAGTTTATCATGAACTCTTATTTATTAAGGTGGATTTTTGTGTTCCCTCTTGTCTTGTCTTTGTGCTGGTGCGCTGTGTCCAGTAATCCTTCCTTTTGATTTTATTTTGGTGGGTAGGGTTTATTTGCAGAAATTACTTATTATATTTCTTAAGAGTCTAAATTCTCCTTTTGATTTTTACATTGGAGTATATAAATTTGCTGAAAATACTGGGTACATTAAAGTGCTGGTAAGCTTGCAAATGGCTCATGTGACACTGATGCTACTTTAAGGAAGTGTCTTGCTCACCTGGTCAAACACCCATTCCTCACTGCATTTTGCCAATTCAATCCATTTTAGATGTAACCTCGGGTATGGTGAAAGACCCACCGGACGTCTTGGACAGGCAAAAATGCCTTGACGCTCTGGCTGCTCTACGCCACGCTAAGTGGTTCCAGGTTCGGAACATCATTTTACTTTTTTCTTGTAGCCTTATGAGAGAGTAGTTCAGTACAACATGTTTAACTGTGTTTAAACATTTCAAAAGATTGCCCAAGCAATACTATTTTAAATTAAATCTCAGAAAATATGTTAATATAGAAAGCTGGCTATGAAGATCTGCATATTGCAGTTACTATTAATTTGACAATAACCTTAGGTTTGGGGGGCTGTTTTGTAGTTTGGGTTTTTTTATTTTTTTTTTTTAGTGGCTATTTTAAAGTTTACTTGTTCAGGAACATCACATGTTTGTGTATATATATTATATTCCATAAGGCTGCAGATTAACTTTTGCTTTAAATAATGGAATATGTGTTTAAAGCTTTGTGTATAGTTTTAAGATTTTTTCCCCTCTTTCTCTAAGTTAATAAGTGTAGGGAGTGAAAGGTGAGGAAGCAGCTGTTTGGTTTAGTGACTTTGCAGTCATGCAAAGGCACAGAAGGGAAACCAAACAGATTTCCTTAACCTTTCAGTCCCTAGACAAACTTTTTAGCTCTTTACTTTTTCTTTTATTTCTAATGTAGGCAGATTTTTTTTTTTAAGTTTACTGTTTTAAATGAACATAGGTCAAGGTTCACAGGGGATCAAGAAATATTATTCTTGTATAATCTGTTTACTTTGACCTAAAATACCAGCTTTTAAATACTAACCCTGGCATAAAATACTGCTGTAAATGGCAGCTCATTGAATCTAATTTTAAGTGTGGTTATTTTTGTTTTATTTTTATCTGAGCTTCCATTGAACAGTGGTATTTTAACTTTTCTTCATCAAGGGATATTTTCAATATTTCTAAGGTTAATTCACCTGGGTTTTTGTGTTGCTCTCAAGGCTAGAGCTAATGGTCTGCAGTCCTGTGTGATTATCATACGTATTCTCCGGGACCTCTGTCAGCGAGTTCCAACATGGTCTGATTTTCCAAGCTGGGTAAGTAGTATGTAATTTTTATGGTGTGAAAAATAAACATTTAGGAAATACTTGCACAGTTTTTATAATCTCCTCTTACATTGAATTATCAATTTTATTTTCATTTTCTAAATACGGTCTCTTTCCTCATTTAGTGGGGGTCATAGTGTGTCTAATTTTCTGAGATTGTACTATTTAAAGAATTGCACCTGATGTTTCCTTTTGTCTTTATTTTCTAAAATAACAGCAGTCATTAGTTTGCTTTTACTTATGTAAAAGTACAAAGACTAAAAGTAAGCAATTAATCTCCCTATCCAGGGTTCTGTTGACAATTTTTTAAAATAATGTGTAGGGGTGCCTGTAGGTCAGTTAAGCATCTAACTTAGGCTCAGGTCATGATCTCAATATCCTGGTAAGGAGTCCCTCATTGGGCTTCCCACTGAGTAGGGAGTCTGCTTGTCCTTCTCTCTCTTTCCCCATGCATGCACTTTGTCCCTCTCAAATAAATAAATATTTATTTTAGAAAAATAATGTATAAAAGTTTAAAATTTCAAGAATTCAGAAAGATAGATTGTGAAATAAAATATGAAGAAGAGGGATCCCTGGGTGGCGCAGCGGTTTGGCGCCTGCCTTTGGCCCACGGCGTGATCCTGGAGACCCGGGATCGAATCCCACGTCAGGCTCCAGGTGCATGGAGCCTGCTTCTCCCTCTGCCTGTGTCTCTGCCTCTCTCTCTATATATATATGACTATCATAAATAAATTAAAAAATATATATATTTAAAAAAAATGAAGAAAAAATGTGCAAAGTTAGGAATTTCAAATAATGCAGAAAGGCACCAAAAAGTGAAAGTCTTCTCATTATTTAATTGCAAATTATCTTTAACAGTTTGTTGTGATTACTTCCAGGATAAAAGTGCATTCATATACACCATATATGTTCTTATTTGCATATATGTGCTAGTATCTCTTTCATATTTGAGCACTTTTGTTTCCTGAATAGCAAGAATTCAGATAGAGCAGGAGTTTATTTAAAAATATAGGTGAGGGGACACCTGGGTGGCTCAGTGGTTGAGCATCTGCCTTAGGCTCGGAGCATGATCCTGGAGTCCTGGGATCAAGTCCCACATCGGGCTCCCTGCACGGAGCCTGCTTCTCCCTCTGCCTATGTCTCTGCCTCTCTCTCTCTCTCTCTCTCTCTCTCTTATGAATAAATAAATACAATCTAAAAAAAAAGAAAAAAAATCCCTGGGTGGCTCAGCAGTTCAGTGCCTGCCTTCAGCCCAGGGCGTAATCCTGGAGTCCCGGGATTGAGTCCTACATCAGGCCTCCTGCATGGAGCCTGCTTCTCCTGCCTGTGTCTCTGCCCTCCTCCCCCCCCCCCCCCTTTCTCTCTCTCTCTCTGTCTCTCATGAATAAATAAATTAAATAAAATAAATAAAATCTTTAAAAAATATATAAATATAAATGAAGGATGCCTGGGTGGCTCAGTGGTTAAGCATCTGCCTTCGGCTCAAAGCGTGATCCTAGAGTTCCAGGATCGAGTCCCGCATCAGCCTCCCTTCATGGAGCCTGCTTCTCCCTCTGCCTGTGTCTCTGCCTCTCTCTCTCTCTCTCTCTCTCTCTCTCTCCCTCTCTCCCTCTCTCTCTCTCTCTCATGAATTAAATAAATGGAATCTTTAAAATTTAAAAAATAAAATGAAAATATAATTGAGCCTATTGATTTCAGAGTTGGGTTAGTGAGAATTGAATAGCCAGGTTACTTTAATTCTTTAATTTTTTTCTGAACACAGGGATGTTCAAGCTATTTAGATTATTTGCATTTTCCTTAACAAAATACATCTTGGAGTTCTTAGAGAAGGGCATAGTCAAATCTACCCTATTTGCATTGACTATATAGCATTCCCTTTGTGTGGATGGGCCATAATTTATCTTACTGGTATCCATTTGATGGACATTTTGGTTTGCAGTTATTTTTCCATTAAATCTTCATTATACTATTGTCAGCCTTTTGTGAGTATTATAATTCATGTAATAAATTGGTAGGGCTGCAATTCCAAGATCAAAAACCATGTGCTAATTATTTATCAGAAAATTGGATCATTGAAAAACGTCCAAAAACTATTGATCATTTCCTTCACATCCTCGCTAACTCTGGAATATCATCACACTCCTTACCAATATAGTAAATATAAAAATGTCTCTTTTTAATTTCCATTTCTTTAATTGAGTAATTGTTGGCATTTAGAATTATTTTTCTCTTAACTACCAGTTCCTTTGTTACTCAACATTTTCTTAATTATATTAACACTTTGTATAAGAAATTAGTCTTGGGATCCCTGGGTGGCGCAGCGGTTTGGCGCCTGCCTTTGGCCCAGGGCGCGATCCTGGAGACCCGGGATCGAATCCCACATCGGGCTCCCGGTGCATGGAGCCTGCTTCTCCCTCTGCCTGTGTCTCTGCCGCGCTCTCTCTCTCTCTGTGACTATCATAAATAAATAAAAAATTAAAAAAAAAAAAAAAAGAAATTAGTCTTTACCTGTAACAAAAATGTTTTCCAGTTTTTCATCTGCTTTTTAGCTATATGATGATTTTCGCTATATCAGAGTTTTAATATTTTTGTAAATTCTAATCTATTAATCTTTTATGACTTCTGGGTTTTCTATTCTACTTAAAAAAAATTCTCGGGGATCCCTGGGTGGCTCAGCGGTTTAGCGCCGCCTTCAGCTTAGGGTGTGATCCTGGAGCCCTTGGATTGAGTCCCATGTCGGGCTCCCTGCATGGAGCTTGCTTCTCCCTCTGCCTGTGTCTCTGCCTCTTTCTCTGTGTCTTTCATGAATAAATAAATGAAATCTTAAAAAAATAAAAAAAAAATTCCCTTGTATTTCAGGTTTCTTCTAAAGCTTTTTTCCCCCCATCAAATTATATTTTCCACAAGTGCATATATATAAATTTTTCTCTGCATAACAAAAGCTTTGAGAAGGCTATATTCCAACTTATAATAGCATTTCTCTGAGGAGTAGAAGAAAGGATTATGATTAGAGATCTGTAATGTTTAGTTTTTATAAGGACAAAATATCTATACATTACTTGTATAATCTTTTTTAAAAGATTTTATTTATTCATGAGAGACACAGAAAGAGAGGCAGAGACAGGCTAAGGGAGAAGCAGGCACCATGCGGGGGGAGCCTGACGTGGGACTCGATCCCGGGTCTTCAGGATCATGCCCTGGGCTACAGGTGGCACTAAACCGCTGCACCACCGGGGCTGCCCACGAAGCTTCAGTTTTAAGTTTCTGATTGTCCTAGTCATCACATTCATCCCTCTCTATTCTTTGCCTCTCTTTAAGCACCATCTTGCACAAAGAATATTTTGGCTTTTAAATAGTACTACACTGAATTAATAGATTCATTTGGGGAATTATTATCACTTTTGTAATATTGACTCTTCTTAGCAGAGACCAGGATGTCCTGCTTACTGAAGTTAATATAATGTACCTGCCTAGGTATGAATATATTCTGTGCATGTTAAGTTTTGGTTTTGGTTGTTTGTACCTAGATATTTTATATTCTAGAGCCTATTTTTCCCCTTCACATCTATTTTCTGGTTATTGTTTGCATATATAAAAACTATTAATTTTGAGTATTAATTTTGCAGTCTATTACCTGACTGCATTCCTTTATTTGTAGTAATGTTTTTCATATGATTCTCTTGGGCTTTCTAAACTTAGAATCATACCTATAAATTATACTTGCCTTCTTTCTTTTTTTCTAATTTAACTGATGCTTCTAGAATAAATAAGAAATAAAAGAAATAATACTTTACATGCATGCTATAGTCTTTTTTTTTTTTTTTTTTTTTTTTAGATTTTATTATTCATGAGAGACATAGGGAGAGGGAGAAGCAGGTGCCTCACAGGGAGCCCAATGTGGGATTCGGTTCCGGAACTCTGGGATCACGCCCTGAGCCAAAGACCAACGCATAACCACTGAGCCACCCAGGCGTCCTTTCCTAGAAGTATTTTTAATAGGCCTGCGTGGCTCAGTGGTTAAGCATCTGCCTTTGGCTCAGGTTGTGATCCTGAAGTCCAGGGATCGAGTCCCACATCAGGCTCCCTGCGGGGAGACTATTTCTCCCTCTGCCTTTGTCTTCATCTCTCTCTCTCTGTGTCTCTCATGAATAAATAAAATCTTTAAAAATAAAAATAAAAAAGGAATAGAGAGGTACCTGGCTGGCTCAGTCAGTAGAGCATGCAACTCTTGATCTCAGGGTATTGAGTCAAGCCTCAAATGGGTGTAGAGCTTACATTAAAAAAGAAATTGGGGGGATGGTGCTTGGGTGGCTCAGTTGGTTAGGCATTTGCTACCTTCTCAGGTCATGATCCCAGGGTCCTGGAATCAAGTCCCACATCAGACTCCCAGCTCAGGAGGGAGCCTGCTTCTCCCTCTCACTCTGCCACTCCTCCAGCTTGCACTTGTTTATGCTCTCTGTCAAAGAAAATCTTTAAAAAAAATTTTTTAAGGCTAAAAAAATATGAATCAGGAATGGAAATTGAACTTTATCAGGTAATCTTTCAAGATTTATTGACCTGAATATATAGTTTTTTTCCTTTCAATCTGTTTGATATTGTTTATTATACAAATAGATTTCCTCATCTTAAGCTACCTTTGCATTCCAAAGGTGATTCTCATACATATGAGAATAATACTAATGAACACTAAGTTCTGTTTACTGATGGTCTATTTAGGAATTTTCTTGGTGGCATAAAATATTGTAGTTTATTTTTGTCCTCTATTTCAGATATTTAGATCAATAATTCACTAGCTCTAAAAACAGTGTGAAAGGGATCCCTGGGTGGCGCAGCGGTTTGGCGCCTGCCTTTGGCCCAGGGCGCGATCCTGGAGACCCGGAATCGAATCCCACGTCGGGCTCCCGGTGCATGGAGCCTGCTTCTCCCTCTGCCTGTGTCTCTGCCTCTCTCTCTCTCTCTGTCTCTCTGTTACTATCATAAATAAAAAATAAAAATTAAAAAAAAAAAATAATAAAAATAAAAACAGTGTGAAAGCTTTTGTTGTTTATCTAAATTCTGAAATACTTTTTTTTTTTTTTTTTTAGATTTCTTCTTTTTTTTTTTTTTAATTTATTTATTTATGATAGTCACACAGAGAGAGAGAGAGAAAGAGGCAGAGACACAGGCAGAGGGAGAAGCAGGCTCCATGCACCGGGAGCCTGATGTGGGATTTGATCCCAGGTCTCCAGGATCACGCCCTAGGCCAAAGGCAGGTGCCAAACCGCTGCGCCACCCAGGGATCCCCTGAAATACTTTTAGTAGGATCAGAGTACTATTGTCATTTGATGACATTATTTCCCAATCTTTATTAATAAAAGGAGTAGCATTTTCTCATTTTTTTCTGTTGTGATTAAGTAGTCTAATTTTTATTTCTCTTTAATTTCAGCAGCTTCTATTATCCTAAGAAAATTGACCAATTTTCAGAATTTTATATGATAGAATTTTGCTCTCTCAGAGTTTTACGTTGTTTTGAATTTTGCTTGTTTTATTTTGGGTAGGTGGTTAAGATTTATTTATAGAGAGCACATGAGCTAGGGGAAGGGTAGAGGAAGAGGGAGAATCTGAAGCAGACTTCCCCCTTTTCCCAGGACGAGGCTTGATCCTATGACCCTGAGATGACCTGAACCAACGTTTAACCAGCTGAGCCATCGAGGTGTCCTCTCAGGGTTTTTTTTAGTACTTGCAGCATCTTTATTATTTTTGTTTGTTTTTAATTCTTAGTTTGATGGATTATACTAGCCAACAGTAGTAGGAGTTGCCATATAGGAGAAGAATGATAAAAAGGTGTTTCATTATTTATATGTGGTCAGAATTCACTAAAATTTTAATATATTTTAATATAAAAAATGTATCAAGCATTATCTAACTTCAGATTTTTTTAATGTATAAAAATATATGCATTGTATATCATCATTCTACTTTCTGCTTCCTTCAGCTTTAGTTCTCTACACCTACATGCCCTTGAGGCTGTTTCTATTATACTAAGTCCAAGACAATACTAAAGAGAATGGATTCTCATGCCATTCTTTCTAAGCCATTCTTGGAATCTGGAGGTTCATTGCTACAGAGCCCTTGCCCTACAACTTCATTTTTCTTCTTTATCAGAGGAAGACCATGAACTTCAGACACCCCTTTGAGGGTGCAAAGCTTTATTAATTGAGTGGAAAAGAGAGGGAAAGGTGAAGGAATTAGAGGAGCATAGAACCATGGTGGGGTAATGATAAGTAAGTTGAGGAGGGAAAATTAAGCTGGTGGCTGATCTTTAAAATCATGTACATAGTTTAACACTGTTTTTTGGTTTTGGTTTTGGTTTTTGTTTGTTTGTTTGTTTTTGATTGTTTAAAACACACCAGAATGTCAGTATTTTGACATTTTAAAATGCTCCCAGTATTATCTTAGGCAGTAGGTTTGGTTTCCTTTTCATATTATTTTTTCCTTTCCCCAAAGAATCAACTCCTTGGATTTATCTGCCAGATCTACCATTTTCCTATTTAATTCTAATTTCATCTCTAATTTTCTGTTTTCCTTGAAGTTTATTCTTTCACAAAATTTTTGAGTTGGATACTTGTTTCATTCGTTCTTTTTTTTTTTTTTTTTGTTCTTTATTTTAATTCCAATATAGTGATATAACAATTCCATACCTCACTCAGTGCTCATCAAGACAAGTACAGTCTTGTTTTTTGGTTTGGGGCAGGGAGGGGGTTAAATTAATTAATTAATTTTAGAGAGAGAAAGAAAGAAAGCACACGTGCGCAGAACTGGATGTGGAGGGAGAGGGAGAGAGAATCTCAAACAGACCTCCCTGCTGAGCACAGAGCCCAAGGCAGGGCTAGATCCCATGACCTTGAGAACATGACCTGAGCCAAGATCCAGAGTCAGAAGCTTAACTGACTGAGCCACCCAGGCCCCCTTGAGGGAATTTTTAAATTCTTTGTGAATCAAAGCAGAGTTGCTCTTGTTTTTGTAAATAATTTCTAGTTTTTAACACACTGTAATCTGATAAATGTATTCTGTTTATAATACAATTAAAGTTTCTCTTTGTAGTCTGATCTGTACAGTTTTTATAATCTTTGGGCATTTTATTTTTTTCCTGTGGGCACCTTAAAGAGGTGTTCTCAAGGTATAACACACAACATACACCTCTTAGTTCAGCTTAATCATTTTGTTCATATCTTCCATATTTTTTCCTCACATATTTTTTGTCTACTTCATTGACCCATGGATTAAGGAAAATGCATTAAAATCTACTAATTCTGTTGTTTCCATTTCTGTTCTGTTTCCTATAATTTGTTCTTTGTTTTGTTGCAGTGATAATTTTGGACATAAAACACTTAATACAGTCAGGTCATCATTGTGAATTTGAATGCTTTACCATTATAAAGGGTCCCTCATTTTTCTGACATGAGTTAATAAGCTTTGTCCATTGATTAATATTGAAACTCTAGCTTTCTTTTCATGAGCAGTTGTCTTATATGAGTATATTCGTGTTTCCTTTGTTTTCTTCTGTGCTTAACCTTAATTCTTACTCTTTCCTTTTCTTGTTCATTTTATGTGTGAATATTTTTTCCTTGTGACAATTGTTGCCTTTATAGTTTCATATGATGTTCTCATTCATCAATTAACAGTTTTAGTTTTAGATAATATCTATCAACGTCTCACCCATAAAAGCTGAGAAAACGATTACTTCTTCCTTTTCCCCATCCTTTGGATTTCTTGTTTAACTCTTTCTTTTGTGCCATTTATTTCTTTCAATATATATTTTTTTAAATTTTTTTAAAGATTTTTTAAAGAGACAGAGAGAGAGAGAGGCAGAGACATAGGCAGAGGGAGAAGCAGGCTCCATGCAGGGAACCTGATGTGGGACTCGATCCCATGACTCAGGATCACGCCCTGGGCCAAAGGCAGACACTCAACCACTGAGCCACCCAGGCGTCCCTCTTTTAATATATTTAAACCTGCTTCTTGATTAGCTTATCTTAATATATGCTGATTCCTCTTAGAAAACAGGGCCATTTATGCTTTTTAAACCTTAAAAGTGTAAAAATAACTATATTTACCTTCTATATTCATATTCTCTAAGATTGTTTAATGTTCTATATTTAAATGGTTCAGAGCCAACCACTGGGGCTTTCCCTTTTCATTTCCTGATTGTTTTTTATCGTTGAATAGTTTTTATCAGTGCTTAAGTTTTTTGAATTTCTGTCATGTTTGAGAAGCTCTGCCAACTGTCATTGCTTTCATAAGAAATACATTGTTAGATCACAGTTTTTTCCCCTCTCCATGTTTAGTTTCACTCCACTATCTTACAGCATTTTGTACTGGTAAGTATAAGTTCAGCCTAGTTTTATGTCCCTGCCTTTTTTTTAACAGGCCATTGAAAGAAGTCTTTATTTTTGCATATCATTAACTTTAACCAAAATATGTCTTGGAATCTTGTTCAGTAGCAGCATTTTACTGAAACACTGTGTCCTTTTGTCCTGCAGATCTGATTTTTCTTTCAGTTAGGGGAAAAAACAGTCTTCCGTTATGTCTGATTAATAGGATTCTCTATTTTAGGGACACCAGTTATCCTTATGTTGGATTCCCTTTGTCCTGCAAATTTTTTTATCTTTGTAATTGTATTGATTTATTGATTTATTTTTAAGATTTATTCATTGATTTTAGAAAGAAGGTACAGGGTAGGAGAAAGGGGAGAGGGAGAGAGACTTTTAAGCAGTTTCCCCACCGAGTGTGGAGCCCAACACGGGGCTTTATCTCAGACCCTAAAGATCAAAACCAAGAGTTGGCCACTTAACTGACTGTACCACCCTGGCACCCCTGCAATTGTTTTAAATCCTGTTCCCTTTCTCTCATGTCCCCTGTGTGTCTCTTTGGCAGTAATTTGGTTTTCAGCTATGTCCTAGTTGTCTTTGCTATTTATAATTCATTTATTCTCTACTAATGTTATTTTACATTTCGTTGGGCTTTATTAGCTCTGTAATCTTCCTTTTCAT
The DNA here is from genome assembly GCF_003254725.2 of Canis lupus dingo. NCBI lineage: Eukaryota > Metazoa > Chordata > Mammalia > Carnivora > Canidae > Canis > Canis lupus. The sequence goes on from NC_064246.1 coordinate 75,569,874, forward strand.
CTCTGCTCTGAGTTTTTAATTTTTGTTGTTTTTTTTTTTCAAGTTCTCTTATATCTCAGAATATTAGCAGTTTGATTATATCTTTATTAGCTTAAATTAAGATCCTTCCAGGACAGCCCGGGTGGCTGAGCAGTTTAGCGCCGCCTTGGGCCCGGGGTGTGATCCTGGAGACCCGAGATCGATCGAATCCCACATCAAGCTCCCTCCATGGAGCCTGCTTCTCCCTCTGCCTGTGTCTCTGCTTCTCTCTCTTTGTGTCTCTCATGAATAAATAAATACAAATCTAAAAAAAATAAATCCTTCCAGAACAGTTTTTTTTTTCATTTTATTTTTTATTTATTTTTAAAGATTTTATTTATTGATTCATGAGAGACATAGGCAGAGGGAGAATCAGGCTCCATGCAAAGAGCTCGATGTGGGACTCGACCCTGGGACTTCAGGATCACTCCCTGAGCTGAAGGCAGATGCTCAACTCCTGAGCCACCCAGGCATCCCCAGAACAGATTTTTTAATTTATTTTTTTAATAGACATTATTTTTTAGAGAAATTTTTGGATCTTCTGCTCTCTCACATGCACACCCTCCCATCAACATTCCTCACTAGAGAGGTACATTTGTTACAAGCAGTGAACCTAGATCACATATCATTATCACTCAAAGTCCATAGAGAATTCTAGATTTTTCATCTCTATTTTTTTTTTCTAAGAGTTTATTTATTTTTTTTTTTTTTTTTTTTTAATTTTTTTTTTATTTATTTATGATAGGCACACAGTGAGAGAGAGAGAGGCAGAGACACAGGCAGAGGGAGAAGCAGGCTCCATGCACCGGGAGCCCGATGTGGGATTCGATCCCGGGTCTCCAGGATCGCGCCCTGGGCCAAAGGCAGGCGCCAAACCGCTGCGCCACCCAGGGATCCCCCCGAGTTTATTTATTCATGAGAGACACAGGGGTGGGGGGACAGAGACATAGGCAGAGGGAGAAGCAGGCTCCATACAGGACTCAATCCTGGGTCTCCAGGATCAGGCCCTAGGCTGAAGGTGGCGCTAAACCGCTGAGCCACCCGGGCTGCCCAATCCATGCCTTTTTAAATTCCTCTCCTTTTTCTTCCTTTGTGAGCTCTGCTTTGAGTATTGTTTATTAGAAAAAATGTATGGATTTGCTGTATCTAGCCTTGTTGCAGCTATAGGCTGTGCTTCCTACATCTTGATTGAATGTGCTATGCTACTCTGTGCGGTAGATTCCATTGGCATACCTTCAGGCTTTGGTTTTCAAACCCAGAGTGGCCACCTAGAGCCTTTGCCTATGCAGAATCTGCTACCTTTTTTCCTATTCACCATCCACTTTTAGGAACAACTTCTGTTTTCCTGAGCCAACAGTGTTTGAATTTGTGAAGCCACTTTGGGACATTTGTGTGGAGAGTTCACAGTCCTCCGTGATAATATATTTTCCCTACCACTTCCTCCTTTGGCATATTTTACCTTACTTATTTTTCTTTTACCTACATGTTAGCCAGATGTCTATTTAGAGATAATTAGATGTGAATAATGAGGACTCTTTTGTTCTTTCTTTCTCTCTTCTACAAATCTTTATTAGGATGGTGAATTCTGTTCTTTTCGTTTCTCTGGTAAAATGGAAGGGAATGTAGAAGGGGTTTTTACATTTAGGAAAATTTCTGGGACTGCCTTCAATATAAGTTATTCTATCTACCTCTCTTAGTTGGGAGGTTATTGCTAAAAATTTTTGGATTTGTTTCACTCAGCTGCCAACTCTACCCCCATCTCTCTCTGGAGAACCAGGTTAGGAGGTGCATGGAGAGTTGCTCAAGGCACTCAATTCCTTGGAAAGGTTCTTTCACTGACCATTTCCTCCAGTTGGTTGAAACGGTTACATTTTTGCTTTAGGTGTGTTGTAACATCTTTCTTGATCCTGTGTTGGGACAAGAGACCATGAAATTTGGCTTTATACTGTCACATTAAGCAGAAAGTAATGTTTCTTGATTTTCATAAAAGAAATGTGAGAGTCTTATGAACTTTATTATCTTCAGTTTTATTTAGCATTCAGATTATTTCCTTTGAGTAAAAAAATGCAGGTAGATTTCTTGTCAGATTGGTCTGACACCAGAATTGCTATGTAGTATCTAAACCTCCTTTGGAATGGTATGCCTGCTATAATTTACAAAGGGCATATACTTAATTTCTTTAATGTTTATTGTTTTATTTCTTTTTTTTTCTTTTAAAGATTTTTTATTTATTCATAGAGACACAGCTACAGAGAGAGGCAGAGACACAGGCAGAGAGGGAGAAGCAGGCACCATGCAAGGAGCCCAACGCGGGACTCAATCCCGGGTCTCCAGGATCACACCCCGGGCTGCAGGCGGCGCTAAACCACTGCGCCACTGGGGCTGCCCTATTATGTTTTATTTCTGAACAGTATAGATGAGGGTGAGGAAAATTTTACAAAGAAGAATGATCTGTCACAACATGGATGAACCTCCAAAACCTTAATTAAGTAAAGAAAGCTAGGCACAAAAGGTCATTATAGGATTACACTTGTGTGAAATATCCAGAATAAACAAATTCGTACATACAGAATGCAAATTGGTGGATTGCCAGAGGCTTGGGGGAAAGAGGGAATGGGAGAAATTACCTAATGAGTTAAGGGGTTTTACTCTGGAATTAGGGCAGTGTTTTGAATTAGATAGAGGTGGTCGTTGCACAACATAATGAATATAGTGAATGCCACTGAATTATTCACCTTAAAGTACTTAATTTTATGTTATGTGAATTTTACCTCACTTTTTAAAAAAAGAATGATCTGTCAAATGTAAAAGGGCAGTTTTTAAAGAAGTATCTGAGAGAACTGCCATAATTCTACCCTGTGCTCAAATAGCTGTTGAAATAATGTGATTCAGTATTCCTGTGTATTTTGTTGGGGTTTTTTGTTTTCAAGAATATAAGTATTTTGGATTTTAATGGTGGCTTGTAGTAAAGGAGTTCCCATCTGTCACTTTTTTTTGTTGGTGGTAATAATCTGTGTACCCCAACATGGGGCTCAAACTCAAGATGCTGAGAATGAAGGGTTGTGTGCTCTACTGACTGAGCCAGCCAGGGGTGCCCTGTCTGTTGCTTTTAGTACCAGTGAAGAGTTTTTAAATGATTAGACACTGGCATTCAGAACTAACAACTATTGTCTTACCTTGAAAAGAATCCACAAATTATACCTGAAGTATATCATTTCACTCACTTTAGCTTAAAAACAATAGTGTAACACTGAGCTACCCCCAACAGAAAACGTCTGCTTAAAAGTACATGTACCTCTGAATCTTTTTCCCACAAGATGGTGACACTTTTTACCAAGAATTGTTGAGTATGAAATAAGGTGCTATGCATAAATATTTATATATAAATATAATACAAAAATAGAACATCCTACACATGGATTTAGGAATGGAAGTATGTCATGCATGTACCAATATTAACCTATGTCAACAGGAATATAGAAATGGTTTTTGTGTATACAGTTGCTTGTTGTAATGGTATTCATAAAATATTATTAATACAAACATCTTCATCTGTAAAATGAGAATAATGTGCACCTGGGTGGCTCAGTGGTTGAGTGTCTCTGCCTTTGGCTCAGGTTGTGATCCCAGGGTCCTGGGATCGAGTCCCGCATGGGGCTCCCCACAGGGAGCCTGCTTTTCTCTCTGCCTATGTCTCTGCCTCTCTCTCTGTATCTCTCATAAATAAATAAATAAAATCTTTAAAAAAAAAAAAATAATAATAGTCCTGTTTATCCCCAAAAGGTGATTGGTTAATGTGAGAACTTAGACCAGTGCTAAGTGTTATATAATAAGTACTTAGTATTAGCTATAATGAAGAGAATAAGTACTATTATTTCTATTATTTAATCAAACTTCCTAGTGTTGGGGCAGCCCCGGTGGCGCAGCGGTTTGGCACCGCCTGCAGCCCAGGGTGTGATCCTGCGGACCCGGGATCGAGTCCCACGTCGGGCTCCCTGCATGGAGCCTGCTTCTCTCTCTGCCTGTGTCTCTGCTCTCTCTGCCTGTGTCTCTGCCACTCTTTCGCTCTCTCTGAATAAATAAATAAATAAATCTTTTTTTAAAAATCTTTAAAAAAACTTCCTAGTGTTAAATATTTTTTGTGCTTTTTATTTTTTTTAAGTTTTTATCTATTATCACAAGCTGGGGCAGAGGGAGAGGGAGAAGCAGACCCTTCGGAGCAGAGAGCCTGACACAGGGCTCAGTCCCAGGACCCCAGGATTCTCCCTCTGCCTGTGTCTCTGCCTCTTTCTGTGGCTCTCATTAATAAATAATAAATCTTTAAAAAATAAATAAATAAAACGTTTTAAAAATCAGACCTGAGTTCAAACCCCAGCCTGATTTCTTTTTTTTTTTTTTTTTAATATTTTATTTATTTATTCATGATAGACACAGAGAAAGACAGAGACACAGGCAGAGGGAGAAGCAGGCTCCATGCAGGGAGCCCCATGGGGGACTCGATCCCGGAACCCCAGGATCACGCCCTGGGCCAAAGGCAGGCACCAAACCGCTGAGCCACCCAGGGAACCCCCAGTAGTTTATTTTTTTTTTTTAAAGATCTTATTCATTTATTCATGAGAGACACACAGAGAGAGAGAGAGAGGCGCAGAGACACAGGCATAGAGAGAAGCAGGCTTCATGCAGAGAGCCTGACATGGGACTCGATCCTGGGACTCCAGGATCACACCCTGGGCTGAAGGTGGTGCTAAACCTCTGAGCCACCCGGGCTGCCCCCAGCCTGATTTCTTGACATTTTAGTTGGTAACCTTGGACAAGTTACTTGACCTCTTTTAAGTTGTCCACCTCCCCTCCAATCTTTAAGATTGGGGTATAGGGATCCCTGGGTGATTCAGTGGTTTAGCGCCTGCCTTCAGCCCAGGGCGTGATCTGGAGTCCCAGGATTGAGTCCCACATTGGGCTCCCTGCATGGAGCCTGCTTCAACCTCTGCCTGTGTCTCTGCCTCTCTCTCTCTCTCTGTGTGTGTCTCATGAATAAATAAAATGTTTTTTTAAAAATTGGGGTGTAATAGCATCTTGTTACCAGAATTAAATGAAGTCGTGCATTTAAAGTGTTTAGCATGGTACTTGCTACATAGTAAGCATTACTACTGCTACTAGAGGTGGGAAGGAAAATAGAATTCATAAGTAGTGAGGTAGGGAGGGTGCAAATATTTAAGAACAATTTTTTTTTTAAAACAAATACACCAAAGAATTATGCAATCCTGCCAGCACTGAATGAAATTCTGGGCCACAAGTATGCACACTCTTTTGCAGCTGCTCCTGTGATACCAGAACCTTTCATTTTGCCTTTATTGTGTACTATGACCCTTGCATTATCTTCAGAATAGAGAAACTCACCATCTTTTCTCCTGTATGACTTTTTATATTTAGGATTTTATTTATTCATGAGAGACACAGAGAGGCAGAGACATAGGCAGAGGGAGAAGCAGGCATCCTGTGGGGAGCCTCATGTGAGACTCTGTCCTGGGACATGGGATCACAACCTGAACCAAAGGCAGATGCTCAACCACTGAACCACCCAGGTGCCCCTCTCCTGTATGACTAATTATTGAATTACCACTGCTGGATGTATCTTCTTTTTTTTTTTTTTTTTTTAAAGATTTTATTTATTTATTTATAGAGACAGACAGAGAGAGGGGGGCAGAGACACAGGCAGAGGGAGAAGCAGGCTCCATACAGGGAGCCCGACGTGGGAGTTGATCCTGGGTCTCCAGGACGTGGGACTTGATCCTGGGTCTCCAGGCTGCAGGCAGCGCCAAACCGCTGTGCCACGGGGGCTGCCCTATATCTTCTTTTCTGAGCTCTGGCTTGTCTTTCTTCACTGTAGCCATCACCATGGCACTCAAACCAATGGCAGGAAGTCTGTTCGGTCATCCCTTGGTCCCCTTCATAGAGAGGATAATATAAATTTTTGGTTGTGTGTTACCAGCAGTTGACGATGGCTCCTATCAGAAGACCCAGGGAAATCTGGAATTTTACACCAGAGGGCCCACCATGTCCTCACATCAACATCCTAATTGCCAGGGACACCTATGTGGCTCAGTGGTTGAGCATCTGCCTCTGGATTAGGGCATGATTGCAGAGTCCTGGGGTCGAGTCCCACATCAGACTCCTTGCATGGAACCTGCTTCTCACTCCCTCTGCCTATGTCTCTGTCTTGGTCTCTCTGTGTCTCATGAATAAATAAATAAAATCTTAAAGAGAAAAAAAATCCTAAGTGCCAGAAAGGAACCCATGAGTGGTTTTTAAAGTAAATATTAGGGGATCCTTCGGTGGCTCAGTGGTTCAGCACCTGCCTTCGGCCTGGGGCGTGATCCTGGAGTCCCAGGATCGAGTCCCACATCAGGCTCCCTGATGGAGCCTGCTTCTTCCTCTGCCTGTGTCTCTGTCTCTCTCTCTGTGTCTCTCATGAATGAATAAATAAAATCTTTAAAAATAAATAAAGTAAATATTAAAACCCTAGATTTCAAAAAATTTAATATGGAGAGCTTTTCTCTCTAAATAACTTAAGGTACCAAGATCCTTATAGTCTAAATATTATTTCTCTAATTCAATTGTGTTCATCTTTGATGTTGTCCTTTTACTTGAATACATATATTTCAGAGTTTATAAGCCACGTGTACTCTACTTGGGTTGCTTTCCTAACTGTAGATAATCTGCTTACTTAGCAAACAACTGTATTCTGTAGAAAATTAATATTTTGGGGCAGCCCGAGTGGCTCAGCGGTTTAGGGCCGCCTTCAGCCCAGGGCCTGATCCTAGAGACCCAGGATCGAGTCCCACGTCGATCCTGCTTGGAGCCTGCTTCTTCCTCTGGTGTGTCTCTGCCTCTCTCTCTCTGTGTGTCTGTCTATCGTGAATAAATAAATAAATAAAATCTTTAAAAAAATTTTTTTTTAATGCTCACTTCATAGCAAATGATCTCAGAAGGCAGATAGTGGACTTAGTTTTATTGTGGGTGTATACATACTGACTTTTGGTTTTCAATAATTTATTTCTTCCTTGGTTTTTAGTTTCTACCTTTATATGCAAGTATAAATCATGAATTCTCATTTCTTTTTTTTTTATAAGATCAGTTAGATTTTGATAAAGCTTTGAATTACTTGGAACATATCTTCACATATCATTAAACAATCAGCTATAATACTTATTTTCCTCTTAACATTCTCTAAAAGTACTTATTAAAAGTTTGAGATTCAGTTGACCCTTGAATAATGCAGGGGTTAGGAGCACCAACCCCCACACAGTTCAAAATTCATGAATAACTTTTGACTCCCCCCAAAAGTTAACTACTTAATAGCCCACTCTTACTGGAAGCCTTGCCAACAATTACACAATTAACACATTTGTATGTTAATATGTATTATATCCTGTATTCTTTTTTTCCTCCTAAAAGACGGGGAGGGGTAGGCAGAGGGAGAGAGAATTTTAAGTAGTTTCCTTGCCCACCACAGAGCCCAATCAACATGTGGCTCTATCTCACAACCCTGAGATATTTCCTGAACCAAAATCAGGATTTGGATGCTTAGCCAACTGAGCTACCCAGGTACCTCTGTATCCTGTATTATAGTAATACCTTTTTCTTAAATTCTTTTGATATTTCAAGGCTACATGGTTCATCTGTCTTTTTTTTTTTTTTTTTTTTTAAGATTTTATTTATTCATTCATGAGAGACACAGGGGTGGGGGTAGAGACACAGGCAGGGGGAGAAGCAGGCTCCATGCCGGGAGCCTGACGTGGGACTCAGTCCCGGGTCTCCAGGATCAGACCCTGGGTTGAAGGCGGCGCTAAACTGCTGAGCCACCCGGGCTGCCCTCATCTGTCTTTTCAAGTTGTCATAGGCATCCAAAAAATTCTCTGGTAACACTTATTGAAAAAAATCCACATGTAAGTGGACCCATACAGGTCAAACCCATGTTATTCAAGCAAGGGTCAACTCTATTTATGAAAGTTGCATATTTTATGGCTCAATTTGTATTTATGGGGATCCCTGGGTGGCACAGCGGTTTGGCGCCTGCCTTTGGCCCAGGGCGCGATCCCGTGTGTGTGACTATCATAAATAAATTTTTTTTTTTTTAAATTGTATTTTTTTTTTAAGATTTTATTTATTCATGAGAGACAACAGAGACAGGCAGAGACACAGGCAGAGGGAGAAGCAGGCTCCATGCAGGGAGCCTGATGTAGGACTTGATCCCAGGTCTCCAGGATCACACCCTGGGCTGAAGGCGGCACTAAACCGCTAAGCCATCCGGGCTGCCCTGTATTTTGTATTTTAAGCACAGCATTAATTTTGATAATTATTATCCTTAATTTCCCTTGTGAGCAGTATTATTTTCAAAAGTATTTTGTTTCCTAGACATATTAGTCTTTCCTATGTATTGGCCCCTTATGCTAGGCACAAGAGTTCAAAATAAATGACCCTGATCTTATTCGTAAGGATTTCACAGTCTGACATCTTAAAATAATACTTGGTTTGTCTATAAAGGGAGAAATATTCATTATACAGTCATAGAGTTGTCTGAGTAACTGAAGCTGATTCCTTAAAATACTAAAAGTTTCTTAAGTGAAAACCCTTTTTTAAAAAAAGTCTTGAACATTTCCCTGCATCCTTCTACTGAGTAAACTGAACTATCTTAATTTTTTTCGTTGTGATTTGCATTTATCATTATACATTCACTTTCATTTTTTGTTTTCAATCTCATGCTGCTAGCTGTCTGCTTTTTTGTTGTTTTGTTTTTTTAAGATCTTATTTATTTATTCATGAGCGAGAGAGAGGCAGAGACATAGGCAGAGAGAGAAGCAGGCCCCCTGCGGGGAACCTGATTCAGGGCTTGATCCCAGGACTCCAGGATCACAGCCTGAGCCAAAGGCAAACGATCAACCACTGAGCCACCCACGTGCCCCTAGCTGTCATGTTTTGTAGTTGTTAATGTGTACTGTCTCTTTAAATTTATGTCACTTATAATTTATTCCTAATTTGTTTGGAACTGCAGTCTCTACATGTCTAAACCTTTTAGAGTCATTCCTATTTAACAGATTTGTGTGATGGCCTTGGGGCAAATAGGTGGATATGGTTTTTACCTCAGATTATATCCATAAGCTTCATAGGTACACAACTAAAAATGGATTCTTACTAAGGTATTTTCAGCTTCATTATCTTTTTAAGGGTTTTATTACAGTTCCAATCTATTCAGTTTCTTTGAGTGTTATATTGATGGTCATATTTAAAATTTCAGTAAAAGCTACGACGTGGGTGAACCTAAACATTATGCTAGGTGTAGGAAACCAAATGCAAAAGCCACTTTTTATATGGTTTTATTTGTATGAAATGTCCCGAATAGGCAAATCTGTAGAAATAGAAAGTGGTTTAGTGGTTGCCAGGGGTTGGAGGAAAAGGAGGATGAATTATTATTGCTAGGGATATGGAATTTCTTTGGGGATGATGAGAATATTATGTAATTAGATAGTGATTATGGTTGAACAACTTTGTAAGTATACTAAAAACCACTGTATTGTACACTAAAAGATGGATCTTATGTGATGGTAATTATGTGAATTATAACTCAAGTTTTAAAATCTAAATGAGGGCTGCCCGGGTGGCTCAGGTGGCTCAGCAGTTTAGCACCTGCCTTCGGCCCAGGGCTGATCCTGGAGACCCGGGATTGTCTCATATCGGGCTCCCTGCATGGAGCCTGCTTCTCCCTCTGCCTCGCTGCCTCTCTGCGTGTCTCTCTCTCTCTCTCTCTCTCTCTCTCTCTCTCTCTCTCATGAATAAATAAATAAATAAAATATTATAAATCAATCTATTTATCTATCTATCTATCTAAATGAAAGTAGGACGCCTGGGTGGCTCAGCAGTGAGCATCTGCCTTCGGCCCAGGGCCTGCCTAATCCTGGAGTCCCAGGATCGAGTCCCACATCGGGCTCCCTGCATGGAGCCTCCTTCTCCTGCCTGTGTCTCTGCCTCTCTCTCTCTCTCTCTCTCTCTCTCTCTCTGATGAATAAATAAATTAAATCTTTAAATATATATATATATATATATATATATATATATATATTGCCTCATGAGTTTTGTTTTCATTACTTGTTTTATTTTTTCATTTTGATTGTTTTGTATGTGATTTATTTTCTGGTTTAATGGCAGAGCACCTGGGTGGCCCGGTCAGTTAAGCATCTGTCTTTAATTTGGGTCATGATCCCAGGGTCCTGATTGAGCCCCACATCAGATTCCTTGCCCAGTGGGAAACCTACTTCTCCCTCTCCCTTGGCCACTCCTGCTTGTGTGCGCTCGCACATGTGTTCTCTCTCTTTGTCAAATAAATAATCTTTAAGAAATAAAATAAAAATTTTAATGACAACTTTTAAATAATTTGTCATTCTGGTATTTGAAAATGAGTGGTTTTTTTTTTTTTTTTTTTTTTTTTTTTTTTAGTCTATAAGCTGTTAAACACATTTTTTTATATTTTTGTTTGTAGGCTATGGAGTTACTAGTAGAGAAAGCAATCAGTAGTGCTTCTAGTCCTCAGAGCCCTGGAGATGCACTGAGAAGAGTTTTTGAGTGCATTTCTTCAGGGATTATTCTTAAAGGTAAGTTTTGCTTCATTTGTAATGTTTGTGTGTTTAATAGTTGAATAAGAACTCTTTCTTTTCAAATGGATATTGCTGGGATCCCTGGGTGGCGCAGCGGTTTGGCTTGGCGCCTGCCTTTGGCCCAGGGTGTGATCCTGGAGACCCTGGATCCAGTCCCACATCGGGCTCCCGGTGCATGGAGCCTGCTTCTCCCTCTGCCTGTGTCTCTGCCTCTCTCTCTCTCTGTGTGACTATCATAAATTAAAAAAATAAAAATAAAAAAAAAAAGAATCAAATGGATATTGCTAATGTGTTTTTCTCCCTATGTTGATTGCTTATAGGTAGTCCTGGACTTCTGGATCCTTGTGAGAAGGATCCATTTGATACCTTGGCAACAATGACTGACCAACAGCGTGAAGACATCACATCCAGTGCACAGGTAGCAGTGTGTTCCTAATCCCAAAGCTTTGTTGTTGGGTCATTGCCCTTAAGGTTTTGGTGTTTTATAATTGTCCTTTAGAAGAAGTCGCTGTGTAATATTTATTTCTGTTCTTTAGTAAGTTAGCCCTTGGAGGTGATATAATTTAAAGTTAAATTAAATCACTAATATAAAGTTAAATTGTAGGGATCCCTGGGTGGCGCAGCGGTTTGGCGCCTGCCTTTGGCCCAGGGCGTGATCCTGGAGACCCGGGATCGAATCCCATGTCGGGCTCCCTTCATGGAGCCTGCTTCTCCCTCTGCCTGTGTCTCTGCCTCTCTCTCTCTCTGTGTGACTATCATGAATAAATGAATAAAATCTTTAAAAAAAAAAAAAAAGTTAAATTGTATTACTCTAACTGTAATGCTTTATGTTTAAGTGTATTATATAAAAATACAGTTGAATTTTCAGTGTCTTCTTAAATCTGGGTATATCATGATCAGTATAGGAACTGTTTACATAGACTCTGGTCGTAAATGAAATGCTGTGTGGTTTATGGTAATTATTGTTAATTTAGCCTCTCTTGCCACTGTAAAGGCTGTCTAGTGTAGTTAATTAAAAGTGTGGGCTTGGAGTGGCTTAGTGGCTCAGTGAGTTAAGTGTCCAACTAATGGTTTTGGCTCAGATCATGATCTCATGGGTTGTGGGATCCAGCCCCATGTTGGGCTCTTGCACTCATCGTGGAGTGTGTTTGATTTCTCTCCCTCTGCATCCTGTGTGTCCCCCCGCCCCCTCCACCCCATGCCTACTTACATGTAAGTTTTCTCTCTCAATTAAATAAATCTTTGTGTGTGAGGGAGTGTGAGCTCTAGAGTGAAGACTCCCTGGGTTTAAATACTAACTGTGCCATCTGATACATAAAACAGGGATAAAAGTAGTATATCCTGTCAGGCAGGATTATTGGGAGAATTAAATGAGTTAATGTATATAAGTGTATTAACAATATCTGATATATGGGAAGGATCTTACTAATAAATGTTAGCTATTATCACTATCAGTTAATAATTTTATTGGGAAAAGATTTATAGAAAAGAAAAAATACGTGAATCTAATGAAGGAAGGAAAAAAAGTCTAAAATTACTATAGCTTTCCTTTTTTATTCCAAAAATGTACTAAGGGGAGAAAAGGCAGCTAGTTATGAACAGTAGTAATTTCATTCTAAGACATTAATTTTTGGATTTAAGTTCTTGATTTGTTACCTCATCTGGCAGCAATAATTTGGAATTTGGGAGATGTCAAGATTAAAGTAAAAAAAAAATATTTTTTTTAAGATTTTATTTATTCATAGAGAGAGGGGCAGAGACACAGGCAGAGGGAGAAGCAGACTCCATACAGGAAGCCTGACGTGGGACTCTATCCAGGGTCTCCAGGATCACACCCTGGGCTGAAGGCTGCGCTAAACCACTTACCCACCCGGGCTGCCCAGTTTTTTGTTTTTTAATGTGACTGTGAAGAAAGTGGTCTGGGTTTAGGAGGTAGTAACAAATGTCTTTGTTAAAAGTGATTTTTGAGCGTCTGCCTTTGGCTCAGGGTGAGATCCCGGAGTCCTGTGATGGGTCCCACATCGGTCTCCCTGCAAGGAGCCTACTTCTCCCTCTGCCTGTGCCTCTGCCTCTGTCTGTGTCTCTCATGAATAAATAGATAAAATCTTTTAATAAAAAAAAAAAAGTGATTAAAAGTGAAGGAATCAGGTTCCCCTCGGGGAGCCTGCTTCTCCAGAACTCTGCCTATGTCTCTGCCTCTCTCTGTGTCTTCCATGAATAAAGTCTTCCTAAATAAATAAGAAATACAAGTGAAGAAGTTAAAAAAAGAAAGTGAAGGAGTTAACTGCATTATTCCATTTATGTAATATTCACGAAATAACATAATTACGGAGATGGAGAACAGCAGTAGTTCCTAGGAGTTAGGGATGGGAGTAAGGATAGTTGATAGTGGCTATAAAGGGAATCCTGTGGTGATGGTACAGTTTAATATCTTAATTGTGATGTGGCTGTGCAAGGCTACACATATGGTAAGATTGCATTAGAGCTAAACACACAGGAGTGCATATGTAACTGGTAAAATCTGAGTAAGCTCTAGGAATTGTACCCGTTTTGGTTTCAGTTTATTTCTTGGTGACCTGTAGCACCCATGTTAATAATTTTCTTCCTTCTTTTGTTTCTAAGTCTATCCCCCTCCCCCATGCTTATCTTTATTTTTGAATGTTTCTGTAGTCTTACTCTTCAGTGATCTTTTCAAGTTGCTTCTGCGAGATACAGCCTTGGTCATTTATTCAGATCCCTTGCCAGAGGTATTAACCCTCACCCCTCAAAAGAAATTGTAAAGTGAACCTTAAATCTTCCTCAATGTTATTTTAAAATTCCAAGATGTCTTTGGGAATAATTCCAGTATCCTCAAATTTTGTTTGCTGCTAATAATTGCCAACTATGTGGCAGAATTCTCTCGTTAATGTCAGAAATACATACAAGCCACATGCATAACAAGAGGCTATAGGATGCTCACTCTAATCTCAGATGCTTAATTTTACTTACTGGAGTATTCCTGTATTTAGAAGCTCCTAGTATTTGAATAGGCTGATGATTAGCAGTAGTATCCCTGCAGTAGAAACCTACTAATATTCATTATTGTATGCCAGATATCTTTGGGTATTTTCTGTGAATACAGAAGAAAACATTCTGTTTATCTTTTATAGTCTCTCAATAAAGAATTAGTATTCTATTATGATAAATATTCCTAGTTCTTCAGAAAGTTAACAGCCTTATAGCTTAAATGAGGTAGAAAAGCACCCAGTACTGGCAAAAATCCAGAATTACAGACTAAATAGTATATTATATCAGTCCTTAACATAGATGATTTGGGGACTTTCAGGATTTCAAAAGGCAATATATGAGGCAAAGTCCTAAGGAATTGGAATCATATAATCAGGGAAAGTTCTAGAATAGTAAATTCTCACACAGATAATTATAACCAACAACTGAATCTCCACTGAAGAAAATAAATAGGTATTAAAAATAGTCTTGGGGCACCCAGGTGGCTCAGTCAGTTAAGCATCTCACTCTTGATTTCTGCTCAGGTCATGGATTCATGGTATGAGATTGAGCCCTGCATTTGCGCTCTGTACTGAGCATGGAGCTGTTTAAGATTCGCTCTCTCCCTCGCCCTCTGTCCCTCCTGCTTCCCCACCTTACCTCCCCATGCCCCACATGTGCTCTTGCTCTTGCTTGCTCGCTTTCAAAAAACAATAATTGAGGTGCCTGGGTGGCTCAGTCTATTAAGCCTCTCTGCCTTAGGCTCAGGTCATGATCTCAGGGTCCTGGGATCAAGCCCTATATCTGGCTCCCTGCTCAGTGAGGAGCCTGCTTCTCCCTCTCTTCCCCACCTGTGCTCGCTCTCTCTCTCTCTCAAATAAATAGATAAAATTTTTAAAAATTGTCTCAATAGCACCCACTTTGGATAACAGTTTGATTCTTAGCTAAATACCCAAAAGAACTGAAAATGTGTCCATAAAAAAACTTGTACAGGAATGTTTGTAGCAGCATTATGCATAACTGCTAAAAAGTGGAGACATCTCAAGTGCCCATCAGTTGGTGAATGAATGAATGAATAAACAAATAGGGAATAATCTGCACAGTGGAATATTATTTGGCCATCGAAAGGAATGAAGTACTGATACATGCTACAACATGGATCAACCTTAAAAATCTTACATTAAGTAAAAGAAGCCAGCACAGAAAGCCATATATTATATGAAATGTCCACAGTGTGCAAATCTCATAGAAATAGAAAAGTAGATTAGTGTTGTCACTAAGGCTGGAGGGGTTGAGGAATAACTAACATTGGGTCATGGGGTTTTGGGGTCGGGGGGATATGAAAATGTTCTGAAATTAGAGATAGTTATGGTTGAACAACTTTGTAAGTATACTAAAAAACACTGAATTGTACACTTTAAGAGGTGACTCCTAGGATATGTTAATTATATTATCTCAAAAAATAATCTAAACATTTACATTGAAAATTATAACCATATTGTGAAATTTGCCATATAATTAAATGACTATATTTTGAATTAATTTAAGGGGTATATATTCCCAGAAATTTGAAGATAGATTATGTCTTGAAATTTTCTAATATTGATGCCTAATACATTCCTGCGCATACATGACCGTGTAGTAAAAATTACATTTTTTAGAGATTTATTTTTTAACTTACATCTTTTTTTTCATTAATTTTTTTGAGAGAGAGAGAATGCAAGTGCATATGAGCAGGTTAGGGAGGGGCAGAAGGAGTGGGAGAGAATGTTCAGGCTCCACTCCCAGCACCAAGCCCAACTTTTGATTCAGTCTCATGACCCTGAGATCATGACCTGAGCCAAAACCTAGGTAGGGTCAGACACTTAACTGACTGAGCCACCCAGGAACCCCTTAACTTCTGTTTAAAAAGCAAAACAGCATACATACAGAAAAGCCCGAAAGTATAAATATTAGAACATACAGAATATTTCAGTTGTGAAACTTAATATTATTCGAGGTGTTTATTTCACTAAACATGCTTTTTTATATTGTTATATGGAAATATAAACCTAGTTAATAATATTTTGGTTTTTAAAATTAACTCTGAATTCTGGTCCTTTTTGTTGCAGTTTGCATTGAGACTCCTTGCATTCCGCCAGATACACAAAGTTCTAGGCATGGATCCATTACCCCAAATGAGCCAACGTTTTAACATCCACAACAACAGGAAACGAAGAAGGGATAGCGATGGAGTTGATGGATTTGAAGCTGAGGGGAAAAAAGACAAAAAAGATTATGATAACTTTTAAAAAGTTCCTGTAAATCTGCAGTGTTAAAAACAACAGGTGCCCATTTGTTGGTTGTTTTTCATTCATAATAATGTCTACTTTGAAAAATTTATCAAGAATTTAAAGAATTTCATGGAAGAACCAAGTTTTTCTGTGACATTAATATCTTAATGTACAGTGTTAGGTATTATATGAATGGAAAGACACCCAAAAAAATTGTGCTCCAACTAGGGGAAAAACAATGCTTCACATGTTTTCCCCATTATTTTGGTTTTATTTACTGGTTGCCCTAGCTCCTCCTATTTTTGTGTCTTTTATTAACTAGTCTTATTAAATCTTTACTGTATTTAATGCAGTATTTGTGCTTCAGTTGCTATGTGTATTTTGATATTTTTATTTAGGAGTTTTGTTTGCTCTTTGACACTAGTTGTTACTTTGTGTTATAGATGATATCCTTTACTCCCCTTCTTAATATTTTACAGCAGTACGTTTTTTTGTAACGTGAAACTGCAGAATTTTTTCCTTTTGTTTTGTTACTCTGTATGTGATGGATTACAACACAAAAAGTTATCCTGCCATTTAAGTGCTCAGAACTGAATGTTTCTGCAGATCTTGTGGCATTTGTCTCTAGTGTGATATATAAAGGTGTAATTAAGACAGATTTCTGTTAATCTAATCAAGTTTGCTGTTAGTTGTGCATTAGCAGTATAAAAGCTAATATATACTATATGGTCTTGCAACAGTTTTAAAGCCTCTGCATAATTGATAATAAAAATGCATGACATTTTTGTTTTTAATAGACTTTTAAAATTATAATTTTAGGTTTGACACGTAGATCTTTGTACAGTTGACTTTTTGACATAGCAAGGCCAAAAATAACTTTCTGAATATTTTTTTCTTCTGCATAAGTGGAAAGGGCATTTTTCATATATAAGTGGGCTAACCAATATTTTCAAAAGAACTTTATCATTGTGCAACTAACAACAGTAACTAGCCCTTAATTATGATGACAGTTCCTTATTGGTGTGTGTGAGATTACTGTAGCAAACTATTACAGTATAACACAGTTGAATGATTCCTCCCCCCTTCCCTCACACCCCATCACCCAGATAATTTACAGTTCTCTTAACAGTGAGGTTGATAAAGTATTACTGATAAAAAAAAAATTAAGGTTATCTAAGGGAAAAAAAAACAGAAAATTATTTGGTGTGGCCATCTTACATGCTTATGTGTCCTACGAAAAGCTAAATATTCTAGCAGTGGTGTAATGAAAAGTTACATCTTACTGTTGATGTATGTATGCTCTGGTACACAGATGTCATTTTGTTGTCACAGCACTACAGTGAAATACACAAATAAAAACTTAAATTCACATAATGACTTAAATGTATTATATGTTAGAATTAATTCATAAACTACTTTTGCTTTGAAATGACTTATGCTTTGGTAAAACCATATTCAAATTTATTGGGTACTTATATCTTGTCATTCCTGACAAATAGTTATTGCCTGAGCACATAATTTTCCAGAAGAATTTATAATTTAGTAGTATGTTGGCTCAGTGTCTTTCTGAAGTTAGAATCTCTCCCTATACCCTTACAACTAGACCAGGTAACTGTACCACTGGAGAACTAGAACAGGAGACGGGCTTTTCTCCCAATCTTGTCCTATACTAGCTATGTAACACGGCCAAGCCTTCTTCACTCGCACCCACACCCCCTGGTTTTTGTTTAATATTTCTAGGTCTCATTTTACTCTCTTGAAAAATTAGTTTTGCCCAGTAAAATTTTCTGATTTTGTTTCTCACTGTTGTCTTAGAGAAGGCAAGAACTAACGTGCACCAATGGCATACCATGCTAGGTTATTTCATGTTTTCCCATTTAAGCAATAAGTGATAGTTACTATATTTCTTATTTTTCAGAAGAGAAAATTGAAGCCCAGAGTGGCTAACTAACAAGATCACAAATCAACTTATGTGACAGGATTGAAATTGAGTCAAGTTTCAAAATTCATTTTCATCACTTTCCAGGCTGCTCCCTTCATCTTACAGTTATGTTCTAAACATGTTTTCAGCCTGGTTTAAAATTTTTACATTTGTTTTGGGTGTCTTCATATAGATACACAGTTGATGCTATTTATATTTTTTATGAAAATAATTGTTTCCATACTAGTTTTTTGCATGATTTAATTATTTTCATAGTTGTGGCTAGACCCACATTAACCATTTTATGTGAAATAACTTGTATTCATTAGTATCTTCTGCTTTGACTTTATTTTTTTTTTTTTTAAAGATTTATTTGAGAAAGAATGAGCTCATGAGAGGGTGAAGGGCTGAGAGAATTACTAGCGGACTCTGCACTGAGTGTGGGGGGCTTGGTCCTGCAATCCGGAGATCACAACCTGAGCCAAAACCAGTAGATGCTTAACCAACTGCGCCACCAGGGAGCCCTTATTTGATTTTTTTTTTTTTTTTTTTTTTAAGAAAACTATAAACTCTAGTTAAGAGAAGTATTCAGCATCGTCCTACCAATATATTCTTGAACCAGTTATTTTGGCAACTAATTATCAGTTATTATCTGCATCTCAGGCTGGCTTTCCCTGTTCTTAAGGTATAGTAATTTAATGATAATGCCCAAATAAAGCAAATTGATTCCTCTCATCCACTCCCAATTATATAATACACTTCAAATTAGTATTTTCTTTTTCTTCACCACTATTTTCTTCAGTTAAAATTAAAAATGCAGAATTGCATGAACAGTACGGCAAAGGAATTCTGGTTTTTTAAAGTCAAGAGAATTTCAAATTTTTTCCTGCTTTAAAAAAAAAGCTCAATTTGTCTTGTGTGGTTATGTTGTCAATATATGTTATGAATTGTAGTTATAAACAGTTGTGTTAATGGCTCCACTACTTTTTATACTGAATCTGACAGAGCTATTTAATTTTTAAGATTTTTCAAATAACGGCAGCCTGGGTGGCTCAGCGGTTCAGCGCCGCCTTCAGCCCAGGGTGTGGTCCTGGAGGCCCCGGATTGAGTCCCATGTCGGGCGCCTTGAATGGAGCCTGCTTCTCCCTCTGCCTGTGTCTCTGCCTCTCTCTCTCTCTGTGTCTCTCATTAATAAATAAATAAAAATCTTTAAAAAAAAGATTTTTCAAATAAAGGGCAAGTTTTAAAGTATCATAGATAATGTTCATAGCATTGGTCTCAAATTAGTTCCATGAAAGTTGTCTGGGCAACATTATAAAAGTTAAGATTTTTAAAACCTAATTCCAAAGATTGAGAAGGGCCAGAATAAGCCTAAGAATATCTGAATAGGTGGTTTGTACACGTTTAAAATTTTAAAGGTGTAAAGAAGTATATGGTAGGGATGTCTGGGTGGCTCAGTGGATCTGCCTTCAGCTCAGGGGGTGATCCCAGGGTCCTGGGGTTGAGTCCCCACATTGGGCTCCCAGGAGGGAGCCTTCTACCTATGTCTACCTTTCTCTGTATCTCTCATGAATAAATAAATAAAATCTTTAAAAAAAAAAAGTATATGGCATAAAATGTATTCTGCCTCTTACACTGCCCCTTCCCAGGAGTCAGTGTTAATCCATTGTATGTCCTTCCACATAGCATGAAAGTGCACACCGTGTTGCTCTTTTGCAAAAGGCTGTGTACTGTGTATATTTTGTACCTGCCTTTCTTTCATTTAATATCATGGAGTTCGGGAGATTGTTCCATATCAGTGCACATAGGAAAATTTTTTTTGGGGGGGGGTGGCTGGGTTTTTTTAGATTTTATTTATTAAGAGTGTGCAGGTAGGGGATCCCTGGGTGGCGCAGCGGTTTGGCGCCTGCCTTTGGCCCAGGGCGCGATCCTGGAGACCCGGGATCGAATCCCACATCGGGCTCCCGGTGCATGGAGCCTGTTTCTCTTTCTGCCTGTGTCTCTGCCTCTCTCTCTCTCTGTGTGACTATCATAAGTAAATAAAAATTAAAAAAAAAAAAAAATAAGAGTGTGCAGGTAGAAGGGAGGGAGAGAGAGAATCTCTAGTAGACTCCACCAAACGCAGAGCCCAACATGGGACTCGAAACCATGACCCTGAGATTTCAACCTGAGCCAAAACCAAGAGTTGGACACCAACTGACTGAGCCACCCAGGTGCCTTGGGAAGTTGCAATCTTAACAAGTACTATAGGTCATTCCAATTAGATTTTTTTTTCTTTAAATATAGGTGGTTCTGATGTGAGTGGTACGTTGAATAAACATGCTTTATAGCAGTGACCATCACGTCCTCTAGAATCCAAAAACTATTATTTTTACATATATTTCTTTTTTAAAGTAAGCTCTGTGCCCAGCATGCAGCTTTGAACTCATGACCCTGAGATCAAGAGTCTCATTCTCTACTGGCTGAGCCAGCCAGGCACCCTGCATAACTGTATTATCAGTCACACAATATACATACCAGTAAGTTATATGGGGTATTTAGCAAATCATAATATCCTCATTCCCTAATTAATTTTATTTTTTAAAGATTTTGAGAGACAGCAGGAACAGGGAGGAGGAGAAGCAGGCTCCCCACTGAGCAGGCACCCTGATGCTGGATGTTTAGTCGCCTGAGCCACCCAGGCACCCTCCCTCCCTAAGCAATTTTACTTAACTGTAGTCTTGTTAATTTTAGTCTTCCTTTATCTTTAGTGTAATAATACATGTAAAATAAAATGTGGAAGTAGAAAACAGTCACCAACTTAAAACTTGAATAATATTTTTGAGAAATACTGAAGCTGGTATATTAAATACAAACTACTATATTCACCTCTTAATATAGTCCCAAGTAATACCTGGTACTAGAGAAATAGGGTCTTCAGTTTGGAAAGGACTATTTAATTAGTTGAGTAACAATGTGAATGCTTCCTTAAAAAGCAATCTGTTGTATCAAAGTATGAAAAGTCAGGCAGCCCGGGTGGCTCAGAGGTTTAGCACCATCTTCAGCCCAGGCCGTGATCCTGGAGACCTGGGATCGAGTCCCACCCACGTCAGGCTCCCTGCATGGAGCCTGCTTCTCCCTCTGCCTGTGTCTCTGCCTCTCTCTTTCTCATGAATAAATAAAATCTTTAAAAATATATATATGAAAAGTTGATCTCCGTTATCTTAATCACTGTTACGAGTTCAGAAATAGAGAAAAGAGCACATACCTAGGGCTTGGATCAATGTTATATTAAAGAAATAGAGGATAATACAGTACGACAGGTTCCTGATGAGAAAAATTCTGGGGTGTTGTCATTTACATCCAGCTTTGCTATGAACTGATTAAAATGAGTGCACTGCATTTCAGTGCAATTTAGTGTGCTTTATAATGTATTAAAAAGTTTTTTAAAAAAGTTAAAAAGTTAATGCATAGGGTAGGGGTTTGGAGGGGAGTTCAAACCTACATTACCAATTACAACTAATTTTAGTGAGCTGGAATTGAAACGTAACCCAGAGGGAGTTCCCTCTCTCCTTTATCTGATACCCAAAATGAGAGATACATATCCTTTGCATTGGTAACACCATCTCTAGAGCTATGGTGTTCAGTTCTAGGCTTTTTTTTTTTTTTTTTTTTTTTTTTAGTAAGCTTTATGCCCATTGTAGGGCTTGAACTCAATCCTGAGATCAAGAGTCACATGCTGTATCCACCAAGCCAGCTAGGTGCCCCTTTGGGCATTTTTCAGGTGATCCTTGGAGTGACCAAAGTAGTGAATTTGAAACTAAGCTGTGTAATTGCAACCATAGAGCAGGAGGGACTAGAGATGATGTGGGAGAGAGAAAGGATTATAAGTATCTTAAAATATTAATAGCTATAGAAAAAAAGCAATCGAAATAGCTTTTTGAAAATGTTAATTGCAACAGTAAACTAAAAGCCCTTTGTAAAGAAGTTGTTGGCCATGTTCAAAATTAGAACACCTGTTTAAGATTTTGGTTAAAGGTCCTGGCATTCCATATGAAAATATATAAGATAATCAGATCTTTCCCAAGTTTAAGGTGTCATCATACCTCAGAGGTACTTGGAGTTGCAGTTCCAGAGCACCACAGTACAGTGTCACAAGAAAGTGGTTTCCCCACGTATACAAAAGTTGCGTTCATCTATTAAGTGTGCAATACCATTATGTCTTTTAAAAATGATGTACATACCTCTTTAAAAAAAGATTTTTAAAATAAATTTTAAAATGTAAAAATTTTTAAAGCTAAAAAATGCTAACCAACATCTGAGCTTTCAGAGAGCCACAATCACTGATGACAGATTGCCATAACTAATAATAAAAAATTTTGAGAATTAGGGACATCTGGGTGGCTCAGCTGCTGAGCATCTGCCTTCGGCCCAGGGTGTGATCCTGGAGTCCCAGGATCGAGTCCCACATCGGGCTCACTGCATGGAGCCTGCTTCTCCCTCTGCTTGTGTCTTTGCCTCTCTCTGTGTCTCTCATGAATAAATAAAAAATAAATGAAATCTTAAATATTTTGAGAATTACCAAAATGTGATACAGAGACACTAAGTGAGCAAGTGCTGTCAGAAAAATGGTACTGATAGATTTGCTTGATGCAGAGTTGCCACAAACCAATTTATAAATGCAGTATCTGTAGGGCAATAAAGCAAAGTACAATAAAAATTAGAGTTATGCCTTTATGTTGTTAGCCCATGGACCTAGTAGTAAAGATGCTTTGAATAGAATTCACATAGCCAATTGCCTCAAAGTTGATAATTACTTCATGGCAGCCAAAATGCAGGCATAAATAAGATTTTGGCAAAAGGGATGCTGGTTTTGCTATATAACGCGTTAACGTTTCCCTTGTTTTCCATGGCACTGAAATTTTGGTTGCTTTTAGGTGGTTTGGGGTTTTTTTTTCTCCTACCTCTTCAAATACTCCTGTACTGCTGCTTCTAAGTAGCATCCGTGGTTCTGTCATCAGCATGTTCTGTATATATACATGCTGTTGATGATCTCATCCATCTTCCAAGTTTTAGATACTCCCTTTGTCAAAATTATTTCCAAATCCTGCCTTTATCCAAACTCCAGTCTTGCTTTTTTTCTTTTTGCCTCCAGTCTCTGCACTATTCACCTGACAGCCCCCTGATTATATCTCCTAACGCATCTATTTATGTCACTGCTACTCAAAACGCCTTCAAACAACTCCACATAACTGCTGAACATACATTATTTCATCCTCACAACATTGCTATGTGTCCAGCATTACACGTGAATAAACTAGGGTTTGAGGTTAAGTAATTTGTTCTTTCTGTAATAAAAGATCATTTGAATGATAAAATCTCTTGAATTGGGTCAGATCATCAAAAAAGCTACATACTTGTAGAGTTCTGTTGACTTCAAAGCCAAGCATTCAACCTTTATGCCATGTACATCCCATAGATGTGTCCTGCAGCTAAGACTCTGTTGAATTTTAATGCTTAAGACATGGTGTACAAATAGATTTTAAGTATCTCAATTTTGCTGTATTCCAAAGGCCTACCCAGCAGCCCCTCATCCCCTCTTCAGTCTAAGGAACTTCCAAAGCTACATCTTTTTCAAAGGTCAGTGGTTAAAGAAAAGTAGAAAAAGAGGGAATTTGGGGCACCTGAATGGCTCAGTCAGTTAAGCATCTGCCTTGGGCTCAGGTCATGATCCTAGGGCGCTGGGATTGAGTCCCATGTTGGGCTCTCTGCTCAGCAGGGAGTCTGCTTCTCCCTTCACAATTTGCCGTATTTCTGCCTCCGAGAGGTAAACTCCCTGCTTAGCCACAGATGCGAGTACAGCCATAGAAGTGTGTAGCAGGTAATGGTAACTAAACCCCACATTTCTGGCTCAAGGACTGAAAAGAGTCCCGGGTAATGAACATACTGGGCAGATTGGGGAGTCGGAGGAGCTAGTGTAGTAACCCCATAAAGTTATTTAGGAATAACTTTATAATAATTTTTTCTGGGTCTCAACCTCAACTTACCTTATGAGGGAGGCCAACATTAAGATATCAAAATCAAATAAAAATAGTTCAAAGAAAACACAGGGCTGGCTCTTTGGCTGGCTCAGTTAGTAGAGCTATGACTCCTGATCTCAGGGTCATGAATTCAAGCTCCACATTGGATGTAGAATTTATTTTTAAAAAAAGAAAAAAAAGAAAGAGAAAGAAAGAAGAAAGAAAGAAAGAAAGAAAGAAAGAAAGAAAGAAAGAAAGAAAGAAAGAAGAAAGAAAAAGAAAGTTCAAGCCAATATACCTGATGAAGTTAGAGTGAAGAACCCTTAACAAGACATTTATCAAATCATATCCAGCAATATATATATATGGTATAAGGACACCTGGGTGGCTCAGTTGGTTAAACACCTGACCTTTGATCTCAGCTCAGGTCTTGATCTCAGAGTTGTGAGTTCAAGCCCCATGTTGGGGTCCATGCTGGGTATGGAGCCTACTTAAAAAAAAAAAAAAAAAAAAGAGGGATCCCTGGGTGGCGCAGCGGTTTAGCGCCTGCCTTTGGCCAAGGGCGCGATCCTAGAGACCTGGGATCGAATCCCACATCGGGCTCCTGGTGCATGGAGCCTGCTTCTCCCTCTGCCTGTGTCTCTGCCCCTCTCTCTCTCTCTCTCTCTCTCTCTCTCTATCATAAATAAATAAAAATTAAAAAAAAAAGAAAGAAAGAAAATAAGAATAATATTCCACAACTAAGTGGAGTTTAACTTGGGAATGCAAGGCTGGTTCAATATATGAAAATCAGCATATAAATTTTACTACTAAAAATATAAAACTACTATATCCCAGAATAAAATTTAAAGACAAATAAGTGGGCTGATCCCACTAAGGAAAGAATTGGACACAGGCATAAAGATTTATTACCTAAATGATCAAGAATCGAACAAATGTTGTGGATCATTACCTATAATGACGTAGTTAGGTATTTACTGGCATGCTGAGATGTTCACAAATAATCTGTGTAAAACCAGTATCTGTGTTAAGGGTCCACTTTTGCAAAACATGCATCTACATATGTCCACACATACAGACGATGTTCTAACTCAACTATTAGCATTGGTTATCTCTGTTATAAGATGTCGGTGACTTTTGACAGATGCAGATGATTTGACAATGAACATGGAATACTTTGGTAATAAATAATAAGATAAATTTCTTTTTTTTTAATTTTTATTTATTTATGATAGTCACACACAGAGAGAGAGAGAGGCAGAGACACAGGCAGAGGGAGAAGCAGGCTCCATGCACCGAGAGCCCGATGTGGGACTCGATCCCGGGTCTCCAGGATCGTGCCCTGGGCCAAAGGCAGGCGCCAAGCCGCTGCGCCACCCAGGCATCCCGATAAATTTCTTTGAAAGTGTAAATGAGCAATGTACATGAGTGGACAAGTCTCAAAAAATATAAATGGCTGATAGCCATATGAAAACAAAAAAAATTTTTTTATTAAAGATTTACTTATTTATTCATGAGAGACACACACAGAGAGAGGCAGAGACATAGGCAGTGGGAGAAGCAGGCTCCCGATGTGGGACTCGATTCAGGATCCCGGGATCACGCCCTGAGCCGAAGGCAGATGCTCAACTGCTGAGCCACCCAGGAGTCCCTGAAAACAAAATATCAACCTTACTAGTAATAAAGTAAGTACAAATGTTTAAAAAGGTAATAGATTTAGGAAAGTGGAGGGCAGCCCAGGTGGCTCAGCGGTTTAGCACCGCCTTCCGCCCAGGGTGTGATCCTGGAGTCACGGGATCGAGTCCCACATCGGGCTCCCTGCATGGAGCCTGCTTCTCCCTCTGCTTGTGTCTCTGTCTCTCATGAATAAATAAATAAAATCTTAAAAAAAAGAGAGAGAGAATAAAGTCTGAGCTAGTAATACCAAAAATAGCAAAGGCAAGGGTCACTCACTCAGTTGACATTTCAATGTCTCTTTTTTAAAATTTATTATTTATGTATTTATTTTTTAATTTATTCATGTCCCTCTGCCTCCCTCTCTGTGTCTCTCATGAATAAATAAAATCTTTAAAAAAAATCTTAAAAAAAAAAAAAAAGCAATTTAAAACAAGAAAGAAAAAAATGAGGGCACCTGGGTGGCTCAGTCAGTTAAGTGGCTGCCTTCGGCTCAGGTCATAATCCCGGTCCTGAGATGG
The DNA here is from genome assembly GCF_003254725.2 of Canis lupus dingo. Lineage (NCBI taxonomy): Eukaryota > Metazoa > Chordata > Mammalia > Carnivora > Canidae > Canis > Canis lupus. The sequence continues at coordinate 75,595,914 of NC_064246.1, forward strand.
AGCTGCACCAGGCTCCCTGCTCAGTGGGGTGCCTCCTTCTCCCTCTGCCCCTCCCCCTGCTTGTGTGCTCTCTCAAGCTCTCTCTCAAATAAATAAAATCTTAAAAAAAAAAAAAGGGGGGGGGGGGCAGCCCGGGTGGTTCAGCGGTTTAGCGCCGCCTTCAGCCCAGGGCCTGATCCTGGAGACCTGGGATAGAGTCCCACGTCAGGCTCCCTGCGTGGAGCCTGCTTCTCCTTCTGCCTGTGTCTGCCTCCCTCTCTGTGTGTGTCTCTTGTGAATGAATAAATAAAATCTTTTAAAAAAGAAAAAGAAAAAAAAAAGAAAGAAAAAGAAAAAATGATGTAAAAAGTCTTCAATAGCTTCACATACCTAAGGGTAAATTTCAAAGTCCTCAGCCTGGCACCCAGGAGCCCATAAACTAGCTCCAGTCTGTCCTGCCAGCCTCATCTCCCACCCTTGCTTGTGCTAGAACCAGCAGTGTCACCCCAGGGCAAAGCCCTGGCTCTTGCTGGTTGCACATCCTGCTCCCTCTGAGGTCATCCTCACAGGCCTATGTGGGGTGCCCCTCTTCTGATCAAGGGGGACAGAGCCTTTCCTTTGGGGATGGGTAAGGTGTTGCCCTGGCACATGAGGAGACTGCGGGGAAAGTAGAGCAAAGAAACTTCTTTTTAAAAATCAGGGGGGTGAAGGAGGGGTGCCTGACTGGCTCAGCTGGTGGAGCATGTAGCTCTTGATCTCAGGGTCATGAGCTTGAGCCCCATGTTGGGTGTAGAGATTGCTTTAAAAAAGAAAAAAGAAATAAAAGGGGGGGGGGAATGAATCAGTTGCTTCTCTAACCTTGTGTAGCTTCAGATTAAGTTTCTCTTAGTATTTTCTCTTCAGTCCATGTTGTCTCACAGGAGGTGGGAGAAGAAATGGATTCCCCTCCCTCCTTCGGACCCCCCATCCCCGTTTCAGCTGAGCCACAAAACTTCTTTTCAGATTTCTTAAACCTGCGTAAGATATTTGCAACATCTGAGATTGCCTTGCTTGCTGCTTTACTTGGCTGCCCCTGGAATCTGTTCCAGGGACCAGGTGAATGAATGGTGAATAGACCCCAGTGTTCGGGAGGGAAACAGGGAAATGGCCAACCATTAACAGGGCTCCAGCGGCAAAGTTACTCTGTAAAAAATACAGAGATGTTTCTTTTCAGCTCAACCGTTTCTATTCCTTGCATTCTCTTTTTGCCTTTGGACAAAAAGGATTAAAAAAAAAGGGGGGGGGATTTTTTGGGGGGGGGGGGACAAAAAGGATTTTTTTTTTCAAAAAGGATTTTTAAAAAACAATTTTGATTACATTTTCACCTTGGGACAGATAACCAGTTCAGACATAAAACAGTGAGGCCTTTCACGACCTCTGTGTTCTTTTACAACCACCTGAACAATGAGCCTTTCAGGTTCCCAGTGAGTGGGAATGGGTCAGCCAAGCTCAAAACTGGCTTGACTGCACTTTCAACAGAGATCAAATATCCCAGCAGGGAGGCATGCACAGCCTGTTTGCATTTAAGAAGGTTCTCCTGGCCCCTCTGACTGCACCAGCTTCCTTCTTCCCTCTAAGATGATTAGGCTCCGTGCACCAGTAACCCTCCTCTGTGGGAAAGGAGGTGCTCTCCCACCCTTCTTGCAGTTTCAGACCAGAAGCAGCCCTGAACAAAACTGGGAAGGAGGAGAAGGTTCTCTCAATGCTGTCTTCCTTCAAATTAGAGCATAACAGCCTGGATTGTCAGGTCCCTTGATTTTTCCCAACCAGCGCTAGAGTACCAGAAATTTTAAGATCTAAATATAATGCCCTGGTCTCAGTTAAAATTGAAGGAGGAATAATACATTATTTTTATGTTGTGATATATGCAGCCTCCGCAGGATCGGACAGCACGGAAAGCATGGAGTCGTGTCCATCTTGACACTTTGAGATATCAACAAGCTTTTTTCATTCCTCTTTCCTGGAGATCATCTTTGAGTCAGATGCCAGCTCTTGACTTCTATCATCCTGGAATGAGTCAAGAGAAATCCGAAATGGAGGAGCCAAACAAAATAACAGGTTTTTCTGCCTGCTGCTTCCTCCTCTACACACACACACACACACACACACACACACACACACACACACACCATGTGCTGGGCTCTGAGCTGGGGAGAGAGCTAGCCTGGGAGAGAAAGAGCAGAGTGAGAAGCAGATAGCATCCCTGCAAGGACCCTGCCCCACAGTTACCCCATCGCTCAGGGAAACCAAGAGAAGGGAAGAGCTAGCCTGACTCTGGCATCCCATAGGGGACTTTCAGAGTGTGGTGGCCCTGATGACAAGCTCCCTCCACTGCCTCTAGGCATAGAGTAGTTGAAATTGTGGCTTGGACTTTCCAGATGCTAGAGACCTTGCAAGAGCCCCTCTTGACTCTTCTGTGTCTCCCAGTGGTTTTGGAAATGATCCAGAGTATTCGGTGGCCCCCAAATGAGACCCAGAAAGTAATTAGGAAACAGCTAATGAGGAGCCTGGGTGGCTCAGGCAGTTAAGCGTCTGCCTTTGGCTCAGGTCATGATATCCGGGCCCTGGGATCAAGCCCACATCAGGCTCCCTGCTCAGCAAGGAGTTTGTTTCTCCCTCTGGCCCTCTCCCTTCTTGTGCTCTCTCTCTCTCTCTCTCTCTTTCAAATAAACAAATAAAATCTTAGGAAACAACAAAAAAAAAAAAAAAAAAAAAAAGAGGGATGCCTGAGTGCCTCAGCAGTTAAGCATATGCCTTTGGCTCAGGGCATGATCCCAGGGTCCTGGGACTGAGTCTCAGGCTACCCATGGGGAGCTTGCTTCTCCCTCTGCCTGTGTCTCTGCCTCTCTCTGTGTCTCTCATGAATAAATAAATAAAATCAAGAAAGAAAGAAAGAAAGAAAGAAAGAAAGAAAGAAAGAAAGAAAGAAAGAAAGAAAGAAAGAAAGAAAGAAAGAAAGAAAGAAAGAAGAAAGAGAGCCAAGGTGCCACTGGGAGGCTGCCTCACAGGGGAAATGCCCATTTACAGATATAGCACAAACCACCCCAGGGATGAGGACTGAGCTGCATCTCTAAGGAATCGCCACATCAGCCAGCTGCACAGGGGCAGGCCAGACTGATTGCAGGCCCAAGTCTGCACCCTCTGAAGCAGACACCTTCCCTGCCCATGAACACACAGGACATGCAATGGGACTGAGTCTGGGAGATAGGCAACCTGCCCTGCCCATCCCACCCCACCCCTGCCCCCAGGCCTGGCTGGGGCTTTGTACACCCTGGGGCCTTTAATTTAGCCCAGAAAGTAGGAGAAAAAACCACAGAAGGGAGCTCTGAAACCGATTGTGACTGGCTTAGAAGACTTAAAGTGACAAAGATAAAGCTCAGAAATAACCAGATTAAGTTGCCTGCATTAGACCCCTCTGGCTGAGAATTCATGCTCAGAAAGAAGACTGTGTCACAGAACTAAATCCCAGGGTGGCACTGATCAGTGTGATCTCAGGCAAGTGGTTTCCCTTCTCTGGGCTTGTGACACCCCCACCACCTTTAGGTAGGGGTGGCCCAGCTGGCGCAGGCCGAGTTCCTAGGGCATGAGGCCTGAGTGTGTGGAGCCAGTGCGCCCAGCGGAGAGCTGGTTAGGAGGACAGAGGAGGAAGGAGCCCAGCCTCCTCCTCCTTCATCACCTTCCTGGATCCGGTGCCGAGCTGAGGGAACACCCAGCCTGTGCTGTGAATACACGTTTCTCCAGCTATGGGCAAGTCAGCATTCCCATGAAGCCTGTCGTAAGCCGAAATGGCGTAAGCAAATAAGCAATTCCCATTTCGTAAAAGCAAAAATTGTCTTCAGATTTTTTTTTTCATTAGCAAAAGCAGGTACTGATGTGAGTCTTCGGTAAAGCGGAGAGTGGGGGGAGGCCTGAGACTTCCTGGCTCAGCACTTCCTAGGAGGTCCTGTAGAGGGCACAGGTTCCTTTCCAGAGGCTTCCAGGGTCCGGAGGCTCAGGTGCTCGGGCAGGAAGGAAGGCTTTCCGACCGGCCAGGGGGAGCCCAGGAGCCAGGGGCCAGGAGGGCCTGCGCTCACTGCGAGGAGCTCCGGGGCAGCTGCGCGGCCAGGCCTTTTGCAGGGTTCCAAGACAGGGTCAAGTTCCTAGGCCAACGCAGTGTAGATTCTGGGTAGATTCAGAAGAGCCCTCGACTGGCTCCAACAGTTTCTAAGGAAGATGTCAAAGAGGTGGGGACACTGGGGTTAGACCTTGATGGATGGATTGATTGGGGAACCGATGCCAAGGTAAGAGAGACAGAAAATGGTAATTTTTTCTTAAGATTTTATTCATCTATTCATGAGAGACACACAGAGGCAGAGACACAGGCAGAGGGAGAAGCAGGCTCCACGCAGGGAGCCCCATGGGGGACTTGATCCCGAGACCTGGGATCGCAACCTGAGCCAAAGGCAGATGCTCAACCGCTGAGCCACCCAGGCGTCCCAGAAAATGGTAATGTCTTGTAAAAGACTCTTGCTGTTTTTTTTTAAGTTTAATTTTTTATTTTGTTTTTATAAATTTATTTTTTATTGGTGTTCAATTTGCCAACATATAGAATAACACCCAGTGCTCATCCTGTCAAGTGCCCACCTCAGTGCCCGTCACCCAGTCACCCCCACCCCCCACCCACCTCCCCTTCTGCCACCCCTAGTTCGTTTCCCAGAGTTAGGAGTCTCTCATGTTCTGTCTCCCTTTCTGATATTTCCCACTCATTTTTTCTCCTTTCCCCTTTATTCTCTTTCACTATTTTTTATATTCCCCAAATGAATGAGACCATATAATGTATGTCCTTCTCTGATTGACTTATTTCACTCAGCATAAGCTCTTGCTTTTTAATTAAAATCAAATATATTTTAATTGTTCGCTGTGAAATGGCTAATTTTATGTTATATGACTTTCACCTCAATTAAAACAAAAACTATAGGAGATAACTCTGTGTGTGAATTTGTGTGTAATTTTAATTTGTTGTTGAGCGAGGTAATAATTCTGATGCTTTAAAATCCAGAGGTATAAAAGAGAATACACTGAGGGGGCACCTTGGTGCCTTAAGTCTGGTAAGTGGCAGACTTGATTTTGGCTCAGGTCATGATCTCAGGGTCCTGGAATCGGGCTCCGTGTGGGGCTCCAGGCTTACATGGTCTGCTGGAGGATGCTCCCTTTCTCTCTCCCACTACCCCCACCCCGACTCATGCTTTCTCTCTCTCTCTCTAAAATAAATAAATCTTTTTTTAAAAGAGTATACAGTGAAAACTGTTCTTTCTATCTTTCTTCCAAACACCAAGTTCCCCCTCTAAAAGCAACTAATGTCATAATTCCCTCTGTATCTATCCAAAGGTGTTCTATGCAAATATAAAGACCTAGGTATAGGCAGCCTTTATTGCCACTCTTTTTTACGCAAATGGTAGCCTACTCTGTCTACTGTTCTGCCCCTGGCTTTGTTTTTTAAGATTTTTTATTTATTTATTTTTTTATTCATGATAAACGGACAGCCTGGGTGGCTCAGTGGTTTAGCACTGCCTTCAGCCCAGGGCATGATCCTGGAGACCTGGGACCGAGTTCCACGTCAGGCTCCCTGCATGGAGCCTGCTTCTCCCTCTGCCTGTGTCTCTGCCTTTGTGTCTCTCATGAATAAATAAATAAAATCTTAAAAAAAAAAAAAAAAGGCCAAGAGTTTAAAAAAAAATTCATGAGAAACACAGAGAGAGTGTGTGTAAGAAACACAGAGAGAGAGAGGCAGAGACACAGGCAGAGGGAGAAGCAGGCTCCATACAGGGAGCCAGACGCAGGACTCGATCTCGGGTCTCCAGGATCAGGCCCTGGGCTGAAAGCTGCACTAAACCACTGAGCCCCCCAGGGATCCCCATACCCCTTGCTTTGATCATTGAATATATCGTGTTTTTCACACCTTAGGTACCAACACTCTAAACACTATATATTCATTAACTTATTTAATCCTCACAACAATCCTATGAGGTAGATGCCGTTGTAATTCTCATAACTTGGTTTAAATATTTTTAAAGTTTATTTATTTAGCAATCTCTACACCCAATGTGGGACTCAGACTCATGACCCCAAGATCAACAGTCACATGCTCCTCCCCTCACTGAGCCAGCCAGGTTCCCCTATGACCCTCATTTTGTAGGCAAGAAAATTGAGACCTAAGAAGATAAATGCCTAATTATTTTTTTTGATAAATGCCTAATTAAAGGTCACACACCTAATAATTGGAAACCAAGTACCTGACTCCAGAATATTTGCTTCTAACCCCTAAACTTTACAGCCTCTAACTCAAAACTTTCTCATTCTTTTTTACAGTTGCATAGTATCACACTGTATGGCTGTACCATAATTTATTCAACCTATCCCTATTGATGAACATTTAGACTTTTCTAAACTTCTGCTGTTACAAAGTTGCTACGATGAGTAGGCTTAGACACATGGCATATCACTCATGTATGTGTTTATCTATAGGATACAAATAGATATGTATGTATGAAACTATATAGGTTTCAGAAGTGAAATTGTTTTTAAAAAGTTTTTATTTATTTATTTATTCATAAGAGACACACAGAGAAAGGCAGAGACAGAGGGAGAAGCAGGCACCTCGCTGGGAGCCTGATGTGGGACTCGATCCCAGGATCCCAGGATCACGGCCTGAGCCAAAGGCAGATACTCAACCGCTGAGCCACCCAGGCGTCCCTGTTGATACAGTTGTTTTTTTTTTTAAAGGTTTTATTTATTTATTCATGAGAGACACACACCGAGAGAGAGAGGCAGAGTTGCAGGCAGAAGGAGAAGCAGGCTCCATGCAGGGAGCCCGACGTGGGACTCTATCCCGGGTCTCCAGGATCACGCCCCGGGCCTCCGCCCTTAACTTGTGTTTTGAAGAAGATAGAATACAGATCATAGAGTAGGCTCATCAAGATCCCCCCTACCATGGGACCATCTTAAGTTGCATGTTTTGCAACTTGGACTCGATCCCAGGTCTCTAGGATCAGGCCCTGGGCTGAAGGGGACGCTTAACCGCTGAGCCACCTGGGCTGCCCTGTTGATACAGTTTTTGATGGATATTGCAAAGTTGCCCTCCGTCTTGCCCCATCAATTTACTGCCATCTTCCGCCTCCCCATCCTGCCATTAACAGATGAGAATCTTTGTTTCTCCAATCCTCACTAAAGGCTCACTTAATATTGTAGCATCTAATTCATGGTTAGGTGCTAGTTATAAAGGAAACTATCCCTCCTCTAGGGAACTTCCAGTCTTATTTATTTTTTTAGTAGGTTCCACCTGGGGTGTGGAATCCAATGCTGGGAGTGAGCCACCCAGGCACCACATCTTTTTTTTTTTTTTTTTTTTTAACTTCCAGTCTTATTGGGAAAGGCTGAGAGACAAGTCCGAGTGACCCATTAGTAAATCTTTATTAAATGAAAAATCAATCGGGCCATTAACTTGTGGGTTTTTTTCCTTCTTTTTTTATAAGATTTTTTATTTATTTACTAGAGAGAGAGAGAGAGAGAGAGAGAGAGAGAGATAGGCAGAGACACAGGCAGAGGGAGAAGCTGGCTCCATGCAGGGAGCCCGACGTGGGACTCTATCCCGGGTCTCCAGGATCACGCCCCGGGCCTCCGCCCTTAACTTGTGTTTTGAAGAAGATAGAATACAGATCATAGAGTAGGCTCATCAAGATCCCCCCTACCATGGGACCATCTTAAGTTGCATGTTTTGTGGGTGAAAAAGTTACCAGAAAGTGTTTACAATTTCGGAGTCTCCCCAGCAGGCCTTCATATTAGAGGGCCACAAGATTGAGAACAATCCAAATTCTTTTTTTTCTTTTTAAAGATTTTATTTATTTATTCATGAGAGACACAGAGAAAGAGAGAGGCAGAGACACAGGCAGAGGGAGAAGCAGGCTCCATGCAGGGAACCTGATGTGGGACTTGATCCCGGTTCTCCAGGATCACACCATCTGCCAAAGACAGATGCTCAACCGCTGAGCCACTCAGGCATCCCTCCAAATGCTTCTTTTTTTTTTTTTTTAAGTTTTAATTTAATTTTTTTTTTTTTTAATGATAGTCACAGAGAGAGAGAGAGAGGGGCAGAGACACATAGGCAGAGGGAGAAGCAGGCTCCATGCACCGGGAGCCCGACGTGAGATTCGATCCCGGGTCTCCAGGATCGCGCCCTGGGCCAAAGACAGGCACTAAACCACTGCGCCACCCAGGGATCCCCCTCCAAATGCTTCTTAATCAAGACCTGTTTCTCACCATCCTAAGAAAAAGGTTGAAAGAGCCCTGGCAGCAGCAAGAGGCTAAGGAACGCTCTATTTTCAGTGAAAGAAGAGTAAGTCTTCAGATCCAGACCATTTGCTAAAAGTGAAGTTTGGCAAGTGGTCATTAAATAACATGGGCATGCGGGTCACCTGGGTGGCTCAGCGGTTGAGCCTCTGCCTTCGGCCCAGGTGTGATCCTGGAGTCCCGGGATCCCACATCAGCTCCCTGCACGGAGCCTGCTTCTCCCTCTGCCTGTGTCTCTGCCTCTCTCTCTCTCTCTGTGTCTCATGAATAAATAAATAAAATCTTAAAAAACATAACATGTGCATATTCCAGGACTAAGGTGCACATGATATGACATATAATACATAAAATATGACATCTACTCAAACGCTTGCTTCCCCCATTTAATAATCAATTGCTGCCTGGGTTGCTTTCATCTGATGGCGTGTCACTCACTTAAGTGCAAAGATTGAATTCCTACTGTGCGCCCGCACCACCCGCACCAGATAAGGATGGCTAACACACCGGCATGGGTGCTGCAAGGGGCTCCAAGGAGGAGGGAATGCAAATGCGGCTAGGCTTCACTCTGCGGAGGAAAACGTTTCCCCCCTATTTCGGGGTATGCTGTAGGTTTCACTTCTCTGTGGGAAGCCCTGCCTTTGGTCTGCCACTTGTTTCTATGTGAGCTAAGATTTGTTCCTGTTTATAATTCTCCAAGAAAGCTTAGGGCAGCATTAGGAGAAAAGAGTGACTTTAAACTACCGTGTGTAAATTAAAATATTTCAAGGTCTAAAGGCTTCCATCTGTGTTTATGAATAGATGGAGAATTATTCGACCTCAGCATGACAGGAATTCTTCAATCAGTTGGGAGAGACTCTCCCAAGGAGATCTGACCCACACCCTAAAGATTAAGTAAAAATATGCTGATCGCTACAGAACCTTAAGAGCATGATGGAAACAGATGTTATTTTGTTCTCATTCCCTCACTGGTTCTTAAAAAAAAAAAAAAAAAAAAAGCATGTTTTATTTTTTTCTTTTTTTAAGGGGCACCTGGCTGGCTCAGTCATTGGAGCATGTGACTCTTGATCTCAGGGTTGTGAGTTCAAGCCCTACATTGCGTGTAGATCCTACTTAAAAAAAAAAAAAAAAAAAAAGTGGGTTTTCATCATTGAGTCTAAACTGCCCCTGGAGGCAGCTAGTCTTTCCACTCTTTAAAACATTTCTTTGGGGACACCTCTGTGGCTCAGTGGCTGAGCCAGACCAGGGGATTGGCTCCCTGCAGGGAGCCTGCTTCTCTCTCTGCCTATGTCTCTGCCTCTCTGTGTGTCTCTCATGAATAAATTTGAAAAATTAAAAAAAAAATTTCCTCACTTACTGGTTATAGTTTCCTGAGAGTGCATGAGTGGTTGTGTCAAGTGTCCAGAATGATCACATTGCCAACCAACTTGATCATCGATGGATGTTGAAGAGTAGGATAAAGTAATTATTATAACACATGATGACTTGAAGAGAGATAAATTTGGTGCAGTCGATTAGATATAAAAGCCATTATTTCTAGTCCAAGGATTGAGCTAGAAATTAAAAATAAAAACAAACAAGCAAAACCCAAAACCTCTTTGTTAAACAAAGTCCCTGACCCTAATGGTCTCCTATTCAGTGTCCAGGCACCCATGGGGGTGAGGGGTGGATGGTGATGATGGAACACAGGATTCCTTCCTCATCTCTTCCTCGCAATGAGGTTGCTGCCCCCACAGAGGTGGGCAGCAGTCATGGGATTAGCTGGGGAGAGCCGAGGTGTCAGGGGAGTGGGCATCAGAGAGGAGGTGGGGAGAGGATGGGAGGCAGGACTGTGGAGGAACTGAGGCTCCAAGACCCTTGGGCTTGCTCCATGGGCCCATTAAATTTCACTTAAAAAACATACATTCAAGATAAAGTGATTAAGAATTTCAAGGTTGTGACTGCAGAGCATTAAACCCCAAACACTTCTAAGTGCCAGCTCTGTGTAACTGCACTGGTTGCGTGTCCAAGAAGCCAGCCCTGGCCATAGATACCCAAGCTAACACACAATGGTCGAAGACCATGGAAATTCAAAGTCCTTTGAAAAGAAAGAAAGCAAATGTTGTGCCCAAGATTTCGAATCTGAGAAACCACCAAGGGGCTGACACTGATGCAAACACACGAGGGTTTATTTACAAGCTCGAGCTTGGGTCCAAGTATACCCGACAGGGGAGCAGGGACTTGGACCCCAAGGTGGGTTACAGCTGGGTTTTTATGGGCTGGTCTAGGGGACCTCCAGAAGGGGTGGAGGAATTTCTCAAGTTCTGTTTACATTCTGATATGGGGCTTTCAAGGGCATTGAGCTCTGTTTTTTTTTTTTTTTTTTTTTTTTTTAATTGAGCTCTGTTCTTATTCTAATATGGGGCTTCCTGTCACTGGTTTGGGCTCTGTTCTCATTCTAATATGGGGCTTTCTAGGACGTTAAGCTGAAAGCTGTTTTCTTCCTGTAACTGAAGTAAGGTAAATTTCAGCTCTTATTCACAGGGGCCTGGGATGGCTGTACTTGTGCTAACGCTGAACTTAACGTGGAATGGCCTTAATTTTTTTGGCCTCCACAGTAAAAATTTGCCCTGTCTTTTCACTTTAAAAATAAAAACTGCTGTGAAATAGAAAGTGATATTTTAGTCTGAACAATAGCTTCATTCCTCACCTCAACATCTCCCTAAAGAGTGTCTTCCTTTATGAAGACTGACCTGGCCTTCTCAAATAGAGTTGACTGCTTTCGTTGCACTCCTTCCTAATTTGCATAATCACAATGTTAAAAACTTGGATTTTGGGGGGTGCCTGGGTGGCTCAGTGGTTGAGCATCTGTCTTTGGCTCAGGTCATGATCCCAGGGTCCTGGGACTGAGTCCCACATCGGGCTCCCTACATGGAGCCTGCGTCTCCCTCTGCCTATGTCTCCGTGTAACTCATGAATAAATAAATACTTTTTAAAATTTGGGTTTTGGAATCAGATAAACCTGGGTTGGAATCCTAGCTCTGTGAGTGATTAGTTTTGAAACCTGGGCCAATTACTTGCATCTACTGTGTCATCTGAAAACCAGGTGATGATGCTACTCAACTGTGGCTCCAGGGCCACCATACTGGGGAGGCTTGACGATGAGAATCTAACTGGATGTGCGGCTACAGGACTTGTCCTGAAACTGCAAAAGTAAGCACATTCGTTTTGACTTGGGTTTTATGTTTATTTGGAATGGCTTTGTGAGGCGGGGGTGGGGGGGACACACTCATGGAGATCAAGAGGGTAAAAGGCATTAGTCACAAGTGCCTGGCAGCAAAAAATTAACCGCAAATATTACTTTTCTACACTAGACTCAATTTCCTGAGAGCAAGGTCCTATCATATTCACTTGGCTCTAACACAAGTGACACTTGGGAAATAAGTCAATTGGAGAAGGACAAACATTATATGGTCTCACTCATTTGGGGAATATAAAAAATAGTGAAAGGGAATAAAGGGGAAAGGAGAAAAAATGAGTGGGAAATATCAGAAAGGGAGACAGAACATGAAAGACTCCTAACTCTGGGAAAGGAACTAGGGGTGGTGGAAGGGGAGGTGGGCCGGGGGTGGGGGGGTGACTGGGTGTCGGGCACTGAGGGGGGCACTTGATGGGATGAGCACTGGGTGTTATTCTATATGTTGGCAAATTGAACACCAATAAAAAGTAAATTTATAAAAAAAAAAAAAAAGTGACACTTGGCACCAAATGTGAAATTTGAATGAATTTCTTTGCGATTTTCACTAAAATGAGGAATTTATCGGTAATTTGGGAGTGGATAACACCTTTTTTTTTTTTTTTTTTTAATCTAAATTCAATGAGCCAGGGCGCCTGGGTGTCTTAGTGGTTGAGCATCTGCCTTTGGCTCAGGACGTCATCCCGGGGTCCTGGGATCGAGTCCCACATGGGGGTCCCTGCAGGGAGCCTGCTTCTCTTCCCTCTGCCTCTTTCTTTCTGTGTCTCTCGTGAATAAACAAAATCTCTAAAAAAATAAATTCAATGAGCCAACATACAGTACATCATTATGAGTTTATTTTATAAAAGAAAACAAATTAAGGGCTATTGTTAGAAACGCCAAGAAGCAACAACAGCAACAACAAAACTGGAAAGATGAGGTCGACAGGACCTTTATGATCAAATATTCAAACCTATTCCTAGGTGCCTGTTAAGGATGATGGGTCTCCTCTCTGCCTGGATGCAAAGTAGCCAACCAGGACGTCATCGGTGTGGACCTGGAGCTCACACGGCGGATTCGACACACCACTTATTTTTTTTAAGATTAAAAAAACAATGTATTCATGGGAGACACAGAGGCAAAGACCCAGGCCGAGGGAGCAGCAGGCCCCACGCAGGGAGCCCGACGCGGGCCTGGATCCCGGGTCTCCAGGGTCACGCCCTGGGCCGCAGGCGGCGCTAAAGCGCCGAGCACCCGGGCTGCCCCGACACACTTTTGAAAGTTTTAAAGCCAAACGGCCAACGAGGAGAGGAGAACGCCCGCCGGGCACCGCGGCTCGCAGCTCAGCGACCGCAGCATCATTGGCCCGCAGCGCCGCCCCTGCCGCCAACCGCCGCGGAGTCCGGAGGGAGCGCTCTCGGGATTGGCCCGGGAAACCTCTCTCCCGGTTCATTCAAGAGGTAGCTCGGCGCGGGGCTAGGCCGGCGGCGCCGCCTGCCCAATCAGAGGGCGCGGGGGGCGGGCTTTGCCCGAGCGGAGCCAATCCCCGAAGGCGAACCTCCGCCCGCGCGACGCGCCTGCGGCGAGCGGGGGGCGTGGTCTCCGGCCGCGGGCTCCCGACTCCCCGGGCCCGCGCGCGGGGTGGGCGGGGCGAGCGGTGTCGGCGGCGGAGCCGGATGCGGGCGTCGCCGCGGCCGCCGCGGCCCTGGGGATGGGCGGAGCCCCGGCCGCCAGAGCTGGTGGCCGCCGCCGCTGCCGAGCCCGAGCGGCCGCCTCTGCTCCCGCGCGGCGCTGCTTCCTAGGGCGGCGGTATGCTGGGGAAAGGGGTCGTCGGCGGTGGCGGCGGCACCAAGGCGCCCAAGCCCTCGTTCGTGTCGTACGTGCGCCCGGAGGTGAGGGGGCGCCGCGCGGCCGGGGCGCGGGCTGTGGAGCTGCCGGGGCGGGGGGCGGGGGGCGGCGGGAGCCCCCTCCCCGCTGCGGCCGGGCCGCGGGCGCTTCCTGCGCGGCTGCCGGAGGGGAGCCGGGCGGCCCGGGGAGCTCGGGGGCGCTCGGGGGCGCTCGGGGGCCCCGCGCGGGCAGGCAGGTGCCGGAGCGCCGGGCCCGGTCGTGGCGACCAGGTGAGGGGCCCGAGCGGGGAAGGGGCCGCGGCCCGGGGCGGGGGGGGGGGCGCTGGGCGCTCCGGGCCGCCGGCGTCAGGGCGGGTGGGCCCTGCCCTTGGAACCGCTCCGCTGAGGCTTCGGGGCTGCCCGTGTCCGCTGCGTGCGGCTCCGGGAGCTGCTGGGAGCCGCCGGCGGGGTCCGTGCGCCGCCTCCCGCCTCCCGCCTCGCGCCTCCCGCCTGCCGGCGGCGCAGCCCTCCCCTTCCTCGGCGAGTCCCCCTCTGTCATTCCCTCCCCCTCTCACCGCCGTCTCGCCTTCCTCCTGGAGTTTTACGGTCAAGTTCATTCATTCACGAGCTGTTTTCCCGGAGCTCCTGCACCGTCCTGGACGCCCGGGACGCGTACACAGAACTGCGACCCCTGCTCCCCGGGAGCGTATTTGTTGGCGGGGCGGGGGGGGGGGGGCGCGAGTCGACGCAAGTAAAATATAAGCAGATGAAACGGTTACGTCAGGAGGGGATGAGGGGTCAAGGGCCGAGGAAAGAGAGGCGCCGTCGTCCTCCCCGGCACGGTGGCATCTGAGCAGACCTGAGGGCTGTGTGTGGGGTCTGAGGGGGAGTGCGCGGCGCTGGAGGCACAGCGAGGGAGCCGGCCCCGGGGAAGCCGAGTGGGCGAGGGGGGGCCCTCGGGAGCCGGGTTAGAGACGCCGGAGCCTGTAGGCCCCGCCGCGGGCTTCCCGGGCGGTAGTCCCCGCTCCAGGTGCCTGATGAGGCGCCGTCTCCTGAAGGTTCTCCGGCGCCCGCCCTCCCCGGTACGTGAGGCAGCAGCGTGCAGGAGGAGCACCGAGCCCCTCACGGTCCTCAGCCGCCTCCCCGCCCCTGCAGGCAAAGGCCGGCGGCTGTGGGTGACAGGTCTTGACTGGGGACTGTTCTGCAAGAACACCTGAGGCCTGAAGCCTTTACACGCGCACCTTCACATTCACGATTGCATGTGTTTTCTCTCTAGTTGAGAATACTCTTTTTTTTTTTTTTTTTTTTTTTGAGCATACTCTCCAAATCGGTTTTATTTTTAGTTCTACTTTGAAAATAAAAACCACTTCCTCCTTAGATGCTTGATAAGGAGTCAGGGTCATCTTGAATTTTCAACGGGCTTCCCTTGTGTTGTGGGTAAGTAGATGTGGGTTTCTCTTCGCGTCTTTTTTGATGCGGCCCTTGTTGAAATTCAACTGATCTTTAACCTTTCCTCTTCAGTGAGATTAAGCTACAAATGGAAAGTCTTCTGAAATGTGGCCAGAGTTCAAGAATGTTCAGATTTTTCATCCACCGAGTGCACATGTTGTAATTAGACATGTTTTCCCTCTTTGCCCGCAGTGCCTGATATATATTTCCTTTGAGGGATAATTAGGGAAGGGGAGTGGTTCAGCCCCAAAATGGTCACATTTTTGGGATCCTTAGAGTTCGCAGTTTTGTTTTCTTGCCATGAAATAGTGCTGTGTAGACACTATGTTTCTTTGTTGTAATCCGTCTCTAAAAATATTTTGTAAGGGAGGAAAGGGCTCTGACCTAAATTGCTTACAGTTTAAAAGATAAGGGCATGAGGGAGGGGACGAGAAGCAGTTTGTTTTTAAGTGTATAGCTTTTCCTAGACATCATATTGTTGGAAATTGGAGTGTGCAGCTTTGAGGCTTACCTCTTAGAACAGAGTCTGCTAACCTCATGGCTCACTCCATAACAGGAGTCCCTCAGAACACTTTCTGGACTGTTCTGTTTCTACTTCATACTGCTTTCATCTTTACTGTGTTTGGTGTATGTCTTCCAATCACTTATTTCTTTGTATGTGCTTTGCTCTTGTTAGCTGGGAAATCACACGTTTCTCAGGCTTTTTTTTTTTTTTTAGAGATTTTATTTATTTACTCATGAGAGACACAGAGAGAGGCAGAGACACAGGCAGAGGGAGAAGCAGGCTCCATGCAGGGAGCCCGATGTGGGACTTGATCCTGGAACCCCAGGATCACACCCTGAGCCAAAGGCCGACGCTCACCCACTGAGCCACCCAGGTGCCCCTATCTCAGGCACCATTTTGCTGGTGGGTCACTGAGCTGTCAGAACAGTCTTCATGCCGTATGATCTAATGATACCTGTGCCTGGTGATGAACTGGTTCTTGGCTGACCAGATCTTGGAAGGCTCAACAGTGGCTTTCTTCAGTATGCCAGAGTCTGTCAAGAGTCAGCAACTTTGTGTTAAAAGCAGTAGCACTTTACTGGATAAAGGATTTGAGGACGATGCTTTTAAACATGATGGCTTTTTTTTTTTTTTTCTTGTGGTTAGACGGATTGACATTGAACAACCTGAAAGGAAGGGTGGTAGTTCGAACATGGATCTCTGCCAGAGTTAACTTGGGCTCTTCTGTCATTGATTCTAAGTCAGTGAATGTGAACATTAAAGTGCTGAACTGTAGTTCAGGACCTTTGGTCGTGTTTTGTAAACGCTGCCCGCTGCCCGGAGAGTTGCAAATCAGTAGAGCTTGTAAATGGGAAGCTTGGGAAATTGAGGTGAATGGGAGAGAGAGAGCGCGCGCGCTGGGTCATTCTTGGTGGTACCAGATGGCTGGTACCTAGAAACATCTCAGCATCACCACCTCAGCTTAGTCCCAGGCAAACAGTACAAAGGACATTGTGTCTCCGTGCAGGGGAGCCCCTGAGTGCTGAGCTCCCTATCAGGGAGGCATTTGGTTATAGTTTGGAAGCCAGATCTATTTTTCTTGCTAAATAAAACACTTGTTTGAATTATTATTTCAGAAGCCATAAGTGTTCATTTCATTGTGGAAAAATAAAATATAGATATGCAAAGAATTTAAAAAAAAATTATAAACAACTCAGACTGTACCCTGTCAAAGATGTGTGTGGGTGTATGCATATGTTTTTTCTAAAATGGGCTTAATATTGCTGATCATATTATTTTTTTTTTTTAAGATTTTATTTATTTATTCATGAGAGACACATGGAGAGAGAGAGACATAGGCAGAGGGAGAAACAGGCTCCTCACAGGGAGCCCAATGTGGGACTCAATCCTCATACTGGGATCACGCCCTGAGCTCAAAGGCAGACACTCAACTGCTGAGCCACTCATGTGTCACTGATCATATTATGTTTTAATCTGCCTTTTCCCCAGAAATCTATATTGTAAATGTCTTTCCATGTCTGTTGTTAACCTATAATGTCATTTTAGATTAGACCCACAACAGAAACACACATTGTGGTGGGGAGATGTTAGATAGCACAAAGAGCCAAAGAAAGCAGTGTGTGTGTGGGGGGGTTTTATGTGTGTTTTTTTTTAAGATTTTTTTTTTTTTTTTTTTTTTGAGAGAGACTGCATACACAAGAGAGAGGGTGGGGAAGACAGGCAGAGGGAGAGAGACTCTCAAGTGGACTTCACACCCAGTGTGGAGCCTGCTGCGGGGCTGGATCTTATGATCCTGAAATCACCAGCCACAATCAAGAGTCCCACACTTAACTGGCTGAGCTACCCAGGCGCCCCGTGATTTTTTTTCTTAAGTTTATTTTATTTATAATCTTTACACCCAACATAGGGCTCAAACTTGAGATCAAGAGTTACATGTTCTCCTGACTGAACCAGCCAGGTGCCCTCTATTTGAAGATTGTTAGATTTGGGGGATTATTTATTTATTTATTTATTTATTTATTTTAAAGACTTTATTTATTTATTCATGAGAGACACAGGCAGAGGGAGAAGCCTCCATGTGGGGAGCCCAACATGGGACTCGATCCCAGAACTCCAGGATCACACCCTGGGCTACTCTTCCTCTGTGATACAAATATGGGCCCTGTGAGGTTAAATGTCCTGCCCAGCACCACAGAAGTATTGCAGTCCGGAGATAAGAACTGTCCCCTGGAGCTAGCAGTGCCTGTGGTTAAGCCAGGCCCATAGGAGGGTAGGGAAGGTTTTTTTTTTTTTTTTTTTTTAAGGATTTTATTTATTTATTCATCACACACACACACACACACACACACACACACACAGACAAGAGGCAGAGACACAGGCAGAGGGAGAAGCAGGCTCCATGTAGGGAGCCTGACGTGGGACTCGATCCCAGGACTCCAGGATCACGCCCTGGGCTGAAGGCGGTGTTAAACCACTGAGACACCTGGGATGCCCAGGGAAGGTTTTTATGTAGATGGGAGGAGAAAAAACAAGATTGAAGAAGGGTCAAAAAAGTTCAGATTTAAGAGCCAATTTTTTCTTTTCATTCCTCAGGGAAAAGAATGCATTTGATTGCTTAATCTTCATTTAGGGTCATATCTTTTCATGGAGAGAAGTGACCTTATCTATGATCTTGTGTTTTTCCAAGAGATAATGGCTGGGGTTATATATCAAAATAATACAATGAATAGTTAAGAATATTTGTTAGGCACTTATGTGTGCATATCTCATTTCATCCTTTCAGCTCTCTTAGGCAGCAGACACTGCTACTCCCTTTTGTGTGTTTAGATGTAGAGAGACCCACTGAAGTTAGTACCTTGTGGGGGGGAGGGGGCGGTAACAGCTGGCAAGAGGTGGTGCCAGGATTTATTTATTTATTCAATTCATTCATGAGAGAGAGAGAGGGGCAGAGACACAGGCAGAGGGAGAAGCAGGCTCCGTGTGGGGAGCCCAACGTGGGACTCGATCCTGGGTCTCCAGGATCATGTCACCCTGGGCTGAAGGTGGCGCTAAACCGCTGAGCCACTGGGCTGTCCTGTGCCAGGATTTAAATTCAGGCAGTCTCACTCCAGGGCTGTTCTTCCATCCTTATGTTTATGAATGCAGGTAATTTTATAGTGAAACATGCCTGTAGTCATGATTGGCATTCACACACTAAAGTGCTTTCTCTTTTTTTTTTTTTTTTTTTTTTAAATTTTTATTTATTTATGATAGTCACACACACAGAGAGAGAGAGAGAGAGAGAGAGAGAGAGAGGCAGAGACATAGGCAGAGGGAGAAGCAGGCTCCATGCACCGGGAGCCCGACGTGGGATTCGATCCTGGGTCTCCAGGATCGCGCCCTGGGCCAAAGGCAGGCGCCAAACCGCTGCGCCACCCAGGGATCCCCTAAAGTGCTTTCTCATTCACGTTCTCCAGTAGTGGTTTCTTTCTTGGCTTTTGTTAGCTTCTCCAGCAGGTGACTGAGAGGATTCAGGGCCCCTTGGAGATACAGCTAATTCAGCAGATATTTACTTAGTACCTGAAAGTACCAGGCTCTATTTTAGATGTTGGGACTACAAAACAGATAAAATAATTGAGATGATTATTTTTTGGTGGCACACTACTGTTTTGGACCACCAACTTTGACGGCTTCAGTGGATCCATAACTAGAAGACATTGGCTTATCCTAAACAGACTTCCTTGCTCAGTCCTAGCAAAAAAAAAATACCTTTAAAAGCAAGATCTAGATCTGTCATTTTCCTTTTGTAAAGACTTTTTTTCCATTCCAAACTAATTTTTTTATGCCAGAATTTTCTTCTGGACCATAGAGGTCATTGACAGTGATTTAAAGGACATCAAAAGTTCTTCCTAAAAGATCTTCCTAAAATGATCACTTTCTTAGCTGTGGCTGGCTTTAGCCTGATAATCTATCCAAAGCTTCCGCTTTTTCTCTCCTGCATGTGCTTCCTGCGGCATCTCCCTGGATCTTTTCCAGTACCTCTCAACTTCTG
Organism: Canis lupus dingo; assembly: GCF_003254725.2. Lineage (NCBI taxonomy): Eukaryota > Metazoa > Chordata > Mammalia > Carnivora > Canidae > Canis > Canis lupus. Next base: position 75,615,278 of record NC_064246.1, read on the forward strand.
CAGATGGAGCATCAGAAGATGTCATGAGGCTATGTCAAGAGATACTTCCTGTAGCCTGATCAAACAGCTGCCACACAGACACCCTCTGTCTTAGAACCTAATGCTCTTCTGCAGCCTACTTCCTTCTCTGTTATTAAAACCAGGACTGCTTTTAAAATATTAGGTTAGGGGTAGCCCGGCTGGCTCAGTGGTTTAGCGCTGCCTTACAGCCCAGGGCGTGATCCTGGGGACCCGAGATCGAGTCCCACGTCGGGCTCTCTGCATGGAGCCTGCTTCTTCTGCCTGTGTCTCTGCCTCTCTCTCTCTCTCTGTCTCTCATGAATAAATAAATAAAATCTTTAAAAAAAAATAAATAAAATATTAGGTTAGGATGCCTGAGTGGCTCAGTGGTTGAGTGCCTTCATTCCAGGGCGTGATCCTGGAGTTCCAGGATCGAGTCCCGCATTGGGCTCCCTGTGTGGAACCTGTTTCTCTCTCTGCCTGTGTCTCTCATGAATAAATAGATAAAATCTTTAAAAAATATTAGGCTAAGGGCAACCCATACTTAGAAGTTTCAAGTTCTAGATTTTTCCCTGAGCATCACCAACAGGATATTTGATATTCTTGGAATACTTCACATTAAACCATCCTGTGTGATATTGTTCTTTAGTGAGAATTGGGTTTTCACAGGCCAGAGCTTTTGAAAAAAAAGTTTTCTCTTGAGCCATCTGGGTCAATGTGGCTTAGTGGTTGAGCATCTGCCTTTGGCTCAGGTCATGATCCGGGGTCCTGGGATCGAGTCCCGCATCGGGCTCCCTGCAGGGAGCCTGCTCCTCCCTCTATGTTTCTGCCTTTCTCTGTGTCTTTCGTGAATAAATAAAATCTTTAAAAAAGAAAAAAAAATCTTATTTTAAATTTTCTTTTTTTAGAGGAAGGAAGGCCCAGAGGGAGATGGAGAGAGAATCTGAACCAGGCTCCATGCGCAGCGCAGCTCAGTCTCTCAATCCTGAGATAATGACCTGAACTGAAATAAAAAATTGGTTGCTTTACCAACTGAGTCATCCAGGTGCCCCAACCAGAGCTTTTTTTTTTTTTTTTTTTTTTTCTAAGATTTATTTATTTGAGAGAGAGAGAGAGAGAGTTTGCTCATGCCTGCTCTGCTCAGGCAGGGAAGGGCAGAGAGAGAGAGAGAGATCCCCAAGCAGATTCCCTGCTGAGTGTGGAGCCCAGTGTAGGGATCATACCACAACCCCGAGATCATAACCAGAGCCAACCCTGAGATCACAACCAGAGCCAAAACCAAGAGTCAGATGCCCAACTGGCTGTCCACCAAGGTGCCCCCAAAGCTTCTTTTTAATCACTTAAAGATGTATACCTATTTTTATGATAAAGACAATGTTCAAAAAAGACAATATAACGAAGTTGCAGATACCAGAAGTTAGAAAAATAAAATTACCATCAGTTGTGCTACCTTAACCAAAGCAATTAGTTCCATTGTTTAGTATGTTCTTGCTTTGTCTGTGTATCTCATATAATTGCAATCATAATATATGTAAGAATTTGTAACCCGCATGTGGTTGTCAAGTTTGAAGATAGTACTGCTGACCTGTCACAGTAGAGCGTGTGTTTTTTGAGTTATTTTTCCAACAGAAAACCATCTTAGTTTCTAATAAGTTACCGTTGTGACTTCTGAGGTGTTTTGGGGAGCAACAAAAACAGTGGGTTTGCAGTTTAATGAATCGTTTAAAATAAACCTCTTGAGATAGGTTGGGAGGTAGGATTAAACTGGAACAATTTTTATAATTTCTTCTGTTGCTTCAAGAGGATGATGAAGGGGCTAAAAGTGGAGAGGGATCTGGAGTGGAGTGAAGCTGCTCCAGAGCAGGGAGGACCATAGGACCTCTTCCTTTCCTTAGTCTGCTCTGCGTGCCTCCGGGGCCACAACTCTAGGGAGGGCAAACAGCCACTTATTATGGCTATGAGTGAGGCCAGTCCTTTAAGCCTTGGTTGTATTTCTACCTGGAAAATAATAATATTATCTGATAGGTATGTGAATATTTATGAATATCAAATATGATTCTGCAATCCTTAGAATACTTGGCACATGGTTAGGCTTCAGTAGATGTGGGCTACTGTTACTACTATTCAGAAGTTGTGGGTCAGGGCCACTTGGGTGGTTTCAGAAAGCACTTAATCATTAATCTTAGAATACAGAAATCTTTCCCAGCTAAGGTATTAACAAAAGTATTTAGTTGTTGTGGTTGTTGCCATAGTATCATGCCAGGAGAGTTCACTGGGTGGTAACTTGCTTAGAGTATTTTTCACCATCTCTAAAAGTTTCTTTTCCTCTTTTCTTTGTTCCTTTATACATTTGAGAATGATTTGGTTATATTTAAAATTCCAACCTAATGAGAACACTTACTAGATGACTTTTTTCATTGTTGACATTTGGCCTTTGGCATTTTGCTCATTTCGTTCTCTGGACCCAGTTTCCCTCTTCACTCATTTCCTTTTTTTTTTTTTTTTTTTTTAAGTAACCTCTGTCCCCAACATGGGGCTTGAACTCATGAGCCTGAGATCAAGAGTTGCATGCTCTATTAACTGAGCCAGTCAGGTGCCCCCCTTATCTCTCATTTCTAATGACTATTGTAGGCCATATTTTGTCTATTTATTGCATCTGTTCAGTGATTTTTTTTTTTAAGATTTCATTTATTTATTAGAGAGAGAGAGAGAAAGAGGCAGGGACACAGGCAGAGGGAGAGGCAAGCTCCATGCAGGGAGCCTGACGTGGGACTCATCCCACTCATCCAGGTCTCCAGGATCACGCCTTGGGCTGAAGGCGGGGCTAAACCGCATAGCCACCGGGGCTGCCCTGTTCAGTGATTTACTTAAGATACCAGTAAGTAAAGTGAAATTACCTCTGGGAGTAATGCAACTTTTTATCTTTTTCAAAGCCAGTTGCCAGACCATGCAGTTTTGATTTCATATGTAAATGCTTTTCATAGCTTTTCGTTTTGTGCTCATAACATCATAGCTTTTCGTTTTGTGCTCCTGACCATCATTCCTTGTAGACCTGATGGGGGAGGGGGTGGGGGGTGGGGGGGTAGCCTTTTGGAGGTGGCATCTAAGCCCCAAGTTGTTCTCATTTGGCAACAGGGAAAGTCTTCAGCTCAAGAAAAGTAGGGCTTGTGTATGAAACCCTGGCCACCATGGTAAAATACTTTCAAGTCTACCTTTCCTTCTTTTTTTTTTTTTATTTTAAGATCTTATTTTTAAGTAATCTTTACACCCAGTGTGGGCTCAAACTCAACCTGAGTTCAAGAGTCCCATGCTCTACCAGCTGAGCCAGCCAGATGCCCCAGTCTATCTTTCCCTATGACAGATTGCCACCGCTCTTTGAGATGATGGTCCTGAGCTGCTTTTTGCTTTTCTTGCTAAGAGAGTTTTAATACTTCTGAGAATACCTTGAAGAGAGTGAGCCCAGTTTTTGGATGAAAAATCTCACTGAATTCCTACCTTTTCTCTAGACAAAAAATTGAATTCCTGTTTTGCTTTAATCCCTCGAGATCTACTTCCAGTGTGATTTTACCTCTTATAGACTTTTTTCCCTCAACTGTAACATTGGGTGATTATCTTCACTGTAGGCTTATTTTGAATGTGAGAAGAATAAACTTGTATACTCAGGACCTGACACATGGTGGATCCTCAACAACTGCTAGATGCTATTATTATTAATAGTAACTTGACATGGGAATATTATTGATTGTATGCCTGCCATTTGCACTGTTAGAATTTGGAATGCGAAAACAAGTTTGGGCTCTGAGGTGGTTCACGTTCTGTTAGAGAGACAGCATGTCAACAGATGGCTTTAATGTACAGAGGTAGGTGCTGCCTGTTTATGAAGGAGGAGTGCACAGAATGCTTTTGGAGCACAGAAGGCTTGCTGCAGAACCTGCGGCAGCATCTGGCCTCATTTGAAGGCTATATAGAACTTGGAAAGGGCATTGTTAGAGTGGGTGCTAGTGTGGGGGAAGGGGATACATGCAGTGGGCAGGCAACAGGGACAGCTCCCAAGGCTCATAGGCATGTCGGGACCAGGTGGTTGGAGCATCTGTCTCATACCTTATATAAGGCATGGTGGGGGTGCAAGTGAGCTCAGTCCTGAAAAATAGAATTGAAGGGGTGCTGCTAGGATATGCAGGGTTGTTTTCTGCTTTACCATTAAGTCAGTCTGGCCCTTTGTGAGGCTGCAGGTGCCTTCTCATTGGCCTCTGGTTCTTCTTGCCCTGAGACCGTGGAGAAGCTCCTGCTCTGAAGCTTTGAGCTCCTCGCCAGCTATTCAGCTGACCTAGGATTTATATAGCAGTTCTGGGGGGGTCGGGGCAGGAGGTTGGTGCACAGGCAATGCCATGTGTTTTTGCAGCTGCTGTTAGTCACATCAGTTGGCTGAAAGGATGACATTTGGACAGTGCCGTCATTCCCAACTGCTACCTTTCTCTCGAGCTCGTACGCGTTCCAGTGCTGCCCTCTTTACTTTCAACGTAATGTGCTTGTGAAGAGCATGGCTTTGGAATCAGAGCTCTACGACCTGGTGCGTGGATTTGGTCTGGCTCTTTAACTGTTCTGAGCCTGTTTCCTCATCTGTGAAATGGCAGTGAAAATAACAGTGTCCAGCTCTGCAGATTGTTGTTAGCCTTAATTGAGGCAATCCACGGGAAGTGGCTAACACAGTCCTCAACATGTAGCCAGCACTCATTAAATGTTCATTGCTGTGGTCGCTGCAGCTTCTGTGTGTGCATGCGTGTTCTTTGGGCCACCAGAGCAGGTCTCCATAGCAACAAGATTTCCTACATTTCCTTCTAACATTGTTCTTCCTTGGTCTTCTCAGAGGCTTGTGTCCGGAGCCAAGGGCACTGGCCCTTTCCCAGGACTGTGCCCTACCTGCAGTGGGTGCCTTTGCTATCCACCCAGAGGGTCTCCCTTCCTGCACAGCGTTCTCTTCCAGTGAGCTTTTCTGTGTGGATTCCTTCTCTGTCTTCCTTTTTTTTATTTTTTTTTTAAATTTTTATTTATTTGTGATAGAGAGAGAATGAGGCAGAGACACAGGCAGAGGGAGAAGCAGGCTCCATGTACCGGGAGCCCGACGTGGGATTGGATCCCGGGTCTCCAGGATCACGCCCTGGGCCAAAGGCAGGCGCCAAACCCCTGCGCCACCCAGGGATCCCTCTCTGTCTTCCTGTTAGGGTGTTTTGTCTTGGGGGTGCCCAGGAGGAGCTACCTAGGGTTTGGGCAGCATATTATGTCCTGGGTGTTATGTCCAATCCAGTTTGGCTTTTGCCCTTTTAAATTAGCCTTCCTAGCTGCTGCCAGCAGTCCCCCCTTTCCCCAGCAGCCATTTGTACTCCAAACTAGTCACAGTTTCCAGGGTTCCCTTGGGGGAGACCTCTTTTGCTGGCCTGTCTTTATTTCCATTCATTCTGTGATCCCTGCTAGCATCTCCTCAAGTGCTTGGAACCACAGACCACAACTGCTTAACTGGTCTGTCTACCCAAGTCACCCTGCACACCATAGCCAGGTTCCTGCTGGATGCAGCTTTCATGTGTGATTTTCCTATTTAAGAGTCCTCCTGTCCACCTGCCTCCTCCCCACATCTTAACAGCTTTTCCAGACTCACTGCAGATTCCTTTCTTCTTTTGATTTGTTGAAAGAGTGTTAGCTTGCATTTGGGAGGCCAAGGTGCTGCTCATTTCTTTTCTTTTCTTTTTTTTAAATTTTTTTTTTTTATTTATTTATGATAGTCACACACAGAGAGAGAGAGAGGCAGAGTCACAGGCAGAGGGAGAAGCAGGCTCCATGCACCGGGAGCCCGACATGGGATTCAATCCCGGGTCTCCAGGATTGTGCCCTGGGCCAAAGGCAGGCGCTAAACCGCTGCGCCACCCAGGGATCCCTGCTCATTTCTTTTCTGTGTGACTTTGAGGGAGCCCCCTTTACCTCTTTGGCTCTCATATCCTGATTCAGAGAGTTGACTTAGGCAAGTGATTTTAAACCTGTTTGCACGAAGGGGCACCTGGGTGGCACAGTCAGTTAAGTGTCGGACTGTTAGTTTTGGCTCTGGTCATGATCTCAGGGTCGTGGGGTGGAGACATGCATGGAGCTCTGTGCTCAGCATGGAGTCTGCACGAGACTCTCCCTTGGCCCTCCCATTGCTCACGCATGCACGCACACAGCCTCTCAAATAAATCTTTTTTTTTTTTTTTTTTTAAGATTTTATTTGGGATGCCTGGGTGGCTCAGTGGTCTGCCTTCGGCTCAAGTCATGATCCTGGAGTCCTGGGATCAAGTCCCACATTGGGCTCCATTCATGGAGCTTCTCCCTCTGCCTATGTCTCTGCCTCTCTCTCTCTCTCTGTGTTTCTCATGAATAAATCAAATTTTTTTTTTTTTTTTTTTTTTTTTTTAAATTTATGATAGAGAGAGAGAGGCAGAGACATAGGCAGAGGGAGAAGCAGGCTCCATGCACCGGGAGCCTGATGTGGGATTCGATCCTGGGTCTCCAGGATCGTGCCCTGGGCCAAAGGCAGGCGCCAAACTGCTGCACCACCCAGGGATCCCATAAATCAAATCTTTAAAAAAATTTTTATTTTTTCATTTGAGATAGAGCAGAGAGAGAGAGCATGAGTGGGGGCGGGGGGCAAGGGAGAGGGAGAAGCAGGCTCTCTGCTGAGCGGGGAGCCAGATGTGGGGCTCAATCCCAGGATCCTAGGATTATGATCTGAGCCAAAGGTGGATGCTTAACCAATTGAGCCACCCAGGGGCCCCTCAAATAAATCTTTAGGGAAAAAAAAAAACCTATTTTGTACAAGGAAACTTTTAAAAGATTATTTATTTATTTGACAGAGAACATAAGCAAGGAGGAGGAGCAGGGGGAGAGGGAAAAGCAGGCTCCCTACTGAGCAGGGAGCTCATGCTGGGCTTGATCCCAACACCCTGGGATCATGACCTGAGCCAGAGGCAGATGTTTAACTGACAGAGCCACCGAGGCACCCAAAAAGAAAGAAAAAAAATTCTTTTTTTTTAAACAATGTGTTTCTTTGAAGAATTTCTTCAAAATACACTGTCCCAAGTCCTGCTTTAGAGAGTCACATATATCTTAGGGACAGGAAAGGATGTGTGAGGGAGTGGGCACCTGCTGTAGGAATCTGCATTTTTTGTTGTTAACTATGATCCTTTCCCTCATCCCCATTAAGAACTGCCATTTCAAATGAAGTCATGGAGGAAACCCTAATGGAGAAAGAAAAGTGAGTTTAGTGGGAAAAGCATCTGGCCAGTGAGCGCTTCAGAGGGCCAGAGCCACCTTAGCCTGTGTTTGCTGGGCTTTCCTCACTGGCATTCTCCCTTTCTTTTTGTACTGGGTACAAAAGCTACAGACTGTAGCTCTGGGCTCTTGGTTGCTACAGTGTCTCTTCTCTACTCAGGTATAATCTCTCCACATCTGGGGGTGTTCTTTTTCCAACAGAACCGTAAGCTCCTTGAGGGCAGGGCTGTGGGGCTTGAGTGGCCTTGTGGAGGTCAGGGCGGCTTCAGAGAGGGCTGTGGCCATCCCAGAGGGGGCCTCAGAAGGTAGCTGGTAGGAGCATCATTCTGAGGCTTTTTTATTTCTCCTGGAGAGTAATTTGGATAGCTGAGGTAGACCTTTAATGTGGTTGCTGATTCTATTCTTGGTCTTAATGCCCCAACAGTCAGTCATCTGTTAAAGTGATTTTTTTTTTTTTAATTTTATTTTAATTTATTCATGAGAGACACAGAAGAGAGGCAGAGACACAGGCAGAGGGAGGAGCAGGCTCCATGCAGGGAGCCTGATGTGGGACTCAGTCCCGGGACTCCAGGATCACGCCCTGGGCTGAAGGCAGGCGCTAAACTGCTGAGCCACCCAGGCATCCCTGTTAAAGTGATTCTTGTCAAGAAGCCTAAATGAGGGATCCCTGGGTGGCGCAGCGGTTTGGTGCCTGCCTTTGGCCCAGGGCGTGATCCTGGAGACCCGGGATCGAATCCCACGTCGGGCTCCCAGTGCATGGAGCCTGCTTCTCCCTCTACCTGTGTCTCTGCCTCTCTCTCTCTCTCTCTCTGTGACTATCATAAATAAATAAAAATTAAAAAAAAAAAGAAGCCTAAATGAGTAATACTTTCACTGCCATTCAATAAATGATGAGCTGTCAAACCAGAGTGAGGGATTTAATTTGAGTCTTTGTGAGTACTTTCTTCCTTAAAAAAAAACTGAGATAAGGGGGAAAAGCGGTCTAAATGTGAAAGAACTTAAAATAGGCACATGCATAAGTATTTTTTTTTTCTTAGCTGTTAGGATGATACACTGTTGGAGGCTGTTTCCTGTTTCCCTGTCCTGAACACTTGTTACATTTGAGAGGATACTTGATGGCATTATTTTGTAATAGGACAGAAGTTTAAGATTGGCAGTTAGTTACCTAGGGCTAGGAGTGGGCTTGGAGGGTTGGTGGCAGGGAGAATGGAGGGGATGAATGCTAGTGGGTACCATGTTCTTTTTAGGTGTGCTGAAAATATTCTAAAATGGTTGTGATTATAGTTGTACAACTCTGAATATACTAAACACCATTGAATTGTGCACTTTTAAATAGGTGAATTGTAGGGGCGCCTGGGTGGCTCAACAGTTGAGTGTCTGCCTTTGGCTTAGGGCGTGGCCCCGGAGTACCAGGATCAAGTCCCACATCGGGCTCCCCTCAAGGAGTCTGCTTCTCCTTCTGCCTATGTCTCTGCCTCCCTGGGTCTCTCATGAATAAATAAATAAAAATCTTAAAAGTAAATAAATAGGGGCAGCCCTGGTGGCGCAGTGGTTTAGTGCCGCCTGCAGCTCAGGGTGTGATCCTGGAGACCCAGGATCGAGTCCCACGTCAGGCTCCCTGCATGGAGCCTGCTTCTCCCTCTGCCTGTGTCTCTGCCTCTCTCTCTCTCTCTCTGTCTCTGTCTCTCATGAATAAATAAATAAAATCTTTAAAAAAAAATACATGAATTGTGGGGTGTATAAATTTGTCTTTCTGGAGTTTGTTGTTGTTAAGTAAGCCCAATGCCCAATGTGGGGTTTCAACTCACAACCTTGAGATCAAGAATCAAATGCTTTACCTACTAAGCCAGACAAGGTGTCCCTGAATTTATTATGTCTTAGTACAACTTTTACAAAAACAAAGTAAAAACCAAAAGTACTAAATTTTTGTTTTAAGCTTTCTTAGGTGTTGGAATTCCTGAGAACAAGTTCTGGCTTCATCACCTGTTTAGCTGTATGAGCCCAGTCACATGATTATTATTATTTTTTTAAAGATTTTATTTATTTATTCATGAGAATACACAGAGAGGAGAGAGAGAGAGGGGCAGAGACACAGGGAAAGGGAGAAGCAGGCTCCATGCAGGGAGCCTGACGGGGGACTTGATCCTGGGTCTCCAGGATCACGCCCCGGGCTGTAGGCAGCGCTAAACCGCTGAGCCACTGGGACTGCCCCCAGTCACATGATTTAACCTTTTGGAGCTTCATGGGCCTTATCTATAGAGTAGGGGTGAGAATACTTTACAGAATCACTGTCAAGATAAATTACAGGGGACCTGTGAAAGTGAACGTAGTAAAACCTCCGGCAGATTATATATTTATGTGTTTAAGTTAGGCCTATATTTTTGTGGATAATAGATGCTTAGTCTGAAATGTTTTTGAGAGTTCCCAACTAGCCATATGCAATGAACACTTATTAAGGCTGAGAACTGATTTGCATGGCGAGTAAATAGCAGGATCCTCAAGACCAGATACGGGAATGGCTCAATCTGTCGTCTGTTACTCTGAGTCCAGACAGAGATTGTCAGTTTGCCTCTTACTGCATGTCTGCTTCCCTGGCTTCTGTTTTCTTTCAGAGTAATTGTTGTTTGTATGCCAAAGACAGTGTATAGTTAGTGGAGTTGATCTGTGGTTAGCAGGAAAGCCGTTACCTGTGTTTTAGCCAGGAGTAAGCCTCTAGTCAGGCTGGCTCCAGAGTGATTGAAGCCCTCTGGCCAGGAGCAGAGAACCAACAGCCCTGGGAATCAGCTCCAGGAAACAAATCCCGCCTTGATTTCCAGCTCCTAGAACTGGACTGTGGATAGATTAATTTAACTTCTAGCCTATATCTTCAGTGACAGACCTTCAGATTTAAAAGTCTGGCTTTGAATATGCACCTGCCCCACTGATGGGACCAGAATATGTTTCAGAAAGCCAGTGAGACGTGTGACAAGAGTTCAGTAATACTGGCACTAATCATATACTTAGGTAGTCATTTTTATTTTATTTATTTATTTTTTACTTTTTTTAAAATTTTTTAAAATTTTTATTTATTTATGATAGTCACACACAGAGAGAGAGAAGCAGAGACATAGGCAGAGGGAGAAGCAGGCTCCATGCACCGGGAGCCCGACGTGGGATTCGATCCTGGGTCTCCAGGATCACGCCCTGGGCCAAAGGCAGGCGCTAAACCGCTGCGCCACCCAGGGATCCCTATTTATTTATTTTTTAAAGATTTTATTTATTTATTCGTGAGAGACACAGAGAGAGGGACAGAGACATAGAGGGAGAAGCAGGCTCCCTGCAGGGAGCCCAACGTGGGACTCAATCCCGGGACTCCAAGATCATGCCCTGAGCAGAAGGCAGGTGATAAACCGCTGAGCCACCCAGGCATCCCTAGGTAGTCATTTTTAATAGAGCTCTTTTTAAAAAATCTCTTAAGAACTATGCTTCGGATGAAAGAATATTACCAGGATCAAGAATTATTTGTCTTCTTTTTAGGTTTTTCTTTTATGCATTCTTTCAGTAGACTTCTGACAGTTTACTATCTGAGGCTAAAAAATACAAAACAGAGGAGCACAGGGGAAGGGAAGGAAAATGAAACAAGATGAATTCAGAGAAGGAGACAAACTGTGAGAGATTCTTTTTTTTTTTTTTTTTTTAGATTCTATTTATTAATGAGAGAACGAGAACGAGAGCGGCAGAGAGAGAAGCAGGCTCCATGCAGGGAGCTTGACCTGGGACTCGATCCCGGGTCTCCAGGATCAGGCCCTGGGCCGAAGGTGGTACTAAACCACTGAGCACCCCCAGGCTGCCCCAAACTGTGAGAAATTCTTAATCAAAGGAAACAAATTGAGGGTCGCTGGAGGGGAGGAGGGTAGAGGACAGAGAAACTTCGTGATGGGCGTTAAGGAGAGCACATGATGTAATGAGCACTGGGTGTTATTTGCACCTGATGAATCACTGACCTCTACCTCAGAAACCAATAATACACCATATGTTAATTAATTGAATTTAAATACAAAAATGAAAGTTAAAAAAAATATACGGGTACAGCCTCAGCCCCCAGTTTGTGTCACTGGTTAGGAAGGCAGACAAGGTAAGAGATTGTTGCAATACAGGAGAGGGGGTGGATCAGAGAGCTTCGCAGAGGTCTTGAACCGTGTGGACAGTGGATTGACGGGCCATTGGTGGCCGTGTGGCTGTGGTCAGGGCATCGTGAGTGGGCATACTCGACCAGGGAACACAGGCCTTGTGAGGAGGAAAGAGGACCCTGCCAAAAGAAGAGACTTGTGGAAGAGCAGCCAGGCCTGTAACTAATTTCTAATTTTTAGGTCTCAGTATAAATGACACTTCCTGAGGGCAGCCGTCTTCTCTGACCCTGTCTGAATGTGATTAGATGCCGTGCTCCCATCAGGCCTGCGGCCTGTCCTCCAAGCGCAGCACCTTACACACATCTTTATTACGGCTTGTACTGTGGTCGACCCCTGTGTGCTCCAGAGAGGTAGAGGCAGTGTGTTGTGTTCTTTCTGGGGTTCTTGTGCTTGAATATAGCAGGTGCATTAGGAGTGATTGTTCAGTCAGTAAAAGACTATGTGAAAGGGCAGGAGTCAGAGTCCTGGAGAAGGATGTGGTTGGCAGGAATACAATTCTGATCAGGTAAACTGAGGCTCAAGTCCCACTTCACATAACCTTTGTCCACCTCGTTTTCCTCATCTGTAGAATGAGAACAGTAATAGCTGTTAACAGAGTTGTGAGGATTACATGAGATGATGTGGTCTTTATACAATCTTGTCAGCTTCTGGTACTTATTGCATTGTTCATCCAGTGTTCCAGTTATAACTTATTTGTCTGTCTGAAGTTAGTGAGGGCAGAAGTCAATTCTTATTTATCTTTTTATCCTCAGCACTTTGGTATTGAGGATGCTCGGGAGCTGTTTGTTGAAATGAATTGGTATATATCAGAGATGGGTCACCTTGCAGCTCTGAGTAACCAGACGCAGAGCCCGAGTGTTGACGTGCTGGTTTCGCTCCTCAGGCTCATTGGAGCCCTGTACTTTGGGCCACTAAGAAATCTAGTTCTGAGGAGAGATCACAAGGACAACTTTTTCATGCCTTGCCAGCTCTATGATATGGGTTCCAGCATGTCTCTGTTGGGCCATAAGCTTCCGGAAGAATGAGCGGCAGTTCTCACATCTTGTCTGGCATAGATTGCTGGCATAGGAGTGCTTCTGGCTCAGCATGGGGCAGGATTTTCAGATGATGTGGGGAGAGTGGCAGCTGCAGGTCCTGGGTCCTAGGTCCTGGGGATGGTTGATCTTTGCAGTCGGAACAGGAACAGATGCAGTTCCTTTTGATCTGTGGGGTGGACAGTGCGGAAAGGGGAAGACTTGCTATTCATGCCCTTATCCTCTTTTTAAATTAAAACAAACAAAAAGAGTAGCCAAAACATTGGAGCAAATGATAAGGAATTAACAAAACAAACAAACAAAAAACCCCAAATCCCATCCTAGCACTGTGGCTGGACTGTTCTCTATTTCTGCTCAGCCACTGTTCTGACTGAATTCAGGCCACTGGGATACCCTAGTTTTGAAAATGTGGACATGCTGAGACTGCTGGCAGCCGTCTGTGCATTCTTCTGTGCTGTCATGGCACAAAATGTCCACACTCAGAGGGAGTAGCAAGAGGTGCTGCACAAAGCATTTGGTCCATTTTACTGCCACATTTGTTGAAAATTTGCATAATTTTCAAATGAGTTCGTTCTCAGGAATCTTGCAGAGTTTGAGAAAAGTCTGTCAGTATAACTAGGAAAAACAGTCTGTGTGATTATTAAAGACCCATACTTTTCTACCTTTTTTCCCTACACATTGAACCAAGATAGTTAATTGGGTCAGTAAGGACTTTTTTTTTTTTTTTTTTTTCAGATTTCACTAATTTTTTTTAATACTTTATTTAAATCCAACTTGCCAACATATAGTATAACACCCAGTTCAGGGTAGCCCTGGTGGCGCAGCGGTTTAGTGCCGCCTGCAGCCCAGGGTGTGATCCTGGAAACCTGGGATTGAGTCCCATGTCAGGCTCCCTGCATGGAGCCTGCTTCTCCCTCTGCCTGTCTCTGCCTCTCTCTCTATGTCTCTCATGAATAAATAAGTAAAATATTAAAAAAAAAAAACTACCCAGTTCAGTAAGGACTTCTATCCCATGTTTCATAGATCTAGAAGTAAGATTGGCACCATTTGCTGATTAGGCAGCTGGGCAGGAAGCATCAGAGTTGAAGGATAGTGGGACAGAAGGAGTAAAGGGTTAAGAGGAAGTCCAGGTCCCTCTCTGAAACCAGGTGGCAATTTCAGGAAGCACAGAGGCAGCTGTCACTAGACACGAGTTGAATTGGCTGTAAGATCCTGGGATGACACCAGCCCCATCCACGGCTGTTGCGCTCCTGCTGGACAGGCTTCACAATTTCTAGTCTTTCTGGATTAATACCACATGCATGACAGTCTTTAATGGAATACACTCTTTCTCCAGTACTTTACAATATGGTTAGAGCATTTGGTGATGCCATCCATTAGTAATGGCCCAAGCCTAGGTATTGTATCTTAAGCCATATGTTTCTCTGGTCCCTGGTCAAGTGGTTTTAAAACCTCTCACTACTTATTCGTTACTAATTAAATTAGTCAAGAAAACCTTTTGAACATATACCATGTACAAGGTCTGTATTGGATTCTGGGGATATATGGTGATCAAGGACCTGCCCTCAGAGAGTTTAGATTGGTGGCTAGATAGACTTAAATGATTATATAAACAAATGTGAAATTGCAACTGTGATGATAGGGCTAGGAGGGAGAGAGATACGTGGGGCTGTGAGAACCTGTACCAGAAATGGCCCTTGTCCTGAAAGCTGACGGATACACAGAATTCACAGAGGAGGAGAGGAGCATTCTGTAGGAGGAGCATCCTGTGGGAACACCTCTGGATGGGAAGGAAGGTGGCAGGTATGAAAGGCTGAGAGAAGAGCAGTATGGCCAACATGCAGACTAAGGAAGAGGAAAGGTAGGAAACCAGGGTGGACAAGTAGGTAGGGGCCAAGCTGCACAGGGCCTCGTAGACCACATCAAGGCACTGTCTTCATCCCACCAATAATGCAGAGCAAACTGCGCTGAAAGGATCACTGCTGCTTTGGTGTGGAGCATGGATCAGAAAGTGGACAGATACAAGTAGACCAGCTGGAAAGACCACCTTCACATGAGATGGTATCTTGAACTAGGTGATGCTGGTGGAGATAGAGGATTCTAGAGACACTGAACAGGTAATATTGATGGAATTTGGTAGTAGATTGGATACTGAGGCTGACAGAGAAGGTATAAAGGGAGACTCTTAGGTTGGCTTCTAGGCTACATGCTCCTGAAGGGAAGCACGGGATTGTCCAGGCAGTACGTAGCAGTGTTAATTGTGGTTGGAGCCTTTTCTAGAGTGTTGTGAAGCAGAGAATTCCCATTGAACCCTTGAGGGTTTGTTGGGGTGACAAATCAGAGACTTCTGCCTTTGTGGACCCAGAGAAGTAAGTCACAAGAGGTGACTCAGCTGGTGTTGAAGAAGCCCCAAGGTTCTTCCCCACGCAGCCGGCCTTTACTCCTGTGGAGGAGGTGGTTTTCGGTTTTTCCCCTTTGGCCTTCTTTTGCATGTCTACAATACTCTTTGAGGTTTCTATAGGCACTTTCTATGATTCTTGGTTGGACTTGGTTTCAGGTGGGTCTAGCAGATACATTCACCGATCATTTTGTCGTGTTTTTCCATCGTTCCACGTGAATGGCAGTATGGCATCCTCTAAGGACACAGACTGAGCCAGCTACCGTGTTGGACTTGCACCTCCACATGTACTAGTTCCGTGTCCTCGTCTGCAAAATGGAGATAACAGTGTGTATAATAACCCCACTTCAAAGGCTTGCTATAAGGATTAAATGAGTTAATAAGTATCAAACGCTTTAAACAATGCCTGGCATAAACAACTCAAATATTTATCATGGGGCACTTGGGTGGCTCAGTCAGTTAAGTGTTTGGACTGTTGGTTTCGACTTGGGTCATGATCTCCGGGTTGTGAGATTGAGCCCTGTGCATGGAGACTTCCTATGATTCTCTCTCTCCTACTCCCTCTGTCTCTCTTCCCACCTAAAAAATACATATATTTATCATATATTTATTCACCTCTCAACCTCAGTAAGGGCTGGTCCTTATAAGTACCCCCTTTGGCATTTACAGAGTGGACATTTGTGATTTCTGCAGTCCACAAGTGACCCCTGAGTCATGATTTAGTAATTCATAGTGTTGATAGGGAAGAGATTGTATTTACTTGCCTGATTGTAAAGATCAAGTTGGACAGCCTTTAATCACTCATCCAACAAATTTTCCCATGAAGACAACAGCTTATCCACACTCAGAATGCAGCATGATCAGGAGTAGGATGTATGTGTGGGAATTTCATCGTGTCTTGTAACCCACTTTAGGGTTGTCTGTCCATGTCCAGACTCAGCACACCCAGATGTGGGTGCTCCTGTATGCTTGTTGGGAACTGCTTCCCCTCTCTTCCATTCGACTGTGTTTCTTAGCCCAGAATCAACAAGCAACGGATGTTATAACTCTTTTCTCTTACTCAGATGCATTGAGATATTATCTCCATGTTTGTCAGGTTTTTTTTTTTTTTTAATTTTATTTATTTATGATAGTCACACACACAGAGAGAGAGAGAGAGAGAGGCAGAGACACAGGCAGAGGGAGAAGCAGGCTCCATGCACCGGGAGCCCGATGTGGGATTCGATCCCAGGACTCCAGGATCGCGCCCTGGGCCAAAGGCAGGCGCTAAACCTCTGCGCCACCCAGGGATCCCTTTTTTTTTTTTTTCTGTGCAGTTCAGAACACTATTGTGAAATACAGAAGTGAAGGAGCAATACTACATAGCCAGTGGGACTCCATTCTCTTTCCTGACTCCTCCCCACCACCCAAACAGATAGCTTCCCAAAGTAAAAAAAAAAAAAAAAAAAATTCAATTTTTTTGAAGGGAGGGTTTTTTTTCAAAGTTTATATTTTAAGTAATCTTTATACCCAATGTGGGGTTAGAACTCACAACCCTGAGATCAAAAGTTGCATGCTCTTCTGATTGAGTCAGCCAGGTTCCCCTTGAGGGATTTTTTTTTTTCTTTTTAATGATTCTCTTTGTATACACTGATTTATTGGTGTCCTTTAGGCTATTTCTGTTCTTAGGACTGGTGTCTGTTTTGATTTAGGAAGGAGTATTTGATGGCACCTCACGGTACTTATTTTTTTACGATTTGTAAGAATTGGATAATGTGGGTAGCCCAGGTGGCTCAGCGGTTTAGCACCTGCCTTCAGCCCAGGGTGTGATCCTGGAGACCTGGGATCGAGTCCCACATCAGGCTCCCTGCATGGAACCTGCTTCTCCCTCTGCCTGTGTCTCTGCCTCTCTTTCTCTCTGTGTCTCTTATGAATAAATAAA
Organism: Canis lupus dingo; assembly: GCF_003254725.2. Classification (NCBI taxonomy): domain Eukaryota; kingdom Metazoa; phylum Chordata; class Mammalia; order Carnivora; family Canidae; genus Canis; species Canis lupus. The sequence continues at coordinate 75,632,096 of NC_064246.1, forward strand.
TAAAATCTTAAAAAAAAAGAATTGGATAATGTATATTTATAATTATTTTGAAGTATTAAGCAGAGAAGGGTTAGATACTAGTAGTGATGTTTGCCTACAGTGTGGCTCCTTAAATTCCACCGCTTAAGTGCTTATATAGGTTTATTCTCGGTGTGCTACCAACTTTCAGTAGAATCAGTCAAGAAAGCTTTACTTTTTGTACGGTATACCCAAGCAGTCCCTTCCTCGGATGTGGTGTTCTCTTAAGGGAGCCTTTAGTTTACTCTCTGGGTCTTGTAGTGGGTTCAGAGTATTTTGTGTGTTTTTTTTTTTTTTTTTTTAGAGTATTTTGTATTGCAGAAGACGAGACACAAAATGACCATATCTAAGTCATTGTGGGCTTTTAGAACACAAATCCTATTAATAGAAAAATGCCATTTCTTTTTCCTTTGCTTCAGGTATTCCTCTATACTCTGTCTTACAGAATTAGGGCCAACTTGGGTGTTGCTAACTGGGAGTTTCTGATCTGCAGAAAAGAAATGAGAATAGATTAAATTTACTTTATTGTGGGAAACAGGACTGAGAGAGAAGTAGAAATTATTTTAACTTGTGTGACAGAATCTGGAATAATTGTAACTCTTACGTAGTATTTTTGAACTCTACTCATCAGAGGAAAGGAGGGGAAATGAAAGAAATCAAGAAACAGATACTGTCATGTCCAACAGTGATAACTCCCATTTACTGAACTGTGTGCCAGGCATTTGCATACATTTTACTTAAAGCCTCTTATTAGGTAGTATTGTTTCCGTGTACATAGAAGCAAATCAAAACTCAGATGAAATGACACACCCAAGGTCATGTAGGTAGCAGAGCTGGATTTGAACTGTGGCCCCAGATCTATAGTCTTTCTGATGTTAGGGCATGCACTGAGAGAAGTTTGGAGAAACAAGGGGGAAAACAAAATTTATTAGTATTCTGCTGTATTAAAAATACAGCTTTCTGGGCACTTGGGTGGCTCAGTGGGTTAAATGTTGTCTGCCCTTGGCTGAGGTCATGATCGCAGGGCCCTGGGATCAAGTCCAGCATCAGGCTCCCTGCTCAGCGGGCAGTCTGCTTCTCCCTCTAACCCTCCTTCCCTCCTGTTGGTGCTCTCTCTCATGCTCATGCTCTTTCTCTCTCTCTCAAATAAATAATTAAAAAAAAAATACAGCTTTCTGCTGTAAAAAGGGTAAATTTCATCCTAAGATGCACATAGATTCCCACCTAATATGGGGATGCAAATACATTTTCCTCCCTCACATTTTCTGTTTTAGCAGGGAAAACATGTATTAAATGTCCATTTGAGAGTGGTAGAGCAACTTTAAGGAAATAAAATGTCTGCGTTGTGTCTTTGTAGCACTTTGATGCCAAATGCGATTGAAAGAAATTGTTTTGGAACCTTTAGGAACTTGGCTCTTGGAATTTGCCTTTCTGGCTAGATGAAATTAAACTGAGAATAAAACTTTAGTTTTTGACTCAAAGCCCTCATAAACACTGAAGGGTTGATATGAAGCATTTTGGCATTTGTAAGCCTTCTGGCCTATGAGAGCTTCATTGTAGGAACACCCTCCACAGCTCCCCCCATCTTTTCAAGGTCAGCAGCCTTCTGGCAGGGCCCATTTTCTGCCTTTCCTGAGATGCCCTACGTCTGTCACAGTTTTGAGATGAGCACCTTGGATGTGAACTTGGTAAGAAACTAGAGAATTTACTTTTTGAGAACCAATGGAATGAAAAGCAGTTTGCTTTTCAGCCTCTCAGCAGATTCTCAGGAGTGTTAGCTGACTTTAGCTTTCACGTGCTTTTGTCCTGTATGTGGCAAATCCTCGTACAGTGAAGTGCAGTTTTCTTTTTTTTTTTTTTTTTTTTTAATTTATTTTTTATTGGTGTTCAATTTACTAACATACAGAATAACACCCAGTGCCCGTCACCCATTCACTCCCACCCCCCGCCCTCCTCCCCTTCTACCACCCCTAGTTCGTTTCCCAGAGTTAGCAGTCTTTACGTTCTGTCTCCCTTTCTGATATTTCCCACACATTTCTTCTCCCTTCCCTTATATTCCCTTTCACTATTATTTATATTCCCCAAATGAATGAGAACATATAATGTTTGTCCTTCTCCGACTGACTTACTTCACTCAGCATAATACCCTCCAGTTCCATCCACGTTGAAGCAAATGGTGGGTATTTGTCATTTCTAATAGCTGAGTAATATTCCATTGTATACATAAACCACATCTTCTTTATCCATTCATCTTTCGTTGGACACCGAGGCTCCTTCCACAGTTTGGCTATCGTGGCCATTGCTGCTATAAACATCGGGGTGCAGGTGTCCCGGCGTTTCATTGCATTTGTATCTTTGGGGTAAATCCCCAACAGTGCAATTGCTGGGTCGTAGGGCAGGTATATTTTTAACTGTTTGAGGAACCTCCATACAGTTTTCCAGAGTGGCTGCACCAGTTCACATTCCCACCAACAGTGTAAGAGGGTTCCCTTTTCTCCGCATCCTCTCCAACATTTGTTGTTTCCTGCCTTGTTAATTTTCCCCATTCTCACTGGTGTGAGGTGGTATCTCATTGTAGTTTTGATTTGTATTTCCCTGATGGCAAGTGATGCAGAACATTTTCTCATATGCATGTTGGCCATGTCTATGTCTTCCTCTGTGAGATTTCTGTTCATGTCTTTTGCCCATTTCATGATTGGATTGTTTGTTTCTTTGGTGTTGAGTTTAATAAGTTCTTTAGAAGTGCAGTTTTCTTAAGGGAATTATTTTAGTTTGTCCTAATCAATTCTGTAATAGGAGACTATTAGGAAACTACGAGCAGTGGATATCACAGCCATTTCCCTTTTCTTTTTTAAAAGATTTTATTTATTTATTCATGATAGTCACACAGAGAGAGAGAGAGGCAGAGACATAGGCAGAGGGAGAAGCAGGCTCCATGCAGGGAGCCCGATGTGGGATTCGATCCCGGGTCTCCAGGATCGCGCCCTGGGCCAAAGGCAGGCGCCAAACCGCTGCGCCACCCAGGGATCCCGCCATTTCCCTTTTCTAGTAGGAAACCAGGGACCACATATGTGACAACTAGTACTTAGCAGTGAAGAATGTGAGCTCTGGAGCTCGTTGGGGCTTGGGTTGTACCCTGGTTAGTGACTTATTTCCTCTAAAAAGGAAAGTTCCCAAACCTTTTTAAGCCTCAATTTCTTCATCTTTAAAAGGGAGAGAATACCAGTGGTAGAGTGGTCGTACGGATTAATGAGATACCGACATGGGACGCCTGGGTGGCTCAGCGGTGGAGCATCTGCCTTCAGCCCAGGGCATGACCCTGGAGACCCGGGATCGAGTTCCCCATCGGGCTCCCTGCATGGAGCCTGCTTCTCCCTCTGCCTGTGTCTCTGCTTCTCACTCTCTCTGTGTCTCTCATGAATAAATAAATAAAAATCTTAAAAAAAAATGAGATACTGACAGAGCACTTACTTGGCACATAATAGAAGCTTAATAAATATTGGCTATTATTATAGTTAAAGTGTGCAGTTGAAGTGAAAACTGAGCCTGACAGATTGTGGAGGGCTTTGACCACTGTGCACAAACTTGGGCATATCCTTTTTGTTTTCATGATTTTTGGCAGTGGTTAAAGTAGATGAGATTGCTATACAACCTGTGTTGTGGATGAATATAGTCTTGTTGTAATTCTTTAGTGCCATTTGAGGCAGGGACTCACATGCATTTGATGATTTTTCTTGGATGCTGGCTTTTCAGTGGCAGAGTGAACTTACTGTTTTTCTGACCTCTACTTTTGTGGTGTGAGCACCGAGGGCAGTATGAGGAGTAGTGGCAGTTTTAGTAGAAAGTTGAGCTCTGCAAGGAATCTTGGTGGTGTTTCTGTCATCCTCCTCCAGCGCTGAAATTCCTACATGCTTCATAGTAAAAAAAAGTATGTGGCTTCTGAGTGACTTAGCTGCTTTGTGTGTTTCCTCTCTTATCTATCAGATCAATTATTGGTCAGCAACTTGTTGCCACCATCCAAATGTATTTAACATTATTCTAGGGAAGAAGAGGAGTCAATATTTTGAAAGTGAAAGATGTGTACTAAGCTTTTGGCAAAGAAGATGGTGGGTGGGAAAAGGTCTGCAGGAAATGTTCTGGTAGATTGATATTCATCCCTCCAAGAATTCAGTTGCTTGTCGTGACAGTGTTCTGGAACGGAGAGAGTGGGTCTGTAGGAGGAAGCTTTCTTTTCTGTTTCTAGTGAGGGAAAGCTGTCAAGGACCCTGCTTCCTTTCCAGACACAAATGCTCAGGCTCACCTCACGGTCATGATTTTGACCTTGTATGGATCTCTTGTGCATTATCTCAAAAGGCAGGCAATATGGCTCTTAAGTCCATTCTTTTAGATGGGGACATTGAGGCCTGGAAACTTGTCCAAGACCCCTCTGATATCTTTGTAGGCTAGAACCTACCCAGGTTCCTATTTAGTCCTGTGCTTTTTCCTGGAAGACCTGTATCAGAGATAGTAAAATCTATATGCTTAATTCACTGCCCTGCTTGAAATCCTGCATGTGCTCCCCACTACCCACAGAATAAAGCCCAAGCTCCTTAAATGGCCTAAGGCCCAGCACTCACCCTGCCCTCTTTCACACCTATTACGAAATTACTTGCTTCTGTGTCTTTGCACCTCCTCTCTCTGCTTGACCATCCCTTGAACTGCACATTCCTTCAGAGCCACTTGCGTAGAAGCACTTGTTTGAACAGTCTCCCTTCTCCCTCTTTTGGGGGAGTTAGGCCCCTCTTTTGTGCTCCAGGAGTTCCACATCTGTACCCTTATTTATAGCATCCATCATGTTGTACTGTGGTAGTACAAGAGTGCTGGTGTTGTCTGTTCTCCTCCTGGACCACAGGTGCCTGTTCACCTAGCACTTGGTGGAATTCATTTAAATTACCTTTGTGTTGGGGATCTCTGGGTGGCTCACTGGTTTAGCATCTGCCTTTGGCCCATGGCATGATCCTGGAGTCCTGGGATCGAGTACCACATCAGGCTCCCTTCATGGAGCCTGCTTCTCCCTCTACCTGTCTCTCTCTCTCTCTCTCTCACATGAAAAAATAAATAAAATCTTTAAAAAAAATAATTACCTTTGTGTTCTTATAAATCTTTTGTTTCCATGAACAAACCTCAATTACCTTTAGAAGCCAGCATCCTCTGCTTAAAATATGTATGTATATACAAATACATATATGACTTAGTTTAGAAATGACAAGGCTAATCAGCTGAATGATGGCAAAATCCTATGTTGCTTTGTGGTTTGGAGGCCTCATGTGTTCTCAGTCCTTCTAAAACCTACACACTTGGAGTAGATGCTAGTTCTGGCATCTGACTCCTTGCTGCCAGTCTTACTTGTGAGGTAGTAGCTGTGATGTTGGTTGTAATCCTATAGCTGTGGCTATATTGTACATTGACATGTTGAATATGTGATTCTAGTCATTTACAGTTTCTCTATTTTGAACATAATAGTCCTAAGTCAATTCCCTTGTGACAATCAGAAACCACTGTATGCCTAATGTAGGCAAACAAGGATTTATTGGAGGGATGCAGGTGTAATTCACGGAACTGTGGGCCAAAGATGTGGTTGGGCCTCAGTAAAGCCTGGGAAGCCGTGAGAGTGTAGGCCATGGTTGTTTGTGTGTCTGGAGGAGGGGGCTTTTATCTCACATAACCTTTTCATGGTTTTTATTCTCGGCAGAACAGCTTTCTCTGCTTTACCAGATCTGTGTGACCAGGTCTACAAAGGTATAGTTTAAGCAGCCAGCTTGATTAACTTCTTTTAGACCTTCAGCCAGATTAATTCGGGACGTAAAATAATTAGCTCTTTGAGGGGCTGCTGTCTGTTTCCCAGACATTTGATGGGGAGGCCATGGTTCACTCCAGGAACATAGGGGAGCAGAGAACAGTTGTATGGGGAAAGAAAGTTTTCAGTAGGACAGAACCCTAGAAGTGCCTCCTGCTTGTTTTCTTTATGGAATGCAAAGAGAGAATTCCACCAACCATTTCAAAAATTCATGTAGGTAGTTTTAAGTAGTATAAATTCTTTATCATCAGAAGAGGCTACTTCTGCAGACATAACAGTGGCGTTGTCCTCTCCAAGCTGGCTGTTCTAATGATTTTATTTATTTATTTGACAGAGAGCACAAGCAGGGGGAGTGGCACAGAGAGGGGGAAGGAGAAGCAGGCTCCCTGCTAGGCAGAGAGCCTGATGTGGGGCTTGATCCCAGGACCCCAGGATCATGACCCCAGCGGACAGCAGACGCTTAACTACTGAGCTACCCAGGTGCCCCTGGCTGCAGTGTTTGAACTGAATTTCAAGCACTAGTCAAGATGATCACTAGTTTTCTGACAGCTGATTGAACTTAATGACTAGTTTTGCTTTTTCCTGTGAGAAATATGACAGACCTGTCAAAAATAATTGTGCTTTAATTTAGTTCTGTGCCAATGACAGATGATGAAAACTCCATGAGAATTTGTAAATTACCAAAACACTCGTAGCATTTCTATATGCAAGATGGACAACCTAGTGCAATGCATCAGAATCATCTGGGGAGCTTTTTGCAAAACCAGGGGCCCAGCTGCATCCCTAGCACTTTGATTTTCTTACACTTGTGAAAAGTGCCTATGCGTAGAGGTAACAGGATCCCCGGATGATATGACACTCCCCAAATCTAAGAAGCACTGCCTCTTCAGGACTTAGTTTATTGGCATCTTTTGGGAATGTGAACATTAAACATCTCTAAAATACACCATACTTAAAATCGGTTCTCTGAGGGACACCTGGGTGGCTCAGTCCGTTAAATGTCTGACCCTGGCTCACGTCATGATCCCTGGGTCCTGGGCTCCAGCCCCATGTGGGGCTCCTTTGCACTCACTGGGGAGTTTGCTTGTCCCTCTGCCCCTCCCCCTCCTCGTGCTCACGCTATCTCAAATAAATAAAATCTTTTAAAAAAATGGATTCTCTGAAATAGCTCTGATTTTCTTCTTCATCCTCAAGATAGGCTGTCTAGCTTCTTCCAGATAGGCTGCTGCTTCTTCTTCTTCAGCTGTGCCCAGGTTTCTTTTAATGCCACATTCCAGCCTGAATTCCCAACTTCAGGGAACTCCTACCACCCAGAGCCTCAGGCCAAAGAACAAAAACAAAACTCATTCATTCTGATTTTGTTAACAAAGCTGGTTGTGTTGTAAAAATTTTCCACAGTTAAGATTTGACTGGTTGCATCTCCATGGTGTCATTTAACATGGTTTTCTGTCCCAGTGTTTCTTATAAATTAGTAGATTGACATAGAAACTCAGGCTGACAGGGTACTTGAGTGGTTTGGTTGGTTAAGCATCTGCCTTCTTTGGCTCGGGTCATCATCCCAGAGTCTTGGGATGGAGCCCCACATCAGGCTTCCTTCTGAGCAGGGAGCCTGCTTCTCCCTCTCCCTCTGCCTTCCCCCCTGCTTGTGCTCTCTGGCTTTCTCTCTCTGTCAAATAACAAAATCTTTAAAAAAAGAAAAGAAACTCAGGCCACTTGGGGATAGATATTTTGGCAAAACTACTTAATAGATGGTGTGGTGGATTGCCTTAGGAGACCCACCAAACTCTTTGTTATGTTAACATCCATTTACGACCTTTGCTTTGTTCTATTAGTTCATTAAGGACTGCTAATTATCTTTGAATACCCAATAAACAGGGCGTGATCCCGGGGTCCTGAGATCGAGTCCCATATCAGGCTTCTTGCATGGAGCCTGCTTCTCCATCTGCCTGTGTCTCTGCCTCTCTCTGTCTCTCATGAATAAGTAAATAAAATCTTTTAACCCCCCCCCCCAAAAAAAGAAACAAGTGACATAGAACCTGGCCTTGATTCCTTATTAGAAGTGATTGTATCCCATTGCACCGCCTTGTGGTTTTAGGTAATTTGGAGTGTTGCCCTCTGTCTTCCCTGAGTCTTGGTATGTTACAGAGTAGAAGGGTCAGTACTGACTTGCTTGACGCATTCATATTTTCCTTTTCTTCTCTTCAAGCCCTTTACATATGTCCATTTTCTCTCAAGAACACATAATCATTATTTGTTTTTTATCTTGATTCTCACTGGAGGAAGAGAGGAGTCATGCTGTGGAATGTCTCTCATTCCCTTTCTGACTCTGTATTGGAGCTGCCTTACTTTCTGTGACATTTGTTCTTTTAGGAAGGGAGTTGTCCCCTCCCGGTCCCTCCACTGGGGACAACTAATAGTTGTCAATCCTAAATAATTTAGTACATTGAACTAATTTTCTGGAATTCTCTGTCTTCCTTTAGTTAAAATACATTTTTTAAAGATTTTATTTATTTATTCATGAGAGACAGAGAGAGGCAGAGACATGGGCAGAGGGAGAAGCAGGCTTCTCGCAGGAGCCCATGTGGGACTCGATCCCAGGATCCTGGGATCACACCCTGAGCCAAAGGCAGATGCTCAACCACTGAGCCACCTAGGTGTCCCTAAAAATATATTTTTAAAAAGTAGCTTGTCAAAAAAATCCTGAGGGTATATGTTTTAGTGTGTATTCTGAAAGACGACTTTGTTATTCATGTTGAGTCCTTAAACAGAAAAATATTACCATTTGTTCTTCTCTTTTAGGAAATTCATGCAAACGAGAAGGAAGTAACAGAGAAGGAAGTAACTCTTCACTTGTTGCCAGGTAACGGTCGTGTTAGCTTCAGACCTCATGTGCAATTCAAAGCCAGTGATATATGATGTCATCCCTAGTATTGCTATATATAAACTCCTTTGTTTTCATCCAGAAAGCTTATAACAGCGTGAGTTGGACAAAAATATCAAGATCTTTAGTTAAATCACTATATACCCGGTCTGAGTATTACAGCATCTGCCAAGAATTTTTCTTGTTTTCCTCTCCACCCAAGCAGATGAAAATAAACCTGGGAAATTCACCTCTTTCACAAGCAAATTAGGCCTTTTTCAGGTCACTGTATCTGGAGGCATCCAGTATTCTGGTCCTCACTCAGGAAATCCTGGTCCCCCACAGAGCCCTACATCTCACATGCTCTTCCTGCTGCCCAGGTGTAGCTGCCCTGGACTAGCGCAGCTGCTTAGGCCTCCCCAGGCAAGCTTTGGTGGGTGGCCTCACCTGTGGTCTCTGCTTACATATCTGAGCGTGTAAGTGCCAGGCAGCCTTGGGGTTTACTAACCCTGAGCCTGCAGGGGCTTTATTCTGACATCATCACTAAGAGTCTGAATTGGTTAGTTATTTTTGAGATGGAAGAGAGACTCTGTACCTGAGGTTAAGCTTTAATCATTTGTGAATTCAGAAACGGAAACTACTTGATGGTTGTATCCCCTTAAATGCGTGCGGGCTCTCCTGGGGGCTGTGCATTCAGTTCTTCTTCCATTTTCTTTTTTCTAATCCAAGTAGCTTTTTTTGTCAGTTTTTTAAGGTATATTTCCCTAAACCAATAAAGGTCTCATTTTGGTACTTTTTTTTATCTTATTCCAGTTTGTTGAGAGAATATGAATATGTACAAGTTACTGACTGATCCACCTTTGGTAAATATATTGGGATCCTGGAATTAAAAAAAAATATTTCTAAGTTTCAGAGGGTTTTTTGTTTTTTGTTTTTTGTTTTGTTTGTTTGCTTGTTTTACAATAATGACTTAAACCTTAATTCATATACCACATTGTCCTTCCTTTTCTTGGGTCATAGATCCTGAAACTAACTTTCATTTTAGTGTTACCTTCTCCCATTCTCTGTATTACCTGAGGACTCTTCTAGTTGTGCAGCCTCCATTTCCCAGACTAGAGCATGATCTTTTCCAGCTTCTGCCTTCCATGATTCAAGACTCTGCACATGTGAGCTGATAGCTATGGTGCAGCACGTCGAGCTTGCAGAGCCTCACGGGATGTTGTATTAGCCAATGCGTTCCGGTGTCTCTAGTTGCCAGTGCATGGCCACGGACTGACATGGCTTGCTTGGGCTTAGGGAGATACTCACTATTAAAAGCTGTTTCACATTAGGAGTTGAAAGCACGGGAAGTCTTGTTCACATATCTTCTATCTTGAACTAGTTGAGGCACTTTTTCTGGAACTATTTTAAACCCTAATGAGGCCCCAATTCATTGTTTTCTTCAAGCTCTGTGGTCCCTCTGGAAGCTGCCCTGGTGACTGAGCCACCTCCCATATTTCCTGAGTAATTAACTCCTTGGGAGATGGAAACATATACCATGAGAGGCATCCCTTCATAGTCTCAGTGTCTGACACTCTTCTTTATTTTCATTTTAAAAGTTAGACCAAGTGAATTTTGAGTCCAAAAATAAATTGAAAGACATTGAAGATAATATCCAGAGGGATTCTGAGGGGAGATAGTTGTCTGTTGAAAGAGAAGAAAATTCTTTTTCTTTTTTGTTACAAAACATTTGCACTTGATTTTTTATTTCTTCCCTACCCATCTCCTGCTCTCATCCAAATGTCCAGCCCTCATGAACTTCTCTGCTTCCAGGGAGCAGTGAATGCTTACTTATCCTGAAATCCTCATCTCTACTGTAAAGAGAAGAAGTCCCCTCTAACTCCAGGAAATAGAGCTGCTCGTGTAGGCTGGGCACCTCAGATGGAGCAGGAAAGGTGACACACTGAGAGGAAATAGCCTCCAACTAAGAAAGAGAGGAAACCATTTTTTTCCGACAAACCTCTGACCTCCCTTTTCCTCCCATCCTTGTCTGTGGAGCCAGAGTGCATGTGGTCTTGCTGCACCTCTTGTGTGAGGAAGCTGCCTATGAGCCCTGTGGCTGGGGAACCACCCTGCTTTCTCTTGGCAGTTCCGGAGTGAGAGATGATGGTCCACTCTCACCACAACTCAGGCTGGAGCTCCATATTCTAGAGCCTTGCTCATTTCATTCATTTAGGGGATCACTTCTGTGGAACGCCTGCTTGGGCCCAAGTGACAGGAACACTGAGGTCTGCACTTGCAAGCATCGCTGAGATCATTTCCACGTATTGGAAATGTTCCTTATTCACAGTGAGAAGATAGGGAAGTGCGCTATGTGGAGGTGTAGCTGAGCCATTTTGGTTTTACTTATCAGTGGTCTCTACTCTGCTTCATCTTCGTTCCTGGCATTTGCAGCTCCTGCTGTGCTGCCAAGTGTGGAGTTCTGAAGGGCTGCCATATATCATGTGTTTGTCTTTACCGTGCATAGAGCTGGGGAAGCCTTTAGTGTTTGCATACTGTGTATTCCCTGAGGACTCTAATGAGGACTTGTTTTGGTTTCCATCAGGTGAACAGCTGCTTTGTGAAGCCAGTACAGTGCTGAAGTATGTCCAGGAGGATTCCTGTCAGCGTGGGATCTATGGGAAACTTGTGTGCACAGACTTCAAGATTGCCTTCTTGGGCGATGATGAATCTGCGTTGGATAATGATGTGTGTGCGAGCTGTATTTGGCTGAGTTGGGGGGAGCAGTGCAGTTGTGTCTCCATCATCTTTTTCCTCAGCTCTGCAATTACTCTAACTCCCTCCCCACCCCCAACACACATTAAACACAAAGGACAGAAGTCCTCACTGTTATATTGTTCTCTATCCCTTGGGATCTCTCTTCAGGGGTAGGACCACTCTAAAATTTCCCTCCAGTGCCTCAAGTCACGCTGGCTTGCATCTGCCTTCAGAGGTTGACACTGTCAACTTCTTGTTTTTTTTTTTCTGTATTTCATCACAGTAGGTAGCATTCACTGGAATCACATCTCCCCAAATATACAAGTTCCCTGTGTTTCCTGCCCCTCAAATTCAGGAACTGAGTTCAGTTGTGAAACTTATGCTGAATGCAGCACTTGAATTTGGGTTTACTTTGCCCTGAGTAGCGGTGTCCTTGTAAGACTTATCTCGACTTGCGGAGAATGGGCAGCGGGACGAGGGAGAAGACTGCCTGCACCACTCAGGGAGCGCTGTATGTTGATGCAAACCCAGCTGTCCCGGCCCATCCTTGCTGCCTTGGAGCGTGGCCTTCTCTGGCGTGGATCCGCTCTCATGGCTTGGCTCCGTGTCCTGTACACATAAGGACAGCATTCACAGAAACTTGAATCTTTCAGTGTTTTCTTCCTAAGCCTGGCTTCATGTAGCTGTCATTCACTAGTTTGCATTTATGTAGAGAAATCTTAACCTCTCAAAATGATTGTGTGTGGCATGGCTGGTTCACCTGGGACCAGCCCAGGAATGGCAAGTCATGCCTGGGTTTGGAAAAAAGTGCTTACCAGCTTTCCTTGCACACTTCATCTTCCCTTTCCTAGAGAATGTGGCTCCATTTCCCTGTTTGTTTTTTAGAGTGTACACTCAATTTTTTCCCCAGTTTTTTTAAGATATCATTAACATATAATGTATTATTTTAAGGAGTATAACATAATGATTTGATACATGTGTATATATTGCATAATGAATACTGGAATAAGTTTAGTTAACATCTGTTATGTCATATAGTTACCAATTTGTTTTCCTTATGATGAGATCTTTCTTAGCAACTTTCAAGTATATAATACAGTATTGTTAACTATAATCACCAGGCTGTATGTTACATCCCATGATTTGTTCATCAGTTTATACCTTTTGACCACCTTCACCCATTTCTTTCTCCCCATCTCTGTTTTTCTTAATGTGCAATTGGAAAATGGCGATTTGTTCTGCCTATAAATGTTTAATAGGGCATAGAAAGGAGTCACAGTTGTTTCCTTTTGAATCTTTTAGGAGGCCCAATTTAAGAATAAGGTTATAGGAGAAAATGACATCACACTCCACTGCGTTGATCAGATTTATGGAGGTAAGTATCTTTTCCTCTGGGGTGTTGCCAGCCTTTGAAATGATAATGATATGGTCCTTTACAGTTTACTAAAGTTTCTTTACATATTTATTTTGTTTAAATCAGTTGTATGAATGATAAAATTGAGATGTGAAGTGGCTTATCTGGGACCACTTAGCTAGAGGAGTTTGGACTTGAATTTAGAACCTGTTCTAATATTCTGCAGTGCCATCATATATGCTAGATCATACTTGTGGCTGTCTGTGTTATCTGTGTAGGCTTTACTCCAAAGACTAATCTGATAAAGGTTTGTTGCACTACATTCTGAGTCTTTTCTGCTAAGGGTCAAGCCTCTTTATGCTTCACTTCTCTTTTTCTGCAGTAAGGGCTTTTTTAGAAATTATTCAGTAGCCTTTTATGATGGTCTCGACACCAGTAGGTGTTGCGTGGTCCAAACTTTGTGGCAGGGAGGGAAGTGTCAGGAGAGCCCCTGTCCATAAACCTAAGGTTCCACTGTCCTGACAGCATGTCCTTAGTGACCCCCTTCCATCTTTTATAATCTTAGCTTCTGGAGTCAGAGAGCCAGGGTGGGGTCCCTGCTGACAGTGCCATTTAGAAGACAGCACCTTTTCTCTCACTTTTGAGAGGTGTTAATAGTCTACCTTGTTTCCTCAACATTAACTTTTGACTTATAACATGATTTCCCTTCCCGATTTCATTATCGATATATAGTGTTTGATGAGAAAAAGAAACCTCTTTTTGGACAATTGAAGAAATACCCTGAAAAACTCATCATCCACTGCAAAGACCTTCGAGTGTTCCACTTTGGTCTGAGGTACACAAAAGAAGAGGAAGTCAAAAGGGTAACTAGTTGCATGTATTTGTAGGTTTTCTTTCCCATCAGTGTCCCCACTAGCTCTTATTTGTTGCTTATATTGCACGGAAGTGGAGGGGGAGCATTTCACTCTCTATAGTTGAAATTGCTTTATAATCATATATGCTTTGATTAGAATTGAGAGAGAATTTGGTGAAGCAAGCCTGCATATTAGGTTGGCATATACTACCTTTAATCCTTCAGGTCATGATGGTTTTATTCCTGGTACCTCTGAAGGATGGGAGGTGGTACCAAGGTCAGGAGGCAAGCCTCTCCTCCCACATCTGACAGTCTCTCCAAACAGTAGTAGCAGAAACCCCCAACTCCTGAAATGGATGAGTTCATATCTGGGAAGTAGTAGAAGTATGTGGGAGGAGGAAAAGGTACATGTGGCCCACAGGCAAAGCCAAGTTACCAAATGAGGCCTGTGATTTTGGACACTAAGGAAAAAAATCTCATTGCTGCAGCAAGTCAAAATACATAACTGGATGAACTGGTTACAGTGGTCACTGTAACTTCTCAGATTTCTTACTCAGATATTGAAGGTCTCAGACTTGCCATGGTCATACTAAATCCATCCGGGAAAACCTGAACAGGGGCCAGGTCATCTGTTGTTCTAGTGACAGTTGAGTTAAACACACTTACAGGTAACTCCTTGGTTTTCTTTCAGAGAGTGTGGTACTTCAGTTAGAATAATGAACATGACTCCGGTATCTCTTCTGAGCAGGAAAAGAGTGATGTAGTTAGGGGAAAGTCCTTGAGAAGCCAGAAACTTCATTTTAAATGATGATTTTAGTCATCTGTCCAAACTTTTGTTTGGAAACTTTAAACCAAAAGCACAATGGATTGGTTTCTTTTTCTGATCTTCTAGAAAAAGCTCCTGAAGGCCACAAGTGGGTCAGAATATTTAAGTGTCTTGATTCTTGTCTGATATTAGCTCTATGTCTCTGATGTGTCAGATTTTTAGAGTATCTGCATATGGCACTTAAGTTTTTGTAGCACCTTGTTTCTGAGGAATGAGACTGATTTTAAAATTTCCCTAGAAATTGAGGGGTGCCAAGGTGGCTCATTTGATTGGGTGCCTGACTCTTTTGACTTTGGTTCAGGTAGTGATCTCAGGGTTGTAAGATCAAGCTCCACGTCGGGCTCCACAATGAGTCTACTTACGTCCCTCGCTCCCTCCCCTTTAGCCCCATGCACACATGCGCTCTCACTCTTTCAAATGAATGGATAATTTTTTTAAAAAAATAGGCGACTTCCCTGACTCGGGCCACCTCTCCGAGTCATGGAACCTCGCCTGGGAGCACTCCCCATTAAAGCACTCTCGAATCTAAAAAAAAATAAAATTAAATTTAAAAATAAAAATAAAAATAAAAAAACACATTTTTTTTTTTTCAATTTCCCTAGTGCTTCAGGGCCGCCTGAAGGTGGCTCAGTCAGTTGAACATCCGACTCTTGGTTTCTGCTCAGGGCATGATTTTAGGGTCATGGGATTTAAGCCCTGCCTCAGGCTCTGTACTTGGCACAGTCTATTTGGGATTCTCTGTCCTGCTTCTCCACTCCTTCCGGTGCTCATTCTCTCTCTCTCTCTCAAATAAATGAGTAAGTAAACTCTTTAAAATTTCCCTAGAAATTCAAAGCTCTTAAAAAACCTGACAAAATTGTTAACATTCTGTTTGTCTGGAATTATTCCAAAAGATAATATCATAGGGACCTTGGAGTTTTCTGCTGCCCAGAGGAGCCTATTAGCATGACTGAAACCTAGACAACTTAGTATTTATCTGCCAAAAGCATGACTTATCCATTGTTTGATTCTTTTCTAGATTGTCAGTGGCATAATTCATCATACCCAAGCTCCTAAACTGCTTAAAAGATTATTTCTGTTTTCCTATGCAGCTGCTGCACAAAACAATACAGGTGAGTCTCCTGGGCTCTCATTTGCAGGTAGGCAAACCTTTTAAATTCCTACATGAAACTAGCAGGCAAAAACCCATCCATGAGTTTCTTTTTCCTCTTTCCTAGCAATTGATTGCCTCTTGCTTGGGTAGGTCATTCAAACTTTTTAAAAAACCTTTCGCTTTTTTTTTTTCCCCTGTGATCTTTGTTGCTTTTTAACTTATCTTTAGGTTTATTTACTTTTTTGTGAGGGATTATTGGTTTGATTGTTTCTTATGAAAGATAAAATCAGCATATTATAATGCTAATGTGAGACTGGAGAAACAAAATTCAGACAAGTTTAAAATAATCCCTGTTTATCCTTGTTTGTTTTTTTCCACCTTAATATATTTAATTTCATTTCATAACACTCTAGGGAATGTCTTGCATTCTAGAAAGTTTTTATTTTTATTTATTTATTTTTAAGATTTTATTTATTTATTTATTTATTCATGAGAGACACAGTGAGAGAGAGACAGAGACACAGGCAGAGGGAGAAGCAAGGCTCCATGCAGGGAGCCTGATGTGGGACTCGATCCATGGACTCCAGGATCAGGCCCTGGGCCAAAGGCAGGTGCTAAACCGCTGAGCCACCCAGGGATCCCTAGAAAGCTTTTAAACAACCAGAACATGCTCTGTAGCAAATATTTTGGGGGAATGGAACAGTTGTATGTGAGAGAGTATTTGACAACACAAGTATGCTTACATAACTTAAAATTCCAAATGTTTTCCATTTGATTCACTGCAAAAGGGAGCAGTCTTTTAACTAAGAAACTTTGGTCGATTAGCTGTTAATAATGCCTAGCACTATACAGTGTTTCCCTAGATGTCTGTCTTCCCCTTCCTCTCCATCCTTCTCCTCGGTTTGTTTACTCACTCTGCTGGTCAATCTTAACATCACGTTGATGTTGAATGACTCTGTACTATGTACTTTTCATCAGGGAAGTGGTATGTTACTTTAACAACAGACATGGGGCTTTCTGGAGTGCAGAATTGAACTGCTTATTTGGTCAACATTTTGAACACTTGATATGGGTCACGGCTGTGGGGATGGAAGTCGATAGGACTAAATCCTTGTCTTCTATGAGCATCACGTCAAGCACAGACAGCTGAGAGATGTGTTCTCTGGTGGAGGGGCTGGTCACACCAGAGGAGGGAGGCTTTCACAGGCTATTACAGGCTATCACAGGCTGTGCCGGAGCTGATAGTGGAGGATGTGGGCATGTGGTCATGGAGGAGTATTTTAGGCAGAGGGCTCAGCATGTGTAGAAATGTAGATACCTGAGAGAAAAGGTTACATTTTGGTGACTTAGTAGAAAAGCTGTGAATTTTGGGGTCTGTCCCACCAGAGTTCAAATCCTTGCCCAGCTGCTCAATAGCTGTGTGATCCTGGGGCTGACACTAAATTCTTGGGGCATCTGTTTTCTCATTTTAAAAACAGCGGTGTTAAAGCCTCTATTAAAGTGTTGTGAAGATTATAAATTGTTAAATGCATGGCACATAGGGTGCAGTCAGTTAAGTGAGGGTTAATTGAAAGTATAACTGCGTATTTTTCAGGGTGGATTATGTTCAGAGAATTACACTAACTTAAGATAGTGCTTGCTTTACTGTTAGACTGAACATAAAATTAGTTTCTTGGGGATCCCTGGGTGGCTCAGCAGTTTAGCGCCTGCCTTCGGCCCAGGGCGTGATCCTGGAGCCCCAGGATCAAGTCCTGCATCAGTCTCCCTGCAGGGAGCCTGCTTTTCCCTCTGCCTGCATCTCTGCCTCTCTCTGTCTCTGTATCTCTCATGAATAAATAAATAAAATCTTTTAAAAAATTAGTTCCTTAATTCACTAAGTTCATCTTTGTGAATGACAGGTGTTTTCACTGTAGCTATAGGTATAAGTGCTGAGTAACTGGCTTACCACAGCTTGTTGCAATATGAGATATACAAAATATAACTTATTAATTACTATAATTTATATAAACATTTATTGGATTTACATTTGAAAAATAATACTCTGTTTTTAGGAATTCTACGTCTTCCTTATATCCTGACTCTTGGTTCAGATTCAGCATAGGACAGTTTCTTAACTCCCCAACACTATGTTGATCCGTGTTCCAAAACCCTTACCTTGATAGACTCTGGCAGTTTCTTCACTTTGTGGTGTGTGTGTGTGTGTGTGTGTGCGCGTGCGCGCGTGTGCACGTGCTCGTGCCACAAGGCCCAGGATATGTGTCATCTTTTATTCTGTTTTCCATCTTTTTAAAAATCTTCCTTCCAGTCCCCATTTTTTGAGAAGTAAATGTTATAAATGATAGATGCTAATTGACCAGTTAGCTTTTGCATGGAGCAGCAGTTTGTAGAGGTGGGTACTTTGCAAACTGAACATCTTTAGTTACTTTCTAGCTTGATAATTCACAAAAAGTGCTTTGGCTGAAAGGTCCTGAATACTCTGGGACATGGCATTTTAGGGAAGGACTTACCTGTGTTGCTAAAAGAATGATCTACTCTTGAATAGCATGTTACAAATATTTGTGTCCACCGGGAAATTTTTTTGGTGTCTATTACTTTATCCTTTACAGCTGCTTGGGTTTGGATTCCAGCTCTGCCATTGCCTAACTCTGTGATCTTAGGCAAGTTCATGACCTTTCTGTGCCACATCTGTAAAATGGAGAAATTAATATTACCCTACCCTGTAAGATTGTGAAGATTGAGTTAATAAAATGTAGTATGCTCAGAACAGTGCCTGGCACACACCTAAGTGCTATGTAAGCTTAACTACTGTTTTTATCATTATTCTTATTCTCTTGTGTACGATAATCTGGCTTTATTTTAATGAAATAAACTAGCACGGAGGAGTTTTATCAAACACTATTTTCCCAAAACGCTTGGCTTTTTTTAGATGTGCAAGGACTTGAACTAACTGATTTGTTTAAAAAGCTGAGACTATTTTGGTGTGTGTCACCCAGCAGTCTTTGGCTTGGGAGAAGACCAAGAACACATCTGCTGGGCTGCAGGAATAGTGCTCCTGGACATTTCCTCCTAGCAGGTAGCAGTAGCAGGGCAGGGTGAGGGGCAGAAGACTCCATCTAACCCTTACCCTCCCACAGCTGTGTGATCTGATGATGCCCTTTAATAACTGTCACACTGGAAAATCCTCTTGTTGGCAGTGCATCTTCAAATTGAAGGAGGATTTACATTCAGGGACCTGACACGCTATTCAAATGAGTTTGCCATCTTATGCACATATTCGTAGGGCTGAAAATATTTTATTATTTTAGCATCTGTGCCAAGCCTGTCTTCTGGTGCTTCACAGCATCTTTTATGTTATATAAATTATCTCATGGTCAGATGACTGAAAAATGGAGCTATAAATTACTTTTGCAAGGAGTGGAACAAGAACACCTCCTTTCTTCCAGTATAAAAAGACAGACCCTTAGTCATAATTTTGGGTTAATGACAAAAAAAAAAAAAAAGGAACAAGGTTAGGATTAATCAGTGACCTTGCTGTGCTTGGATAAAAATGGGCTTAGTGAACAAAATTAGGACTTACAAATCCACTTTCACATCATTAAAATACCTGTACTTTACACAAGATTTTGTCTTTTTAAATTTGTTTTGCTAGCCACTGATCCCAAGAACCATACTGTAATGTTTGACACCCTTAAGGACTGGTGTTGGGAATTGGAGCGGACCAAAGGCAACGTCAAGTACAAAGCAGTGAGTGTCAATGAAGGCTATAAAGTCTGTGTAAGGTAAGCATTCAGTGCTCTTTTTTTTTTTTTTAACAGCTTCATTGAGGTAGAATTCTCATGCCATACAGTTTACACATTTGAAATATACAGTATCTATTCACAGGGTTGTGCAGCCATCACCACGGTCAATTTTAGAACGATTTCATCAGCTCCAGAAGAAGCCTCATACCCCTTAATAGGTGCTCCACACGTGCCCTCACCACCCCCAGCCCTAGGCAACCTCTGATCTACTTTCTATCTCCATAGTTGACATATTCTCAAGATTTCATATAAATGGAATCCGATAACAAGTGGTCTTTATGTGTGGCTTATTCACTTAGCATAATGTTGTCAAGGGTCATCCATGTTGTAGCATGTATCAGAATTCCATTCTTTTTTATTGCTGAATGATATTCCAGGGTATGGATAGACCACATTTTATTTATCCACTCATCAGTTGATCAGCTATTATGAATAATGCTGCTATAAACATTTGTTTATAAGGTTTTATGTTTTCATTTCTCTCGTATATATGTATGTATATATGTTTATACGTGCACATATATATTATGTGTGGAATATATATGGAAACATATGTTTCCATTTCGTGTGTGTGTGTGTGTGTGTGTGTGTGTGTGTTCACACACCTAGGGGTAGAGTTGCTGGGTCAAATAGTACAAAATGTTTTTCACAGTGACTGCACTATTTACACTCCCATCAGCAATGTAGGAGAGCTCCATGTTTTTCATGTCAATACTATACTTAAGAAACCCTTAAGATGTCCCTTAAAACATTTAAAAGTGAATTTGTGTCTTTGTTTTCCTCCATTATAGTCTGAGTAAAATTATTAGAGGCATTTTTCAATTTGTGTATTTGCTTTCCTTTTACTTAGCACTTCATTTATTCAGCAAAAATCTTTGGTGGGGTGCCTGGGTGGCACAGCTGGTTAGGCGTGCGATTCTTGGTTTCGGCTCATCATCTTGGAGTCTTGCTCAATGGGGAATCTGCTTCTCTCTCTCCCCCTTTATCCTTCTGTCACTGGGTGTGCACTCTTTCTCTCTCTCTCAAATGAATGGATAAATCTTTTAAAAAAAGAATTATTTGAGTGGCTGCCATGTGCCAGGTAATGTCCTGACTACTGGAGGTACAACAGTTAACAAAGAGCCTAAAAATCCCTGCCCTCTTGGAACTTTCACTCTGGTGGGATGAAAACAATGATAAAATAAATGAGTGATTAGAACGTATTAAAAGGTAGTAAGTACTGGAGAAACATAGATCACACAGGGCTAAGGGGGTGCTGGAGGTGTTGGTGGGGAGGGATGGTCAGGCACCGGAGACAGTAGAGGCAAAGACCCTGAAGTGGAGTCTTGTCTGGCTTCTGTGAGGAACCGTAAGGAGTCCAGGGGCTGGGGAGGAACCATCAACTGGCAGAGTAGTAGGGGGTGAGGTCAGGGCAGAGAAAGGTAATTAGATGGTTTCAGGGAGGAGGCTTTCAGAATTTATGGTGCAGCGAGGAGTAGTTTGAGCAGAGGCGTGATGTGATCTGACCTTCATTTTTAAGGGATGACTCTGCATAATCCTTTTCTTTTTTAAATATTTATTTATTTATTTGAAAGAGAATATGCACATGAGCAGGAGAGGCAGAGGGAGAGAGAGAATCTCAAGCAGACTCCTCACTGAGTGCTGAGCCTAATGCAGGGCTCGATCTCACAACTGCAAGATCATGACTTGAGCCAAAACCAAGAATTGAACACATAACTGACTATGCCACCCCAGTGCCCCTGTAGACTCCTTTTGTAAAATCTTGAAACTTCTCATTTTGGAACGTACTCCCCAATATCCTGCTAGCAGTTTCATAGATTTATATTTTTGTGGAGCTTTTTGTATTTATGGTTCTCACAGACCTGTTCAGCCTCATCAGTTTTGATTTGGATCAGTCTCAAACATTTATAAAGTTAGCTTTCCTGACACAGCACAACCTGGAGTGACAGTGGGGAGGGGCCTGCAGAGCAAGTGTCACCTCCCCATTCCCCCTCTTCTCCTCCCCTCTTTCCTAGTCACAAAGGATGAAAAGGGGAAGCTAGCTCTTGCTCAGAAAGAAGTTAGAAATCCCTGCACCTAGGAATTGATAGTTTATGATATGATGCTGACACTGATAGAAAGCATCCCCATTCTCAGAATTGTTTTTTAAAAATCCTGGCATAGGGATCCCTGGGTGGCGCAGCGGTTTGGCGCCTGCCTTTGGCCCAGGGCGCGATCCTGGAGACCCGGGATCGAATCCCACGTCGGGCTCCCGGTGCATGGAGCCTGCTTCTCCCTCTGCCTGTGTCTCTGCCTCATTCTCTCTCTCTCTCTGTGACTATCACAAATAAATAAAAATTAAAAAAAAAAAAAATCCTGGCATATGTTGATTAAATTCATTGGTATTTGTGTAGTTGTCAGCACATCAAAAATATATTTGGTAGAAAGGCAGGTGGAGGGATCCCTGGGTGGCGCAGCGGTTTGGCGCCTGCCTTTGGCCCAGGGCACGATCCTGGAGACCCGGGATCGAATCCCACGTCGGGCTCCCAGTGCATGGAGCCTGCTTCTCCCCTCTGCCTATGCCTCTGCCTCTCTCTCTCTCTGTGTGACTATCATAAATAAATAAATAAATTTATAAAAATAAAATAAAATAAAAAATATATTTAAAAAAAGGCAGGTGGAGAAGGAAGCTTTTAAATATTTTTTTTATTTCAGAGAGTGCAGGAATGTGAGCAAGTGGGGGAGGGGCAGAGGGAGAGAGAATCTTCAAGCAGACATGCCACTGAGCATGGAGCCTGAAGTGGGGCTTGATCTCACAACCCATGAGATCAGAACCTGACTGGGGGGGGTGGGGGGTGGTTACCTGGGTGGCTCAGGTCATGATCCCAGAGTCCTGGGATCAAGTCCCACATCGGGCTTCCTGAATAGAGCCTGCTTCTCCCTCTTCCTGTGTCTCTGCCTCTCTCTCTGTGTTTCTCATGAATAAATAAGTAAAATCTTAAAAAAAAAAAAACAAAACCCAAAAACCCTGATTGGAAACCAAGAGTTGGACCCCCAACTGACTGAGCCACCTAGCCACCTAGGTTATCAGGGAAAATGGAGCTTTCTCAAGGTTTTAGTGCTGGGAGCACTCAGCACAAACACATACCCTGTGGACTGCCCCACCCATGCTTGCAGTCCCCGCACCCTTTTCTGTCCCATGGAGAAGATACAGGGCAAGCTTGTATCTTGTGCCTTGTGTCTCACATGCACCACTATAGTGCTGCCTCCATGGTCTCCGCCACCCACCCTGGTCCCCCAGCATCCGTTCTCTGTGTCTCAAAGGGCCCTTTGTGGTTTGATTCCTGCCTCACGCCCCTCAATACCCCCTCTGACCATACTAACCCCACTCCCATAGGCCTGCCTGTGTGGTCTCCTGTCTGGAATGTTCCTTCTGCTTTCAGCCACACAAGTGTGGTTACTCACATCTTATTTGTCAGCTCTTAGCTCAGATGTTACTTTCATAGGGAACCTTCTCCAAGGCCAGGTCTCTTTTTTTTTTTTTTTTTAATATTTTTTATTTATTTATTCATGAGAGACACACACACACACACAGGCAGAGACACAGGCAGAGGGAGAAGCAGGCTCCACGCAAGGAGCCCGATGTGGGACTCGATCCTGGGTCTCCAGGATCACACCCCAGGCTGCAGGCTGCACCACCAGGGCTGCCCCAAGGCCAGGTCTCTGTGAGAGCGAAAGCTTCTTTTCTGTTCATGGCCTCTCTTCCCAGCACTTCCTACAGTTGTAAGTTTATTTTTATTTGTATTACCGTTTGGAAATGTTTGTTTCTGTAGCTTGTCTGCTCTGGAGAATCAAGTACACTATCATGGGGGATTTTTGTTGTTGTTTTGTTTTGTTAATCATTATATCCTCAATACCACATACAGTGCCTGGTTTTAAGAGGCACTCAATAAATAGGAAACAGAATGAGTAAATTAATGAAAGCCCTTCCCTCAATAGGTAGATGGCACTCCAGTCAGTTTTGATAATAGGAAACTGAGCATCTACTCCATCTTTTCTGGAGGTCAGGGCTGGCTTACCAGTCTTCCTTCTCCTGAAAAGCCTTCCTCTCATCTTGCCTCCCTGCCAGAATATCGGAAGGTCTGTTACCCTGTAGGGCATGTGTAACACGATGGAGCCTGTGAATTGACACTGCCGCAGGAAGACCTTGCTGCCCTGCTCTTGTCCTGCTGAGGGTTTCCTCACCCTAACTGAGGCTGGGGCGCGGATCGGACAACTTTCTTTCAGTAATAAAACATCCTGTATTTGGAAAAGTTTATTTTGTATTTGAAAACTCATCCTGATGACTAAACTGACTGCTCTTCCAAGGAGGGAGGGTTCACTGTTTGTGGACATTGGGAACCTCACAGCAGAGAGCCCTCGGAACTTCCTAGTAGTTCACTGGGACAAAGGAGGACATCTTAGACTCCACTCACTGGTGCAGAGCTGTCCATCTCTGTGCCAGCCTCCTTCCAGGAGCCACTACATGCCACATACACTAATACACTTGGTTCTGACATTTTTCCCTTTTTGGTAAAAGACTGTTTATAAGAGGAAATTAACTGGCTAACCAACATTGTAAAAAAAATTTAACCTCACTGGTACTAGTTGGGGAAGACATGCAAATTTTTATTTATTTTTTTTTAAATTTTATTTATTTATGATAGTCACAGAGAGAGAGAGGCAGAGACATAGGCAGAGGGAGAAGCAGGCTCCATGCACCAGGAGCCCGACGTGAGATTCAATCCCTTGTCCCCAGGGTCGCACCCTGGGCCAAAGGCAGGCGCTAAACCGCTGCGCCACCCAGGGATCCCGACATGCAAATTTTTAAAACCTTGTGGCCCCATCTCTGTAGAATGAGCCTCTGGGGACACAGCTGGGACTTGGGCCTAAACCCACCCCACACGTAGGTCTCCTGTAAAGGCTGAGAAACTGGTCTGTTGGTAAGTTGCCAGCTAGAGCAGAGCTGCTTCCTCAGTCACCTGGGGAGTTTGTTAACATGCAGATTCTGATTCAGTTGAGGTTCATCTTGAGAATGTGCTGTCCAGGTGATGTTGCTGCAGACTTGGAGTAGCAGGATCTTCTAGAACAACTGCCGTCATCCTGCCTGTACACTGGGAAGCTTTTGAGCTTCAGATTTTTTTCTTCAAGCTTCTGATACTTAGTAGTTCTGGGGTGGAGCCTGGACATAAGGAGGTTATTAATATTCCCATGTAATTTCTTTTTTTAAGATTTTATTTATTTGAGAAAGAGACAGTACAAGCTTGGGAGGGAGGAGCCAAAGGGAGAGGGAGAAGCAGACTTCTTGCTGTGAGAACCTTCCTTCTTGGTGAGCAGGGAGCCTGATATGGCGCCTGATCCCAGGACCCCAGGATTATGACCCGAGCCAAAGGCAGACACTTAACCTACTAAACCACCCAGGCGCCCCTTCCTTTGTGATCTTATTTTATTTTATAAATAAATTTTATTTATTCATGAGAGACAGGGGGAGGGGGCAGAGACACAGGCAGAGGGAGAAGCAGGCTCCATGCAGGGAGCCCGATGTGAGACTGGATCCCCGGACCCCAGGATCATGCCCTGGGCTGAAGGCAGGTGCTAAACCCCTGAGCCACCCAGGTGTCCCTCCTCTGTGATTTTAATGGGCAGCCTGAGTTCATTGATTTGTGAAGGGTTTTTTTGGGGGGTGGGGAGGGGTGTTGTTTGTTTACTTCAGTGATAACACCTGAAGAAGGGATAGCTTACCACCTATGCATTCAAGGGGACATACAAGAAAATATTCTGAACGTATCAAACTTCAAAAGCCAAGTAATTCTTAACAGTTTTGATGGTTTGAAATACCTTGTCCTTGATCAGTGTTTTCCAAAGCTGGTTCTGTATTATATAATGAGAGCTTTTTTCTTTTTAATTACTTTAAAAATTTTTTAATGGAAAATTTCAAGCAGTATAAAAGAAAAGAGAATACAGTGAGTTCCCTTTTATTCATCACCCTCCTTCAACAATTATTCTTATGCCTAATCCTATTTTCTCTGTGCTTCCCTTGGGTTATTTTGGAATAAATACCAGACCTCATCACATTTCATTCATGAGTATTTTGATATACATCTCTAACAATTAAGGACTCTTTTTATAAATATAACCATAAAACCATTATCATACCTTTCAAATTTAACATTAAAACCCTCAATGTCGGGATTCCTGGGTGGCGCAGCGGTTTAGCGCCTGCCTTTGGCCCAGGGCGCGATCCTGGAGACCCGGGATCGAGTCCCACGTCGGGCTCCTGGTGCATGGAGCCTGCTTCTCCCTCTGCCTATGTCTCTGCCTCTCTCTCTCTCTCTCTGTGTGACTATCATAAATAAATAAAAATTAAAAAACAAAAAAAACCCCTCAATGTCATTTAGTAGCCTAAGTCAGTGTTCAAAACTTTCCCCATTGGTTTTATAAATTTTTAAACAAATTTTCAGCTTTTTATCTTTTTTTTTTTTTTTTTTTTTTATGATAGTCACAGAGAGAGAGAGAGAGAGAGGCAGAGACACAGGCAGAGGGAGAAGCAGGCTCCATGCACCGGGAGCCCGACGTGGGATTCGATCCTGGGTCTCCAGGATCGCGCCCTGGGCCAAAGGCAGGCGCCAAACCGCTGCGCCACCCAGGGATCCCGCTTTTTATCTGTTTTACCGTTAATTAAGACTCAGTGAGATTGATATGTTGCAACTGATTGATAGGTTTCTCAAGTCTCTTAATCTATAGATCTTCCTACCATTATTTGTTTTCTTGCAATGTATTTGAAGAAACCAGGCTATTTTCTGATTGTTTCCTGTAATCTGGATTTTGTTGGTATTTAAAATGTGCTCCATCCCTTGTGAATTGATTAGATCTAAAGATGATCACATTCAAATTCCAACCTCTTCAAATTAGAAAGTCCATCTGTCTCATCATCTATTTATTTATTTATTTATTTATTTATTTATTTATTTATTTATTTAATTTATTTATTTATGATAGTCACAGAGAGAGAGAGAGAGGCAGAGACACAGGCAGAAGGAGAAGCAGGCTCCTTGCACCGGGAGCCCAATGTGGGATTCGATCCCGGGTCTCCAGGATCACGCCCTGGGCCAAAGGCAGGCGCCAAACCGCTGCGCCACCCAGGGATCCCTGTCTCATCATCTAATACTTAAGGAATTTACTTTAAACATGTGACATGCACACAGGTGCCATCTGATTATTTTCCATTGTAGTTTTTGCACTATAGACACCTTCTTATCTCCCATGAGGCTTTATTTCAAGCTCTTTGAGTGCAAAGTGTTTACAGCCCCACAGTGATACAACTTAGCACATTTCTTATTCATCGAAACCTGCATATGCTAGCTAGAGGAAGAGGTGGTGACCCTGTATATCTTTGATATTTGCAACTCTGAAAACCTAACTTTCCCACATCCTACCACTTAGCAGGTTATTTTTAGAACCTAAGTTTTCTCATATAGAAACGGAAGTCATACTGGTTAGGTTTGGGTCATAGCTTTACTAATGCTTAGTAGTGGTATTACCTGTGAAGGGCCTTAGGGGTACTGTCTCAGTTTCTTTATCTGTGAAATGGAATAATAGTAGTACATACCTCATAGAGTTGTTGGGAAGATTAAATGAATAATTTGTGTTAAGGAATCCAAGTCTGGCATATAGGAAGCACTTAAATGTTTGTTGTCAGAGTGCGTGATAAAATGTCTAGGCATCAGTCATCATAATTATTGGTTTATGTTTTAGTCTGCCTGAAAACATGAGTGCTTAATTGCCACCGTGTGACAAGAAAGATCTCTCTCAGTTTTGGAATTCATCTACTTTTAGGTATCACATATTCCATTCCCCTCATTTCAAGGATGAAGAGACAGACCCAGAGAAGTGGGGGGCTTAACTAATGGTCACATAGAATCAGAGGCAGAGTTAGGATTTGAACCCAGAGTCCCAACTGATTTAGCCAGAGATGGTTCATTTGTACTGGTTCTTCTTTAACTTTGAAATAAGGTTCGTGCCCTATCACTTTGCTTCACTTCCTCAGTTCATTAAAGTTGAGCTTTCATATTTAGTGCATCACTCCAGGACAAAAACTGATGACCTCTCTTTCTTCTAGATTGCCAGCATACTTTGTTGTCCCTATTTCTCTTCCTGAAGAGGACGTGCTACGCTTTCAGGGTCACGGCATACCAGTAAGTACATCTGGAAACCCTAATAGCCATGGGTTGCTCATCAACCCATTCTGGCAAGTTATTCTATTTAAAACCCTTGGCTTTGGTCCTCTGTCCAAAAGTGATCCAAAAATATCTCAGGGACTCACTAAAAGAGTCTCAGACATGAGGCTCCCTGGGACAGCTCTGAAGTTTTCACAGATGCAGTCGAGTTTTTAGCAAAAACATTTCAGAGATTGAAAAGGATTACATATCTGCCTACTGTTGAAAGCCAACTTGATTTTATACCTGAAATCAATTTGAGGCTAAATCTCAAAATAAGTCTGAGGGTCGTAGGGCTTAAGATTCTTTTTTGGCCCCACTCTTCATTTTTGAGTGGGTGTGGCCATGTTTTCTTCCAGAGACAACATGGAGAACTTACTTAGTTTCCACAGAATAGACTGGGATGGGAGCCATGTTTAATGTGTCACTGATCAAAGAAAGCAAGACTCTGGCAGTTATTCCAGTTTCTAATTGGTGGTTGAGAGTTGCCAAGCCTTCAGGGAATTTAATAAGGAATGAGAATTACAAATAAATGCTGTACTGTGCTCATGGCTTTTTCACTGAAAAGGTCACTCCTGTATGGGAGGCGAGATGTTTAATGGGGTCACATGCCCAGAAGCCTGTGTAGGCAGGGCAGGTAATGAGCTTGGTCCTTGCAGTGAACCAGAGACCCTCCACTTGAGTTAAGGGGAGCTGCTCCTCTGTGCCAGCCAGTTTGTGCCATGTGGGAATATGGGCCTGGTTTTGCCAAATATCCTGATTTCTCAGGGGAAGCCAGAGATTAGGATTTTTATGTGAGTCGTGACTTTTCTCAATTTCTAAATGTATGCATCTGCTTCAGATGTTAAAAAAAGACAGAGTTGCCCAGAGTCAGCTCATGTCCCACTAGTTTGTAACCTTTGAGAGTGGTGGTTCTCACACTTCTGATCTCAGCACTGTATACTCTAAAAAGCTATTGAGGATTTCAAAGACTCTCTGTTTATGTGGATTATATTGTTTGATATTTGCCATATGACAAATTAAAACAACATTTTAGTTTATTTTAGCAGTAAACTTACATGTCAGTATAAAAAATTTTTTATGAAAAATAGCTGTTGTTCAAAACAAAAACATAGAATTGCAGTGTTTTACAGTTTTGAAAATAGAAGACCACTGGATTCTTATATCTGCCTCTTTCTTCAGTCTGTTGTAATAGGCAGTATGGGCTTGATAGAAGTACATGAGGAAAATCCAGCCTCACACAGATCCATATTTGGGAAAAGGAGGAATATTTATTAGCCTTTTCAGATAATTGAGAATATTGTTCTTTGATGGTGCACCAAAAAAATGATAAGTGGTGGTTTCATAAAGGAAATTGCATAAATTGCAATAAGGAATCTGAAAACATGATCAATGAATTTTTCATTCTTTGCTAAATTAAAATCCATGGGGTCTGCCTTGTATTTGGAATAGATCTTAAAACCTGCATGATTGTATGATATTACATAGTGGTCATTTGGGAATTGGGGTTATACAGATCATCCAAATATTAGCATGTTTCCTTCTATAAAAATCACATTCATTAACATCACTCTTGTCTCATCAGAAGAATCTGTATATTTTGGGAAGCAGTCTAGCAAGAGGTAGAGATTAGTTTCCTCAATTCTAAGTTTGTTTTAAGATTTTATTTATTTATTCATGAAAGACACAGAGAGAAAGGTAGAGACACAGGCAGAGGGAGAAGCAGGCTTTCTTCAGGGAACCTGATGCAGGACTTGATTCCAAGACCCCGGGATCATGACCTGAGCCAAAGGCAGATGTTCCAACTACTGAGCCACCCAGGCATCCCCACAATTATAAGTTTTGTTTGAAAGTTCAATATTTATCATTTTACCAGTTTGTCGGTTGTTTTCCTTGAAGAGATAGGGTCACTTCTTTCTTTTTTGTTTTTTTATTTTGGAGGATGAACGCTTGCCACATACCAAAGTCTGAACACCCATTGTTTGACTCTCACTTGTTCTTTGAATTCCATGAAGAGAACAGTTCATTTACCTCTCACCTCAGTCACATAAATGCTTTTCCTCAAGCTAAATGTTGTGCTTCAGTGCTTCCTTCCCACTTCATCACATAAAATATAAAGCATGCCAATATTAAATATTAATCTGTAATGGTCAAGATTAATAAAAATAATTTTTAGTCCTTCATTAAGGACATTCTCAAGTAAAACATTTTCTATGCCATATGACAAAAGTCATATGGTAGCAAAGAATACAGTGGTGGCCAGTGCTGTCTGATAGCAGTACCTTGACTAGGCCCAGGCACCAGCACGGCTTTGACATCATCAGTGCAAATGTCAACACAGTGAAAAGGACAAATTACCTCTTAGTATTATTCTCATACCACCCAAAAGGGTTTTGGGACCCCTGCCCTCTATCTATAGACCACATTTTGAGAATTGCTATTTTGGAAGAATGAAAACAAGGGTCTTCGTTCTTTAAGCCTTTCAGAGATGAATTGGGGAAAAGAAGGTGAGCTCTGTGGGAAGAGACAAAAGATCAATTGTCTATACGAGTGTGAGTAGACTGCCTTTCCACCGAGCGTTGTATGAAATTTAGATACTGTCTTCTCTCCAGGCCTTGAGGCTGAGAAAAATAGGTGTTCTGATGAGACCTGCTGGGGAGCCAGCAACATAACTTTGATAGAAACAGTGAGCAGGGGTTCTCACTTCTTAAATTTTTTTGTATTTATTTTTTAAGATTTTATTTATTCATGAGAAACAGAGAGAGGCAGAGACATAGGTAGAGGGAGAAGCAGGCTCCCTGCGGGGAGCCAGATGCAGAACTCGATCCCAGGACCCTGGCATCACAACCTGAGCCAAAGGCAGACGCTCAACCACTGAGCCACTCAGGATGCCCTTCACTTTTTTAGATATGTCCTGAAAGTTGTTGGTGGGGTTTACATGAATGGACAAGAGAAAAATATTATACAAGATGGAATTTACACATTTCCCCAGGGAACACAGAGCTCTCATGATACATAACATAAAATTTATCATTAATGGCACTTAGTGTATGCGTATTGTTATGCAACCATTACCACTTTACAGTTCCAGAACATTTCTGTATCTCCATGCTTTTTCATCCTGATTTTTCAGCTAGTGTACTTTTCTTTGCCTTTTCTTATTTTCAGTGACGACCTGCATCATTTGTAAGTTCAGGCATATCCATGCTGCCACTCTAGTGACTTTGGCCTCTGCCCTCTACTGTTCTCCAGTCCCTGAGTATTGATCTTTCTTGGCTGTGGAGCTAGTGAACATCCATAAAGATTATTCAAACCGAACAGCAGAGTATTACTTAATGAGATATGTGAAAGCCATATGTTACCTTGCCTCAATTGGGCCTTTCTTCTGTTCAGCAGTCTGTTGTTTAACTCCTTTTGGATCTTGTATCATTCTTCCCTAGGGCTGGTGTAAGCCATTTTTTTTCATTCTCTTTAAGTTTGTAATTCCATTCTTTTATACTGAGAGATGATGTTACCCTACTTCCATGGGATCTTAGACAACCAGTGACAAGACCTCCCTTGGCTTCTCCCTTCACTTCCATTGTTTTTCTCTGTGCTTCTGTTTGCTTCTCCTGAATCTAAACAGCTGCCTGGCTCTTGATTGGCTCTGCCCTTGCCTTGTCTGGAGCCTGCTTCTGTCAGTCGTCCCCTTGCCCCATGGATTTTTCCTGGTGTTCCGCTCTATCTGAAGGTACACTCAAGCCTCCCCCTGAAGAAGCCCCCCCTCTGTGAGTTAAGCTACTGCCTTGTTCTCCCTCCCAGAACTGACAAACATCTTTAAAGACTTGATACTAATTTTCCCTACTTGACTCTACTCATTTCTTCTCTTACCATGACCTTTGCTCCCTGCTCTGCTGACAGACCCTCCAGAAGTCAGCGGGCCTTGTACATCCCACCTCTCCACACCAGCACTGCAGGTGTCACACTGATTATGGTCTCAACCTTTTTTGTTTCTAAATTCTTGTCTTGTGTGGACACACTGTGCTCTCTTGGTCCTCTGACCTCCCTAATGGTTTCTTCCTTCTTACATTGCATTCTAGCTTCCACTTTGTAGGTGTTCCTCTGAAGCTCTGTCTTTGGCTATATTAAGAGAGATACCTTAAGATGATCAAGTAATGAATAAATTCTCCTTCCATTTTAAAAGTTAAACAGGATTAATAAGCAGTGATTGATGTCTGTTGTCAAGACATTTATATTAAGGGATACCTGGGTGGCTTAGTGGTTGAACATCTGCCTTCAGCTCAGGGCGTGATCCTGGATTCCTGGGATTGAGTCCCATATTGATCTCCCCATGGGGAGCTAGCTTCTCCCCCTGCCTATATCTCTGCTTCTCTCTGTGTGTCTCTCATGAATAAGTAAATAAAATCTTTTTTTTTTTTTTAATCTTTATTTATTTATGATAGTCACAGAGAGAGAGAGAGAGAGGCGCAGAGACACAGGCAGAGGGAGAAGCAGGCTCCATGCACCGGGAGCCCGATGTGGGATTCGATCCCGGGTCTCCAGGATCGCGCCCTGGGCCAAAGGCAGGCGCCAAACCGCTGCGCCACCCAGGGATCCCCTAAAATCTTTAAAAAAAAAGACATTTATACTAAGACACCAGACAGAAATTATACCTATTACACATGCTTTTTGTTAAATTCCAATGAGAAGTCTGTCTTTCACCAAGAATTTTGCTTATTTTCTGTTTATTTTTTCAAATAGAGAACAGTAAGGGAATTGCCTCAGAGGAAGTGAGACCGGTATGGATGTACCTGCAAAAGAAAATGAGCTATTGATGGTTGAATATCACCAAGAGCCAACTCTTTCTACCCCAGGAGGAGAGATCAAAAGGATAAAGGACACATAATTTCTTAGAACCTGTCACCTAGTCATAGCTTAGAGTGTCTCCCCTTTTATCCAAGTGAGCTGCACCAACTAGGGGGACAGGATTGCTTAGGCTTTCAAAATACTGCCACCATTGGCAGAGGGCTAGGAACTGTCTGGTAGTTTCTGTACGTTGCTTAGCATGACACTGAAAAGGAGGGGAAGGCAGCAAAGGGCACTTTGAGTTGTCTCAGTGTCCTAACACTTCCAACCTCATTGAATCTTAAAAAGTCGGAGTACGGCTTGGCCCTGAGAGGAGAGTCCTTGCTTTTCAGCATTTCCTTTAGTTCTGTGTTTCTCTGTCTTCACTCCCTGGGTCGGGGTGTCCTATCTTCCACGTCAGCTGGCAGCCAGCTGCCATGTCCAGATCCCCAGTCTTGCCTTCCCCTCCTAAACTTGTAACCCCCATCTAATATGCCTTCTGGATATCTGCACACAGCTGTCCTATTGGCACTGGACGCCTAATATACCCAACATTGATCTGTCTTCTTCCCCTGAAACCCCAAACCACTTCCGTTTCCTGGCTTTCTGAGTTAGTGTGGAGTATCACCTGGATTGTGTGCTGATCTTGAACCTCATGGCCCTGGCTTCTGCTGCTAGCATGGCCAGTGTGTGGTTTATACCATTCATTGCAGATGAGTAGCACATGGTACCGTCTTTGGGTAGCAGAATTATAAAAGGCATCTTCTTCCTCTCGGTTTACCTTCGAGCTAAGGCTGAGGACTTGGTCAGCAGAGCGGCTGCTGGGCTATAGCCATTTTCAATGCTTAACCAGGCCTTTATAGAGCACAAAGTCCACAGGTGTACTCACCTGCCCCAACCAGCCTTGCCCTCTCCTCCACCCCCAGCTCCACCGACAGATTACTTTGTCCCAAGATTAGTTCTTACTTCCTTCTGTTCCTGCAAAACAGCAAACAAACAAAAACTCCCACCATAGCCAGAAAAGTGCCTGCACACCTGAACCTATCACGTACGGTCATTTATATGATTTCTTCCTCTCTTGCCTTCCTTTGTTGTTCCTTGAAATTCTCTTCTCCCATTTACCACATCCTACCTTTCATTATGTTTGTAAATTTATTTCCCTTGGGAGTATAAACTCCTCGAAGGCAGACACAGTATCTTAGCACTTTTCACATCCCCTTTGTATATAGCGCAGTGCCTGGCGTGTACGGGTTGTTGAGGAGCCAGCTTTCTGTTCTTTCCGGGTGAACTTTCTCTGCTGACAGGGACTGCCCCCTTCTTGCCACCCAGCTAGAGCACGGCGTCTAGTCAGAATGCTGCAACCTTTAAGTGCAGCTAGAGAAGGTTATTTGGTTCTCCAAGCCTCAGTTTGTTGCTCTTGATGGGGCTACGGATCATAGCTGTCTCAGAGCGTGACTGTGAGAATCAAATGGGTTAATTGAGTAAAATGCCTGACAGAGCAAGCTGCGCTCCAGTGAGAGCTACTGTGCTAATAATGGTGGTGATGCCATTGTCCAGGCTCCCAGCACGAGAGCCAAGTCAAGAGGGATATGTTAGACCATAGGCGAGGCTGAGTGTGCTTGTCTTGACCTGGTTTGTTTTAAGACTAAATCAGTGTTTTTCATTGTACATAGTTACTCTTGGGCTTAACAAAGTTGAATATATCCAGCCATTTCTTACTGAGGTTAAACATTTCCCTGTATGAATTTAAATGCTAAGCTTACCTGACTCCTGCTGGATTGTGTATGACTGAAAAACCTGTATTCCCCTTTGCAGATATGGTGCTGGTCCTGCCACAATGGATGTGCCCTTTTGAAAATGTCAGCACTGCCCAAAGAACAGGATGATGGCAGTTTACAAATCCAAAAGAGCTTCTTGGATGGGTCAGTACTAGTCTACATATTGTTACCAATTAGCTTAGTTCTTGTTTTCCCAGAAGCAGGGGAACAGTTCTTAATAGTACATTCACTCCTGTTTACCTGCTAAGTTAATGCTCAAGAATACCACATAAAGTGGTTGTTTTTTTTTTTTTTTTTAATTTTTATTTATTTATGATAGTCACACACACAGAGAGAGAGAGAGAGAGGCAGAGACACAGACAGAGGGAGAAGCAGGCTCCATGCACCGGGAGCCCGACGTGGGATTCGATCCCGGGTCTCCAGGATCGCGCCCTGGCCCAAAGGCAGGCGCTAAACCGCTGCGCCACCCAGGGATCCCAAAGTGGTTGTTTTTAATAACCTTGAAAGGAGGGACACGTGACTGGCTTGCTGGTGGAGGATGCCACTCTTGATCTTGGGGTCATGAGTTCAAGCCCCACACTGGGTGTAGAGATGAAACTTTGAAAGGATAACAGTATAACATAATCATTAAGAATGTCAACCACATTGTTTCTAGAGATGCACACCAAAGTATTTAGGGGGTAGTGGCATGATGCCTATAGTGGTAACATTGGTCAGGTCTAGCTCATGGCCTATGTCACTGTCCTTTAATACTTTTGAAAAATTTCAAAATATTAAAAAAAAATTTTTTTCAAAATATTAAAAAAACCCAAAGTGGGTAAATTAAAAACAGAAAAGAAGAAGACTTTGAAGTTATATTGCCTTAGGTTCAAATCATGGCTCTTTCAGTTTATAATCTTCATGATCTTGGGCCAGCAAGTGCTCTACATGCTTCCTTTGCTGACTGGGAACGACAGTCCTATGCTAGTCCTGTAAGTGCTCAGGACAAATAAACTATTTCTAATTCACATCTACTTTTCTTTTTTTTTTTTTTTTCCACATCTACTTTTCTAATCTCATGTTACTTTTTGATCTCTAGAATTTACAAGACCATCCACAGGCCACCCTATGAAATTGTTAAAACTGAAGACCTGTCAACCAACTTCCTGTCCTTGCAGGACATCCAGACTGCATACTCTAAATTTAAACAGCTGTTTCTGATAGGTGAGAAGAATGCTGAGCAAAATCTTTCTGTCACATGGGGAAGAACATGCCATGTGGATCAGGTGAAAGTTGGTGCCTTTTCCCTGGGCTCCGTATGCACCAGGGGCTCCTGGCCATGAGGGTTGGTGTCATGGCATGGAGGACTGGTGGCCAAGAGGCCGTGTTGTTGCCACATCCGCCCCCCCATTTTTCTCCAGGCTTTTGCCCCCCTGCCCTTTCTCATGGCCATGAGCACAGGCCCACCTCTTTTCTATCTCCATCTCCAGCACCCCAGGTGTCCAGAGATGAACATGGGCTTCTCCCTTTAAAAGTTGTGTAACTGTGCAATACCGGCATCCACAGGCTGTCTCACAGTGACTTAGAAAAACGAAGGGTCTGTTTATTTTCATTGGTGGTTTTTTGAATGGACCCTCCCACCCCCACCCTAAGTGAAAACATCTCTTTTTCCTTCTGATTAAGCAGAAATGGACAGTGTAGGAAATGAAATATGCACATCCCAGCCACCCCCACTTCCCTGCCCAGGCTGCCCACTGTGAACAATTTAGGACTGGAATCCTGGTTAACCTGTTCAGTTACCTGTTCTCGTTCTTCAGTGAGTCTGTATTACCATCTGAGATTAGTCACACTTACAGGTAATTTTTCCTAACTTGGATTTCATAGCCTAACAAATTCCATCTATTTGAGGATTCATTCATTCAGCCACCATTTATGGCATTTCCATCATAGGCACTGACTATGGAGACATTTGAGATAAAGATGAATACGATACCTGGGGAAACAGCAGTGTCCACTTCTAATGAGAACACATTGCGTTGTGTGTTATAAAATAGATTTATAAAAAGCAGGGACTTGGCAGAGAGTCCCTTTTGCACTAGTCCCATTGCACTAGTTCATTGGTTTTGGGGGTCTTTTGAGGGGGGTAGGTAGGTTTTTTGGTTTGTTTTTTGCAAATCTTAAATTTTGGGTGCTCTACACATTCAGAGAAACTTCTCCAGTAACAGACTATAAAAAGGATCCCTGAAAAGTAAAGTGGTCCCTGCTCTAGCTGTTGCAGGACTGTGCTTCTACACTTCATCCTCATCTTCCAGGACTTGGAGAAGCGTCTGCCTTGTCACTGATTTGAGTTTGCAGCTTTGACATGTATCAGACATCCATGAAATGCAGGGCTCTCTTATCAAGGTGGGGGGATGAGGGGTAGGAGCGTGCAAGGAAAATGTGTTCATGTATTTAGGGTTCTAACAGAAGCCAGGTCTCTCCCTTTGGCCGGCCGAGTCCAGATCACTAGTAGGAACAGTATAGGGCACTATTTTCTGCCTAAAACATGTTACTCTCCCTGTTGAGTTCTAAGGTAAACTGTGACTTTATAGACATACTGTGGGGTACTTTTTATTTGAGCAGTAGATATCCAAAAAATCCATTTTTGACTGCTACCTCCTTCCTGGGGCATAGAGTTCAAACACCATTTCAGCCGAAGTCTGGAAATGTCCTTTTCTTAAAAGCGGAGATCTGTGCTTGGATTCTACAGTCCAGGTCTGAGACTGACTGAACAGCAGGCTTGGGTAGCATGGATTTTGCGTGGCAGATGTGTCAGGGAACAGTGACCTAACTTCTTACTCTTTTTTTTTTTTTTTCAGATAATAGTACGGAATTTTGGGACACAGATATAAAATGGTTTTCTCTGTTGGAAAATAGCAGTTGGCTTGATATAATCAGGTATTTTAAGCTATTCTTTTGCTCATGAATTTTATGGTTCTCTGATTCAAAGTAGTGAAGCAAATTGACAATTAATTTATATTTCACAGTTAATGGTTCTTAGATCATATGTTCTATTCAGGGCTCAGCTGGATTTTACATGTTATGTGTTCTGTGCTCATTTGATCTGAATTTTTGGACATACTACTGCTCACTAAGAGATCTCTGTAGGCTCTACCTGAGGCATGGAAAGACTGCAGAGGAGGGGGCAAGGCAACCCAGGATCCTAACCGAAGCAGCTGGCCTGGCCTCCAGGCAGGAACCAGGACTGCCAGGGGGAGGGATGTTGATTTTTTACTGAATACCTTTCTGAATTATGTGTCTCGTGTATATTACCTGTTGAAAAAAAATAATATCATTTTTCTCATAATTTCATGATTAATCTCAATTAGTCATTTTGGGTTTGGGAATTAGATTGAGATTCCTGGAGACAGAATTACATTCCCTTCCCTACTGCATATTTTGAATAGCTCCCCTCTGTTGCTGTTAAGTAGTAGAGAGGGTGAAGGGAAGCACAGAACACAATGGTGACCAGGGGTGTGAGAATAGCTCCAACCCTAGGATTCTTTTGAGGAAAGAGAAGAATTCTTCCCTTGACCTGGCCTGGAATCTCTCTCTCTGTTCTGCCAATAAGGTGTGTGAAAAGGAGTCTCAGCCCTGCAAACACTTACTAACAAATACCTGTTGAAGAGCCTGGTGCATGTCCCATAATTGGTGTTTTTGTTTTTGTTTTTTGTCCTGTAATTTGAATGTATTATTGTAAACGGTGATAAATGTCATACAGAAAAGAACACTTCATTATGTGGGGTAGGTAGAGAAGGTTGAGCATCTCTAACCAAATGAAGAGTCGCTACGAAGGCACCCCTGCTGCAGGCAGACAACAGCGTATGTGAAGCCCCTAGTTATAAGTCAAGAAAAATCAAAGCTGTTAAAGGAATAGTGTGGAGAGAGAGAGAGACAAAAGAGATTTCTGGGCATATTGGATCTTATCAGCCACACTGACATGTTTGGAAGTGACCTTGAATTAAATGATGTGGTCTGGGGCACAATTTCCGATGTGGGCATTGGCGGGTCTTACTAGGACTCGCGGGCCAGACTTAGGCGTGAGTTCTCAATAAGAGTTTGTAGTTGAGAAGTCACCTGGGAACATTTTAACATCAATTTTGGGATTTCCTTCTGAAAATTTTCAGTTTCTAATTAGCAAATGAAGTGTCTTGAATATCTGAATAGTGTAAATGGTAATTTGCTTCTTTTCTGTCTGGAGGATTTCAAGTGGAAAAACCAATGAGATTGTGTCCCTTAGTCTTCAGTTTTCTGTCTCTAAACTTCTCATCGTTTCCATGAGGAACCATCAGGAACTAACACCCCTTTTCTTGTCTCTTTCTAATTTAGACGTTGCCTGAAAAAAGCAATAGAGATTGCAGAATGTCTAGAAGCACAAAACATGAACGTTCTTCTTTTAGGTAATATATTTAAAGCAACAAAGAGTGGTTTTCATTTTCTTTCACTCAAGACTCAATTTCTGTACTCACAGCTTTATGGAATTGGAATTGTCTAATAAAAGGAGTGAGCTTGTGTAGAAATCCCTCCCATTCTTTTCTATCCTGACCTTGGAATCCTTTGTGTTTGAGGTCAGTGTTATGGTTTAAAAATAAATACTTCATTTAGAACTTGGCAGATCTGTTTGCAGCCCAAGAAGGAATTGTTTGGTATCTTCACCAAAGCTCACATTTCCAATGCTTTGGGTTTTGTTTTATATTAACTTGGTTGAAGTTAAAATCTTTTGATAATTCCTTTTCTATAAAGTAACCTGTGGCTGGTTTAACTGTTATTTTTATATATACCTTTGTGTTTGACAACCTTGTGCAGTTGCCCTTGAAACTTTGTGGGTCATGAATTCCTTTTCCTCAGTGGGCTTAATTAACATGCTTAACATGCTGACAGGACATAAACATTCAGAATGTGTAAAAATAGGTATAAACTGCTTTTATTTATTTGTGTATTTATTTATTTTTAAAGATTTTATTTATTTATTCATGAGAGACTCAGAGAGAGAGAGAGAGAGAGAAAGACACAGAGACACAGGCAGAGGGAGAAGCAACCTCCATGCAGGGAGCCCAATGTGGGACTCGATCCCAGGACTCCGGGATCACGCCCTGAGCAAAAGGCAGATGCTCAACTGCTGAGCCACCCAGGTGTCCCCAAACTGCTTTTATTTAAAGCCTCTGGCTGGAATTGGTTAGATCTGCACTAGAATATTATATTTGCTGTTTAGAATATTTTCAGCTCCTTATAAACTGCACTTCCAATTCAGTAGATCCCCTCAGGCTTTTGCCTTGCTCTGATGCACTCCGTGACTGCTGAAATTTAGCCTCTGTGGGCAGGTTGGAAAATGAGTCTGCCTGGGGCTTCTGTTCCACCTGAAACTGGCTTAGTGACTTCAATTTTAAGACATTTATTGAGCACCTGCCGTGTGCAGAGTTCTATAATTCTGCCATCTAGAAGTTTACAGCCTAATGAGAGAGTTGACCTGAGCACATAATTGAAAAATACCTACCCACCAGTGGCAGAACAGAGTACTGAGTAACTGGTGCAAAGGAGGAAGGATAGAGATTGGAGTCTGAGAGCAGAAGTACCCAGGGCCAGACTGAACCACTGAGAGTTCCATAAAACGAAATCTGAATCTTTGGCTAAGGTATGAGAAGTCACTCACTCCCAGATGGATGACTAAGTTGTCTCATCTGAAATCTCATTTTCTAGCCCCTCTTCCTGTTACTAATGACGTACTATTTATATGCTTCAGATGCAAGAAGGAAGATCCACTTAAAAATGAAACTTGTTTCAAAAACCAGTAGCACCCCATAGACCAAACTCTGGTTCTTTTAAATCCACATGTTCCCTTAATTTAGACTTGTCGTTTAGAAGATAAAGAGAAGCACAAGCATAAGCCTGGATTGTAAACCGTGCCTCACAGTTACAGGGTCAGAATGAAAGAGTTTTCACAGTGGAAACACCTTACCTACTTACTACCTCATTTTCAAGTTTCTCTAAGTGCACTGCTACTAGCACCGTCATCCTCATGGACATTTTTAAATAGCAACTTGAGTTGTACTTCTTTTTGTAAAGAGGAAACCATGGGGGTGTAGACCCTACCTTTTAGGATCTGAAAATTCTAAGGCAGGTTCATGGATGGTAGTATGCTTTCATTTGCTGTGAGTCATGAATGCACATGAAGCAAGCGTGTGAGCAGAATTTTTGTCATCCAGGTTTTTGTACGGTGTGCTCAGGGGTGGGTGCATGGAGGTGGACCCAAAGGTGTTTCTCCTCCGGGTGACACAAAGGGCAGCAGGCACCTCTGTGCTCTCAGCCCGAAGCAGAGAGAATTGTGGAGGTGGGAATTAGGGATCCAGAGATCTTAAATTTCCTCCAGAGTAGAGGCAATGGAGAAATCGGGAATGGCAGAAAGGAGCTCTGAGCCGAGTCTGAGAAGCAGCTGCGTCTTGGAACAGTGGGTCCGGTGAGGACTTCTGCTTTGACACAGCAGCTGGAAGAGGTTGAGCTGGTCTGTGAGGCCCAGAAGACCCCCCATCATGTGGATTGTTCTGCTCTCATTGTGTGGCACCCCAGGATGCCCCGTGCTGACCGGGGATTTGGCAGGCCGCATTTTATTCATTCTGTTAGCAGATACATGCTTAGTGCCAGAGTTTGCCGGAACCTGTATGAGTCTGGCCAGAGCGGTTTGTCTCTCAGGCTGAAAACACTGCCTTGTTTCCCTCTGGCCCTTGCCTCCAGGGAAGTAGGGCTTACCTGCCAGTAGTGGGCAGACTTTGGTTTGGGGAGCCCTGCTCTTAATTGTGCGGGTATGAGTGCTCTTTAAAAAAAAAAAAAAAAAAAAAGATTTTATTTATTCATGACAGAGAGAGAGAGACAGGCAGAGGGAGGAGAAGCAGGCTCCGTGTAGGGAGCCTGATGTGGGACTCGATCCCTGGTCTCCAGGATCAGGCCCTGGGCTGAAGGCAGCGCTAAACCGCTGGGCCACCAGGGCTGCCGGGTGCAAGTGCTCTTTGCAGCTTTTAGTAATGTCATGCTCTCCTGCCTCTCTCTGCTGGTGCTGGGGCCCCTCCCAGAGGAGAATGCTTCAGACCTCTGCTGCCTCATTTCCTCTCTGGTACAAGTGATGATGGACCCCCACTGCAGAACCAGGGTTGGTTTCCAGAGCCTTGTCCAGAAGGAGTGGATCATGGGCGGCCACTGTTTCCTGGATCGCTGCAACCACCTCCGTCAAAGTGACAAAGAGGAGGTGAGTGTCCACCTCACAGAAGTGCCTGGTCTCTTACTTAATACTCACCTTCACATGGAGGGTTACTGCTTGCAGAGTGTGCGCCTATGGGCGTGTTAGGGAGGCTGTGTTCCCCTTACTCTCTGAGGATTCTGAATTCTTTAAGCAGTATTGAAACCCTTCCCCAAGGAAAGGGAGGTTAGTAAGCATATTCAGATCCCTCTCTTCTAAATTGTGTACACCAAGGGTGGATATTTATTTCATGGTGGGAATAACATTGACTTATAAACCTTAAAAATGAATTCAGAGAGACTCCCACAGTTTCTGTTAAATTAGGCTTTGCAAAAAAAAAAAATGAATATCCAGTATACAAGTTTCTTACAGAAAATATATGCTAGTACATAAATCTTTTTAGACTAAAGCATGGGGTTAGTTAATGCCATCCGTTACCAGGACCTCCTTGGCGGTGTGTGTCCACTGTGTACACCACTCTTCTGCTTCTGGCCATGTGAATTGCTCCACGCCCGGACCCTGAATTCTAGGCATCGGAAAGTTAGCGCTATTGTTTAGGCCCCTTAGACTTCCCAGATTGTGGTGTACTTACCTCAGCTGCAGCTGTGCAAACTCCTTTGGCCGCATTATTAATGACTGTGGAAGGGAAAATGAAAACAGGTGAACTTTCTTTAATTAAGTCACCTGCGAAGTTCCCGTATTCTAGAAGCAGGACTCCTGGTGCTCTTACTCTAGATAATAAACATTGCTTGCGGTGGGGAACAGCCTGGCGTAGCATGCTATGGGAATGGAGAACCCATGGCTCCTGCCCTCCACGTCTTGGTGTGTTCCTGGAAGACCCCAGCTTCTCTAGCTAGGCCTTGAGGTTTCTTTCAGGCCTGGTCTCTGCTCATCTGTGTCCCATCAGGCTAAAGGGAAATCACAATTTTCAGTCTTGGAATGGACTTTGTCTTTCTGAGGAACTTGGCAAGGTTAGTGGGACTCAAATAACATGATGGGCAGAGAGAGCAGATACTTTGTCGAGAAGAGTAGGTTTTGGGTATCTCGAGAAAGTGAGCACTGACAGGTACCACGTCCAGGGGGATGTAAGTCCAAGAGCCCATCCAGTCTGATCTACTTTCACCCAGCTTTTGGAGAAGTTGTCCAAACTTTCCGAGCCCATTTTCCTGATTCTACAATAAGGTTCAGATATTTTCCACTCTGTTTAAATGCTTCATTGAGCCAAAAAATGAGGGGTGAAAGTTGTTATATAAACATTTCTTAGCATCTCAACATCAACATGTTGGAGTTGTTGATTTTTCTTTTTTCTTCTAATATGTGACCACTTTTATTTCATTTCTTAAATTTTTAAAACTTATTTTCATTAAAAAATTTTTAAGTATATTTTTAAAGATTTATTTGGGTGGGGGCGCAGAGAGAGAAAGAGTGCTCATCCCAAGCAGACTGCACTGAGCAGGGAGCCTCACGTGGGTCTTGATCCCACGAACCATGAAACTATGAAATGAGCCGAAACTAAGTCAGTTGCTTAACTGACTATGCCACTCAGGTGCCCCAGTCTCTTAAATTTTTTAAATTGTATTTTTATACTTTAGTTGACACCATATTGGAGTTTTAAAGGAAAATTCGGTGGTCTGCTTTGTGATATGATTGGTACAGCCCTGGATTTGATTCATAAACTGGATTCCCGACTCCTGTCTCTCTTAGCTGCATGAGGTCTCAGCAGCCTCCATAAGGGAGAGGCTGTGACTTGGCTTGTCTTACCCACTGATAGGATCACTGGCGACTCAGAAGGATAAATACTTTGTGAATAACAAAGCACCCTAGAAAACTATCTCTACCATTACAGACTCACCTCTGGCTAGCTAATAAACGAGGCTATCAGTTAAAAACATCTGTGCCAAAAAAAAAAATCTGTACACTTGTGAAAAAAGCTTAGAAACTCACTTTTGCTGCTTCTGCCTTGTTTCTCATCCTT
The DNA here is from genome assembly GCF_003254725.2 of Canis lupus dingo. NCBI lineage: Eukaryota > Metazoa > Chordata > Mammalia > Carnivora > Canidae > Canis > Canis lupus. The sequence continues at coordinate 75,675,529 of NC_064246.1, forward strand.
TCTTCTGCACCATCAGTGGTGGGGGTGGAAAAAGGAATATTGACAAAATATTTTGAGTACAGTTTTTTGGTAATCTACAAATGAGAAGAATGGAACTCTTTTGGTGGAGAGGTAACAGTTTCACTTAACTGGGGTTCGAGTGTTCCCTATCATCAAAATCAGTTGCAAGTGTTCATCTGTCAGTGCTTAATCGATAGTGAGATTTTACATACTTCATCTTTGAAATATCTTTTACACAGATCAATACTGCCAAATACTGATACTAATCTACAGGCATGTGACTTCAGTTGAGCATATCCATTGCTTTGACTGGGGCGGAGTCTACTCTGTTTCCCAGAGAAGGTAGTGCTCAGAGATGGTTATTGTACGACTGTTGAGATGGCTGCCCCTTGGGATAGCTGGCCCTGGACTTTTAGTGCCTACTCAATAATATGTATCTTGTTTTCACATAGGTTCCCGTGTTCCTGCTGTTCTTAGATTGTGTGTGGCAGCTGGTGCACCAGCATCCCCCAGCATTTGATTTCACGGAGACTTACTTGACTGTTTTGTCAGATAGTCTATACTTACCTATTTTTAGCACCTTCTTCTTCAATTCGCCTCATCAAAAAGATATTAACATGGTAAGAGTCCCTCTTAGGAACCTGTGTATTTTTTTTTAAAAGATTTTGTTTATTTATTTGACAGAGAATGTGCGCACAAAGTGGGGGTGGGGCAGAGGGTGAAGCAGATACCCCACTGAGCAGGGAGTCCAACACAGAGCTTGATCCCAGGACCCTAAGATTATGACCAGAGCCAAAGGCAGACGCTTAACCGACTGAGCCACCCAGACGCCCCTCGGAACCTGTGTATTAAAGAAGCCCTGGCTCACAAGTAGTTGCAGTAGTTTGGATGATAAATGTATTTCTAGAACACTAAGTACATACTGGGCCTTGTTTTGAGTGCTTCCTGGGTTTTGATCATTCTCAGAGCCCCCTGTGAGGTCTACATGCTTATCCCTGAGGAGCTGAGGCACTGAGAGGATGAGAAACTGACCCAAGGCCACACAGCAAATATTGGAGCTGGGAGCAAGTATTGGAGCTGGGGAATTATGGAAAATTAAAAGTTGTTCTTTGTAAAGATGGCCAGGCTTCTCTTCCATTTACCTGATGCCTGGAGTTCCTCTGAAGAGAATAGAGACAGGCAGAGCAGGGAAGCTAGACTTTTGCTTGCCATCTGAAGCTCCTTTAGCTGCTCTTGAGGCCTTGCTCCTGGGAGTTTTACTTTCTAACCAAGCTTAATGCTGCCAGCCTCCAGGTTTGCTTCAGCTGGCCCTTTGGAGCAAATTCCTCAGTGAAGGGGCCCAGAACCTGGACCTCTGGTCACACAGCCCCAGTTCCAAATCCCAGCCTATCGCCCACCAGCATCAAGATCTTAGGCAGTTTAATTCAGTTTTCTGAGCCTCAGTTTCCTCGAGTCTAAAATATGAGAAATAGTGACCTCACAAGGTTGTCGTGAAAGTGCCTATCAGTGGCTGGCACATGGCCCACTGGAATGTAATGTGACCTTCTTTCCTCTCTCCCTACCCAGAACCTTAAGTGAACAACTACTGACAGCCATACGTAACCTTTAAAAATGAGGGACCGGGATCCCTGGGTGGCGCAGCGGTGGGATCCCTGGGTGGCGCAGCGGTTTGGCGCCTGCCTTTGGCCCAGGGCGCGATCCTGGAGACCCGGATCGAATCCCACATCGGGCTCCCGGTGCATGGAGCCTGCTTCTCCCTCTGCCTGTCTCTGCCTCTCTCTCTCTCTCTCTCTCTCTCTGTGAGACTATCATAAATAAATAAAAATTTAAAAAAATAAAAAAATAAAAAAAAATAAAAATGAGGTTACCCATGAGTGTTTGGTCTCCAGTCAGGAGTGCCCTTCTGGGGCCCGTCCCTCAGCATTGTGTTCGCTTTCCTCAGCTTTCCCTGGAAGCCATCGTGACCTGTGCTTGTTTTGGCAGGGTAGGGAACACCAGGATACACAGAGCAAGCCTTTGAATCTGCTCACCGTGTGGGATTGGTCTGTACAGTTTGAACCCAAAGCCCAGATGTTGCTCAAAAACCCTCTTTATGTGGAAAAGCCAAAACTGGACAAAGGCCAACGGAAAGGAATGCGTTTCAAAGTAAGGTGACCCCCTTTATCTGCCCAGAGATCCCCGTGTATGTAAGGATAAAAGTTACAGATGGATTCCGCAACCAGTCTCAAAGTCAGGACTCATGGGCTGCCAACTGTCAGGGCCTGTGAGAACCCTTTGCTTTCAGTACATCAGCCTTTCCCCTGCTGAGACATGGCCATCTGCCGATTGTCCCTGACGATGTCACTGCCAAGGCAGTTGTGCTGCACCGGATGGTGTGTACCCACTACCTGAGTCTGGTTAGCAGGGTAAAAGGAGTATTGATTGTGGGTTTTGCTCTGTCTGTACCGGCTCATGTCTTCAAAAGCAAGACCTTTCTTCATGAGATTCAGCTACAGTTTTTTTCTGTTAAGAGCTATACTCTGTCTAGCATGATTCCCCCCGCCCCAGGTTGATGTGGCGCAGGAGCAGCCACAGATGGCACATAAGCACATGGGCACGGTGGTGTCCAGTAGTCACAGCAATAGGCACCAGGCCTGATTTGGCCATGGGCTGTCATTTGCTGACCTGTGCCATAAACCCAAAGTGTCACATTATTTGGATGTCCCTTCATATACTTATTACTGATTGTACTAGGTATGAAAACCCCAAAGTCCCTAAAGGATAAACAATTTCCATGGCATCTCCTAGCTCTGTCTCCTGGCCCAGAGTTTCCCCCCCACCAGACGCCACAAAGGAAAGCGGTGGTGAATCCCAAGTCAGTGTGTATCTCTGTCTTCTCCACTGCCCTACTTCTGATCCCACCTGCTGTCCAGGGAGTCTGGCCGGTCCTGGTGTGGGGGGTGCTCCATTCTAAAGAGGCTTGGCGGCCAGGTGAGCCAACCCCTGCATTTGCAGATGATGCCAGCTGCTGAACAACTTAGAACTGTTGCTTTACTCTTTCAAGGGTCCTCAGGGCCAGGGTGGATGTTTCCCTTCCCAGTTTAGTCTCTTGCCTGCCAGCTGGACCAGAACTGTCCTGAGCCCCAGAACAGCTTGGCCTGAGGTCAGTTTTTCTTCGGTGTGCTGTGCCCCCTGGTGGCTGCATGCACACTTCTCACCTGTTCAGGATTACAGAACTGTGCTGGGCGGGAGAGGTGTGGAACCTCAGAGACAGAGAGGCCTAATCCCTTATTTTGCATGGGAGGAAACTGAGGCTCCCCTTTGGAAGACTGGATTTCATTTTTGTGCTCAGATCCAGTTTTTCTGAGTGTCCCTTCTCGTAATCAGGAGCAGATGGCCTAGGCTCCAGGAGCTGACTGGCGCAAGAGGTTTGAGCCAAAGTGGTGGAGAATCTCAGGTTGTATTAGCTACAGCAGACCTGGGGCTGGGACAACAAGGAACTTTGAAGCCTTTGTGTTAGGACATCATGTGTCGAGCTTAGGGCCCCTTGTTAGTGGGCCAACGGACTTGGAGAAGTTCTGTAGAAACTAAAGAGGCTGTGGCTGACCAGCATGAAGCACTCCTTTTTAATTACTGTTCGATGCTGTGGGGCCTGCTTGGGCTTGCAGTCTCAACCTCAACCCTCAGCCTCGACCAGGCATGCCACTGCCACCCTGCCCTTCTCGAACCCACCGTTTGCATAGGGGTTGAGGGTAGGGGCTTCCAAGACAACTGAAATTCTGTTAAGAGCCCAGTCTCTGGAGCCAGACTGATTGTGTGTAAAACGACCTTCAGCACTTTCTAGCTGGGTCTTTGTGTATTCCTAACCTCTGCCCCTTAGTTTCCTCATTGGTAAAACGGGGCAGTAACAGCGACTCCGAGAATTGGCCGAGTCCATGCATGTAAAGCGCTGAGCACAGAACGTGGCAGGCGGTAAACACGTAGCGGCTGTTAGCTTCCACCTGCCTTCCGCGGTCCCCAGCCCAGACTAATTCCCCTTGGTCCCTGGGGAAGAGAGAGGCCGAGCTGCTGACTCCTGGCCTTCAGCTCTCTTGTCCACAGCCTGAAAGGCAGAAGTCCTGGTCAGCTCTCAGTTGTGGCATTGTGGGTGGTTTCCCTTTTCTTCTTTATATTTTTGTTGTTACTCTATATTCCATAACAAAGAATGCTTTTTTTTTTTTTTTTTTTCCCCTCTACAAGGAAGAACCAGTGCAGGAATATATTAGAGAGTTGTAGGGCTAGCCTGCCCATAAAACTCATGACTGTTCTTATTTCAAATGAACACCTCAGGAGCAAAAGAGCTGGGTAGAAATGCGTCTCCCCACATTGCTGACCTCTCCGTTGGGCCCCAGGAGTCCTTGTAACCTTTTACCTCCTTACCCATCTTCACAGCCCCTTCCTGGTGCTCCTCAGTTTAGAACACCTTGCTTTGGCTACAGGTAGAATTACTGAGGAGGGAAATAATGTAAATGCTGTCACGTTTTCTGCCCTGGGCAGCTTGTCAGGTGAGAACATCTGGCCCACTTAGTTCCTCAGATTCCTTCTGCTCCCACCTATCTCTTTGTCCAAAAGAATCTCTGTGACATAAGCCTAAACTCCCACTGGATGCCTGACAACCTACAAACATGGTTCATTGAAGCCACAAGATCTGCAGGTAGTCAGCACTTCTTCCTCCCAGGTGTTCAAAGCTTTCTCAAAGAAGAAACATTTTGCTTTCTTCAAAAAATGAATAGGCCTCACATTCAGACCCCCCTAAACTGGAGGTCCATCTTGAGTTAAGCTTGTTCTTTTTTTTTTTTTTTTTTTTAAAGCTTGTTCTTTAAGAGTACTTAGCGTGCCCCTGCCCGGAGAGGAGGGAGTAGAAAGCTTCTCTTCCTGTCACAGCTCACCTTTATGCACAGCTCCTTTTATGCCTGGTTTCACCCATTTGTTTATAAACACAATGTGCATCTAACATTTGCATCATGGAATAAACAAGGCCCCCCGCCCTCCGCCCGCCAAGCCATTTACTGCTTTTTAATGACTCTTCATTCACATGGCAGTTCTGATTTCTCGTGACTCTTGTTAAAGCAGGATTATGCACCCCCACTCCCACTTTTTTTTTTTCCTTTGAAAGGTATGATTTGTAACTGCTCTCAGGCTAACCAGAGATTTCTATTTGTGTGTTCTCTCAAAGCATCAACGACAACTGTCTCTACCACTCACTCAATCTAAATCATCTCCCAAAAGAGGATTTTTCAGGGAAGAAACAGATCATTTAATTAAAAACCTTCTGGGCAAGAGAATTAGCAAATTAATTAATTCTTCTGATGAGCTGCAAGACAATTTTCGAGAGTTCTATGACAGCTGGCACAGCAAGCCCACCGACTACCACGGACTGCTGCTGCCTCACATCGAGGGGCCAGAAATCAAAGTCTGGGCCCAGCGCTACCTGCGTTGGATTCCGGAAGCCCAAATCCTGGGTGGTGGTAGAGTGGCCACCATGAGCAAACTCTTGGAAATGATGGAGGAGGTAGAGCGCTTACAAGAGAAGATCGAGGAGAGACACCACAGCCAGGGGGCCCTCCCGGCAGAGGGCCCCTCGTTGCTGAGGAGCTCGGCCCGCTTGTCTTCTTTGTTTCCTTTCGCTCTGCTGCAGCGACACTCCTCAAAACCGGTCCTTCCCACCAGTGGCTGGAAAGCTCTGGGTGATGAAGATGATCTGGCCAAACGAGAAGATGAATTTGTGGATCTAGGAGACGTGTGATTGTCCACTTAGTGGTCATGAAGGAGGGACGTTGAGGGTTGGGACAGGCATCGAACCCCTTTGCTCTCTGGATGAGTGGGTCACACTGCAGCTTACCACTGCAGCAGGCAGGGAGGCATTTGTCCAGGGCTCTGGAGCAGGAAACCCGGAGCTTCAGGAAAAGAGCTGGTTCTCATGTTTTTATGCTCCTGAAAGACTATGCAATTAAAACCGGATCTCTAGTATTATTAATTGAAAGGAATTATTACTTGACCCATAATCGAACTGTGGCCATTGTCTGATGCATATTATACAGAACCGGCGGTGGCTGGTTTACTACTAGAAAGGGCTTTGGTCTCACATTCTTGGACTCAATATTTTCTTCAGATCTTTTCTGTGCCAAGATAATTTATCCAGTCATTGGGAACAGTGTGTATCTTGCTACCCATCTTACTTCGGAGCAAGTTCAGCTTTATCTGATGTGTGTATGGCAAATTGAAAGACTCAAGTAGAGATATTCAGATGTATGGCATTCATTTAAACCCTAGCATTTTTCCTTTCTCTATCCTCTTGCCGGAGAAAAGCTGGGGAAATTCCACTCATGTTACCCATCCTGACATTTCCAGCCGTCCCTCCCCCTGAATAGACTGTGTCACTTTGTGTGGGGCTGGTGAGCTAGCCAACCAACCACGCTGCCCTTTCTGTGTGCCGACAGCTCCAGGTCTCCCTCTGCCCACTCCGGACCCCTCGCTGCCGTCCCCCCATGCTCCCTGCCATGGTGTGCGGAGTCCCAGGATCTTGCTGCTAAATCTGTTGGTGAAACTGGGGGAATCCCTTTGCCCGAAGGAGCTTCCATTCTTCTGGAACTTCTTTAATGTTTGAAAGTGCTTTGCCTTTTTCTAACAGTGTGCCGAGGCTTGGGGACATTTGTGACGGCAGCCCTCTGCATCAACCCTCACGCGGTCTCCCCGAATCTCTAACCGCACATACGTGAGCAGGATCACTTCAGAACGTGGCTTTCAGAGGGAAGCCATTAAGCAGAAATATCAGAAGTGATGGTTCTCCTTAGTACCTCAATGATTTAAAAGCCATAGAAGAAACTTGACTATGCCTGGTCACCTTGGATCTGCTGTCTAAATGGTATATATATATTTTTAAATGCAGGAAAGTACACTTTTAAGGACGAGTTGTTTTTTTCTCTCAGTGGAACCCTTGTTAAATCCCACAAAAGGAAAGGGGGAAGCTAATGTTGGAATGTCTCAAATTGAATGTTTGCCTTTTATATACATTTGCTCTCCAGTATAGATCCCAATTTGAATGTTACATGTTTAGAAAAAGTTCAGTTGCTTGAGGGCAATAAGAAATTTTCAAACTATTGACAAAGAAATTTCTCAGTTTGCACTGAATCGTCTTTTTGTATGTAGAAGAAATTGCTTTACTCTTCTCCCCATTTGTGTTGACACATGAGCCAGGTTGGTCTATTAAAATGACAGAGGTTGAGGAGAGGGCAGGACTCGGGCATTGGGGGCCAAACACATGTCCGGTCTTGTTGCCTTAAGCGTCTCACTAGTGAGTTCAGTGTTAGGCTTGCAGTAGGGATTTTTAAAATACATTAGTTCATTAGCTACCTTAACATGTGCTCTGTGGGCCTTCCTAAACTAGCACTAGCCTCCACTTCTCTGCCCCACTGCCTCCCTGATACACTATGGAGCTAACTATTTTTGTTACCATATTATAACGTGAATATTTATACAGTAGCCTCTTCAATCTTAGAACCTTAGCAGTTTTCATTCCAAAAATGCCCGGTGTGATGCTTTACACTCCACAAAGTATGGTTCAAAGGCACAAGGTCATGGCCCTTGTCATAGCAGTTGAATGTGCATTGAAATATTTTTCTATGATTTTTTTTTTAATTACAATAGAAAAATAAGCTGTTGTAACATGTGAGGTCATGACAATTTATGTATTTATATTTGAAATCAGATTTCTATAAACTTGTATTTGTGTACAGAATTCTCAGTGGGTTTATATATTGTGACATTTATATTCAAGATTGAGATATGGATTATGCTTAACAGTAAAAGCTGAAATGAGACCTTTACTTTGTTTAAAATGCTGCACTGTGCAAGTTTGGAAATGTACATTAATTTACTGTATATAATATCTTGAGTTTGTTTATACCTCCAAGTTTTTACACTGAAGATGAATTAGCTTTAAAAACATTCAAAACCTTTTTTTTTTTTTTTAAGGGAATAAGCTGTTGGGCTTTATCTGTATAAATGTGCTTTTTATTTTCCAATGTACAATGAAAGTTTATACTTATATTTCACTGCATCATATCTGATTGCAGAAATTAAAGCACAATTTACAAGCAATACTGCTTTCAATGTGGTTTATATAACGTAGGATAATTTTGTTCATTCAGTGTGTGTGTGTGTGTGTGTTGGGTTGAGTTGATTGGTTGGTTGGTGGTAGGAAACCAACAACCTAATAAATATTTAAAATTTTAGGGGCTCCTGCCTGGCTCAGTCAGAGCATACAACTTTTTCTTTTTCTTTTTCTTTTTCTCTTTCTCTTTCTCTCTTTTTCTTTTTCTTCTTCTTCTTTTTTTTTTTTGGAAGATTACTTATTTATTCATGAGAGACAGAGAGAGAGAGGCAGAGACATAGGCAGAGGGAGAAGCAGGCTCCCTGCAGGAGCCTGAGCAGGACTTAATTCCAGGACCCCGGGATCATGCCCTGAGCTGAAGGCAGATGATCAACCACTGAGCCACTCAGAGGCCCCAGAGCATGCAACTCTTGATCTTGGGGGGCTGAGTTGGAGTCCCACAGTGGGGGTAGAGTTTACTATAAAAAAATAAGATGAGGGCAGCCCGGGTGGCTCAGTGGTTTAGCGCCGCCTTAGCCCAGAGCAGGATCCTGGGGACCTGGGATCAAGTCCCACGTCAGGCTCCCTGCATGGAGCCTGCTTCTCCCTCTGCCTCTGCCTCTCTCTCTCCGTGTGTCTCTCATGAATAAATAAATAAAATATTTTTAAAAAATAAGGTGAAATTTCAGGTGGCAATTAAATACTACGATGAACAATAAAAATAGGGCAAATAAAGGAAAAGGGCTTTCTAAATACGTGAAGTTAAATATTACCGCCTCTGCTTCTGAGGGCGAATGTAATTCGAGAAGTCTGTGTTCTTGCTGAAAGAGATCTGAGTTCCCTTACGGGGCGGCGGAAGAGCAGAGGCTCTGTTTCTCCCTGCAGAGAGGAGAGGCCCCTGGCAGGACAGGGTGGTGTGTGCCCCCGGGGATTTTTCGGATCCTCTGGTTTGCCACTGGCTAGATGGAGACCTGTCACTTGGTGTGTGGGGAGAGTTCGCTTCCTTGCCCGGCCCCTTGGAGGTCCGAGAGACGGCCCCTCTCGGCTCCCAGGCCCCTCCTGGTCACCACGCCAGCTCTGAGGCATCCCTGCAACTTAATAAGCCCCCATCGCTACCACCTTCTTCCTGTGGTTCTTCGATGACTATTAATTCAAGTCGTAGTTAGGACCCTACTGATGAGCAGGGTTCTTCAGCAGCTCTGGACTTCGGGGGACTTGGCAGTCTCCTGATTTTTGCTTGTTCTTTGGTTTCCAGGCGAGGGCAGTGTGGGGGACTTGGGCGGGTCGAGTTAGCCATATTCCATGTGATGTGAAACAGGATGGGGCAGGGGCTCCTGTCCGGAACATTCCTGGCTCCTGTGCCTTCCTGTCACCTGCGCCGACAGGGGACTTGGGGGCAGAGGGCGCCTGGACTCTGGCCTGTTTTCCAAGCCTCTCCTGTGGTTGTGGCCAAAGTTGCTCAGTAGAAAAGTCTCCTGGGCTGTGCTTGGGGTGCTTATGCCCCCCTGGGGCTCTCAAGCAAGCGTTTATGAAGCCAGCCTTGGGGCCGGAGAGAGGGGCTGACAGGACCCTCCACCCCACCCCACCCCACCCCACCCCACCGTTGCAGGAGCCTCTGTAGTGACCTTGGCCCTCCACACTGGCGATTCCAACAGCCTCCCCAATGCAACATAGAGCCTCAGGAACATTAGGATGGAGGGGGTGAGGGAAGCCCCTGTCTGTGCTGAGGATTCCAGCGTGCGGAGGCGGGTGCGTATCCATAACCAGCCCAGCTGTGGGGAATATCATTTTAAACACCATTTACGGATTGAAGAGGAAAAGAATTTGTTGGAGGTGCTTTTGTGTCTTTAAAAACACAGACGTCTCAGCCCATTTTGTGGTTCAGGCCCAGGTTCCTTTTTTCCAATCCTTCTATTACATGGTCTGCCTCTAGCAATTAAGGGATACGAAGTGTATAATCAGGTGGCAACACAGTAAGCTTTCTTGGCCTGCCTTGAAGAAAGCTCTCCAGTTTTGCTAGCTAGTCCAGTTTTTATAAAGCAGTTACCTTTTTTTTTTTTCATTGAGATTTGAGTATTACTTTTATAAAGGGCTGTGTGGCTTGCCCCCCACCCCACCCCAGCCACCTCTCAAATCCAGACTGGAGGACTTTTCAAATTACCCTTTTCTCTGAGGTCTGGGGCCGGTGAATGTGGTGCTTCTCCCCGCCCTGCGAGGGTACAGTGTGTGCCATTCCTGGGTCGGGCAGGGCAGGAATGCAGACCGAGCACATTCTATCCCTCGGACTGCCCCCAGGACAGCCGGGCTGGGGCTGGAATGCTCTTGGAGAGCTGAACGCAGGCCCATCCCCAGGCCTCTAGGGCAGGACAGTGGCAGGAGGGATGGCCTGGTCTGGAAGTGTCGGGTGGGGACAGGCTGGGACGGGGGACCTGCCAAAAACGGGGGTCGCAGTCTAGATTTTTTTTCTTTTTCTCGAAATGTACCTGACAAACAATGCTGTGTCTGTTTCAGGTGTACGACAGTGGTTTGACGATTCTGTGACTGGCTCGCGGCTCCCCACAGTAGGTGTCGTCACCGTCTGTCATCATACGTCATTATATTATTGACTGTAGTTCCTATGCTGTACTTCTCATCTCTGTGACTTCTTCCATAACTGGAAGTTGGTACCCCTTAATCCCCTTTATTTTGCCTGTGGCCCCCCCATCCCCCCGGCAACCACCAGTTCTCTGTATTTAATAAGAGTCTTTGGGGTTTTTTTGTTTGTTCATTTGTTTCGGTTTTTGATTCTACATGTAGGTGAATCTGATAGTACTTGTCTTCCTCCGACTTATTTCATCACGCCCTCTAGTTCTATCCATGTGGCTGCAGCATTCTAGAACTTGGTAAGAGTTTGGGATACGCAGGTGTATGCCAAAACTCGGCAAAAGTAGGTTTAAGATGTGTTTGTGTTTGAATTCACATTACAAGAAAAAAAAATTAAGCAAGCATTGACCTCTAGTTAATGATACTGCCACCAAATTATTTAGAGAGAACTGAACCATTGTCTGCAGTTGACTTTGAATGGCAGCATCAGGGACGCCTGGGTGGCTCAGCGGTTGAGCGTCTGCCTTCGGCCCAGGTCGTGATCCTGGAGTCCCAGGATCGAGTCCCCCACTAGGCTCCCTGCAGGGAGCCTGCTTCTCCCTCTGCCTGGGTCTCTGCCTCTCTCTGTGTGTCTCTCATGAATAAATAAAATCTTTTTTAAAAATTGTGATTGGCAGCAACAATAAGATGGGTTAATGGATGGGCAGAGGGATGGCGATAGCTTAGGTGTGTGATAAAGCAAGTATAGCAGAATGTCAGTGAGGCGATCTAAAGCTGGGTGTATGAGAGTACAGATAGTCATAAAATTCTTTAAACTTTGCTGTATTTGAAACTTTACATAATAAATGTTGGGAAAAAATTTAAATCCTTCAAGAAATAATTATAAACAAAAAAATATATATATAGGGAAGCATATTGGTCCTTTGTGGGAGAAGAGAAACCCTATCCTTACCAAATTACCTGGCCACCGGGATATAATGGACCCTGGGGAAGGAATTAGAATTTTCATGGCCCCCTGCCCTGAGTCCCCTTTTTCCATTTCCATTGTCCCCCTGGGTCATTTTCTGTTGCCTGGATAGTTATTATAAATGACCTCCTCCTTTGAGTGCCTTCTCTCAGTGACGGGATCTTCCTGGAGCAGTCATATGACTTTTTTTGGCTTGGAAAGTTTCAATGGCTGCATCCGTGAGAACACTGGGCTGCAACAACTGAAGCCCAAAAGAGGAGTTGTGTGTGTTTGAAGGTTCAGGTCAGAGACGCTGCTGGATCTCCAAACCTGAAGCCCACGCCATCTGCTCTGAGTGTCCTTGTCCTTTGCCCTCCTGCTTTGCACACTGGTCTCCTGGCCCTAGTCGATGAAGCAGGATGCACCCCCCACGGCAACTCTGATTTCACGAGACCAGTCACACTGCAGCTGGAATCTTGGTCTTCATTCCAAATCCTGGAGCGGAGAGCCTGGGCCAGCCAGCTGTGGGCAGGGTCTGTGTAGACAGGGCCACTCCCATAGCTCCGAGTAGCAGCACGTCCCTGCAGCCCACACTCTGCCAGCAGCTCACTGCGCACTGGTTGTGGCACAGTCATCTTTCTCAGGTTCTCAAATTTTTAACGATATAAATGTCACATTTCTGTATTTCTCCAAATTAACTCCGTCCCCCATCAGAGGCCGTGTGGTGTAGTAAAGAGTGGGGTTCTCTGAATCAGAACCCCTGACTTGCAACTTATGAACCGTGGGACTTGGGCAAGGTCTCTGTTTGCTCATCTGCAGGATGGCAACATTCCCAAAACCCACCTCACTGAAGTGCTGGAGGGTTAGGAGTTCCTGTTAGTGTCTGTTGCATAATAAATGCTCAATAAATGTTAGCTAGGCTTGTATTGTGTGTGTGGTGGTTAAATACTTTATGTAAACAGAGAGGGGTGTGTATGTGTGTGTGTAAATTTAATCTCCAGCCCAGGAGCTCACTGTAGCATTTGAAATACCATAAAGAGGAATCTAGGTTCCAAAGGTGGCCCATTAGCCCTTCAGATGTCTTTAAGATCTGCCTCAGGATTTGTTGAGCAGCACCCAGAATGTAAAAAAAAAAAAAAAAAAAAAAAAGGATTTTACCATTTTCAGTGGTAAAATGAGTGGATACTTGGGATCCGTGGTTGGCTAGGAATCTCATAGGGGCCCCATCCTCAGACATACGGATAAAACTCCACCAGGCCCCGCAGCATAAGCATTTTGCAGCAGAGCCCGAGCTCTAAAAACCCCATTGGTCCAGTGGCCTCCACATCACCCCAGGGACCATCAGCTTAGCTGGTTCTGCTGTCCAGGGGCGTCTATCTTGGGAGTGAGACTTTCGTGCCAGGTCCTGGCCCGAGGACAAGGAGAGGGACCTCTCCCACAGCCTCGGTACAGGAGACAGATGGTTTTGGGCCGTTTCTACACGTGCACACCCATCTAGGGACTTGGTCCGAGGCTGGCTTTCGTTGTGAGACGCCCCCTGCTAAGGAGGGGGGTCCTAGAGCCAGGGAGCCATAGCCGCTGCCCACCTCTGCCTTCTGGCAGCTACGGACATTTGCCAGAAGAGCATCATAATTGCTCTATAGCCACGTTGACAGGTCAATTCGTGACGCTCCCCGTGGTTAGGCCCACCGGATAGCGCACCGTAGTTAGATTGCGGGCACTCCTCCCTCGCTCCTTCCAGTTGCTCGGGAGGCTTGGGTGTAGGAAGCCTGCCTGTGGCCTTGGTCCACCGTGGCTGCCGCCAGGGCTCCCAGCCTGGGCCCCGTGGCCAACTCTGAGACAAAAGTTGGGGTACAAGTAGTTTATTTGTCGAGTGATCCTGGGCAGCACAGGGAGTGGGGAAGCAGGACGGGAAAGCCACATGACACAGAGGACCCGAATGAGCAGGGTGTCACTGTGCCAACCTGCGCGGGGCCCTCATGAGGACCCTCTGAGAGCCCATATGAATTGGGGGCGGGGGGGATGTTGATCACAGCCTGTGTCTTCTCCCTCCACGTTGTCTGTGGAAGCTCCTCTAGATCAGGTGATGGAGTTCCAGTGCGTTCTTCTGTAATAGCCGCTCAGTGGGCACCCACAGCAGAGAGATTCCCTGGTTTCTCCCCAAATTCCAAATGCTGGACTGCCTGGGCCTCCCTTCCTTGTAGAGGAGTTCTGTTTCTGGATCCTCAGAGCCTGAGCACACTTCTGAATGCCCTTCCTGCTTCCACCAGGCCTCAGAGCTTCTGCTCGCAGGACCCGATTGCCCAGGCTGCTGGAGCCGGGCCGCACGGCTCCCTCGCCTCCCAGGAACGGCGAAATTTGCTCGGTCGGTCACGATCCCATCCGTAGTAAAGTGGCCCGTTTTGGGGCAGCCCGGGTGGTTCAGCGGTTCAGCGCCGCCTTCGGCTCGGGGCGTGATCCTGGAGACCTGGGATCGAGTCCCACGTAGGGCTCCCTGCATGGAGCCTGCTGCTCCCTCTGCCTGTGTCTCTGCCATTCTCTCTCTCTCTCTCTCTGTCTCTCATGAATAAATAAATAAAATCTTAAAAAAAAAAATCTGAGCCTTAAAAAAAAAAAAAGTGGCCCATTTTTTATTTAATTGAATGAAATGTAAAAATCAGAGCATTTCAGTCCACAGAGCACCTCTGTCTTCACCATCCGGGTCCAAGAGCCCTGCCCCGTCACTAGCAGTCCCCAGCGGGCCGCTCCCGGGGAGGGGACAGCAAGGATTCAAGGAATAAATGCTTTGTGATTTAGGGGAGGAAAAAAGAGTTAAAAGCCAAGAAATTAAACAGCTTCTGTGTGTAGTAGGTGGTGAGAAAAACGTAATGCAACACATACCATTTCCTGCCGCTGCATAAACGGTCTGGAGCCCAGGTCCGACCTCGCGCTCCCCTGGCGCCCGGAGAAAGGGCTCAGGGGCTGCGGGTGCAGGAGCGAGGGGCCAGGTGGTCGGCAGAAGGCGGTGTAGACACTCGAGTTCCAGCAGGTCGGGCGGCCCGGTTCACAGATACGGTCCCGCGTTGGGGGGCCCCCCTCTGCTTAGACCAGGTGCTGGAGGATGCTTGCGACTGGCAGAGAGGACAGGCTGTGTGCAAGGAAGCTGCCCTATGATTGCACATTTCTTTTTTATTTTTCTTTTTATTCATTTGCACTTTTTTTTATTATTATTCATTAGAGACACAGAGAGATGCAGAGAGAGAGAGAGAGAGGCAGAGACACAGGCAGAGGGAGAAGCACGGGCCTCGATCCCAGGACTCCGGGATCAAGCCCCGGACTGAAGGCGGCACTAAACCACTGAGCCACCCGGGCTGCCCCCCACCCCTTTTTAAAAAATTTTACTTATTTGCACATTTCTTTTCCTTCCTTCCTCTCTCCCTCCTTCCTTTCCTCTTTTTTGATAACAGCTTTATGGCGGCATAATTCACATACTAGACAATTCACCCATTTAAGGTGTGCGATCCACCAGTTTTCCATAGATTCAGTCACGCAGCCATCGCCGCGATCCACGATAGAACATTCTTGTCACTTCAGAAAGAAAGCCCTACCCATTAGCTCTCACTCCTCAACCCCCCTGCTCCCCAAGCCTTAGGCAACCACTAATTAATCCAACTCTCTGTGTTTGCTGTTTGCTTGTCCTGGACATTCCGTGTCAGTGGACCCACACGAGTGGTCTTCCTTGATGGCTTTCTGCCACCGGGCGTAATGTTGCCACGGCTCACCCACGTTGTAGCACGTATCAAAACATCAGGCCCTTGTGTGGCCTAATGATAACCTCTTCTATGGAGATGGTTGGGCTTACCCATTCATCAGTCTGGACAACTGGGTTATTTCCACCTTTTAGCTAGTATGAGTAATGCTGTTGCAAACAGTTGTATGTGAGTTTCTGCGTGGACTTGTGTCCTCCTTTCTCTTGGGTGTGAATCTTGGAGTGGAATGTCTGGGTCAGATAGGAGCTCTTTGTTTAACTTCTTGAGGAACTGCCAGTTCTCCAAAGTGGCCGCACCATTTTCTATTCCCATCAGCCGTGTATGAGGGTTCCAATTTCTCCACATCTTGCGGGCACTGGTTATTACCTGACTTGTGCTCTAGCCATCCTTGAGAGTATGGGGTGGCATTCGTTTTATTTTTGTTTTCATTTCCCTGAAGATTGATTGACAGTGTTGGACATCTTTTCATGGGCTTGCTAGCTATACCTATGTCTTCCTTGTAGCTGGAGAAATATCTGTTAGGATTCTTTGTTCATTTTTTAACTCTATGGTCTTTTTGAGTTAAGAGTTCTTTATAGGGGAAAGGAGAAAAAATGAGTGGGAAATGTCAGAGAGGGAGACAGAACATGGAAGACTCCTAACTCTGGGAAACGAACTAGGGGTGGTGGAAAGGGAGGTGGGCGGAGGGTGGGGGTGACGGTGACGGGCACTGAGGGGGGCACTTGACAGGATGAGCACTGGGTGTTATTCTATATGTTGGCAAATTGAACACCAATAAAAAATAAATTTATATAAAAAATAAGAGTTCTTTATATATTCTAGATACAAGTTCCTTATCAGATAGATGATATGCAGATATTTTTTCTGTGGGTTGTTTTTCCACTTCCTTGATTGTCCTTGCAGCACAAAGGTTTAATTTTGATGAAGTTCAATTTATTTTTTTAAGTAGGCACCACACTCAGTGGAGCCTACTTAATACATGGAGCTCAAACTTGCGACTGTGACATCAAGACTTGAGCCAAAATCAAGAGTCAGACGTTCAACTGACTGAGCCATTCTGGTGCTCCCAGTTTATTTTTTATTCTTTGGTTGCTTGTTCTTGGAGTAGCATTATATAAGAATCCATCCCCAAATCCAAGGTCATAAATATTTACCCTTTATTTTCTTACAAGAATTTTTTTTTTAAGATTTTATTTATTTATTCATGAGAGACAGAGAAAGAGGCAGAGACACAGGCAGAGGAGAAGCAGGCTCCACGCAGGGAGCCCGATGTGGGACTGGATCCTGGGTCTCCAGGATCATGCCCTGGGCAGAAGGCAGGGGCTAAACCGTTGAGCCACCCCGGGATCCCCTGATCTCATTTCTCCACGTGTTTCCCTCCAATCTAATCCCCATTCTGCAGTCAGAATCTTTCTATAATGTCATTTGGATCAGGTTACTTGCAATTCTCTAAGGCCTTCTCAATGCCTTGGGATGAAGATGCAAATGCTTAACCCCCTAAACAAGGCCCTCCCTGCCCTGGCCCATGCTGGCCTCCACATGATAAAACCAATGATTAGAAAAAGTTTGAGAGGGATGCTTGGGTGGGTCAGTGGTTAAGTGTCTGCCTTCGGCCCAGGGCATGATCCCAGAGTCCTGGGATCGAGTCCGCATCGGGCTCCCTGCATGGAGCCTGCTCCTCCCTCTGCCTGCGTCTCTACCTCTCTCTGTGTGTCTCTCGTGAATAAATCAATAAAACCTTAAAAAAAAAAAAAAAAAAAGAGAAAAGAAAAAGTTTGAGAAAGAGCCCAAGGACAGAGTCCTAACACATATTCAGCACTCAATTTTCAGATATGTAAGGCTAATTTTGAGACAGAGCAGAGACTGGACTCAGGTGCCCCGTAAGCCTGACCGTGACACCCAGCAGTCCTTGATAGCTGGCACCCTATGCCTCTGGAGTAATAAATCTCACAGGAATGCGGAAGCAGGATGCTTACCAAAGGTGAGACTCAACTACAAAGCTGGTGAAGACCAAACCAAACCAGTCTGCCACGGTGGACCCCAGGCCCGACCTTCCACTGACTTTTTACCTCATTCTAATGCCAAGAATCATGCCCAGGGGTGGAGATGTAACATGCTAATGAGACCTAAGCTGCATGGGAAGCCCGTTCTGTCCCTGCACCTGCTTTCCCATCCTCCTGCATCTCCCACTGCCCTAACATGCGTAGACGGCACTCCTTTCCCACCTCAGTCTTTGTAAAAACTTTTCTGGGCATTTGTTGGAAAAATTAGCATGAAGGACCCTTTCCTTGGTGCTGTCTCCCTTTGCTTGAGCAACGTCTTGCCTGAAACTTCCAGTTTGGCTTCCAGGAAATTTCTATTGCTTGCAGAGCCCGAGGAGCCTCGCTGGTAACAATCTCATGGCCAACAATGTAATCAGGCCTAGGCTTTCACCTGGATACTTTGCTGCAATTTTTATATTAACTCAATACCAGTTTTATTATAGATCCTTTATCTATTCTGAAACCTTTCTAGGATTATATTGCTGTGTCTTTTCTTACAGTATCAAGAGAGGAATTTGAGGATCCCTGGGTGGCGCAGCGGTTTGGCGCCTGCCTTTGGCCCAGGGCGCGATCCTGGAGACCCGGGATCGAATCCCACGTCGGGCTCCCAGTGCATGGAGCCTGCTTCTCCCTCTGCCTATGTCTCTGCCTCTCTCTCTCTCTGTGACTATCATAAATAATAAATAAAAATTAAAAAAAAAAGAGAGGAATTTGAAATATCTATTTATTAGATGTTACATATAAATAGTTGAGGTTTTTTTTTTTTTTTTTTTTTTTTTTTTTTTTTTAGTTTTTATTTAAGTGATCTCTGTACCCAATGTGGGGCTTGAACTCATGACCAAGATCAAGAGCCACATGTTCTACTGAATGAGCCAGCTAGATACCCTCTATAATCCTAAAACTTTTTTTTTTTTTTTTTTTTTTAAGATTTATCAGGACACCTGAGTGACTTAGTGGTTAAGCACATGCCTTTGGCTCAGGGTGTGATCCTGGAGACCTGGGATCGAGTCCCACATTAGGCTCCCTGCATGGAGCCTGCTTCTCCCTCTGCCTGTGTCTCTGCCTCTCTTTGTATGTCTATCATGAATAAATAAATAAGATCTTGAAAAAAAGTAAAATAGTTTGCCACTTTAAAAAAAGAAAAAATAAAATAAAGATTTATTCGTTTGAGAGAGAGAGTGAGCGAGTGGGGGCCTGAGACAGAAGGAGAGGAAGAGAGAGTCCTAAGCAGACTCCACACTCAGCATGGAGCCCTATGTAGGGCTTGATCCCACTACCCAGAGATCACTACCTGAGCTGAAACCTAGAGTAGGAAGCTCAAACACATGGGCCATGCAGGCGCCCCTAGTCCTGAAATTCTTTTTTTTTTGTTTTGTTTTGTTTTGTTAAAGATTTATTTATTCATGAGAGATACAGAGAGAGAGGCAGAGACACAGGCAGAGGAGAAGCAGGCTCCCCACAAGGAGCTCGATGTGGGACTGGATCCCAGGATCACGACCTGAGCTGAAGGCAGACGCTCAACCACTGAGCCACCCATGCCTCCCAGTAGGGGGAAGTATTGGAGAGAAAAAGTGGCTGTTTCCAGAAGGAAAAGAGCTCTGTATTTGTAAAACAATAGTCTTCATAACAACATGAAATGTTAAGCTCAGAAAAAAATTGTTATTTTTAAGTTTCATAGTTTTCTGTAACTTCTTAGGAAATCAGCACTGACTTCTCCCTTTCTCTTTCAAACAGCTAAACTTGGGGCACCTGGGTCACTCGGTTGGTTGCGTGTCTGCCTTTGGCTCAGGTTGTGGTCCTAGGGTCCTGGGATGAAGCCCATGTCGGGCTCCCTGCTCAATGGGGAGCCTGCTTCTCCCTCCCCCTCTGCCTCTGCCTGTCGCTCACCCTGATGTGCTCTCTCTCTGTGTCACATAAATAAATAAGATCTTTAAACCAAAAAACAGCTAACCTTATTCTTTATTAGCTATCTCATAAATTCTATTAGTCACTAACCCATAAAGAGTATAGATTATCTGCTTCAATGCTGCCATTTTAGAGAGGAGGAACTCAAGCCCAGAGGGGTGGCAGGACTTGATAAGTGCCTTGGGGGGGGGGGGTTTAGCCGAATGCCATCGTCAGCACCTTGCTTGGCCAGTGCACTCTTCTCCTCTGCCCCAGTCACCCATCCGCCGTAGGCCCTCCCCACATCTGAGCGTGTGCCCCTAGGACTATTCAGAACAAAGTCTCAGAAGTACAGCAAGCCTGACAGTCCAGTGGAAATGTTCCTCTCTCTTCGGCTGAATTTCCTAGACCTTTACACAGACTGGGGAACCTTGAGTCTTTCCTTGCATAATTAATCTCACTCCTTGACTTTCAACGGAGGAGCGTGGGTAGGACAGGTAGCAGAGGAGATAGGCCCATTCCCAGGGAGGGTTGCTTCAGGCCTGTAAATGTTACAGATTGTTTATCTGGGACTCTAAATACCAGAGCCCATCCAAACAATAAGATTGCTGAAAACAGCTCCCCCCACCCCACCTCCATTAGTATTCATCTTTTCTGAAACACCATTGTGGGGCGCCTGCGTGGCTCGGTTGGTTAAGCTTCTGCTTTCAGCTCAGGTCTTGATTCCGGGGTCCTGGGATGGAGCCCTGGGGTCAGGGTCCCTGCTCAGTAGAGAGCCTGCTGCTCCCCCAGCTTGTGTTCTCTCTCTTTCTGTCAAATAAAATCTAAACAAGACAAAACACACAAACCAAACAAACACAAAAAGCCACACCATTGTCTTAGTGGAAGAATGCAGGGTGTGCTTACAGTGTGAACTATCAGGTCTGGGTGGCCCGCTTGGCCACGTGGCCTAATGCACCTTATAAGGGCAGATCGTAAGGACAGTAATGGAAGGAAGAAGAAAGTGGCCCAGAGTGACAGGCAGCGGCCAAAATGGCTCCCAGCCATGATGCCTTTATTAATCTTCTCTCCTTGAGCATGAGCTGGACCTAGTGGCTTTTAACAAATAGGGTATGGCCAAAGTGATTAGGTTGCAAGAGGCTGTGCCTTTCACCACTCTCTCATTTTGGAGCACTGTCTGAGGGCAGCGAGCTGCCACAGTGTGAGCTGGCCGGTGGGGAGGTCCACAGGGCAGGAAACTGGTGTCCCTGGCTAACAGCCATAAGGACCTCAGGTCAGCCAATCACCAGGAGTGAGTCTGGAAACAGATCTGCCCCCAGGTGAACGTTGAAGTGACTACAGTCTCACCCGAAATCTTGATTGCAGTCCTGTAAGGCACCCTGAGCCAGACCCCAGCGAGGCCATGCCCAGATTCCAGACCCATGGGAACTGGGAGATGATAATGGTTATTTTTTGGTTTGTTTTAAGCTACTAAATTTGGGGGTAATTTGTTACAGAGTAATAGTTGGCTAATAGTCTCAGTGGGAAGCTACCTCGTGTCCAGAACTCATTGGACATTTCGTGAAATGAAGGCTACACTGGTGAGCCTCAGACGTTCTAGATGCACAGGCTAAGCAAGAAATTTAAAGGGGAAAGATCTGGTGAGAGCTGATACATTTTCTTAATAGAGCTGTTACTATAAACTGGTCATAGGAATTTAGCCGTAGTCCTATTAGCAGATCACCAAGGATTTCCTAATAAAAAAATGTCACCTATTATTATTTGTGCATGATGCTTTTGAAAGCAGGGTTCTTTTTTTTTTTTTTTTTTTTTTTTTAGGGTTCTTGGGGCACCTGGGTGGCTCAGTCAGTAAAGTGTCTGCTTTGGCTCAGGTCATGATCCCAGGATCATTGGGCTCCCTGTTCAGTAGGGAGTCTGCTTTTCCCTCTGCCCCTCACCCCACTCGTGCTCTCTCTCTCTTTATCTCTTGTTCTCTTTCTCTCAAATAAATAAATCTTAAAAAAAAAAAGAAAACAGGACTCTTTTAAAAATTAATTCCTGGGGATCCCTGGATGGCTCAGCGGTTCAGCACCAGCCTTTGGTGCTCCAGGGCATGATCCTGGAGTCCTGGGATCAAGTCCCACGTCGGGCTCCCTGCATGGAGCCTGCTTCTCCCTCTGCCTGTGTCTCTGCCTCTCTCTCTCTCTCTCTCTCTCTCTCTTTCTGTATCATGAATAAATAAATTTAAAAAATTAAAAAAAAATAAAATAAAAATTCATTATTTTAGAGAGTGTGAGAGAGTGACTGGGGGAGGGGCAGGGGAGAGACTCTTCAAGCAGACTTCCCACTGAGCACAGAGCCTGATGCAGGGCTTGATCCCAGGACCCATGAGATCAGACCTGAGCCAAAACTAAGAGTCAGATGCTCTTCTTCTACCCAGGGGCCCCAGGGCTTTTTTTTTAAGGAAATGAGGATGCATTACAAGTTCTGAATTTTTTTGGTCACTTAAATTAAGTAAAATATTTATGAGTGTAAATCACTTAATAGGGATCCCTGGGTGGCGCAGCGGTTTGGCGCCTGCCTTTGGCCCGGGGCGTGATTCTGGAGACCCGGGATCGAATCCCACATCGGGCTCCCTGCATGGAGCCTGCTTCTCCCTCTGCCTGTGTCTCTGCCTCTCTGTCTCTCTCTGTGTGACTATCATGAATAAATAAATAAAATCTTAAAAAAAAAAAAAAAAAAAAAAAAAAAAGAAATCCCAACCCTACCCTCTAAGAGCCACCATTACACCATGGGGTAAATGGTGTTGGGAAGTCTTTTAAAAAATAAAATAAAATAAAATAAAATAAAATAAATCACTTAATACTTAGGCAAATAGATTTTCCCCATTTTCAGCCAACACAGTTGTTTTGCATCCATGGTACGATAGTGTAATGCTCAATAGCACAGAGTCTGAATCCAGACTGCATAGGTTCCAGCCCTAGCTCTACTGAGTTACTAGCTCTATGACTTTGGGATGTTACTTAATCTCTCTTTATCTCAGTTTCTCCATCTGGAAAATGGGGATAACAATTTCCTACTTCATAGGGATTTTATGAGGGTGGAACAAATTAATAAATATAAAGCAATTAAAATAGTATGTGGCTTACAGTTAGTGCTGCCTAGGTATTTGCATGTTACGAGGAGGTCAGAAAGGGTATTGAGGGAGCCAGTTTGCAGCATATGCCGTAGGAACACCGCACCATGATGTGAAAGCGTAGCAAATGCTCCCCCTCCAAATTCTGGCAGACTAGGGCCCAACAGTCTACACGGGAGATAAGCCCTGCTTTGTCTGATTCAAGCTGTTGGAGAAAATGTGATGGCTAATATTTCAAACAGTTAACGGATATGTTTTCTCCCCTCTGCAATGCTTTTTATTCCTACACCATCATAAAGGTGTGCACGCACACACATGCACACACATACACACACTCTCCCCAACCTCTTTTTTTATGATTGATTTTTTTTTTACAAAAGTTTATTCTTTTTTTTTTTTAAGATTTATTTATTTGAGAGAGAGGCAAGGAGAGAGGGAGAGAGGAGAGGAAGAGAGAAAAAAGATCTCAGGCAGACTCCCTGCTGAGTGCAGGACTTGATCTCATGGCCCTGAGACCATGACCTGAGCTGAAACCAAGAGTTGATGCCCAACTGACTGAGCCACCGAGGCACCCCTACCAAGGTTTATTTTATTCTTGTTTTTCTTTTTTTTTTAAGATTTTATTTTATTTATTCATGAGAGGCACAGAGAGAGAGAGAGAGAGAGGCAGAGGGAGCAGGCTCCATGCAGGGAGCCCGATGTGGGATCCGATCCTGGGTCTCCAGAATCCTGCTCCCGGCTGAAGGCAGCGCTAAACCGCTGGGCCACCGGGGCTGCCCCCAGTTTATTTTATTCTTAAATGTACAACAAGATCTAAGACAAGATTTCATTCTATCTATAGGTGGCAACAGAGGCTATAAGGGGAACCAGGTGTTTAACCAGGAATTGAATGAAGGATCACCATTGACTCAGGCACATGGAACAGCTTATTTTTGCCAGATTTCTTTTTTTGAGATTTTATTTATTTATTCATGAGAGATACAGAGAGAGAGAGAGAGAGAGAGAGAGAGAGGCAGAGACATAGGCAGAGGGAGAAGCAGGCTTCCCCCTGTGAGTCCCTGATACGGGACTCGATCCTGGGACCCTGGGATCACGCCCTGAGCCGAAGGCAGACGCTCAAACACTGAGCCACCCAGGTGTCCCTGCCAGGTTTCTTAATTCCATCTAGGACTAGAGGCCTTTCTCTGTGGTCTTGCCTTTTAGTTCCTCGAGTTTCTTCTTCTCATCTTTCTGTTTCTGTTTGAATGCCTCATCTTCCTTGTCAATCTCCTTGACTTGCTTCTTGGGCTGCTTCCTGCCACCTTCATGGCTAGACGTGGCACCTGCTGTTCCTTCCCCAGACCTCTTCCCCAACCTCTCTTGACTAAAAATCCTTTGGTTGGGAAGAAGAGTCTGTGGAGAGCAAGGAATGGCATGTAGCACCCTGCTCCCTATCCCTACCCCTACCCCTGGAGCTCCCTGAATGCGTGCAGAATGTTAGGACCCCACAATTCACAATATTGATTTGGAGAATCAGAGTAAAAGGAGACCTGTGTCTCACTCCCATTTGTAGCTCTGGGAGGAGGCACATTTCAAAGAACTCTCCAAGCCCCATCAAGGGGGTGGTGGAGTAGATGGTTGGGTGGGCCATATGGGAAGAAAGGCCTGAGGTAGCCCAGGGTGGCAGGGAAGAAGCATAAGGTATTTTTCATACTGCTATGGACTCCATGTGTGACCAAATTCATATGTGAAATCCTAATCCCCACTGTGATGGTAGGAGGAGATAGGGATCTTTGGGAGGCGATTAGGTCATAAGGATGAATGAGATGAGTGCCCTTATAAAGGAGACGCCAGAGAAATCCCTTGCCCCACCCACCATGTAAGGACACTGCAGAAAATCTGTCAGAAGCCAGGAACCAGGAAGCACGCTCTCACCAGACACCAAATATGGGGGTGACTTCATCTTGGACTCGCAGCCGCCAGAACTGTGAGAAATGAATTTCTGTTGTTTATAATTATCTCTATTATGGTAATCTAAACAGACTATGGCACATACCATCAAGAATGATCTGAGGAGCTAAGAAAGAGTCAAGGGGTCTTATAAATAGGAAGGAGAACACACAGCTGCAAAGGCCAGAATAGACCTCCTATCCCATGGCCATATCTTATTATACTTTAAGATTATTTTCCCCTGGAACCTGGATACAACCCTGGGAAGAGGTAGGAAACCCCCAAATCAACTGAGAACATCCTGAATTGACAGTTCAGCCCAAATTAACTAAGATTAAATTTTCAGACAAAGACAGAATGAAGGCTTTAAATAGAAATTAAATCCAATTATAGACAAGTTTATGTTTTTGCAAACCTAAGTTTGTATCCTATATAATAAACTGGCTGGCTTTACTTAGTCATACAAGTTGCAATGTGTTTAAAAAAAACTATAAATTACACCATGAAATTTTCATTACAGTAGAGGTTAAATAATTCAGATTAGCATGTCTTCACTGAGCCATGCATATTTGCATCACACAGGGATTTGGTTCAAGGCTGGGTCAGTGGAGATTTCCCAGAAATATCATCAACATTTCTAACCACACATTTCCACCCAATAACTGAGCTCATCTACTGCAACAATCTTTCTTAAACTAGCATTGCATTCATAAGATATAAAGCATTAGGGGATCCCTGGGTGGCTCAGTGGTTAAGCACCTGCCTTCAGCCCAGGGTGTGATCCTGGAGACCCCGGATCGAGTCCCACGTCGGGCTCCCTGCATGGAGCCTGCTTCTCTTTCTGCCTCTCTCTATCTCTCATGAATAAATAAATAAAATCTTAAAAAAAAAAAAAAAAAGCATTAGTCATAAGTATAGCTGCTCCTTGGAGGGCAAAATCAAGTACTTGTGTCCTAATAAAATTTAGTTTTGGGGACACCTGGCTGGCTCAGTCAGGAGAGCATGTGATTCTTGACCCTGGAGCTTACTTTAAAGAAAATTCTTTAAAAAAATTAATTCTTCAAATTTTATTTAGGACACTAATTATTTCATTTATACTCCTGGTAGCAGAATTATTTTACATACTTGAATCAAGGAAAATTGTTATCTTTGCCTTCACTTTCTACATCCCCCAAGATCTTAAAATACTTACAGCAAAGGAGCTCTATTGGAGACAGAGTATGTGGATGATTTTTAAGAAGGGTAACTTGAGAGCTCAAAGTAGCTCTTCATTCATCCAATTAACCAACACTGAAAGCACCTGCTATGGCTAGGCACTTACCTCCCTGCTGGAGGTCTGGAATGACAAAAACTTAGACTCAATCCTCAAGAAATCTACAGTCTAGTAAGTCTCAAAGTAAATTCCATTAAACATAAAGAAAGACTTGACTAAATGAGAGACACACATTCCCCTGGATGGGAAGACTCAGTGTTATGAAGGTGTTGGTTTTCCTCAACTTTATCTTAAAGTTTAACCCGAAAATAAATCCCAAAGCACTTTTGACCACAAAATGATGTTAAAGTTATACTGGAAAAAAAAACAAAAAACAAAAACAAAAACCATGAAACATGAAGAACCTTTAGGAGAAAGAAAAATGAGGAATATTTCCCCTGCAGATAATAATGCATATGATATAGTTACCATATCAGAACACAAAATATGAGAAAAAATAAGAAGTCAAAACCGAAGAGACAGGAAATTTAAAAGAATAGAATTTGAGAGGGGTATTTGGGTGGCTCAGTCAGATAAAAGTCTGACTCTTGGTTTCAGCTCAGGTCATGATCCCAGAGTTGAGCCTCACGGTGAGCTCCCTGCTGAGTGTGGAGCCTACTTAAGATTCTCTCCCTCTCCAGACACCTGGGTGGCTCAGTAATTGAGCATCTGGCTTCAGCTCAGGGTGTGATCCCACAACCCAGGGATTGAGTCCAGCATTGGGTTCCCTGCAGGGAGCCTGCCTCTCCCTCTGCCTATGTCTCTGCCTCTCTGTGTCTCTCATGAATAAATAAATAAAATCTTAAAAAAAAAATTCTCTCCTTCTCCTTCTGTTCCTCCTCCTCCTCCTCCTCCTCTCTCTCTCTCTCCCCCTCTCTAAAAATAAATAAATAAAGTTTAAGAATGAATTCAAGTAGATCTAAGAATTTAAAATATTATGACTTTGTTTTCAATCACTAAACTGATTTTCAGTTAGAACTGATTGTTGAAGGGCCACCTGCGTGGCTCAGTTGGTTAAGTGTTGCACTCTCGATTTCAGCTCAAGCCATGATCTCAGGGTCGTGAGATTGAGCCTTGAATTGGACTCTGTGCTCAGTGGGGAGTCTGCTTAAGAGTCTCTCTCTCCCTCTGCCCCTCCCCCTGCCTTGGGCTCTCTCTCTCTCTCCTTTTTTAAAAATTCATTTATTCATGAGAGACATAGAGGGGAGAGGCAGAGACACAGGTAGAGGGAGAAGTAGGCTCCTCACAGGGAGCCCGAATGGGACTTGATCCCAGATCCTGGGATCACCCCCTGAGCCGAAGGCAGATGCTCAACCACTGAGCCACCCAGGTGTCTGGAGAGGGAGAGAATCTTAAGTCCCTCTCTTTCTCTCTCAAAAAAAATATTGTTCACTAAATACAGTTGGAATAATGATCTAACCATTTGCAAAAATTGAAATAAAACGGAGACTTTCGCCTTATAGTTAATACAGATTAAGGATTGAGTGTAAGAGGTAAAACCATCAAAAAGCAAGAAGAAAATGTAGCTGAATAGTTTGTATAATTATTGGATGGGAAACACTTTTTTAAATGTGACACCAAAGGCACAGCCTTAAAGATTGTTCAGCTGTAGTAGATAATGCTAATTTTCCAAAGTGGTTGTTATAGCTTATACTTCCATGAATTGTTTTAATATATATATATTTTAAAGATTTTATTTATTTATTCATGAGAGACACACAGAGAGAAGCAGACACAGGCAGAGGGAGAAGCAGGGTCCATGCAGGGAGCCCGACGTGGGACTTGATCCCGGGTCTCCAGGATCACACCCTGGGCTGAAAGCGGCGCTAAACCGCTGCACCACCGGGGCTGCCCCATGAATTGTTTTTCTAGAGGTCCAGTTGCTTCATGTCCTTGCCAACAACCGGTAGTTTTGTGTGGGAGCCCATCTCACAACCCTGAGATCATGACCTGAGCCAAAACCAAGAGTCAGATTCTCAACTAACTGTGCCACCCAAGTGCCCTCCTTACTGTGGTTTTAATTTGCATTTCCCTGATGACTAACATGATGGGTACATTTTCTTTGCTTATAAATATGCATACATTCTTAATCCAGCAATCTTAATTCTAGCACTTAATCCTGCAGAAACACACACACACACACATTGGACTTATCCAACGATTATATTTTGATGAAATGAATGTTTTTGGTATGTTTGTACTGTGAAATATGGTTACCTAGTGATAATTACCATTAATATCTTGATGGTAGTTAATCTTAGTAATAGAATGATGGATATAGTACTTAGTAGTAGTAGAATGTACTACTTAGTAGTAGTAGAATGATGGATGATTTTTTTAACCTTTAAACAATACTTTTGGGCAGCCCCAGGTGGCTCAGCAGTTTAGCGCCGCCTTCAGCCCAGGGCGTGATCCTGGAGAGCCGGGATCGAGTCCCATGTCGGGCTCCCTGTGTGGAGCCTGCTTCTCCCTCTGCTTTTGTCTCTCTCTCTTTGTGTGTCTCTCATAAATAAATATTTTTTAAAAAGTTATAAAAATAATAAACAAAACTTTAATTCATTTCTAGTTGTGTCCTGACACGAGATTTTTAAAATATGTTCTTAACTTTTAGACAGTTCCTGAAATTTTTTTAAAACCCTTTCTTTTTTCTTTAAGATTTTTATTTATTTATTCACATTTTCTGAATTTTTCACAGCATTTATTATTTTTATTTCTGGAAGATATAGCAAAAATTATTTCTGTATTATTCTGTAACAGAAAGAAATAAAAAATATAATCCCAAATAACCTAACAGAATACCCACAATTCAATCATTAGCAATGTCATTGGTGGTTAAGTTTTTCATATAAAATGCAAAAGATATACCCAGTGCCCATATCTTTCTAAATATGATGTCATCTTTTTTTTTTTTTTTTTTTTCCAGTAAGCTCTATACCCAACATGGGGCTTGAACTCACAACCCTGAGATCAAGGCTTGCATACTCTATTGACTGAGCCAGTCAGGTGCCCCCAGTTTCATCTTTAAAAAGAATCAGGCTCCTTGGAGAAATGGCTGAGACCAGGGAAAGCACAAGATGAGCCAGGAACATGGGAACATTTTGATAAAACAGAAAGTATGGAAATGAAAAAACAAAAAAGAGATGGGAACAAGTTAAAAGGACATAGGAGCTAGTTTCAAGGAAAGCCCAGTGGTTAAGTCTGGGACAATTTTTGAGCTAAAGATAAACCAGAACAATAAAGGATTATAACTCATTGAATAAAATAGGAATCCATCAATTCATGCTGATGATAATAACTGAATAAATGGGGTTAAGCAAGGGAAGGCCTTTCCTTACAGTGAAATATAGGCTGATAAATGTGGAGGGAGGGTAATTGTTCAAAGATCAACATTTTGCAACCATCACAGTCAAGAATGGTTGGAGCAATAAATAGCAATGATTGCTAAATCTAAGGGGGGAAAATTTGATAAGGAACAGGATATTTACTCAATTCTAAAGCAATTTATATCTCCATAAATGAGCAATTTGGTAATTATACAGTGGAGAAACTGGACATCTGGGTCCATTGAGCAAAATTAACCAACAGTGTGCAAGTTGACATGGTGTGCTTCCAGATCTGATACCCAGAAAAGAACAAAACATCACTTTTGTGCCATTATGGCAAGGGACCCACAACCCAAATCAAGTCATGAGGAGACACCAGGCAAGTCTGACTAAAGAGCATTCTACAAAACAACTGACTTATGTTCTTTAAACACATCAATGTCATGAAAGACAAAGAAATACTAAAGATCCATTCCAGATTAAAGAACTTTAAAGAAACATGACAATTTAATGCATGTGATCATCAGTTAAAACTTGTACTGGGGTGGGGGGAGTTCAATAATTTATTGGTACAATTGACAAGTTTGAAATATGTATAAACTCAAATGGTTCAGAGAAAATGACTAATTATAGAGGGAGAAAAAGAAAATAAATGTGAAGAAATCAGAAACAAATGATTATTCTGGATAAAAGCAGTATGGGAGTTCTCTGTAATTTTGGCAACTTTTCTTTACATTTGAAGTTATTCAAAATAAAGCCTAATAGTAATAATAAACATAGTCGTAGTCATGGGCTTTGTTTGAATTCTTTTATCCTAAACATAAACACACACACATACTTAGATGCATGGAAGTAATTTATCTGGGGGGAGGAATAACAAGAGGCCTAATTTTGATGTGTGTGGGCGGGTCCCTCAGTTCTTGCTTAATGGAAGGCAGGCCGGGGAGTAGAACATGGTAATAGTGGGTCTCAAAAATGGAAGATGGTGGCTGAGGCTGGAGAACTAAATATTGAGAGTCCCAAGAGGTCAGTTTGCTGTCAGACATGGCCCATGGATGTGGACATGAACGTGGGCAAAGTAAAATGGAACTTCCAGATTATAAACAATGGAAGACAGAAGGGATCCATTAGAAACTGCCCTGGGGCAGTTTGGCAGGGATCCCCAAAACTTCCTTTGTTGGTACATTATTTAAAGAATTCAATGGGGGGGATCCCTGGGTGGCGCAGCGGTTTGGCGCCTGCCTTTGGCCCAGGGCGCGATCCTGGAGACCCGGGATCGAATCCCACGTCGGGCTCCCGGTGTATGGAGCCTGCTTCTCCCTCTGCCTATGTCTCTGCCTCTCTCTCTCTCTGTATGACTATCATAAATAAATTAAAAAAATAAATAAATAAAATGAAAAAAGAAAAAAAAATAAAGAATTCAATGGGAGGGATGCCTGGGTGGCTCAGTGGTTGAGCGCCTCCCTTTGGCCCAGGGCATGGTCCTGGAGTCCTGGGATTGGGATCAAGTCCCATGTTGGGCTCCCTGCATGGAGCCTGCTTCTCCCTCTGCCCGTGTCTCTGCCCCTCTTTCTGTGTCTTTCATTAATAAATAAAAAAAATATTTTAAAAAATTCAATGGGAGATTTGCTGCATTCATGTTATCTGTAGGGGTTGAATATTACCTGAAAGAAAGGCAAGGAGCATCTCTAGAGATAATACCTAGAAGTATCTTTTTTTAAAAAATATTTTCTTTATTTATTCAAAAGAGACATAGAGAAAGAGAGAGGCAGAGATACAGGCAGAGGGAGAAGCAGGCTCCGCGCAGGGAGCCCGATGTGGGAGTCAATCCTGGGTCTCCAGGATCACGCCCTGGGCGGAAGGCAGACTCTCAACCACTGAGCCACCCAGGCGTTCCTACCTAAAAGTATCTTAGAGGCTTCAATAACTCTTATAAAAATAAGATTTGTCTGATGTAAAACAACAACAACAAAAAGAAACCCCTATGAAATGGAAGATGGTGTAACCTCCTTGTTTATAACACATCACCTTGTTAGTCTCATTTCTTTTCCTTCTGATGAAACATGAAGCACCATGGCCAGTCCACATGCTGGTACTTCGGGTCCTTAGTTTCAGCCACTAAATCTCATCAGCCAATGAACCCATATCAAAAATCTCTTCTTTCTCAATCTTAATTCCAAACCAAGGTCCTGTTTGAAGATTTGGATTTTAGTTCATAATTCAATAATCTGTATAGGCTTATTTTTCTATTGTGAACGAACAAAACTCCTATATTTTTGACACTAGACATTTTTTTTGTTTTTTGTTTTTTTGACACTAGACAATTTGAAAGCTGCCTGTCAATAAACAAGCCAGCAGACTGCCATTGAAGAGGAAACTTTCTCAAACAAACAGGGCAACACGATGAAGATGCCTGTGGTAAGAGAAATAGGACTGTCACAGCCTATTGGTGAGTCATGGTTACCGTTGGAAATGCATTTTAGATGCATGAAGATGGTGACAATCTGACTCCCTTATCATATGGGAAACTTCAAATATACAAAAAATAGAGGGAGTACTATAATGTATGGATTTATTATATTTAGCTTTCCCTTTGAAACCTCCCCTTGGCCTGGCCTTTGTAAAAGGTAAATCTAACCTATTCATTTTCCTTCCCATCCCCCAACCCTTATTGAAACAAATAAGTAAAACTGGCAGGACAAACCACTAGGTTGGCAATCACTATGATTTAGACTTGGCTAAATGATGTTTGGAAAAGACATTAAGTTTTAAGGTCATGAGGCACTAGTTAGTACAGTTAGTACATGAGGCAAATGTATCTGCCCAAGAAGAGGCTAATGGAATAAAGAAGTTAATGTTGCTTTGAAGCAATATATGTCATTCACCCCAAGGTGGGCACCTACAGTGGGAGAAGATGGCTAATTTTAGTTGAAACTTTCTGGGTTTATGTTACAAGGCTTCCTTTCTTTTACTTTCAAAGCACGTATTTATAGTCAAGTATTGACTTTGCCCAAAAAACTAAAAATAGTAGAGGTAACAAGAAAGGTAAACATATTTCAAAGCCATCTTTATGAAGAAACTTTTTGGGACGGATGCCTGGGTGGTGCAGTTAAGCATCTGCCTTGGGCTCGGGTCTTGATCTCAGGGCCCTGGAATTGAGACCCACATCACCTCCCTGCTTGGGGCGGGGGACAGTGTCTGCTTCTCCTTCGGCCCTCTGCCTTCCCCCTGCCCCACCCCCACTCACGCTCTCTCAAATAAATAAAATCTTTAAGGAAAAAAAAGAACTTTCTGGGAGAATGAAGTCGCTTTCTAGATACTTATATCAAATCTTAGGTCTTAGTCAATCTCAGCTTCTGTAGCTTAATTTTTCTGCCACTGGTGTCTTCTGTTTCCTCGGTGAGTAGCCATTCTAGAGTGTGTTGGGAGAAGTCACTGAAGAAATGGTTCATTTTTCTTTTTTCTTTTTTTATTTATTTTTTTATTGAATAAATGGTTCTTAAAGGGATAGAAAAAAATGGGGGGGGGGGATTGAGACCTGATCTTAAGACATAGAATCTATCTTACAGAAGTCACACAGATGCTTGTAAAAGGGGGTATATTGCACTTTGGAATAGTGAACATTTAGGAGTAAGTTAAATATCCACCATCACAGACCTGATCTAGTGAATTGTTTGTCCATTCCGTGAAATACTCTGCAACTAGTAAAGAGCATGAGATCGAGGTAAATGCACTGATATGGAGAGATTCCCAAGAGATATTATTAAGAGGAAAAAGCAACTTGGCAAAACAATGCGTACAGCATGACCCTTTTATATTAAAAATCCATATAATGTATGTGCATGTGTTACATGTAAATGCATAGACTGGGGGTGGGAAGGATGGCCAGTAAACCACAGTCCTGGCTAATTTAGAGGAGGGATGTAAAAATGAGGATGAGGATGCAAGGTGACTTTTATATTTTTGCTTACTAGAATTGATTCAATATGTTCATGTTACTTGTTTAATTTTCTTTTTTTCTTTTTAAGATTTATTAATTTATTTGAGAGAGAGAGAGAAAGAACAAGGGGAGAGGGGCCGAAGGAGAGGGAGAGAGAAAATCCTCAAGCAGATTCCCTGCTGAGCATGGAGCGTGACAAAGGGCTCAATCTCACAACCCTGAGATCACGATCTGAGCTGAAGACTCAGAAGCTCAACTGACTGAGCCATCCACAAGTGCCCCTCACTTGTGTAATTTTCAAAAGATCATTTAATGCATTCGATCTTTCCTGAAAACAAGAAGTAATAAATTCATAATGATATATGGAACTCCTTGTGGGCATAACTCTTTGGCGTCTGACCTCATCCCACCACCACCCTTTTTAAGAGCTAAAAACAAGAGAGATGATTTCTGTGACAGTTCCTTAAATTCATGCTCGGATCACTTACCTGGCTTGAGGTTTGGGTTTGGGCTTTTTTGTTGTTGTTTTTTTTTGTCCTACCCTCACAATTAGTGGGTTCTTTCCCTCTCTCTTAAGGGCATATCTACTTTCCTCTCATCCTGACTGCTGCATCAACTGATTATTTTTCTTAGGCTTAGTTCTATGTCCACTGGTGGCTTCACTTCTCCTATTTAAAATGTAAATTTAAAATGTAGCCTGTAAAATGAGTGTAGGGTCAGCTTTCACTAAATTACTTATTTGGATGAAGGAAGTTGATGAAAGGTTTAGAGTTCTCTTGGCAGTTAACAATTCCCCTTGATTGCTGGCTTGGTGGTTTTACCTCAAGAAGAGGGAAGTCAAGTCCTTTGAATCCAAAGAGAATAGACTCGACTCTGGGGAAGGCTGAGCCAAGGAAACTCTTAACCTGTGTTTCGGTTATCTATTTCTCATGAATTAATGGTTCGTCTCTGCTCCCCATATCATCAGCTGGGACAACTCACCTGGAATGATGAAGGATTCACTTTCAAGATGGCTCACTCGCGTGGCTGGCATATTGGTACTCACTTAAGTGGGAGCTCAGCCAGGGTTGTGGGCCAGAGGCCTAGGTTCCTTTGTAGGTGGATCTCTGCTTGGGTGTCCTCACAGGATGGTGGCTGGATTCCAAGAGCAGTCATCTGAAGCGAACCAAGCAAATGTGCCTGATAATGTTTTAATGACCTATCCTCAGGAGTTACGTAAAGTAAATTCTAGCATACTCTATTGGTTGAGGGAGTCTCAAGGCCGACTCATGCTCAAGAGCAGGAGTTATAGACTGTCTCTCCTGATTAGGGGCAGATGTAGGACATCTGTTTGCCACACCTTGGTTTTAAGAGATAATAGCATTGATACTGGATCTGAAGTGGAATACAAAAGCAGGGGATCCCCAGGTGGCTCAGCAGTTTAGCTCCTGCCTTTGGCCCAGGGCGTGGTCTTGGAATCCCGGGATCGAGTCCCACATCAGGCCCCCTGCATGGAGCCTGCTCCTCCCTCTGCCTGTGTCTCTGCCTCTCTCTCTCTCTCTCTCTCTGTCTCATATGAACAAATAAATAAAATCTTTAAAAAAAAAAAACAAAAAACAAAAGCAGTGAGACAAATGTCAAGAGAAACTCATGACAAATGTCATGAGGTGACGAATGTCACCTTCCCAGATCTTCCTCAATCAGATCTGTAGCTTGGTTGATTACAAATTTTCCAAAACCCACAAAAACACTTAATTTCAAATGCAAGTGGAAAAAGAATAACACATTTTTTTAAAAAACCTAACCAATCATGCAACTCTTCAAAAAAAAATCAACCCAATTTCATTTATTTATTTATTTTTAAAGATTTTATTTATTTATTCATGAGAAACACACAGAGAAAGAGAGAGAGAAAAAGAGAGAGGCAGAGACACAGGCAGAGGGAGAAGCAGGCTCCATGCAAGGAGCCCGATGTGGGACTCAATTCCTGGTCTCCAGGATCACACCCTGGGCTGCAGGCGGCGCTAAACCGCTGCGCCACCGGGGCTGCCCATCAACCCAATTTCAATGTCAAATTTAGGATGATGTATTACTTATTTACATTTCGACTTATCTAAATTTATCTTTCATAAAGCAGGAAATGGAGAGTTAATTATATCCCACTATCTTATTTATTAAGTGTAAGGTGAAGGTTTTTGAATTAAAGTAAATATTGGAAAAAGATTTTGAATTAAAGTAGAAATAGTCATTAAGATTAGGATGAACATTGAGATGTCCCCTATTAAGATAACTTTCTTACATCCTCATCTTATTTTGGTGGAAGAAATAACCCATTTGAAATAGCAGCTTCTATTTTTAGTTGATTATATATTTTTGAAGATTTTATTTATTTGAGAGAGAGAGAGAGGGACCACCACTGGGGAGGAGGGGCAGATGGAGAGAGAGAAGCAGACTCCCCACTGAGCAGGGAGACCTATGTGGGACTCCATCCCAGGACCCTGGGATGATGACCTGAGCCAAAGGCAGATGGTTAACTGACTGAACCACTTAGGTGCCCCTTAGTTGATTATATTTTGGTAAAATTAGTGTTTTTTTTTTAAATTAAAAATTTTTTTTTAAATTAGTGTTTTGAATGTGAACCCTGTTGCTTTTTCATATGGCTTAAACATACTCTATTCAGAAGAACTTTCCTTGTTCAGTTAAGTCATTTGAAATATATTCTGGGGATCCCTGGGTGGCTCAGTGGTTTAGCGCCTGCCTTTGGCCCAGGGCATGATCCTGGAGTCCCGGGATCGAGTCCCACGTCGGGCTCCCACATGGAGCCTGCTTCTCTCTCTGACTGTGTCTCTGCCTCTCTCTCTCTCTCATGAATAAATAAATAAAATCTTTAAAAAAAAGAAATATATTCTGAATTTTGTTAATGAATTGATGGGCAGGGGTTTTGGTGGTGAGAAGGCAGCAGACTAGTAACAAATATGGAAGAACCATTGGGATAAACCTTATGAGTGTATTGTAAAAATTGCCACACAGCATTGTGAGCTTCTAGAAAGAAATATATAAATACAAAATAATACAACAATTTTATCTTTTAAAGATGGGTAGGAGATAGGAGAAGATATCTCGTGTGGATGCGCCTTGGCAAAGCCCCTCTGCCCTTCCTCTGGTGAAGCAGTTGGAGAGGAAGGGAGCTTCTGCTTCAGGAGGGGACAGAGCAGAAAGCTACTTTAGAAAGCCCAAGTCAGGGCATCTGGGTGGCTCAGTTGGTTAAGCTCCCACTTTTGGGACAGGTCATGATCCCCGGGTCCTGGGATCGAGTCCTGCATCAGGTTCCCTGCTCAGCGTGGAGCCTGCTTCTCCCTCTACCTCCCCCGCCCCCATGTGCTAT
Organism: Canis lupus dingo; assembly: GCF_003254725.2. Taxonomy (NCBI): domain Eukaryota; kingdom Metazoa; phylum Chordata; class Mammalia; order Carnivora; family Canidae; genus Canis; species Canis lupus. Next base: position 75,711,766 of record NC_064246.1, read on the forward strand.
CCCTCTCTCTCACAAATAAATAAATAAAATATTAAAAAAAAACAACAACCTAGGAACAGTGGCCAGTGGCAGTTGGCAGCAAGTCACTTGTTATGACGTGGAACATTTATAGAAATAAAGCGAAGTGAAGTATAAGGGTAGGTGATGAGGGTGATGTTTGGACTGGCACTGGCGCAAAGTAAGCAGAGGTGGTTGTAAGTGAACAAATGGGCAAAATTTGCACATGGAGAAGGAAAAAGAAGGATCAGCACCCCCATAGAATAGGCAAATAGGCTAATCTGTAGAGACGGAAAATAGATTAGTGGTCTCCTAGGGCTGGGAGTGAGGTTCGGGAGCAAAGGAGAATGATTGCTGCCTGTCGGGTGTTTTGCTGGGGAGGGGGTGAGGAAAATATTTTAAAACTGACTGTGGTGAGAGTTGAACTTTATGGTATATGAATTATATTTCAAAAGGGCTAATATTTTGAAAAAGTAAACCTAAAATTGAATATAAATAGAAATTCATACATGTGTAGATTCCAAAACAAATGCACCAACTACATGTTCACCACTGTGTCCCTATTCTTTCTCTCAAATCATGCAATGCCTTTTGTTAACTTCTCTATCTTTCCAGGGCTTTAAAAATGCATGTGTAAGCAAATGTGAATATATATTCTTTTGTTCTTTCCTTTCCTACACATAAGACAGCATATCGTGTAAACTGTTCTGCTCTTCATAGTTTTCTTTGTACAACGTGTTAGAGATCTTTCCATATTAGGAAACAGAACATCCTCGTTCATGTTCGCAGTATACAGTCTTCCGTTGTGCGGATGGGTGTTCTGTTTCTTTAGCCAGTCTTCTACTGATGAACCTTTGGGTTATTTCCATGTTGTTTTTTAAAGATTTTATTTATTTAGGGACGCCTGGGTGGTTCAGCGGTTGAGCATCTGCCTTCGGCTCAGGGCATGATCCCGGGATCTGGGATCGAGTCCCATATCGGGCTCCTTGCATGGAGCCTGCTTCTCCCTCTGCCTGTGTCTCTGCCTCTCTGCATCTCTCATGAATAAATAACTAAAATATCTTAAAAAAAGATTTTATTTATTTATTATTTATCTGAGAGAGAGAGAGAGAGAGAGAGAGAGAGGGCAAGCCTGCACGCTGTGAGTTGGGGGAGGAACAGAGGGAGAAAGAAACTCAAGCAAACTCCATGCCAGGACCCTGAGATCCTGACCAAGAGCTACATACCCAACTGACTGAGCCACCAGGTGCCCCCTTTTGGGTTATTTCCAATCTTTCACTTCTACAATGTTACAACAAATAACCACATATATGTGTCATTATGTACATTAACAGGTAAATCTAGGAGATGAAGTGAGATCACTAGATCAACAAGTAAATGCATTCATTCATAATTTTGATAGATATCACCATATTGCACCCTGTTTTGCATCCCAACCAGCAATGTATAATTATTCTATTTTCTTTTTTTTTTTTTTAAGATTTTATTTATTTATTTGACAGAGAGAAAGAGAGAGCACAAGCAGTGGGAGCGGCAGGCAGAGGGAGAGGGAAAAGCAGGCTCCACACTGAGCAGGGAGCCTGATGCAGGACTGGATCCCAGGACCCTGGTATCATGACCTGAGCCAAAGGCAGGCTCTTAACCAACTGAGCCAGCCAGGTGCCCTAATCATTCTATTTTCCCCATACATTTGCTTAAATGTTATGTTGCCAAACTTTCTATCCAGTTGGTAAAATGGTATTATCAGCATAGTTTTAATATGCTTTTATTACTAATAAAGCCAAACTTTTATTTTTATTTATTTTAAAGATTTTATTTATTTATTTATTCGTGAGACACACACACACACACAGAGACAGAGAGAGAGAGAGGCACAGACACAGGCAGAGGGAGAAGCAGGCTCCACGCAGGGAGCCCAACACAGGACTTGAACCCGGGTCTCCAGGATCACGCCCTGGGCTGAAGGCAGCACTAGCCTGCTGAGCCACCTGGGGTGCCCCAAAGCCAAACTTTTTAAAGAGCCACCTGTATTTATTTTTCTGTGAACCATTAATGTTCTGTGACCATTTTTTTCTTATTTGCCATGTGTCTTGACTTTGTGGTATTTTTTTCCATGCAGAAGTTTTTGTTCTTTATGTAATCGAGTTTATCAATGTTTTCTTTCATGGTTCTGGATTTTGGGTGATGTTAAGAAAGGCTTCTCCTCTCCCAGGTCACAAAACAATCCACTCATAGTGTTCTCTGTTACTTTTATGGTTCATTTACTAAGTGCTTTAAAATCTTTATCAAAATAAATAGTTGAAAAGGAAAGCAGCTAGCAATAGTTAAGACTAACACTTATTAAGAAAAAGTCAAAAAAAAAAAAGAAAAAGAAAAAGTCAGCAATATTTAAGACTCGTGAAGATATCTGGAGATGATAGCTTCTTTTATACAAGCAAAGAGGAATTGACAACTATACTTTAACAATAATTAATGCCATTAAAAACTTTAACCAGTCAAGAAATGCTCTGTATATAAACGTAGATATTTTGGAACAGTTATTAGGTAAGTCTTTTTTTTTTTTTTTTTAGTTTTTATTTATTTATTCATGAGACACAGAGAGAGGCAGAGACACAGGCAGAGGGAGAAGCAGGCTCCATGCAGGGAGCCCGACGTAGGACTCGAACCCAGGGCTCCAGGATCAGGCCCCGGACTGAAGGCGGCACTAAACTGCTGAGCCACCTGGGCTGCCCTAGGTAAGTCTTAAAGCGTTCTCAGGTTTGAACTTTGCACAGTTCTGGAACGGAAAAGAGGTGGGAGGTGGGGTCATTTCTCCACCTGTTGCATCTGGGCCAGCCTTAGGACCTTACTTTAACCAATAAAACGTGGCAAGTAATAATATACAACTTGTGAGCTTTGCAACTTCTTTACTGTTAGAATTCAGACACCAAGTAAGGAAGACGGGGCCAGCCTGTGAGAGACACGTGGACTGGCCTACAGCCAACACCAGTTCTTCCAAATGTGAGTGGGGTTGTGTTAAATCAACTAACTAGTTCAAGTCAAGCTGCAGTTTGACTACAGCCATGTAAGTAACCTCATGCGAGATCAGTAGAACAGCCCAGCTAAAGCCCAGTTCAAATAGCTGAACCACAGAAAAATGAGCAAATAGTTGCTGTGTTGTTGTTTTCTTTTTTTTTAATTTTTAAAGATTTTATTTATTTATTCATGAGAGACACAGAGAGGCAGAGACACAGAAGGAGAAGCAGGCTTGCTGTAAGGAGCCAGATGGGGGACTCCATCCTGGGCCCTGGGATCACACCATGAGCCCAAGGCAGACACTCAATTGCTGAGCTACCCAGGAGTCCCTCTTTTTTTGTTTTATTTATTTTTTAAAATATTTTATTTATTTATTAATGAGACACACACACACACACACACACACACACACAGAGGCAGAGACACAGGCAGAGGGAGAAGCAGGCTCCATGCAGGGAGCCCGATGAGGGACTTGATCTCGGGTCTCCAGGATCACACCCTGGGCTGAAGGCTGCGCTAAACCACTGACCCACCCGGGCTGCCCTCTCTTTTTGTTTTAAAGTAGGCTCCATGCCCAATGTGGGGCTTGAACTCATGACTTTGAGATCCAGTCGCATGCTCTACTGAGGCAGCCAGGTGCTATTTTAAAGCCATTATTTTGAGGTTATGGTTTATTACACAGCAACCAATAACTCATACCCATGTTTTCCTGGGGAGTTATGAATAAAGAAATAAGATGATACAACATACCGAAAGATAGGTTCAGTTTTGTTCATTAATTTGTTCATTTGCATCCTGTCCATCTCCTGCAGACAGGATTCAATACTGCTGTGGTGGGCAGACGCAATGATCCCTGCCTTCTGGAATTCATGCATCTGTGTAATCTCCTCCTCTTGAGTTAGGGCTAAAAGTAATGACTGCTTTTTCTCTTTCTTTCTTTTTTTTTTTCTTTGAGTTAAAAAAGTTTAAATTCAATGAATTAACATATAATGTATTAATTTCAGAGGTAGATGTCAGTGATTCATCAGTCTTATGTAAAACCCAGTGCTTATTACATTATGTGCCCTCCTTAATCTAATGACTATTTCTTTTTTTTTTTTTAAGATTGTATTTATTTATTCACGAGAGACATAGAGACACAGAAAGGGGGAGAAGCAGGCTCCATGAAGGGAGCCCGATGTGGGACTTGATCCTGGGTCTCCAGGATCACGTCCTGGGCGGAAGGCAGGCGCGCAACCACTGAGCCACCCAGGCGTCCCAATCTAATGACTGTTTCTAATAGAAGATGGCAAAGGTGATGAGATGTCATTCACTTGATTATTTAAGCGTCTATAAAACTCCATTATACTAGCAGATTCACGTTAGGGACTTCCCTTGCTGGCTGGAGGAGGTAGGCCACCATGTTGGGGAGCTCACTGGCGAGAAAGGGCATGCAGCCTCTCGGAGAGGAGGGCGGCCTTTAGTCAACAGCCAACAAGAGACAGAAGCCCTAGGGGCACCTGGGTGGCTGTCAGTTCAGCATCTGACTCTTGGTTTCGTCTCAAGCCATGATCTCAGGGTTGTGGGATGGAGCCCCGCTTTGGCCCCCAGGCTCAGTGTGGAGTCTGCTTGAGATTCTCTGCCTCTCCTCCCACTCATGTGCCTGTGCACAAGCACTCTCCCTCTCTCTGCCTCTCCCTTTCTGTCTCTCCCTCTCTCTAAAACAAATAAACTCTTAAAAAAAAAAAAAAGAAAGAAAAAGCCCCCAGTTCTACAACCACAGGAAATGAAGTCTGCCAATAACCTGAGCAGCTTAGAAGCCAATTTTCTCCCAGCTGAGCCTCCAGATGATCATGCAGCTCAGCTGGCATCCTGATTTCCTCCTTGTGAGTCCCAGACAGGGGATCCAGCTAAGCTGGGCCTGATGCCTGGCCCACGGAAAGTGTGCAATAATAAATCCATAGCATAGAAAACTAGTACAGATTCTCAGCGTCAGCACATGATCCTTCAGTGGGAGAGCAATTTTTGTTCCTAGAACTTAAAATTCAGGTTTGGGAAAAGAAAGACACTTTACAGCTTTATTTATTTATTTATTTATTTATTTATTTATTTATTTATTTATTTATCTATTTATTTATTTTAAAGACTTTATTTATTCATGAGAGACAGAGAGAGAGGCAGAGATACAGGCAGAGGGAGAAGCAGGCTCCCCATGGGGAGCCCCATGTGGGACTTGATCCTGGAACCTCAGGATCACACCCTGAGCCAAAGGCAGATGGTCAACCACTGAGCCACCCAGGCGTCCCCACTTTACAGCTTTAGAAGGTCAATTCTTTCTCATCACACCCTGATTTCTTTAAAATCCTGGACAAGGGAAAGACTGGGTGGCTCAGGTCATGATCCTGGAGACCCAGGATCGAGTTCCGTGTCGGGCTCCCTGCATGGAGCCTGCTTCTCCCTCTGCCTATGTCTCTGCCTCTGTGTCTCTCGTGAATAAATCAATAAAATCTTAAAAAAAAAAAAAAATCCTGGACCGGAAGGGGGTACCTGGGTGGCTCAGTCAGTTAAGAGTCTTTCTTAGGCTCAGGTCGACCCTGGGATGGAGTCCCTCATGGGGTTCCTTGCTCAGTGGGGAGTCTGCGTCTCCCTCTGCCCCTCCTCCCACCTTGAGCTCACTTGCTCTCTCTCTTTCTCAAGTAAATAATCTTTAAAAAAAAAAAAAAAAAAATCCTGGCAGTAGGGCATCTATTTTCATGGTTTATTCAGGAACTAGGGGTCATTTACTTAGAGAAGGTGGGGCAGGAAACAAATTTGTATACATTTGAAAGGGGCAATTTTATAGGTAACAATGAGGAAGCTAGCCAATGGGCACTGAGCTAAGAGAAGGATGTAAAGTGCAACAAAACCACAGAGGATTTTACTTAAACCTGAAGTAAATTCTAAGAAGATACTTTTGATCTAAAACTCCCAGTCACAGCAGAGACCCTTACTTCTAAGTCAGGAGATGTCTCATCTCTATGCCAACTGCTTTCCATATCTTATCTCATATAGACTAATAATTAAGGATTTAACTTAGAAGTTTAGAAAATTTTCTGGTGCCCTTAGTGGAAAGATACCACACTTTATTTGGTAAAACCATGAAATCTTGCCTTTCTGGATTTCTAGGAAAAATGAGTAAGCTGTTGGAAAAGTTTCAGAATTGTGAATTGTTTGGTATCTTGAGAGCTCCTTAAACTATGTAATTCTAGAATTTGTGACAGATTGCTATGTAAACAAAAAACTAGAATTATTTTTTACAGCCTATCTAGTCTCTGTATTCCTTCCATATTTACAGTATTTGTTTCCCCACTAGAATCACGATGAAAGTAAATTAAAATGTTTTGCTTTATATTTGTTTAAAAATTTTAAATCCTAGTCAAAATGTACAGGAGGGGACCCCTGGGTGGTTCAGTGGTTTGGCACCTGCCTTTGGCCCAGGGCACAATCCTGGAGACCCGGGATCGAGTCCCACATCAGGCTCCCGGCATGGAGCCTGCTTCTCCCTCTCCCTGTGTCTTGCCTCTCTCTCTCTCTCTATCATGAATAAATTAAAAATTCTAAAAAATGTACAGGATTAAAACATGAGTATATTTTATCATCCTGAAAGTATGTTTTTCATCACCTTCCTATGAGCAAACCTTGTTAAAAAATTTTTAACCTAAAAATTAAAAGCATATATTACAAAAAGTACATTTTTAAAAATTCAAATCTTTTTTTTCCCTCAATAATAAAGTATCTTGGGACATGTTTGGAGGCAAACCTAAATAAAAGATCCTTAATTTTTGTTACTAACAGGTTTATTGAAATGTAATTTACATATCATACAAGTTACCCTTTTAAGATATATAACTCAGTGTTTTTTTTGTTTTGTTTTTGTGTTTTTTTTAAAGATTTATTTATTTTAGAGACAGAGCATGAGAGCAGGGGAGGGCCAGAGAGAGAGGGAGACAAGCCGACTCCCACTGAGCAGGGAGCTAATGGGCGCTTGATCTCACAACCCTGAGACCTGACCTAACCTGAAACCAAGAGGCCGATGCTCAATAGGCTGAGCCTCCCCAGCATCCCTAACTCAGTGTTTTTTTTTTGTTTGTTTTTTTTTAGTGTTTTTTAGTATAGTCACAGAGTTGTGCAATCACCACCACACCAGTTTTAGCACATTTTCATCACCCCAAAAAGAAACTCTGGATCCATTAACAGTTGCTCCCCATTCCCCACCCCACCCCCACCCCACACCCCATCCCTAGCCCTAGGCAATCACTAATCTACTTGCCAGTTGCTATCGATTTGCTTATGCTGAGTATTTCCTATAAACAGAATTGTGCCAAATGTGCAAAATGTAGTCTTTTTGACTGGCCTCTTCTACGTACATGTTTTCAAGGTCGTCATTTAAGAGTACTTCATTCCTTCTTATTACCTAGTAATATTTCTCAGCATGAATATGTTACATTTTATTCATCCATTCACCAGTTGATGGATCTTTGAGTTGTTTCTACTTTTTCATTATTATGAATAGTGCTGCTATGAATATTCACGTGCAAGTTATTGTGTAAGCACATATGTTTGTTTTTTTTTTTTAAAGATTGATTTATTTATGATAGACACACACACAGAGAGAGAGGCAGAGACACAGGAGGAGGGAGAAGCAGGCTCCATACCAGGAGCCCGACGTGGGACTTGATCCTGGGACTCCAGGATCGTGCCCTGGGCCAAAGGCAGGCGCTAAACCGCTCAGCCACCCAGGGATCCCCAAGCACATAAGTTTTTATGTATCGTGGCTATGTAAGGCTACGTGGAATTGCTGGGTCATTTGGTAATATTCTGTTTAAAGCTTATGAGGAACTGCCAAAGTGTGTTCTGAGGTAGTGCTGAGGGCTTGACGGGAGGCTCGATGTGGGGCTTGATGTCAGACTCCATCCCGGGACCCTGGGATCATGACCTGAGCTGAAGGCAGGAGCTTAACCGACTGAGCCACCCTGGAGTACGCTTTTTTTTTTTTTTTAAATGTGAACACACATTTGTTCCTGTACCATTTGTTGAAATGACTATTCTTTCACGATTGAATTGTCTTGGCACCCTTGTGGAAAAATCAGTTGACCACAGGGGCACCTGGGTGGCTCAGTTGGTTAAGTGTCTGCCTTCAGCTTAGGTCATGGTCCCAGGGTCCTGGGATCTAACCCGGAGCCTGGCTCCCTACTCAGTGGGGAGACTGTTTCTCCCTCTCCCTGCAGCCCCCCTTGTTTTTGCTCTCTCTCTGTCAAATGAATAAAAATTTTTTCAAAAAAATCCGTTAAATCTGAGGGCATACTTTCAATAACACTTAAAAATATTTTTAAAGTTTATTTTGTCTGATACTAGTATGGCCACTTTAGCTTTTTATGGTTCTGTTTGCATGATTGATATCTTTTACCATCTTTTCTTTACTCTTCTTCTTCTACTTTTTTTTTTTTAAGTAGGCTCTATGCCCAGCATGGGGCTTGAACTCACAACCTCAGGATCAAGGTGGCATGCTCCACTGACTCACTCAGCCAGGCACCCTCATCCTTTATTCCAACCTATTTGTATCTATGGCATAACAAATTACTACTAGTTTCGTGGCTTAAAATAACACATGCTTATAATCTCAGTTTCCATTGGTCAAGAGTTTGGCATAGCCTAATTGGATCCTCTGCTCGGGGTCTCACAGTTTGTAATCAAAGTATCAGCTGGGCTACATTCTTACCTGAAGTTTAGGTCCTCTTCCAAGCTCATTTATGTTGTTGGCATAATTCAGCTGCTGTGTTTCTAAGACCGAGACCATCAGCTCTTAGAAGCTACCTTTCTCATAGGCATTTTACAACATAGCTGTTTTCTTCGAGAGAGAGTGTCTTGGGCACCTGGGTGGCTTAGTGGTTGAGCACCTAGCTTCGGCTCCGGTGGTAGGTCCTGGGATCCAGTCCCACATCAGGCTCCCCACAGGGAGCCTGCTTGTCTCTCTGCCTCTCTCTGTGTTTCTCATGAGTAAATAAATAAGATCTTAAAAACAAAACAAAACAAAACAGAATGTCTTAAGGGCCCCAAGAGCATTGAGAAATGTATAGAATTGTTGAATTATTATATTGTACATCTGAAACTAATATAATATAGCACTGTATGTTAATTGTATTTCAATTAAAAAAGAAAAGAAAAGGAAGCCACTCTCTGTGGAGAATCTAAAAAAAAAGTGTCTTCGCTGACTCAAGTCTCTCTCATTAGGGAAGGTTTGGATTTGCTTTCAAGAGACCACCTGATTGGGCAGCCTGGGTGGCTCAGCGGTTTAGCACCGCCTTCGGCCCAGGGCCTGATCCTCGAGTCCCGCATCGGGCTCCCTGCTTGGAGCCTGCTTCTCCCTCTGCCTGTGTCTCTGCCTCTTTCTGTGTGTCTCTCATGAATAAATAAATAAAATTAAAAAAAAGAGAGAGACCACCTGATTATGCCAGGCACACTCAGGGTTATCTCCTCTTTAGATTAACTCAAAGAGAATGAATTATGGCTCTTACATCTGCAACACCCTCTCCACCTTTGCCATATTCTGGTGGTTAGAAGCAAGTCACAACTTCTGTCCACACTCAAGGAGTGGGAATCACACAACAGTGTAGATACCAGAGCGGCAAGAATCACAAGGGTCGGGATGCCTGGGTGGCTCAGTGGTTGAGCTCCTGCCTTTGGCCCAGGGTGTGATCCTGGGGTCCCCGGATGGAGTCCTGCTTCGGGCTCCCTGCATGGAGCCTGCTTCTCCTTCTGCCTGTGTCTCTGTGTCTCTCATGAATAAATAAACAAAATCTTAAAAAAAAAAAAATTCATAAGGGACGTGTTGGAATTAGGTCTGTTGATGGTTTGTAGGTAGAAGTGCAACTTCTCTGGATATCCCTTTTATCCCTTTGATTTTTGAAGTATGTGAATTTATTACTTATTCACAAAATTTTAAATCTTTGAAACTTTGCATTTGTCTTGCTGGAGTTTTGTCTTTTCTGACAAACCACTCTGTGTAGTTGTTTTTGTCTTGAATTCATTGAGTCACTGTGAGATCCTGATAAGATCACGGGCTCTGGGATCAGGCTGTGGAATTTTAAGCAAGATATTTAATCTCTTTGTGTCTTGATTTTCTTTTCTGTAAAATGGGGCTATTATAATACGTAATCAGGATGCTGTGAGAACTAAGTGAGCTGCCCGATAACACATAATCTTAGTGACACACAACAGTAAGCATTTATTTCAACGATCGTGACGTGGCTAGAATGGCTCTGCAGATCTCAGCTGGGCTTGGCGAGGCTTGACTCCAAGCTGTGTATTTGCTTTTGTCTGCTTCATTCTCATTCCTCTGGGACTAGCAGACTACCCGGAGGAAGTGTTTTCATGGCCATGAAAGAAGCTCTTCTCATGGTGGCAGCAGCTAGGAGCATAAAAGGAAAAGCACAACTGCATAAGCCTGTTTCACGCCTTTGTTTGCATCCTATTGGCTAATATTCTATTTGCCAAAGATAGTCACATGGCCAACCCCAAGGTAGAGACTTAGGTCAAGCCCATGGCAAGGAGTAATAAAGTATATTCCACATGTTGCAAAGCGATAGCAAGGATGTGGATGTACAACCATAGGGAAGAGAAAATTGTGACCTATACAGTTTAGTCTAAAATTAATGTGCAAAAGGGGCACCTGGGTGGCTCAGTCAGTTGAGCCTGACTCTTGGTTTCAACTCAGGTCACAATCTCATGGGTCTTGAGATCTAGCCCGTTGGGCTCAGCCCTCAGGGAGGAGTCTGCTTGAGGATTCTCTCCCTCTATTCCTTTTTTCTTGAGTGTGCATGCGTATGAGCTCTCAAATAAATAAATCTTTAAAAAATAACTAAAATTAGTGTGTAAGACATTTAGACACTTAGAGCCATCTCTGGAATATAACAAGTGGTCAATAATCTTTTCAATCATTGTACCAAATTTTTAAAAAAGAAATAATATTGTTGAATGCCTCTAAAAGGTTTGCTAGTTATATCAATAATACTGCTGTGCTTTAGAGCAAAGCTGGGGTAGGAATGTAAGATGGAATAACCACTCTGGAAAACATTTTGGGATTTTCTTAACAAGCTAAACACACACTCACCATATGACCCCAGATGCACTCCTAGGTATTTATCCCAGAGAAATGAAAACCATGTATGCATAAGAACGTGCACAAATGTTCATGGTAGCTTTATTTGTAATACATACAATTTGTAAATAACCCAAAGTCTTTTAGTGGGTGAATGGGTAAATAAACTGTGGAACATCCATACCATCAGGCATAAAAAAGATCAAACTATTGATACACAGAATAGACCTCAAGGGAATTATGCTGAGTGACAAAGAGCTATCTCAAAAGGCTGCCTAGTGTATGATTCCATTTATACAGCATTCTCAAATGACAAAATAATAGAACAGATGAGTGGTCGCCAGGGGTTAGAGGTGGAGTGTGAGAAGGGGTAGGACTCTAAGGGGGTAACATGAGGGATGTTGTGGTGAGAAAACAATTTTGTATCTTTTTTTTAAAAGATTTTATTTATTTATTCATGAGAGACACACACAGAGAGAGAGAGAGAGAGAGGCAGAGACACAGGCAGAGGGAGAAGCAGGCTCCATGCAGGGAGACTGATGCGGGACTCGATCCTGGGGCTCCAGTATCACGCTCTGGGCCGAAGGCAGGCGCTAAACTGCTGAGCCACCCACGGGTCCCAACAATTTTGTATCTTGATTGGTGGTGGTTACACAAATCTGCACATGTGGTAAAATTGCAAAGAACTACACATACACACACACACACACGCGCGCGCGCATATAAAACCTGTGAAATCTGAATAATGTCTGTGGATTTTTTTTTTTTATGTCTGTGGATTATATCAATATTCCTTTCTTGGTTTTAGTATTGTACTATAGTTATATGTTACCATTGGGGAATACCAGGTTAAGACTACACAAGACCTCTCTGTACTAATTTTACAACTTCTTGTCAATCTATAATTCTTTCTCTTTCTTTCTTTCTTTCTTTCTTTCTTTCTTTCTTTCTTTCTTTCTTCTTTTTCCTTCCTCCCTCCCTTCCTCCCTCTCTCTCTTTTCTTTCTTTCTTTCTTTCTTTCTTTCTTTCTTTCTTTCTTTCTTTCTTTCTTTCTTCTCTCTGTCTCTCTCTCTCTTTCTTTTTTTTTGAGAGAGAGAGAGACAGAGAGAATCCCAAGAAGGCTCCACCCAGCGAAGAGCCCAACATGACCCTTGATCTCACAACCATGAGGTCACGCATGACCTGAGCCAAAATTAAGAGTTGGATGCTTAACCAATGAGCCACCCAGGCGCCTCAATCCATAATTATTTCAAAATTTTTTTTCTTATCAAATTTTGAATCATGATAAAAAAGGCATCTCCTCTCCTAGGTTGTAAGAGTTCTCTCATAGTTCTTCTACAGTTCCATTTTGTGTTTTGAAATTTTTATCAGATTAGAACAGAAAGTACCTGTACATCCAACTACGTATACAACATCTCTTCTTAGAAGTTTCATACACGGGGATCCCTGGGTGGCTTGGTGGTTTGGCGCTTGCCTTTGGCCCAGGGTGTGATCCTGGGGTCCCTGCATCGAGTCCCACATCAGGCTCCCTGCATGGAGCCTGCTTCTCCCTCTGCCTGTGTCTGCCTCTTTCTCTCTGTGTCTTTAATGAATAAATAAAAAAAATCTTTTTTAAAAAATAGAAGTTTCATACACTTCTCAAAAACTCACCTGAAATAAATGCAAATGCAAATGTTTTTGGGGCCCAATGGTCTCTAGCTCAGTGAATGGTCTCTCCTGTACATTCTTACACAGCCAGAGGTAGAGAATCATCCCTGAAAATCTCTCTTCTGGGGGGGCCTGGTGGTGCCTTCGGCTCAGGTCTTCATGATCTTAGAGTCTCAGGATAAAGATAGGCAACACATCAGACTCCCTGCTCAGCGGGGAGCCTGCTTCTCTCCCTCTTCCTCTGCCACTCTCCCTGCTTGTGCTCTCTTGCTCTCTTTGTCAAATAAATCAATAAAATCTTAAAAAAAAAAAAAAAAAAGAAACAGAAAACCTCTCTTCCTTGTGGTCTACCCACTCCACAGTCAATCTTCCAGTGAGTTCATTAATTTGGCTTCCTAAGTATCTCTTGGAAACTTCTACTTTTCCTTCTTCTTCCACGGTCATAGTTAGGTAGCTATCAGTTCCTGTGGGATTGCTGCAAAACTAACTGGCTGCTGTGTCCATTGTGACCATCTCTTTTGTGTATTGGGTGAGGTTTTCAAAATGCAGATCTGGTAATATTACATACCCCCCCATTCCATCCTTCCCCGTACAAAGGAGTTATTTATTTATTTGAGCAGGCGGGGGGGGGGGGGGCGCAGGGAAGAGAAAGAGAGAGAAAGAGAAAGAGAATGAGAAGGGGTAGAGGGAGAGGGAGAAAGAGACTCCCTGAGATCATGACCCTGAGATTATGACCTGAGCCGAAATCAAGAGTCAGTCACTTAACCGAATGAGCCACCCAGGCACCTCACAAGGGGGGCATTTAAAAGCATCTTTGATGATTTCTCATTGTGTTTGGTTGGAAAAAGACCAAAATCTTTATTTTTTTAAAAGATTTTATTTATTCATGAGAGACACACACACACACAGAGAGAGAGAGAGAGAGAGAGAGGCAGAGACACAGGCAGAGGGAGAAGCAGGCTCCACGCAGGAAGCCCAATGTGGGACTCGATCCGGGGACTCCATGATCATGGCCTGGGCCAAAGGCAGGTGCTCAACTGCTGAGCCACCCAGGCATCCCAAAAGACCAAAATCTTTAAATGGCTTTATGGCACTGCATGATTTGATTCTTGTCTGTCTCTATTGCTTTTGACAACACTTTCTCCTTTAGCCTAGCCAAAATGGTTTTCTATTTCATTCTCCATCATCCCATGATCTCTCCTTGCCAGAGGGCTTTGGCACATGCTATTTTTTCTCAAGAATGAGAGGTTTGTTTTAGTTAATTTCTGTTTATTCTTTGGCTTACTACTTCCTCAGAGTTGCTTTCCTTGAGTCCCAGATAAAATATAAGTTTCTCATATATTTGAGAATACATGCTCCCATAATACTATATTCCTTCTGTATTCAAATATATTCAAAGCAGTGCTCAATTTATACATTGATATGTGATGATTTGCTTAGTATCTGTGCCCTCCCCTAAACAGCCTCATGAAACTATGACTGTGTCTCTTTTGGTTTATTATAATATCCTCATTGCTTAGCACAGTACCTGGCATACAGCAAGTATGCATAAATACAGATATTTGTGTAATGACTGAATTAAGGACTGGGGTTCTAATGATATGTTTTTTATTAACCCAGGCTTGCAATTTACCAGCTGTGTTATGTTGAACAGATTAATTTCTCTGAACTGCAGTTTCTTCACAAATAAAGTGAGTGCCTTAACCTGGGATTTTCAGAAAGCAGAGCTTAAGACAGAGGCTTCTGTGCCACTATTTTGTTAGGGAGTGTAACTCCCAAGAACAGAAGCAAGAAAGAGGGGGAGGGTGGAGCGAAGGAGGGAGAGAGACATATCAAGAATATGTTGTTGGGGGCACCTGGGTGGCTCAGTTGGTTAAGCATCTGCCTTCAGCTCAGGTCATGATCTCAGGGTCCTGGGACTGAGCCTCACATCAGGCTCCCTGCTCGGTGGGGAGTCTGCTTCTCCCTCTCCACCTCCCCCCACCTGCTCATGCTTTCTCTCTCTCTTCAAATAAATAAAATCTTAAAAAAAAAGAATATGTTGTTGAACGTGCTGCAGCTAAGTGCCACGGAGAAATCGCATAAAGGATCTCAAAAATCCATTTGAAGAGAGAAAGGGGAACTTTGCCAGCTTGAAGTGCTAACTCCTATGCACCTCCAGGTTCTTCTGCTTGGGCATGAAGTATGCTGACAGGCTTTGTTGCATAAGGTAGTTGGGGTTTATGGGGAGCAGCATGAGTACCTCCTCTGCAGGACTCTGGTGGGGGCTACTGGAGAACATGTCTGCCACATATTCAGTAGTCAATAAATAAAGTCATTGTTATTAGGAATATATATTTTGGTTCCCCAAATATCATAACCTTATTTCCTTCCTTCTCTTTTCTTTTCCTTTCTTTCCAATTAAGGTGATTTTGAAGTCTAGCTTGTGGAAAACAAAAACAGGGAAAAAAATGCTAGTAAAACTGAAAAAACAATGAAGTTGTGTAAAGTCTTAGTAATTTGAAGAGTGTGCATGAATAAACAGACCATGAGCATGCATTTTTGTGGACAAAACATGTGGCTCTTCATTATATTTATTACAGCATTGTTTGTAATAGCAAAGAATGGAAAACAACCTAAATGTCCATCGATAGGGGACTGACTAAATAAAAGTATGTTATGATAGCATACAATGCAGCTGAAACAAAGTATGAAGAAGCTGTTAAGTTTTTTAAAGATTTTATTTGAGAGAGAAAGAGAGGGAGGAGGCAGGAGAGAGAACACAGTGGGGGATGGGGGGTGAGGGATGAGGAGAGGCAGGAGAAGCAGGCTCCCCACTGAGCAGGGAGTCAGATGCGGACCCTGATTCTGGGACTCCAGGATCATGCCCTGAGCCAAAGGCAGAGGCTTAACGGACTGAGCCACCCAGGTGCTCTGAAGCTGTTAAGTATTGATAGAGAACGTTTTTTTCTAACATTAAGTGAAAAATAATGTGTATTATAATCTATTATTTGCATAAAAAAGGAAGGAGAATGTTTTCATAGTTGTTTGAATATACATTAAAAAAAAATCTCTAGAAGGATATCCAAGAAAGTGTTAGTAAAAGACATTTTACTGGGCAGCCCGGTGGTTCAGTGGTTTAGCGCCACCTTCGGCCTGGGTTGTGATCCTGGAGACCTGGGATGGAGTCCCATGTCGGGCTCCCTGCAGGGAGCCTGCTTCTCCCTCTGCCTGTATCTCTGCCTCTCTCTCTCATGCTCTGTGTCTCTCATGAATAAATAAATAAATATTAAAAAAAAAAGACATTTTACTACCAAAATGTGTTTATTTGGGAACACCAGAGAAATGCAATGCAGAACACGTAGGCTATGGAAAAACCATAGGCAAGTCCAGCAAACAAAAGAGAAAAATTTATGGAGAAGAGGGAAGTTGGGACGAGTTTTTTTTTTTTTTTTTTTTTTCCCCTAAATATTTGAGAGAGAGAGGAGAAGGCAGAGGGGGAGGGGGAGAATCTCAAGCAGACTCTCCACTGAGCCTGACATATGGTTCCATCCCATGACCCCAAGATCATGACCTGAGAGCTAAATCTGAGTCCCACACTCAAAGGACTAAGCCACCCAGGTGTTTTTTAAGGCTACTGGAGAAAAGTAAGGGTGATGAAAGTTTCTTATTGGCTGAGTTGCAGAGCTAGTTGATTTGTTGAAGGAAACGCAATATACACCTTTTCCCTGTCCCGGCCTGTAATTGATAGTTTCCTTTTGTGGATTTTTCTGTTGGGGGTCTGTAATTGAGGTAAGTGGGCTGGCTCCCCCTTGTAGCCTCCCCTTTCTAGCCTCCTGATCTCTATTGTAGTGAGGTTTCCCTTTATTGATATTCACAACAACACTGTTTTTAAAAGTTCATTTATTTCATTTGAATCATCTCTACATCCCAGGTGGGGCTCAAACTCAAACGGCAAGATGAAGAGTCCCACGGACCAATCTAGCCTTGCAGCCCCGATTTTCATCACTATACGATTTGTTGTCACGTTTGTTTTGTATAAGCACCCAAGTATTTTAATGCCTATTATTGCATAACAAATGACTCAAAACTTAGCAGCTAAGGACAACCAACATTTATTATCTCACAGTTTTTGTAGCTCAGTTCTGGAATGACTTAGTGGGGTGGTACTAACTGGTTCAGAATCTTTCCCGAGAGGGGCCCCTGGGTGGCTCAGTGGTTGAGCATCTGCCTTTGGCTCAGATTGTGACCCTGGGGTCCCGGGCATTGGGCTCCCTGCTGGGAGCCTGATTCTCCCTCTGCCTATGTCTCTGCCTCTTTCTCGGTGTCTCTCATGAATAAATAAATAAATTCTTTAAAAAAAAAAAAAGAATCTTTCATGAGATTGCAATCAGATGTGAAGTAAGGGTTTGAGTGGGGTTGGGAGCCCGGTTTTCCAGATGCCTCACCTCTATTGCTCTTTCCCATTGGACGTTTCCATAGCACTGCTTGACGGGCTATGATGTGGCATCCAGCCTCTCTCGGTGAATGAGGGGAGAATCTGAGAAGTAGAGACAGACAGAGGAGAGGGACAGGGAGAGGGAGCCGGAGCACAGGAAGCTGCAGACTTGTAGGATCTAGTCTAAGTCACACACAGCCACACCTGCCACATTCTGCTCATTGGAGGAGGGTGGAGGTGTCTGGCCCACACCCAAGGGAAGGGGAGTTAGGCTTTCTCTTTTGAGAGGAGTACCAGAGAATTTGTTGAAGTATTTGAAACCACCGGAGGAGAAGAGGTGAACAACTGGGGTGAACAGGGGCAGGGCTGGAAGAGAGAGTTTCACTCTATTTTTATAATCCTCCAACTACGTATTTGACTATCCTAAACACATTCATTACATTTCTTCCAAAAGGAAACATTTTAGGCTATTTGGGAAAGAATAGGGAGAGACATTAAAGAAAAAAAAAAGTTGAACAGGTGAATGGGAGACATTGACCCTTGCCCGGAAAGATAGGAAAGAGGGAGGGTCTCCTTCGGGGGGGCTCCCGCGCTCCTCCCCGCCCCATACTTAGCATTTTCACTTTCCAGGACGTGGGGTGGTGGTGGTGTGCGGCCGGAGTTTGGGATGATGGGTCTGGGGGGGGAGAGAACTCTGTAGCGAGAATGTTCGATGGGACGGTTTTACTGCGGCGTTCGTCCTTTCTTACAGCTCACGTCCTGTCACGATACACTTCTGTCTAGATCGTTCTGGGGCCGAAGCCTGTGGTCCCCGTTGATTCGATGCCGTTTCTGGATGACTTACAAGGCCCACCCTTCCGGCCTCCACCCCAGGCTCCGCACCTGGGCCCCGGGAGCTGGCCCGAGCCGGCCCAACCGGGAAGCTCGCCGAGACGATCTCACCTGTAATAAAATGGGGGGGGCGGGGGGCGGGGGGCGGGTTCCATCTGCACGAAGACGTGGCACGAAACCCAACGGCTTTATGGTCTCCATAAAAAAGGTCGTTGAGGTCAAGGGTGCTGACGCGTTCGGCACGAACCGTGCTCCCCGCGCCCCCCGGGTCCCACGTCGGGAGGCCACGGGCACGTTCTCGCGGGCGGCTCCGGACTCGTCCTGCCGCTTCGGTGCTCGCGGGACCACGCGGCCGCCCGCGAGCCACGCACCGGCCGTCACTCCTGCGGGTCCGGGCGCGGGCGCGAACTCTCGGCCGCCAGCGACGTCCTTCCTGGGTCTCTCGGGGACTCGGGGACCCGGGTCCCCGCCCTCCCCGGCCGCATCCGGGCCCCCACCCCGCCCCCCTCCCCTCCCCTCCCCTCGGGTCCCCGCCCCCCGGGACCCCCTCTCCCCGCCCCCTCGGGTCCCAGCCTTCCCAGCACCCCCGCCCCCTCCCCTCGGGTCCCCGCCCCCCGGGCCCCCTCTCCCCGCCCCTCGGGTCCCCGCCCTCCCCGGCCGCATCCGAGCCCCCCCGCCCCTCCCCCCGCGGTCCCCGCCCCCCCGGGCCCCCTCTCCCCGCCCCCTCGGGTCCCAGCCTTCCCAGCACCCCCCCCCCCCCCGGCCAACTCCGCGCATGGCGGCGTCTCGGGTGATGCGGCCACGGCTCGAGGCTGAGCGGGGTCCACCGTCCTTCGTGGGGGCCTCGCCGGCCCGATGCCGCGCCCCGATCCTCGAGGGGCGGGGGGGGAGGCGGCGGAAGGGAGGGCACGTCACGCGCCGCGGGCAGGAGCCGCGGGCCGGGCGGCCAGGGCGAGCGCCGGCGGAGACCCGAGGGCGCGGCAGCCGCGCGGAGCGGCGAGCCCCGCCCCCGCCCCCCGCTTCCGGCGCCCTCGGGCCCGCCCCGCGCCGGCGGTGCCACATCCTCCGGTGACGTCAGCTGGCGCCGCCATATTGGGAAGGCGCAGCCCCAGCCGCCGCCGCCGCCGCCGCCGCCGCCGCCGCCGCCGCCCGGAGCCCGGCTTCCCCCGGGCCGCGGCCGCACGAGCGGGGAGCGCTGCTCGCCTCGCCTCGCCTCGCCTCGCCTCGCCTCGCCGGCCCGCCCGTCTCGCGCCGGCCCGTCTCCCCATGACTGCCCCCGGCCCCGCTGCCGACGGACGTCGCCCGGGCGCCGCGATCTAACACGGAAGCCCGGGCCGCGGGCCGCGGGGGGGCGAGGAGGGAGGCCCGGCAGGTCCCGCGGCCCTCTCGGCGCGGCGCGGCGTCCCGGCGGGAGCCATGACCTCGCTGACCCAGCGCAGCTCGGGCCTGGTGCAGCGGCGCACCGAGGCCTCCCGCAGCGCCGCCGACAAGGAGCGGGTGGCGGGCGGCGGCGGCGGCGGCGGCGAGGACGACGCGCAGAGCCGCCGCGACGAGCAGGACGACGACGACAAGGGCGACTCCAAGGAGACCCGGCTGACCCTGATGGAGGAGGTGCTCCTGCTGGGCCTCAAGGACCGAGAGGTGCGGGGCGGGGGCGCGGCGGGGGCGGCGGCGGGGGCCGAGCCGGGGGCCGAGCCGGGCGCCCGCAGGCCCTGCCCGCGCTCCTCCACAGTCTCCCCGGCGCTCTGCACCGCTTCCCCCCTTTTCCCGCCTGTTTAACCCTCGGAGCCCCCCCCCCCCGCGCGGAGGGCCTGCTGGGGGGAGACCCCTGGGACCCCCAGCACCCCGCGCTCCCGCGGGCCCTGCAGGCCTTCGGACTTGGGGGGGCTCCACGGCTCTGCTTTATTGGGGGGGGAGACCAGAACCCACGCACACGCGCGCACACCACTTAACCCTGTGCCGTTGGGAATTTCGAAACATTTCAGTGAAGTGCTAATGGAGGCGAAAGTCCTTTTGCACCTGATAAAAAGTTAAAAGTCCCGACAAAATTCTCACGACGCCTCCCGGAAAAGGACTTCCCAGGTTGTAACTTTGCTTTGGGTAAGAGATTATTTTCAGCGTCACTTTTGCATGTCACCGGTCGACTAGTCTCCAGGACGCCGCGCCATCCGAAGGGAAGACTTCCTCTCCCTCGGAGCGCTGCACACGGCGGCTGTGGGGTTGGACCGAAAGGTCTCGCAGCCCCAGGTCTAGGTTAAAGCTGCCAGGGCGGTCTCGGTGGTGGGATTTCGAAAGGTTATTTCCAGCTCAGTGTCTTGGGTCTCAGTGTCTTTCACACACGGAGAAGTGGGAGGAAACCTACTAAGGTGGGATATCTGCATATTCTCCTAGGTTCTGTCGTTAAGGTTTTCCTAGGTTGGCTTCATCACATATCCTTTGATGTACGAAAGTGATTATTTTTAGAGACGTGCAGCTGATCAGCTGGATGAATGGATAGTCTGTAAGTCACACATGGGGAGGTGGTTCTAGAAGCTCGTTTTATCCCAGCACAGAAACTACACTTTTTAAGAGTCAAATAAGGAAAACACCGAGCTATCCCAAGTTTGTTTTGAAAATTTTTTTAAAGATTTTATTGATTTGAGGGAGTGAGCGAGCTGAGAGCAGGAGCAGGGATGGAGGGAGAGGGAGAAGCAGAGAGCCTGATACGGGGATATGGGGCTGGATCCCAGGACCCCTGAGATTATGACCTGAGCCCAAGACAGGTGCTTCACCGGCTGAGCCACCCAGGTGTACCTTGTTTTGGTTTTTAATAAAGTTTTCTCAGCTCAGAAAGGTGGGCAAAAAATTTGATCTTTATAAAACAATTTAGTCTTATTTCACCAAAACTTTATATGGACTGTGGCCTCCTAGTATTTAGTGATTTAGTGAAAATAAATTTACTTTGAGGGTATCCCGGGTGGCTCAGTGGTTGAGCGTCTGCTTTCGGCCCAGGGCCTGATCCTGAAGACCCGGGATTGAGTCCCACATCCGGCTCCCTGCATGGAGCCTGCTTCTCCCTCTCCCTCTCCCTCTCCCTCTGCCTGTGTCTTTGCCTCTTTCTGTGTGTCTCTCATGAATAAATAAAATCTTTAAAATTATTTTGATAGAAATGTCTAGAATATTTGTGACATCTAGGTTTCCCATTTGTAGGTTTTTTTTTTTTTCATTTGTAGGTTTTAATAATGATCACTTGAAAAGACCTCCCTCTGAGTGTGAAAGGGGCTCTCAGTAGGTTTCTTAACTACTGAGTTACGATGGGAGCAGATTGTATGTGAAACTCTTTTTTGTTCATTACGAAAACAATATATAGATCTTCCTTAATTTACGGTAGGGTTATATTCTGATAAGCCCATCATAAAGTGAGTATTTTAAGTTGAAAATGCATTTAGTACTAACCAACCAAACATAGTTTAGCTTAGCCAACCTTAAACATGCGCGGAACATGTTTTATGTTAGCCTACAGTTGAGCAGAATCATCTATCACAAAGCGTATTTTATAGTAAAGTTGAATAGCTCATGTAATTTATTGAATGTCGTATTGAGAGTGAAAAAACAATGGTTGAAAGTACATCCATTGGTTACCCTTGTGATCATGTGGCTATGCCTAGCAAATTGTATGCAGATCACTAGCCCAGGAAAAGATCAGAATTGGAAGTATTACTTTTGTACAGGCATAACATTGAAAAATTAAGTTGGGGATGGTCTGTGGATAGAATGTCTTAGAAATGTGATTTTTAGGAAGTATTCAACTTGCCAGATTTTTAAGCTTCACAATTTAGAATCTTGGTAATAAATATTTTACTTTAAGTGCCGTTCCCCCCCACCCCCCCTTTTGGAGCAAAAGTAACATTTTAGAAAATACCAAAAAAAGAAAAAAATGAAGATGGCAGTCATCTATATTCCTGAGTGAACAGTTTTGGTTTATAGTTTTTGATAGTTTTCTGTGTGGATACGTCCTGTGTGTAAAATTAAAACTTAAAGCCGGAAAACAAAAACCCCAACTAAAACCAAAATTAGCTTTTGGATTTGAGTCACTCCAAGTGAGAAATTATGGTGAAAAAGTACCTTTGTTTCCCAAATATGTGTTACTGGAAAAGGTTAAGCTGAAGCATATTGACTTGCTATGTTTCTGTGGTATTCATGAAGATAATCTAAAGAATTTGTTGAAGCTTACTGGTACTTAAAAAGGTAGACAATTTAGATTTCTTTGGTGGCAGGTAAATTGAAACCATGTGTTGTGCTTCTGTCAGGAGCCACTGTAGTTTGGCATCTCGTGGCTAAGGTCCAGACACTAGTCACTTCTGACCATTTCTTGTGATTTCAGCAATCACATAGAGAAACTTTTTATTTCCCCTTTTGCAGGCAAGCCCAGGGAATTGAAGTAGAGGTGGATGGGCTTGGGATTTGACATTGTTTTAGATTTAGGGTTTTACCTATATAACTTGTCTTCACATCTTTTTTTTTTTTTTTAATTTTTATTTATGATAGTCCCAGGGAGAGAGAAAGAGAGGCAGAGACACAGGCAGAGGGAGAAGCAGGCTCCATGCACCGGGAGCCTGATGTGGGATTCGATCCCGGGTCTCCAGGATTGCGCCCTGGGCCAAAGGCGCCAAACCGCCACCCAGGGATCCCTTCACATCTTTATAGTACTAATAACCAGACCTATAACCTTCTTCATTCATAAGTTTTGGGAGGTTTTCCCCCCTGTGTCTTCAACTTGTATCATTCTATATAGGAGGTAAGGAATTACTCTTACCTAGAGCCTAGGCGTTTATGCTTCTTAATAATTAAATTTATGGGGACACCTGGGTGGCTCAGCGGTTGAGCATCTGTCTGCCTTTGGCTCAGGGCGTGACCCCGGAGTCCCGGGATCGAATCCCACATCGGGCGCCCTGCATGGAGCCTCCTCCTCCCTCTGCCTGTGTCTGCCTCTCTCTGTGTCTCAAGAATAAATAAATACAATCTGTAAAACAAAAACAAGCAAAAAAAGATTTTAATTTGTTTGATAGTAAGTTTCAAGCTTTAGGGACAATATGTAGGTTAATTGACTGCTTTAGCTTACATCCATCTTTGTTATCTTTGGGTACTCTAAAGATATTAAAACCTAAAATTTAAGGTTAGGTTAGGTCATTAATGATGGATATATTACCGGGGTGTGTGTGTGAGAACTATTATATTTGAAATCCAAACAACTGAGAAAAAGTTAAGAAATCATAAAATGGTGAAAATTGGTTTTACTTTTTTTTTTTTGTTTTTGTTTTTAAGATTTTATTTACTCATGAGAGGGAGAGATGGAGAGATGGCACACAAGGGAGAGCCCAAGCAGGGGGAGGGGCAGAAGCAGGGAGTCTGGCTTGGGGTTTGATCCCAGGACCTTGGGTTCGCAACCTTAGCCAAAGGCAGACACTTAATCCACTGAGCCACTCAAGCACCCTTTACTTTGACTTCTAAAAAAAGCTGAGATATTATGGCTTTTTTTTTTTAATTTTTTTTAAATTTTTATTTATTTATGATAGTCACAGAGAGAGAGAGAGAGGCGCAGAGACACAGGCAGAGGGAGAAGCAGGCTCCATGCAGGGAGCCCTACGTGGGATTCGATCCCGGGTCTCCAGGATCGCGCCCTGGGCCAAAGGCAGGCGCCAAACCGCTGCGCCACCCAAGGATCCCGATATTATGGCTTTTTAAAAAATTTTTTTGTTCAAAAATGTATACAGGAAAGTGCATGTAAGTGTGATGAATTTTCACAAACTGAACACAACTGTTAAACAGCACCTAGGTCAGGTGCCTGGGTGGCTCAGTGGTTGAGCGTCTGCCTTCGGCTCAGGTGGGGATTCCAGGGTCCTGGGATCGAGTCCCACATTGGGCTCCTTGCAGAGAGCCTGCTTCTCCCTCTGCCTGTGTCTCTGTGCCTCTCTGTGTGCCTATAAACAAAATCTTAAAAAAAAAAAGCATCTAGAAATAGAACCACTTTCCAGAAGCCCCAGGTGATGCCTTTCAAGTTACTGCCTACTCCTCAAGGGTACCCACTAGCTTTACTTTAGAATTCAACATAGAATAATTTTGTCCATTTTGGACTTCCATTTGCATCTTTTGTTTTGCATTGTGACATCCGTATTGTGTGGGTTGTCATTTGTTCATTTTCTGTGAATTACCAATTTAACACATTTCTAATCTACAGTGTTTACAAAATGACATTGACTTACATTCTGAATCTAGTGCCCCTCCAGTTCTCTTTTTACTGAACAGAAGACTCGGCTTGCCAACAAGCAGATGGTCTGGCCTCAGATTTTCTATTAGGAGTATCTCTAAAGTCATTGTGAGGAATTTTTTCTTTTTTTGAATTTAGATATACATTTTACACTTTTTACCAGTGATTTTTCCTTTGTGGCTTTTATTAAAATACGGGTGTCCTAACCCCCTCTGCGATTCTGGTTGTTCAGTCTGGATGGAGCATCAATGACATAGATATTAAGTAAATCTTGGGGTGGCCTGGGTGGCTCAGCGGTTTGGTGCCGCCTTCGGTCCAGGGCCTGACCCTGGAGACCCGGGATTGAGTACCACGTCGGGCTCCCTGCATGGAGCCTGCTGCCTGTGTCTCTGCCTCTCTCTCTCTCTGTCTCTCAAGAATAAATAAATAAAATCTTAAAAAAAAAAAAAAAAGATATTAAGTAAATCTTTAGAGGCCACAGCAAGGATGGTAGGCTTAAGCTTGAATTCAACTTCCAAATTAAATTAGCAAGATTCCTGTAATCTCTCCCTATTTTTGAAGGGGAAAGGCAGCAGATGAGCCACATATTTTCCTTTCCCTATTTGATTTTTCCATAGCTGCCTCCAAGAGCCATAGAGTTTTCAGAATACCTCATAGAGAATTACCTCAAATAAGTAGTGTCATATGCTTTTTTTTTTTTTTTTTGCATTTTATTTCTTTATTCCCTCAGGACATCATTTTTAAATTATATTTATTAAAAATTTTAATTGAAGTATAGTTGATGTATTAGTTTCAGGTGTATAACAGTGATTTGATAATTATAAACATTTCAGAATCCTCGCCTTAATAAGTGTAGTTAGTATCTGTCAATGTACAAAGTTATTACCATATTTTGTTATTATTATTTTCAAAGACTTTATTCATGAGAGACCGAGAGAGGGAGAGAGAGGCAGAGACATAGGTAGAGAGAAGCAGGCTCCATGCAGGGATCCCGGGTCTCCAGGACCACGCCCTGGGCCAAAGGCAGGCACTAAACCGCTGAGCCATCCAGGGATCCCCAGTTATTACCATATTATTGACTAATCTCTATGCTGTACTTTTTATTCCCTTGACTTTTTATTTTATTTTTTTATTTTTTTATTTTTTTAAATTTTTATTTATTTATGATAGTCACACAGAGAGAGAGAGAGGCAGAGACACAGGCAGAGAGAGAAGCAGGCTCCATGCACCGGGAGCCCGATGTGGGACTCGATTCCGGGTCTCCAGGATCGCGCCCTGGGCCAAAGGCAGGCGCCAAACCGCTGCGCCACCCAGGGATCCCTCTCTTGACTTTTTAATTAATTTTAATTAATTTATTTAAATAGGCTTCATGCCCAGAGTGGAGCCCAACGCAGGGCTTGAACTCGCGACCCTGGGATCAAGACTTGAGCTGAGATCAAGTCTGACACTTAACTGAGTGAGCCACCCAGGCACCTCTTGATTTACTTATTTTATAACTGGAATTTTGTAACTTTTAGTCCCCTTCACCTTTTTCACTCATCCTTCCCCCCCTTTTTTTATTTTTTAAAGATTTTATTTTTAATTTATTCATGAGAGAGAGAGAGCGAGAGAGGGGCAGAGACACAGGCAGAAGGAGAAGCAGGCTCCATGCAGGAAGCCCGACGTGGGGCTCGATCCCTGAACCCCAGAATAACACCCTGAGCCGAAGGCAGATGCTCAACCACTGAGCCACCCAGGTGTCCCAGTGGAAAAGTTCTTAAATTGGAGTTAACAGATGGAGTTTAGAAACTGAGCACTCAGCAATTATGTGTGGATTTTTCTAGAGAAAGAGGACATAACTTTCATCATATACTCAAAGCACTTAGTGAACCAGAAGATTAAAAGATAACTGAATAGGAGCTGTTTTAGTTTAACTTTTTGGTTTTTTCTTTTCTTTTTTAAAAGATTTTATTTTTAAATAATTTCTACACTCAATGTGGGACTCGAACTCACAACCCCAAGATAAAGCATTGAACCAGCCAAGTGCCCTGCTTTACCTTTTAAAAAAAATTTTTTTTTTCTTTACTTTTTTTGGGGGGGGGAGTGCGGGGGGAAGGGACAGAGGGAAAGGGGAAGAAAGAATCCTAAGTAGGTTCTCCACTCCCAGCAGAGAGTCCCAATGCAGGGCTCCATCTTACAACCCTGAGATCATGACCTGAGCTGAAACCTAGAGTCAGGCACTTTACTGACTGAGCCACATAGGGAGCTGGTCTTTTTTTTTTTTCTTACTGAAAACTTACAGAAAATTCCAGGTTTCAGGGTTGCAGTGAGTTGGATTTGAGTTTTTGAGATTTGAGGTAGGAAGCTGACATTTCTGTAGCCTGGTCATCTTGTTTGAATGACATCACAAGCTGTGTAACTACCACATCTCGAATTCTAACAATGTCCATATTTTTATCATATATTTACTGAGCCAGTCCTTTGATGGAGTACAAACACTAGGAAGAAGACCTCTATGTACAAGGCCATTTTATTTTAGTTCTGTATGTCAGAACTCATTGTAAACTACAAAATGAAATTCTGTTGTTGTTCTAGAATTTTTTGATAGTGAATATCTCTTCTGGCATATACTATCACTCAATCAGTATTTATTAAGTAAATCATGTATTTTTTTTTTTTTTAATCATGTATTTTTGATGGGGGTCATGTGATCCCTAAGGGAATGAAAGTTGGTTCTGGGGATGGTAGGGAGAAGTTCTTACTTTTTACATATAAGCATAAATATGCATAGGTCGTATAAATAGGCAATGTATTCATCTTATTAAAATTGTGGGGGTGGGGAAAGGGTGGTTAGGGAAAAAATTCTGAAAAAGCTCCTTTAGGGAGCAGTAATGGAAAAAAAAGTTGAGAAACAGAGATGAATCAGTATTGAAAATACTAAGTTTGTACTCTTAACCTGAGGTTTAGAAAATTCTCATAGGAATTTTTATTGTAATAGAATTTGGCTTCTAGTTCAGTAGTGGGAGGAACAATTTTAGGGTACAACTGTAGGAGGTTTTTATTTTTTTTTTTTGTAGGAGGTTTTGAGTGAGATTTTAAGATCAAAGTTGTTCTTGTTGATAGTGCTTAGGTAAAGTTTTGTGAGTTGTCCCATTCCCCCAATACCTTCTAGGAGAGCCTGGAAATTAAAGAACTACATATAAATTGCTAATGGTTATTTTTACTCTGGTTTCGTTTTCTAGTTTCAGTTTCTTAAAAACCATTTTTAAAGCTTTATGTTATATGAAATAAGCTCAAAATAACATTTAAGTATTGTACTTTAAGAAAAAAGAATAACTTAAATTTTTTTCACTGAAATTGAGCTCGTCCTTTAATTTTGGATCTATATTACCTAAAATGGAAGCAGGTTTAGTGTCCATAGGTTCAGTTTAACCCAATTACTGAACACATTCTGTATATCAGTCTCTTCTTGGTGGTGGGGTTTCAAAGAATAATTTCTTACCCTCAAGGAGTTTCCAGTCTATGTAGAAGACATATGCAAATGATTATCATAAAACAGATTGCTGACTTTCATGAAAGTACATGTTAAGTGTAGCATGGAAATAGTGGTGGTGGTGGGGGGAAATAGCATCCCCACTATGTTTTGGATCAGCAGCCAAAAGACTGCCATGTTCTTGACTTCCTGCCTTGCCCTTACTAGTTAGCCTGCCTTGCCCTTGACTAGTTAGAACAACTAGGATAAATGATTTTAATTCTTAGACCCAGTGCTAAGTTTTCCCCGGGCAGAATGGGCTTACGTTTGTGGGCTGTCCCATAACTTCTAGATTATAGGGGTCCCCTGAATTGGTATATGTGTAAGTGCTTTGAAAACTGCAAAGTACTGAATGAATGCAAATGGGTAATTACCTAGCCCCCAGAAGCAACTTAAAATTTATCATGGTATTGATATGTATTTAATATTTTCCTATTTTTATTGTTTCTTGACCCTCTTTTAATTTATCTACTGGGCTTAGAACATTCCTCTTCTGACCCCTATATCACCATTTCTTCCCACCTTTCTGTGGTCCTACCACCTGTCTTTGATGACCCCACCCTCCACCCCCTTTGGGGAGGGAGGTGATGGGATGAAGTCCTTGCCACCTGACTTCTTCTCTTAAGATGGTAGGGCTGGGTTTTCTGGAGAAGGCTTGGCTCATAATCCTTTCTTTTATAATTTATTTAATTGAAAAAGATTTTCCTGTTTCCCTCCTTTTATTTTTCATTTTCCCCTTGCTATAGGTCCTTTGGCTACCAAGGCCTTCCCTGAGGGGGTTGAAAGTAGGGAAACATGGGAACAGCAGTTTCCAAAGTTGTATGAAATTATAAAACAACTTTGTGCAGGACTTTTTGTTAAATGAGTCTAGGGATAAAGTAACCAGAAAAGTCTTAGTTTTCACAGGCGTATAGTCTAGTAGTGGAGAGACACATGAGAATTAAAGTAAGCGTAAAGTAGCATCATCCTAAGTGCCACTCGAGTAGTGGAGACAATGCATTTTTAGTTCAGAGGAAGTAGTGAATTAGGCTGAGGCTGTTCAGGAGAATGTCAGGAGCAGAGGGGAGTTGAGCTGGGCATTGTACTACTTACAGAAGAAGGATGGGCATTCCGTTCTAGGAGAGGAGGGGAGGCTGGGCCTTGCAACAGAATCTCCCAGGAGATTCTATTCACAAAGTAGTTTGAAGCTGACTGGAAATTGGTTTGGGATTAACTTTCATTTGATTGTCACAAATATTCTTTTAAGGACTCCTCTCAGCCAGGTGTCTCATGCATCTGTGAAATTTTTTTTTTTTAAAGTGTTTGTGTGTGTGTGTGTGTGTGTGTGTGTGTGTGTTTAAATCATCATTAGATGTGGTCACTTTATTGTTTTTTTTTTTTTTAATTTTTATTTATTTATGATAGTCACACACACAGAGAGAGAGAGAGAGAGAGAGGCGCAGAGACACAGGCAGAGGGAGAAGCAGGCTCCATGCACCGGGAGCCTGATGTGGGATTCGATCCCGGGTCTCCAGGATCGCGCCCTGGGCCAAAGGCAGGCGCCAAACCGCTGCGCCACCCAGGGATCCCTCTATGAAATTTTATTTTATTTTATTTATTTATTTTATTTATTTTTTATTTTTTTTTAATTTTTATTTATTTATGATAGTCACAGAGAGAGAGAGAGAGAGAGAGGCAGAGACACAGGCAGAGGGAGAAGCAGGCTCCATGCACCGGGAGCCCAACGTGGGATTCGATCCCGGGTCTCCAGGATCGCGCCCTGGGCCAAAGGCAGGCGCTAAACCGCTGCGCCACCCAGGGATCCCTTATTTTATTTTATTTTATTTTATTTTTTTTTAATTTTTATTTATTTATGATAGTCAGAGAGAGAGAGAGAGAGAGGCAGAGACACAGGCAGAGGGAGAAGCAGGCTCCATGCACCGGGAGCCCGATGTGGGATTCGATCCCGGGTCTCCAGGATCGCGCCCTGGGCCAAAGGCAGGCGCCAAACCGCTGCGCCACCCAGGGATCCCCCTCTATGAAATTTTAAATTAGAAAATTGTTTAAACATACATTGTAGTGATTTTCGTAAACTATTGGATGTGTTTAGAAATGATTGCTTAGTTTGAATTTAAGGTAATCTGTCTATCCATCATCCATCTCTTGTTCTCAAATAGATGAGGATCTTTTATGATCTGGGCCCACTGACTGCTGGGCTAGAAAGATTAAAATGGTTCCGTTCTACAGTCTCAGTAGTCTTGTGACTGATAGGTCTGAAAGAGTAAAAGGAAAGCTGGAGGTTCTTGATTTTTAAATTTTTTTTTTATTGTCACAAAATATATGTCACGTAAAATTTACTATTTCAGCCATTTTAAAGTGTATAATTCAGTGGCACTAAGGACATTCAGATTGTTGTGATGTTGCAGCCATCTGTAGAACGTTTTCATCATTCCAAACAAATTATACCCATTAATCACTAACTCTTCATTTCCCCATTTCCATTAGGTTCTGGCAGCCACTACAGATGATCCCCAACTTACAGTGGTCTGACGTACAAGGTTTTTTTTTTTTTTTTTTTTAATTTTGTAAAGATTTTACTTATTTATTCATGAAAGACACACGGAGAGAGAGGCAGAGACACAGGCAGAGGGAGAAGCAGGCTCCCTGCAAGGAGCCCGATGTGGGACTCGATCCTGGATCCTGGGATCATGCTCTGAGCCAAAGGCAGACGCTCAACCACTGAGCCACTCAGGCGCCCCTGACTTACAATTTTGACTTCATGACGTGAAAGGGATATGCATTCAGTAGAAACCATACTTGGAATTTTGATCTTTTCCCAGGCTAGCAATGTGGTCCAGATACTCTCCCCTTATGTCTGGCAGAGGATAGTGAGCAGCAGCTGCCAGTCAGCCCTGTGATCAGGAGGGTAAACAACTGATAATTTAGAACTATTCTGAACTGATAACAACCATTCTGTTTTTCACTTCCAGTACAGTTTTTAGTATATTACATGAGATATTGAATACTTTATTATAAGATGGGTTTTGTGTTAGTTTTGCCCAATTATAGGCTAATCTCCATGTTTTGAGCATGTTTAAGGTGGGCTGGGCTAAACTATGATGTTTGGTAAATTAGGTGTATTAAGTATGTTTTCAACTTAAAATTATATTTTTGACCTACAGAGTGGTTTATTGGGATGTCACTCCATTATAAGTTGATGAAGATCTATATTCTACTCCTATATCTGAATTTGACTATCCTGGGTGCCCTATGGAAGTGGAGTCATGCATTTGTCATTTTGTGTCTATTTTACTTAGCATAATATTTTCAAGTTTCAATTGTGTTATAGCATGTATTGGAAATTTCATTCCTTTTTGAGGCTGAATAATATCCCATTATATGTATATACTACATTTTGTTCATCTGTTGATGAACATTTTTAGTTTTTTCTTTTTAGCTGTTGTGAATAAGTTTGCTTTGAACACTATTGTACAAATAACTGTTTGAGTCCCTGCTTCAGTTCTTTTGGAAACATACATTAGAAGTGGGATTGCTGGAACATATGGTAATTCAGTGTTCAAATTTTTGAGGAACTACCATATTGTTTTCCACAGCGGTTGGACCATTTTACATTCCCAGAAGCAAAGCACAAGGAAAGCATCTTCTGCACGTTTTGGCCAATACTTGTTTGTTTTTTTGGGGGTGGCGGCGGCGGCGGTGGTGGTGATAGCCATTGTAACAGGTGTTAAGTGGTTTTGATTTGTATTTCTCTAATGATTGGTAATGTTGAGCATCTTTTTATGTGCTTATTAGACATTTGTATGTCTTCTTTGGAGAAATATCTATTCAAAGTTTTTTCCTGTTTTTTTTTTTTTTTTTTTTTTTTTTTTTTTTTTTTTTAACCAGGTTGCTTTGTTGAGATTTAGACGTTTTCTTATATTCTGGATATTAATCACTTAGTAGATATATGATTTGCAAATACTTTCTTATGTTATATGGGTTACTTTTCACTATATTGGTAGTGTCCTTTGGTCCACAAAAGTTTTTAAGTCTGCTTTATTTATTTATTTTTCTTCTGTTGCCTGTGCTTTCGGTGGCATATCCAAGAAGTTATTTCAAAATTTAATGTCTTGAAGCTTTTCCGCTGTTTCCTCCCATGATTTTTATTATTTATTTGTAAAGATTTTTGTTTGTTTATTCATGAGAGACAAAGAGGCGGAGACATAGGCAGAGGGGCAGAAGCAGGCTCCCTGTAGGGAGCCTGATGCAGGACTTTATCCCAGGACTCCAGGATCACAACCTGACCTGAAGGCAGACGTTCAACCCCTGAGGCACCCAGGCATGCCCTCCCGTGATTCTTAAAGTTTTAACTCTCATGTTTAGGTCTTTGATAGTTTTTTTTTTTTTTTAAATTTTTATTTATTTATGATAGTCACACACAGAGAGAGAGAGAGAGGCAGAGACATAGGCAGAGGGAGAAGCAGGCTCCATGCACCGGGAGCCCAACGTGGGACTCGATCCCGGGTCTCCAGGATCGCGCCCTGGGCCAAAGGCAGGCGCTAAACCGCTGCGCCACCCAGGGTTCCCGGTCTTTGATAGTTTTGAGTTAGTTTTTGTGTATGGTGTAAAGTAAGGGTCTAACTTCATTCTTTTGTATATGGATATCCAGTTTTGTCAATGGCATGTGCTGACAAGATTGTCCTTTCTTCATTGAATGGTCTTGGCACACTTGTCAAAAAAAATCATATGACTGTACATGCAAGAATTTATTTCTGGGCTCTATTCTAGTCCATTGGTCTGTATTGTCTTTATGGTAGTAGCACATTGTTTTGATTACTCTAGTTTTATAATAAGTTTTGAAATCAGAAGTGTGAATTTTCCAACTTTGTTCAAGCTGTAAATTTTTTTTTAAAGATTTATTCAAATTTATTTATTCCTTCTTTGCTCTGAGTTTATATATAAATAGAGGCTTCCCTTACCTGTCTTCCTCCCATCTCTATCTGCGACTCCTTCCTTTTTGTTACAGGGAAAAGGGTCTTCCACTTAAAGTTAACTCCCTTCCTCACCTCAGTATATTCTCCTTTGGGGACTGTGCTCTCTCAGCTCTCCCTTTTCCTCCATTCATCTCTTCTAGTAAGTGCACATTAGTATTTGCCATCATGGCTTTATTTTCCCCATACCTTTGTAGATGTGTTCTGATTATAAATCTTGTTATTAGTAACTTTACTTACTTTCAGTGGAATTGGCATTGAGAGTCTAGGGTTTGTATTTTTATGTGATTTCTTTCACTGGTGTGTGATGTGACTCTTCTCTCACCTCCAGATTTCTTTCTTTCTTTTTTTTTTCTTTTCTTTTCTTTCTTTTCTTTCTCTTTCTTTTCTTTCTCTCCAGAGAGAGAGAGAGGCAAAGATCCAGGCAGAGGGAGAAGCAGGCTCCATGCAGGGAGCCCAACGTGGGACTCGATCCCAGAACTCCGGGATCACGCCCCAGGCCGAAGGTGGTGCTAAACCTTAAGCCACTGGGGCTGCCCACCTCCAGATTTCTTAGATCACATTTTGGTTGATGCTTTTGCCTGGTCTGTGGAACAGTGGCAGCCTTTTCCTATTCCTATAGTGGAAAATGTATTATCATCTTAGTAGCTAGTAAGAGGATTCCTCTGAAGGGAGGAATTCCTGTGGCCTGTTGTCCAGATTACAGTGAGGAGGGGGAGAGTGATTCTCTCATCACCAGTAGAGTGGGCAAGAATGCTGGGTGCTGTGGGGAGTGGGTAAAGAAGACCTGCAGTTGAGGAGTGTGCCCAGACAACATGGGAAATGGTAGGGAATGCTCTAAGGAGACAACCTGAGCAGAATATTGGATGAGATTTGGCATGTTACTTGACAGGAAACTACCATTCTAGACAGTATATTATTGACAGGGTATATATGAAAATAACTATATGGGAAAGTCATCTTTCTAAAATATTTTACACAGCTGAGGAAGAAAATTTGTTGTCCAATAATGAGAACTAAGTTATGAGGGGTAGTTTGTGTGGAATAGGGAAAATAAAAAATCATTAGTACTTTAGGATTTTTTATTTTTTAAGATTTAATTAGTTTGACAGAGAGCTCATAAGCAGGAGAAGTGGTAGGCAGTGGGAGATGTAGAAGCAGGCTCCCCACCGAGTAGAGAGCCCTGGGCCTCAATCCCAGGACACTGGAATTGTGACCTGAGCTGTGGGCAGACACTTAACCCACTGAGCCATCCAGGTGCCCCATACCTTAGGACTTTTATTTTTTTTATTTATTTTTATTTTTTTTTACCTTAGGACTTTTAAACAGAAGTTGGAAATGATACTGGAGGCAGTTGGAGGTTTTAAAGATAGCAGTAATGCTGTAAGCTAGATTTTTAGAAACCATTTCCTTAAGTGAAGAAAGAATTGATAGAGAATCAGGAGTCGGGAAGATTGGTAGTATGCTTGAGGTTACTAGCATTTGTGAAATTTGGTGCCGGGGTCTTGGATACTGAGGACACAGGCTTGATTGGAAAGATAGTTTTTATAGAAGAATTAATAGGATTTAATTACCATTAAAGCTTAGAGGAGAGAAGATGATTGGTTTGAATTTAAAAAACTGTTAGGGTAATAATACTTTCTTAATTATTTTCTTGTAAGAGCCTGTACTCCTTGTGGGTAAAGGAAATAAAATCAGTTCAGCTTTTATTCCTTTGACAAACACTTACAGAGGGTCGGTCTACTGTATGCTAGGCACTGTACCGGGGAAGACAGATACCTCTATCAACACACAAATTTGCATATATGTGTGTATAATTACACATTGCGATCGTTATTAAGAAGAAAAATTAGAGTATGCTGTGAGAAAGTGGGAGTGGGGGGAGGATACAGGGAAGAACTTTCCAAGGAAATGTTTAGGCTGATACTCAATGAATAGGAGCCACAGCCAGTGAAGACAGGTTAGTTGAATATGCTCCAAGGCTCTGAGGTGAGACAGCTTGACTTGGTTTAAGGAACTGAAACATGGTTCAGGCAGGTGTGGGGTGATGGGGGTAAAGGCCTGAGATTATGAACACACAAGATAGGGTTTTACAAGTCAGGTTAAGGATGTTGTATATTATCCTGAGTGCAGTTGGGAAGCCATTGAAAGATTTTGGGGAGTGATATACCTAATTTTCATTAACAATGACAATAAAAGTTCTGGGTAGAAAATGGATTGAACAAAGGCAAGTGATGAAAGTTGGGTGGGAACATTTTGGGCTATATTATTTTAGTCTTATTTTAAGTGAATTTGCTCATGTTTATTTTTCAGTTAAAAACAGCGAGATCTCATTCCAGTATTGTTTTGTAACCCTTTTTCTCTTAATGATATATAGTGGACCACCTTCTCATGTTAGTAAATATGTATTGACTTGGTATATATTTATGGAAAAAAATTCAGATGGCATAGAAAGAAATACTGTGTCTCATTATTTGCAGTGACTGTGTTATAGAACGTGTTATTTGATGTACCATAATTAATAGGTGTGCATGTTGTGGATTTTCATTTATTTTTCTAATGGCCTGGAAATCGCAGTATTACTTTAGCTTTTCATGTTTTTATTACCAGGTTCTCCTATATAATCTCATCCTTGTCTCTACCTGGCAGCCAATTCTTACTCATTTGTAGCTGAAGCTCTTTTCATCTTACTGTAATGCCCTAGGCAATGTTAGTTACTCTCATCCCTTTTGCTTGTTGTGTATCTAACACCTACCACAATGTCTAGTGTATTCTAGGTGTTTATGCATATGTATTAGTCTGCTGGAGCTGTCACAATAAAAAAAAATACCAAGAGAATTGGTTTAAACAAGTTTCTTCACAGTTCTGGAGGCAGGAAGTCTGAAGATAGGATGCCTACCCGGTTGGGATTCTGGTGAGATTCCTCTTTCAGTGTCCTCACATGGCAGAGAGACACAGCAAAATCTCTGGTATCTCTTCTGAGATACACTCATGACTAACTAAACCTAATTATATGTCAAGGGCCCCATCTCCAGTTACCATCACATGGGGGTTAGGGCTTCAAAATGTGAATTTTGGGGGCACACAGTTCAGTTCATAGCATGTTTTTGGAATGAAGGAATAAATGTGAATGGTTGCCATTTTATTCATATTCGTATATTCATATTGAATCACAATTTTATTTTTATTCCATTCTGTGACTTCTGTCTTAAAGATAACCATCTTGATTATGTTTATCACCTCTGCCTAGCAATGTTTTGGCACTCAATAGATATTTATTGAATTAAAATTATATTTTCTTGGGACTGTTGGGTGGCTCAGCGATTCCGCTTCTGCCATTGGCTCAGGGCCTAATCCTGCTTCTCCTCCCTCTGCCTGTGTCTCTGCCTCTCTCTCTCTCTCTCTCTCTCTGGCTCTCATGAATAAATAAAAACAAATTCTATTTTCTTATTTCAAGAATTAAGAAATTATGTTTTACTTTATGCAGCTTTGTGTCTGCTTCCCAAACGATAGTGATTTTCTACAAGAATATCATACACACACCAACATCTAATAAACAAATGTGTTATAATGACTTGGTAGAAAACTTACATGCTTTCATTATTATATATACTTTTCAAAATGTCTTCAACTTAAAATACTGACAGTGTGATATAGTGGTGGAAACACAGTATTTAGAGTCCCAGCACTGTGGCTTTAGAGATGTCTGTTTCTGGAGTGTGAACATGGACATATTTCTTCTCTAAACCAGACTTTTCTTTTCATTCTTTCTTATTTTAAATTTTATTTTTAAGTAATCTCTACACTCAATGTGGGCTTGAACCTAAGATACTGAGATCAAGAATCGTATACTGTACCAACTGAGCCAGCCCTGTGTCCCTAAGCCTCAGATTTTCCAAATGTAAAATGATAGTATTATACTGTGTTATTTGGAGATGAGATGATAATTTATGTGAAAACAGCGTTGCAAACTGATATGTTTTTGTACTGTGTTTATTAAGTAAGTCCTTTAGTGCTTCCTAGAGAAGAATTTAGATTGGGATTATAGTTGGGTTTTGTTATTAAGATGGTGTTAAATACTCTTTAGAACTTCACTGATCATGAGTGTACATTTTCCCATGGAGCTTTCTTTCTTTTTTTTTTTTTAATATTTTATTTATTCAAGAGAGACATAGAGGCAAAGATACAGACAGAGGGAGAAGCAGGCTCTGCAGAGAGCCAGATATGGGACTCGATCCCGGTGCTCCAGGATCATACCCCGAGCCAAAGGCAGACACCCTCAACCGCTGAGCCACCCAGGCATCCCTTTGCCATGGATCTGTTAAAAAAAAATTCATTTGTTTGAAAGAAAGTCAGTTCGTATTTTTTCTAAAAGATTTTGTTTACTTATTTACTTATGAGAGATACAGAGAGGCAGAGACACAGGCAGGAGAAGCAGGCTCCCCGTGGGGAGCCCGAAGCAGGAATTGATCCCGGAACCCCAGGATCACACCCTGAGCCAAAGTCAGATGATCAACCACTGAGCCACCCAGGCATTCCAAAAGGAAATCAGTTTGTCTTACACTTAGTTTTGTGTCTCAGTATTGAAGAGATTAATGGCAGGTGTGGAAAGAAAAATGAGTATCGTAGTCCTTAACCACAGGGATTACCCAGTGGAGGGGAGACCTGAAACTGAACCCTCAATATACACTATGTTTTTTTTTTTTTCTGCACATGCATATTTATGATGGTTTAATTTATAAATTAAGCACAGTAAGATTAAGAACTAATAATAATAAAATAGAGCAGTTAAAACAATGACCTGTAATAAAACTTAGGTGAATATGGTCTTTCTTAAAATGTCTAATTGTACTGTACTCCCCATTCTTCTTGAGATGATTTGAGATGATAAAAATGCCTACATGATGAGATGAAATGAAGCAAATGGGTAGGGACATTGTAATGTAGCATTAGACTGCTGTTGATCCGACCCATGAACTCAGGAGGACCATCTGCTTCTGGAATGTAGTTGAGCATGGGTAAGTGAAACTGGATAAAGGGGCAAGGGGGGACTACTCTGATATCTTCTTTCATTTTCATGGGGGCTCAAGTGAAGCACACCTGGATTACCCATTAAACAAATAGATCTTGGAAGGCAAGACAGAATAATAGAGCCAGGGCTTTGGAGCTAGAGAGACCAGTTTCAGTTCCTGCTTTGCCACTCAGTAACTTTGGCAAGTTCTTTAATTCCCTTGAGCCTCAGTTTGATTATCTTATGAAAATGGAATAATAATGCCTACTTTATAAGGTCTCCAAGGATTAGACATGGTGTACATTAAATGCCTAGCCCAGTTTTAGCATACAGTAGATACTTAGTCTGTGGCGGACTATGAGTATATGGAGAAAAAAGGATTTGGGGAGGATATGTTTGAAATGTTAATAGAAGTCATCCTTGAAGGAGTGGGTGAGGATGGAAGGGGAGAGGATGAGGTAGGGACTTTAATTTTCTCTTGTATACTTCCATTTGAAAACAATTGTTAAACAAGTGAGAGTGACTGAGCTGTCTCAAGAGGAGTGTATAAATAAGACAACTGGTCCCTGGCTGGCTCAGTTGGTGGAACATGTAACTCTTGATTTCGGAGTTGTGCGTTCAAGCCGCATGTTAGATGTAGAGATTACTTAAAAATCTTAGAAAGAAATGTATACATAGGATGAGACCACTGAGCGTTACACTTAAGGAATAAATGGAGAAGAGTAACCTGTAAAAGCCTGAACAGGAGCTGCTGAGTAACATAGCCAAGTGATGTTATGGAAGCCAGGGGAGGAGGAGGGAATGTTAACAACATCAGCATTAGATGTTGTACTGCAGTTACTTAAGAGATTTGTTGAGAACTGTATCAGATTGCATTGGTTTGATAGTGAGAGAGTTATTTTTTGGGGTACCAACCCTTGCCCCATGCGTTTGCAAGTTCATGTATATATAGCTTTTGACTTCCCCAGAACTTGACTATTATTAGCCTCCTGTTAACTGGAAGCCTTACTGATAATGTAAAGTCTATTGACACAATTTTGTATATATATAATCTGTATTCTTGGAATACATTAGATAAAAGGGGCTCTGGGATGGCTCAGTTGG
This sequence comes from Canis lupus dingo, assembly GCF_003254725.2. Classification (NCBI taxonomy): domain Eukaryota; kingdom Metazoa; phylum Chordata; class Mammalia; order Carnivora; family Canidae; genus Canis; species Canis lupus. The sequence continues at coordinate 75,750,632 of NC_064246.1, forward strand.
TTAAGTGTCTGCCCTTGGCTCAGTCATGATCCCTGAGATCAAGCCTGGGATTGACCCCCCACATTGGGCTCTGTGGTCAGTGGGGAGTCTGCTTCTTCCTCTTCCTCTGCCCTTGTCCCCACTTGTACATTTACTCTCTTGCTCTCTCAAATAAAATCTTAAAAGTTAGAGAAAAAATGTTGTTAAAGTCCTAAGGAACAGGAAATACAGTTGCAGTTCTGTATTCTATAGTGAAAAAAATGTACAGATAAGTGGACCCGTGTAGTTTAAACTCATGTTGTTGAAGGGTCAACTGTAGTTTGAAGGAATTTGGGGTCAGTGGGCAGGGTATAGAGCAGGACTGGTCTATGCCCTTTTTCTGAAATAGGCAAACTTGAGGATGTTTGAATGTCAGTAGGAAGGTACTATTATTATATAAGAGGTTTAAGATACTTTAGGAGGACGGGAATTGTGAGGAAAGGTACTTCTTGAGGTAGGAGAGCATGGGTAAAAGGATGAGCTTTAGGCAGTTTTCTTATTGTAACCAGACAAAAGAATGAGTATGGACAGAGTTCAGTTTATTGGTTTGATTCATTGCTAGAAGTTGAGGCCATTCCTATCAGATGGTATTTACTTCTTATGAAGTCACCTGCTCGCTCCATAAAGCAGAAGCATAAAGATAAAAATGAGCCAAGTTCAGAGACTTGAGGAGAAGGGAGTTTTGAAATAGTGTGTTAAGAGCTTTGATGAGGGAAACACAGAAGGATTTGTCAGGTATCATTGATGTCTTAGTTTAAGTTGTATTGAGATGGCAAGGTTTTTTTCCCCCCACTAGCAGTTCAGAAGCACAGAAAAGGAGAAAGTGGATAGCTGGATTGATCTGGAGTTGTTGGAGTTTGACCAGGCAAATGCAATGGAAGAAAAACAAAATGGATTTAAGAAATTAGCAAGAGTAGTTGAAGTGCTGCATTCTGGGCTTGTTTTCCCTATTTTTGAATTGGGAATAAAAATAATACTTCAGAAGATTATTATGAAGGTGTGAGTTACTACATGTTTAGTGTTTAGAATAATACTTGGCATGTGAGTGCTCAGTAAAGTCGTGCTGGTCAGAGTTGAGGGTAAAAATGGAGGGGACTGATGTAAAGAAAGGAGGGAGGTTTGGGATTGGAGTCCCCACAAAATTGAAGAGGAATTGGATGTAGATTGAATTAATTACTTGGATTGGGTTCTAACAGATTCTTGGGGTTTGAGGCTGGTATTAAAGTTCCTAGGGGAGTGAGAGTTCTTAGCCTGGAGTCAGTGGTAGAAATCAGAATAAAACATTTGAGTGGGAATAAAGAATTTCTTTAAAAATAAAAAATTGAAAAAACATAAAAAATTGAAATATAGTTGACATATATTAGTTTCAGGTGTATAACATAGTGACTCAACAATTATATACATTACAAAATTCTCACCACAATAGATGTATTTGTCATCTGTCATCAAACAAGGTAATTGCAATATTATTGACTATATACCCTAAGCTGTACTTTTCAACCTTGTGACTTATTTACTTTATAATGGGAAGTATATATCTCTAAATTGCTATTCACCTAACCCCACACCTTCCTCCCCTCTGACAACTGCCAGTTCCTTATATTTATGATTCTTTTTCAGTTTTTGTTGGTTTGTATTATAGATTCCAAACATAAATGGAATCATAGTAGTTGCCTTTGTCTGACTTATTAGCATATTTTCTAGACCCATTCATATTGTGAAGGGCAAGATTTTATTCTTTTTTATGGCTGAATAATATTTCATTGTGTGTATATATACAGTATCTTCTATATCCATCTGTCATGGACACTTAGATTGCTTCCATATCTTCGCTGTTGTGAATAATGCTGCAGTAAACATAAGAGATGCATGTATCTTTTCAAATTAAGTTAATGGATTGTCATTGCTTCTAGGACTTTTTAGTGCACAAGAGAGAATGTATTTTCTTTAGGGGACAGAGCTAGCAAACACTTTGGGAGGGAAAAATCAGTTTATATATTTTTTGGTTCAAATTTAACATAGATTTTTAGTTTACCCACTGAATTTTATACTTGTATCTCCTTTTCTCATTGAAAATCTTGATTTCTAAAGTATTAACTTGTTATGGTTTACTTTACTTTGTGTATTAGAGTAGTTTCAGGGCGCCTGGGTGGCTAGTTGGTTAAGCGTCTGCTTTTGGCTTAGGTCATGATCTCGGGGTTCTGGGATGAGCCTTGCATTGAGCTCTACACTCAGTGGAGAATCTACTTTTCCCTCTCCCTCTACCCCTCACCTCCCTCTTCTCTCAATAAACAAATAAAATCTTAAAAAAATACACTAGTTTCAAAATAATAATGTCAATATTACTACTAATTGACTATTGAGATCAGTTTCTGTGCAGCACTTTAAAAAAACAATTAATTAATTTTAGAGAGAGAGAGAGAGAGAGCGTGCGCATGAGCTGGGAGGGACAGAAGGAGAAGGGGAGTGAGAATCCCAGGTAGGCTCCACACTCAGCGCAGGGCTGGACATGGGGCTTGATCTGGTGACTTTGAGAGCATGACAGATGCTTAACCCACTGAGCACAGTGGGTGCCCCACTGTGTAGTACTTTCATGAAGGACGTACATTTAAAATGCTGCCTTTTGTTCTTTCTCTTTCAGTCCTTCCTTCCCCTATTGATAATTTTTAGAAAGTTGATTCTGGATTTATCTTTTCAGTTTTTCATAGTAAGATTATATGTTTATTCATTCTTGCTCCTCTCCTCCATATGCAAAAGCATTTATTTATCATGTATGTTGTTTGGTGTCTTCCTTTTTACACGTTATAGCCTGAAGATTGTTATCTATCATTATATGGAGGTCTTTCATGGCTCCCTACTATTTTATTATGTGTATATCTTTCTGTATTCATCAGATCCCTTATTGATGGATATATGGGGTGTTTCCAGACTTTCCCAGCTTTGTATAATGTCATATTTAAGAACTATGCAATATATTGTTTCATATTTATGATTTTTTTTCACAGATTCCTGTAAGTGGGATTATCTAGTTAAAGGGTACATATGGGGATCCCTGGGTGGCGCAGCGGTTTGGCGCCTGCCTTTGGCCCAGGGCGCGATCCTGGAGGCCCGGGATCGAATCCCACATCGGGCTCCTGGTGCATGGAGCCTGCTTCTCCCTCTGCCTATGTCTCTGCCTCTCTCTCTCTCTCTCTCTGTGACTATCATAAATAAATTAAAAAAAAAAAAAAAATAAAGGGTACATATGGGACAGCCCCGGTGGTGCAGCGGTTTAGCGCCGCCTGCAGTCCGGGGTGTGATCCTGGAGGCCCGGGATCAAGTCCCGCGTTGGGCTTCCTGCGTGGAGCCTGCTTCTCCCTCTGCCTGTGTCTCTGCCTCTCTCTTGCTCTCTCTGAATAAATAAATAAATCTTTAAAAAAAATAAATAAAGGGTACATATGATTTTTCTAGATTTCCAGATTCCCCTTGGTAGGAGTGGTATCAATTTTGCCTTCCCATTATAGTGTGTAAGAGTGTCTATTCTTTGTTAACAGAATATGTTGTCATTTTATTGGACTTTTTGCCGGTCTTTATAGGTAAGCATTGTCTTCTTTAGTTTTAAAAATTGTGATAAAATATACCTAGCATGAAATTAACTATTAACCATTTTTTAAAAAAAGATTTTATTTATTCATGAGAGACACACACAGAGAGAGAGAGAGAGAGAGGCAGAGACACAGGCAGAGAGAAAAGCAGGCTCCATGAAGGGAGCCCTATGTGGGACTTGATCCCAGGACTCCAGGGATCAGGCCCTGAGCTGAAGGCTGAGCCACCCGGGCCGCCCCACTATTTAACCATTTTAAGTGTATCGTTCACTGGCATGAGGACATTCTCATTATTATGCAACCATCACCACCATCCATCACCAAAACAACTACATCATCCCATACAAAAACTCTGTACCCTTTAAATAATGACCCTGAGATCATGACCTGAGCTGAATTGAGTCATATGCTTAACTGACTGAGCCACCCAGGCGCCCCTATATCTTTTGCTTTTTAAAAATTAAGTATCAAGGGGTGCCTGGGTGGCTCAGTCAGTTAAGTGTATGTCTTCAGCTCAAATCATGATCTCAGGGTCCTGGGATCAAGTCCACTTTGGGCCCTGGCTCAGCAGGGAGCCGTTTCTCCCTCTCCTGCTGCCTTTTTTCTCACCATGTGCTTTCTCTCAAATAATAATAAAATCATTAAAAAGTCAGTATTGATCTTTTAATTTTTAATTTTTAGGATTTGGTATTAGAGATAGTAGCCTTATATCTGTGATATGGTAAATGTCTTTTTTTTTTTAAGATATTCATTCATTCATGAGAGAGATGCAGAGCGAGGCAGAGACTTAGAATGAGAAGCAGGCTTCTCACAGAGAGCCTGGCTCGAGACTTGATCCTTGGACCCGGGATCATGCCGCCCTGAGCCAAAGGCAGATGCTCAGCCACAGAGCCAACTCAGGTGTCCCTGTCCTACATTTTCTTTTTCCTTTTTTTTTTTTTTGAGATTTTATTTATTCATGAGAGAGATACACAGAGAGAGGCAGAGACACAGGCAGAGGGAGAAGCAGGCTCCATGCGGGAGCCCAATGTGAGACTCGATCTCGGGACTCCAGGATCACGCCCTGGGCCAAAGGCAGACAGATGCTCAACCACTGAGCCACCCCGGTGTCCCCTGTCCTATATTTTCTTTAGTTTTTTGACTTGCAAACTTTAAAAAACTTGTATAATTTGTCAGTCTCTTTGTTTCTTTTAGATCAGGTAATAGCTGGAAAGTTTTTTCCCTACTCTTAGGTTATGAAGATATTCATCTCTTTTTTTCTTCTAGTATTTACATTGTTTCATTTTACATTTTAGTCTCTGATCCATTTGGACCTTTAGAAATATAATATGAAATATGAATCCAGTTTTCTTTTTCTAAATAGCTAGGCAGTTGTCCCAATTAGGGACATTGTCCTAATTAGGATATTAATTAAAATATCCATCTTTCCATCCTAACACTGATTTAAGATTATAGTTTTATATATTAGATCTCAATATTGTCTTAGGTTTCTTCCTAGATTTTATTATTTTGGTCTGTTTGTTCATGTACTGGTATGGTATCCTATCATTTCATTTCAAGAGACTTTAAATCTGTTTTACTCTCTAGTAGGGCAGTTTCATTTCTGTTCCTCACATATTGCTCTCTCCCCCTCCCAAGTTTTCCTGGTTATTCCTTGTATTTATCTTTATGAACTTTATTTTTAACTTCTATAGCTCTTGGAAAAAACAAAACTCATTATTTTTATTGGGATGATATTAAGTTTATAAGTAGGAAGAACTGATGACATTTTAATGTTTCTGTATCTAAGAGTGAAACGTTTCCCATCTTCCTGTTTTTAAGTCTTGCAGGGAAATTTTAAGCTTTCTTCATACTGGTTTGCCTAGATATTTTCTTTTTTTTGGTTAAGATTGTAAATGAGGTCTTTGAAATGATATTTTTGGGAGTTTGGGTGACTCAGCTGGTTAAGCGTTGCCTTTGGCTTAGGTTGTGATGCTGGGGTCCTGGGATTGGGCCCCACGTTGAACTCCCCGATCACCAGGAGTCTGCATCTGCCTCTCGCCCTACTTGTGTGTGGGTGCTCTCTCACCCTCTCTCAAATAAAATCTTAAAAAATAATGTTTTCACTTTTTATTATTTCCTTTTTATTATTTGTATATGGTATTTGTTGATGTTTGTCAATTTTATAGTCCTGGTTCTTTTCTGAATTCTCTATTGTCTAGTAATTTTTCCATTTATACTCTTCAGTTTTTCTGGGTATCCAGTTATTTATTTTTTTTGGTATCCACTTATATCTCCTGCAAATGTAATCTTACAGTTTTTCTGTCTCTGTTTATTCTTGTCTAATCTTTGAAGTCTGTCTTTTCCTGAAGTCATTGTCATTCTCTTCATCAGTTTAGTTATTTTTGCTGAACTTTTTCACTGTTAATTCTTTCAAAATAATAAAAAGTTCTAGGATTTCAGAAGTAATTTCACATACAAAAGCGTCTTAGTTGTCTTTTTGGTAACAGCTTTATTGGGATGGAATTCACATGCCATAAAATTCACCCACTTCAAGTGTATAATTCAAGGTTTTTTGTAACACAGAGTTGTGCAGCTGTCATTACAATCAATTTTAGAACAGCTTCATTACCCTCAAGGGAAACTCAGACCCTTAGGTCATTACCTCCTTTTCCTGTCTCTCCACTACTAGGCCTCAGCCTATGCTAGTTATCGTATACTGTGTAACAAAATTTAGAAGCTTGAAACAGCAACCTTACTTTATTTCATAATTATCTGTGGATCAGTAATCTGGGCATTGCATGTGGCTCAAGGTCTTTCATGAGACTGCAGCTAAATTGTTGGCCAGAGAGAGCTTCAGTTTTATCTGGAGGCTCCAACTGGAGATAGGATTCTGTTTCTTGAGGGTTGTTGGACTGAGAGCCTCCGTTCTTTGCTAGACATGTCTGTGTAGATCAGGTCAAAACATGGCAGCTGGCAGAGCAAGGGAGGAGGCCCAAGATGGAAGACCATAGTGTATTTGTAACTAACCTCAGAAGTGATGTACTATCATATTTGTCATACTATGTTAGAAGGAAGTCTAGCCTATATTCACAAGGAGGGGAATTACATGAGGGTATGAATACCAGGAAGCAGGGGTGGGTGGGTGAGTGGGTGGGTGGGTTGTTTATTTATTTATTTATTTATTTAGAAGGTTTTATTTATTCACGAGAGACACAGAAAGAGAGGCAGAGGCAGAGGCAGAGGGAGAAGCAGACTCCATGCGGGAAGCCCGATGTGGGACTTGATCCTGGGTCTCCAGGATCATGCCCTGGGCCGAAGGCAGACGCCCAACTGCTGAGCCACCCAGGCGTCCTGGAAGCAGGGGTTATTGAGGGCTATCCTAGAGGCCGCTTCTGTACAGGAAAAGGATAGCTAACTTTTTTTGCGATCTGTTTTGTCTTTTGTTGTTTTTTTCTTTTAAAGATTTTATTGAGTGAGAGTGAGTAAGCTCAAGTGAGCACAAGCTGGGGTAGGGTGCGGTGGGGGGGGGGGGAAGATCAGAGAGAGAGGGACAAGTAGACTCCCTGCATGTGGGGCTCGATCCGAGGACTCTGAGATCATAACCTGAGCCTAAATGAAGAGTTGGACCAACTGAGCGACCCAGGTACCCGTATTTTTTGGTTTTTAACCCATATTCTTTCTGATGATAAGCTACTTTCTTTAGGCCTCATTAATTACCTCAATGTACCAGGATGTTTGGGTTTTAGAAAACAGGGGTGAGGGCAGCCCCAGTGGCGGAGAGGTTTAGCGCCGCCTGCAGCCCGGGGTGTGATCCTGGAGACCGGTGATCGAGTCCCACGTCGGGCTCCCTGCATGGAGCCTGCTTCTCCCTCTGCCTGTGTCTCTGTCTCTCTCTCTCTCTGTCTGAATTAAAAAAAAAAAAAAAGAAAGAAAAGAAAACGGGTGATTTTTAGATTTCTGTGTATTCCAGAACCTATCAACCTGAGAGTCTAACTTGGATTCTTAAAATCTAAATGTAGTACATGCTTGCCATACTTCTGTAACTGTTACCAGTGTGTTATGTATGATATCCCCACATTTTCCTGCCAGTTTGACATTTAAGAAGATCACACTATCAAATGAAAACTTGGAATTTTTCTTGTCCTCTTCTAGGCTATGTATAACAGTGCCAAACACCAGTTTTCGGGTACCTCAATTATAAATGCTTATCTATCCTGAGATATGTTAACTTTATTCTTCAGACAGTTCTTTATATGCTATTAGAGAGTTTTTAAGGGGCTCCTGGTTGGCTCAGTTGGTTAAGCATCTGCCTTCAGCTCAGGTCAGGATCTGAGCCCTTGGGATCAAGCCCTGTATCCTGCTCCCTGCTCAGCAAGGAGTCTGCTTCTCCTGCCTCTGCCCCTTCCCCTATTCTCTCAAGTAAATAAATAAAATCTTAAAAAAAAAAGTTTAAAAAGTAATCTTGATTGACTTGGAAACACTTTTTTAGAAATTAACAGGATTGTGTCTGGTTTTGCTGTAAGTCACATACCCCCTTTAGGGAATTCTAAATTGGTTAGAATCATATTTGTGGAGTGCTTCATTGAATTCTGTCTCTTTTAAGATGTAGATAAAAAAATGGAGACACAGAGAGGTATAAATGACCTGCTTCAAATCCTGTAAAAAGTTCCTTGTGGCTAGGGCCTCTATTCAGGTTTTTTCACATGTGGTCAGCCTTATTCTCGCTGCGTCTCAGTGACACTCTTTGTGTAAAGATTTTTATTACCTAACTCTATTTCTTGTTATGGGTTTATTCCGATTTTTATTTCTTCAGTTGGCTTTGGTAATATGTTTTTCCAGAAATTTGAAGATTTCATTTAATTTAATTTTTTGGCATACAGTTGTTTATAGTGTTCCTTGTAGTCCTTTAAATTTCTGTAGGTTTGGAAGTGATGTCCCTGGTTTTATTTTATTTATTTATTTTTTAGAGATTTTATTTATTCATGAGAGACCCAAAGAAAGAGAAAGAGGCCGAGACACAGGCAGAGGGAGAAGCAGGCCTCATGCAGAGAGCCCGATGTGGGACTCGATCCTGGGTCTCCAGGATCACGCCCTGGGCTGAAGGCGGTGTTAAACCACTGACTGAGTCACCAGAGCTGCCCCCTGGTTTTATTTTTGACTTTGGTAATTTGCATATCTTTTTCTTCTCTGCCTTTCTCTCTCTCCTCCATTCCTGTTTTAACTTTGATTTTTTTTTTTTTTTAAGAAATAACTTTTTGTTTCATAGATCCATCCCCTTATCCCAGTTTTTGTATTTTGCATTTCATTGGTTTCTGTACTAATTTTTATTATTTTCTTCCTGTCGATTGATTTGGATTTAATTTGTTCTTTTTCTAGTTTCTTAAGGTGGGAGATGAGGTTGTTGATTTGAGACCTTTTGTAATATAGGTATGTAATGGAAATATAAATTTCTTTTTAAACACTACTTTAGCTGTATTCCATAGATTTTGATACTTTGTGTGTTTATTTCCATTTAGTTCAAAATATTTCTTAACTTTTTTGATGATTTCTTTGACCAGTGGATTATTGAGAAGCTATAGATTAATTTCTAAATGGAAATTTCCCAGATTTCATTCTTTTGATTTCTAATTTAATTCTCTTGGAGTAAAACATACTTTATATGATTTCAGTCCTTTTAAATGCATTGTTTTATAGGCTACCATATGATCCATCTTGGAGAATATTCCAGGTGTGCTTGAAAATCATGTATATTTTACTTTTGTTTGTTGGAGAGTTTTATAAGTGCCATTTAAGTCAGCTTGGTTGATAGGGTTGTTCAGTTTGTATCTTTGTTCTATCAGTTATTGTCAGTGTAGTCAATTACTGTTACTGTATATTTTTCTTCTCTTGTCAGTTTTTGCTTCATGTATTTTGGGAATCTGTTAGATATGTATATGTTTTATAATTGTTACATCTTCCTGATGCTTAACTTCTTTATCATATGAAAATGTTTTCCTTTGTTCCTCTTAATTTTTACTCTGAAGTCTACTTTGTCCTTTACATACCTGTTCTAGTTTTCTTTGATTTGTATTTGCATGTTCTTTTTGTTGTAAAACCTGTTTGTGTTTTGGAATCTAAACTGTCTTTTGTAGACAGCATATGGTTAGGTCTTCTCTCTGCATCTCAGTGACCCTCTTTGTGTAAAGATTTTTATTACCTAATTCTGTTTCTTGCTGGGGTTTATTCTGAGGTTCATTTCTGAAGGTTTTTTGACCAGTTTTTTTAATCTTTTTTTAAAAAGATATGTTTATTTGAGAGAGAAGAGCATGTGCACATGCGCTTGAGTGGGGAGAGCGGCAGGAGGAGAGAATCCTCAAGCAGATCCCCACTTAATGTGAAGCCTGCCACACACCATCCCACAACTCTTGAGACGATGACCTCAGTGGAAACCAAAAGTCCGACCTTAGCCAAAACCAAGAGTCAGGTGCTTGACCATCCAGGTGCCTCAGTCTTTTATCTGTGATTGGAGTATTTAAATTGTTCACAATTACATAATTATTGATAGAGTTGGGTTTATGCTAGCACTTATGCTCTTTGTTTTCTATGTCAAATAATCCTTTTGGTTCCTCTGTCCTCCTTAAAGTAGGAAGTTACACCATTTAAGTTTCCTCCCTTACTTCTTTTCTTCCTTCTTTATATTAATTTAGATCTTTTTCTCAATATTTAGAAATTATGTCTTTATCACATTCTTCAAATTAATACTCCTTTAATTCCAGTAAAATACAGAAACTTTTCTTCAATATAGCTTTATTGACTCCCCCTTCTTTTGTGCATTATTGTTAGAAATATTACAAATTTTAAAAAAATATTACAAATTTATGTTATAACCCCAACAGTGGTATTTTATACTTAATTTTTATGCAACTTTTGCATAAAAATTATTATTTTTATTTTTAAAGTTTTTATGTATGTATTCATGAGAGACACAGAGACACAGGCAGCGGGAGAAGCAGGCTCCTCACAGGGAGCCCGATGTGGGACTTGATTCCAGACCCCGGGATCATGCTCTGAGCTGAAGGCAGATGCTCAATTGCTGAGCCACACAGGCATTCTGCAACTGTTGCTTTTTTTTTTTTTTTTTTTAAGATTTAAAAATTTATCTATTCATGAGAGACACAGAGAGAGAGAGGCAGAGAAGCAGGCCCCATGCAGGGAGCCCGACGTGGGACTCGATCCCGGGTCCCCAAGATCACGCCCCAGACCGAAGGTGGCAACAAACCGCTGAGCCACTGGGGCTGCCCAACTTTTGCTTTTAAATAAATTTTTAAAAGGCAAAAGAAAATGAAGTTTTAAAAATTATTTAAAGATTTTATTTATTTATTTGACAGAGAGCAAGCACAAACGGGATACAGCAGAGGGAAAGGAAGAAGCAGCCTCCTCACTGAGCAGGAAGCCTGACATGGGGCTTGATCTCAGAATCTAGGTATCATGACCTCAGCCAAAGGCAGATGTTTAACTGAGCCACCGAAGGGCCCCAGAAATACACAGTTTTTTAAAATTTGCCTTTGTATCTGTCCACTGTATGGATTTGAAATACCATCAGACTTTTAGCAACAGGACTTCCTTTGGTTAATACCTTGTAAGGTTGACCTGCTAGCAACAAATTCATTTTTTGTTTCACATTCATTTTTGAAAGATAATTTTGCGGAGTATAGATTCTTGGTTGATCGTATTTTTTTCTTTCAATGCTTCAAGTGTGTTCTCTCAGTGCCTTCTAGTCTCTATAGTCTCCAGAGTTTGCAATGAGAAGTTAACTGGTAACTGTGTTGTTCCTTTGTATATGATAAAGATTTTTCTCAGAAGTTTGATTAGTAGGTGTCTAGGTTTGATGATCTCTTTGTGTTTATCTATTTTTTAAAAAAATTTTTATTTTATTTATTCATAAAGATAGAGAGAGAGAGGCAGAGACACAGGCAGAGGGAGAAGCAGGCTCCATGCAGAGAGCCTGACCTGGGACTTGATCCAGGGTCTCCAGGATCACGTCCTGGGCTGCAGGTGGCGCTAAACTGCTGTGCCACCGGGGTGGCCCTCTTTGTGTTTATCTAGTTTGGAGTTTGTTGAGCATCTGGATCTTAGATGATTATTTTCCTAGTTTGAGAAGTTTTCAGCTGTTCTTTTTCCTGCATTTTCCTCTCTTTTTTGAGATTGTCCTTTTACTCCTGGGAGTCTTGAAGGCTTTCTTCTTTTTCTTTTTTTTAATTGAAATATACTTGACATTCTTCATTTTCTTTTTCCTTGCTGTTCTTTTTCATTTCATACCTACTATTGAGTTCTAGTGAACTTTCCATTACAGTTATTAATTTTAACTATAGAATTTTCATCTCTTTCCTGAGATTCTCTATTTGATGAATCATTGTCTTTCTTAATGAGTCATTGTCATTCTTTCCTTTAATTCTTTAAATAGGATTTCCTTTAGTTCTTACCCATTAACTTAGTAGAATGTCCCTCAGTTTGGATTTGTCTGTTGTGTAATTTTTTTTTAAATGTATATCTTAGTGTTATGTGTGTCTTCTTAATTCTTTTAGTGTATGTGTGCTTTTTTACTTTTGTAAAATTGGGGATATCAGGTTTAATTTTGCTTCTGACTGGATGAGATTAATTAGGATGTGGCACTTAAATTGTTAAGTCCTTATTTGCCCTATTATAAATGATAATATGGGTAGGTTGGACTGATGTTTGTTTATGAAATAAGCAGGTGCACTTATAGTCATAATCATTTTATTTGAGATTTCTTAGTCTTAGTGCTTGTATGTGCTTGTGAGCAGAGAGAGGAACAGAGGGAGAGAAATTCAGGCAAGCTCCATGCTCAGCCGGGTTTATTCTTGACCCCCCGTTCATAATCTTGAGTCAAAATCAAGAGTCAGATATTTAACTGACTGAGCCACCCAGATGCCCTTAGTCCTTTTAACTTTCAGTTTGCTTCTGTTATTTTACTTGTAATGAACACTGTGTAAATAAGTTACATAAATCTTTCTGTACATATTTCCTGACTAAAGGTCCATAAGAACTTTTTTGAATGTGAACTTTAACAGTATGAACATTTAAAGAGGGTTTTTATGTATTAATGCTTAATGATATCATGTATGTATGTATACATAAAATTTCAACTTAGGAACATACTTTATACTATTTTGTACCTCCTTTTCATGTTATGGGTATATATATCATGTTATATGAGGGAAAATTGTATAATACTTCTAGTTGTATCCTTTTTATGATATTTACATGATACTCTGGTTGTATCCCCTCTTCCAGTATAGTTTACATACAGTGTTATATTTCTGGTGTATAATATAATGATTCAACAATTCTATACATTACCCAGTGCTCATCATGAAAGTGTACTCTTAATCCCCTTCACCTATTTCACCTATCCTCCCACCCACCTCGTCCTTTGGCAGCCATCAGTTCTCTGTAGTTAAAAGTTTGATTTTTGGTTTGTTTCTTTTTTTGTTTCTTAAATTCCACATATGAATGAAATCCTATAAATCTTGTCTTTCTCTGAATTACTTTACATAGCATTATACCCTCTAGATCTATCCATGTTCTTGCAAATGGCAAGATTTCATTCTTTTCATGGCTGAGTAATATTAGTGTGTGTGTACACATGCACCACATCTTCTTTATCCATCTATCAGTGGATACTTGGGCTGCTTGCATAACTTGGCTATTGTACATAATACAATAAACACAGGGGTGTATGTATACTTTTGAATTAATGTTTTTGTGTTTTTGGGGTATCCAATAATGTGAGTACTAAATTGTAGGGTTTTTCTATTTTTACCTTTTTGAGGAATCTCCATACTGTTTTCCACAGTGGCTGGACCAATTTAATTCCTAACCAGCAGTGCATGAGGGTACCTTATTCTCTGCATCCTCACCAAAACTAGTTTCTTGTGTTTTTGAATTTTGCCATTCTGACAGGTGTGAGTTCATATTTCATTGTGGTTTTGATTTACATTTCTCTGACAGTGAGTGATTCTGAGCATTTTTTAGGTGTCTGTTGGCCATCTCTGTGTCGTCTTTGGAGAAATGTCCATTCATGCCTTCTCATTTTTAATTGGGCTATTATTTTTTGATGTTGAGATATATCATTTGTCAATATCTTCTTCCATTCTGTAGGTTGTCTTTTAGTTTTGGTGGTTGCTTCCTTTGCTGTGCAGAAGCTTTTTATTGTTTTTTTTTTTTTTTTTTTTTAAAGATCTTATTTATTTATTATTAGAGCATGAGTAGGGGGGACAGGCAGGGGGAGAGGAAGAAGCAGACACCTTGCTAAGTAGGGAGTCTGACAATGGTCTCGATCCCAGGACCATAGGATCATGACCTGAGTGGAAGGCAGATGCTTAACTGACTGAGCCACCCACATGCCCCTATCTAGTTGATTCTTAAACAACAAAATGTTTCTCATTAAGCACTTCTGGAGCTCGTAACTCAAATGGTGGAACTCAGTGTTTGCATTTTTAGGGGCCCAATAAAACACCATCTTCTCCATTCAAATTGAGCCTCTGGAGAGAAATAAAGGGAATCAGGCAACTAGAGATCCAAATAAGTATCCTCTTATCGTTGAGGAAAAGCTATGTTGGAGGTTGTTGCTTGGACATGTAGAATGTTGGGCTTTTTTGTAGTCTTTGTCCCCTAAATTTAGAACTTGGAACTTCCCACCAAGGGAAGAATTGTGTCTGCAGAGCATATCCACAAGATCATTGCCTCATTTGTTATTGTACCATTCATTCTTTCTGCTTGGCTCCTTGCTTCTGAATGACATACTATAAAATAAAGGTAATTTATCTCAGTTTATGTTCCACAGTCTTCTCAGAAGGTCTGCCCTAAAGTTTGGGCATTTGTCTGAGGACTCTGTTATGCCAGGGACTCTGAACAACAAAAGTTTGATTGAAGGACTCTGTAATTAATTTAGCAGGCATCCCATTGGGAAAGTTTCTACTTAGCTGTTATTATTTATTGTTATTAAAGGAGATGGTGAAAGGCAAGTAGAAGTGCTTTGAATTCATTTCCAGGGCCCTTGGATTCCTTGTCTCTTGTGTTCTATTCTTAGTTTTGTTGATGGCCTTGCGAGCTGAACATGGTGTGTGTGTGTGTGTGTGTGTATTTTAAAGCATTTATTTATTCATGAGAGACACAGAGAAGAGACAGATACACAGGCAGAGGGAGAAGCAGGCTCCATGCAGGGATCCCGACGTGGGACTCGATCTCCATGCAGGGATCTCGACGTGGGTCTCCAGGATCATGCCCTGAGCCAAAGGCTCAACCACTGAGCCACCCAGGTGTCCCAGCACATGGTATCTTTGAATGTGCCTTTTAAAAACTTTATAGCATCCCAGCTCATCAGTACGACCATATTGGAGTCTTAGTACATCCTCTATTCTTGTATGTTCCCTCTTGTTTTGGGCTCATGAACCAAATGAAGTCACGTCTCTCTGAATTTTGTGGGAATATCTCTGCCACTCCTGTCCTTGTGTTTGAAAATATTGGAACTGGTTTTTGATCACAAACTTGTAGGGCCCCAAAGTAATTTTCTAACCTCCAGTTGTTTCTTGTACAGTGAGTGGGGACATCCCCAAGGTCCCATGGCTGCTGGTATTTCTAGGGCAGCTGCTACTGCTTCATCAGTAAGTTGATTGGTCAGTGGTCCTCCCTTAGTGTGACCCTGCACTTTGAGTACCTATCCTTAGACCAGCCACGGACAAGAAGATGTTCCATTGCTGGCGGTAGAATCTCAAACTCATTAAGGGATCTGAGATGATTATTGACTTCTAAGTGCCAGAGCTGTGTGGTATCCCCGAATACATAGTCATTATTGGGGCTTCTTTACCTTCTTTACAGCATGGTTGCAAATGTAGCTAGTTGTGCCTTTTGAGCCAAATCGTAAAGTCTTTTATATTTCCAAGTCTTCCTCACCTGTTCTGTTATTTTTAATGTGGCTGGCTTGCACTGCTTAACAGACAAGGTATATTTTTATGGGGCATAAACACATCATTGCCCTGAAAATATGACCATCCTACGTGGATTACAGGTTCTTGTAATTGTTTCAGAGATTAATGGTTTGAAGATGAAATCCTTTGGGCAGTGGTTGTTATTGATCTGCCCTTGTAAAATCTTTTTCATTGAGAACGCAGGTGGTTTGGCATCCTGCCTGGATATAGTTATTCAGTCATCCAGTCTTGTACTGAGTTTTAAGTACTCCAAGTAACTTTGCCACATGTCTCTTCTCTCTTCCATGGATATAAGTTAGTTCAGTAGCTATAATATGACATTTCCTTTAAGGTACCATCTTATTTTGAGATGCATCCTGATTTTAGAGATTGGAGATTTTATTGAAAAAAAAAATGGACAGAAACATCACTGTGTAAATTTAAGGTGTAGTGCATGATGGTTTGATTTACAAATGCTGTGAAATACCTTCTAAATAGATCTAGTTGATATTCATCATCGCATATAGAGACTTTAATAAGCTTATATAAGCTTTTAAAATGTCTGTTTTGGGATTGATGAAATGTAGTTTTAAGATTGGCACTAGAGGATCCCTGGGTGGCGCAGCGGTTTGGCGCCTGCCTTTGGCCCAGGGCACGATCCTGGAGACCCGGGATCGAATCCCACATCGGGCTCCCGGTGCATGGAGCCTGCTTCTCCTTCTGCCTGTGTCTCTGCCTTTCTCTCTCTCTGTAACTATCATAAATAAATAAAAATTAAAAAAAAATTTAAAAAAAAAAAAAAAAAAAAAAAAAAAAAAAAGATTGGCACTAGAGATGAAAAGATTAAAGGGCTCCTTGGCATTTATAATTTTGAGTAATTTCTTCACCACTGCTGGTCTGTCGTACATGTGTTGTGGCATGAATTCACTGCAGACTCTTGCTGGCCTACATCACGGCCAGATTGACTGGACTTTCATACAGTCTACTGCTTTTCCTCTGATATACTTAATTTCAAAGATGGCATTGTCATCTCATCCAGTTATACCATTCAGATTTTTTAAATCTTGCCCTTCTTAGTATTCTTCTCTCTCTCTCTCTTCCCTCCCCCTACCTGGTTAATTCCTGATCATGTTTTGCTATAGGTCCATGCCCATTTGTCAGCTTTCCCATGTGAATATAATTCTATTTAAGTATATGTCTTTTAGTGGTAATGCCCCAAAGCCATTCACTTAAATGTAGATCTTTAACATCTGTCATTAAAGACTCCATTTTGCTAACATCTCTGGGTATACCATTACCCTCCGAGCAGTTGAGATGGAGACATATTTCATCCTCTGCTAGCAAATGTGAGCTTTTCAATACTATTCATCTGGAATTTCCAGGCTTGTAGACAGAGACAGGGTGTGGTACTGTCCACATGCATTACTGCCTCACAAGGGGTATTTTGTTGTATACAGTTTGTAAAGGCTTACCTGGGAGTTCCAGCTGTATGTCCAGTTGAGTAGAAGCCAGACATCTGTAACTTTGATTTCATGTGGAATCCATGCCCAGGCCTTCCAGGGCTTTAATTGGTGTGAGTACACAGGCCATGGATTTTTACATAGCCTCTGTAACTTAATGGTCTTTACTAAAATTACCTTGCTGAACCGCTGGCAGTCTTACCTTACTCAGACCCCTACCATTTATTAAGTTTAAAAGTATTCTCTTGAATCCAGTTTCTGCTTTGCCTGCCTCATATTTAAATTGGCCTCTAAACTGATACTTTGTTTATCCCTCTGTGGCTCCCTTGATCCAAATTCTCACTTTCCCAAAGCCTTTTCCCTTAGGAGTGGGCTTCATTAGGCTAATTTAATAAGTCCCTGTGTCAGTAGAGGAATCCAGGGACTTTGATGGTTGGTCAGTCATCTTCTGATACATAGGCTGACGTGACCTGGCAAAGTACCAGGATTGATCTTGAGAAAGTGACAGAACCAAAGGATTAGGCCCCTACCGAATCCTAGGCTCTCCATTCTTCACAGAATTGATTGGCCTGCTCTTTTTCCTACCAAGATTCTATGTTACCCTGTTCTGAGAACCAAATTTTGCTTTTTCCTCAGAGTTGGGTACTTCAAATTAGTAGGTGGCAGAGTTCATGGCTTCATATTTTGGGGAACTCCAATTATTCACTCTGAAAAAGTGCCTAGACTTCCATCTGGTTGATTTAAGTATCCCCAGATCTTCTAGATGTCTGGCAGTCTCTATTCTATCTGGTTTTTCTTCCACATTGGTTGTTGCCCATAAGTTTCTCTTGGGTGAGGGAGGGGGAGTGCATCTAAATCTCTTTACAATGTTTGTTATTCAGAACTTTGGGCAGTGGGCCCTGAGATAAATTTCCTAATACATATTCTCTCAAAATTAGCTTTGTTTTTATACTAAAAGGCACTGAATGAATGTTTTAATTCTCTGAGGCCACATTGGCTAGATTGTTTTTCCTGAGCTTAAACTTGCCCACCAGTACTAATAATAAGCCACTATCATCAGAGGTTAACTGAGTGAATGAGCTGGGTCCTTGGAATCTGAAAGAGCCTAGTAAACATAATTTCATGAAGAATGAAAGACATTGTACTTTAAACCTCTGGCTTCCTTTTTGGCTTCCTTTTTAAAAAAGATTTTTATTTATTTACTTATGAGGGAGAGAGGGAGACAGGGGCAGAGACATAGGCAGAGGGAGAAGCAGGCTCCCTTTAAGGAGCGCAATGTGGAACTCGATCTCGGACCCTGGGATCATGCCCTGAGCTGAAGGCAGATGCTCAACCGCTGGCTGAGCCACACAGGCGCCCCAGAACCTCTGACTTCCAAAGCTATTTGTTTATCTGCATGTAAAGATTAGTGATGAAAAGACAAACACCTGAAAAATCTAGATTAATCTAGATTATAATAATTGTAATTTTTAGTACTTTATTTAAAATTACAAATTATGAAAAGACATATAAGGCACCAAAAATAACTTGGGTTAAGGCTATTTCTATTTTTTTTGAATCTGAATTCAAAGTAAATTAACTATTTTGTTTTCTTCCCCTCCCCCCCCTTTTTTTAAACTAGGGTTACACATCATTTTGGAATGACTGTATATCATCTGGATTACGTGGCTGTATGTTAATTGAATTAGCACTGAGAGGAAGGTTACAACTAGAGGCTTGTGGAATGAGACGTAAGAGTCTGTTAACAAGAAAGGTAAGAAGAATGCTAAATAACATCTCCCTTTTAAAGAGTTTGTGCTACCTAAAAACGGAAGTTTCTATTAACAGATTTAAAGAAATAAAGAGGAAGTTGATTTTAAAGTTAAGACTTTATTGGAAGTCATGTTTCTATGTGTTTTTTGCATTGGTTTCTTGGTTCTTTGTACATAATGACTAATGTAATTCGTTGTGAGGCTCACTGGCCACTACATCTTACATATTCAGAAAGACTCCAAACTTCATTGCTGCTTCTTAAAGCCACACTTTGGAAAGACTCTACTTAACTTTGTTTTAAAACTCAAAAGTGTTACCATGCAAGTTAACTATCCATAGGCTGTTAGGCTTTTTAGCAGAATATGAGTACTTTTTACATCTCTGCCTTCACTACTGTGTAGGACTGTGTAAATAGTTATTTTTGGCTAGTTTTTAGAATTTTGGGGGGAAGATTTTATTTATTTGAGAGAATGAAAAAGAGAGAGATCACGAGCAGGGGGAAAGGGCAGAGGGAAAAGCAGACTTCCTGTTGAGCAGGGAGCCTGACATGGGGCTCGATCCCAGGACCCTGGGATCATGACTTGAGCCAAAGGCAGATGTTTGACTGACTGAGCTACCCAAGTGCCCCAACATCTCCATATCTAATTTAATGTTATCTCATCTATAGATTTACTAGGGATGAGGTTCCAGGGGTTAGGAAATGACACCTCTTGGGGTTGACTTTTCAACTTGCTTTTATTAGTTCTCTTAGTTATTTCTTTTGGCATTTATGTCCATATTATGTCCATATTTGTAAATGAGCTTATACTGCCATCTCTCACTTTTTTAAAAGATTTTATTTTTAAGTAATCTTTATATCTAGCATGTGACTTGAACTCACAATCCCAAGATCAAGAGTCACATGCTCTACCCACTGAGCCAGCCAGGCAACCCTGCCATCTCTTGATAAATCAGTTTGAAATGCTTTTTACTTTCTATTAGAAAAGATGAGAAAAAAAAAAAGTTGAATATTTGTCTTTCTTACCACTTACCTCCATCCCCAACATTCCTAATAGAGTTACGTCATAATTTTTTGTAAAACCATACGATTGTTTTATATTATTATATCAATCCTGTAGAGTTTGGTTATATCCTATGATATTTTCCTTTTTTTTTTTTAAAGATTTTATTTATTTATTAGAAGGAGAGAGCTAGAGAGCACAAGCAATGGGGGGCGGGGGGGGGGGACGGTGGACGGACAGAGGGAGAGGGAGAAGCAGGTTCTTCCTTACTGAGCAGAGAGCCAAGCGGGGCTGTATTCCAGGACTCCGGGATCATGACCTGAACTGAAGGCAGACACTTGAAGGGCCACCCAGGTGCCCCTCAATTTTTTTCTTTAAAGATTTTAATTGTTTGACAGCAAAAGCAGGGGAGCAGCAGGCAGAGGGTGAGGGAGAAGCAGGCTCCCTGCTGACCAGAAAGCCTGACAATGGGGCTCGATTCTAGGACCCTGACGGAAGGCAGATGCTTAACCAACTGAGCTACCCAGATGCTCCTCATTTTTTTTATAGTTTTAAAATTTTTCTTTTTAAAAAAAAAAACAAACTTTTCTGTACCTTTTTTTTTTTTTTTTTTCTTACATGCTCCCTCAGAGAAAAACTAGCATTATTAGTTTTCAAATGTCCAAATACATAAGGTAACTACATTAGAATTTACCTTGTGCTCCAGTCTGGACTGGTTATGGTTTGGTTCTTTTTTTTTTCTTTTTAAGATTTTTTATTTATTTATTCATGAGAGACACGAGAGAGAGAGAGAGAGTCAGAGACACAGGCAGAAGGAGAAGCAGGCTCCATGCAGGGAGCCGGATGTGGGACTCGATCCCGGATCCCAGGATGACACCCTGAGGCCGAAGGCAGACGCTCAACCCCTGAGCCACCCAGGCATCCCTATGGTTTGGTTCTATTGGGACTTCCTGTCACATTTTATTTTAACTCTGTTTTCTGGATCTAATATTTTTTTCATCCTTGTGGGAGAAAAATGTTTTGAGACTTTGTGTGCTTGAAAATTTCTTTACCTCATTTTTATTTGACAGTTTGGGAATAGAATGTTAGATTTCATTTATTTTCCCATGTAAGTTTGAAGTTCTTTCCATTGTCCTCTAGTATACAGAGTTGCTGTTAACGTCTGGTGCCCTTTTGATTTTCTTTTAAAATTTATTTTTTTTAAGTTTTTTATTTATTTATGATAGTCACAGAGAGAGAGAGGCAGAGGCATAGGCAGAGGGAGAAGCAGGCTCCATGCACCGGGAGCCCGATGTGGGATTCGATCCCGGGTCTCCAGGATTGCGCCCTGGGCCAAAGGCAGGCGCCAAACCGCTGCGCCACCCAGGGATTCCCGCCCTTTTGATTTTCATTCTTTGTGTGCTACCTGTTTGCCTGTCTGGAAGCATTTCAGATCTTCTGTTTGTCCCTCGTGTTCTGAAGTTGTATACCTTGATGTGGATCTTTCAAAATTCATTATGTTGTGCTCACTTTGACAGCACATATATTAAAATTCATTATGCATGGACTCTTTGAGTATAGAAATATTTAGTTTTGGTTTTAGAAAGTTTTCTTTTTTCTTGTATCTTCTTTGCTCTATTTTCTAGAACTCTAAGTTTGATATGGACTTTTGACTAGTCCTTTTTTTTCTTTGTTTCTTAATTTCCTAGCTTTATTAAGATATAATTGGCATTCTCTTGGCCTCTCTTTTTTTTTTAAGCCCTCTCTTGAATTTTCTGTGTGGTTCTAATATTTTTGATTTCCAGGAGACTTTTTAAAAAAAATCATGACCTCTTGTTTCATGGATGTAATTATCTTTTTAAATTTCTAATAATATTATGGTTCTTTTGAAAATTTCTTTTCTTCAAGTTACTTTCTATCTTGGTTTCTTTGGTATTGAAGGTTTTCTTTCAGTGTCTTGTTATTCTTGGTTAACTGTTCATATTTAAGAATGAGGCGCCACTCTAAGATGAAATACACTAAATAGAAATTAAAGGTGTGGGAAGGGCATATTTACTAGTGGGCCACATATTGCTGAATTTTATTAAGGGCTTTAGAGCTACTCTGAGGCATTGAAGAGTTTTAAGCAGAAACCGTGAGAGATCATGATAAGATTTGCTCTTTAGAAAGATAAGTGAGAATGGATTGAAAAGGGCTACAACTAGTTTGGGGAAACTAGTTAGTTAGGAAACTTAATCCGAGTGAGAGATAAAGATAAATAAATGGAATAGAATAATTGAAGAGGTGATGGAGAAGAGTAGTCCATCTGCGAGAGATGGAGGGGACAGAATTTCAGAAGAACGATCTGCCTATACCCAGGTTATGGTGACTGGATACGAGATGTGTCTCCGAGTGGATCTGAGGTGGATGTTGAGGCCAGATTGCAGTGAATTTAAGGAGTAAGTGGGAGGTCAGAACAGGTGGCGTGTCCACATTATATAAGCAAACAACTTTTTTCTGCGAAGGTTCTCCTTTTTTCTTGCTCTCTCTGACCGCTTAGTAAAAGCATGGTCCAGAGTAGTACCATCCAATAGAACTTTCTGTGATGATGAAAATGTTCTATATCTGCCAACACCATAGCCACTAGCCCCATGTGTCTGTGAGCTAGACACTTGAAATGTGGCTAGTGAGATTGAGACATGTAAGTCACACTGGATTTTTAAAAATTTAAAAATTGGAAATTTTTATTTTATTTTATTTATTTATTTATTTATTTATTTATTTATTTATTTTTAAATATTTTATTTATTTATTCATAGAGACAGAGAGGGAGAGAGAGAGGCAGAGACACAGGCAGAGGGAGAAGCAGGCACCATACAGAGAGCCTGACGTGGGACTTGATCCAGCGTCTCCAGGATCACGCCCTGGGCTGCAGGCAGCACTAAACCGCTGCGCCACTGGGGCTGCCCAAAAATTGGAAATTTTTAAATGGAAAAAGAATGTAGAATATCTCAATTTAAAAATATTTATTACATGTTAATGTTTTGGCTAATAGTGGGTTAAATATCTGAAAATTAATTCCATTCATTTCTTTTCCTTTTTAATATAACTGCAAATATTTATTTATTTATTTATTTATTTATTTATTTATTTATTTATTTATTTATTTATTTTTTTTTATTTATTTATGATAGTTACAGAGAGAGAGAGAGGCAGAGACACAGGCAGAGGGAGAAGCAGGCTCCATGCACCGGGAGCCCGATGTGGGATTCGATCCCGGGTCTCCAGGATCACGCCCTGGGCCAAAGGCAGGCGCCAAACCGCTGCGCCACCAGGGATCCCTAACTGCAAATATTTAAAAAGAGATTTGTGGCTTGCATTTTTGTTCTAATTATATTTCTGTTGGGTCACACTGTCTCAGAGACATATCGTTGTATATTTTTTTAGCCTTTCAGAAGATTGAGCAGAAAGGTGAAGGATACATGTTGAGGACAAGTTTAAGGGAGAACTGCATTTAAAAAATATTATTAAATTTTATGACATTTTAATAGCTAACATAAAGTTAATGTAACAGATTAAAGTTTGATATTACAGAATTTCAACTAGAAATTTGTTACTTAGCCAAGAACTCAGTGAAGGCTGCAGAAATTTAATACTTGGCCAAAGCAGTATATGACATTTTCTTCCCTCATTCCCCACCTTTGTCTTTTTCCACTGTTAGATGGATTCTGTACCTGTCTTAGCTTTAAAAAGTTTTGTAGTGTTTAAAAATTTTGTTACCAAACCTTTTGGTATTTTCAAGGTTTTTGCTAGTTGTCACATTTTGAAAAAAATTGTTCACCCCCAAATTATATTTAATATTTAAATTTTTGTCTTTCATTGTGGTATAAGCTTTGAGGAGCCAAGTCTTATTTAATTTTTAATTCTAATTGGTTAGCCAGTTGTTTCAGTAATACCTATTGAAAAATTCATTTCTCCACTGCTGGAAAATGCCACCTTTATCATATACTGAATTGAGTATATAATTGTATATAATTTTGTTTTTGTAAGTAATAAATGTTTAAAAAAATGAGTTTCTTGATTAAATAGCCCAAAGTTAGCAATGAAAAGCATTAACAGTGAGTAAAAACTGTTCTAGCCTTTTGCTTTACTAATTCTTGCATAGGAACTTTATTTTCATTCATTATTGTGCCAAATCTGGTTAGGTTAAATACTGGATTTCTTTTCTTTCTTTTTTTTTAATGTTGTATTTCTTAATAGAGAATTTAAAATATGAACCTTGACACTAGGGGCTTTAAGTATAATGAATTGAACTATTTGTATAATTGTTTAAGTTTTTCATTTAAAGAGATGAAGTCAGAAGAATGAATTAGTGAATCATTTCATTCTTACTGCTTACATTTTAGGTGATCTGTAAGTCAGATGCTCCAACAGGGGATGTTCTTCTTGATGAAGCTCTAAAGCATGTTAAGGAGACTCAACCTCCAGAAACGGTCCAGAACTGGATTGAATTACTTAGTGGTAAGCTTTTGTGTATAAACTAAAAGCTGAATTCTGTTTAAAAGACTTGTAAAAGTTTAAAATCCTTTTGAGAGGAACTTACACAAAATGGCCAAAAGCTGTTTATTTAAGCAGACTTGAAAGTTATTAGTCACCAAATGGAGAAACTAGTGGTTTTAAAAATTTCACCCCCTTTTAACAAGACTGAGCAGTTAGATGTTGAGTAAAACAGAATATTCTTCCTTAGGACTTCTACCATTCTTTATTACCATTCAAAATTACCTCAGGCTACCTTGCACTGGGTAAACTAAGTTCAGCTGTGCTAACAACCAACCCCCAAACCTCAGTGGCTTTTAACAGATGACTTCTTACTCATGTTATATGTAGTCACAGGCTACCTCATCTCACTTCGGCAGCTAGGCAGGCAGAAGAGCTGCCGCCATCTGGAGCGCTGGCTGTCACTGTCATAAAGGGAAGAAGAGCATAGCCAATCACTCAGGCTTGTCAGTTTGCTTTCATAAAGGATGTGTGGTTCCGGTTTCGTTGGTCAGAGCAGGTCACCTGGCCTTCCCTAACTTTAAGGAGACAGGACAGTGCAGCCTAGGAAGAGAACCTGAAATACTTGGTTGACAGTACTGGTGACTACTGCATTTACATTAAAGTTAGTTGTATATTTGCCTAATCTAGATAAGAGAGCTTTGAGTATCAGACGTAAATTCTCTTGCTGTTCCTCTTTACCATTACGTAAAACATCACTTCTGCATACAGGTATTATTTCATGTTCAAGCACATTACTCTTTAACTTTTAAGAGCATTTGGATTTTGTTAGATTGGTAACTAATGTCATTTTTCTCACAGTTTTTTTTTTTTTTTTTTACTTTCTAAAAATAATCCTCTTATAAGAATGTTCTCTCAGTAAAAGATTTTGAGTTTTGCATCTTTGTTTACTTAAAAATTGGATACACATACTCCATTCTTAGCTAATAGGGCAATAGTGGGCACTTCACACTTCTGGTAGTGTTTGTTCATTCTTACTGATAGGAAACAGACTTATTTACAAGGTAGTTTTGATTAACTTTGTGATTTTTTGTAGATCCTCTTGTAGATCTTCTAATAAAGATTCTTTTTACTTCATTGAGTAAGAGAAACTTGAACTCAACCCCTATTCCCCATTGGTGCTTGTGATATTGGTATTACGTTCAATTACAATTTCTTTTGCAGGAATCTTTCAAAATTACTTTGCCTTTGTGATCAGGATTTGTTTGGTTTAAACTAAATTCTTGCTTAGCACCTACCATCACTATGCATTGCCCAGCATGTTGTCAACCCTCTTTGGGTTAGCCTTACACTTAAGCCTTTTGGTGACATGGCCATTTAGCAGAGACTCAGTGAGGGTCTTAACATTAACTCCATATGTTAAGTATTAGCAGAAACTTTTTCAGGAAAAAATAGAAGTGCTAATAAATTCTTACTGTTCCCTGATGGATCATTTTTTGGAAAGATTTTTTAAATTTATTTGAGAAAGAGTGAGTGAGTGAATGAGAGAGAACATGAGCTTGGGGGGCGGGGGCGGGTGGCACAGAGTGGGAGGGAGAAGTAGACTCCTTACTGCGCAGGGAGCCTGATATGGGGCTTCATCCTGGCACTCTAGTATCATGACCTGAGCTGAAGGCAAACAAACCCTTAACTGACTGAGCCCCAGGTGCCCTGATGGATCATTTTGTATTTTCTCTGGAGATCACCTAAGCAGTCTGCGGGTCATGCTCATGTTGGCCCATTACCACTTCTGGTAGTGCAAATTAGGATTTGTAGTTGAGGTCTCAACTGGCTAAAGGAAGATTTTTCAAAGTTGTAGTTAATTTTTTTGGCAGGCAGTTCAGAGTGGTGTTCTTTTATGGAATTTAGTTGGGTCCTGCATTAATGTTAATGTTATTGATACCCACTTTGGTGCTGTTTAGCACTGTGGAGATGTTTTCAGACCCTTCGTTCATCAGCAGTCTTTTTATATAAACTTACATCATACATGCTAATGGGACATTCGGGATTTGTTTTACTAATTTGTCTTAGACAACCAGATTTCCTTTGACATTTTTTGTATCTGTCCTGCACATATGGTACTCAAGGACTATGCAATGCAAGTATGGCATGCAGGGAGATTAACTCTTAGCATACAAGGTGGCTGTAACTTGTCTAGGATTCTATTTTTTTATTTTTTTTATTTATGATAGGCACACAGTGAGAGAGAGAGAGGCAGAGACATAGGCAGAGGGAGAAGCAGGCTCCATGCACTGGGAGCCCGACGTGGGACTCGATCCCGGGTCTCCAGGATCGCGCCCTGGGCCAAAGGCAGGCGCTAAACCGCTGCGCCACCCAGGGATCCCTGTCTAGGATTCTATAAATGATTGAACCAAGTTGGGCTGTTGCGCTGTTCTCACCTGATTGAAGAGTGGAAAGATGGCAGAAGTCTATAAGATTTTCTTAGAAGTATTTCAATATACTTAAGATTTTGTTTTATAAAATCTTTATAAAAAGTTATCTCATGGTACCTTATACTGGATAAGCTAATAAGTTAAGCTGTGGAAACAAGCAACCCCAAAGCCTCAGAAGCCTTAGGACTTCTCACCCATGCTAGGAGTCCATCACAGGCTATTTCATTCTTAATAAATGATTCTGTGTGTCCATTTGGATTCACAATTCAGTGTGTCCATATTTGGGTAGACTGAAGCTAAGACTTAGAACAGTTTTCAAAAAGCAGTATCATGTGAAGTTTAGGATGGCCATAAATGCTAGAATGTCACCTATGGCATCTTGGTCATGTGTCCTTGATGTATAATAGGAATGACTTGTAATTTCAGCTAAAAGTAGGGAATCCAGAATGAGAAAAGAGGGAAAAAAAAAGTACATTTCTTTTAAATTAAGAAAGCATCTACTTTCTGCCTAATGAAAGTACTGGTAGCTTGCTGATTTTTTTTTTCTTTTTTTTAAACACACACAACATAGCATTTACCATTTTGACTTTTTAAAAAATGTTCAGTTCTGCAGCTGGCTTGTTGAATTTTAAGTTGCTTCCAAGTAATGAGTAGTTTCAGATACCAGTTACTGCAGCTATACTGACCCAGGTGCTGTGAAACTCGAAGTGCTCCCATACTGTGAAAGTATCTTAAAGTCCATTTGGGGAACAGTTGTGTATTTGTAATAATTTGAGAACAGATTAGGGTTTAACAATATGATTCTCTGAAAGTGCAGTAATTCAGAGAAAAGAGAAATCAATCCTTGGGAGCTTTAGTAGTTGGAGGAGGAAGCAGAACTTGGCTTAGGTCTTTTTGAAGGGTGAGAATGAGACAAAAGAAGGATGTGCTCTTGTTCAGAGGGGCTAGAGGGAGTGGTAAAGCTGGTGGACCCATCTGACTTCGTGCAGCTAAGTCTGGGATTGCTTCTCGGTTGTCAGAAGTGTGGTACTGTGCTGTATCATTGGGGGATATGTACAGAGGACGTTAGAGTCTATGTGCAGAAGAAGAGCTTGTTGGTCTGGTCTGGTCTCTACCTCTGAGGCAGAGAAGGTGCACAGGGGTTCGTAAAGTATCTGACAGAGGGTTCTTGTTTACTTGAGGTGGGGGTACTCAGCGGTTCATACAATTATTTACGCTATATATATATTTTTTCTTGCTATATATTTATATGCTTAATCTACCAATATATTTTAAGCATTTATATATTTATATATCTCACTAATTTAAAAATTAACAAATATATATTTGAGGCAAAGACTACTTACTGGTGGGTTTTTTTTTTTTTTTTTGGACTATTTACGGTTTTTAATAAGTTTTTGACTTTCTTAAATTTTGACATGTAGTTAATCAGTTTGGTCACAAGGCGTCACTAGACTGCCAGATTTATGAACAAAGCTGCTTTTGGTTTTGTAACACATGTCAAGGAATATCAAAGTTTTTTTGCAGCAGAATTATTAAGGTACCTGTCAGCATGTCATTTTCATTGAAGTAATTGTTGGGTAGTGGACATAAATAACCTTTTCTTCTCTGCAAATACTTCTCACAATTTCCTTTACAAAAAAGTGAACTACAAATACTTTCTATACATTTTATTTTATTTTATTTTATTTTTATTTTATTTTTATTTTTTATTTTTATTTTTTTATTGGTGTTCAATTTACTAACATACAGAATAACACCCAGTGCCCGTCACCCATTCACTCCCACCCCCCGCCCTCCTCCCCTTCTACCACCCCTAGTTCGTTTCCCAGAGTTAGCAGTCTTTACGTTCTGTCTCCCTTTCTGATATTTCCCACACATTTCTTCTCCCTTCCCTTATTTTCCCTTTCACTATTATTTATATTCCCCAAATGAATGAGAACATATAATGTTTGTCCTTCTCCGACTGACTGACTTCACTCAGCATAATACCCTCCAGTTCCATCCACGTTGAAGCAAATGGTGGGTATTTGTCATTTCTAATAGCTGAGTAATATTCCATTGTATACATAAACCACATCTTCTTTCTTTCTATACATTTTAATTTGCTTGTATAACTATAAAATCTTTTCACATCTTGAATAATTTAGGAACTGGTGAGTAACAATATGGATCACAGTAACATCTTTCAATCTAGAGTTTTGAACACTTAAGTTATCAGGCATTTATTACACCATGTTTAAAAGGTATCTGATACTCTGCTTAAATTGAAGCAGCTAAATCTTTGATAGCTGTGATAGTTTAAACCTTTATTGTATATCCACTCATTTATCTAACCCCCATCCCAATTTATACTAGTCTTAAGTATGTTAATTTCAGGAGTGACTTTATTCTTTGGATTTAGCTTAATTTATTATTATTTTTTAAAACAAAAACAGCGAGTCGCCTGGGTGACTCAGCAGTTCAGTGTCTGCCTTTGGCTCAGGGCGTGATCCTGGGGTACTGGGATTGAGTCCCACATCAGGCTTCCTGCATGGAGCCTGCTTCTCCCTTGGCCTGTGTCTCTGCCTCTCTGTGTGTCTTTCATGAATAAATAAATAAAATCTTTAAAAAAAGAAAAAACAAAAACAAATGTCAGGAAGCTAATACACTTTCACCTCTCAGTTATTTCTTTCTTTTCTTTCTTTTTTTTAAAGATTTATTTATTTATTCATGAGAGACACAGGCAGAGGGAGAAGCAGGCTCTTTGCAGGAGCCCGATGTGGGACTGGATCCCAGATCCTGGGATCATGACCTGAGCCGAAGGCAGCCGCCCAGCCGCTGAGCCACCTAGACGTCCCTCCCTCAGTTATTTCATTGTACCTTTTTTGGGGGTGTCCAGAATAGTATTAAACAACATCTGCATATTACCCACATCGTTTCAGCCTTCTGCATATGATATTTCTTCATGTTTTCAAGTATCGGAGGAGGTCTGAGTTAACATTTGTATTAGAGTGAGCTGGTGAGATTTCCCCTTTTGAGGGAGTTGCTGCAAAGGGATATGGTATCTGAGCCCCTTTTTATTATTTCCTCTGGGGAAGAAACTAGCCCATAAGAAGATCTGATGTAAGTGGAATGCCTTTTTTGAAGGTGCTCCTGTGTTTGGGCGCTTCTCATTTTTAGTAGCAACGCTAAATTGTGGGTTAGCATATTTTGGAATTGAGAAATTTCTCATAGGAACTTTGTAATCATTACTTGTTCATTGATTGTAATATATAATAAGATTTAATTATAGATACAGTGTGGATAAACCTTAGTATGACTTTAGTACAATAAAGAGCAAGTTTGTAAATTGCTAATCCTATTCATTTCCCATGAGAAAAAAAACATTATATACCCGCATTAGAGGGATTTTGTGTTTTTAGGTCTGCAGAGAGAAGTTTAACTGTGGAGTTCTCAGAAGTTAATCCCCACCCCCACCCCATTTTTGAAACTAGATAGCCAAGATATTCTCTGAGGGATGGGAACACCCTTCTGTTTGACTAGTGAGCTGCCAGGGAAAGGTACTTCTTTGATAATTGACAAATTATTATAAGCATAATTCGTTAATTTTAAAGTTGAACTATAATTTTTACGGGCTTTTACATAAATTTGCTGTTGATTATTTTGTTTATTTAAATTTCCAAAAGTCAGAAGGCAGTTAGAAAACACAACCTGGCTAATTCTAGCTGAGTGTAGTAGGCTTCCTACCATGTGCCAATGATATTAGAAAACACAAACCCCAAACTGGTGAAAGGTACAGTAGACAGGTATTTGTTGGGGAGATAGTGGATTGGTACAACACTTAAAAAATGGAAATTGTAGCACCTGTGTCCAGGGCTCATTAAATTCTGCAAGTAATTGCTGCCCATTCACTTTATTGTTTCTTTTGCCTGTAATGGAGGCTTGCTGGCCTCCTCTCCCTCTCCTCTCCCTCTCCTCTCCCTCTCCTCTCCCTCTCCTCTCCCCTCGCCTCCCCGATCTATCTATCTATCTATCTATCTATCTATCTATCTATCTATCTATCTATCTATCTATCTATCATCTATTTATCGAGAGAGAGTGAGCAAGGTGGGGAGGGGCAGAGGGAGAAACAGACTCCCTGCTGAGTAGGGAGCTTATTCAGGGATCAACTCTGGGCTTGATCCCAAGACCCTGAGATCATGGCCTGAGCCAAAGGCAGACACTTAAGTGACAGAGCCACCCAGGTGCCTCTCCTCTTTCTTTCATAGGATGTTGAATCCTGTGGGATTTCGAGATTTGGCTTGAAAGTTCTTTCTCCTGTAACTTCCATAGTAATGCCCCCTTACATCACCCAAATAATTTCTTACTCCCTTGGGCTCCTTGTTCATACTGTTTTTATGGTCCTACACATCTTAGTCTTGCCAGGATAATTAATTATATTAATGAATGTTTCCCTCACCTGATTTAAAATTTTTTCAGTTAGAAATGTCTTATGTTCGTATGCTTAGTACCTAATTTGATTTTTTTAGAGCATTGTGAATACATTAAATTCTATCAGAGTGCTGATTCTGTACATGGATAAATAATAGCTAACATTTGTTGAGTGTTAACTACGTATGAGGCTCTGTTCTAAGAACTTGATGTGTCTTTAACTCATTTAATCCTCATAATAACCTGATGGGGTGGGTAGAGTTGTTATCTTGACTTTACAGATGAGGAAACAGAGGAATGGAGAAGTTAAGAAACCTTGCCCAGGGTCGCACAGCTAGAACATGACCAAGTTGGAATTCAGATCTAACCAGTCTGGCTCCAGAGCTTGCCTGTTATAACCAGTTATGCTGGTTAATGCTTCATCAAGTAACTTTTAATAATTTTTCTTTTCTTTTTTTTTTTTTACTTTTAATAATTTCATATCATTGAATATAGGTATGGATGGGCTTGTTTAACACTAGAAATTGAAATAAATAGAATTTCATTTCTTAATGAGTTACATTTTTCTTTTATACTGTTAGGTTTTAAAATAGGGTCCCAAATATATTTCTTCCCTTTTTTAAGGTTACCAAGGAAATTGAATGCAATGATTGTTTTTCTTTTGTGGAAACTGATTTGCTAGGGTTTTTATGAAAAATGTTATTTTTGGGGATCCCTGGGTGGCGCAGCGGTTTAGCGCCTGCCTTTGGCCCAGGGCGATCCTGGAGACCCGGGATCGAATCCCACGTCGGGCTCCTGGTGCATGGAGCCTGCTTCTCCCTCTGCCTGTGTCTCTGCCTCTCTCTCTCTCTCTCTCTCTATCATAAATAAATAAAAATTAAAAAAAATTATTTTTTAAATGCAGGAGGTGATTTTAATTTAATAACTCATGGTACCGATCCTTCATTATTTGAGGTTTTTTTCAAATCCCTAGTTTTATGGGGTGAATCACAAAATGCAAAGTGGCACTTCCAGATCATTTATTCTTTTAAAAGAACAGCTCTTATTTTCTCTTCATTGCATTCATGGTTTCCTTTAAATTATTTAGATATTTATAATAGCTGTTTTATAGTTCTTGTCTACTAATTCTGTCCCCTGTCATTTCTGGGTCATGTCAGATTTGGTTCATTGTTGCTGAAGTTTTCCCCCCTTGGTTTGGGTCAC
This sequence comes from Canis lupus dingo, assembly GCF_003254725.2. Lineage (NCBI taxonomy): Eukaryota > Metazoa > Chordata > Mammalia > Carnivora > Canidae > Canis > Canis lupus. Next base: position 75,782,901 of record NC_064246.1, read on the forward strand.
ATTTTTGCAGGGCTAGTAATTTTTATTGGTTGTTGGACATTGTGCTGTGTTGTTGAGTGTTGGATTCTGTTTTTCTTTAAAGAGTGTTGAAATTTGTTTTGGTAGGTAATTAAGTTACATGTGGATCACTGTTTTTAAGCTTTATTAGGCCAGGTCTGGAACAGTCTTTTCTCAAGGGCTAATTTAGGCCTCTTCCTAAGGTGTGATCCTTTTGGAGTCCCTTCTGAATATCCTGAGTGGTCAGTGAGAGCTTTACACTCTGTCTGCTTTGGCACTCAAATTTGCCCCAGCCCCGAGTGAAGCCTTAGAGTTGTTCAGCTTACAGCTTTGAGGTAGTTCTTCTTTGCCTAGCCTTGCAGAGTTACTTACCTTAACTTGTGTGGCTTTGTTTTCAGATATACTCAAAAGAACATCATACAGATTTCTAGAGCTCTTGTTCTGCATAGCTCCCTCTTTTCTAGTACTCTGCCTTTGTATTTTAGCTGCCTTAGCTTTCTGGAACTCTGGTCCTCTGTACTTTTTAAATTTTAAAATTTGAATTAAAAATTTTGTTTCTGCCTGTTTAAACACAGTATTATTCCTGTACTCTGTTTTTGAGGTCTCTTTTCCTGCTTTGCTGCCTGGTATGTGCTTTTAGATAGTAAACTTGGGCAGTAGTGTGGCTCACTTAGGTTTTACTAAAGGGTCACAGCTTAGGACTACCTTTGACTAGCATTAGAAAACAGTTGTTTCATATATTTTTGTATATTTTATCCAGGTTTCTATTTGCGTAAGATCAGAAGTCTAATTATATAAGTCCAGGACTGATTACTCTTACCATAGCCATATTCTTTAGTCATATGGTAAAATACTCTTGTTTATGGCTAACTGAATAGTATATTTCAAGATAGCACTGTTCACTAGAACTTTCTATGATGATGGCAGTGTTCTGTTTCTGTGCTGTCCAGTCAGTAAACACTAGCCATACATGGCTGTTGAGCCTTTTGGCACATGGCTAGCACAACTGAAGAACTGAATTTTTTTTATTGATTTAAATTTCATAGCCCCTTGTAGTTAGTGGTTAGACCAATATAGTTGTTTTCTCTCAGTATTATAAAATTTCAACCTTATAGCTGTTGCATATAAGTGCCTGTGTTTGATCTTTAATATGTTCTACTTTAGAGAATTGCTATCGTATTTTTTTTTTAACTAAAAAAAATAGTTACATGTTCCTTGGAGATCATTTGGAAAATACAGAAAGTACATAAAAGAAAATTTATCGGATCCCTGGGTGGCGCAGCGGTTTAGCGCCTGCCTTTGGCCCAGGGCGCGATCCTGGAGACCCGGGATCGAATCCCACGTTGGGCTCCCGGTACATGGAGCCTGCTTCTCCCTCTGCCTATGTCTCTCTCTCTCTCTCTCTCTCTCTCTCTCTCTCACTATCATAAATAAATAAAAATTAAAAAAAAAAAAAAGAAAATTTGTCACACATAATCCCAGAGAAAACCAAGGTTAATATTTTGATACGTTTCCTTCCAGTCTTCTATAGAGAAAAGAATTATCTTAGTGAAAATTGTTTGCTTTTATTTTAAATACTTCTGTTTTGAAAGGAAATGTGCATAGGCAACAAGATTAAAATAGTGAAAATGTTTTTTCGTTCTAGAGTTAGCTTTATATTATTTGTCATCAAAGAATAGCATGTCTAAACTAGGCTTTCCTAGCTTTGTAGTTTGGGCATATGTAGCAGTTTCTGGAATAGCATATTAATCAGGAAACTTTTTTTCTTTTGTGTTATGTTGCACATTGGTGTTTTAATAGAAACATTTTGCCATGTCTGCTTTTTGACAACAGCTGAAGAGAGGCCAAATATATTTAAGTTAGCTTATTTCCACATTAGGGTAACTGGTTTGAAGACTGCTTTTAGGTTGGTTCTCTAAGTGTTGTGCCTGAAAATGTGCCAGGTGGTTAGAATCTGAAGACTTGGCCCTCAAGGGCTCATGGTTTAGTTGGCAAGAAAAGTAGTTGGGTTTTCTTCTATTTCTTTAAAGGCGGGAAAATACCCAAGTTCTATTGTTTAATAGTACATTTTATAAAATAAGCAGAGACAGTACCTATCATTTCTAACTTCTGAAATCTTTTGTTTAGGCGAGACCTGGAATCCATTAAAATTGCATTATCAATTGAGAAACGTGCGGGAACGGTTAGCTAAAAACCTGGTAGAGAAGGGCGTATTGACCACAGAGAAACAGAACTTCCTACTTTTTGACATGACGACACATCCCCTCACCAACAACAATATTAAGCAGCGCCTCATCAAGAAGGTACAGGAAGCTGTTCTTGACAAATGGGTGAATGACCCTCACCGCATGGACAAGCGCTTGCTGGCCCTCATTTACCTGGCACACGCCTCCGACGTCCTGGAGAATGCTTTCGCCCCCCTTCTGGACGAGCAGTACGATTTAGCCACCAAGAGAGTGCGGCAGCTCCTTGACTTAGACCCTGAGGTGGAATGTCTGAAGGCCAACACCAACGAGGTCCTGTGGGCAGTGGTGGCAGCGTTCACCAAGTAGCGGCTCAGAGTGAAGTCCCTTCCTCTCATGTAAACCAGTAGTTTTTCTTCTATTGACTTCTGGTTTTCTGCAATTTGTATTTTCCACAGTATAATTGGCTTTTGTTTTATGAAATGGTGGATGGCTTTTTCTTTTTTGTATGTATGCAGGATTCTGCTGGTACGAGAGGCCTTCCTCTTTCTGTTAAAAAAAAAAAAAAAAGTTTTACTGCCATATTGGCAATCCATTCCTTGTTGCCATTCTCACTGTTAACCTGTTTTGGGTTTCTGGTATGCTTTGACTTTCAAAGTAATTCCAGTCTCCTCACATGCACATCTTTTGGATTACCTCAGGTTGAGTTTTTCCCACATGTGCGTGTACATCTAGCATTCTGCCTACAATTCAGACAGAAGTCACAAAAAGGCCTTTAACTCACCAAAGGTAAATATCTGTATCTATTAGGACATTTTATACATAGACCTCAGTTGAGATGTATACTTAGCAAAATTATTTTTAAATTGAAACAACACAGTAAATAATATAAAATGCCCCTTGGATTTTGTTTCCCATGTAAATCTATTGTATTATTACACTTGTTGTAATTTTAACTATTAAATCATAAAGGTCCAATTGTTTCACAAAGCCAGTTTGGGATGGGCTGCATTCCAGTTATGCTGTATATAGTTTGAATTATATATAAATTGCCCCTTCTGGCCACTCCTGCCTCCATCTTAGTATTTTGCAAGATTTAATTAGTTGTACACCTGGTGCCCCTCACTTGCTTCCGTCAATATTGTTTGATGACAAAACAGACCTCTCATCATTGAAGGAAAGAGAAAAGATGTGTTTGGTCCCAAGAGTTTTTGAGCTGTGCCATTTATGGTACTCTTTGCCTATGCATCTCCTTTTGGAATTATTTTTGGTCTTAACTGTTTTTTATCATTTCTGTAGGGAAGAGGCTTGTGACCAGTACTAATCTTGAGTACAGTTTTTTTTTTTTTTTCTGTCCACAAGTAAATTAATGTCTGCTTTTAAATGTCATTTATCTACTTACACTTTCTTGGGGGAAAAAAATCAAATGTCAATTTTAGCAGATGTTGCATGTAAATTGTTAGCAAGTAATGACTACAACTCAGATGATTAAGAATTTTGTAACAGAAAGCTCTGCTATGTTTTAATTTTTATATACAATTATGATGATTAGCACATTGTAAGAATATAAACCTTTGCTTTTTAAAGTTTATTTTTACTATTTCTTTATCACTGTTTATGGTATCAGCATTGGTTTCATAATGTAAATACTATATATTGAACAAATTAAAATGTCAAATTTTTTATTACCATAGTTCATGTTAATAGTGGGGCTTTCAGGTGTTTAGAGATTTTTTTGGTTAACATTCAATGCAGAAGTACTAGATGGTGTTATAACTTTAGAATTGAATTTTAAGGGATTCCCTAATATGTATACTATCTTTTTATCTGAAGTAATAAATAAACTATGATCTTGAAAGTGCCTGAATCAGAGCAAGCATGTCATTTGTATTTTTGTATTCCACCATACTTTTCTAATTAAGTTTTACTTAGCCTTAGTGTAGTGTGGCAATGTTCCAGTGCAGGGTTCTAGCAGAGTTGCTCCTGTAGGACTGGATAGTAAATACAGAGGCTTTGTGAGCCGTATGTGATGTCACAACTGTTCCACTCTGCTGAATGAGAGCTGCCATGGACAGTACAAATCAATATGGGGGGGTGGGGAGCTGTGTCCTGATAAAACTTTATTACCAAACAGACACTGACCATTGGTAATCGTTTGCCAGGCTCTGTGGTTTTTGTTTTCCCTTTTTTTTTTTTTTAATAATTTTATTTATTTATGATAGTCACACACACAGAGAGAGAGAGAGAGAGAGAGAGAGGCAGAGACACAGGCAGAGGGAGAAGCAGGCTCCATGCACTGGGAGCCCGACGTGGGACTCGATCCCGGGTCTCCAGGATCGTGCCCTGGGCCAAAGGCAGGCGCCAAACCGCTGCGCCACCCAGGGATCCCTGTTTTTCTTTCTTTTGCTTTGGTTTGTTTTTAAGTAGGATCCATGCCCAGCATGGAGCCCAATGTGGGCTTGAACTAATGACCCTAAGATTGAAACCTGAGCTGAAACCAAGAGTTGGATGCTTAACCAACTGAGCCACCAGGTGCCCCATATATTCAAGCCCCATGCACGTTGGGTATAGAGATTACTAAAAAAACATAAGTAAACTTAAAATACAAGTGTTTTTTTTTTTTTTTTTTTTCGTAATCTTTATATCCAGCTCAGGACACTGAGCTCAAGGGTCACATGCTCTATTGACTGAGCCAGTCAGGCGCCCCCTTGCCAGGCTCTGTTTTTAATGCGTGGAAGTAAGACAAATTTTCTGTCCTTCAAGATAACCTCCTTTACCTCCCAAAATGACATTACTGGTGGTAATTATGAAAACTGTTAATTTATTGTTTCCATAAAGTGGATACTCAACTGATAACTGATTCTATCCTGGAACTTCTTTTCAGGTGAAGATTTACTGTTTTTCCCTTGAAAAGATTTCAGAAGTGAGGTAGTGGATGCCTTCCTAAGGTATTCTTCACTTCATCATCAGCATCTCTATTCTCAAGCAAGGGAGAGAAGGGCCTTGCCCGAACTTGTGTCACTGTTTCAGAGCCGAATGCCCAGCCAGCTCCTACCTATGTGTGGCCCCAGCTCCATCACGTTTCTATAGCCAGAGAGGAGAGGAAAAGTAGTACAATCTGGAGGTGGGAGACTCTGGAGGTGGGAGTTGTTCCCTACAACTCTTTCTCCTATAAAATGCTACTGCTTATGGTCCTCTTTAAAGGAGAAATGGTATGACATCATGGAAATAATTGTGCTGTGTGGTAGGAGCAGTTTTTTCACAGTTTTATGCCACTTTGATCCAAGAACCAGGCAGTGAATTTTAATATAATAAAACTTACATAAAAGTCTGTTGTGTGAAGAATCTGCTGCTTTTTGAATTCTTCATATATTTAATTGTTGAGTTTTCCTTAAAAATAACCTGATCTTTGACAGTGCTCTAACTTGATCTAGAACAATGCTTCAACAGAAAGGAGAAAGCCTTACTGAGTGCACACTCTGTGTCTAATAAAGTAGACCTTGTTTTGACCTCCCCAGACCCCACTGCTATTTTCATTTAATGAATAACCTTGGAGAGAATGATTTGTCACATTACCTGGTAAGTGCTTGAACTAGCGACACTGAGCGATTGAATAGCAGTTGCAGCATTCAACTACAATTTTTCCTTTCTTATTTTAGCACTTGGAGGGGACTTCTTTCCTCTAACAGATAAAAACAGAATAGCAGGCATGCAGGAAATTCTCATGGTAGTGCAGGATTCAGTGGTAAAAGGTATCTCTGCTTCTAATATTTTGGTATAACATATATATTCTCTTTTGGGGATAAAAAAGTTGGCCAATTCTATATGTTCTTAGAAGAAAGAAACCTAGTCCCATGTCAGCCAAGAAAGCACCTGACCTGCTGAAGCAAGATTGGCCAGTGGTCTGTGACACATCCCACCATTCAGTTCTTCCTATTGTTTAGAAACATGGGTACAACACTAACAAACTTCTGAATTTCGTTATCACCCAAAGGAAAGTTAAAGGGGCTGGTGTTTGGTTCAGTGGCAATCTAGGACCAGTAAGTAATGACGTGCAGCCTGATGATGACAAGGGTCCATGACTGGCAGACATGGCTATTTTTGCCCCTGGAACATGGAAACTAGTGTTTGCAAGTCTGTGTGAGGTATTTACTTTATGAAGTTTAATCCCAACTCTATGGCCTCCATTTTGTATTAACTTCTATATTTACAGATAATGTTCCCTTTCACTTTTTTTTTAATTTATTTTTTATTGGTGTTCAATTTACCAACATACAGAATAACCCCCAGTGCCCGTCACCCATTCACTCCCACCCCCCGCCCTCCTCCCCTTCCACCACCCCTAGTTCGTTTCCCAGAGTTAGGAGCCTTTACTTTCTGTCTCCCTTTCTGATATTTCCCACACATTTCTTCTCCCTTCCCTTATATTCCCTTTCACTATTATTTATATTCCCCAAATGAATGAGAACATACACTGTCCTTCTCCGATTGACTTACTTCACTCAGCATAATACCCTCCAGTTCCATCCATGTTGAAGCAAATGGTGGGTATTTGTCATTTCTAATGGCTGCGGAATATTCCATCGTATACATAAACCACATCTCCTTTATCCATTCATCTTTCGATGGACACCGAGGCTCCTTCCACAGTTTGGCTATTGTGGCCATTGCTGCTATAAACATCGGGGTGCAAGTGTCCCAGCGTTTCATTGCATCTGTATCTTTGGGGTAAATCCCCAACAGTGCAATTGCTGGGTCGTAGGGCAGGTATATTTTTAACTCTTTGAGGAACCTCCACACAGTTTTCCAGAGTGGCTGCACCAGTTCACATTCCCACCAACAGTGTAAGAGGGTTCCCCTTTCTCTGCATCCTCTCCAACATTTGTGGTTTCCTGTCTTGTGACTTTTCCCCATTCCCACTGGTGTGAGGTGGTATCTCATTGTGGTTTTGATTTGTATTTCCCTGATGGCAAGTGATGCAGAGCATTTTCTCATATGCATGTTGGCCATGTCTATGTCTTCCTCTGTGAGATTTCTGTTCATGTCTTTTGCCCATTTCATGATTGGATTGTTTGTTTCTTTGGTGTTGAGTTTAATAAGTTCTTTATAGATCTTGGAAACTAGCCCTTTATCTGATATGTCATTTGCAAATATATTCTCCCATTCTGTAGGTTGTCTTTGAGTTTTGTTGACGGTATCCTTTGCTGTGCAAAAACTTCTTATCTTGATGAAGTCCCAATAGTTCATTTTTGCTTTTGTTTCTTTTGCCTTCGTGGATGTATCTTGCAAGAAGTTACTATGGCCGAGTTCAAAAAGGGTGTTGCCTGTGTTCTTCTCTAGGATTTTGATGGAATCTTGTCTCACATTTAGATCTTTCATCCATTTTATCTTTGTGTATGGTGCAAGAGAGTGGTCTAGTTTCATTCTTCTGCATGTGGATGTCCAATTTTCCCAGCACCATTTATTGAAGAGACTGTCTTTCTTCCAATGGATAGTCTTTCCTCCTTTATCGAATATTAGTTGCCCATAAAGTTCAGGGTCCACTTCTGGGTTCTCTATTCTGTTCCACTGATCTATGTGTCTGTTTTTGTGCCAGTACCACACTGTCTTGATGACCACAGCTTTGTAGTACAACCTGAGATCTGGCATTGTGATGCCCCCAGATATGGTTTTCTTTTTTAAAATTCCCCTGGCTATTCGGGGTCTTTTCTGATTCCACACAAATCTTAAAATAATTTGTTCTAACTCTCTGAAGAAAGTCCATGGTGTTTTGATAGGGATTGCATTAAACGTGTATATTGCCCTGGGTAACATTGACATTTTCACAATATTAATTCTTCCATCCATGAGCATGGAATATTTTTCCATCTCTTTGTGTCTTCCTCAATTTCTTTCAGAAGTGTTCTATAGTTTTTAGGGTATAGATCCTTTACATCTTTGGTTAGGTTTATTCCTAGGTATCTTATGCTTTTGGGTGCAATTGTAAATGGGATTGACTCCTTAATTTCTCTTTCTTCAGTCTCATTGTTAGTGTATAGAAATGTCACTGATTTCTGGGCATTGATTTTGTATCCTGCCATTTCACTTTATCCAGATCAAGATGACTGACAGCCTGAGGTAATTTCCAGTTCATTCCAGTTCAGCCCCTTGAGTCCCAGGACAACCTCCCTGGCTCTTGTATATTTAGCACAAATTTCCTGTGTTCTTTAACAGCACCAGCAAGGGAGTGGTATTAGTATCTTGTAGGCAACCTTCAGAAGGATCTGGATGGTATCAGTTAAATTGATATGCATACTTTTCAGCCCAATGTTAAAATTTACTCGTGGTGTACCAGTGGTGTGCTGTTACTTCCACGAGCATCATATGGGAATATGCAGTATTTTCCCACTTAGGTTTTGGAGAGCTTTCAGAAGATCACATCATTCTTACCATTTCTGGCCTCATTGTATAACTTTTCCCATTAATGAACATTTGGACAATTCTTGTGTTTATAGTGATTACAAACTATTGTATGTTTTTGTACATATGTCTTTATATTTGATTTCTATAGGAGGAATTAATTAATAGAAGTGAATTTGCTTGCACGGTATGTTTTGAAAATGTAAAAGATAAAACCAGTTTGATTTCTATGATTCATGTTAACTTACACTTCCACCGATAGTGAATGCTGATTTGTTTAGATCTTAGCCAGTACTGTAGAGGATATCATCAATTATGGTCTTTGCCAAGCTAACAGAGGAGAAAGATCAAATTATTTTAACTATTGAGGGATAATTATTTACTATTTTTATTGGTAATTTGTATTTTTTTTCCAGTATTTTTTGTATTGGTTCATCAGGACTTTCCATATATTACAGATACTAACCCTGTGTCTGTGATGCGGTTGGTTCTCCCAATCTTTGGAGTTGGTTTATGATAGGGTTTTTTTTTTTTAATTTTTATTTATTTATGATAGTCACACACAGAGAGAGAGAAAGGCAGAGACCTAGGCAGAGGGAGAAGCAGGCTCCATGCACCGGGAGCCTGACGTGGGATTCGATCCCGGGTCTCCAGGATCGCGCCCTGGGCCAAAGGTAGGTGCTAAACCGCTGCGCCACCCAGGGATCCCGTTTTTTTTTTTTTTTTTTTTTTTTAAGATTTATTTATTAATTTATTCATGAGAGACAGACTGTGAGGCAGAGACACAGGCAGAGGGAGAGGCAGGCTCCTCACAGGGAACCTGACGCTGGATTCGATCCCGGGTCTCCAGGATCACACCCTGGGCCAAAGGCAGATGCAAAACCGCTGAGCCACCCACCCAGGGATCCCCCAAAGATTTTGTTTTTAAGTAATCCCTATACCTAATGTGGGGCTCAATCTCACAACCCTGAGATCAGGAGTTGCATGCTCTAGTGACTGAACTGCAGGGTGCCCCAAAGCTAATAACTTATTTTAAGGCAAACATGCTTAGAACCATCCCCCAGGTCAGGAGGTGGAACCTTGCCAGCTATCTGGAATCTTTTAAAGGCTTCTTCCCTACTGCGATCTCCCTTGCACCAGAGAGTAATCACTGTTCTGACCCAGTATGCTTCCCTCATAATTCTGTTTTGTTTCATTTTTCATTTGCTGTCTTAAGTCTCTTAATCTATAGGTCTCCTCCCCCAACTCCCATTTGTCATTTTATCCCTTGCAAAATACTTGCTGATGAAATTGGATTACTGTCCTGTGGAGTTTTCTGAAATTTGGATTTTGGGGATTGTATTCCCATTGTGTAGTTTAGTGTATTTTTCTGACTTCTGTACTTCCCACGTATGGTAACTGGATCTAGAGGTCGTCAGGTTCAGGTTTGTGTGGCCAACACTATTTCATAGGTGGTGGTGTGTTCTTCATCAGGAAGCTCCCGCGTCTTTCCTTTTGTGATGTTAGTAGCCTTACTGGTCAGTCCTTACATCCTGTTTCCCTGGGATTGTGGAGTGTTGCTATTTTAATTCTTACCATTTCTTTGTTTATGTAGCTGGAGAATTTCTATAAAGAAGAACTTCATGGTATATCATTACCATTACTGTTAGTATAGTTTCCAGAGGAAGGGTAGGATATATTCTACCTTTTATTTACTAATTTTCTAAACAGACTTGGTTGCCTAACCCTCTCCAAAGGTGACTGTTTAAGTGTTATGAACTTACAGAAATAAACATTCTTTTATCATTATCATTTTTCCTTGATGAGAACACTGATTCTTTTTTTAAATTTAAATTGAATTTACCAAACATAAATTAATAATACCCAGTGCTCATTTCATCATGTGCCCTCCTTGATGCCTGTCACCCAGTTACCCTATCCCCCCTCCCCCCCACCTCCCCCTTCTGCAACCCTTTGTTTCCCAGAGTTAGGAGTCTCTCATGGTTTGTCGTCTTCTCTAATTTTTTTCCACTCAGTTTCCCCCCCTTCCCTTAATGGCCCCTTTCACTATTTATTCTATTCCAAATATGAATGAAACTATGTAAGTGTCTTTCTCTGACTTATTTCACTTAGCGTAATAACCTCCAGTTCCACTTAGGTTGATATAAATGGTAAGTATTCATCTTTTCTGATGGCTGAGTAATATTCCTTTGTATATACAGACCACATCTTTATTCATTCATCTGTCGGAGGACATCTCGGCTTCTTCTGCAGTTTGGCTGTTGTGGACATTGCTGGTATGAACATTGGGGTGCAGGTGTCCCATTGTTTCACTACATCTATATCTGTATCTTTGGGGTAAATACCCAGTAGCACAATTGCTGGGTTGTAGGGCAGGTCTACTTTTAACTTCTTGAGGACTCTCCACACTGTTTCCACATTGGCTGTACCAGTTCGCATTCCCACCAACAGTGCAAGACGGTTGCCCTTTCTCTACATCCTCGCCAACATTTGTTATTTCCTGTCTAGTTAATTTTAGCCCTTCTCACCGGTGTAAAGTATCTCATTGTGGTTTTGATTTGTATTTCCCTGATGACAAGTGATGTGGAGCATTTTTTTCATGTGCCTGTTGGCCATGTCTGTGTCTTTGGAAAAACGTCTGTTCATGTCTTCTGCCCATTTCTTGACTGGATTGTTTGTTTTTTGGGTGTAGAGTTTGGTAAGTTCTTTATAGATCTTGGATACTAGCCCTTTAACTGATAGAGAACCATGATTCGTGATATGGAAAAGTTGGAGGTACGGCTTTAAGAAGGTAGAAAAAACCTTGTAGTTCTAAATTTAAATGGGAAGTATCAGTGTAAACATATGAAGCACTTAATTTGTTTCCTTTTGTGTTGTGGTAAAATACAAAATTTACCACTTGAGCCAGTTTTAAATGTACAGTTCAGTGTCCCACTTTGGTTGAGCTGGATCTGCATCGTAAGAACATCACGGTTCTAGATTACAGTCTCCCTTTACTCTTCCTTTAGCCTGAGTTCTTCAGGGAAATACATATTTAATGTTCACTACCATTCCTTATGTCATTGTCCCGTCATTTTGGTTGTCTTGCTCATTTGTTAGTAGATTCTTCAGAGAGGGTAACAGTCCCTGAGTGTTTTTATGATGATGATAGTTTATCTGCAGCCCTTTATTTGAAAGTCCGTTTGGATAAAATTCTAGGTCATATTTTGTTTTTTAGTGTGTTTAAGTATGTCCTTTGTGGTATAAAGCATTACTATCAAAGTCTGATTGTGATATGATTTTCTTTCCCTCATGAATGCCTTGTTCTATTTGTCTGGAGCCCACAGGATTTCCCCCTTAAACTCCCCCCAGTAATGTTACCACACTGTGTTTGGGTGTTGGTTGTTCTGGATCAGTATTCCCAAGTACATGATAACGTTCCTTTAATGTGTAGTGTCAAATCTTTTTTATGCTCAATTTCAGGAAAATTAACATTTTAGTGTTTGTTATGTCCCTTTGTTTCGGTTTTCTCCTTTGAAGACTTTTTTTTTTTTAAATTTTTAAAAATTTATTTATGATAGTCATACAGAGAGAGAGAGAGAGGCAGAGACACAGGCAGAGGGAGAAGCAGGCTCCATGCACTGGGAGCCCGACGTGGGATTCGATCCCGGGTCTCCAGGATCGCGCCCTGGGCCAAAGGCAGGCGCCAAACCGCTGCGCCACCCAGGGATCCCCCGAGGACTGTTTTTATAGCTCTTCACATCTGTCAGTTTTGGTTGGGTTCTTTTTTCTCTTTATTGTTGATCTTTAAACCTCTCACTCTTGTCTTCTTTCTCTTAAGATGTTATCCTATTTACTCATTGGAGGTTCTTGTTCTAATTTAGTCTTTTTCTGAAATTGTTTTATCTGAGTTTTAATAATCAATTTATGAATTTTTTCCTGACATTTTATCTTAGATTTTATGTCATTTTCTTAAGGCATTTTAATTCATTTTGAGGTATTCAGTTACAGTTTTCACTGGTTTCCTGAGCACATCTCTCTGGTGTGCTTTGTTGTCTCTAGGGATTGTATTTGCTGCTCATGCTCTTTTTCCTTATAATGGTGTGTGGGATTTTACCTAGATTATCTTCTTTTTTTTTTTTTCTAGATTATCTTCTGTTACCTATTTATATATGAAATTACTTGTGCTGTTGTTTTACAAGGGATGTGCGTCAGGGTAGCTTTTCTAACTATTTATTCTCTACACCTTCCTCTTCTGTTTGGGTGGAGTGTAAGAAAAAGGGCAGCTTACTTTCTGAGATCTGGGTCTGCACCTCTGTTGATTGGGTTGATTAAGGTGGGGGTGTCCTGTGGCTCTCAGATGCCCTGTTGCTTCATCTACTCCCCTTGCACAGATCCCAATACCAAATGGGTCCTGTTGTTAGTAGTTTGTCCCTGTTTGTATATTATGGGGTTTGTGCAATACTTTCATACTCATACTTGGTTTTGTTGTAGATGTTTAGTATGGTTTTTCCGTGTGTGTGTGTGTGTGTGTGTGTGTGTGTGTGTGTGGTGGTAGCAGCAAGCAGAGAAAGGGTGGGATATGAGGAGATTAAAAAATTATCACTGTTCTGCCATCTTGCCTGAATCTGCTGGGATAGGCCCTAGTTTTTATTAGTTTGGATATAGCCTGGTTAGATTATGAGTCTATTGTTTTATAGCTTCTGAATTTAGCCTCCTATTCACCTTAGGGTTAAAAAAATATGGTATGATATAGACTTTGAAAAGGTATTTATTGATGTCTTTCATAATTTTTTTTCTTTTTGGTTCTAATATCATGAACTATATTTAAAGATTTTTTTTTTTAAAAAGATTTTATTTGAGAGAGAGCACAAGCAAGGGGGAGGGGGAGAGGGAGAGGGTCAAGCAGACTTCCTGCTGATCGCAGAGCCCTGAGATCATGACCTGAGCCAAAACCAAGAGTTGGATGCTTAACTGAGCCGGCCAGGCACCTCCAGCAGCTGATTTTAATCTCATTTCAGATAGCTGTTTTGCGGGGATTGGGAGGAGGGTGTGTGGAATGGTTTGCTGTAGCCTGTATGGGGTGAGTGGGCTGTGGCAGCTAAACTCTTAATATTAGTTAAGCCCTTTAGTGGTTGGGTCCTATCTGGCAGGGACCCCCCTCAGAGCAGACCATTCCTTGTGTGTTACTCCTCTGCCTTCCTAGGCTGACCCAAGTACCTGGAAAAATAAATCCCCCCTCTTCAACCGCACCCTCCCTAGCATTCTGAGGAGTGTTAATGACTCCAATTCTGAGTGCTTCCTGCTTTTTCTGGGGCCCACTTTCTCCTATAATCTCCTTTCTCCAAGTTAAGACTTTTGGTGGCATTCTTCAGAACTCTCATTTCATACCTCATTTAGAGATAATTGTATCCCATTTCATTGCTCTTCAGTTTGGTTTTGGATCTTGTACCTGGTTTGTAGTCACCAACATTCAAAGAATAGGCTGTTTCTATATTGTATCAAAATCCGTATTTCCTTCTTTGTATTTGGGATGTAGACAGAAGAGTTCTTTGCTTTTTAATAATTTTATTTATTTATGAGAGAGAGAGAGGCAGAGACACAGGCAGAGGGAGAAGCAGGCTCCACACAAGGAGCCTGATGTGGGACTCGATCCCTGGACCCAGGGATCACACCCTGAGCCAAAGGCAGATGCTCAACCGCTGAGCCCCCCAGGCATCTCTAGAGAGAAGAGTTCTATGAACAGATAAGCTCACTCTCTCCCAGAAGTTTTTTCCCAAGTAGGAGTGAGCCAGTCAGAATCTTTCGTGTATATATGGAAAAAAATCAGGCAGTCAGTGGTGGTATGTCCAGAGGAATTCTGTGATACAGAGGCCAAGATTAGGACAAAATAGCATTCATAAGGTTTCTAAGAAAAAGTATGAAGAGTTGGCGGAAGGCCACCATCTGGGAGAGGGAGAAGTGGGAGCAGCAAGGGAGTCTTAGTGGAGGGTGCTGGGCAAACACCCATGAACCCCATCGCTCCTCCAGCCTCAGAGGCCTGGTCGTAGGCCGAGTCCATTCTTAGGTTTCTGTGAGATGCCATCTTGCCTCCCTCCTTGTGCTACTCTAGGTGGGTGTCTGCACCTTAAAAGAGCCTAAGTAAACTAGATAGTTTTTATTTTACTCTGTGCAGGAGGATCCCAGTTTACCCAAGGGTGGGGGGCGGGGAGGTGAGTGAGTAGCAGTTTTGAGAAAAGTGAAGAATTGTCATTATAAAGAAGTGAGAAGAAAAAAAAAAAAAAAGAAGTGAGAAGAAAAATCTGACAAGGAAATAATAGCCGAGTAGCATGGGGAGTCCAGTTGTGGTTGGAAATCATGAATTTCTGGCATTATTCTGTGTGGTTGTAGGATTTTCTCTAGGAATTGGAGTGTAGGAACCAACATGTCGGTTAGTGGGGAGGAAGGATCCAGGACTAGCTGGGTTGAGGGTGCTGAGTCTGTGGGTTGGGTAGGGCTTGGCTCTACCATGGGGTCTAGACTGAAGAGAGATGGGGGTTCTGATTGGGAGAAAATGGACAGTTGTCAAGGGGTTAGAGGGCTTGCTGAAATGTTGTAGTGGGAGGAAGGGAGAGTAAGATCCAGAAGGTCAGGAAGTTGCAAAGGCATGGGATGTTTAAGATTTCAAGAGGTGGAATGGTTTTAGACTGTGCCAGAGCCTCGGTGTGGCCCTGTGAGAGTTGTATTTTCTGTAGCCTTTGGACCGCTCACTCATTTATGTAATAATTTAGGTAATAATAAACATTTCTTATCGTGAGATAATAGTAGGTTACTTTGTAGACCGGAAGAATTAAAAAAAACCCAAGTAGTAAGCAGAGTGTTTATTTTTTTAAAATTACTTAAAAAAGGTTGTTTACAGAGATGTGGATTTACATAACTTGGCGACAACATTTTAAAAATGTACAGGCTATTTCATATTATTGCACTTACTCTTCAATAATATATAAGGCATTTTATTTTACATAAATAAAGGATAATGTATAATATCATACAACAGGTGTGGTGCCAATTAAGTCAACCGTAAAATTAAATGAGATGTGTTTTGGAGGACAGAAATGAAACCCAACTACTTCAACCTTCACAGAATATCCTTGCAACTACGATTTACTTGTTATAACACATATTTACCCTCATAGCTTATTGTGGATGACTGATGAATCAGAAAACCAAAACAATGAAAGTTTTAGTAGGATGATATACCATTAGTGCTCACTTCAGGAAGTGTGGGAATTAGACTAATTAGAAATACTAGTCATGCCTTGAACACTGAGGACAAATAAGTAGCTTTCTATCTTAGGGTCAGAGATAGTTTAGCCTTTTGCTTTCTCCCTTAAATTCCAACTGTTGGCCAGGGAAACCTTCTTCTGGCAAAATCTACTAGAAATGATGACTTTAACATATGTTAGTGAGCAAAAGGTCTACCCTTGCACTCTTCAGATATGATGGTTAGGGACTCTCCGAAGGAGACCGTTCCCTTGCTCCAAATTGCTCTAGAAATTCCTGTCTCTTCACGGAGGACTGTGAATTTCTTACTAGTAGGCACAGCTGGAAGAGTGGAGGCAAATATTCTCTTACCATTAAGGCAAGAAAGCAGAAACCACAAAACTGACCCCAGGGACTTAAAAACAATCTAGCATGCACCTTGCATTGACTGCCTATGGTATCCTACCTGGAAGTGTAGTGAAAAGTAGAAGCTAAATTAATCAGGTCTTTCTAGCTAATTCTTGTACTACATTCTCTTTTGTATAACCTGTTTAAAAAAAAAAATAAATCTGGGCTCACACCAGCCAGATACTTCATTCTAATCTGAGAGACCCCTCTGGGCCAACTCTACGGAGGTTTACTGTAAGGGATTAGTCACTCGGAAAAACAATGTACACAGGTGACAGCTCAAGCAGCTCCACGATTGGGCGGGGGGGGGGGGGTGTTGTGTATACAGTGACCTCAGTTCTCTTCTCTAAGCCATAGACCCAAGCTGTAGGTTATTGAAAGAAGTCTCCAGCATGAAACCTTGGCGTCCTCATGCACGCAGGTTCGGCGTCCTCACCCGTATTCCCAGGACGTGATCTGCTGGTCTGCGTCCCCCTGGGATCTACGGTGTACGACACAGTTCTGCTTCTTTACCTTGAAAGAGTGACTCATCCGTGTTCCCCATTGTCTTCTTTTTTTTACATTTTGGTAAATGAAGCTGATGGAGGTTTCACTGAAGGAAAGGAGGTGCAGCAGGGAGGGGAAAAGCCAGTTTTGTGACTGGGAACAGTGCACGGAATGGGAGCAGCTACTACGAAGTCCTGCTTTGGCGGGACAGCAGCCGGGACGAGTTGCACGGGCAGTGTGAGTCACAACAGTCTTCTGCAGGGAAACCATTTTGGCAAAAGGAAGAATTTGTAAAACAGGAAAACAAGACCCGCAAACACTTTAGTCACTGCAGAGCCGTCATTACACCCAGGTCAGGAAGAGCGGGCCAGTGCTTGGAGAGGGGAGATTTCATAAGCTTGTTGGGAAAGGGGAAAACCAGCCAACCAAAAATCCCCTAAAAGATGATTTTTTTTAAGCTCCGCCCTTCGGGTTGTAAATGTAATGCTTATGGTTATAAATCCAAGGATGCTAAAAAGATTTCCAAAAATCTAGCTTAAATTAGTGTTTGGAGTGCATAAAATATAGAAATGGAAACCCAGTGACTATGGTATTTCTGCCCACCCTTGTGTTGACTGGTCTTGAATTCAAGCACTTATTCAAGACAAGTTCCAAACTAGATGCAAGGTGCTTTCAGAGCTGGAACTTTCTGCTCATTCCAAGCAGCAAAGTTCATGGCTATTTAGTATGCTTTCTCAGAACTGCATTTCTGTAAAATAGCCTTACGACTTACACTTTTAGATCACGATCAGCACTTCATGATGATCAATAATCCGCTGAGTTGAACTCTGCATCCATACATTGCACATTTATTACACTCACTAAAAAATATCACTTTCTGTATTTTGCTTTTTCATTTTTGGATAATTCCTGAGCTCAGCCTAACTGTTAGGTCATAACTTTTTCTTAAGTCTCATTTTCTTTTCACGGTAACGTACAGACCTACAGCTCCTCCCACTGAATGTGCCTAAAAGCATTCTCTTATTTACTTACAAAATCATATAAAACTGTAGTCCTTTATTTGTGACATTTGTGTTGCCCCTCAGACCTGGTTAAGCTCCCGAACTGCCAGGATTGGGAACGGTGGGAGAGGAGGCAGGAAGGATGCGAAGGTCTTAGGTAAATGTTTCGAATGAAGAGGGCATGCCACGTTTGTTTCCCCGTCAGTAAACATAAAAAGGAGGGGACAGGCGCTGGAACAAAACGGTCCCTCCTGGCCTGCGCGGTCCAGGTTGAGGGCCCCCAGAGGTCAGATCCGTTGCCGCCGCGCACACAACAGGTCAGCTCCACGTACAGGTAAAAACTTGGAGGTGTTTATCATCCTTGCCTGTGCCAATGTTCCTATGTTGTTTTAGGAACCCAGTGTTTCAAGAAGTTCTTCTGATTTGCTAAAGTAAGGGAACTGAGAAAAAGGAGATTCTTGTTAAATTAAAAAAAAAAAAGTAAGAAGCAGCGCTAGTGAGTATCACTACTGGTGCTTGTTTCTGGAAGAATTCCTGGCTTCCTTATTACCAACTGCACAGGCCCCTCTGGGACAGACTTCATGATATTCCAGGCATCAAAGTGCATGAGCCCCACCAGGGGCTTCCCATTAATGGCGAGAATTTCATCTCCAGCTTCTATTGTTCCAGCTTGCTCAGCTGCTCCACCTGCGAGGATAAATACAGAATAATGGTCGGGGCTTTCCTGGTATTCAGAATACATTCCAAGTAAGCTAAGGACTTAGATGAGAAAAATCTCTGACTGATATGCCCATATTTTAGGATAGGGAAATTGTTCTTAAGGCACACAGTGCATATACTCTTGAAAGATTTAACTACATAAAAATAATCAGATCTGTAATCCCCCCCCTTCCTCCTAAGACACATAAGCAATGGACGCGAGGCTAAGGTATTTTCAGCGTATTTAATCAACAATCCAAATGGCCAGTAAATGCAGGAAAATAGGTTCTACGTCTATCCAGTATACCATGATCGCTAATCAGTGACTGGAGATTACTTACACAGCTTTCTGTGTAATAAGTTTAGGACTATATGTTTGTGTGTGTGTTACACAGATTACATACTGATACTGTTAACATGACTAATGTAACAGTATTTTACATATAGGATATACAGATTTTTATATGTACTAATATTATTAGTATAATTACACTTAAAAAAGAAAGATTACTTATTTAGAGAATGACTGGGTACGTGCAGGAGCTGGAAGAGAGAGGCAGAGTGGAGAGAGGGGAATCTTCAAGCAGATTCCCTGCTGAGCACGGAGCCTGGCACTGGGCTCAATCTCATGACCCTGGGACAAGGTCCTGAGCTGAAACCAAGAGTTGGACTCTTACCTGACTGAGCCCCCCAGGTGCCTCAGTATAATTATACTTCATTCATTCATTCATTCATTCATTCATTCATTCGACACAGAGAGAGGCAGAGACACAGGCAGAGGGAGAAGCAGGCTCCATGCAGGGAGCCCGAGGTAGGACTCGATCCTGGGTCCCCAGGATCACACCCTGGACTGAAGGTGGGCGCTTAATCGCTGAGCCACCCAGGCCGCCCCTTAAACTTCTAAGCTAATTGTTCAGCACAGGATCCTGGAGAGACTTTGGAGAACTGTCCAAGATCGTAAAACGATTATTCAAGTCCACGAAGAGCCCTGTGCCTACCACATGCTTCAGCCATCTGCACTGCTCTCAGCGTCACTTCCCTGAAGTCTAGTATTTGCAACTTTAACCGAATACAGTCCCGAGCCACGTGAATGCCCCTGACCGGCAGTGCTCACGGCCTCCCCTTCGCCTGGTGTGTGTTCACATCAGTTGTGGCTACACGGGTCCGGGGGAGGGTACGGAGGCTCGGGACGCAGACCTCGGAGCCGGGCTGCCTGGGGGCAAGGCCTGCTCGGCCGGGCTTATACCTGGGTGACCTGGGGGCTGTTTAATTCCCTGCGGCACGCGGACCAGGAGTGATGATAATAGTACCTGTCTGACAGGCAGCGGGGTTCCTGCGTGTAAGACACGGAGGCTGACACACAGGACAGCCTGTGAGAAAGAACGAGAACATTTTCCAAACGAAGGCGCAGTCGTGCACGGGGCCCAGCGCACTGGCTTTGCTGGCGTTACCTTTGTACACCCTCTTGATGAACAGGGGCCCGTCTCCAGCCACTGAGGACTTTCCTCCGTCCAGACTCAGTCCCAGCCCAGCAGACGTCTTCAGCACTTCCACACACAGCGCGTCGTGCGAAGGTACGCTTCTCCCTGCAGCGACGACATCCGCAAGGATGGCAATGACAAGGTCACTCATCACCTCCTCTCCGGTCCCCCAGATGTGTTCCCCTGGCACCCCTGAGTCCCATCTACCTTTGAAGCCAGCGTCGGGATGGGTGCCCCAGATTTGGAGCTGACCTTGTGGGTGTGTTCCTGCTGCACCTGCACCATTTGCTCTTTTTTTTTTAACATTTGAGAGCAAGCGAGCAGGTGTGCGTGTGCAAGCCCATGAGCAGGGGTGGGCAGTGCCAGAGGGGGGAGGAGAGCAGCAGACTCCCCACTGGGTGCGGGGCCCAAGTGGCTCCACACCGGGCTCGAGCCCAGCATCCCCAGATCAGGACCTGAGCGAGGACCTGAGCCGACAGCAAGAGTCAGGCCGCCAACCGACGGAGCCACCCAGGGGCCCCAGGCACGGCCCGTCAGCACGGAGGAGGCTCTCGTGCCCGCGTGGACTGGAGACGTGCAGAGGCCAAACTGCCCTTGGCGAGCCCCACACCTTGTGGCTGTGTCCCAGCGAAGTCACGCTCGGAGAGTCAAGTTGGGTTTCCTGCCGCCCCTGCCCGCCGGCGGCCGCCGAGTGTCGCAGCCTGGCACTGGAAAGCCAATGCCACACCTCACACCTGTGAGCACGGATTCCAGAGCTCCCGTCCTTCCCCCTGCTGCCACACTCGTGTGTGTCTTCATCACACACCGGCCGCCTTCGCTGCCCTCTCTCCACGCAGGCTGAGGGGTGTGGGGGGACGTTTCCCTGGCAACGGGTCCTGCCCTGCAACAAGCTGGCACCTGTTCTGTGTGCTGGTTTGGAGCGGCCTGGCTAGGGGCCATCCCTGAGGTCTGAGTGGAGACGGTCAGCTCGCCTTTTATTTCTCTTATTTGCACGCTTTACCAGCGAAGGACGTTAAGGAGGTGAGTGGACAGGTGCCCTGGGTTGTCGGGGGCGGGGGGCAGGGGGGCAGGGGAAGGACCACAGAGTAACCTGCCCGCTTTGGGTTGAGGCCAAGGTAGCCAGCATCCCTGCCTTTGAACATAAGGTTCAGTCCGTTAGTGTGGTTTAAAGATCACTTCACGTTCCACGTGGGCCGGAGGAGATGTGCTAACAGGAGCAACAACGGTTTTTCAGTAGGTGATTTCACTTGCTCTTAAACAGGAAAACAGGCGCATTACAGTGGCCCTCAGCTCTGGCCAGATTCTCCTAGTGATGCTAGGCCCGGGGCCCTCACCCCTCAGGGTTTGTGACTTAATTGAGCTGGGGAATTTGCTGGGCAGTAGGATCTTAAAAAGCTTCCTAGGTGCCTCTCCTGTGATCCAGCCCACCGCAGGGATGATCCAGCCCACCGCATCAGTCCCCATGGGGGCTGCTCTCCGGGCACATTAAGGGACACCTGCAAGGGTTGGGTGGAGCGCTGGGCAGGGGAACTGTAAGGAATAGAGATGTGAAAAAATGAAATTTAAGCCCTGCATGTGCCTACAAGTTGGTAACTCTGTAGAATCAGGTTCAAGGCCAGATGTGTTCTTTTTTTTTTTTTTTTTTAGGCCAGATGTGTTCTGAAGTAGCACAGGAACACTTAATGATTATAAATGACAGGATAACCTTCCATATGCTGAGTTCTTGAGTCTTAAGAACTCTGAAAGCTGTCGGGATTAAGTCCCAGGTGGTTTCCTATGACGCTAAGTTTCTAGGATCCTGCTGAAAGTACAGCGAGTGGTGGAGCAAAGGTGAGCCTAAGGTCTGACGACTGAAGATGTTTCCCGATATCAGGAAGTGCTTCAGTTTTTTAGAAGAGCAAGAGCAAGACAACAGAGGAGAAGGCTGAGAACACTCTTGGCCCGTGGAGGCATCTGGACAAGAAGACTTGCCCATTTGTTCAGTGGAAATGCGTGCTATTTTCAGCAAAGCAATCACACACAGCCCAGGCCACCACGCAGCCGAGTGAACAGAGAGGAGTTCAGCTACCCTTGACTTTACTGGGGAGAGAGGTCGAGAAG
This sequence comes from Canis lupus dingo, assembly GCF_003254725.2. NCBI lineage: Eukaryota > Metazoa > Chordata > Mammalia > Carnivora > Canidae > Canis > Canis lupus. Next base: position 75,804,876 of record NC_064246.1, read on the forward strand.
AAACCAAAGGCCTCCCCTGAAGGCAGCGCCCTGACCCGAGCTTCCACAGGTTCTCCTTGCTGTCTGGACTAAAGACATTGCTCCTGAACTCCAAAGGTGAGGACACCACTGAGGCCGGAAGTGGTTCTCTGAAGGCCGCAATCAGCCTTGTACTTAGTTCCGAGCAAATACCTCCAATACCTTCCCAGCGAGCCCTGGGCTGACAGTACGGAGGGCACATAGGAAATCCACTTCTGAACCTCTTTTTATAAACTCCTTTTGGTTGACGAAGGCTACAGTCTCTGTTTTTAAGCATTTGTGCCTCTCCCCCCATTTCCTTAGGTTTTTCTAAAACAGGAAAGACTAGAAACTCTGATGGTTTCCAAGGACAAATTTCAGTTCTGGAACTTCTTTCTACACACTCTACATGATTCCCCTCATCACAAGAGTTCCGTGTTTTACTGACTGACCACTAAAGTCCTAAGAAGATGTAAACGTGAAAGGGCTTCCTTCTTAGCACATGTAGAGAAGCTGTCAAGCAGTTGTTTAAAATCTTCAACGGTATGGCTTTAACTGCTGGGGGTGGTGGTTTCTAACTTACTTGGAACACTGCTTTTTCAAGAAGCATCCACAAACATTAGACTTCACCACATTTGATTTCTTATTATTTCTTCTTTCTTCTTTCTTCCTCCTCTTCCTCTTCTTCTTCCTTCTTTCTTCTTTCTTCTTCTTCTTCTTCTTTTTTTTTTTTTTTTTTTGAGGGAGAGGGATGGTTTGGGGCGGGGGCAGGGGGAATAGGGGGAGAGAGAGAATCTCAAGCAGGCTCCAAGCCCAGTGTGGAGCCTAACATGGGGCTCGATCTCACAACCCTGAGATCACAACCTGAGTTGAAATCAAGAGACGCTTAACCAAACCACCCAGGTGCCCCTGCATTTTATTCCTCTGACCCAGATGACAGTAGTTATATTCCTTTGTGTTCAACCAGAAGCTACTCTTTCAGCTGCTCATACCCTGCTGGGGAGTAAACGGCTATCTTACCTATACCAGGCTCCAAGGGGCTGGTCTTTCTGGAGAACGAGCCCTTCCCGTTGGCGTCCTGCCTACTGGAGGATCCGGGCTGATCGTTCCCTCTCTTGATGACTACGAGAACGTCTCTGTGCAGCTGTGCTTGGTGCAGGATCTTTAGGACATCCCCGTGGGCTAAGCCAGCCAGCGAGGCACCATTGACGGACAGAAGGAAATCCCCTCGGTTCACAGTCCCTTCCTGAGAAGCAGCCCCCTGAGAACACACCCTGTGCACCTGAGGTGAGGCGAAGACAAACACCAGAGTCACTTATAACCTCCAGGAAAAGCAAAGGGGCAGCCGCAAATCTCTAGTCGAGGAACTTTCTAATGGCAGTTTTTCAAATCATACGAATGTGGTTTATCGAAAGCCTGAGAGATGGAATTAGAAACGTCAGTGTCAGCATCTGACTACGTTTCTTCCTCAACTTCTTGCTGGCGTCTAATATGTGCCTGGTGCTCCGTGGGGCAATAAGAATACAAAACCAAACAGGACCTGGTCTTGTCTCATGACGGTGGCCTCCCTAATGATCTCAAAGGCCTTTGCGTGATCTAAAATTTTAGGTTGTTCTTGAGGGGGAAGTAATTTCAGAAGTGCACGTAGGTTTGGTTGATCCTAGTGTTTCTCTAGTGCTTCAATAAAGTGTTCAGGTGAATATGAGGCTACCACAGAAAAGTGTGCTTCTGTGTATTGGCATCGACTAGGTCGCTTGGTCTGTGCGTCAGTCAGCTCTGTGGTAAAAATGTGCATCTCTGCCAATGACTAGATTATGTATGACTTTCCCCACTTTTCCATTTTTGTCCTTTTGGGGGAAACAAACACCAGCATTCTTTGAACTCGTTGACCTGAATTTTGTCCTGATCACACGTGAGGCTGCTTTGGGAGTGGCTTTCGTGAGAGCATCTTGACTTTGTCACTTACCACAATTGATTTTGGCTCCACGTCTGTCCCTCCTGCCACAGTGAATCCCAGACCTGAGCCTTCTTTTTTATTCAAGACGATGAAGCAAACATCTTCTTTGTTCTAGTGAAAAGAAACAGAAAAAAGTACAGTTGGCCGCTGAATAGCACGGGGGTTGGCTCACCGACCTCTGCGCCGTCAGATCTGCATATAATTTTGTCCCTAAAACTTAACTACTAATAACCTGCCGTTGACTGGAAGCCTTACTTATGACACGAAGAGTTGGCTAACACATCTTTTCTATGTTGTGTTGTAGACTCTATTCCTAAAGCTAGAGAAAAAGAATGTGATTAAGAGAATCCTAAGGAAGAGAGCGCGTTTATAGTGCCGTAGAACCTCGTGCATCAGTGGAGCTGTGTTGTTCAAGAGTCAGCTGCACGTTCCTTGTGCCAAGAGCTAGGAAGCTCTGATGTGAGTCCTCTTGCAGTGCTGCAGAGCTGGTCGCCATGAACCCCAGTGGTTATTCTAGAGTTTTCCCACCATATTGGAATCGGAGGAGTCTCTTCCCAACCATCGTGCACCCCTCCTCGGTGGTGCTGACATAGAGTGTGCCCCAGTTTTGAGGGTCTATCCTGTAGCTATGGAACTGCTGGCAGGGTGGACACGGACCAGGATGAGGCAGGGGCAGGGGACAAACGTAGGAGCTATACGAGGCACCAGATTGTGTCTTCCCAAATCTGATCAGAGCACATAATGTGATCATGAAGGGGCTTCTTTATTCTACTGTTGAAGTCTACAGGTTAGCCAAGCCAGTATCAACAGCAGCAGAGAGATGTTTGCCACAGGATGAGAGCCCACTGAGGCCGTTGGTTATGTCCCCCTTCTGCCATGTTCAGTTCATTGGATTCCAGGTGCAGGGAATGAAGTGGTGGTGATAAAATACAAAGTGTGTTTTAAAAAAAAAAACATAAAGAACTTTAAAACTGTCAACCTGTATTGAGACTAGAACATTCCTAGTCGTGTCCTAGGGTTAAGTAACAGAAGACTGCCCTATGTTTCAAGCATCAAACAAAAGATACCTTGAAATAAAACATTTTAAAATAATTGAAGCTGGGCTAATTAATCTGAATTTTGACTTCCTTTGCCCACATGCTGTATATATGATTTAGCAACATTTTAAAGATCTGCATTGCTAGGGCCCCCATGAAGTGATTTATAATCTATCAATTCAAGGTGTTCTCAACCCAGCAACAGAAAAAGAATTGAACAATAATGCTTAAAGGTTGCTTTGGCGAGAGAGTGAAAACATTGAAAGAGAGAACCAGCTCCATATTACGCTGGGGAAGGAAGCCAATATTTAAAAGTCACTTTAGTCCTATTTGTGGGTCCTAAAGGGTAACCCCTGTGCATTTACACCTCCCTAAAGAAGTTCATTCAAACCAAATCTCCATACGTTGACACTAGAATATTGGGCAGACCTCTGGGGGGATTTTGACTTTATGAGCGAGTCTTGCCGTTCACCCGCTCAGACACCACTCAGTGGAGAGGATGAGGACGACAAGGCTCTCTCCATGAAAATGGGAGCGTGGGTTCTGGTACCTGACTTCTGTGTAGCTTCTGGGAGGTAATGTTTGATCCCAAAATAGGGAACATTTGAAAATGGGATTCTCTTGCATTCTAGGACATAATACCCCAATTTTAAATACTCAAAATTTTTTTCCTGGTTGCATTTGAGGATACAAGTGTCCTAGGAGCTGTGAGGCCAAATCTGGCCTCTAAGCAGCTTAGCACAGCATCAGGGAAGCGACACCCACCACCAAGAGCTCCCCAAGGTTTGCATGTGTTGGGGCCAGAGGACCAGGGCTTGTTTTTGGCCTCCGATCACTTACGGTCTCCCCTACAGTAAGCCACGGGGGAATCGTGTGCAGTCCTGCTTTTGGCACCCACAAAACCATACTCAATCAAAGAGCAACTGAAGGCTGCAGGAAAGGAAGGGGGAAAGCCGCCTTCTGATCCAGGTAGGAAGGCCCTTCCGCGTGAAACCACAGTTCTTGTCTGGTGGTGAGTGTGGGACTGGAGCGAGGGAGGTGGGAGGCCCCAGGTTGTGCCCCCACTCTGGGGAGGAGCTCTGTCCCCTTCCTGTCTACACACAGAGTCTCCCATTTTGTTTGTGGTTCATGAAAATGTGTGAATCTCATCTGTGAGGTTGGTTGAGACTTTCTCCTTTTCTCCTTCTACGCTTTATCTCAAGCTGCAGAATGTCTGGAGGTAAAGGGACCTGGCAGAGCGTGATCCCACCGTGCCACCGTGACTGGAAACGCCAGGACAGGACTTGCGTGCAGGAGCCACGTACTTACTGTCACAAGTCGAAGGAAGAAGGGAAATGACAGCATAGTCCCTTTTACTGAAAGTGAAAAATGCTGGACGTCTGAAGGTGAACTGTGCAGACCCAAACCAGTAGGCTGAGGACCAGAGCGGGCCCGGGCTAAGGGCGACTGGTCCCCTGTCCATCCTGGTTCACTCCCCAGGAGATGCCAACGTCACAGCCCCTCTGGGTAATGTTAGAATTTCCGGAACAGTGTTCTCGGATCTGTCAGTGACCCAGGCGTATTACCCGTCGAGAAAAATTGTTCATATTTGCTTTTTGCCTCTAAATAGAAATATTCATTTATTAGGGGTTCAAATCTCTGTGGGCCGTCCTGGGAAATTAACGTTATTCTTCAGAGACGTATTCTAGATATGAACCCACGGCTTCTTTTGTTGTTGTTTACCGTCACCTCCAATTTATTGAAGGACCCTTTAGCCACATTGTCTTGAACCCCAGGCTTCAGAGGCTCTTACACGGGGGCCCAGGTAGGGCCACGCAGACGCTAACCCGTTTCCCCAGCAGGTGGCTCCCTTGACAAGTAGTTAACGTCCACCTAGGCGCAGGGAGACCTGCTTGTGGCCATTCCCTCACATTTCCAAGCTGCCTAGCTGGGTTCTGAGGGCCCCGGGCAGACAACCCGGGTGTGGGGGGTCAGGAGGATGGTAACCAGTCACCAGTGGGGAAAGAAAACAGCAGCTGCACAGATCTGGCCCTTGAACTTCAGGACGGGGTGCAGCTTGAGGAGCAAGCCACAAGTGAGCGGGAAGTCAGACCCTGCGGCAGACCTGCCTGCACGGACGGACAGGGCAGAGCAATCCTGGGCTCTTGGGGCGCCGGGGGCCCCCACCTGGCCACACGCCCCCGCCGCTGCCTGACCCTGGCTTGTCCCGGTTCACTCACCTCTGATTGTGCTCTCGCTTCCTGAATGAGAGTTAGGACGGTGGACTTTGACCCCACCGATGATAAGACAGACTGCAGTCTTTGCTGGTCCCCCGCGGAGACGAGAAGTTGATCCAGACTAAAGACAGAAATATGGTTGAAGAACATTAAAGAAAAAGGCCATTTTTCCATTTCATAAGGACGTGTTTAAAATGATCTCTCCTTTCCACCAAACTGCAGGCATTTTCTGATTGTCAGGCTGTATTTTGGTCAGCGTAACTCTCCACTCAAACTAGGGGAAGAGGCCAGCCCTGGTGGCCCAGCGGTTTGGCGCCACCTTTGGCCCAGGCCTCGATCCTGGAGACGGGGGATCGAGTCCCACATCGGGCTCCCTGCATGGAGCGGGCTTCTCCCTCTGCCTGTGTCTCTGCCCCCCTCTCTCTCTGTGCCTGTCATGAATAAATAAATAAATCTTAAAAACAAAAAAACAAAAAACAAACAAACAATAAACTACGGGAAGAATCCTGAGTGCTGAACAGGAACTTCATTCACTGCCAGCAGCACTGGGAGTGACTGGCTTCTGGGATCCCTCGGATGTGAAGGAACCAATCCCGGAGCTCAACAGAAAATTTCTTTTCTTAAATTATTTTATTTTTTTAATTTTTAAAAGATTTTATTTATTAATTCATGACAGACACACAGAGAGAGGCAGAGACACAGGCAGAGGGAGAAGCAGGCCTCATGCAGGGAGCCTGACACGGGGACTCGATCCTGCGACCCCAGGACCACACCCTGGGCTGAAGGCGGCGCTAAACCGCTGAGCCACCCGGGCTGCCCTCAACAGAAAATGTGACATGAAAAAATACCCTTTAAGATACATTAGAAATTTTCTTATGGTAATTCTGGTCACCTTCGAAGGCCCCGACTGTCCCAAACTGAGGTGTGGCCTGCCCTGTCCGCTCTCATGTCTGATGGTGGCTGCTCTTAAGCGCCCCGTCCCATCAAGGCTTCTCTGTAGAGCAACATTCTGGCAGAAACACCCTCCTGCAGACCCTACTATTTTCTAGTACTGATATTAAAAACCAAGGGGGCTCAATGTCATGCGCGATCCTGGAAGAGGAAAGGGACGGTAGTGAAGTTTGGTCGGTGAAATCTGATGAAGCCTGCAGTTTAGCTCTCTGGGTTCTTCCTGCATTATTAGTTTCTTTTGCCAGGATTGGATTTTTGGCAATCCAGGATTCCCAGGATTCTTTTGACCCAGGATTAGGGAAGGTGTCAGCATCGGGAGGGGCTGGGCGAGGGGTACAGGGGAGCTCTCCACACTCTCTCTGCAACTTTTCTATAAATCTAAAGCTGGTTTGTAATTCTTAAAAAAAAAAAAAAAAAAAAAGTTTGTTCGAATAAAAGGGGACAGGCAGATACTTACTTAACTGACCAGCCTTTTCCAGAAGGCAGATCCCGGGTGGCTTCACCCACGAGGTGGGCCGAGCTGGGGGCCCCGGGCTCCGCGGCCTTAGGGCCGCTCCCCGCGGGACAGGCCCCGGCCGCCGGCCGCACGGGGCATGAGAGGGCAGTGGGCCCGTTGAGGCCTCCGGCGGCAGAGGCCGGCGGCCTCCTGGGGACGATCTCCAGCTCGGTCCTGAAGAGCACGGCGGCGGGCCCCGCGCGGAAGTCCTCGCTGCGCAGCTTGTCCAGGTCGGGCATGCTCAGGGCTCTCAGCTCCTGCAGCTTGGAGCGGGACAGGGCCGAGGGCTGCGCGCGGCGGCCCGCCGACTTGCCCCTCTTGGCGGGTGAGGCTGCGGGGGCAGCCGGGCCGGGGGGGCCGGGGGGGCCGGGGGGCCCGAGCCATCCCTTCGGGTCCGGGTCCGGGTCCGGGTCGGGGCCCTGGTCCCCGGCGGCCGCTGCGTGCGGCCGGGGCACCGTGAGCGCCGTGCTGGACGGGGACTTGGTCAGCTGCGGCCCCAGGGCGCCCGCCTCGCTGGGGCTTTCGCTGCAGGAGCTCAGGCTGCGTCGCAGCGACCTCGCCGTCGGGTCGCCAGGGTGGCCGAGGCTCCCCGAAGCGCTGCTGCCCGACGACCGCCTCCCGACGGGGGGCTTGCCGCCTGCCGACAGAAACGGGGCCGCGCCGGACTTGGCCACCAGCCGGTCGGAGTTGGCCAGGTTCTCGAAAGACTTGATCCTCTGCTTCACAGAGAAAAATGAGGTAGATTCGTAGTTCTGCTCCGAGTGGTAATGTCTCCTGGTCACTTTGATTTTGTCTGTGACCTGGCAGCTGCTTTCCTGCACCGAGAGGGCGGCCGCGCCGTCCGTGGCCGGGAGGGTCCTCGAGGTCTCCAGAAGGGGCTTCACGCTGTAGACGCCCTGCCCGTCGGCCAGGCCGAGCACCCCGCCTCGGGACGCCCGGGCCTCCGGGGGGCCCCCGCCGCTGGCCTGCGCCTCCCGTCCGAAGTGGCTGGCAAACTGGGCTGGCATGGAGTAGGTCCTGGTGGCCGGCCTGGCCGGGCCCGCGGCCGCGCCCCCCCTGGGCGGCCCCGGGGAGCCGGGCGCCTGGCCCCACCTGGCCCGGGGGGAGTCGCAGGGCTTCGGGGCGCCGCAGGGCCGCGGGGTGTCCTGCTCCAGCTGGGAGGCGCGGGGCGGGAGCGACGAGGGACGCCTGGGCGCCGGCTCCCCTGACGGCTGACAGGGTCTGGCTTCGCCCTGGGCCAAGAGCCCTCCCAGCCGGTCCCTCCCCGCGGCCTTGTCGCCACAGGCCGCCTTGGGCATCCTCTCAGAGGAAATGTCAACTATTTTCAGCTGGTGGGTTCTTTCGAGGGGCTCGCGGGGACCGGCGGCGAGGACTCTGCTGCCTCTGTCGCTCGGCGGCCCGGGCTGGGCGGCGGCTGGCGCTGGATCCATCGGGCCGCAGGCCACGCGGCCCCCCGGGGCTGCAGGGGGCGGCCTGCTCTCGGGGCCGCAGGCGGGGCACGCTGGGTCGGGCTCCGGGCGGGCGGCCACATGCCATCTGCCGCACGCGCCTTGCTCAGGGAGGGCCTTGGCGGCGGCCTGGGGGGCCGCGAAGGCCCAGGTGCCCGTTTCGGCCGCGGGGGCCTTGGGCGAGCCCGGGGTGGCGGGCGGCCCGCTCTCCGGCCCGCTCGGAGGAGGCCGCGGGGAGGCCGGGCCGTCCTGGCCGGGCTCCAGGTGCTCAGGCGCGTGGACCCGGTGGGCCACTGCCTTGGAGAGCATTCTGTGGGAGGCCTGGGGTGAAATGAGGGGTTTCCTGGGGTCCGCCCCCCCAGCCTTGGCCATATGGGCCGCAGGGGCCTCCGAACTGGCTTTGCTTTTGCTTTTGATGCTCAGTCTCTTCAGCTTAGGACCGGATTTGGGTTTCTGGCCGTTACTCACAAGTGTTTCCACTGCACCTTTTTTAGGTGGGTCTTTATTTTCCAGGCTCACTTTTGGCTGAAGAGGGCTCTGAGGCCCAGCAACCCCCTTTCTGTGGTTGGAGCCCGACACCTGACCTTTGGAGTCGGGGCTTCTGGCGGGCACCACGGGTTGCTCCTTTTCAGTTTTGCCCTGGGAATGCGTACCATGGTTGTTTTTATTTATTTCTTTAAACCAGGCCATGATGGGCCTCCTGGAGGTCATTTTTGGTTTCTGTAGCAAATCATCCAGGTCTTCACTTTCGGAGATGTGCAGATTGGCCAAAAGAGACTCCCCATTCCTGGGGACATCCCCACTGAAGGGGGACCGGCTTTCAGTTGCACTGACAGTTGTCTCTTGTGTTTTATGCGGGATTTCGTTACCCAGCAATTCGTGTTCTAGACCATTTACCACGTTCAGATTGCTGAGAGTGACGGTAAGGTTGTGAACACGCCTGGCGGTTTTAGGAGGCTGGCTGCTCTCCACAGCTGAGCTAGCGCCGGTGGCTTCCACGATTTCTTCACACGAGGGCCCGGGGTTCTGGGCTATCCTGTCTGCATGGCGTTCGTGCTCCTGAGAGCTGACATCCAAGACAGAGAATGGCTGGGAAGCGTTTGGGATTGAAAGGCGTGAGGTTCCTGGCACAAAGGACGCCCTCTCACACGGATTTCCTACCACTTGACTCAGAGCACTGTGCTTTAACGGCAGAACCTTGGCCAGCACAGGGCAGGGTGCAGCCTGGGCAGGGGCAGGGGCATGGGCAGTAGCTGAGGGCGGATTGGGGGAACCATTTGTAGAGCAAATCTCAATTTGCTCCTCCTCAGACTCTGTAGTATCCTCCTTGTGAGAAGCCCTGCGAGAACGAGGAGGTGACCAGTTGTCCCTGGTGGCAGCTCGTGGGGCGTCAGTGAGGGATTCGGGGTCAGAGGATGAGTCCTCCGCATCGCCGTACATGGATGAGAGAGACGGCTCTGTGCTGTCACCCAGGCCCGACAGGGACAGGCTGTCCTCGTGAAAATTGCTGAAGTTTCTAGAGTAGTTGCTCAAAAAGTTTTTGCTCACAGTAAAATGTTTGTCAGGATTAATGGAATCTAAAACTGAAGGCTGGGAGGCCCACGGTGGCGGGGGGGGCTGGCCAGCAGCTGCCCAGGCCCTCCTCGGGGCGGGCGTCAGGTTGCCCATGCCTGGCTCCGCGGGGCGGGAACTTCCGCTTCCAGCGCCCGCTGGAGGTTGGCCCTGAGAACGTCCCTCTTGACCCACCCGGTCCCCTGTCTGAGGCTCTGCGGCACCCAGCTCCTTGAGGAGTTTGTCGATGTCCGTCACGGGGCTGCCCCCCCCCGCCCCGGGGCAGCAGTGCCCCGAGACGCCGCCACACGCCCCCCCGGCCTTGTCGGCAGGTGACGGCGGAGCGGGGCAGGCCCGCGGGGCCCTCTGGGACACGGAGTCCGCGTCCTGCAGCCGAGCCGAGCCCCGGGGGACTTCAGGGACGAGGACTCCCGTCGTCTGCGGAGCCTTGCTGTGGTCCCCGGGGACCCTCTGTGTGTCCTCCTGGGACGCGAGGAGGCCTCGAGCCAGGACGGTGCTGGCTGGAGACGCTCCCTCTGCCTCGGGTCCTCCCCCGTGGGCAGCAGCCCTCTGGGGCGAGCTGGCTTCTGGGGCCGCCGTCTTCCCGGGGGACGAACCGTGCTCCTGGGCGAGTCTGGCTTGACCCCTGTCCTCGGACTCAGAACCCCCCAGGGACACTGGCTTTCCGGGGTCCTCAGGCCGCCTGGCGTGCCCTGTGTCCGCCGAGGGCTCGCCGGGGTCAGGGTGAGCTGCCCCCTTCTGCCCCGGGGGGCCGTCCAGTCCTGGGGTGAGAATGCAAATGAAAGGTGGGGTGATGGGGAGAGGGAGGGGGAAAGGTGGGGTGACAGAGGGGGGGAAACGTGAGAAAACAGAGAAACTCCCAATTAGAAAAAAAAAAAAAAAAAAAAAGGAAAACTAAACAATATCAAATTTTTGTTTTTTGTTTTTTTTTCAGAAAGACCTTCCACAGCCTAATGTTGCCTCCTTGTTGTTCTGTTTTTGGCTCTGAAATTACAGAGCACTCCCCTCTAACAATGCCACCCTGCTCTGGGAGCTCTGAGAGAGACTGGCGGGCAGGGTAAAGCCTGGTTTCTGCCCTTCTCTCTCTCTCTCTCTCTCTCTCGGTTATTTTTAAGGATGGGGACACCAGAAATCCTTCAGCCGGGGCTCTTTACACCATCTGCCCTGATGGCAAAAGCCTCAGGAGTCACGCTGTTGTTCTTTGCGGTCCCTGAGCTCTTGTGTTCATTCTGCAGAGGGCTCGGGTGCCTGATTTAGTCTCATCGTAGGTTTGGCCTCAGGTGCGCGTTGTGAGCCCTACAGTGAAGCACAAAACCATCGGGTGCTGACCTCTGGGGACTCAGGACTCAGAGCAGGAGAGGAGAGACGAGGCTAACTTGGGAAGACACATGGGAGCTGCAGAAGGATGCAAGTCCGCACTGTGCCTTAGCTGTGTCTCCAGTGTGTTCAGAGGACTGGGAGGACTGGGAGGACTGGGAGGAATGGAAGGCCCCGTTATCTGGGGAGCTTGGACAGAGGGGTGGGGACCAGAGGGGGCTGCTGGCAGGAGAGGTGACCACACAGTGATGATGAAGAAGAAAACGGAATGAAAGCAGGGAGGAAAGAGCATGTGGTCTGAGGGGTGCAGGGAAAGGTGTCGGTGCAGGGACGGCAGGGAATGAAGTCATGTATGAGGTGGGTTCTGGAGAGCCCCTGTCCTGGAGGTGCCTCCTTACAGGGCTCTGCACACTCTTGGGCTAATCTGTCCGCCTCTGGCACGTGGCATCTTATAATCAAGGGAAACTGGCATAAAAAAGAACATTAGATTTGCTATTTTCTTAGGATTCTGGGTTACAGTGAAACAGTGACAATGGAAGCACCTGCTTTGAGGAGACTGTCTCCCCAAGTGTTTATGCCCTCCACATCTCCCACACGAATCCTCTTAATTGCATATGCCTTTCCTCTCCTGAAGTTCCTATGTCAACAAAGACTGTTAGGACGTAGCACTGTGCTAAGAGTTTCTCATGCACTTAATTTGCCTCCCAACACTGTGAGGTAGGTCCTGTCACCATCTGCTCTGGAACAGTGGAGAACTGAGGCACAGAGTGGGTTAGCAACAGATCCAGGGGCACAGAGTTTATAGCCAGGGGTCACCTGGGAAGTCGGCCCCACAGCCCAGCCCATTATCTAGACCCTGACTGCATGACCTCTGTGTAGAGAGCACCTGGCAGCAACAAGGTTGGCCCATCGGGACACCCGTGGAAAGCGTACGTAATCCCGGGTCCCCGTGGGAGGCAAGGGACATGCCAAGATGTGAATCCACGGGCTCCTGTCCTTCTCTGCTCAACCTTCTGAGCTCCCTTCAGAATGACCTTCCTGCTTCTGCTGGTGCCAACCACGGGGAAAAGTCTCAGTGAGACTTAAAAGGAGGGGACTTAAAAGGTTGCTCTTCAGCTTCAGAGTCACTTGCTGAACAAATAACATTTTATTAGCAATTTGACTTCATTGAAAAGTGTGTAACTTAAAAGCATTTTTGAGGGGGATTAAATGACATAGAGGCACTCCCTGATGTCACCTTTCAAAATGATCCTTCAGGAAGGAATTTAGCAGGATTTGATGCTGTAATTCACGGAGATGGACAAGTAGCATGTCTGCCTCTATATACTGTTAATTGAGAGTGTTTTTGTACAAGAACAATTGTTTCCTTCACTTTTAAAACACCACAAAATCATTCTTAAGACCCTCCCCCCCCCCAAAAAAAAAGATCCTTCACTTGTAAACCCCGTCCCCTGCCAAATGTCCCAGAATGGAAAGGATGTTGATTCAATTACAGCCCATGAGGGGGAGGAGGGCCCAGCAGCCCTGCAAACGATGTGGCGGTGCAGAAGGACACAGGGGACATCGGTGCAGTTTCTTAGCTAGACGGGGTCGCAGAGGTGCCGAGACAGACACACTAGTGCTCAGGACGGCCTGCCAGGGCCAGCGCCAGCCATGCAGGCCAGGAGCATCTCGTTGACCTCAGCACGCTGCTCAAACATATTCTGCGGATGCAGGAGGTAAAAAATATTTCTCGGTGCATTTGATTTCACGCGAGCCAAGTGGTGAAATTCTGAAGGGCGGGACCTCCTCTGTGTCATCTCATGTCTCATTCATTCAAGTACCCATCACGAAGTAGGTAAAGGGCATCGGCCGGCTGAAATGGGCACAGCCTGATGTGGAATGAAAACTCAGCTTAGGCACCATGATCTAGTCAAGTTGTGAAATGCAGGCAGCTTGTAAAAATCATTCATCTGTGTAAGGTTTTTCCCCCCTCAAAGTTCTCCACATGTAACATTTTTCTTAGGGTAAACTTCGGCCCTCCCATCTTGACGCTTAACAAGCAATAAAACCATCTTACCTGTCCCAGGTTGTTGCCCTGGCTCTGGTGTAGCTCCGAGCAGGTTCTCTGTGCAGTGGCCGGCATCTGGGTGCGGCGGGGCACTGGCTGGCCCCCAGGTGGCAGGGACATGCCCCTCCTGGACGGTCAGCTTCCCCAGGGATTCCTGGCACAACGACAAGCACAAGTGACTGTCGGCAGCTTTCAGGTTTTCTGTCCTCTAAGACAGCACACACGCGGAAGAGCTGCTTTGGGGAACTTCAGGGAAGCCCTCGCCTAGGAGCCACAAGATCTGGACCCTGGGTGTCAGATCCTCTAGAAATTGCACGGTCTTGTCACTCTTCCTAAGCTTCAGTTTTTTCAACTTTGAAATGAGGGTGATCGGGGAAATGCGAATCAGAATCACACGGAGACGTCCTGTCACCCCCACAAAGGTGGCTATGATCCAAAACAGAAATAACAGGTGTTGGCGAAGATACAGAGAAACTGGAAACTTGCTGGCGGGAATGGGAAATGGTACAGCCACTCTGGAAAACACTATAGAGTATCCTCAAAAAAATAAAAATAGAAATAGCATATGATCCAGATATCACACTTCTGGGTATATACCCAGAGGAAGTGAAAGCAGGTTCTCTAAGAGATATGCGTACTCCCACGTTTATAGCAGCGCTATTCGCAATAGCTAAAATATGGAAGCAGTTCAAGTCACCATTGATACATGAATGGCTAAGCAAAATACGCAACAGACACACCGTGGAATATTACTCAGCCTTAAAGAGGAAGGAAATTCTGACACATGCTACGGTAGGGATGAACCTTGAGGACATTATGTGAAGTGAAATAAGCCAGGCACGAGAAGACAAATACTATCTGATTTCATTTATATGAGGTACTGAGAGTCGTCACCAGAGATATGACAGTAGAGGGGTGGCTTCTAGGGGCTGCTGGGAGGGGAATGGGGGGTTATTGTATAAGGGGTACGGAGTTTCCATTTCACAAGATGAAGAGTTCTGGCGATGGTGGTGATGGTCGCACATTACGAGCATATACCACTGAACCGTATACTTTCGTTACGAGCATTTTACCACTGTAGAAAATTGGGGACAAAATGGGGATAAGATTTACCCTAACTCGTAGAGTTTCATTTTTTTTTAAAGATTTTATTTATTTATTCATGAGAGACACAGAGCGAGACAGAGGCAGAGACACAGTCAGAGGGAGAAGCAGGATCCCTGTAAGGAGCCCGATGTGGGACTCGATCCCGGGACTCCAGGATCACGCCCTGAGCCAAAGGCAGAGGCTCAACTGCTGAGCCATCCAGGGGTCCCAACTTTTCTTTTTTTAATTTAAAGATTTTATTTATTTGAGAGAGTGAGAGTGTGTGTGTGTGTGTGTGAGAGAGAGAGAGAGAGAGAGCGAGCACGAGCAGGGGGAGGGGTAGAGGGAGAAGCAGACTCCCCGCTGAGCAGGGGGCCCAATGCAGGCTCCGTCCCAGCACTCCGGGATCCTGACCTGAGCCAAAAATCAAGAATCAGACACTTAACTGGCTGAGCCACCCAGGTGCCCCTCATAGTTTTCAATAAGATGATTACATGAGCCATTCTAAAAGCCACATGCAGGGATCCCTGGGTGGTGCAGCAGTTTAGCGCCTGCCTTTGGCCCAGGGCACGATCCTGAAGACCCAGGATCAAATCCCACATCGGGCTCCCGGTGCATGGAGCCTGCTTCTCCCTCTGCCTGTGTCTCTGCCTCTCTCTCTCTCTCTCTCTGTGACTATCATAAATAAATAAAAAATTAAAAAAAATAAAAACCACATGCAGCCCACGAAAGGTTGTATAGATGTAAGATATTATTATGTTTACACTGCATGGTGATATCCAAGACCGTAGGATCAGCTCCTCGGTTTGGTACTTAGGGCTAGGACTCCTCTGGATAAATGAAATTGACATTCAATATTTCAAAATTTCACTTCAGCCAAGTGTCAATTACTTTATCCTCCCTTCTTCTAAAACCTACTGTAAAAAAACAAAACAAAACAAAAAAACATCTCACTAAGAAGTTAAATCAGATTGATTTGAAATTCACCCTCTGAGTTACGGAGTCATAAAATGGTCCAAAGATGGCAGCAGAGAAGAGAGCTGAACTGAATTTTAAAATGTTGAATTTTATGTTATGTGATGTTCATCTCAATTTAAAAAGTATTAAATAAAAACTGTGGAAGACAACTTACTTATCAAACATTTTTTCAAGATTCCAATATTTGAAGGTAAATACTTAATGGCAATGCAGTTTATTTTCTTTCTCATGAATAAATGAAATATTTTTCAGCTAAATTTTTTATGAGAAGAGTTAAAACTTTTCTGCAAAAGTTTTAAGTGCTTCTCAAAATTCTTCTTGAAAAACAAATTCTTCTTGGAAATACTCATTCACAATGACAAAAGCTCTCTATATGTTATTATGAATCGAACCCCTGTTAAATAGTTTTCTATAGTTATCCAAAACTGGCTGAGGATACTTTTTCAAAGAGGGGGTTAACCTCCTAAATAAATGTTGTGTTTTAAAGCACATATGCAAAAAAAAAAAAAATTAGAATAAAAAAATAAAAAATAAAAATAAATAAAGCACATATGCTAGGGGCACCTGACTAGCTCAGTTGGTTAACCTCTGCCTTTGGCTCAGGTCATGATCCCGGGGTCCTGGGATGGGAAGCCAAGTCAGGCTCCCTGCTCAGTGGGGAGTCAGCTTCTCTCTCTCTCTCTGCCCCTCCCCTCACCCGTGCTCGCTCTCTTTCTCTCTCAAATAAATAAAATCTTAAAAAAAAAAAAAAAAAACACACACACGCTAGTTGGAAGTAATAACACTTTTTAGGAGGATGAAGAAAGATGTGTGTTTCTACTTTTTCTATACAGTTAACAAAAATCCCTTCTGCCTAATATAGTTTTTATGACTTCATATTTTCTACGTCTGTTTACACGTATGTTTGCATAAACCACTTGAACGTGCATCTTTACAAATGTGGACTTACAACCGCCTCAGAGAGAAACTACTTATGTTGAGATTGTAAACAACATTAGTTTCTCTTACTCTCTCCTTGCCTAAGTGGAGGTATGTATAGTGATTAAAAACGAGCAATTTGACAATTCTGGGTCGTTCTAGTGTATGCGTAACCAAGTCAGAACATAAATAATATGGACTTGTATCTAAAGTGGTGCATTCTAAGTTTCTTTTTCTTTTTAAGATTCTATTTTTAAGTGATCTCTACACCCACAATGGGGCTCGAACTTACAACCCTGAGATGGAGAGGCACATGCTCCGCCGACTGAGCCAGCCAGGTGCCCCAGTGCGTGATCGGTTTCTAATAATGCACACCCATTATTTCATGTGATTCTCACAACAAGGGTATGAGTAGCTTTGATTACACATAATCATCGTAGAAAGTCTGAAAAAATAAGGATCGCTCAGAACCTCATGAGCTGGAGAGAAGCACGGTCAGCCTGTGTTTGATGGTCGCCTCAGCTCTGGGGAGAGAGCGCTCCGTCCTCAATGGTCCAGACAACTGCAGCTCACCAGGACTCCGTAACTTGCCCCAGTGGTCACCCAACTCGTCAGGGGAGCCGACCCAGTGTTCTTCACCAGCCTCCCGCTGCCCTTCCCTCATCCACCATGGCCCCGTGTCCAGGTAAGAGTGACTTCGTCTTCTGACAGGACGATCCATGGCTTGATCCCTGGGTCCCCCACCAGCCCGCAGATATACAGGCTCCGAGCCGTCCGAGAAGGGAAACGAATGACTGCTGAAAGACGAGCCTCCCACCACCCCTCCAGGCAGGTTGCCCTCTGTTTTCTCATACACCCCAGGCCCAACTTACGAAGAGGAAAGCAATTACCTTCTCCGCAGTTCCACCTGGCTGAAAACCAGTCCTGATCTCTTTGACGGGAGTGGCCTGGACACATGGGTCATCGGCTCCATCAGTCAGGTCCGCTGTCTCTGGGTTGCTGGGCCTGGCGTCAGCCTCGGGCCTCTTGTGGTGTGGGCTGACCCTGGCCACTGGTTTGTGCCTGGACCCCAGGTTGTCATTCTTCTGCTGTGGGAGTCTGGGGGTATCTGTGTTCACCAGACACTGGGTGCTGGTATCGGCTTTGCATTCCAATTTGGGTGAACTCCTCGATCCTGATAATTCCTTCCTCCTTGGGCACCCAGAGCCACCCTTGGCAGCTTCTGCAGAGGCCAGCAGGTGGGCAGCACGGGAAGGAGTGTCCCCCACGCCCTCTGGGACCCTCTCCTCTAAGCTCAGGGAGCTGCCAAAGAGAGGCACCGAGGAGGCCTTGCTGACCATTGTTTTCTGGGGATGTTCACCCTGGTTGTTGAGACCCGTGGCCTTGGAAGAGGTCATCAGGACGTGCCTAGAGCTGTCCTCTGTCAGAGGCCTGCTGGGACCAGAGAGGGTCCCTGGGAGGGAAATGCAGTCCCCTTCACCGTCAAACTCTTCCTCATCACTGGCGTCGTCGGTGTCATAGCAGCCCACCCTCCTCTGGCGGAGGAGAGGGTTTCGGAGGGCCTGGGGGCTCCCAGGGAGACTGGTTTGTCTGGCAATCGTCACCTGCTTGTGGAAGAGCCCAGAGGACCGCTGGCTTCCTAGCGACACGAGGCTGTTGGCCCTGGGTTTTCCTGGTTCCCTGGGAGCTGGTGGGGATGGGGAAAGAAATAGCCAAATGAAATAGGGTTTCCCGTCTGGCCTGGTTTTATCATTTAACCTCCCTCTTACACAGGAGCATTCCCATGTTCGCCACTGCCAGCTATTCATCCTCTGGCCACTGAACACCAGGCTTAAATGATCCGGCTTCTTGGGATTTGCCCAGAGTGGATGACTGGCTTCCCTTTTTGTTTGCTTGCATTCATTCATTCATTCATTCATTCATTCATTCATTGATTCATTCATTCATTTTTTACTCAACCTCTGGATTGTTTAGCTTAAACATGTACGCTTTCTAGAGACAGAAATGTTTAATTCAGCCCCCTGATGTCTAATACACTGCTGGGGTTCAAACTAGATGCTGCTGCTGGGAAGTCCCCTCTAGGAGGATGCTGGGAGGCCAAGCCTCGCACGCCTGGACCTTCTTATCACACGAGGCCCTTCCTTCATTTGCAAAGATGGGGGGCTTGGTACAGGTAGCTCCTAGAGTGTGGTACAGGGAAGATTATGATCTTCTGAGATTCTAATCTACGTAAATTCCAAGCTGGGAGGAGGGAAAGCTTGTGCTGCTCAGCAAACTCTTCATATTTTGCACATGAGCTCACACCTTGAAATGCCTCTGGCCGAGAGAAGGGTAAGCTTGTCGGCTGTTCCAAATGACAGACAGAGTGGCCAAGTCTGCACAGGGATGTTCTTGTGCGGACATCAGAAGTTAAAAAAGAGAAAGCCAACCACACGAGCAGAAGCCCGAGGAATCAGTGTGGTGCACATCAGATCGTTCTCTCATACTCTAGTGGGAGCACCGTTCAGGAGATTCAAAACCAACTGTTTGAGAGTATTTGTCTCCTAGGGGTTCTGAATCTTCCACTCACTGTCTTCTAAAAAAGAATGAAGGTAGGGCCTGGTGAGGGGCGGGACCTGCAATTTGGCCAGGGTTCCCCTGAACCAGAAGGCCGCAGGTTGCCAACCTGCCTTCACGCCATAAACTTCACGACGATGCTACCTACGTGAGTCGCGTCTACAGGCTGCCCAGCGTGGCCACCTCCAACCATCAGGCCACAGGACGGGCGCTCCCTCCCTCCACCCTGGGACCGGGGCCAGTCACCAGTGGTGGGCTGCGCTTTCCGAAGGTAGATTGGGAATTTCGGCCACGCAGACAGGGGGCTTGTCCTCAACCCAAAGCCTGGTTCCCAGTTCCCTGTTCATGTGAGACCACCTGCTACGGAACGCGACGCAGCCCGGGGTGGGACACAGCCACTGCTTACCAGGGGTGCTGGGTGGCAGGCCACTGTCCTCGGAGGCGCCGCAGCCACCGCCTGGCGGATCCTCGTCCTCGGAGCCGGCCACCACGAAGTCTGACAGGGAGCCGGGGACACCGTGGGCGAAGTAGTGGGAGGCTTCAGCTTCAGTAATCAGGGCGTCCTGTTGGGGGAGAAGGTGCTGGATGATGAGGAAGGCCTGCCGGGGGCTCATGGTCTGAAACGGGAATTCCTAGCTTTCCGAGAACACTTGGCTGTAATCCCTGGTCATCTGCAACAGTGGCCGTAGTAGACACCCACTTCCACTTACTTTAGGATGGCTAAATTAAACAACTAATGAAAAAGGCAGCGGTTGCTGCCAGACAATGTTAAGAGATTTTTTTTTTTTGGCCAACTGTTTAGCGATGGTCAGAAATGCCACAGCAGCAACATATCAGCCATCCCAGGAAAAACACTGGGGGAAGAGATAGGAAGATAGAATGACATTCCAAGCCACTGGTTCAGGCTAGCGATGGAACGGAGAAGGGGGGGGTCTGAATCCTGTGCTCTGATCCGCTGGGATTGAGGAATCGCCAGCTGGGAAATACTCCAGGCTCCATAAAGTCACAGGTCCTCCCCGAAAGCCAACTGGGGAGCCCTTGAGTATGGAACAGTTTGAAAATTATTTTTTAAACTGCAGCTCAGTTCTTTTATTTTGTTGCTCTGTTCTTTTCTTAGATGAGTATTTAAGAAAAGAAACACATTTTTGTATTTGTTCTCAAATTAGCATCATTGTCATCGTCTGTGTAGAGTGGATAAAATGACTCATGGACAAAACCATGGGCTGGGCCCTCAGGCTGCACTTGTGGGGCCCCAGGGACTGATTCATGGGCCAGCCGAGTGAGGCAGCTGTGTGCCTTGACTCACCTTTTTTGCCAGAGAGGGACTCTTCAGGGGGGTACCTGTTGGAGAGAAAATTCACCATAATGTCAAAATGGCAAAGCTCACCTCCCAACAAACAGGCTCACTTTTTTCACTACGAAAGAAGGAGCCAAACATATTAGCCCCTCTTTGCTCGGCTGACATCGATGGGCTATGCGCACAGGTGCAGACATGCATGCACTCAACCTGGGCACGGGAGCCCCCCTCCAGCCCACCTCCCACGGTTCTGCTCATGCTTCAGGCCCTCACTTGGAGCTACTGCCTCCGTGACGATCCCGGTTGGGGTAACTTCCTTGGAACCTTAAAAGTATTTTATACAACCCATACACCAGTCTCCATAACACAGTTTAATTATGAGTGGATGCTCCTCATCTCCCTTCCTCAACTATTTATCTGTAAGGCTGAGACCTTCACTGATCTGACCCCACAACACTCAGCACGGCACCTGGATCTCAGAAGTACTCAGTGGTAGCCACTGAATGGACTGAAGGATCAATGAACAAAGAAACATCACGCAAGGAACTCATGAAGGAGCTGGGGGGAGGGCTGAATGCCTATCTCGGTTTTTAGTAGAAAGATGAAAAGATTCGGCATTGAAACTTTCAATTATATGCCATGAGCAAAAAGATCGTCCGCATGAAGTTGGTAGCTTAAGAAAATCCTTCCTAGATGATCGAGTGGGTATGTGGGGATTATGAGGGGACGGCTTGTAGGCAGGTCAGGAGAAGGCGTTGGGTGAATAAGGAGCCCATTATGGCTGTGCCCACTTGAAATGTATTAATTACGGATGCAAATAATCGGGGTATTACATGGTTGCCAAAAAATCCTATGCCTTCCTTTTCCTCTGACAACCAGTAACTTATGTCTCAGTTCCTTTTTCTCTCCCAGCATCAGTGTTGACATCAGTAATATCTTGAGTTGAGACATGTTTGCAGAGTCTCTGGATTTCCATTCTACTGGAAACATTACTTTTAAAACTCAACGCAATGTTTCACACATAAGACTTATCAGAAATTCCTACTATCTCAATGCTTCTCTGCTCAAACTTTCCCCTTAAGAAGGGGGAAATCACCCCTCATGAATAAATAAATAAAATCTTTAAAAACAAAAAAAGAAGGGGGAAATCATGATTTGGGGAGCTTCTGCTACCCTTCTTCAGTTGAAACTTCAAAAAATATCTACTAATCATTAAAGGAAGGCTGCCATACTGGGTGGGAACTTTTAGTTCACGTAAAGAAACCCCAGGCTTTGGAACGGAGATCACTCCGTCTATCAAACAACCGATATTTTGGTGTTGCTTCATTTTTACCTAGAACATTTCAGATGAATTGCACATAAACACATGAAATGCTGTTAACTCATTTTTGCAAATTATCTCATAGTGTGAGGAGCATGCATAATTAGAACTGTACTATAAAGTGCAGTAAATAACGGCAGCAATAAAAAGTAGCAGCTAGGAGAAAGCATGAGATCTCCCTGACAACAACTTCTGGCAAACCCGATAATGACAAAGAGCCCAACAGCACTGCACGGGGCAGGGCTCCTGGGGGAGCTTCCTGAGAAGCTCTTCTGAATGTGGAACGAAGATGTACAAATACGGTACCTGAGCCAGGAGAGGAGCTGGCCTCTTTGCTCTCCTGATAAGTGCTGCGTGCGATCACTAAATCCATTTCCTGCTCGGAAACCTGTTTTTCAGCAGAAAGCACAAATTAGATGGTTTTATTTATTTCTCCTTCCCCAATCAAAGTAGTTAGGACCCGAGTCGGAGGCTGAGTACAGATAAAGAGGGAAACCACAGCATCGAAGATTATGACCATCCTCAGAAGCAATAATCCAGGGCACGTAAGGAGAGCTGGGTTAGCCGATCACTTCCAACAAATGCATTTGAAGCAAGACCTTCAGCTGGTCCCCAAATTCACTAAGGCACTCAGGTGCTACAGGTACCAACCACATGGCTGGTACCCACCTCTCTCTAAAACACTCACTTCTTTTGTTCCTTGATTTAAACAATTTCAAACCTACATAAAGCTTGTAAGAGTAGCACAAGAGGAGTATACTCTTCACTATTATTTTTTTAAACACTGCCACATTTACACTCATGCTTTTTTTTTTTTTTAAAGAGATTTTGTTTATTTTGGGGCGGGGGGAGAAAGAAAGTGCATGAGCAGGAGGAGAAGGAGAGGGAGAGGGAGAGAGAATCTGAAGCAGACTCCATGCTGAGCGTGGAGCCCAGTGCAGCGGCTCGAATCCATGACCGCGAGATCATGACCCGAGCTAAAACCGGGAGTTGGACGCTGAACTGACTGAGCCATCCAGGCATCCCACTCATGCTCTTTCTTAACACACACACAGTTTGTTTGTTTGTTTATTTATTTAGATTTTATTTATTAATTCATGAGAGACACAGAGAGAGAGAGAGAGGCAGAGAGAGGAGTAGGCTCCAAGCAGGGAGCCCAATGTGGGACTGGATCCCTGGACCCCAGGATCATGCCCTGGGCCAAAGGCAGATGCTCAACCACTGAGCCACTCAGGCATCCTTGTTTAATTTTTTACTAAACCTTTTGGGAGTTAGTTGCAGACATCATGAACCTTCACCCATAAATATTTTAGCATGTATCTCCTAAAAACAAGAACATTCTCTTCAATAACCCTGGTACTATTACCATTCCAGGAAATTTAACATTGACGCAAACGACTAATTTACATTTCATATTTCCATTTAGCCAACTGTCCTAATACCACCCTTCAGAAATGCTATTCAGCGTATGTCTGTAGATGGGAGTAGCTCATAGGAAGTTTGATGGCAGCTTGTGATGAGATAGGTTTTTCCTCCAGAATGCTTATCAACACTCAGTTTCTTTCTTTTTTTTTTTTTTTTCTTTTTTAACATTCAGTTTCTTTCGCCAACAATGTTTTGCTGGGGAAAAATGTCCACTAAACTGAGTAGTGTACATGATGATGTAATTGATTTGCATTCTGGTGCAAGCTCCTTATCTTGTGGATCTTTGTAGATTGTCACCAACCGACACCTTTGCATGGTAATGCTTTATAAAAATTTTCAGGGTCTATTTGTCATGTCAAATAATACAAATTATTCAAATAATAATTCAAAACACTGCTGAGCCTAGCCTTTCTTTGTCACAATACTGATATTTTGGAAGAAACCCAGGACAATCAAACACTCAATTAGGATTTGTTTGATAGTTTCTTCATGCTGAGATTTAGATTATGTATTTTTTTGGCAGAAAAACTACAAAAACTGTTTCCTTTTCAGTGCTTCTGTGAGGTACTCAGGGTCACTATTCCATGTTTCATAACTGGTGATAACTCTGGCCACTTGTTAGGATAGAGTTCCACCAGATTTCTTCACTGGATTTTTTTTTTCTTATTCATCAGTGAGACATCTGTGAGGAGACAGCTTGAGACAACATCAATATCCTACTCCCCAGTATATTTTTACTTAATGGTCTTAGCATCATTGATGATTCTTATTTGGATCAATTTTTACAATGAAATTTAAAAATAGTCATTTTATAACTCTTTTCTTTCTATATTTATTGTTATTATGGTAAAGTCATGGATTTTTCCCCCTTAGTTATCCATAATTGTCATTATTCATGGAAGAAAAATTTAAAAGCCTGATAAATGCTTAATTATGAGATATTTTATTTTTATTTTAGTTTTTATTTTTTAAAGTGGTTTTTTTTTTTTTAAGATTTTTAAAATTTATTTATTCATGAGAGAGAGAGGCAGAGAGACAGACAGAGGGAGAAGCAGGTTTCATGAAGGGAGCCTGATGTGGGACTTGATCCCAGGACTCCAGGATCATGTCCTGGGCCAAAGGCAGGCACTAAACCACTGAGCCACCCAGGGATCCCCATTATGAGATATTTTAAAAGACAATTACATAACTTTCACTGAGTTTCTTTTTTAAAGGTAAGAATACTATGAACTTAGAATGGTAATTTTGTGTAGAGAAATAACATTTAGCATAAATAATATTTGGACAAGGTAGCAATTTGTCTTAATAAGCAAATAAAGCTACACAGGATTCAGCATTACATTTTAACTTAACAGATAAATCATAATCACATCATGCTTACGTAATACTTTCTAGTAGGCCTCACAGGAAATAAAACACAGACACATACATGCTCACAGCCATATATACTTACACAAACACATACTTCATAAAGCAAAGAATAATTTTGTATAAATGAGTGAGAGAAAATATCAGCTTAGACAGTGGTTGCAAATTTTTCTTGACATTAGACTTTCAATATTTGCAACTGTTTGTCTGAGTGGAGAAAAAATGGTTGGGATTTGAGACAAGTGAAAGATTTCCTGGATAATTCTATTCATGCTGAGAGCCCCAGTACCAGTTAAAAATGGACCCCTATGACCTTCCTCCAGCAAGTCCAAATCTTAGCTTGTCTAGACCTGGAGGCTTTGAATATCCCAGTTGGGCAGCCACTGCTCCAGTCATTATGAGAAACAGAAGAAAAGAAAATCCCTGTGGTATTTCTATTGGAACAACATGAAAACTAAGGAAGCACATACATTTGGTATCAAAACGTACTACTGGCATGAAATGTCGGGGTGAGTGGTATAAAAATACATTAAATATAAAGTGGAATCTTGACCAAAAGAAAAATATAGTATGATATTACAACTAAAAACACCATGTTTACCTAGGAAGAAATGTGAAATCTAGTCAAACAAATACTGAAATCTGGTTTTGCTGGATGTATCTCCAACACCATCACAACGACCGTATTACTGTGGCTGGAAACATGAATCAACCTGTATTCAACAGGATCACAGACCACCAGTCCAGGATTATTATGTTTTGCACTGAAATGCCATTTTGATGTTTGATTGTATTGGCAAATTAGGCAGATGCTTTTGGGCTGAGATGAAGCAGACCTCCAAACAAATCATAACCTGTGCTGTGCTGGAATGGATTTTGAAGTCAGACATGCCTTGAAGCCAATGACTGCAAACCACTGAGAACTTAATTTTTTATAATGTTGCTGAGGGATGTGGTAGGTCAGCCCCAGCTTACTGGACTGCTTCTCAAGGGGGAAGCGGGGAGGAGGTATGGCCAAGCAGGTGATGGAATCCAAGAGAGGACCCTGGAGGAAGGAGCCATGACCACTCTAGATGTGAGTATGAAGCAAAATACTGTTAAAAATGACCCGTAGAGAGCCATGGTGACAGCAGGGAGATAAAGCAGAATAGGTTGTAAGGGAAAGTATCAGGACTACAAAATAGAAAGGAGAAAAATAGTAAGTGACAAGTAGAAAATATGGAAATAGGTAGAAGCAGGACTTGATGTTATATTAATGATATTCAAGAAGTTTTATTTAAGACATAGATGAGAATGCATATAGATAAGAAAAAACAATCTGGGAAAAAAATAGTAGCGGAGTTGACTTTGAATCAGTCTAATGGCAGCCGTTGTCCCAGCACTGTGGGGAACCAGGACAACAGAACTCCTGGGACACTAAAGATGATCCCATAAAATTAACATACTAAAGAAATCTCAGACATGGGAAGACCCACAAGGTCTCTCTGCACAGACTTCTTAGTCTCAAAAATGGCATCATCAGAGTCCATCAAGCACAGCAGCGTGGGCCCATTTAGGATATAATAGTACAAAGGACACACAAGAGGTGGTCAGACGACAGACATAAAAAGAGTTAATGTTCTTTTTTTTTTTTTAAGATTTTACTTACTTATTTGACAGAGAGAGAAAAAGAGAGAGCACAAGCAGGGGGAGCGGCAGGCAGAGGGAGAGGGAGAAGCAGACTCCCTGCTGAGCAGGGAACCCGACTTGGGGCTCCATCCCAGGACCCTGGGATCATGACCTGAGCTGAAGGCAGACACCCAACTGACTGAGCCACCCAGGTGTCCCAAAGAGCTAATGTTCTTAAGGAGCATTTTGAGTTGTTGAAAGGAAAAGGTTAAATTTGGAAAAAATACAATATGATTGCAATATTAGAGACAGGCTAATTTAAAAAGATTTTTACAATAAGTACTCAAAACAGCAAAAAATAGTGCTGAATGCCGGTAGAGTCAAATTTGCTGAAGTGGCCTCTGATTAACCTAAAAAAATTAAAAGCAACTCCTTATGTATAGAAAAGATACAACCAAATATCAGCCAAGGCCAAGGATACAGAGGCTATGATTATCTGTAAGTTCAACAATGTGCTACTGATGCAAAAGAAAAAAAAAAAAACTAGTAGGCGCTTAACCCTTCATTACAGAAGTGTTCTGCTCAGGTCGAGGATGGCCTGGGTAGATCATTTAGTCCAATGCTTTCAGATCTTCTTGATGCAGAAACCCAGAAAGGTTAAGTATCTTACCAGAGATGAAACAACCAGCTGGGACTTATTCAGAACCCAGTACTCTTACCTTCTACCACATTTTATATTCACAAATAACAATGCCAAAATTTTCTAATAAAATTTCTAAGAGTGTGAAGACGAAGAAGTCCAGATTAGTGATTTGTTTCCCATGTGTATCAGTTATTTGGCCATCGTGTGAACACAAGCTAATGATTCCCATGCCCAGCCGACATGGGAATGAAAGTTATTCTTGTATAAACTGTCTCACCAAAGAGCGTGCATCATCATAGGAATATGTGTGTCACCGCTACAGGACAAACAGCCACACCTACATCCACACCTGGATGATTTGCTAGAATTTTTTTTGGTATGGAAATTCATTCTGATGATTAACTAAAAACATAATATACTAGCTATACTCAGAATAATATGAAATACTTCACCTTTGGATTAGGGTGCCGGCCGATGACAAGGCGAACGGGTCCTGGAGGGCATTTGCTCAGGATGGTATGGACCTTGCTTAAAGCAGCATGGCGGACGTTGACTGAATTCACTTCCAGGATTTGATCTCCGCGGCTAGGGAGGGCAACATGACCAACACTCTGTGGTAACAGCTAGCTTTTTACAAGATCTCCTTCTGGGAGAGGTTTATAATATGAAATCTTTTCTGAATGCCTTAAACAAGCATATGGCATCCTTTCATCTTTGCATGTGGCTAAACAAGCAACACATTCATATAAATACATTAGACATTAAATTGACAAAGCCAGCATGCATATCTAGCTGCATTTTCAGAAGCAATAAAGTTGATAATGGGACAATAGCAGGGATCATCATTTCTTGAGTATAAACCAGGCACCATACAAAGCAATTTACATAGCAATACTTTGAACAGGTATTATTATTCCTATTATTCAGATAAGGCCCCAGGCTCAGAGAGGTCACCCTGATGTCACACACTGTTGAACTCAGGTCTGTCTACCTTTTGATCACCACAAGATAGGCCCCTGGCCACCATCATTTTCTTTTTTCCTACCATCTTGAAATGATTATTGTAATATAATTTGAGGAGGAAATATCTGAAGCTCAAAGGTTACCCAAGAATTTGTAAAAACGTTTCAAATTTGAACAAATGAGAAATTGGGGACAAGATGCCCATTTTGACTTGAAATTATAGGCAGAGAACTCAGTTAGAGAGAACAAAGACTCTTTATGTGGGGTTTGAAGAATGTTCATTTGGCAGGCTCCAGACATATGGAACCATTCAAGGAAGAAACATCATCTTGGGATGTCATTAAAGGATTTTTTTCCTGGGGTTCTAAAAGTATATTTTCTTTAATGTACTTTGGATGATTTGCTGAATTTTTTTTTGTATGGAAATTCATTCTGATGATTAACTAAAAACATAATATAATCTATTAACAGAGCCCCAAAATGGCAACCTTAAGGAATGTCATTTTGCCAATTTCTCAACTGCTCAAGGACTTAGAAGTTACGAGGGAGAAAGGTGATACTGTTTGCACAGGGTGTTTTATGCAATATGTGTACATTCCTGTGAAGTTTAGGTGGGCGCAGACCCATTGCAATTACTATATAACAGAACACCTAGCCATCTCTTGTATAAACAGAATACTCGTGCTACAACTCAACTATCTGGATTGAGAAATCAGACATGCAGTGATTTCAGACAATAAGCATCTAGACAACATCACTCAAAAAGGAATGAAACAACAGGAAAGGTTTAAGAGATTATACTTAATAATAAAGGCCTTCTGTTGAACGGCATGATTTGGGGACTCTTTCGTATCCAGTGATTCTGAATGGTTATGAGCGCTTCCCAGCGTCACATATGAATTTTACATAAATGAATATAAACATGAAAGAAAATACTTAGATGACCATAGATATCTATATAGAGTTGTATTTTGTCAAGTTTCTGAAACTGAACTTCTGAGTCCAAATAGATCAAAACAGGGAAGCCAATATCCAGAGTTCAATCCGATTTTATTTAGATTAGCCTTTCACCTTCAGAAATACTTTTTAAAAAAGATTTTTATTTATGTATTTGAGAGAGAGAGAGAGAGAGAGCACAAGCAGAGGCAGATAGAGAAGCATACTCCCTGCTGAGCAGGGAGCCCAATGTGGTACTTGATCCCAGAACCCTGGGACCATGACCTGAGCCAAAGGTAGATGCTTAACAGACTGAGCCGCCCAGGTGCCCTGGAAATGCTATTAATTGTAATCTTGGCTATATTACTGCAAATAATACAAAAGTTTAGAATCTCATAAAGGATGTAATAGGGCAGATACCTTACATGTACATTAATTCATAAATTCATGAGCACACCAGAAGCCCACACTATCAGGTTTACAACGAACCTCAGATTGCTCTCCATCTTGGCCACTGATCCCGGGGCCAGGCTGTGAATGTAGATACCAGGAGGGCTGTTCTCTAGAGCCAGGCAGCAGGCACCAATGCCTAATCCAACTCTCGGCTCTGTGACAGGCATCGGACAGAGAACACAAAATTTTTAAAAAAGTATAAGTGATTTGAACCTGCATTAATGTATATTTAGACCAATAACTCTTTATTTTTGACCAGACTCAGAATGTAAATCTTGCTTTTGTCAACATCATATTCTTTTTAAAAAATATTATTTATTTATGTATTCATGAGACACAGAGAGAGAGGAGAGGGGCAGAGACACAGGCAGAGGGAGAAGCAGGCTCCCTGCTGGGGAGCCTGGTTCAGGACTTGATTCTGGAACCCCAGGATCATGACCCGAGCCAAAGGCAGACACTCAACCACTGGGCCACCCAGGGGCCCCAACACCATCATACTCTGTAAGCGAAATGAGTCTGTAGCAGAACCAGGAGCTAACTATGGCCTATGAGTTATTCAGTAGTCCGCTCTCTGCTTAGTCTAAAGAGCCTCTTCCAATCTGTTTTTGGAAATAGGCAGAGTCAAAGTAATATATATATATATATATATATAATTTTTTTTTTAAAGACTTTAAGTAATCTCTACACCCAATGTGGGGCTATATGTGACTTACAACCCCAAGATCAAGAGTCGTGCACTCCATCCAGCCAGGGGCTCCAATTTTTTTATTCTAGATACACAATTTTAGGTTTTCTTTCACTTGCCTTTTTTAAGCAACTAATCTCTTGGTTACTTAATTGCTCATCATATTTCTGTAGTTGGTATAGAGAAAAAGGAAAGAGAGATGAAAAGTAGCAGGAATTGAGGAAGACCCACAATTTTTAGTTGTTAACTATATTAACTATAATCTCTTGTTCTTTAAAATTTTTAAAAATATTTTTTATTTATTTGAGAGGCAGAAAAAGTGAGTGCATGAATAAGGGGAGGGGAAGTGGAAGAGGGAGTGGGAAAGGCAGACTCCCCACGGAGCGGGGAGGAGTCAAAGTCGATGTGGGGCTCAATCCCAGGACCCCAGGATAATGATCTGAGCCAAAGGCAGATGCTTGATTGAGCCACCCAGACGCCCTTGTTCCTTAAAATTTTATATTAGGGCAGCCCGGGTGGCTCAGAGGTTTAGTGCCACCTTCAGCCCAGGGCCTGATCCTGGAGACCCGGGATCGAATCCCACGTCGGGCTCCCTGCATGGAGCCTGCTTCTGCCTCTGCCTGTGTCTCTGCCCCCCCCCCCATCCCCGTGTGTCTCTCATGAATAAATAAATAAAATCTTTGAAAATAAATAAATAAATAAATAAATAAATAAATAAATAAATAAATAAATACAATTTTATATTAGCCCTGGAATTAAGCTAGTCTGTGATTTTTTTGACTTTTGTTATTATTTTACAGGAGTTTCTGACACTCAGTGATTCATCCGGGATTCATCAGGGGAGAGCTTAAAAGGCTTTGTGCTAGTGGTAACTTCTTTTCACTTTATTAAAAGGGCTAAAATCTCTACTTTTGATCCCACTGTCCATTTAGAGAATACCATACATTGTTGGCAGCAGATTGTTCCAAAGGAACAATTCCTAGAAAAAGTATAAAACGTTAACCTAAGAAGAGATTACACATTGTTACACGAGAGAATACGATGAAAGTGAGGAAGTGCTGGTATCACCTTTGTTGAGTGTTACTTCCATGACGATTCTGTCCTTGGGCCCAGGGGCCTTCCGACCCAGGGACGAAGAACTGCCTTCGTCTGAGCCTGTTGCTGAGCTGCCCCCACTGGTGTTGAAGTTTGGGGAGCTGGATCTGCTCATGTGTGTGGGCGTTGAGCAGGGCGTGAGGCTTGGGCTCAGTAACTTTGTGCGTACCGTTAAGACAAATAATCCACTCCGGATTTGCTGAAAATACAAGAGAGGAGGGCTACAACATTCAGACTATTCCTAGGTCGAAGGGTGGGGGGAAAAAATCTCAAACCCAAACCAGAAGGAAATAAAGGAAGAAAAATAAAACAAAAGAGCTAAATAAGAATGTTGTTACCTTAAAGGTATGAATGGCTTCCTGGAACGTCAAGCCCTTTATTGGTATTCCATTTACGTCGAGGATTTCATCCCCTAGTGACCAAACAGGAGAATTACATTAACATTTAGAAGAGGATAGCATATGGTACCTGATTTACAATTCTATAAAATGATTTTTATTGTTCCGAAGTGCTTTCATTAGTTTAGCTCCCAGGAATTTCACAAAATGGGACAACTAATAACAATGCATATTCTTTCACAGTATTTCTGTACCTCCATCTTTAATGAAAACAACTAGGGGAAGTATCAAGACTATTCTTTAGCCATTGCCAAGTTTGATAATAGGTGTCCTAAGCTTTAACGAGCAATAACGAGTCCTAAGTCCTTCCTTATAGTGTTTGTTTAAAAACTTAAGCCTGTTGGCAATACAGCTACATGTGAAGACAAAGCCACTTCTATATTCGCAAAAAGAAAGAGTTTTGAGCTTGGGGAATCATCATGAGATGTGGAAAATGGTTTTACTAACAGAGGCAACACAACACAACACAAAACAAAACACTTCTGAGATGTTACTTAAGAATGGCAGCCCTGCCTCCAGAAATAGTCTAGATGCCTGGTCTTCTTGATGCTGTTCCAGGTTCTCAGGCATCAAGTTGGTCGATTACTACATGTTTCTATCTAAGAGACTATTGTGGGCTAATGCCAAGTTGCTCTTTCATTCTCTCTCTCTCTCAAACTATCCTGGACTCATCCTCATCTTCAACCCCAAGAATGTACAGTCAGGTCATTTTTCCAGCTGTTGACAGTGTCTGCTGGGAATATAAAAGAACTAGGACATCCTGTTGACTTATCAGAGTTAGTTTTTGGTTTGTACTCTTGTAACATGGTCTATTTTTTGGAAAAACTGTTCGTCAAAAACATTATAAAGGGGCCTCTGAGAGAACAGATGAATTCCATACAGCAGTGCGGAACGAAAGAGTGACCTCCCTTACCTACAACAAAGTGCAAATAAGCATAACACACCTTTTCACCTCTCATGGGGAGCTAAAACCAGGAGCACACTGTGTATCCCATTAAAGGAATCCCGTAGAGGAGCTTGAAAATGTAGCCGTACCCCATGCGTTTGTTATATGCTTTCTCTTTAACGCAATTACAGAAGTTATAAAATAAGTGAAATAATCCGTTTAAAAATAGTCACCTAACTAGGTGAGGTTTTTGGTTTGCTTCCACACGGGAAAAGGATATGGTCATTAAAATGATTGCTCATGCTCTTAAAAATCCCTATACAAGATTTTTTTTTTCCTATACAAGATTTTTAAAAGATCATTCTACATGCTGAAAATCCATTCCAATGACTTATCTTTATTGTAAATGAACACGTATGAAAAAATAGTATTTAGGAGAATCAAGTGCCATTAATCTTTACCAACTACTGATTTTTCCTCCATTTTTCTCCATTCTACCAGTATTGCAGGATGAATTTCAATCAAATGAACACATGGCATGTCCATTATAAAAATGCTCTGTTAGAATTTTACATCGTTCTGAAACTAGACACAAATATCACCTGGGAGTTAATTCTTCCTCTAAGAGAGAGAGAAATAAATATTCTGTCCATCAAAATAAGCCTGGTCACGACTTATCATTAGCATATGGGCTCCTAGGGTAGCTCTGCCTAGAAAAAGGAGACTCCAGTGGACTCTTACTAGCTAAAAAAAAAGTCAGCAGAACATAACAGTATCTATAATTTGGGTCAACTGGACTGATCAGTCATAGTATTTCTGAAGGTAACTACAAATAGTGTGATTTAATCATTTCAGGAAGGGAGTGTGTTAAGAAGGGAGGAAAAAAATCAGGACTCAAGAATAGGTTCTGGGCATCTAATGTCCAGCATGGTGACCATAGTTAGCAGTAGTGTGCTGTCCAGCTGAAAATTTCTAGGAGAGTAGATATTTTTTTTTTAAGATTTTATCCATTAATTCATGAGAGACACAGAGAGAGAGAGAGGCAGAGACACAGGCAGAGGGAGAAGCAGGCTCCATGCAGGGAGCCCGACGTGGGACTCGATCCCCGTTCCCCAGGATCAAGCCCTGGGCTGAAGGTGGCGCTGAACCGCTGAGCCACCCGGGCTGCCCCTAGGAGGGTAGATCTTAAATGTTTATACCTCCCCCCACTGCACACAGTCATCATATGATGTGAAGAGGGGACTAGCTAACTCATTGTGCCGATGGCTTTGCAATCTATGTGGCTATCAGATCATCATGTTGTATACCTTAAACTTCCACGATGTTATGGATCAATTACACCTCAACAAAGCTGGGAGGAAAAAAAGCACTTGTTTAGCAGGTTTGTGTGTGGCAAAATGGCAGGTGCTATGGAGAATATAAAAGGTGTATATGGACTCTGGCCCTGAGGCAAGAATGGCCTCAAGCTCTCAAGAATTTTCAAGGCAAGGAACATGATTCAAGGACCAAGGGGATAAGACAGACACTTAAAGACCCAAATAAAAAATATCAAGTCATTCTCGGTATCATCTCATTTAATCCCACAAGGACTCCTCAAGACAGGTATTAATATTCCAAGTTTACAAACTGAGGAAAGTTAGGCTCAAGTTACATCAATTGCTCAAGGTTATGATGTAGTAGTAAGTGTTGGGGTTCAGCACAGGTCTCCTTGACCCCCCAAGCCCACATCCTTGGCTGCTGTGCCACTGGCTTCACATCTTGCAAGGGGGCAGATTCTGATGGAATCAGAGCTCACCACCACTGAGAACCACCGAGAGGCTTTCTCCTCACCTTCTTTAAGTCTTCCATCCTCGGCAGCTGATCCATTTGGGAAAATGGTCTTGACAAAAATCCCCATCTGTCCTCGAATGCAGTCTCGACCTCCAGCAATGCTAAAGCCAAGGCCCTACACCCCAAGCAGAAGGGGGTCCAGGTTGTCATTGCAGTATTTAACTGAGGACATCCGTTCTTGTTTCACTATTTAACTGAGGCCTCCTTCCCAGCTAGGCTCAGAGTCAAGCTAACCAGCTATAAATTTATGTTCCCTTCTCCACTTCCTTCCTCAGATCTATTTGCATTGCATTAGCTATGCATTACCCTAAAGGGAGAAAGTTTTCAGTTCAAACATATGAAATTGCCAGTATCTGACAACTTTTGGTCTCCAAAAACGACAATTTCCAATGGATGGATTAATACCTCAGGAGAGTCATTTTGCACAATTCGGGTGCCATATTTATTTTACTCTTTTGTGTCAGTCTTTCTATTTCGTATAATATCAAAATGGATGTTTTGATATTTGTATAATATCAACTTATTTGTATTATTCTCTTTGTTGATAATGGCAATGCTATGAAATTCATTCAAGGGGATAACTGGGAATATGTCCCCTGAAGCTACAGGGGTGGCTTTTCTTTCAATAGTGGCAGATATTGGAGCATTCTACTCCACCCTCAACTGTGCCCTAGCTCCCGGGTGCTGGTGACTCCCCTCATAAGGACCAAAGGGCATGGCCACCTCAGTCAGCAGCCCACAGGAAAGGAGGCCAGGGAATCCGCTCAAATCTAGACAATCTAGACAAATCTATGTTTTATTTCATAGAAAAACAGCCATAAAGTTAACCATTTAAGAAATACACGCTAACATTCACGTGGGGGCCGAAATAGTGTGCAGGCAGGCGCTCACCTTGCCTTTTTCTTTGTACAGCCCGATGATCGAGATGACCTGACTGGCCGGATGAGTCTCCAAGGCGATTCCACCTGAGTGGTGCTTAGGGAGCGAGTGGACTTTTTCACAATGTGGTATTCCTAAAAGTCAGCACATGGCAAGGTCAG
Organism: Canis lupus dingo; assembly: GCF_003254725.2. Lineage (NCBI taxonomy): Eukaryota > Metazoa > Chordata > Mammalia > Carnivora > Canidae > Canis > Canis lupus. The sequence continues at coordinate 75,839,403 of NC_064246.1, forward strand.
GGATGGTCTCATTTACTCTTCTGTGGCCTCTGGCATAAAAATATATTCAGATTTGCAAAATCTCAGGTGGTTTTTGGGTGAGAGAGCCATTTCTCTCTGCTCCCTCTCTGCTCCAGCAGCTTAAAGGAGTTTATGATCGATACCTCTGGAGGCCCAGCACCCCCTCCACAGATTACCATCCCTTCCTCTCCATAGAATGAGCTGCTTGGAGGCTGCAAGCACCCAGTGTTGCTCTTTTCTTGACTGTACCCCACACATCTTCCTCCTTGCTTCCTGGAATGGATTCAGGAACCAGAAACCGAGAGGCCTCAGAGACATAGGACGGCTATCCTGTGGTCAAGTTCTCCCTGGAAGCCGCTCCTATCCCCATCCCAAGTTCACAATCATGGATAGAAAGTATCTTGCCATTTTCAGCTCAATTCACTCAACCAAAAACGCACCAAGCCCTTGTTTCTTAAAAAACCCAAACCGCAAGCCCGACAACTGTTATTCCATATAAAACACCCCACTGACAAACTGTGGCCGCTTCAGTTCTAACCCCTCACATTTGGAAAATAAAATACTTTTCCATAAGCCACCCTTTCCCTCTTCCTGGCATGTAGGAGCTCAAATCTCAGCCACTTTCCTGTCCATCACCCACGTGTACACGTGTGTAAGCAGGGTACACTATTTATAACATAAACAAGGGATTATTGCTAAAGCACTTTTACAATTTAGCTTCTTGGGATAATAAATCTCTTAAATGAGACAGGTATTCCAGCATAAGCAAAAAGGAGAAAAAAACCACTTTGTGTTTAATCTGAGAAAAGAGACATCAGAAAATAGTTTCTAACCTTAATTAGTACATTCTACATCCAAAGGTAGAGAGATGTCTGCTAATGATATTTTTGTATTCCTGGCAGCTTAGAATAATTATATTATGCAGTTTTACAAAATATCTGCCAGCTATGCTGGCCTCCCAGACTCTGATTCATTTAAAAAATGTTGGCTTGGCAAGGTTACTACCCTTTTACTGAAACCATCATGGAGATGGCCAGACACAGCCCATGGGTTTTCAACCCTTGACTACAGAGGTTCACGTGTGGACTTGTGAGGGAACTCTGACCACCAATCTCCAGCCGCACCTCCTTCCAGCTCCCCTTTGGGAGCCCGTGGGGACCAGAGGCCTGCATGTTTCATCGTTCTGATGCGTTTCAGGGCGCCCAGTGCACTTTTAAGACTCTGCCATCTAATATGGTGGCCATCCCCTGTGGTGGTCTCAGCAGCCACTTTGCATACGCTCAGTAGGCACACGTGGCTACCGTACAGGGCCGTACAGACATAAAATACTTGCATCACTGCGGAAAGCTGTATTGGGTAGCTCCACTCTAGCCAATGCTCTGTAGGGGTGGGAGAAAGAACCAGCAAAAAAAAAAAAAAGCGGGGGGGGATCCCAGCAGAAAAGAAGAAGAAAACAAAAAGGGCAATTGGACGAGGGGGAAAAGTCTTTCCTCTAAAATCTTTACTAGCCTGTGCTTTGTAGAAGCCTCATTAGAAACAGGTATTTCTGGGCTATAAATGTGGTCGGGCTTCTGGGCAGGTCAGTTCAGAAATCGCCTCAGTGCTAGGCCTCCCTGGCTGTGATGGCAGGAAACCCTCTCTCATTTTCTGCACTAACCGACACAGCCTACAACTTTCTGATCCACCCCCTGACTCTGCTGGTCCAGTTGGATTATTCTGAGCAGGCCACAGGCTTGTCTCCAGTCACGGGTTTGGAGGAACTTTAATCAGGACCCACGCAGGTTTTTTTGCTCTGCTTTTTCTCCAAGTCCCAACTCAAGTTGTCTTTGGGTAGATTCCACACAAAATAGCCTGATCAGCAATTGCCTCTGGAACATGGGCACTTATTTTACTGGGTAGGTAAAACTTTGTTCACAGTGCTTGTGGCCTATCACTTTGGGCGGAATACTCACTGTCTTTGAGATTCATCGGCCTGTCTGTAAAATGGTGATAACACACCAAAAGTAAGACCCGACCCAGATGACCTGCTGCAGATCCTTCATAACTCTACTGTCTAGGAGTCTACATGGGCTTATGGATGCCATTGCTGCCACCGTCTGCCTCCATGTCTGTTCTGTTGTAGACAAGATGCCAATGGTTTCTCTAGAGCATTCTGGCTGATGGTGCCAGGACTGAAAGAACACCCCACGAGTTCCCCAGAGATTGAGGCTGCCCTCAACTTGGTTAGGACCTCTCTACCCACTTTGAACTAAGTTGAGGATGATATAATTGAGGAAGAGCCCTGTGAAGAATTATGGAGCCCCGACCCTTCTGGGGCAGGCCCTGGAATATTAACATCACCACCTATTTCACCCCTATCTGCAGCCCCTCTGACCTTGCCTATTTGACTCATTACTGTGTAACAGGTAAGATCCCAGACACAGTAGGCACATACATGCACTCTCTTCTTCTTTAAAGTGACCCAACACCCACCCACCCACCCAGTAGTTAGGCTGACACCTGACGCGCCCACTAAACAAGCAATGGTGGTTGACCACAGACCATGAGGCGCCATTGTCTCCTGGCAGTTGAAAGCAGTTCTCAGTTCCAAAACATACAGTAGGAAGGGGATCAAGCTGTCAAGATCCAACAAAGGATTATTTTTCTCTACAGTTTTCAAATCCTAGGCTGACTTCCTCCTAACCTCCGTGGATAGACCTTGCTCTCTCTGCTACATCTCTGGTCTCAAATACTCCTGCCCACACACATGTTGTTCTTCACAGCATGGATGCTCTTGTTGGTCTCTGGAGGAGTAAAAGAAAGCCTAGCGACCCAGGGGTGGAAACATGCTCTTACATCCCTAACCAGGCAACTCTGAGAAAACAAAAAGGCTCCATGGTACTGTACTACCTGTGATGTTCCCGTAGAGTCCAGTAGCTGGGGAAGAGAGTGCTTTCGGCCATCTCGGGAGACTTCCAACATCCTGACCCGCGGGTCCCCATTTCGCAGCATCAGCTCATTATATTCCTCAACAGACTCTAGACGGTGTACACCCCCTTGTAAAAACATGGAGAAAAACATGGTGTGATATGGGATGGAAAGAATCTTATGAGAGCATCACAGGCATAAACTTGTTGCATTAACAGCCACACGTCATGGTTTTCAGAAGGCCTGGTGTTTAATACTCTCTAGGCACCGAGCTCATCACTTTCTACCAATAACCTCTGCCTCAGCTGGGGCCATTAATGCCAGATTATGAAGAAAGTGCCAGTCCTTTGAAGGGACCGGACTGGATATGGGAAAATGTTTATGTTTCATCCAAGTAAGACGTAGCCGGGGTTGATAAGGCAATAGACAACAGTGAAATGCTATCAGTAGATGGTTTTCTAGTGAGGAAGGAACATTACCATGTGGTTGGTATAGTTTCATTGTTTGGGTAGGTGGTTTTTTTTTTTTTTTTTCATTAAATTACTTTTCAAATAAACTTTTTTTTATTAAAGAACAACTTACGGGGACATACACACATCATAAGCGTACAGTTCCATGAAATTTCACAAAGTGAACGTTCCAAAACCCAATACTCAGACCAAGAAATAGAATATTACTGGAACCCAAAAGCCACTTTAGTGCCACTAACCACCCTTCAACCATGGTAACCATTATCCCGACTTCCAACATCATAGATTACTTTTGCCTATTTTTGAAGTTTATATAAATGAACACGTAGACATGTATCTTTTTAAAATATCTGGCTCCTTGTTCTTAGCATCGGTTTGTGAACGTCTCCATGTTGTTGCTAATAGTCTGGTCATCCATTTCTGTTTACTGTGTCATTGTATAAACTTACCACAATTTGGTTATCCGGTCTGTTGCTGATGAACACTTGTTTTGTTTCCAGTTTTAGATCTAGAACAAGGGTCAACAACTTTTTTTTTTCTTTTTTGGGTAAAGGTCAGATAGTAAATGTTTTAGGCTCTATGGGCCACAGATGGTTTCTGCTGCATATTCTCTGAACATCTTTTTTTTTTTTTTTTTTTTTTTTAAAACAACCCACCGGAAATACAGAAAGCACTTCTAGCTTGTGGTTCATACAAATATAGCTGTGGGTGGTAGCTTGCTGATCCTTGATCTAGAATATACTGCTATGGAACATTCTGATACAAGTCCTATCTGTGGGGTGTGGACCTAGGAGTAGAGTTGCTGAGTTATGGGGATACAACTACCTTTACCAATGTTGTAACACCATTGTGTGTGAGTCTTGGTTTCCCCATATCCTTGCCATACTTAGTGGTAGCAGTTTTTAAAATTTTAGCCATTCTCATGGATATATAATTACATTTCACTGTGGGTTTTTTTTCTAAAAGATTTTATTTTCAAGTAATCTCCACATCCAATGTGGGGCTTGAACCCACAGTCCCAAGATCAAGAGTCCCACACACCACTCACTGACCAAGCCAGCCAGGGGCCCCTCATTGTGGTTTTCAAATTACATTTCACTGATGATTAATGAGACTGAGTGTCTTTCAAATATTCATTGGTTGTTTTACTTTTGTAGATTTGTAGAGTGGCTTTTTTTTTGTAAAGTTGTAAAGTGCCGATTATTATTATTTGATAAAGTTGTAAAATCCTGTTTTGCTTATTCTTTTATTGGGTTTCTGTCTTTTTGGTGTTGATTTATAGGTGTTTTTTTTTTATTGTTAATAATGTTTTGGATATGAGTCCTTCATGAGATCTACGTATTGTAATTATCTTCTCCATGTCTTAATGGTATTTTTAGATAGCAAAAATTTGTAATTTTATTTTTCCCTTTATGATTAGAATTTTTGTATTTTTTTAAAGATTTTATTTATTGGGGAGCCTGGGTGGCTCAGCAGTTGAGCATCTGCCTTTGGCCCAGGGTGTGATCCTGGGGTCCTGGGATCGAGTCCCACATCAGGCTCCCTGCGAGGAGCCTGCTTCTCCTTCTGCCTGTGTCTCTGCCTCTCTCTCTGTGGGTCTCTCATGAATAAATAAATAAAATCGTTAAAAAAAAAGATTTTATTTATTTACTTGAGAGAGAGAGCACAAGCAGGAGGAGGGCAGAGGAAGAGGTAGAAGTAGGCTCTCCAATGAGCAGGGAGCCCAAGGCATGGCTCCATTCCAGGACGCTGGGATTGTGATCTGACCTGAAGGCAGATACTTAATTGACTGAGCCACCCAGGCCCCCCAAAACTTTTGTGTCTTAAGAAATTTTTATAGTGGGACGCCTGAGTGGCTCAGCAGTTGAGCACCTGCCTTTGGCTCAGGGCTTGATCCCAGATTCCCGGGTTCGGGTCTCACATTGCGCTCCCTGCATGGAGCCTGCTTCTCCCTCTGCCTGTGTCTCTGCCTCTCTCTGTGTCTGTCATGAATAAATAAATAACATCCTTTTTTTTTTAAAAAAAAAAAAAAAGAAACTTTTATAGTAATTTTTAAAGACATCTTTATCAACACCTAGTTTTTATTATACACCATTTTAAAATAAGAAAATTTAAGGGCTTTAATCTTAAACGATGGCTTGATCACATCATAGCTATAACCTTACAATGTTTACATGATGTGTTATAAATGATATATACCCGTGTGTGTGTATAGCTATATACACATACAGATTCTTTAATACCAAGTTCTCCTAGACTATGTTTCATTTGATCACCTAAAATTCAGTTTACCTAAACATTTCTCAGAAAGTTTTTCACAGAATAAAACAGGATGATTCTGTACTCTTTTAAAAAATATATATTGAGTTTTTAGTGGTGATGAAAAGTTAGAAGAGTGCTGATGCAGTTATACTAAGGTGCACATCGCTAAAAGCTTGGTGTTTCAAAAGCTACATATTAACTTTGTGATACAGGTTTTCAAACACCTGAAACTCCTTTGCAATCAAAGAGAAATTTCCATTTAAAAAGATCACAAACCTAAGGCATTAACATGGATAAATCAAAAATACCAAAATTAAAAGGGAACCCTGCTGGCAAAAAAGGAAGTACGAAGTAAGGAAAATTCAGGTTAGACTATCAGGGAAAATGTTCCATAAAATCGCTATAGTCATTTCGGAGCTAGACGAGGCAAAAATCTTAGTGGGAATGGCTGGAACTTCTTTACAGAACCTCCTTAATAATTCATGACTTACTAATTCATGGCCAGATTAATCCATCTTGGCAGGCTTACTCATCTGAAAAAGATTTATTAGAAGAAAGTGCCGGTTGAGCTGACAGGGAGGCACTTGCCTCAACAGAAGAGAAACCACATACGGTAGTGTCTGTAGATAATATGCTGATACGTGAATACCACCAGAGTGACTCACTTGTAGAAAATACGAAAGAAGTATCCAAGTTTACAGGACAAATTAGCAGTTGATCACATTAAAATCTCCCGTATTCAAAAGTCTTTAGACTGAGCATATCTCACAGCACTGACCGAAGACCCGGTTCCGCAAGCCTCTGTCACAAGGCCTCCAATTACTTTTCCAGCCTTATCTCCTGCTGTCCTGCTGCATGAATTCGTTGCTGTAGCCTGCTGATTCTCAAAGGAGCCGATCTGTCCTCCTCCCGCATCCTTTCCAAAACTGGGGAGCCTATAAATATTGCTTGACATTTAACTTTGCTTTGCCGGCACCATCGTCTCCCACCCCGGGGGGGGGGGGGCTTACCCCTAATCTCGCTGATGGGCTCTGCTGGGCTCAGCCTGTTCCTGGTGGGTCACTGGCTCTTTCAGGTTGCCGAGGAGGAGCAGTTGCCAAAGACTAACCAATTTCCCCCCATTGTCCCGAAGCATCTCTTGTGCACTTTCTCGTCTAGACCACCGTTTGCTTCCTTGGGTTCTCTTAAGTCTTGCCAGGGCACTGGCTCTTCTCAATCTTGTATCCTCTGGATGCCTCCCCTGAGTGCCACAACCCAGAGAGCCTTCCATCTTCGAACCTCTTGTGGGTGCCTTATCGTGGCCTACAAGCTCTCGAGAATACGCTTGTCTGAACCTGTTCAAGCATCTTCCCCTCCTGAGAGGGAAAGGGGGGGACACCAATTACAAGAAGGTTGCAAAAATGATGATGATGAACGTGATGTCAATGATGGCAGTGGTGACAAGGGGGCAGCTATCACGTGGGGTGGGCTGTGACAGCCACATTCTGGACGGCCGGTGCCACATTCATTCTCTAAACCCCATCTTTCAACTGAGACCGTATAGTGACCGATTCGCAGAATAAATGTACATTATTATCCTCACGTCACACATGAAGAAACAGAGACCCAGAGACGTCGAGTCACTTGTCTCACGTCACACAGCCAGTCATGGCAGAGCTGGGAACTGAACACAGTCCTCCCTGGCTTCATGCATGGGATACAGATTTGCTTACTGTGGTCCCAGGTGTATGGGGAGGACAGAAAGAGGGTGACATCCAGTTGTGGCAAACAGTAGCCACATGTGGATCTACTACTCCGCTGAATGTGCCACTTGTTCTAAATTAATAGTAGGAAGAGTGTCAGAGAATTATGATCTGAAAGGCTCCCAGCTACATGCCCCTCCCCATGTCTGTATCTAGAAAGCCCCAGACTGGGGAGTAGGATTCTCTTCAAGACTCACAGGAAGCCGAGGGGTGGGTAAGAACTGCCTGCGAGGCAGGTGATCTTGCTGGCACGGAATGAGCGACCTTTGGGATTCCCTTAACTTCTCTGGTCTCATCCATAAAACGAGGAATGTGACGGCACGGGTTTCAAAGGTCCCTGGTACTCCCCCCAAAGCTCTGTGGCTCCCCTGGGAACCGTATAAGGTGTTGATTAACTCTGCCAAGACAACGGACCTAAAGATCTCCATCCGTTGTGCCCCTGGGACTCACAGGCCCCAAACATGTGCAGGAATTAAGTGTATTTCTCTCAGTTGATCCTGGGGGCTGCAGGGGAGCTGGCCATTCTCCCCACATGAGGACCCTGGCACGACGTCTCCCCTCCTACTTCCCAGCCTCTGGTTTGTCACAGACCCGTGTTTAGACATACACCGCCTAATAACAGGAGTTACGAATACAAACCAATTCACTTTGTTACTCGGGTTTGTTCCAACAAACAGATGTATTTCGTGGTCCTATACCGGTTGCTTTACCTGAGAATAACTCAGGAGAGGGCCAGACAGGTGGTGGTGGTGGTGGTGGGGGGGGGGGTCCTGGTTGGCAGGCACAGATAGCACCCCTCCGCACCAACTGGTCTGGAAGAGGAGACTGACAATTTTTTGCATGTTAACAAACCATGGCTGCTTTTCTGTGCTTTGCCTGTCTGTCTGTCTAATCTGCTCACCCCGGCAAGCCAGGATTATTATCTCCTTTTTTTCAGGTGAGGCAGTAACAGTTCAGGGGCTTCAAATAACCGGCCCGAGGTCACATGAGATGTCTTTGGTGTGTAGGCGGCCAGGGCTGGCTTGTCCATCGGGCCAGTAGACACAGCACCGAGGGCCCACAAGAAAGTTTTAAGTATAAGCATCATAGCAATGAAGAGATCACAAAGAGCCCAGCTTGTATCTTCATCCGGATGCAGCCACAAAATATGTTTCAGGTTGTGTGTTGAATGGGGGAAAGAACCCATTGGGGAGTCAGTGCCTAGGACCCACGGCTCATAACGGGTCCCTGCACATGACCTCTGCTTTCAACACTGACTTTCTGTCTCAGGGCACAGGCCAGCTGCTGCAAGGCTTTACCCAGGAACTGTGAGATCTCTTTGTTCCCAGAGCTGCAACTCCCATCCCATTTTTCCGCCTGCTTCATTGAGATGCAGATTTAATATGAAGTAAATAGCTCTTTGCCCCTGGTTCTGGTGGACTGAGGGGAGAGGGACATTTGCCAGGAAGAGGCTACTAGGAATATTCCACGGTGCATGGGTCACCTGAAGTCCTGTGGAAGTAAATGAACCATACACACACAGGAAATTTAGGTTTGAGCAGAGACAAACGGAGATGTTGACATTCACTTCATTATGACTCAAATAAAAATATTCAAGTGGGCAGCCAGGCTGAGTGAAGTTTTATGCTCGGGGCATATGCACTATCTAAAGGAAAAACAATTTTGAGGCTGTAAGGGGGGAAAAAAAGAGCTCATTCTGTTAATGACTTTATCTTTCCCCTCCCGAGGCTAGAAGTTCACTTTCAGACAGGCCACGTCAGGCAGAGAGTTCCACTCACCTGAAAGACGACTCTTGAGCTTCATTTTGCTGCTGCCCTGCTTGGGACTTTCCAGGTTTCCCTTGGATTCGTCGGGGCCGCATGAATCTTGGGGCTCATCCGTCCCAGGCATCTGAAACGCAGAGAGCACCGAGCTGATGGCAGAGGCTGGCTTGCAATCACCGATGAGATCCCCTCCCAGAAGCTATCTCCAGGCTTGAAGAGCAGCAATAGAGGTAATCACGTGAGGAAAAAAGGTTCCCGGGATCAAAGCACAGCCCCTCAGATAACCTGGAACATACAGCCTTAGGCTGGCAAGTTCCTCCCCAGCAGCCCCCACCCAGAGGCCATTTCATTTCTGGAGGAAACTTGTTGGTCAAGGTCACCCAAGTGGTCACAAAAGCCACAATGACAGGTCTCTTGACTTGTGGGCTAGTGCTTTTTCCTACAGTGCAAGTTGCAAGAAATATTAAACCAGAAATTTAAACTCAATTCTGAAATACAGTTAAATGTTAATTTTGGGGCAGCCAAATAACTACACCCCTTGGGTCCACCAGACTGTGCTACACCCCTGAGTACTGATTAAGCACTGCTCAGGCCACATGCAGGTAGCCCCATAAAGTCAGCCCACACGTCTGTACATTGTATAATGTCTATGCTATCAGACCCCAAGAGGTGATGCAGAAAGAAAGGTCCCAAGGTCTGCAGAGTCCTCTGAGAAAAGCCAAACATGCTAAAATACAACAACAAAAAACTACATTTATTAGAGAGGAAGGGGAGACTTAAATGCTTGAAAGTGTGTATAAAAAATTTGGGAGGTATATTTATATGTACAAAACTTATGAGATACATCAAACAATGAACTTGAAAATTTGAAATTTTATTTTCTGGGGCACCTGGGTGGCTCAGTGGTTGAGCATCTGCCTTTGGCTCAGGTTGTGATCCTGGGGTCCTGGGATCGAGTACTGCATCAGGCTCCCCAGAAGGAGCCTGCTTCTCCTTCTGCCTCTCTGTGTGTCTCTCATGAATAAACAAGTTTTAAAAAATCTCTGAAATTTTGTTTTCCTTTGAGATTCTGAAGGGAAAAAGTCATACTAATGAAAATAGGTAGGATTCATGTGAAGAAACATATCAATTTAAAAAGACATAGAAGATATCCTTTGACATTTTATGGTCTTTGAAAGTCACATAATTATAATGTTTTTAAAAAAAAGCCACCCCAAATCCTGAATGTTAACTGATAATAAAAATTACACATTGCATATCAAATTCAGTATGTGAAAATGCATAAAGCAGTAACAGTAATCTCCCAGGTAAACCCCACCTCCTCCTAAGAATTGTTTATATGTAAATCTTTTAAAATATATAGATAATATTTTTGTATTTTAAGTAGGTCCACACCCACCGTGGGGCTCCAACTCATGACCCCGATGTCAAGAGTGGCATGCTCCACAGACTGAGCCAGCCAGACACCGCTATATGTAAATTTTCTATGTAATATATGAGATTTGCAAAATTCTCCCGTAAGTTCAAGTATCTTTCTGGATGAGAAAGAGGGGAAAAAAAGGTCTGAGAAATGAGGAGATGCAGGCAAGCTGGGGAAGGGGCCTGATATATTAAACGAATCCTGATATATTAAACAAAGATAAATTTGGTGAATCCTTATTACAATGTCGGGGATTGGCAGGTCTCCAGGTTTAAATTATGAAGTAAAGGCAAGGGTGGAATCCTCAGGATGATTGTAGAGATCCTCAAGAGGGAGGTCTTTCCCAACCCCAAATTGTAACATTTAATTCACACCCAGTGCAAAAGAACCCTCTTGAAGACCTGCCAGAGAACCGGGGCAGAGGAGGAGCCATGCAAATAGGAATAATCCAGAGAGAGGCGGCAGGGCCTCCCCTTGACTCCTTTGCTTAATTTAAAGGCTTATGGAAAGAGCCTGTCTCCAGACTGTAAATAGCAATTACTTGGGACTGAGCTAAGTTGCCTGGTTCTTGCTCTCATACCGCCTGACCCAAGCTAACAGCCCACGGGGGAAGATACTCCTCAGCTTGCAGGTCATTACCTCCCTGGCGCCCATTCAGGGAGTGGATTGCTCTGGGGCGGCCAAGGCCCAGACCATCGGAAGGCATGTCTGAGGAGCTCGTGTCAAGGGAAGAAAACAATCTCAGGCAACTTACGAAGTTTCCTTCTTCCATTTTCCTGCTTTTCCAGCGTGGCCTCAGCTTTTCAGGCAATCAGAGGAATTCTGAAGATGGCATAAGCCCTCATAGAAGTAGCAGAAAGGAAAGTGACTTGCCCAAGGCTTTCCAACTCATTACAGGCAAGGCTGCGACTCCTCAGTCTCCCGATTTCCAGCTTCATGCCTCACTAGGATTTTCTCTCCCTCCATCCTTAGATGCTTTTTAATTACGTTATTGCTTTGGATAATCAACACCATACAGTATAGTTCATATACCTGAAATGTTTCCCATTTAATGTTCACAGGCAAGCATGTTTCTCAAGGTAAAAAATATTCTCTCCATCGACAGATGAGGAGATTAACAGAGACCCTTAAGTAACACCTTTTTGTTTATAACATATGTCCAAGATCCAGGCTAGATCTCATGTGTGCAGAGAATGGGAGTGCAAGATGAGTGGTGTAGTTTTACAAGACCAAACACGTACTGTGTCAAATCTGTGTTCTTGTGATATGAGCCCAACTGCAGCCAACTCTTCTTTATTTTCAGAATCTGAGAGAGGCGGTTTAGAAGAGAATCACAGCCTTAAGGAATCACTTTCTTTTTTTTTTTTAAATCTCAAATGCACCAAAGAATGAGATGACATTTGGTTTCCATGATCTATAAAATGCCAATACCATTTCTTACACCAACGAAATCTTACTCTAAAGACGGTGTGTGTTATATTACTACCAAAAGCCTGTAACTAAAACCAACCAGAATGGACCCGGAGATATCTCAAAGAGGTGCCAATGGTACACTGTTGAGCTCAAGGCAGAAGCACAATCTTATTTCAGAACCCTCTGAGAGTGCACAGGATTCTGAATTTAAACAGAACCTTTTCTTCTTGTAACAGAAAACGGTCTGTCGTGATTTTAGGTGGTTTGTAACTCAAGGAACAGGCAGTGACATACAAAGTGCAATTCTTTAAAAAAGATTTTATTTATTTGAGTGGGGGGGATGAGCAGGGGGAGGGGCAGAGGGAGAAGGAGACTCCCCACTGAGCAGGGAGCTTGATGCTGGGCTTGATCTGGGAACTCTGGGATCATGACCTGAGCTGAAGGCAGATGCTTAACCCACTGAGCCCCCCAGGCACCCCACAAAGTGCAATTTTGATTACAACATGCTTCTCTTCAGTCTTGTGACTATTGTCTGAAAATGTCCACATTCTAGAGTCCCTTTACTGTATTATTTCTTTAGATGCACAGAACAAATCAAACTGTTTTGGGGATGATGTCATTTTAGTCATTCTAAAAAGAAATGTGCAAAAAGTTCTCCTGGAAAGCCTTTGGTTCAGCTGGTATAATCTATTATTCATCAGCAATTTCTAATTCATGTGTTATACAACAATGCCATTATATTAATGGGATCTAATGTAATTTGCCAATTTCCAAGTTAGAACCTTTCTGTTTGGAATAGTATTTTCTACACTGGTGGCCTATGAGATTCTCTCTCACTGAAGAAGACTCTTTAGCTTCTGGTTTTATGGTGAGGTAGTAGAGCAGAATGGTTAAGAACCTAGCTGCCTGGATACAAAAACCAGGATTATTAGCATATTAGTTATCCTCCTTGAACATCAATGTCCTCCTCATTAAGACGGGGTTTGATGTAAGAGTTAAGTGATAGTTTTCTTTTTTTTTTTTTCTCTTAAGGATCTTATTTATTCATGAGAGACAGAGAGAGAGAGAGAGGCAGAGACACAGGCAGAGGGAGAAGCAGGCTCCATGCAGGGAGCCCGATGTAGGGCTTGATCCCTGCGGGACTTGATCCCAGGACACCGGGGATCATGCCCTGAGCTGAAGGCAGACGCTCAACCACTGAGACACCCAGGCGTCCCAAGTGATAGTCTTTCTGATTAAAGATGGCAGATTCCCCCCCCCCCGCCCCCGTCTCCTCATTTGAAAGCACACTCAAATGACTGAGATTTTAAAATGAAAGACATAATCCCACAGGGCAAAAGAGAACAGAAGACAACAGCAACAAAATTCTGGAAACCAGTGAGCAGATGAACATGTGGTATGGATCCAACTTGAGAAAACTTAATGCTAAGCTGGGATCGGAGAAAGCTAAAAAGCAGCCCAATTTGAACAGAGACCCTCAAAAGCTCAGGAATTGCCAATAAAGGGTGTCTGGACGCGGGCATGTAGTGAGGCCAAAGCGGTGGTGAGAGTGGAAAGTGGCTGATGCAGGTATTTAGAATGGGTCTGATTTCGAGGAGACTCCCAGGCTTCGGGAACGACCTGGACAAACTTTGGTGTGCAACAGGATCACCTGGAGAGCCAGTAAAGCACGTGGAGGCTCGGGCTCATGGAAGCGGGGCAGGGCCTGGGCCTCTGGAGTTCACTGCTGCCCTGGACCCAACAGAGCCGGCTGCCACGGGAGACGCGGGGCCCGGCGGTAATTACGAGCGGACTCTAGAGAGGAAAACAGAGGCTCCTGCTGCCTCACCATCCATCGCCTGTCAGCCCCCGAATGAGGGGGGCTGTTACCAGCATGCAGCTCTGCATCGGCCATGTAGGGGCTTTAACCAGCAACTGCGAACAACTGCCCCACTCTCTGAACGAAGGGACAGCACCTGCCAGGCATCATGTAATTTCCGTGTACTACAGGCAGTGACATGGATTGTGCCCATGATACATAAATAGAACATTGGCATCAGAGGTGGCTTTTCATTATGTGAAATAGAAACAACAGTATTTTTTAGTACTTATTTTTTAAAAAAGATTTATTTCAGAGAGAGCTTGTGTGCATGTGTGCAGGTGCGGAGGAGGGGTCAGGGAGGGGGAGAAGGAGAGAGAGAACCTCATGCAGGCTTCACGCTGAGCACAAAGCCCAACCCAGAGCTCCATCTCACGACCCTGAGATCAAGAGTCGGAGGCTTAACCGAATGAGCCACCCAGGTGCCCCAACAACAGTATTTATTTTTAAAGGGTTAAAATTACCTGGTGACTAATGAGTTTATTATGAGGACTAAATGACAGTGCATTTGAGAGTACTAGCACGTACCTAGCATGGATCATAGAGGTATTGTGACGCTTCAGCCGAAACAAAACACCTCAAGCTTTCTCCCCACCAAGGCTGAGGCTGCCTCTAGATTTGATGATTACACAGACTGTGATCATAGCTCTGGACTGCAGAGATCAACGTGTTTAACTTCCTACCAACAAACGGTAGCACATTCAATGAATGAACAAAGCAACAAGACAAATGGCAACCGGGTATGCATATGCCATCTTGCTGGATTTGTGATGCGAAAAAAGCTCCATAAAATTACTGCAAACCTAACAGCTAAGAAGACAGTTTCAAATGCATGTACCTGGAAATGCATGCTTCTGGAAGCCAGCTTTGCACAGGACACCAAGGATGATCTGAGAACACACTCTGGTCTTATAATCAGAGTAGAAGCAGTGACAGAGAGACAATAAAGGAACCCATGATTAATTAGAGGAAGAGCGAGGCTTCCGTAAAGGAAAAGCAGAGATCTCAGACACCAGGCTGTGCAGGTGTGAAGGGGAGAACAGACTGTGAAGTCCGGGAGGCCAGCTCCTGACTACAAGTAAAGTGGGCGTCACATGAGTGGGGAGACACTTTAGTTTTTACTAGATTGGAGGGCGTGACTGGGGCCTAAGGAAATCCACCTGAGAATTAGAGGCAAACCCACAGGGAGCAGGATGCAATGATGCTCCTATGGAGATCTCAGGCCCAGAAGACAATAAGAGGTGATTTAAAAACTGCAGAGCTTGAGTAAGTGGATTTGGGACAGCTGTATCAAGAGGGATCAGAAAGTTCAGGTAGATTTAAAGGTGAAGGGTGAAGAAGCCCAGGAAGAGATTTAAACAATCCTTGGGTCAGTTTTAAAGGGACACAGTTATTTTTGTTGGCCTGATGGAGGTGGCCTGAGAAATGTATGAGATTAGGACTGGAAAGGAAGCAAACATGAGACAAACCAAGGGGAGCCAGGCAGGATGATAATAGGCTGGAAGTTGATGTTGGTCAAGTGGGAGAAAATTTCCTGGGTGGAATTAGCCGACGCAGAGGTGGTGGTGGTCAAGATGCATAAGAACAAAGGATACGTTGGAAAACAGAAGAGTCCCTGATTCCGTATCTTTCACAATAATGAGCCCCATAGGCCAGAATCTAGAACAGTATTTTAGGGGAAAAAAAAATCTATGTCAGAAAGCAAAGGAACAGGGGAAGTTAAAAAAAAAAAAAAAAAAAAAAAAAGGCACCCAGGCCCAGCAAGCAGGGCTTATGAAAGAAGAAAGGAGTCTGTCTAAACAGCAGGTTAAACAGGAACTCAAGTGAGTCTTCCCAAAAGGAGATGGATATGAAACTCTAGAGGCGTATCCAATTACTACCCCCCAAAATACGTAGCAGAAAGCCTTGTTGCTCAACCCCTGGAGCATTCAAAGCCTGGGGAAAGACCAATCTCAAGGAGCAGGTGGCAGGAGTATTAGCCCTGACTGGCTCTTCAGGGGCGTGAGCTGCAGAATCATGACAGCCGGCCTGGTGCGTGAATCTGCAGTGGGTGTTTTTCCAGCTGAATAAATGGGGGAGGAGAAAGGCAGCTTTCTCTAGTCGAAGCACTGCTAAGAGGTAGTGGAACCGGAAACGTGGCCCAGGACTGAAAATGCCTGCACCCGAGAACACAGCAGCTCTGTCAGAAGCACAGTCCACACCCAACGCAGTGCGTCAGGGAGCCCTCAACTTCCATCTCAAAGTGCAAACGCAAATTAAGATTTTGAATATAAACCAAAAAAAGCACTTTAGTAGGTCCAAGTTGATTTCACCCATCCGGGCTGGGAGGAAGATTACTGCCAGCTGAGTTTACTTTATTTATTTATTTATTTATTTATTTATTTATTTATTTATTTATTTATTTATTTATTTATTGCCAGCTGAGTTTAAATTCACGGTCATGGACTCTAAATGACCGCCACAGACTGAATTGTATTTAGAGAAGAATATTTTCGTCAGCTGGCCTTTATTTGATATGACTTGGGGGTCTCTGCTACGGGCTGCTGGGAGACCGTCCTCCCTGGGTCTCTCCCATTTCTATGTGGCTTTTGAACAGAGGCACGGGCTGTTTTTACTCTGGATTATCTATCTTTTCAAGGATGTTTGTAGAACAAACCACTTTGAAAGTCAGAGATAGTGTCTCTGGAGGAAGAGGCAGGTTTATTGTCTAGTATAATAAAGATAATGTCTCCCTCTGGAGCAAAGGGCAGTCAGATTTGCTTCAAGCCTATCATAAAAGACGTAGATTGCCACCAATCGGGGTTCCTTAGCTGTGATACAAATCTACCGCAGGTGCATCTACTCGAGCTCCTCTGTATCATTCCTGTAGGACTTGGGGTGACAGGGGGACATCATACAAACGTGATGCTCTAAACTAGGATTGAGTCCTAAACTGGGAATGGAGAAAGCCAAAAGTTACTGTGCCATCAGCAAAAAAGTCTCTGACGCAGGAATCTCATGTCTCAGGCCAGCATCCATGAAATTAAATAAGGTCCCAGGGAAAAAAGTCTGCCTGGGATAACTGTCTAGGAGTGAGGGATTGCCTCATTTTTCTAAATGTCAAGGGTACAGGTCCATTTACTCTTTGTTCATTTACATTTTACTAAAAGGGAAAGCATACAAGAGACTTGCTGTTGAACAAATTTGACTTTCTTGGAGCTGAAAGAACCATATTTGTTCCAGTGAGAAATCACCCAGGCTGCAGATGCTGAAGAGCACAGCCTCTCCCTGGCATCAAGAATCTCCTTTGTGAAGATGGAACAAAATACAGAATAGGAGAAATGGAAGGAGGCCGTTAAATGCTTTGGTTTTTAACTCGAAAGGTGAAGGAAATTTAGGATTGGATGTTAATTACCTTCTATTTTAATGTCTCTGGATTACGATTTACAAGAAGATTTGAACTTGTTGAGATTTTAATTATTCGAGTGTCATTCTTATGTTGACATTTTATGTCTTTGTAGCACACCTCCAAAAAAGCTGCACTGGACAATGAGGCTAGAAATAATTTTGTAGGAGAAACGGCCTAGGGTTGAGTTTTAGCTTCTGGCAAATTCTATTCTTCTGGAGGAGAGGAAGAAACCGTCATTACCTTAAGAGACGGGTCCCCTAGGTCCAAGTTAAGAGTCTAGTACTTAGAAATGTTCTATAACTGCTGTCCAAACCATTTACGAGACCTCCTTAAGCACACTGTGACTAATACAATGTTGAAGCCTGAGCATCATCTGTCTTTCTCAGCAAACTTTTGAAGCCTTACAAACAAACCATGAGAAGCGTGGCTTTCATCTCCAACCATCTCCATTGCGCAAGCGAACCTGATCCCAAGGAAAACTGCAGGAGGACGGGTTGCACCCAGTTCATGCCATGTTTTTACAGTTCCCAGCACTTGAAAAAAAAATAATCTGCAGATGTCACAGAAGACATCCAAGCTCCAAATCCCTAGAAGCTGTGCTGGCTCATCCCCCCGGTCAGTATCTACAGGACAGTGGAGCGTGGTGATTTCCCTTTTATGCTTCAGTCACACTCAGATTATTTTTAGGCTGCCAAAGGAAGCTCATTTTCCAAATCTCTGGGGCAGATGTTTGAGTGACCAAAGGAGAACCAGATGGCCATCAGAGGGGCCAGGGCCGGGAATGAATAACCATTCAGAAAAAGGGAATCAGCACAACAATAAATCAGCCCAAAGCGGCAAGAAGCCTGTGAGTTGACTGCTGAAATTAAAACAGAAATCTACTGACTGCTACACTAGAGTCACTGCTTTCCAACAAAGGGGACTCGGGACTGAAGAGGAAACCAGTAAAACTGAAAAGTAAAACTTGCCAGACCCCAGAATGCTCGGGTACACGTACAGCGTGTATGCAGAGCGTCAGATGCAGCTGGGGAAAAGCCACAGCTGATGTGGACTCAGGCACTCAGGCTGGGGCTCTGAAAATGGAACAATATTGTCCTTGTTCGGAGCCCGTTTCCGGTTTCCTCCCATTGATCATCCCCAAACAATGTGAATGGGCTTCACACGCTTTGTTGGTGATAATCTGATTTTTTATGTGAACAAATTAAATAGGTTTCTTCATCCCTTGGAAAGTTGGGGCAAAGAAATCACTTTAAGGACGTTGGACTGTAATCAGCCGTTGGCCCACGTGTGCCTCCCCGTAGTGTGTCTGTATGTGTCACCATCCCAAGGAGGGGACTGTGTCCTCAAGTGACTCAGTTCTTCAAAAATAACAGAAGCTGTGGATCCTAAGAAGGAGAATCTGTGCAGGTCCCTCCTTGGTATTGATTTCAAATTGAGGCAAGGCGAGTGCAGACGTTCTCTACAGAGCGGGAACCTAGCTCGCATTCTCACCATGTTCCATGACCTGGTGGGTGAGAAAAATGTGGAGCCTGGAGCTCTTCTTTGGCTTGTGGGCTGGCTACTAAAGGCAGATCCCAGGGTCATTTCTCAGCAGGAGCTGGCTGTCTGCTCCCCTTGGACATATTTCTGGGAACAGGACTAGGTTTTTTTTTTTTTTTTTAGGGAGGGGTCGGGAGGGAGATGGAGGGAGAGAAAAGAGATTCTTAAGCAAGTTCCACACCCAGCACAGAGCCTGATGTGGGGCTCAATCCCACAACTCTGAGATCACGACTGGAGCTGAAATCAAGAGTCGGATGCTCAACCGAGGCACCCATGTGCCCTTGATATTCCTTATCCTAAAATCCAGAATGATAAACCCGTGTGTGTAGGAAAACCCCAAGACACACAAAAACTAGCGGTGGGTGGGCTCTAAGAAAGACATGTAAAAAGAGACCCAAGAAGCAAGCAGGAGGGATGGAGGAAAGAAGATAAGGGATGAATTAAGACACTTCCATACAAATGCTTTCTCTATACAAATGTTTTAGAGAAAGTTTTACATGATTATCTAGCTTAGAAAAATAGAAGATCATTTTAACTGAACATACCATTTAGGTAGGTTTTAGATGAAGAGTAACTAGTTGGGCTGAAGACATTGCAGCTAAGTGTTGGTGTGCCGGTGAGTTCCAGGGACACCCTGAGGCCTTCCGTTGCCTCTTCTAGATCAACGTGAGTACCCTCAACTCTTTATTTTCCAGCACAGGTACCAACTTCATGCTTATTCTCTGATATAGATTTCGAAGGCTATGCACCTCTTGAAGAATCTGGAAAGTGGGGTGTGCTCGTGGGAGCCCACATGGGAAGCGGTAATAAGAGAGGCTGTCCCAGGCTCACACATGAGCTTCTTGGCAAACTGCTGCCTGGGGGCCAAATCTGGGTCAAGATCTGTTTTTGTAAAGTTTTATTGGAAGACAGTCACACCCATTAGTTTACTTATTGCCTATGATTGCTCTTGCACTGCAAGGGCAGAGGTGAACCGTTTCAACAGAGACTGGGCAGCAAAGCCTGAAATGTTTATGATCTGGCCTTGACAGGAATAGTTCATGTCCTAGCCCTCCAGCTCCCCACCTCCATCCCTATTCAAAGTCACTGTGAACAAACTTGAGAGGTCTTAGGAAACAAAACTTAGTAAGTTGGAGGGAAGGTATTGACAAACAGAAGCATCTTAAGGAAGCTGCTACTGGAGACAAGGCCTACGGGTCTACCGCAGTATTTCCTCTAAAAACATCTTTGGCATCCAGGCTTTGTGATTTGATTTTCAGATTTCATTTTTAAGTGACACTGGTAAGAGACTCATTTGAAATAACAAGGGTTCTCTTTTTAAAACGTGCTAAGTGTCACAGAATTTTTGGCCACCATCAAGATTGGTTTAATCAGATCGCTTTATTAACCAACCTACCACTTGGAAGAAAGGGAAAAAGATTTTGTTTGTAGGATAGCCTCTTTTGTTATTGGTGTTGGTAGTGAAAGGGAGGGAAATGACTCAGAGAAGGAAAGGGGGCCTGAAGTCTCCTAGGGGCTGGGGAGACTGTGGGTACCCTCAGCAGAGGAGCTGAGGGCGGGATGAGGGCACCAGGCTTCAGGAACCCTGTGAAGAGAGGGACTAGCAAGTGAGGAGGAGCTGGTGACAGGAAGTTGGTTTCAAAGGTCAACAAAATCCTATTCAAACTACTGCTCAGGACTGGCCCTGCTTTCACAAGAACAGGTGAGGAGGAAATTCTTCTCATTCTTCTTTTCTAAGGAGCCCTCGCTCTGCAGAAGCCTGCACTCCACCTGGTGGGCTGGCCCCGCTCCCTTCCCTTCCTCCACTCACCAGTTGGTCCCACTGCCTCCTGCCTTTCCATCTTCATGGCCACCTCTCTTGCAGCTCAGGCTCTGGTCACTTCCAGGGGGGCTACGGCAAAGGCCTCCACTCCTGTCTCTGCTTCCACCATTGCTCTGCTTTTCTACAGTCTAGCTGTCTCTCTGCCTCACTCTTGAAGTAGCCTTAAAACAAATACTCTGACTCCATCACTCAACTTGAAAACCATCATTGACTCCAGCACTTGTAAGATAAGTTATTTCCTTAGTCTGGAACTAAAAGCAAGAGGGAACATCTGTGTTTAATAGACTAGTTGTTGATCCTTGAACGGGCTGTACAATGTCCTATTTGAGGACCACTGTGCATGTTGTTCTTCTGCTCTAGAATGTCACCCATTTCTGTGGGTGTTCCTATGGAATAGTCAAACACCACCCCATCCATTGAGCCCTCCCGGATTCCTGGGAGGAAGCAGATGTCTCTCTGCTGGGTCAATATGACATATGACTCCTGAGGACTTATTATATGGAAGAGGGGAATATGAAAAGTATAGTAACAACTGTAATTCATTATGGAATATAATAAATCCTCTTAAGAGAGGAAGACTGTGCCTCTTTGTATTCCCCAGAGTACCCAGTATAGCCCTCAGTATGCGGATGGCAATGTCAGGCTGGCTATAGTCCAATACGGGCTCCTACCAGGATCTGGTTGTGGGTACCCACAGGGCCACATTACCCACTTCTGAGGTTGTATCTGGTATCAGTGTGAAGAGTGTGAGGAAGAATTAGAGATGTCCTCAGCTTTTGGAGCTGAGGAGGGGGTGTGTGTGTGTGACACACAGTCTACCTATCTGCCTCTATTAGCTTAAAAGATAATTCCACAAATATCTATTAAGTAAATATGTCTGTTGCTAAAAGAAATGTTTGAATATCCAAACAATAGCTTTACCAAAAAATTCGTGAAAACATCTGCCCCACTTATAAATCAGGAGGGGTCTTTCTGATTTTAAGTCTATGATGTGAGAAACAGACAAATGAAGTTGGCAATCAGAGGAAGTAGAGATGACACACATCTACACATAGATGGAACTATTAGAAAAGTCTCTTAGACAGATGAGGGGGAACTTCAAAATCTTGATAGTCAGAAGTAGGAGGAAGGATATTTCAAGTGGAGGTGTAAGAGAAAGAACCAGAAGGGAGAGGTACGGGTTTTGTTTTTTTTTTTTTTTCTGCAAATGTCATTTACTGAGATCAGCCAGTACTTACATAAAAAGCTAGGCAATCAATAACAAGGAAACAAATAGCAAACAAAAAGCTAGGCAAGCCAACAACAGTAATAATAGAGGTGGGGAAAACTCTATTAATTCTAAAAAACCCTATTTCTTTGAGAAATGTCTGCCCTGGATTCCACAAGGGAACTTCTGATCTCTTACATTTTGCTTAGTTTTTACTTCCAGGCTCTGGACTACCATTTTGTATAAGATGTAGCGAAAAAGAGAAAAATACCCAAAAAACTCCAAATCTTCCATTGCTCGTGAAGTCTTCCAGTGAGGTGTGTTTTTTTCTAGCATATATTGCCTATTTGTCTAACTCATCTATGCACTGTCAAAATGGTTTTGTCATTTTCCTAAAAAAAACCAACACAATAACTGGAATTGAAACTAAGTGGGGATATCCTGTTTCTCTTAAGAGAGTAAGAATCTGACTGTATCAGCACGATCTCCATTTACAGTCTCAAAAGACACACATATCTCAAGGATTTCTGTTACCTTCAAGGCTTAGTGAAGCTCATAAACAAATAAGATAGATTTCCTAAGCTATACGGTGCACACATGAGTCACATTATCCCATTTTTTTTCCTCCAGTGTAACTGCCACCATTTTGTCTAAAGCAGAAAAAGTTTTCATTTCAGTTTCATTCCTGAACTGCCCACCTTCTTCAGGTCTTAATATATCCTACTTTACATTTCAATGGGTGAATCACAGATTTAAGCTCCCAAAGGACATATAAAACTAAATTATTAGGGGTGATACTTATAAGAGGGAAATTCATAATAGGGGCAGGGCTGAAAGGCATCTTGGAATATGGTAATGGAATACACGAAGACAGGAACCAACTTACCTGAAATTGTAAAGTCACCTCATGACTTCTATGGTGTCATTTTCATAAAAGAAGTTCATTTGAGGGCAAAGAAATATTATTATGCGCTCTAGTAGACCATATTTTATTTTCACTGAAATTTGAAGGAATTTTTCAAATTCAGAAGATGATAATAAAGTTGACTGCACGCTAAGGGGATTTCTTTAAACTCTGTTTCATAACGCTCCATGCTGTAATGTCAACAAGCTTTGTGGATGGCGTAGCCACCAGGCGCTACCAATATAGATTCATAAATTATAACCCTATGCTACTGTACTAATGTGTGCATACACTGCAAAGCCCAAAACAATCTAAAACGAAATAAAATCTATACAAGTTCTCAAAGGTTCCTCCACACTCCAAGGGATCGGCTGGCATCCCCCCACCCCCCACTGGGTGTGTTCACCCCGCTTTGGAGACCACTGTGCTGAGACCCTAGGACCCAGTATTTGTGTGTGTGCGTGTGTTTAAATGCAAATCACTTGCCTTGTTTACTTCCTTGAGAAGTGCAAGCTGCTCCTTTGAAAATGCAGCAGAGAGCCAGGTAACGAGTTGGAACAGGCCCCAGAAAATGTGCCACAGGAAAAAAACCTAATGCAAACTTCAGCAGTTTTCTGGGCAATTTATCCAGGCCAAATAATTACTCTTATCTTCCTCTCCCCCCACCTATTTAAATAATCGCTTCATCTCCTTCAGTATGAAACCAAACCAAACAAAAACCACCCCCAAATTTAAATCTTATTTTCCTAGACCAGCAATAATTGCAGCCTTGTCTTATCTTGTTCTGGCAATTCTACAGCTTGCACTGAGCGTCACGCAGCCGCTTACGTCGGGCCTGAGCCAGCTGAAGTGTGGCCTATGGAGCATCTCGGTGAACTGAGGCCTGCCTGGGAAAGTCGAGGGCTCTGAGGGGAAAGAGAGGGTACAGTTCACCCTCCGAGACCGTGGAAAGGGAATATACAGCTCGGGGATCAGTATACGTGTTGCTGCCTGCTTTGAGCTGGTGCTGGGAATAACAGGGCCTTTGCATCCCGCCACCAGTCTGTGTACTGGGGCCTGGGCTCTGCAAAGGCAACAAGAAAGACCAAGAGATTCACTTATGTCTCTGCTCACGGAGGCTCCCGAGTGGGCTGAGGGAATCTGTTTCCAAGTTTCCCACGAGCACCTCAAACACATGGCCTCACTCCCTCATCCCAAACTATGGAAAGGAGAAGGCAGTTAGGCACCTAACACCTCCCCTTGGGTCAAAGCCGTGGACAGACAGGTTTGGGGGCTCGGGGAGCCCCTAGCCAGGAGACTCAGGGGCCGTGGAAGTTGACACGTGGAGGACAAAGGGTGTATTTGAACCTGCTGCTTCTGATGGCAGGTACCTTCTCCCCCAGATTGGCTTTTCAAACTCTGGGTGAGCATCAGGATCACCTGGGAAGCTCCTGAAAATAAACTCGTGGGCCCTATCTCACTCTAACCAGGCAAACAGGGCTCTCGAGCACGGACCCCGAAGATCTGATGGCCAGCTGAAACCACGGCCTCCCTGTGCATGTTAGTCACGTGGAAGAGTGCGCAGCTACCCGGGCAGGCGTATGTGTCTGCCACACAGTCATTCCCCTGGCATAGTTCAGAGGTGCTGGGAACACTTTTCTGAGCATGTTCACCTTTTCTTTCCTGGGTTCTTTTTCTTTTGCTTCTCCCTTGTAGCTGCCATATACATGACTTGTCTGGGGGACAAGCAGAGCTCAGTAGGCTTCTCTCTCACCACACATTTCTAGCTGAGAAAACTCAAGGTTTGGACCAGCTAATCCCCAAGGTTCCCTGTAGCTCGAACACCTCATAGTTGTATTTATCAGAATCTCCATCTTCCAGACTCTTGGTTCCATGCCCTTCTCCCCGGTACCTTTTTGGCTTGTCTTTTCACTTAGAGGCCACGTACCACTTCACCAACTCCCTTGGGATGTTTGATCTTTTGTTGTTGCTGTTGATTTGTTTAAAAAATCAAGTTCTAAGTTCCATTTGTAGGCTGTAGCTTTCAAACCTTAAGTGAACAAAAAGTAGGGAAATCTAATCACTTGTTACAGAGGAACTACCATGAATGTCCTATTTTATTTTTTAATTTTTTAAAAAAGATGTTATTTATTTATTCATGAGAGACACACACAGAGAGGCAGAGACACAGGCAGAGGGAGAAGGAGGCTCCATGCAGGAACCCGATGTGGGACTCGATCCTGGGTCTCCAGGATCAGGCCCTGGGCTGAAGGCGGCACTAAAGCACTGAGCCACCCGGGCTGCCCTGAATGTCCTATTTTAAAGAAAGATATGCTGTGTTTTCCCAATGCTATACTTAGAAAAATGATTTCTCTATCATCAATATTCCTATGCCAGGTGGAAAATCCAGAAGGAAGAGGCAGATAGGCTTTCTAATTTGCAGACAGAATCAGCGCTATGCTCATTTTAAATTCATGGTGTGCTGGTGAAGGCGGGCAAGTCAGTGGAAGATGACCAAACATGACAAGGTCAACTATCCACCTGTCCCAACAGCCTTCCATCCCAGACATATGTACATATTGAGAGCCAACAGCGAACGCTTGGGATACACAAGGGAGCAAACCTGACATGGTCCTTGCCCAGGTGGGTCCTCTACTCATGGGGAAGGATGGCATCAAGCTAGCTGGCATGTGAATATGTGCATCATTATAATCTGTGTTAGGGACGCTGAAGGAAAATCCAGGGCATATTACATGCTGGGGGTCCAGGCATGAAGGATATGTGTATCTGGGAAGACTTCCTAGAAGAAGCGAGTCCTGAAGTTAGATGAGTAAAAAGAGGAAGCCCAGAAGGAAGGGAAGACCATCCTGTGGGCAGGGGACCCGGGGAGTGGGTACATCTCTAAGCAGTTGCTGCAGGTGCTGTGTTCTCCGAGGAGCGTGGAGGTTACAGCGCAGCCCCCCAAGCCTGTACGAGCCGCCTCGTCTTAACACCCTCTCCCCGAAGCTGTCGGCAAAGAATGTGAGCTTCCCTTGCAAAAAGTGCAGCCTGGCCTGTGTCAGCCTCCGTGCGTTAACGTCCTATTCTGTGAAGCTCTGATTCCAATCAGATATGGGCTCTTCCCATTTTAGTACTAGTTGCAAGTTCACATACTTGGTGCTCCCTGTTCTTTGCATAAGGCTCTAATTCGATTCACCAGAAAAAAAAAATCTAGCTTAGGCACAAACCAAGACAGAGTTTCCTACCTAGGGCAGCTTGACTCAACCAGAAAAGGTACTTCTAGATACGGCAATACAAGCCCTCGTTGCCCAAACACTTCTGGAAACTAAGGGCCGACACTTTATCAGTTATTCAATCCAAACAAAACACAAGAGCTCCTGTCCTTTTTTTTTTTTCCCATATGTAGATTAATATCCACCCCCCGAAGGTGCTAACTCTTCCAGAAGACTGTAATTCAGGTTCTCACACCTCATGATCCTTCCACCAGCAAAGAATCAAACACCAGTATCACTTACAGAATCGTAAGATCCAGTTTGGTGCTTCTTTCCTTTTGAAAGACGAGGTCCTTTATTCCTTCTTAAATTCTAATCACCCAAAAGTTCTTTAAGATTTTTCCGTACTGGTGATTCCAAAAATGTTAGAACTGATTCCCTTGATGTCAAAGGAAGCCGGATACAGGCCTGCTGATTGATGTGCTAAACAAACTCTTCCGAGCTGGGCCTTGACAATTGCAGGTTTGGCAAGACAATCATTACTTCCAGTTTTGTTTTTGTTAAAATACAAAAAGGGGAGAGACAGGCTCCTAACCACTTAAGAGGTATCACCCAATCCATGCCCTGTCATATTAAAACTCTTCTTCCTCTCTTCATGTTAAAAGAGAAGAGTCACTTTCTCAGGAGGCTAGATTTTTTTTTCCCCTGAAAAATCTCATTTTTACAAAGATGAACTATAATTATTTGTACTTGAGAAAGGAATACATGCTTTTTTGAAGCCGCTAATAACAAAACAGTTACCACTTATTTTGTCGGAGGGCTCTGGAGTTCTCAAATGTTACCTTGGGTCCAAATCACCTGGAAAGCTGGGTAAACAACGTTGCTGGCTGCCAACCTCAGAGTTTCTGACTCAGCAGGTCCAGGGTGGGACCTGAGGATCTGTGTTTCTAACAACTTTCCAGGTGATACCGCTGCTTCTGGTCTGGGGAACACACCTTGAGAACCACTGCTCTAGAGACAGCTTTATGATCAAGAAATATGTACTTAGGGGCACCTGGGTGGCTCAGTTAAATGTCCAACTCTTGATTTTGGCTCAGGTCATGATCTCCAGGTCATGAGATCAAGCCCTATGTTGGGCTTTGCTCTGCATGAGATTTTCTCTGTCCCTTTCCCCCTACCCCTCCTTACACATGCTTCCTCCCCCTCCCCCCATTCTCTCTCTATCAAAAAAAGAAATATGTACTGAGTATTTTTTTTTAAATTTTTATTTATTTATGATAGTCACACAGAGAGAGAGAGGCAGAGACATAGGCAGAGGGAGAAGCAGGCTCCATGCACCGGGAGCCCGATGTGGGATTCGATCCCGGGTCTCCAGGATCGCGCCCCGGGCCAAAGGCAGGCGCTAAACTGCTGTGCCACCCAGGGATCCCCTGAGTAAGTATGAAAGACAAAGTTCTCCAGTGGATATTGGGAGCCCAAAGAGATATACCTAACTTCAAAAGTTTACAAACTTTAAGTAGTATTTTCTTTCTTCCCCCAAGGAGATAAGCAGCAACAAGTAAATAGAGAACAGCAGATGCTAAATGCCCAGGGAACAGTGATCAGTGGATTTGAGAGAGAGCATGATGCTGATGGATGTTTCAAGCAGAGGGTGGCCTTGGAGATAACTCTGAACTTGATCTGGTCCTTGAGAGAAAGGTTAGTGCTTAGATAACCAGAGATGAGGGCACATGCGTAATGCCTCAAAGCAAAACATCTCAATTGCTTTCAACACTGACTCTCCTTTCTATGGGGATGTTGGCATGCAGCAGAGGAATTACGGCTTGTGTCCTACGTAGGTTTCCACACTCAGCTGCATTACACCATCTGGGTTCCAAGTGTGCAAAACCTGCAACTGAGTGGAGGCTCCCTCAGTTGGCCACAAGGACCAGAGGGAATTACTCATCCTGATTCTTCTATCAGCAGCAAGGCCAGATCTTGCAGCACTGCAATGCCCCACAGCATGATACCCTAAATGGTGGAAGCAGCAGGGGCCAATTTCTCCAAAGAGTAGATGGAGATGGGCCCAGGCAAGATGAGTGTTGGGGGCAAGAGGAATTTGGGGAGCAAGAGGAGTGAAGCATAAGAGTCAGAGGCTCTCAGACTCGGGCTTATACCTCAAGGACATACGAGGACTAGGTGAGCACCAAGGGACAGATCAGAAGTGGTCAAGGAATGACAAGAGATCACGGGAGAGTCCTTCCTCTTTTCAGCCTATTATATCCCAGACCTGCTACCATCCTAAACTGACAGAGATGCTGATGGCACCATGGTCTTGCCCTTGAAACGTTCATATCTAATGAGGAAGATAGAAGAATGAAGAGGTAAATTATGAAAACAGGATGGTAAGCACGGTGGCAGACGTCTATTCACAGTGTTATGCAAGTGCAGAGCACAGACCAAGTAACTCTGAAGGGGGTCAGGGAAAGGTTTACTTATGGGGAAGACTGACGTTTGGGCTGGGCTGACAAATATCTTCCAAGTAGAAAGAGCTGGTACAAAGTAGTGGAGAGTTCTGGAGCAACTGGGGGATGTAGAGCTAACAGTGCTAGGAGATGGCTCTGTGCGTGCATGTGGCGTGTGTGTGTGTGTGTGTGTATGTGTGTGTGTGTAGGGCTCCTGGGAGCATGTACGGACGTCAGTGCAGGCAGGCTGGAGCTGATGGCGTTCCATGTTAAGGAGTTTAACCCAGAGTGACTGAGGGTCACTGAATGATTTTATTCCATTAAGTGGCATGGCCAGATTCTTGTTTCCAAATTGTCATTGCAGAGCACAAGACAAAGTAGAGAAGAAAAACTTGAGAAAGAATGGCCAATCGTGTGGACCAGGACCACAGCCTGCATGGGGGTAGGGCTAGACTGAGCTGGCCAAGACCAAATTGGCAGTCTTTGTATTGAATATGGGGGGGGGGGGGCGGTGAGCAGTGGAAGGTGGAGAGAGAGCCCTGCCATTGAAGCCAGACCCCTCAGGGATGGTTGACACTTATGCAAGTGACCATGGAATTTCACTGTCCCATTCCCATTCCCTTTCTCCTGCCTCTACTCCTCAAATTTGATATTCACCATATGGTTTTATTCTAAGCACGCCTGGACATTTTTGAAAGGAAAATCTCATTGCTGTCTACTGTGGCCATGAAAAATAAATCCTAAGGGTGCTCATCACAGATCCTCAGCATTTGTATTATATTTATTCAGCTAAGTGCTTACAGCATACTGTGACTTACAGGTGCAGAAATAGTCAATGTCTGAGTGGAGTTTGGCAGCAGGTTTAATCATTATCATCTGTGAAATAGAAGGCTTTGTAACTTGATTGAACAGTACCAGGTTTCTTTCATTTAAATGATTCATTAGCATTAAAAAATGATAAAACAGAGAGTCTTGGATTATAAACACAGAACTGAAAAATAGATTTTTGTTTTTGTTTTTGCAAGAGTTCACTACCTTTACAAGGCACAGCAAGGGAGACCCTGGGCACATTGTGAAATCCAGAAAATACTTCGTGCCAGCTGCCCACTTGCAGGTCCTGCAGGGCTGTGTCTCAGGCTCAGGTCTTCTAGTTGAAACCAGAGCTCAAGAGCATGGTAACACATGATTGGCGTTGTGGCATTACTGGAGATCCAGGAAGAAGCCCAGGTGTCCACTCCTCTGGGAGTGCTCTGGGGGGAGGCAGAGCAGAAGGCGAAGTGGGTGAGGTGGTGTCTGAGGCTCAGAGAAGGGAGAGCTGTCATGGATAATGCATTTGGAATTTGCCGATGAAAGCCTGGGGTGACATGACGGGGAATCCCTACTATACTGCACTGAAACACACACTTCTGGAGAATTAACGCTGAGTTTCCCTAACAAATTATGTTATCACATAATGCACTGATGTGCCAACACTACAATAAACATATGAAACAATATAGGATTAATTGGTAAACTTTTTAAAAAATATAATGTTATTGGTGATGATGGGAACTGGCCACTGCCAAATGTCTAAATAGCATAAATAATTTCTCCAGAGAAAACCTTCGACTAAGCAATTCTGCTTCAAGCTACTTAAGGAAATAAGAAAATTAAAAAAATGCGCAGAGATATATGGATGAAGATATTCTATACAATATTCTTTATAATTTTGAAAAAATCAAATATACATACGATTGATGAAAATGTAATTTCTGGTTAGAAAATTGGTGAAATAAGATATGGCACTTCTATGTTATGGAATATTAGCCATTATAAATCATGTTTCAGAGCCTCCTTTAATGACATGGGGAAAATGTTCATGATTATATCACTGAGATCATACCAAGTTTTAAAAGTAAATATAGGATCAATTAAAGGGGCATCTGGGTGGCTCAGAGGTTGAGCGTCTGCCTTTGGCTCAGGTCGTGATCCTGAGGTCCTGGGATTGAGTCCTGTGTCAGGTTCCCTGCATGGAGCCTGCTTCTCCCTCTGCCTATGTCTCTGCCTCTCTCTCTGTGTCTCTCATGAATAAATAAATAAAATCTTAAAAAAAAATACATGTGTGCTGGGGTGCCAGGGTGGCATGGTCAGTTAAGTGTCTGACTTTTGGTTTCAGCTCAGGTCATGATTTCAGAGTTGTGGGATGGAACCCTGTGTCAGGATCCACACTAAGTGTGGAATCTGCTTGAGACTCTCTCTCCCTCTGCCCCTCCCCATACCTAGCACCCCCTTTCCCTGCCGCCACATACCCCCACCCCCTGCACACATGGGCACTCTCTCATTCTTTCTCAAGTAAATATATCTTTTAAAAAATACATGTGTATTTTAATTTAATGCAACCCTATCTACTAATTTAATGCAACCCTATCAGAATACCAACAGCATTTTTCACAGAACTAGAACAAACAATCCTAAAACTTGTATGGAGCCACAAAAGACTTTGAATAGACAAAGCAATCTTGAAGAAAAAATCTGGAGGTATCACAATCCCAGATTTCAAGATAATACTACAAAGCTATAGTGATCAAACAGTATGGTACTGGCACAAAAATAAGATAGATCAATGGAACAGAACAGAGAGCCCAGAAATGAGCCCATGACTATATGGTCAATTAGTTAATGACAAAGGAGGCCAAAATATGCAATGGGGAAAAGACACCACTTCAACAAGTGGTGTTGGGAAAACTGGACAGCAACATGCAAAAGAATGAAGCTGGACCGCTTTCTTACACCATAAACACACACACAAACTTTGTGGTTAAGGACCTAAATGTGAGACCTGAAGCCATAAAAATCTGAAAGAGCACAGGCAGTAATTTCTCTGACATCAGTCTTAATATTTTTCTAGACATGTAATATTTTTCTAGACATGTCTCCGGTGACAAGGGAAACAAAAGCAAAAATGAACTATTGGGACTTCATCAAAATAAAAAGCTGCACAGCAAAGGAAGCAACAAACAAAACGAAAAGATAACCCATTGAATAGGAGAAGATATTTGCAGATGATATATAGTCAATAAAGGGTTAATATCCAAACTATACAACGAATTTACACAACTCAACACAAAACCACAAGTAATCTAATTAAAAATGGGTAGAAGACATGAACAGGCATTTCTCCAAAGACATCCAGATGGCCAACAGACACATGAAAAGATGCTCAACATCATTTATCGTTAGGGAAATGCAAATCAAAACCACAATGAAGTATTACCTAACACCTGTCAGAATGGCTGAAATCAAAACACAAGAAACAGCAAGTGTTGGTGAGGATGTGGAGAAAAAAGAAATCCTCCTCCACTGTTGGCGGGAATGCAAACTGGAGCAGCCACTCTGGAAAAACAGTATGGCTATTCCTCAAAAGGTTAAAAATAGAGCTACCATATAATCCAGTAATTCCACTACTAGGTATTTACCCAAAGAATACAAAAACACTAATTCAAAAAAATATATGCACCCCTATGTTTACTGCAGCATTATTAACAATGGTCAAATTATGAAAGCAGCTGAGTGTTCATGATAGCTGAATGGATAAAGAAGATGTCACACACACACACACACACACGCCCTGGAATATTATTCAGCCGTAAAAAAGAATGAAGTCTTGTCATTTGTAATGACAACGGATGGACCTAGAGTATTATGCTAAGTGAAAGAAGTCAGAGAAAGACACATCCTGTACGGTTTCACTCATATGTGGAATTTAAGAAACCAAATAAATGAACAAAGGAAAAAAGAGACAAACTAAAAGCAAACTCTTAACTATAGAGAACAAACTGATGGTTACCAGAGGGGAGGTGGGTAGATGGGAGAATCAGGTGAAGGGGATGAAGAGTGTACACTTACCACAATGAGCACCTAGTAATGTACAGAAATGTTGAAGCACTATAGTATAAACTGTAGGTTAACTATACTAGAATTTTTAAAAATACAAATATTCTTAAGGAAAAATATCAAATAGAAAGTCGTAACAAAATGTTAAATATGGGGGATCCCTGGGTGGCTCAGTGGTTTAGTGCTGCCTTAGGCCCAGGGCGTGATCCCGGAGACTACGGATCGAGTCCCACATCAGGCTCCCTGCATGGAGTCTGTGTCTCTCTCTCTCTGCCTATGTCTCTGCCTCTCTCTGTGTGTGTCTCTCATGGATAAATAAATAAAATCTTGAAAAAATAAAAATAAAATAAAATGTTAAATATGGCTATCTTTGACTAGAAGGATTGTGGGTGATTTATATTGTCTTACGCATTTTTTTTGAGAAAAAACCATTTATATAGTGAAAATAGTATTGTAATAAAAAATCATTTAAATTATAACAAATAAATTATAAATTTGTAAAAATAAATATGGCTAAAATATATAACATAACGTATTTAATATCTATAAAGGCTCATTTATTAAAGCATTTAGTATAAAATGTTTGCAATTCAATAATTGCTTGCTTTTTTTTAAGAGACTATGAGTTATGAATTTTTTATTTTATTTTACTTCTTTATTTGAAAGACAGAGAATGTGCCTGCATGCACGAGTAGGGCGGAGGGGCAGTGGGGGAAGCAGGCTCCCCGCTGAGCTGGGAGCTGGAAGTGGGGCTCCAGCCCAGGACCCCGGGATCACCACCAGAGCAGAAGGCAGATGCTTAACGGAGTCACCTAGGTGCCCCATGAATTATGAATTTTTGAAAACGCGTATGACCGTAAGCTCTCGACAAGCCCGACGGTGTCACCTACAGGGCTCCGGGCTTTACCAGAGGGGGTGCAGATGTGCTGCAGACCCTTCCTCTTTGTAAGCTCCTGAGATTGCTTAGTGCTCGGTGGCAAACTGGCTGAGCTGTCCTAGGAGCCCCCTGAGCAGGCCAAGCTCTGCAGAGTGGGCATGAGGGGGGGCGCCTGGGATGGAGCCGGGCTGGAGAGCTGCTAGTGATGGAAGCCTGGCGGGCAGGGCGAAATATGGGAGGCATGCTGCAGCTGAGCAGCCCGTGGTGGGACTGCACCTCCTCCGAACCCCTTCTTGTGCCCCAGATAACAAGGAGCCGAGGGGGCACTGCTGTGGCACCGTAGAGAATGGAGGCCTCCAGTGCTGGGAGGTCACGGGGAGGCAGGGCAGGGTAGGTAGGAGCGAGAGAGGTGGCCTGCAGGAGACATTTGACGCTCAGGCCTGTTCAAGGCTTATTCGAGGACGGTCCCTGTAGGTTAAGGGGACTAGGATGTGGATAGTAATATAAAGGCCCCTTAAGACTGCCATGGGGTGGTTAGCTGTGGGCCTTGAAGTAATCATAATTTTTCTGGTGGATAAATCCAGTTAATTTGGGTGTCATTTTCATTAGCGTTCAATGAAACACTTGTTGGGTTGTTTGTTTTTAAATTCATTTTGTTATTTAGAACTCAGCACCAGATGTAGTGGCTAAACTCTAGGGATTCACTGGGAACCCAATCCAGTCGTCATGTTACCTCATGGAATTTAGAGTTGGCTGGGAGAAAACAGATCTTAATTAAATAATCACAAACCCAAATGTGAGAGAGCGGGACACCCGGCTTGCGAATGGGCATCTTCGTTTCAGTAAAGCGATTCAAAAATGGGTGATGTTGAGAAGGGCAAGAAGATTTTTGTTCAGAAGTGGAAAAGGGAGGGATCCCTGGGTGGCGCAGCGGTTTGGCGCCTGCCTTTGGCTCAGGCACGATCCTGGAGACCCAGGATCGAATCCCACGTCGGGCTCCCGGCATGGAGACTGCTTCTCCCTCTGCCTGTGTCTCTGCCTCTCTCTCTCTCTCTCTGTGTGTGTGTGACTGTCATAAATAAATAAAAAAATTTAAAAAGAAAAAAAAAAAAGAAGTGGAAAAGGGAGGCAAGCACAAGGCTGGGCCAACTCTCCATGGTTGATTTGGGCGAAAGACAGGTCAGTCCCCTGAATTTTCTTACACCGATGCCAACAAGAACAAAGGCATCACCTGGGGAGAGGAGACCCTGAAGGAGTATTTGGAGAATCCCAAGAAGTACATCCCTGGAACAAAAATGATCTTTGCTGGCATTAAGAAGACCCGGGAAAGAACTGACTTAATAGCTTATCTCAAAAAAGCTACTGAGGGGTAATAGTTGGCCATCACCTTATTTATTACAAAACAAAAATGTCTCATGACTTTTTTTTATGTGTGCCATATTTATTTAAATTGATCTCATTGACCAGAATTCAGATCATGAGTGACTGATAGAATGTTTCTCTGGGACAGTCCTGATTTAAATAAGATTGGCTTGCGGCTAAATGAATATGATCAGCTTTTTGAACTTTGATGGTAATTCTGGTTCAGCTGTCACTGCTGTCACTGTTTTCCCCTTCTAAAAATATGATTGGAGTTGATTAGGGATGTTCCGCTTTTCACAGAGATGGTAAATGCCACCTCTAAACTTACAGATTGGTTTTATATTTAGATTTATATAACTGGTTATATTAATATATTTAAATACCAAGGAAATCCCTTCACTGTCTCAGAACACCAAGACTCAGCTGTGTTTCAAGTTGCGTTCCCTAGCCTGTTGTTAAAGGCAATGGCTGAAGATAAGCTGGCAGTGTCCACTTTATCTTTTTGGTCTTAACTATGCCAATTTAATTAAAATTCCTTGCATCGAAAAAAAAAACAGATCCAAATATGACAAGCAGTTCACAGAGAGCCACTTAGTCATACTATCAGAGCTAAGAGATTTAATGTATATGGGTATATTCAGGAAGTTTCTCTGAGGCAGTAACACTTTGGGGGATCCCAAAGGCGGATAGAAGGCCTTTTATTCAGGCAGAGGATTCCAGAGAGAGAGAATAATAGCATTTGCAAAGGTCTTGTGGCAAAAAACACATGCAGTCATCATGAAGGACGGCAGGAAGGGTAGGGTGGTGGTTGCTTAGGAGTGATGAACTCAGTGAGAAGTAAGGTTCAAGAAATAAGCAGGAGTCAGGGAAGCAGTGTAGGCCCCTCAAATTAGTTTGGTCTCTACCCTTAATAAAAGTAAGAGAAACCACTGAATGGTGTCATAGTACAAAGAGATGGGAATAATCACACAGTTATTTTTAAACTGTTCGCCTTAACTTCGTTCAGTTCTGGTTTATTTGCTTTATGGGTTAGTGTTCCGAGAAAATTCTCCTTTGAAGGTAAAGCAGCTAGAAAAATCTTTCAAATCAACAATGGGTTTATACAATGCCTCTGGGCAAATTACAAAAAGGTATCTCTTCTTTAAGATGCTTTCCTTCCTTGATTGGAAAACTGTCCTAATATGTTGATTTTGCTAGAGCAAAACTCTTCACTGCCATCTTTCAGGAAACTGTCATAATAAACACAAAAGACTATTTTTTTGGTTCAAACAGTGCTTCCTTCAACGCAGCACTCTGTGCAGTCCACACCCACACGACCGTACTCAGTGGCCCTGGATCTCCACTGATCAAAACAGAAAGGAGAAAAGCAACTTTTTCTTCTTTGAAATAAGATAGCATATTGTATAAATGTGATAAAACATGCAGTTTTGGGTCTTTAAGTCCTAACTATGACCAAAACTCATTTTCCAATGCTTACCCACTCTGCCTAGGTGTAGTGCTGGTGGGAGAGAGTAAGTGGCTCCAGATGGCAGATGGAAGATACCCTCCCCATGGCTGGTTGGATGGAGACCAAGAACTGGCAAGAATTTACACCAGAAATGCCACATCTGGCAGACCTGGGATCCAAAGAGGGACCCAGGAGCCACACTGCAATCACCATTAACCGAAAGCCCTCGTGACTCCGTGCCAGGCAGCCCATGAGGACAGCCCACGAGGGCATGAGACACCCGGGCCGTCTCAGAAGAACCACAGGCCTCGCGAGGGGCCTGGCTTCGGAAAACATACCCACACAGCTTGGCCTGAACGGGCTTTGTGTTATTGCAACACTCCACTCTCGACCAGAATCTCTCGGGCTCAGTTTGAATTCACAACCAATAGTTGTCAAACGCTGCATCCGAAAGCAGCAGTGAGATCCTTGTATATATGAGCTACTACGCACCCTAGAAATTGATATACACTCTGAACTTAAATACACAGCTGCGCCCTCATCCCATTTCCAGCTTCAATGTTTTTTCATTAATGAAAATCATTGCCCTCACAGATTTGTCTGGAAGATCCTGACCAAAAAAAAAAAAAAAAAAAAGATTAAAAGAACGCCCTGTGGTCCTCTCCCATCTGGGGCTCTATCCTACTACCTTCAGCTAGTACCTCCGACCCCACCATCGACATCCTCAGGGACACATGGCTTTGGCAGAGCAGCTGGGGAAAGCAGAGGTGCACTTACTGCCCCCTGGACGGAAGATGAGCCGTCTTCTTCCCCGTCTGGCTCCTGGTCTTCGTTGTCGGTCCAAGAGGACACGTCCTCTACTGAACTGGTCAGATCAGGTAAACTCTTAGATGTCAACCTCAGGAGGTCTTCGGCGGAGGTTTCCTACGGGGACACAATGAAAGAGTCATGCATTACCCCATGGATGTTGGTCAAGGTCAAGGAAAACCCAGCAGGGTCAGCCGGGAGTGCTCACACGCCCTGAACTCAAAGACCCCATGGAATGTATTATGTTCCACATTTCCAGGTTGGCCAGGTTACCTCACATATTAGGGCAGTAGACCCAATGTAAACCCAAAGCAATTTTTTTTTTTTTTGCTGAAAAAATCTGTGTTTCTTAGATATTTCTACAGGCAATCCAAATTCCCTCCACTTCAGAATCTCTAATACCTTCTCCTGCCTTGCGTTCCAGGTACAATCTAAACCTCCCCATTGGCAGGCCAACATCTTAGGGCCCAGGGCCCCAAACACACCTCCCTCCATTCTCTCCTCCAACCCACACCTTCCACGCCAGCCGTACTGACCTTCCATCGCGCCAGGCTCTCCCCTGCCCTGCTCCCATGTCTACCAGCAGCTCCCTCTGTCCAGCGAGCTCAGCTTCCCAGCTCCGCTTGAACACCCTCCCCTGGAAGCCTTCCTGGACCGTCTCAGGAGGCATTCCACTTGTCTTTCCCTTCTTCCCGAATGTCCTTTACTGTTTTCTTTCATCGCCCTGCACGTATGTCTAACTCTACCTGTCTCTCCTGCTTATCTGAGCGCTCCTCCAAGTAAAGGCCATTTCTACTGTGCGCTGTGTCCCCAGGCCCGGCACAGAGCTCTAGTATCCATGTGCTCCTCCCCCTCACTGCTCATCTCACGAGCATATGTTCACCAGAAAGAGATTAGACTGTTGATTGAATCACGACGCCAAAGTGGAGCCTGATAACGTCTCTTCAAAGAAAACAGCCCTTGAACAATTTTTAAAGGTCAACAAAATACATGGAATCAGACTCCATTAAGATTAGACTCTAAAGAGGACTCCACCGTCGTCCTTCCTTCCTCCGCACAGACGAGGCCACAGGGGTCAGTGGGATGCAGGCGAGGTCACCGATGCCACATGACAATCGCACGCACAGAGGAGGCGCACGCTGCCACCCAGAACTCTCCAGGGAAATGCCACAGCACAGGAGGCGGGGGAGCAGGGCTGTGGCTGATGTGAGGCCAGAAAGGAGAGAAATGTGTCCTCCTCTCCTCCCACACCAGTCATTTCTACAAGCAAGGAAGCCTATGGAAAGTTTTGATCATCCTATTCCTCAGGGCTTGACAGAGAGGAGAATAGAAGACACGCATCTTAAACAACAGGTGTTACAGACTCCTAGTAAGTGGGCGCCCCGCGACACTGACATTTGTGACTAATTTGATGCGCAGCCCACCTGGGAGGCATCTGAAGCTCATTCATGGCAGGTCAGTAATTGTGGATACTATACAGTTGGACCTTACCTAAGGGAAGGAAAGAGCTCTGAAGCAAAAAGTGAGTTCAGCCCTCTTTTGCAAGGTCAGCTCTGCTAGACCATAAACGGAAATGAGATTTTTAAAAAGATGTAGGACAAAAAATGAAGGTCCCAACTGGTGAGTAAATTGCACAACAGCCCCAAGATAGAATACTTCATGGTCAGGGACGCCTGCTGGCTCAGTGGTTGAGCATCTGCCTTCGGCTCAAGTCATGATCCCAGGGTCCTAGGATCGAGTCCAGCATCCGCCTCCCTGCAGAGAACCTGCTCCTCCCTCTGCCTGTGTCTCTGCCTCTCTCTCTCTCTCTCTCTCTGTGTGTCTCTCATAAATAAATAAATGCAATCTTAAAAAAAAAATACTCCATAGCCATTAACAATAGTGCTACAGAAATGTACTTTCTGTATGCACCAAGATTCTTACAGCATGCTACTTGGCGCAAAAGCAGATGAAAAATAGTATTCCCATTTTAATAATGGTTGTAACAATAAACTAGATGTCGTAATATGTGATAACCATAAAGGCAAACATTTCTCCAAGTGCTTCTTGCAACCAGCTGCATTGTTTGGGCTGTTCATATTTCATTTAATCTTCCTGACATTCCATGGAGTAGTTATGATTCTCATTGTCCAGGTGAGAAAACTGAGGTTTAAAAAATTGTAGCAAAAAAAATAAAAATAAAAAAAATTTAAAAATTTAAAAAATTTAAAAATGTAGCAACTCGTTCAAGATCCGCAGCTTTTAAGGGGCTGTGCGGGCTCTGAAGTCCAGGCGGCTCTGCCTCCAGGGGCATTCTGACTCCGTGTGTTTGAGCCCATTAAAAAAACATGCCTGGAAGGACAGACCAGGTAATGGATAGAACTACTGGGGGTATTTGAAAATTTTATCTTCCTTTTCTTCTAGGTTTTCTACATTAGACATAGTAAGTGGATAGTACTTGTTGATAAAAACAGAGAGTGATAGAGAAATCTATGTTGATATGCAGGTACTTCTGGGAATATCAAAACACACTTGGATATTCTGATTTCATTCATTAGACAAAAACCTATAAGCTCGTCTGTATGAACAAACAACATATTTGTTTTTTTTTTTATTTTATTTATTTATGATAGTCAGAGAGAGAGAGAGAGAGAGAGAGGCAGAGACACAGGCAGAGGGAGAAGCAGGCTCCATGCACCGGGAGCCCGACGTGGGATTCGATCCCGGGTCTCCAGGATCGCGCCCTGGGCCAAAGGCAGGCGCCAAACCGCTGCACCACCCAGGGATCCCCAAACAACATATTTGTATGGAGACATGAGATGCTCTGTCCTGAAGAAAGTAACTGCGTTATGTTTTCAAAACAATGTCCTAAAGTTTGGTGACAAAGTGACTATTTTCTACAATGATAATTTATATTTTTTTTCTTTTTATTCAGCAAATCAAAAGCTCTTTCCCCTCCTCTTCCTCTCTTTAAATACAATGACAAAACAAAGACTCTGGATTACTTGCTCTTTTTGGATAATGAAGAGGACCAGATGCCAAGAGGTGTGGAAAGATGGATTTTCTTCTCTCCTACATGGATGAGCATCTTGGATGGTGGAGATTAAGTTTAGGAACAAACAGTGGGCAGCTGCTATAGCAACGTATTGCCTAGTTATAAATGGAGCCTATGGGAAGAACTGAAGGGTATCATTCCTCTGCGGTCTCGGTCATCTTTAGGCCTGTCGTTCAGTACAGATGGCCAAGAGCAAGAGCTTGACAACCGAAACATCCATTCCTGGGCTCCAGACTGCTTCTCAGTCCTACAAAGACCCGGTGAGTGTCCCTAAATGTCAAAGCCCCTCGCAGGAACACATTACCCTTCTCTAATGCCATTGGCTCTGTGTCCTTTATGTCTTAAATGACTAAGAGGCAGCTTGGTTGACAGGAAGAAGCAGGGGATCCCTGGGTGGCGCAGCGGTTTGGCGCCTGCCTTTGGCCCAGGGCACGATCCTGGAGACCCGGGATCGAATCCCACATCAGGCTCCCGGTGCATGGAGCCTGCTTCTCCCTCTGCCTGTGTCTCTGCCTCTCTCTCTCTCTCTCTCTCTCTGTGACTATCATAAATAAAAAAAATTAAAAAAAAAAAAAAAAAAAAAAAAAAAAAAAAAAAAAAAAAAAAAAAAAAAAAGACAGGAAGAAGCACGAAACTGTGAAGCCTTACGGACCCATGATGAAACCTGCTTCTGCCTCCTACTGCTTGTGTGGCCTCTGGGTAAATTAATAAACTACTCAGATTTTTAACTTCATCTTTTGAATGAAAAGAACCAACATCTCTCTCATGGGATTTCAAGAATTAAACGAGACCATAAGTAAAAAGCTCCTGGCACCCACTGTGCCCTTTGTACCCTGGCATACGTTAGTGCCCTTTGAGTCAGCAAGTGAGACCACAGCTCACATATCATCCAGGAAACCAGCTTTCAAAACACCCTGTATGCTCCTCAATTATGCTTACCTACGAGTGGACCTTTTTTTAAATTATTTAAATTTTAGGTAGTGCAATATTAGGGTGCAATATTGGTTTCTAGAGTGGAATTCAGTGATCTATCGCTTACATACAACACCCAGTGATCAACACAAGTGTCCTTAACATCCGTCCCTCATCTAACCCATTCCCTGCCCACCTCCCTCCATCAACCCTTAGTTTGTTCTCTATACTTAAAAGACTTTTATGGCCTGTGTCTCTCTCTCCTTTTTTTCTTTTTTTTTTTTCCTTTTTTTCTTTTCCTCCTTTCCATATGCTCATCTATTTTCTTTCTCAAACTCCACATATGAATGAGATCATTCCATTTCACTTAGCATAATACATTCTAGCTCTATCCATGTTGTTGCAAATGGCAAGATTTCATTTTTTGATGGCTGAATAATATTCCATTACATATATACCACATTTTATCTATTCATCAGTTGATAAGACATTTGGGCTCTCTCTATAGTTTGGCTATTGTTGATAAACTCAATAGACAGTGTATTAACAATGCTATAAATATTGGTGCATGTATCCCTTAGAATCCGTATTTTTATATCTTTTGGGTAAACACCTAGTAGTGCAATCGCTGGATTGTAGGGTAGTCCTATTTTTAACATTTTGAGGAACCTCCATATTGTTTTCCAGAGTGGCTGCACCAGTTTGCATTCCCACTAACAGTGCAAGAAAGTTCCCCTTTCTCCACATCCTCGCCAACATCTGTTGTTTCCTGTGCTGTTAATTTTAGCCATCCTTACAGGTGTGAGGCGATACCTCATCATGATTTTGACTTGTATTTCCCTGATAAGGAGTGATGCTGAGCATCTTTTCATGTGTCTTTTTTTGGGGGAAAAGTGTCTATTCCATGTCTTCTGCTCATTTGTTAACTGGGTTATTTGTTTTTTGAGTATTGAGTTTGATAAGTTCTTTATAGATTTTGGATACTAGCCCTTTATCTGATACGTCATTTGTAAATATCTTCTCTCATTCTACAGGCTACCTTTTAGTTTTGTTAATTGTTTCCTTTGCTGTGCAGATTTTTATCTTGATGAGGCCCCAATATTAGTTTTGCGTTTGTTTCTCTTGCCTGTGGTGATGTGTCTAGTAAGAAGTTCATCGAGCCGAGGCCAGAGAGGTTGCTGCCTATGTTCTCTTCTAGGATTTTGATGGTTTCCTCTCTCACATTAAGGTCTTTCATCCACTTTGAATTTATTTTTGTGTAAAGTGTAAGAAAGTGATGAGTGGACCTTTTTAATTTTTATTTTATGTTTTCTTTGTGTCCGTGTGTTTGTCTCCTGTGCTTGACTTAGAAGAGATTTTTCTCTTTCTCATCTTCCAAACTAGCAGAAGAAAGAAGTCAGCATAGAAATAAAGGTTGGGTGGCCATGGTATACTGCTTGTGCAGGAACCCCTCCATTCTTGAGCCACAGGCTGTGGCGGGGTAGGCTGTGCAAACATAGGACTCAGCGTGTGTGAGTGTTTAAGACCAGATGGTGCTTTTCAAACCTCAATACCTCTGGCTGAAAGGGGAACTTGCTTGTCCTTCCCTTGAAGCATTTCCCTTTTGTGCTCTGCTCTCCTTCCTGCCCCTAGTGAGAAGACACCAGGGTGCCCTGTGGTATCTCTGGGAGGGGAAGAGGGAGTGGAGACTGTCTCAACTCCTGCCTCTGGGGCCTCAATGCCAACCCTTCCTCCCAAGTCTGTGCCAAGGCTCTGTGTTCTTGTGGGAAGCCTAAGTGTCTGAGTTATGGGGTTGGGGTGAAAGGTGTAAAAGAAGGATTACAGATTTTCCAGGTAGTTCGAAATGTTCTAATTATTAAATACTCCAATAATAGGCAATAAACCTTGTAATCTAAGAGGAAAAATACAGAAAAACTTGTGGATGCTAAGTTCAAAAAAATAATAGGGATAATGAGGAAAGAATTACCCATTCTGGTAAGAGTGTATTGCTGCAAAGGGTTGAAGAGTGGAGTGGTTTCCCACCACTGCTTCCATGGACTAGAATGAAGCCCAGGGGCTCTCCTGCACTAGCTCCTAAGTCTGGTGGGTGCTTTTCTATCTTATCAGCAGCAGATGGGACAGCCAAGCAGAAGCAAGAGGACTCAGGTCCTTCTATTTCTGGTCACACAGCTGTGGAGGCCCGCAGCCTTTATCCAGGACTCTAAGGCTGGTGACGCCAGGGGACAAAGTGGATGCTGGGGGCATAAGACATTGGCATTATTTTAACACATTCCAGGGATGAGGGTACAAGAAGCACCAGCCTGAGCCCTCATGAAAAAAGAGGTGATAGCCAAAGGGAGGGGACAGACATTGGTTGTGCATCAAGAGCCAGGGTCCTGGAGCTGCAGACACATCTAGGCCTCTGAGAGATGGAAGCCAGCCACAGGAGCTTGGCCTCACTGTCTCATCAGGAAAATTGAGGAAGAAGGGGAGAGGGTGGCTGGACAAACAGGATTCACAGGGCGTCCTGTAGTGCCAACACTCTGTGAGGCCGTGAGACAGAACCAGGGCCTGTGGCCTGCCCATGGCTAGCCCTGAACCTTTCTTCCTTCGGGACCTGGCAGATGTGCAGCTCCACACCTCTCCTTCGTCCCTGCCAACCAGCGGGCTTCCAGGTCTCCTTTTTGGTTTCTCCCTGGGAGAGGTGCTACTCTCTCCACCTTGTCCTTCCATCCATCCTACCATTTCTCCCTTTTCCTTAGTCCTAGAACTGTTCTTCCATCTACTAAATATTTCATCCAGAGGCTACCCTTATGGGCTTGCCGTGTAGAATCATGGCCATCTAAATGGCCCAAGTAAATGTGCAAGTATGTGTGTGTGTGTGGCACAGAGAGGGCTCAAATCCAAATTCACCACCATCATGAAAAATATTAAACAAACAAAGAAACAAACTACCTACCTTGCTGGCTACCACCAGCTGAACCATTCCAGTGGCTGAGCGAAGAATGGCCACAGCTTCCTCATGGGAGAGCCCCACCAATAAGTGACCATTGATTACCAGCAGCTCGTCTCCTAAGGACAGTCTGCCATCCCTGAGGAAATGGAGATGGGAAAAAAATCCCTTGTCAAGATATTCTGGGCTTGAGAAGGGACATTTTCCTGGAGCTGGGGAGGGTCGCAAGAGGGCACAGTTAAAATCAGGCTAAGGAAAACATAGAGATGGCCAGCGACAGTTTGGGCTGGGATTCATCCTTTGGTCTGGCTGGGTCCTCTTGCCCACTTAGGGAGGCTCCATGACTTCACACGGTAGCCTGGTAGCAGGCAAGGTCTTAAGGTACCACTGTATCCTGCATCAACCTTAATGAAATGCCTCCCATCCAGGGGGAGACAATGACAGAGGATCTGAGACCCCAAGGTTTTTGGATAGTTGAGTCATTCTGTTCTCAATCCTAATGCCATCCTGTCCTCACAACTGAGCTGTCAGCTGAGTCATTGAGCTAAGCACGCCAAACAAAGGCATCAAGCTCAACAGAAAGCCTTGTCTAACCTGCTGCCCTCTCTCTCTAGGTGACACTGCCCTGGCCAGATTCCCTCTGCAGCCCTAGCATGTGTCTGTGGGTCCCCCCACCCCCACCCCCAACACAC
The DNA here is from genome assembly GCF_003254725.2 of Canis lupus dingo. Classification (NCBI taxonomy): domain Eukaryota; kingdom Metazoa; phylum Chordata; class Mammalia; order Carnivora; family Canidae; genus Canis; species Canis lupus. Next base: position 75,883,669 of record NC_064246.1, read on the forward strand.
ATGCAGAGTTATAGGACCTTGAGGATAAATCTCTCAGTGTCATTTTCATCCTACAGCCAAGCTTCATCAGAAGGATGAACACAAAACTAACCAAACAGACTGACCAATTTCCTGCTATTGCAGGCATCAGACCTGGTCTACAAATGTGTCCTGTTTCTTTATTTCCCCTAAAACAAATTACAGCTGACTTAGATCTTCCTTCCCACTGGGCTGGGGTTGCCTGCCCTAGGGTGGGTCGAGGGTCTGGGGTGGCACTGTGCCAGAGCATTGTGCAGGCCCCCTCAGTCATGATGGATCAGCAGTCCTGTGGGTTCCACTTGAACCTCCAATGGTCTGGTCTCCCAAGGTCCCAAAGGAGCTAGAGGTTTTACATCTCCATTGCTAAATATGGGATAGAAAATCAGGTGAGGGGGATGGACTCAAAACTCAGGGCTCCACCATGACCTCTGAAGGCTTTATATCAACACCCAGGGTGCTGCTTTGGGACCTGTGCCTGGCCCCAATATTCCCAGATTCACTCAGCTTTCTCTCCAACGTGTTGACTCTTCCCACCTTGCTTTTTTTCAGCAAATCAACCAGCTTCTCTCCACCCTTCCCTCCTTCACTGGTTTCTTTCTCTCAGTCCTCTAGAGCATGCATCATAATCGTTTCCATGTATTTAAGCTTTCAGAGAAGACAGGAGGCACCAGAGACTTCTGATAGCCTCTGATTTCTGTCCTTCAAAAATCCCTAAAGCAGAGAAATGCTAAGAACTTTTCTAGTTTCTTGGAATGGAAAGAGACGGGGGATAAAAGCCCACAGAGAACAAACTGGAACCTCAAGGAGGTGTGTGGGTGGGCCACCGAGAAAGAGAGAGATTCAGAAGTAAAAAAGAACACAAAGTTCTGACCAGTGTCTGAATTTATTCAAGACCATCCCTACCTCCATCCCTTTTCTTATTTTCCTCTTCAGTTCCGTCTCTCTCATCCCCTGTTATTAACTAGAATGCCCGACCTATGAATTATAAACTCCAGAAGCACAGAGAGCACACACACAACTCCAGGCTAAGGGCGAAGAGAACATGGTGAAACCCACTAGAAAGAGCTCACACAGAAAACAGATCAGAACAGTCCTATATAAGTTCATCTCTGGGCACAGGAATTTCCTAATTGCCAACTTTCCAAAGACATGCTAGAACCTAAAACCTAGGATTAATGGGAAAATGGGTATCTGATGGGAGTTCCTCAAGGCATATCTCATGTGGGAAATTTAATGATGCTCTTCTGGATAATGACTAAGGTCTTAATCCTTACACAATGTCTGCCTCCCAGATAACTGACAAGTGCAGTTATTCTCACCTCTAGTTGTTAGCATCTTACTCTGTAGTCATGAGACTAGAACTGGGACATGAAACACATTGAATTTGTCCTCTCCTTAGTCTAACAACCTTTACTTCTGGCTCCTTCAACTCCACAAGATATATTTTTCAAAGTCCCCTGGGTCTGGGGCAGGCCAACACCACTCTGGTGTGCCCTATTGCCCTTATAACCAGGTTACCTGGACTGAACACCAAATTCCCAACTAGATTTACCTCACTCATCCGTGAAACTCTACCATTATACACCTACTGTATACGTGTGGGCACACAACATGCCTTGCCAATAGTAGACACCCTGTGTATATGGAAGCAATCAGTTAGCAAGGCAAAAACATGCTGTATATTTTGGGATAGTTACATCCTTGTAACTCCAAATGGACTTCTTGGCACATGCTCTGCCTAAGATCTATCATTCTTTCTACTTGAGATGATAGTTCAGATTAAAAAAGAAATTTTGAAGGATGAATTGTTCAGGTCACAAGGAGAAAAATTCACATTTACTTTTACATACATACAAGTGCGTGTAGAATCCTGATAGACCTGACACAGCACATGAACCGTGGGCACACTTAAAATCAATTACTTTCCCAAGTCATTAGCCACAATCTCACGGAGGTTAAGATGTCAGGAATGTGGTGTTCTGTCAAATAGCAGAGTCTCAATAGGTAACCACATATTACCAGTATCCCAAAAGGTAGGATAAATAACAATCACTTGAAACTCAAAACAGACCACAAAGAAATGCGATCTCTCCTGATTTGGAGGAGTCTGCAGGATCTCCAGCAATTAGCCACTTCCTGTGCCCAGAGGTGTGTTTAATTAGAACTGCTCATGCCTGATTTTCTTCCATGCTCCAGCACAGTCTTTATGAGCTGCAATTACCAGGGCTTTGACCAAATGGAAGAGTCCTACACCCGGAGGAAGGGAAGGGAGAGGATAAGGAGTCAGAGAAAAAGGGAGAGTTATCTAGTCACCTGTGTGCGGCACCTCCTTCCTTCACTTGAGTGACAACGATAGCGTGAGGTGAGCGCTTTGATCCTCGGCCTCCACTAACCTGAATTCCCAGCCCATCCGATTCTTTAAGCAGCTCCATCTTCCATATCCGGCCAACTTCCTCCTTGGAAGAAAAAGCGAGCACACTGTGAAGTATCTGGACAGACACATGGCATTGACACAGGAGAGTGGAGCTGCTGGGTCAAGCCAAATATTCATTAATTGTCAACAGGTATTACAGATGACCACAGAAAGAAAATGTTCTGTGTGCTGGAGCAAAGTCTCTAGCTGCCAATCCTCTAATAGAATGTTCTAGGATGATGGAAATGCTCTATGTTTGTACAATCCAACATGGAGTCACTAGCCACAAATGGGGGTAGTGGCAACTGAGATGCTGAATTTTTTATTTCATTTAGTTTTAATTAAATTAAATGGCTACCTATGGCGAGTGGCTATAATAATGGACAGCAAGAGTGATTATCCAATTTCCTGACCAGGAATCTGTTAAGTAAATCTGCTTCTGCCTGAAACCCAGTTACCACTGTGTGTGTAAACACTGGCTGCGTCTGGCTTCCATTTCTTTTACACACAGCTACTAATTAATATAGGAAGATGAAAAGACGACAAAGTTAGGTCTTAGTTCTAGGAGAGTTCAACTAATTTCGGCCCAACTCTGCCACTTTACTTATGAATGTCCTTCTGTCTAAAACCCTTACTTTCCTCACCTCTAAAGGGGGGATAATTATTAATGCTTTCCGATTTGTCATTAGGATTAAATGAGATATTTATGGAAGCAGCAGTGCTTCTGGCAACTAGTAGAGACATAATAAATGTTGACTGGTAACCATATATTATTTATATATGCACAAATATATGTTAAAACCACCCTATTGTGATATACCCAATGGTATTGTAATAGCATCGCATAATGTGGAGTTGTCCAATCACTATTTTGTACACCCGAAGCTAACATAACATTGTATGTCAACTATACTTCATTAAAAAAAGAAAAACCATCATGTTGAATTGGATCTCAAACTTCCTTAGAACATAAAAATGAGACCTTAGGAGAACTTAGGAGACCTTAGGAGAACCTTAGACACTGAACTGTACAGTCTTTGAATACATTAAAACGTGTTTCAATCCTTACAAAAATCTAGTCTTCAAAAAAACTAATCATGTCTCTAAGTCCCCTGGACTACTGGTAGCTTCTCTGCTTTGGTTAATTCTCCACTTGACTCTCTGTTTTCCTCCAAGGATGCAAACATATGCCTGATACAAAATGCTTAAGTTCCTTCAGATACTTGGTTGTTCAGAGAAATGAAAGCAAAACCTTCCAAGGTGATTAATTTTGGGGGTCTTACTTTAGGCTCACTCCTGGAAGTTCTTGTTATCTCTCAGTCTATGGGTATGGATCACAATGCATTCCTCAACACATAAAACAAAAGCCATGTCCTTTCCTCATCCATCATGAAGGTCTAATAGAACCATTAAGGTCCACTATGGACAAAGCCATCCTCTTCCTAGAAATAGGCAACCTTCCCACTTAAGCTACTTGCAAAGGAGAAAGAATGTGAAACATTCAGAAAATCTAAAATACACATTGTCAGAAACTAAAATGAAACTTTATGCAATAGTAAAAAAGCCAGATGTAAAACAGTCACTGATGTGCAGCAATAGGAATGTCTGGGGAAATTATTAACAGAGACCTGTTGGATCCTATACTTTTTCTAGTACAGCACTACTCAGTGGGGCTCCATTACTCCGGCAACATGCAGTGGTGCCAACGGTCTCCTTCATCTGCTGACCACAGACAAACGATGCCTGTCTGGCCAAATGTAACTTCAGAAGTCACTGGCTTACCACAGTAGTTCATGAACTTGTCAACAATCCCTATATCATCCAATCATTTCACTTTGGACTCCATCATTTTTGGTTTGTTGCCTCTGACCTCTGGAACACCTTTTTTCTCTTCTCCATTCAGAAATAACCTCCCTGTCCTTCAAAGTCTCTCACAGCTCCACTATTTCCAAAAAGCCATCCTTGAGAGTCAGTGCTACTGACAAGATGGCAACTTTCAACACTTCCAGTACATGAGGTCCTACGGCCTAGTGGATAGCCCCAAAGGGAAAAAATTCAGGGATGTGCTGACGGCTGTTGTCCCAGCTTGCATCCCACACTAGCACATGGGTCAGCCCTATGGCTGCCTCCCTGGGCCTAACAAAGTCGCTGAGAAACTAGAGCAGAATGGTGGCTTGATTTGTTCTTTCCATGAAAGATATGCCATGGCTACTAGGGTCTTGAAGATATGGGATAGTGCTCCACCCTCTCCCAGTACAGAAAAGCTGTGAAATCCTTTCCCTAAAGCAACAGGGACCATAATCAGAGTCTAGAAATAAGAAAGTTGATTTGGCTTTAGCCTAAATTAGTAAAAGCTTAGCCAACCCATTACTAGTTGCACCATCATTTCCACCCTGTCCTACCACCTTTTTGTTAAACAGAGTATGTTAAGTGTGTTTCACAGAGGGTATGACGATACCAAATATACAGTCCTTTCTCATTTTTAAGTGCTTTTAGAAACAGAACTTGTGGCAAGGAACACATAAAACTATGATCATGGAGAAAGAATAATGACCTAATATATACTCTTGACAAAAGAGCTAAAGACAGTTTTCATTAACAGCATTCACATGCTCCCTTCATACCCCTGCCCAACACACACACACATGGTTAAATGCAAAATAAAACACATATCTAATAAGAAGGCTTCAGAGGGCAGGAATGACCAATCTTTAATACAGCCCCCAACTATGCTAGTCAAGAAATGGATCTTCTTTTTCATTTTTATCCAACAGCATGAGTGTTTCCTCTATAACTGAAAGTAGGAACTCTAAGGGGAGAGTTCAAAGAAGTCCATGCAAGTTTCCCTGCTCTGGAATTTCTTGATCATCTAATGAGGAGTTCAGAGGTACACAAAGGAAGGCACAAACAGGAAGGAAGAGGCAGATGTTATCTGAGTCCATTGTACAACTGTCAGTATTACATCTAGCTGCCCACAGCTGAAAGCCGTGTTCAATTACAAATAAAGTCAGTGTCTAAAGTTTATGAGGCTAAAGCTGATGCTGGCAGAAAATCAACAGGCCAACGTAAATATAATAATATTAAGCATATTTTCAGCTGCTTCCTTACAGTTTTCCTTGGGTATCTAATATACACGTCAGTATGGTCAAAAGAGGACTTTGCCTCTGTCTTGCTCCTGGCTTTCTCACCTTCATGGAAAAAGCACCATCACGCACTCAAGCTAAAGAGGATTTGCAAACTAAGAGCTCACAAGTTATCTTTGATCCCTCCTTCTACTTCCTATACCCAAACCATAAACAAGATCTGCAGGTTCTACTTGTAAAACATATCCACATCCATCTAACTTCTGCTTCTTCCTGTTAATCACTGCAGTTGAGCCCACCAGCATCTCTAGCTTGGGTTATCACAGTAGCCTCCAATCTGGTCTCCCTTTTTATTCTTTGCTTCCTACAATCCCCTATTCTCCATTGTACATCTAGGGTGACCTCTTTTTCTTTTTTCTAAAAGGATTTATTTATCTATTTTAGAGGGAGAGACAAAACATAAGTGGGGGCAGAGAGATAGGGAGAAAGAGAGAATCCTCAAGTAGATTCCCCACCGAGTGTGGAGCCTGACGTGGGGCTTGATCCCAGGACCCTGAGATCATGCGTGACCTGAGCTGAAATCAAGAGTCGGCCACCTAACCAATTGAGTCACCCAGATGCCTCTCTAGGGCGAACTTTTAAAATACATACATTATGATACATTTAGCTTAAACCTTCCAACAGCTCCTACTAGGCTCAGACTGAGGTTGGAATCTTTGAGATGGCGTACATAAACCTCTACCCAAATCATCTCCCTGTGCTCTCCGCATCACTCACTGTGCTTCAGTCTCTCTGCCTCTGAAACACTCCATCACTCATGCCCAGGGAAGCTTCTTGCTCTGGCTCCTCCCTGGAAATAGCCCACCCCTAGATTTTGCAGGGCTACCCTCTCCTAACACTCAGGGTTCAGCTCAAACATTGCCTCTTGAATGAGGTCCTCACTGATACCAATTTCAGTTAACTCCCCACCAGGACACTGCCCAGACACCTTTCACTTTACTGCTTTATTTCATTTTATAGTACCTGTTGTCACCATCTACCATTCTGATTCATTTATTTGCTTATTTATTGCTCGTGGCCCCTTATTTGTGATAAGTGCTGCGGGACAGGAAATTCGTCTCTCATTTATCAATGGGTTCTCCAGCAACTAGAACAGTGCTAATACATAACAATATTGCATAAATGCCACAGAATTAATAAATATAGGATGTTTATACACTAATCTTACAGTTTTTCAGAAGTTATTGAGAGTGACATTAAGAGGGCTCGCCCAGATGGGAAACCTGCATGTTTGCCAGTGTTTAGCGTGTGAACACCCAATCCAGTTGTGGAGACGATTGAGTTCTGAAACAGATCCTGTCTAGACAGATGGCTCAAGCCTTTGCTTCCTTTTACATTGGCTTAAAGGGCAATAAGACTCTGTCAGCCTGTTGAGAAAAAGCCAAACCACGCAAAACTGGATGCTATGGACTTTTGTATTAATGTTGTCAAAGTGCTACCCTTTCCTATAAAACGCCAATTACTGGGTGAGCTCACACATACATCTCATCATAGTAGCCAAAAAAAAAAAAAAAAAAAAGGATTTATTTACAAAACAGAGGTGGTACATTAAAAGGAGCTGTCTTGGCGGCATTTAAATGACCTCATCTTCTGCTGGAACCAAAAATAATATTTCACAATAGCATCTTTTCTCCAAATGCGAGAAGAAACATCATCCAACTAGAATTTTACTGCAGTAAATCGTCTGGCTCTAGTTGCAAACTTAGATTCTGAGACTGTCTCCATATCCCTTCTTATTTAGAATGATCAGTAAGAAATGAGAAGATGTGTGTGATCAAGGTCAGAGCTGAAGTTCCTAGTCATCAGACCAAAATCATCAGTTTATAGGTGAGGAAATGGAAGCTCAGAGGAAGAACATGGCACCCTGAAGGCCACAGAGCTGGGGATGGAAGAACTAGGGCTACAACCTGGTGTCCCACCTCTTAGGCCTGGAGCTCTTGGGTGCCTTCGGTAATGAGCATCTACGGAGCACCTGCAGGTGCTAGGCAGTGAGCCAGAACACAAAGGCAAATAAGGTCCCCACCTTTAAATCCTACTGGGGACACAAGAAGCTGCATGGTAGTTGGAATATGTGGGATTCATGCATTGATGAAGAAGGGGGAACTGCAGGAGCCCAAAGTGGAGATGCCTAAAGGCCAAACAGGTGGCAGGAGGCTCCTAGAGGTGTGTCATGGTGTTTGGTCCCCCAGAAATGGAAGACGTTAAGCCACACAGGGGAGAGGAGAAGAAACAGGATAGTAAGAGCAGCATCTGCAGAGGCTCAGAGGAGATAGTAAGCACAGTCCTTTGGGAAAAACCGTGGCTAATTCAGCCCAAACTGGGGAGGAAGAAAGCAGTGAGAGACGATGGCAGAAAGTTAAGCAGGATCAGACAGTGAAAGGCCTTGCAGGCTTCACCAAGCTAAGGAGTTGGGGTAGAAGATAAGGTGACCCACCCAAAGGGCTTACACTGCGGGGTGTGAGTGTGCACACACACGCTTGATGCAATCTCTTTAGAAATGGCCTCTCTAGTTGCCGGGAGGACAGTGGAGGATGGGATGACAGTGGACAGCGGGATGGGTAGCAGACACTATGACCACCTATGTGGGAAATGAAAGCAGTGTGGCCCCAACAGAAAGCTGCGGGAGAGGGAGAGAAGAGTGGGGCAAGCAGGGAGACCAGAAAGCCCAGGGTGGGGGGCTCAGGAGAGAGGTGCAGGAGCAGACACCGAATTAGGAGAGACACTGCCACATAGAAGGATAGAAGTTCACCCAGGGACCATGGGGGGCTTCCTAGAAGAGGACCACCATCATGTTGTTTCTGCTTGATGCAAACATCAGGGACTACCCAGGAGATGTCCCGGGTGTGACTCTCCTTCTGAGCTTCCTTTTCCTACAGATTTAGACCTGGAGCAGCCTTCCTGAGGTCTCTGCAGACCTCTTGCACCGACCCACTCAGCCTTCCTGAGGTCTCTCCTGAGGGTCTAGGGAAGAGGTCTGATACTGTCCAGGGTGAACTACAAGCGTTAGAGTGAAACCACAAATGGACCCATAGACACACATGCCAGGTATGAATAGATTTGCCCAGTTGGCAAACGGTAGGATTTTCTTTTTCACTGTTATGTGACTAACTTGTATTTATTTTTTTTTACCACACTGCTTACAAAAATACACATCTGTAGTAAACAGGCTTGCAAGAACTCTCCCCTTAGATGAGTAATGATCTTCACCACACGGGGAGTAAGGGACTCTGAACTCAGTTCTAAAATTGCTTCTCTATGTCCTAAGAGTTTTTTTTTTTTTTTAAGATTTATTTATTCACGAGACATGTAAAGAGAGAGAGAGGCAGAGACATAGGCAAAGGGAGAAGCAGGCTGCCTGCAAAGAGACCGATGCAGGACTTGAACCCAGGACCCTAGGATCACGCCCAGAGCCTGAGCTGAAGCCAGCCGCTCAACTGCTGAGCCACCCAGACGTCCCTATGTCCTAGGAGATTCTTATGTTTCGATGTTTAGACAATGGGCCCAACTTTTGTAGTTTAAAAGATTAATCTGGTTGCATATGTATTATTATATGTTAATATTTTATAGAAACATATGTTTTTTTGTAAAAAATATATTTATTATAGGAAATATGTTTCCTATGGTTCTGTTAAAGGGAAAGAGGATATAAAAACAAAGACTGAAGATTTATTTTCATGTAACAAATAACAGTCTATGAAAAAGAAGCATCTGACAAATAAAAATGGCCTGAATGATTATAAGCCTTTTCTGTAATTTATTAAGTCTTTGTAGATATATTAAATCATTAACAAAGCAGAAACGGAACAATGCTGACATGTTTAATCTCCCATTATTCAAATGGAATGGAATTTTTTGCCCCAAGGGCTTAAGAGGTAAATACCTAGTTTTTCTTTTTCTGGAAATTCCATTTTAGCATGACCTTGGGCTCATCCTGGAGTAAAAATAAAAATCCACTCAGCTCAAGAACCTATACGACCTTCTGTGATGGTCTATTGGTTTCAATCTGGGTGCCACCTGGATGTGGGGGAAGCTGTGAAGACTTACTTCTTGCCAACTCTATCAATCTTGGGTAAATGCATCGAACGATGATGCTTCTGGGGTTGAAAAGGGTGCTAAAATATATTCATGCCTGAGAGGGTATGTGGCCCATGCTGACTTTCCAAGAAGGAAAGTATAAGTCAGGGTCAATACTCAGTCTATAGATTATGGACAGTTGTGAAGAATGCAAATTCCAGATGGCCGTTCTCTCCTTTCTATAGGCATGTAGCTTAAAAAAAAAAAAAAAAGTCCCAAAGGCAAAAGATTTAGGTTTCGTTTTTTATCACTGTTTCATTTATATCGTCCTGGACATTTGACCGTGAGTGGAAAAAAACAAGCAAAGAAAGTCTGATATGTGTAATGTTCAGATAGTCCAATCCAGAAATTCAAAATTTTATGTTATTGCCTTTAGTTGAGTAGAGAATAGTGGCCTCTTAAACATTTTCTTTAAAAAAAAAAATCATTTCCAAATTATTCCCACTGTGTCCTAGGCCAAATGAAAGCCTGCTCTTTGGACTACATATGAGATTCAATCTCTTTCGGTAACTTAAACCTTCAAAATGATTGAGAGAACCAACACTCCCTAACTTATTCACCCTAGGCTTTCTGTGTATCCATAATCTAATCATTAGAAGAAAAAGTCATATCCAAATAGAGTATTTATCAATAAGAAACACAGTATAATCTTTTTATGGCCCTTAATTCTTTTTTCTGGGGGACCATAAAGTTGGTAGAAAATCATTGATAGACACATTATTTTTTTTCTTCTCCTTCATTTGCATATTCTATCTACAAATCATACCTCCTTCTGGGTAAGGCTTTATGAAGATCACTGAGATCCTCAGATAAAGGAACATGGTCCCCTGAGAGAGGGGTTATTTTAAATTCCTCTCCTCCCATTCTACAAATTAGGTATAACTGCAGAAATATGCATGAAATAGCCTTACTAGAAATTCTATTCATTGCCAGGGTACCATTTCAGCAGCATGCGAAGCTGAACTGATACTTCTTCTGTGCCCATTTTCTATCTTTCTAACTTTCTCTTTCATCCTAAAAGGGTGTCTACTGGAGAGACTCAGAGAGGAAACCAATCAGAAACCACGGAGTAGGTTACTACTTCATTAGGAACCCACAAGAGTATCTGCCAAGAGGATTCTTGGAAGGAACATGCTCACCCTAAAGAAACGTCACTTCAAGAGAGAGAATGTTGGTTAGAATGAAAGAGGCAATTTGAGGCTAGAAATGTACCCGTTACCCATCAGAGTGTACCACATCTGCTTTGCCTTTAAGGAAGACCAATCCTGACCATCACAGCTGGATATCACAGTATCAGACATTTCTGTGAAATTTCCAAACTTCACTGGAATTCAGCAATTTAATAACATGAACCCATAAAAATGTCACTGGTTTTGCAGTGTTAAAAATAAAAGCAGATGCTTCTCTGCACGTTGAACATCCTTCCTGTGTAATACTGAGGCTTGAACGTTCATGCTATCAGCTGCCACCGGGAATTCTTGGCCTTGCTGTGGCAATTCCACTGGTGTTGGTAGTGATAAATAATGATGCAGTTCAAGTTCTTTATCTGGACCTCATATGACTCAAATTATACCACAGAAGTCTTGGATTTTCCACTTATGATCACTCAACCAGCTCTTTATTTAAGTAGGATAAAATGACTTAGATTTTTTGTTGCTGTTATTATGTCTTCTGACCATCTATCACAATACATGTGTTGGCCTCTAAATACAAGGCCACCTTAGTTCTATTTTCTAAGCCTTAAAAGCAACTTCAACAGTATTTCTTTAAAAATTCAGGTTCTATAACCAAACCAAAGCTTACCCGTGCCAGGCAGTCACTTGATTGGAAGTCTGTCTTCCCGGACTTGGAGAAGCGACGTTTGTCATTGTTTGTGGGTAGAGAAGCATCTGTCTTTGGAATTCTAGGCTCTGTCCCTCTGTCTGCTTCTGAACCGTCTAGATGGGATCCAGCCAGTTCCTTGAGAGATTCTGGGCCATTTTCGAGCTCGAGAGCATGACCATTTCCAAGGTCAGGGTCTGGGCCATTGTCCAGCTCCGAGACAGGGTCATTTTCCAGCTCACAGCCAGCACTGCTCTTGGGTTCTTCAGTGGCCTTGTGGGTAGGAGGCTTGGAGATGACCCCAAACTTCCTTGCTCTTTTCCCTTTCTTCACAGTTTGGTCACCCAGCTCCAGGGTAGGTGTCTCCGCTGGTTCAGTGCTGCTGCTCCCGTTGCCATTATAAGGAGACTGGACTTTGTGCTTGAAGCGACGCAGCATGATCAAGTAGATGAAGCCGCCATTCCAGCACTGCTCGGCCAGGTAGCTGCAACAGACACAGGGGGCCGGTTAAAACCCTCCAAGATGGGATCCCTGGGTGGCGCAGCGGTTTGGCGCCTGCCTTTGGCCCAGGGCGCGATCCTGGAGACCCGGGATCGAATCCCACATCAGGCTCCCGGTGCATGGAGCCTGCTTCTCCCTCTGCCTGTGTCTCTGCCTCTCTCTCTCTCTCTCTGTGACTATCATAAATAAATAAAAATTAAAAAAAAAAAAAAAACCCTCCAAGATCCTTCCTGACCGCTGCTTTGGGAGGGCCCATTCGGCAGCCTACACGGTGTGTTAGCCACCTGGCCACACAGCTGAGGTACTAAGCTTCCGAGAGAGGCTCACTACTCATCCTTCCCATCTACATAATTGTTGATGCTAAAAACAACCCCAAAGAAACCCAAACCCCCATGAACTAGAAACTACTAATGAAAACACCCCAGGGTAGGCAGTTAGAAATGGATTTTTCTATCCGCAGAGTCAATCCTAACATACGATTTGAAAACAATAATGATTTCAACAATGTCTTGCATCAGGGTTACATGAGCCTCCCATTCATATAGTTTAAAAAACGAAAAAAAAAATGTTTTAAGTAAGCAATGCCCAATGTGGAGCTTGAACTCGTGACCCTGATATCAAGGGTCTCACGCACTATGGACTGAGCCAACCAGGCAATCCTCCATTCATACAGTTTTGCCGTAATTACTCAGCAAGTCCCCGGGGTAAAGAATAGCTGAAATGGACTGAGAGGAATGTAAAGTTCTGCTCTTTGGATCAAAATATCAACTGCACAACAACAGGAACCTCTGCCTCAGAGCATTAGAGTGAAAAAGAGGGTGAAAAAGCATTAGAGTGAAAAAGAAGAATAGAGGGTGGAGGGGCGTTGGCTGGTACCAAGATGCAACTGGTAAATGAAGGATGCTTAGCCCGAAGAAGACAAGCCAGGCTTGGTTGCATTTCATGTATTTGAGGAGTGCCAAACACTCAGAAGCAGGAAATAATATAAATGAGACGATGCATGTGAAGCCTGACACACAATAACTACTCCAGATCTTAAGGAATAACCGTAAATAGAACATCAAACGAGATAAGTAATTAGTGGTGTTCAGGACCATTAAAGCTTTAGCAAAGAAAACACACTTGCTCAAAGTCAGGAAACCAGGCTGGGCTAGACCCTCCACTCATGGCACCCAAGATAAGGAAGCACAAACCCCAGATAAACCCAGGAAAATGCCTTCACCATGGAATGTTGCCACATTGTACACATCACCCGGTCACAAGCAAAGAATGTCAACAACCAAATCCTTAATGAGTTGGATCTGCTTCCGGTCTTCATGTGCCCACAAAGAGGAGGTCTGGGGCTTTGTTGCCTACATCCTCAAAAAGTGAAAACCTGAGAACTTTTTCAAATGTACCAAACTAGCTGTTCTCCCTCCAGGCCTGAAGCTCAGACCTGAGAGCTGGGGACAGTCAGTATGCAGGAAGGGACCAGGTTGTAAGGAGAGGTGACCAGCTGTGTTTGAAATGTACTAAGTTCTGGGCCAAAGGCATGTATCTATCACCCATACCTAATGGTCAGGTTAATGCCAGGACAGTGCCAGTCTCACTGAAGAAGGGAATAATTCTCAATTTTTACCATGGAGTAGAGTGAACAAGAGAAAATGGGTCCTCAAACAATCATCACAGTTAATAAAAACTTTCATTGATCCTGATCTATAAACCATGGTAATGAACTTACACATAAAAGCCAGGCAGATAAAAGGTACCACACAGACCTTGGATTGTTCCATGCAATACACTGAGATGAACAGGTAAAGAGCAGCCTACTAGAGTCTAGTAAATTAAAATTAAACTGGTTCTCAGCACAATTTTTTCTACGATGTTTAGATTTCATTTTCCTGAATTGTGTATTTTTTTTCCCACCCTGGAAAAATTTCTGTAAAGGTATAAAAGCCTTAAAAGTAGCTATTAGCTAGGCTGTAGGGGTTCCTTTGAGCAAATCACTACTTTTAATGTAAGACATATGCCAGATGTTGTGAAAAACAGTGAAGGGACAGTAAAAACAGGACCAGGGGGGAGGGTCAAGACACCCAAGTCCTCATTCTGGCTTTGGCCCAACCATGTCAGACAATGGTGATTATACCAAATTTCCATCAACCTGTGAACGAACAGACAAAATGTAGTATTATCCCTATAATGGAATATTATTTAGCAATAAAAAGAATGAAGTATGTGCTATAACTTACGTGAAGCTTGAAAACATGATGCTAGGTGAAAGATGCCAGACCACAGAAGGCCATATGTCATTCCATTTCTAGGACATGTTCAGAATAGGCAAGTCCACGGAGACAGGAAGTGGGTCAGTGGTTGCCAGGAGCCAGGGGGAAGGGAGAACTGGGATTGCTAACAGGTACAGGATTTTTGGGGAGTGACGGAAATGTTCTAGAATTAGTGGTGATGGTTGCACAACAAAGTGAATATACTCACTGAATTGTACATTTTAAAATAGTGAATTTTATGTGAATTATGTCTCAAAAAAATAGCAAAACGTAATAATTCTGGCCAAGTTTTGAGTTGCTTCTTTGAGCAGGTGCTCCTTAAGAACACCCTTTACAAAAGAAATTGAGGCTCAGAAATATTAGTTAATGTTCCCAGGTTCACATAACTGCCAAGTGGTCAACCTAGGCCCTCCTGCTTCCCAAACCCCCGCACACTGTGCATTTGTGATGTTTCAGTCACTCTAGTGTCCTCATCTGTAACACGAGGATGTTAAAATAAGTCGTCTCCAAGTTGCCTTTACAATTTGATATCTGTGAATACAAGTTTCTTGGGAAGACTTCTGGGGATTAAAGGAGCAGGTCATGGCAAAAGTACTGACCCAGTGCCCAGGACAAAACAGACCCTGGAAAAAACAGAAACATTCTTTTTATGTTCAGGTTGTCCTAGGTCTCCTGGACATTTACTATCAATCTGCAAAAAAATCTTACCTGGAGAGGCAATTTCTTTACAATTGCTTTTGGGATTCTATCTTTTGCATAAAAACTCTGAGCATTTTGATGGGTGCAGAGACCTTCTTTTTAGTACCAAAAAGGCAGGCCCACTGACTCAGAGTATAGGATCTTGACTATTTCTACTCGCATGGAAGCTCCAAGAACCTTGTGACTGGAGATTATTTTATTGTTTCTGCAAGATCTATGCTCAACAAAATGACAAAGCAAGAGGCGTTTATCTTTAGTTTGGCACCATCTCCCTATCGTCTCCTGACTTCCTAGCAATAAATAAGGTTCTGACACCTCGGGGAACTGTATGACAGGTTACTTTATTCCTTCCTGGACACTGAATCTTCTAAGGTCATCCCGAAGACAAAGTGTAAGGAATGAACTATGGATACTGCAGCAACTTGGTGAGAAAGACTTTTAGGCAGGGGGTAGTTTTCTTGTAGTTCTTCTAATCACCTTATACGTAATGCCTCCTCATTCCCTATCCATCCGTACTGAAGTGACTTACCTAACTTTTCCAGCACTTTCCTAGCTAATTCATACTTCCAAATCCCTGTTTCCATTCAAAAGAATTCCTACCCACCCCCCCATTAGAATCTTTAAACTTCAAAGTCAGTCTTTGAGAAAGAAGAAATGGAGTATAATCCTGGTCCAGAAAAGTAAGTCTCCTCTTCAACAATAACTGGTAAAATGAACCTTTTAGAAGCTTCTCTATCATATAATTATTTTTTGGTTTCGTCTCAAAATTTGAAACTGTCCTCTGGCATGTAAAGTTATTCAATTCAATTAAAATTTATTTGATCTTGACCGTCCCAGGATGGTCTTAAAATAAATGAGGAAAGACAAGCAAATCCAGAAATGACATTCCAAATTTGAGCCTAGAACCTCTCCCTGAAATGTGTTGAGGTTCCTCACTTCACTTGGTCTTTGCAAGCAGCTTTTGTGACCAAGTCTCTTCCCACCTTCCTTTCCCCTCAAAATGTGCTTTAACCAAAAAGAAGTTTTGAGAACTTCCTCTGTTTCTTGATGCTCTATCATAATTCTGGAGTCTGGGCTCTCCAGGGGTGGGAGGTCTAGGAAGGGTTGGCAGGTGAGGTGGAGCTAAGAAAAGCTAGAGGGATAAAGCTGCCTGGAGTTTAAAGATCAAGAACAGGGAGATAGGAGATAAGAGAGACACAAAGACAGATAGATGTTGGAAGGCCAGCAACACACATTATTTATCCATCAGTTCTATCAAAAGAAGGCTTGAGGCAGCTGTGCAATTTTGATATTCTAGATTGTTCCACCAAAGTCCTCAGAAGAAGCAATCTCCAGGTTCCTTTGAAAATCATCTTGGGGCAGGGGTGCCTAGGTGGCTCAGTCAGTTAGGCATCTGCCTTCAGCTCAGGTCATGGTCCCAGGGTCTGGGATTGAGCCCCACATCAGGCTCCCTGCTCAGCGGGGAGTCTGCTTCTCCCTTTCCCTTTGTGTTCTCATTTGTTCTTCTCATTTTCTCTCTCAATAAATACATCTTTTTGTTTTTTTAGGATTTTACTTATTTATTTATTCCTGAGCACACAGAGAGAGGCAGAGACATAGGCGGAGAGAGAAGCAGGCTCCACGCAGGGAGCCCGATGTGGGACTCGATCCTGGCACTCCAGGATCCCACCCTGAGCCACCCAGGCATCCCTCAATAAATAAATCTTTAAAAAAAAATCATCCTGGGCATTTGGCCATCAATTACTGATGGCTGTGCCCCCACAGACGGGTGCTGCTCAGCAGAACCATTGGGGTATACGTGTGCGTAATTCAGAGTAACTTGGATCGCCACCCCCGGGCATTGGCCTGTACCACAATACCATGGAAACACTGTAAACTGAGACAACACTGAAGAATTCTAGAACTCAGACTTTTCTGAAAAGCAGACATTCTTACTTCAACTGAGTAAGTCAGGTCCCCAGTACAGACAATAGGAGAACAAACACTGAATGCAAGACATTTCTAGATGAGTTCCTATGACCGGGTATGAGTTTTACGGAATGGGACCAACTGCTAATAGCCACTCTAACACACAGGACGAACGGAGATCAATTGTTCTTGCCCATGATTGCCTCTTGCCTAAGAGGCAAGGGGAGGCTAAAAAGCTGTTTGTGGTCCTTTGAAAACCTGCTAAGCCTAATTAATCCAGAGGGCTGTCTGAGGTTGTAAATCTGTAGGTTCCCAGAGAAGAACGGGTTGAGAGGAAGTGTTAAATATATACAGATTAGTTTTCCAGTGAAGTCTTGGCTGGGAAACGGAGGGAGGCAAGTTCGGACAGCAACATGAGAGAGGGTGGGAAGATGACAAGCACTTCCTGGAGAACCAGATTCCCCAAGGGCAGTCTCTCTCAGGTGCTGCCTCCAGCTACCTTGAATTGTGGGCTTCTCCTGGATTCCACAGCCCTCCCTGGAATGAGCCAAACTTTTTTTGGGGACTCTGTAGGCAGAATTTGGGGGCTGTATGTTGTACTAAGAGTGACTGCTACCCCTGTGGGCTCATACTGGGGTATGAAAATAAAAATAAATCCATCTACATCTTTGCTAGGACAGTGAGAGAGAAAGTCAGCCCTGATTAGACGGAGGAAGATGGGGCTCAGGCACCAATAAGGTACTGAAAATAGACCAGAGTCTATCTAGGCTTAGAGTATAAGTGAACAGATCACCATATTCCAACTGCTGGGTGAGGGAGGTGACCGATGCAGCCCAGTTCTGCTGATTGTCCCCTCCTCATCCAGCATTAACAGCTGGGGGGCAGCAACTCTTCCCTCTTCTCCCTCATCTGGAGTCGAGAATATGAATATGTGAATCTGTTCTCTTGTTATAAAATCTGTATTTAATTATTTTTTATCATACAACTTGGCTTGGGAAACACAAGTTGATAGTGATGAATAGGGTAAATATTTATTCAAGATTTTTTTCTAACCTATGATACAATATTAGCCATTGAAACCCAACCCAAATTACCAGCTACCAAAACTTGCTACCATCCCTTGGCTTAGCAGTAAAATTTAAATCATATCCATCTATACACCAGGACAGAGACCCTTGTTGTTCTGAAGGGAATTGGGGCAAATATCCTGAAACTCTGGCTACTGCTATTTCTATGAATAATAAACTGTCTTTCATCTTTGATCCAAGAATCTCATGCTTTCTGCCGGCATTCAGGAAACTGTGGCAGGCCAACTTGGTTAGCTTACTAGTAGAGTAAAATCATAGTTCTTGGCATATAGCAGGATGATACACAGAGTGACTCAGTTTATAATTGGTCCTGTTCCCCAACTTCGAACTTATCAAAGGAGCTTAATGATATATTTTTTCTTGACACCAGTGACTGAGAAATAAAAATAAATAAGCATCTTAAACAAACCAATACTGAATCTTTCTTGAAGGCATATCAGACAGGGGTGAAATTATACTAAGAGGAGTAAGAAAGAAGGTGCATGTTCCTACCCTCTGATTATTCTATAAACACAGATTAAATTCAGGGCATCAGCCTCAAAGGCAGAAGCCACATTTGTGTTCAGCAGTGTTAGGTGCACTCCCTCTGCCCTTGCCCTACTGGAATTCCATTTCCTGCAACTGCTGGCTGTAATTTCCATTTCTTGCAGAAGCAGAGCTGGTTCTCCTTCTGTTTCCTGCTAAGAGCTTCTGGATGTAAAGGGATGGGGGTGTCAGAGACACTGTAGAGAAAGACTGGATAAAAAGCAGCTATCTCGTGTGATTAATGGAAAAAAATTGTTATGCTTTCCAAGCAATAAGGTATCACTGATTTTCATATTTATCTTAAAAATTCACATCTCAAACTAACAAGCGTGGTTTAAATAGCCCTTGCTAGGATGCACGTGCATACGCTTTCAACTCCACTATAGCTTAACAGAAAGGATGCAAGTTGTGGTCCTTTCTAACATATGACAACAGGTTTACAGGAAGTTCCAGTTTTCTTCAAAAGTTTTCATGTACCTTATTTCTATACAAATCAATAAAAGATTTTTTTAAAGCAATCATATACCTTTTTGAAAAAAGAAACTCAGAAACTAAACTAAGTAGAAAATGTCTGATCGCTGATGAGAACAGACCTAATAAAACATCCTGCAGAGATAGAGATACTGGCTCATAAAAGAGAACTTTCAGGCTTCTCTTTGCAACTGATTTCATTTCTTTATTAAATTACTGTGAATGAATCAGGGTTTCTTATAACTATGTGAGATCAACTCGCAGCCTATACAGAATCAATCAAAACTCCAGCCACATAGCTTCACTAAGTCATCCTGATAATGGTCCCATTTTCGCCGGGGTGCAGAAGGAATGCTGGGAAAGTCAGACTTTGCTGTGCATGCATGAGTCAGTTTCACCTCATGAGTGGAGTGATGAGCTCAGAAAATGTACTTAGTGGGGTACCTGGGTGGCTCAGTGGGTTAAGCGTCTGCCTTCAGCTCAAGTCATGATCTCAGGGTTCTGGGATCAAGCCCCACATTGGGCACTTTGCTCAGCAGGGAGTCTGCTTCTCCCTCTCTCTCTGCTTTTTCACTCCGCTCATGCTTTCTCTCTCAAATAAATAAATATATTTTTTTAAAGTGAAGGAAGTCCTTCTTTTTATTTTATTTATTCATGAAAGACAGAGAGAGAGAGAAGCAGGCTCCACGCAGGGAGCCCAACGTGGGACTCGATCTGGGGACTCCAGGATCATGCCCTGGGCTAAAGGCAGGTGCTAAACCGCTGAGCCACCCAGGGATTCCCTAAATATTTTTTTTAAAAAGAAAATGTACCTGGGAACTCATCACTTTTTTCCTTTATGACATTAAAGCTGTTTATCACTACTTGTTCATTACAAATTCATTCATGCATTCATTCATTCAACAACAAATAATTGAATACCTATTATATGCAAGCACTGTTAGAGATTTGGGGGTACAGCAGTGAACAAAATGATGCCTGTCTTTGTGAAGCTTACTATCTAGTAGGGGGAGATAGGCAATAAACAATAGACCCGTTCAAGCATCCAACTATATCATATGTTAGAAGGTGAGACGTGTTATGGAAAACAGAACACACTGAACAGGATAAAGAGGATCAAGCATGCCAGGAGTTGGAAGAGCCAGGTTGAAATTTTAAAATGCTGTGCCTAAGGTGGCCCCACTGGGAAGAACACAGTGAGCAGAGACTTGAAGAAGATGAAAGAGTTGGCTGTGCCACTGCCTAGGAGAAGAGTGTTCCAGACAGAGGGAAGAGCCAGTGCAATCGTGGTAAACTGGAAGGCTGCCTGGTGTGTTTAAGGAACAGGAGTGTCTGAGAGAAGGAGCGAGTAGCAATAGGAGATATGGTAACAGGGACGGGTTTAGGGAAGGCTGCACAAGCTGCCGTAAAGACTTTTGTGCGAAATGGTGAGTTGTTTAGTGTGAAGCAGGGGAATAAGGTGACATGTACTATGTTTTAAAATGATCGCCTTTGTTCCTGTGTTGAGAATAGGCTGTGGTAGAGGCAAGGGTAGAAGGAGGGAGACTGGATGGAAGATCATCTTCAGAAATTCCAGCAAGAGAGAAGTTCAAAGTTAGAGTAGCCGTGGAGATGGTAAAAAAAAAAAAAAAAAAAAAAAAAGCCCAAATTATGATCTATTTTGAAGTCAGAGTCAACAGGCTGCACTTTGGGATCTTATACAGGGTGTGAAAGAAAGCGAGAGGTCATGTATGGTGTCTAAGTGGCTTTAGCAACTAGAAGCGGGAAGATGCCATCGTCTGAGCCAGTAGAGCAGCTTTTTGGGCTTGGGGCTCTCTGACCTGACCTGAATGCATAGATCCATCCTGGAATTAAGTTCTGGACATGCTGAGCTTGAGATGATCGTGTGGGCAACCTAAATATTTAAACCTGGATTTTGGAGCAGAGGACTAGTCTGGAGATAGAAATTTGGGAGGTGCAAGACTCTTAATAGTATTTTAAGACCCCAGAAAATAAATTCCTTTGGGTAGATTTTCTGGATCCAAGGTTCTTGCTGGTCAAGAGCGTATACAAGGGTTTCCTATGTAATTCTAATCCTTTCTCTTGAAAGGGGGTAACAATTTAGAATCCCAGCAGTAGTGTCCTAGAGAACTGTTTGTTCCTGAACACTGTCACTTTTTAATCTTTGCCAGCCTGATAGTCAGAACCTACTTCACGTCATAATTTGCACATCAGTGATGACTAATGAGGTCAAAATTCTTATTAGTCATTTGCTTTCTTTGAAAATTGCTTACTTATGCTCTCTGTTTGTGAAGATCTTCATCTTTGTACCCCCTACATTAGCATAGAGGCTGTCACTTAATAAGCACCATAATAGAAATGACGGGTCAATGAGAAGATCCCTTCTAGTTAAAAAATCTTTTTAAGAAAATGACTTTATTGAGACACGCTTTGCACAACATATAACTCATACATTTTAAATGTATAATTTAGTAGTTTTAGGAAATTTACCAAGTGGTGGAACCATCACCATAAATCAGTTTTAGGATACTTTCATAACCCCATTAAGACCCCTCATGCCCATTACAGGTAATGCCCATTCCCCACCCCAGCCATCATTTTCTGTTTCTATAGGCTGTCCTCTTCTGGTCATTTCATGTAAATGGAATCATATAGTATGTGGTCTTTTGTGTCCACAATTCCTTTTTACTAGGTTCTTAGTCACCACTCTACCTCCTTCTGCATTCTCTCTGCCATTTACCCCTTACAAAATCTTGACTCATGCAGACGTGGCCTTTTGATGATATGTCTCTCATTTTCCTTCAGGTCATACCCAATTATCCTGAGGAAATAGCCCTCATGGACCTGCTAGCACCGTACCTATCCTGTCTCATATACCCTCCCGTCATACCCACCACTCCTATGGAAACCCCTGGTAGCCTCTCCTACCTTTACTAATTCTCATGTGACTGAACTTAAGTGGAGTATGCACTCCTTCCCATTTTCTCCCACTGTTTCACTGTTTTCCCAGATTTTCCCCCACTGTTCCACTGTTCTCATAAACCAACTCCACTTCAAAAGGAAATCTTTCCAGAGTGCCTGGGCGGCTCAGTCGGTTGAGCATTCAACTCTTGATTTCGGCTCAGGTCATGATCTCACGATTGTGGGACTGGGCCTCACTTCAGGCTACGCTTGATGGGGAGTCTGTTTGAGATTCTCTCTCCCCCTTTCCCTCTGCCCCTCTCCCTGCTGTTCTCTAAAATAATACACAAATCTTAAAAAAAAAGAAAAAAAAAAGGAAATCTTTCCTCATTAACAGTAACTAGGCAAAAGCTCCAAATACCATGCTAATGTAGTAGTATATACTATGTGTCATATGCTAATATATTCATGTTACTATGCATGCATATCAACAGCATTTCATTTTTAATTTTCTCCATGTTATTTTTGTCTCGGCCAGATTACCAACAATAGGTTATTACAAGACCCAGAGTCTTTTCTCTATTTCCTTTGCCTGGATTGGTGCTAATGAACCTTCCATAGATCCTCTATCCCTTGTTCCCTGGCCAGTAAAAGACACTTCATATCACAGAGGTCTTTGCTAGGAGGTAGGTACCCTGAGAGCTGAAGATGGGCTAGGTCTGAGACACACAAAATACCTGTCTTGAGTCCAGCCTAACATCCAACCTCCCAGCCTTGCTTGGTGCATTTCCTATGGCAATTCCTAACCCTCCCTCCATGTGCTGATGTCCTTGGCCTTGCCTTGAAAGAGGGTATCATCAATGCTCAAGGATTACTGAAGCCAGACCGTGTCCTAGACATTATGTTCAGTTTGTTTTCTAGCTTCAGTGCCTCCAAGCCCTGAGAAACATGTCCAAGATGATGCAGGGACTCAGTTCCTTATCGACCCTGCCACCACTTCCATGTTCCTCCATGGTGAAAGATCCTGGAAGCCCTGAGAATTAGTAACACACATTCCCCCTTTCTTTACCTCCTCCCTAAAACCAACCAAATCTGAGAGTTCACAAACTC
The DNA here is from genome assembly GCF_003254725.2 of Canis lupus dingo. Classification (NCBI taxonomy): domain Eukaryota; kingdom Metazoa; phylum Chordata; class Mammalia; order Carnivora; family Canidae; genus Canis; species Canis lupus. Next base: position 75,906,602 of record NC_064246.1, read on the forward strand.
TCACACTGCACCATTCAAAAGGCAGCCACCCTCTTCTCCTTCCCCTTCCCCAAAGGTGATGCTAAAAGAAGGGAGACTTCTGTGGGTCTATGCATCTCAGAACGCACATGAAGCTACTCACACACTCATTCAAACACTGATGAAATGTCTGGACCTTCCAGTTCCCTCCCCTTTCAAGTGGCTCCAGCTCCATCTTGAAACAATTTCCCCCACTCGCCTCAATCCTTCCAGGGTCTGTTCCACTGGCTTGGCCAGAGCCTGCCCTCACCTCACGCCAAGGCTGGTTTCACTTATGTCAAAGCAGCTTCCATCAAGATAGTGGGCTTCTTTTCCAAATTTCTTTCACTGTTTTGAAGTCAGCAGAGAAAAGATACTTAAGAAATTGCAAAATGAGTACCTCTATCAGTGTGTTCCAGTTAATGTCACGCACTGTTCTTTTCTTGAATCTCTTCTGTACAGTGTACTGGGAATTTTTTAAAGCCTGATTTTCTTTTCTTCTTTTTCTTTCTTTTCCAAGGCTCTCTCACAGACAGGGCTGCACTGTACAGACCTCATAATCTACAAAGGTTCCTGTAGACTGGCTTTGTATAAGTTTTGCAACCTTTCTCGTTAAGCAAAAGATGCTCCTAAGAAGCTGGATTTGTTGGATATTTTCCCTCTTGTTCATCCATCTGCATGATCCTCTAGGACTCCTTTTGGTTTGGAGGGCTTCAATTACAGAAAAGCCAGATCAACAGAACTCTGGCCTAGAAAAACAGATAAGGCAAGCCCTTACAGATATGGACAGAATAATTTAAAAATCTGGGCTTCCAATCACTGTGCTCTTCATATTGACCAATTTTCTTAAAAATATTTTATTTATTTATTCATGAGAAACACAGAGAGAGAGAGAAGCAGAGGGAGAGGCAGGCTCCTGGCAGGGAGCCCGACGTGGGACTTGATCCCAGGTCTCCAGGATCACCCTCCGGGCCGAAGGTGGCACTAAACCACTGAGCCACTGGGGCTGCCCATATTGACCGATTTGAACTGTGGCATCAGTGTCTTTGTGGCACCTGGTTCTCAGTTACGTTCAGATGAAGAACAAATGGAGGCATTTGTATTTGTCTACTGAGGTTTTTAAGATAACTGTAAGTTAAGCATTAAAGAAACCTTAAATTATTGGATGTATAAGCATCAACGTTGATACTACAACGTAAAACTTGCTTTCAATGATGTGTTTATACTAAAGGTCCAAAAAACTAACATGAGTTATAATAGACAAGGGGGAAAATACCAATATAAGTTGTAACTCTATGCTGTGTACTGAGTTAACTGCACACGCACTTTACCTCATTTCAGTCTGAAGCAACCCTATTAAGGTTGATGTTATGAGTCACGTTTTAGAGAGGAGCAAACTGAGGCTTAGAGAGAATAACTTGCCCAAGGTCACAGAGCTGGCCAGGATGGAGCTGGGATTCAAATACCCATGGGATGGCAAACAAACCCAGCCAGTGACCTTGGGATTCATGGTGACAAAGCCTCCTCCTACTGTTGGGCATTAGGATTAGGTTTGGATGAAGGAAGAAGGCTATAACTGATAACAGCCAAAAGAAACCTCTTCCCACTTTACTATCACAAGGAATTACATTTTAGTGGTATGTTAACACCCAAAATATGTGCCGCACCCATCAGAAAAGAGCCCCAGGGAAAACAAGAGGAAGGCACATTAGTAGTTGGAGGGGTGGAGTAGCTTCTTGGGGTGTGGGTGGAAGTGGCCAGCTCTCATTCCACTTTTCAGGTATGAGCTGAGACAGTCCCTAAGAATTCTGGAAAAGTAGAGGCAATACTGGCTTAGATTAGCTAGAATCAGAGGATTTAGGAACACACCTGTCCCCTAGCCCAGTCAAGACCAAACAAAATGGCTAACATAAGATGTGCCCTGCAACGTTAGCCTCTCCTTCAGGTGTACTCTGGAGCTCAATCATCCCCCGCCCTTCCCACAGTACCCTCACTCCAGACCAGTGGTCCTCAGGCAGCATTATGCCCTGGACTCCTCTCCTTCTATGATGAACTGCCCGTCCAGATTGTAGGCAGTCTGTGTACACCTTCCGGCCATAAGCAAGAGATGCTGAATCCCATACTCATTGTTCCTGTGGATTCTGTGCAAGATAACATGCTATCAAGTGGTGATGGGCTGACATGGATCAGAATAAGGGAAAGGCAGGCAAATCTCTGGGCTGAAGTACCACTCAGCCCCTCAAGTAAGGACTTGTCCAGCTGGTGAGGAGTGTGTTAGCTCAAGACGTCCAGCTGTGATCTTCTGTGATCTTCATCAGACACTGGCTCGGTTTTCAAGTCAAGGTCATGCTGGGGCAATTTCTGGTCAATAGTGAGCATGATGGGATGGGGCAAAGAGCAGGACCCCCCAAGATTGGCCACTTTGGCCTGAAGATTATTTTGACTTAAAAAACAATCAAAACTCCGCAGATTCAGGAAAAGCTCTTTTACCTCCTCCACAACTGCCTAAAAAGAATTTAGATAGACGACCTGCTCCAGGAAGAGAGCCATCAGCAAGGCCTAGCCAGAGAACCTAGCAAGCCTTGTTTGATCAAAGCCTCTATGTCTCATTGTTTCTGAGTGGCCCAGCAAGCATCTGTTTACCAAACATTTACTGTTTTTCATCTTTCTGTGAATTGCATTCCCTACTTGCGAAATCCCAGACACTTACATCTCCTTCTCCTTAGTTCAGAATGACATATATACCTCATTTTGTGTCTTTGGAATGTCCATGTCTGTGTGGATTCCTGGTATGCTATTAAATTTGATTTTCTCCGATTAATCTGCCTCATGTCAATTTGATTCTTAGTCCAGCCAGAAGGACCTTGAGACAGGATATGCTTGCTACCTGACAATGAGGAGATGAGTTCTGGCCATTTCTACCCAGTGGGGGACTTCCCTGGGCACACTTTGCCTTAGAGCTCCCTGTTGGGTTCATGGACTTTGTCAGGTGGGCAGCATGGTGTGCGGCTCCCCTGCCTGAGCCTGCTTCCTCTCATTTTCTCTCATAGGTGTTATCCCTACAGACATTTTGCACTCTTAGCTCTAACTCAGCATCTGCTTCCTGGAGAACTCAATGTGAGTGAAGGCAATATAATGAGATTAACAAACTATTTCCCCAGAAGGAGATGATGGGAAATAACAGGAGCCAAACAAGGTCTGTTAGGGATGGGTAGGACTCAGCTAATCTGGATATAGAAGCAGCCAGCAGAGCATTCTTGAGAAGTCAAGCTGGATCAACAGCATTCACAAAGATTTCCTTTAAACTTGTTGGCTGGTAGCGGGAAAAACCAAAGGGCAAACGGCTCCTGCTGCAAAGGAGCTCCTTTGGATTAGGACTCTCTTTACTCATTACCTGAACAACTTCACCAAAATTCACCCCAGTATCAAGTATTTGGAGCAAGATTATGCTTGGTTCAGGTGTCAGCACGGCCACTCAGGCCTGTGGGCAGGACACTTAACCTCCGAGACTAATCCCTCAGCCCCATGCACCTATGGGGTCATGGGGAGGACTGAAGAGGATAGAGGACTAAGCAGGCTGGTTTCCTGCTTAGCACATAATAAATGCCAATGTTAGCTCTCTTCCCTCTCAGAAATTTGCTAGGTAATCATAGGTCAACCAGTTAGACTCGTTTGCTGCTATTGTCCAGTATGAAATCCCGGATAGGCAAACTCACAGAGAAGAGCAGTCAAAGCCAATTCTGTGGTCTGAATGGAGCAGAGAGAACCATAGTCAATTCAGGGAAAAGGAGTATCTAGAAAAATCAAATTCACAGCGACACGCAGAGAGTCAGAATGATTCTAAAACCAAAGATCTGAAAAGGCAGGGCAAATGTGCCTTAGACACAGAGCTCTCACAGAGAGGCATTTTGAGGGCCTCGTGGACCTCTGTCATTCCACTGAGGATGGGTGTGTGCGCTGTGGTGGATCAGGCTAGTATAGGAAATCAGCACCGACTAGGGCCAACTGCAGGCCATATTCTCTGCCAGAGAGGGATGAGACACATGTCTTTCAAAACACAGGCCTCTTGTTTTGCTTCCATGTGTCCATCTGGTTAGGGTCAGCCTCCCAACTCCCAGAGCAATTGCAAGCTTTCTGGCCTGACCTGAACTCTGAAGATGGTCCCAGAGGTCCTGGAACTGCCCCAGGACTCAGGGTGGAGCCTGGGAGGTTACCCATCTCAACCGAGCTGTGAGACGAGCTGACCCCTAATACTTTGTAAAAATATGTGGGCTGCTCACACTGACACAGGCAACTGCCACAATCAAATCAGATGCACGTGTATGCGAGGAGACACTGCCTCCCTCAGCATCCACTCCTCCCTGACGTACCTTTCTGCCATTTGTCACAGATATCTGGGCAACAACCCTCTCGTTTCATTCAGCTACCTCCTTTAAAAGGGCTTCTTTGACTTTTCTGAGGTAAGGATTTCAAAAGCCCAATTGTTTTAATATTAAATGATTCAACATATTACAATGCCATTAGACAGTGAACATTATGAAATTTTTTTTTTATGAAATTTTTTAAGTGTCTAGAGAGGGTCGCTATAGACACATGGTTTCAACTCTAGGGGAAAACACTCCCAGCATGAATAGCCGGCTCCTCTGTTTTCATATGAGGTGCAAACAGGTGCGGGTATTTGAGTCACAAGCATGTTTTAGAATATTAGGAACTCACTTTGTTACCAAGTGTTCTCAACAGGAAATAGCTGGCAGACGGCACACACTAAACTTGGAACCCTCCAACTTAGAGCAAGCGGAAAACATCCAAAAACAAAATCAGAGCCATGGGCTGCCTGGAAAAACAAACACCCCAAAAAGTTATTTCTTGAACTGCACACCAGGAAGAGTGTAATCTGTAAGAATCTGGAAGCAAGAGAAACAAAAGCATTGACCAAAGGACCTTCTCGAATCTCTGGGGGGGGGAACCATGAGAGTTTTCCAATGTGGCATTGTTCCGCTTACACTCAAACATTTCTCACAGATAAAGGGCTATCTTAACTTGTTTTGGCTTCCCAAAGTGAAGAGCAAACCACAGATTGGAGCTTTCTGAGGATGGCAGTGGTCCCAAGTCAGGTCGTCAGGGCACTCAATTCACCAGATACTTAAAGAGCTCCATGTGGGGCTCTGGGAAGACCCAGAACACCCTATTGTCAGAGAACACGGCAACTCTCAATAACTAGGATATTTTTTTTTTTTCTGTTGTTAACACCATACCTCTTTAGCTCTCGTCAGAGATTTCCTCCTCAAGAGACCGTAGTCTTTTAAAATTTGCTTTTATGGTCTACTGAGAGCATCAACGTGAGATTTGTTTACCCTCCCTGTCCAACTTCCTCAAAGGATTTACATATTGGCATCACCTGTTCTCACAAGGGCCCCATCCCAGTACTTTGGCTTTGGGCAAAAGGATATGCTCTCTTTGATGACTGAAGGGAATGAAAAAGCTAAGTCTGACAAAACAGATCTGTGGAAAATTTCAATATTGCTGTTTCCTCAAGAACTGAAAAGGAGTGATTTTTAATTTATCAGGCAGAAAGCTTATAAGGCCCAATTTTACTCGAAATAACTTCAAAACATATAAGTGAATACGTTGCAAAGTCCAAAGGGGCCTCTCACAGGCTCTTTCAAATGGCTTAAGTTCCACATCCAAAGTCTACAGACCTGGTCTAAAGAAAACGTCTGGTTTTTAAAATTGTGATGTCCCAATTCTCTCTCTCCCTGGGGCAGAGGTGAGGGATAGAAGAAAAGGAAAAAAGCAACTGAGAGGAAGAACAAATGAGAAAAGTGAGTGTTCAGATTTTATTCTTTTCTTAAATTCCAACAGGGCCGACTAATGAAGCTGTATTTAAAATGCCCCGCTTTGGATTTCAACACAACGCGAAGACACCCCTCAGACAACACTGAATCCAACCATAAATAACTCTTCAGCTTCCACAGATGAATGTGAAGGCTGAAGAGAAAAAATACACAACTACTCCCCCAACCCCAGCTCCCACAAGGGGAGCTCCTGTGAAGCATTCACTAGCAGACCCAGAAGGGAGTCTGTCTTGTGCCAAGGAACAGATTTTCTCTGATAATTAAGGAGATGATATAAAGAGAATAAGGTTCAAAATACTGAGTGCAGGCATGATGGCTCAGTGCTGACAAAACAGTGAATTACGCAGTTGATTTCTGCCCTCACAGGTTTCAGTCAACCTATAATTAATGTTATAAATTAATGTGTCAATTTTCTAATTAATTCTATAAATATATTATGATAGTATATTATGAATTAATTATAGACATATTATTGACATAGTATCATTGACATAATTGACATTATATAATATGCTATATTATTAACATCATGTATTATAATAAACTATATATTGCATATATTAATGCTATATTATTTATATTATAATAAATTATATTAACATATTATAGAAACAGAATTTTATATAACAAAATGATATAAAAAGTGGACACTAATAAAATTTATTGGCACTAGGTAAAAATTTAATAATATTGATACATAAAATAATAAAAAGATATGTGAATTTATATTCTATAAATTTTAAAATATTAATTATGTGAAAAATGTTCCAACAGAAGCACAGGTTACTTCAGTAAAGCTGTGCTTCTAAAAGAGGGACTGGCCTGCTTTGGGGTGGATGCGGACAGGGCAAGTTTACCTCAGGAAATACCAGGAGCCTGAGGTCCAGTAGAAGTTGGGAGGAGCCAAAGCATGGGGTCTAGATTGAGGAGAGAAGGTCCAGGCAAGAATTAAGACCCTGTTTAAGGCCCTGTGTCAGAATCTGACTATGAATTCTAATTCCCCCAAAACAAGTTATCTCCCCCTCAAACTGGAGATACAGTAGTAGAAAGACTCTGGGTTGAATAGTTTCCTCCTCCCACAACCAAATTCACGTTTACCTAGAATCTCAGAATGTGAGATTACTTGGAAATAGGGTCTTTGGGCAGCCCAGAGGGCTCAGTGGTTTAGCGCCACCTTCAGCCCAGGGCCTGATCCTGAAGACCCGGGATCAAGTCCCATATTGGGCTCCCTGCATGGAGCCTGCTTCTCCCTCTGCCTGTGTCTCTGCCTCTGTATGTGTGTGTCTCTCATGAATAAATAAATAAAATCTTAAACAAACAAACAAAAAAAGAAATAGGGTCTTTGCACACGTAATTACTTAAGGATCCAGACAAAACCACAGGGGATCAGGATGGACTCTGAATCCAATGACAGTGTCCTTATAAGAGACAGAAGAGAACATACAGAAACCCAGAGAAGGTGGTGGTGTGCGTTTGGAAGTAGAGATTGGAGCAATGCATGTAAAGGCCAAGAAATGTCAGTGATTTCCTGCAAAGATGGAAGCTGAGAGATATGCATGAGATGCTTCCTCCCTCAGAGCCTCCAGAAGGAACGACCTCTGTGGACAACCTGATTTTGGACTGCTAACCTCCAGAACCATGAGAAAAGACATTTCTGCTGTTGTAAGCCACATTGCATTTGTGGTACTCTTTAATGTTAGTCCTACGAAATGAATACAGCCTCCTTACACCCTCTGCAGCTTTTCCAAGACTTTTGGACTCTTGAACTTCTTTCACAATAAGGTGAAATCTTGTAAAATCTTTAAGACCTGCTTACAATGATTTCATCATGTTTTTCATGGTTATACAACTAAGTAATTTTAAATAAATTTATTAGACATGCTATTAAAGTGCTTTAAAACCCCTTTTCATACAATCTTTAAAAATATCAAGATGTAAAAAAAAAAAAAAATATCAAGATGTAGGGAAGACTGGTGGCTCATCTGGTTGAGCATCCCACTCTTGATTTAGGCTCAGGTCATTCAGGGTCATGGGGTTGAGTCCCACATTGGGCTCTGCGCTCAGCATGTAGTTTGCTTGGGATTCTTTCCCTCTCCCTGTGCCCCTCCCCTTATCCAAGTGTGTGCTCTAAAATAAACAAAATCTTCTTAAAAAGTCAAGATATATTTCCCCGTTTCCCAAATAATGCAGCTGTTTACTTCAGATTAATCTTTAAGAACAAAGAGGATTTACTGACTCAAATAATACACATCATTTAAAAATATTTTTTATTTTTATTAAGATTTTATTTATTTATTTAAGAGTGAGAGAGAAAAAGCACGAGCAGGGGGAGGGGCATTGGGAGAGGGAGAAGCAGACTCTCTGCTGAGCAGGAAGCCCAACATGGTGCTTGATCCAGGACACTGAGATCATGACCTGAGCTGAAGTTGGACATTTATCCAACTGAGCCACCCAGACACTTCCATTTTAAAATACTTAAAATATGTATTTTAAAATACAGAGAAACATTACCTATGTGGTACTTTTGGCATCAATAATAGGAAAAGCAATACTCTGTTAATTCTTGGATTTTTAGAGTTTTTGCATTTGAATAGCATAAAATGTCTTGGCTTATTTTAAAAATTATTACGTTTGCTATTTAGATGACAAGATGAAAGAGATTTCCAGCTGCAACTTGTAAATCATTTTTCTGATAAACAGCAGCAACGTTGGTTAGAGCAAGAGACAGAGGTTATGTATGCATTTTGATCAGGCAATGGAACCTAAAGATCTGGTGAAGACCATGGTCAGGAGAATCATCACAGTTACATTCCTCATTAATTTGAATCATCAGTGCCCCTATCTTCCTGGTCTTTTATGACTTTTTAAAGAGGCATAGCAACAAAGATATTACCAAGCAGGGGAAATGATTTAGGACCATACAATGGGCAAAACCACTAGGGTGGCTAAAGCTGATCATCTATCTATGAGATGAAGTCATCTGGGTATCTGAGTCACAAAACACCAACTATTTTCCCATTCAGTATCTGCCTCTGAGATTCTTAAACCATGTTGGAGGGAACATGTTTAAGCAATTATTTTACTTTCCGATTTTCAGCAAGACAACTGAAGTTGATTCCGTGATCACTCTTAACAATATGACCTCAGTAACGCCACTGCCGATTCTTGGTAACTTCCCAGTCATAGGTTTGTAATGTGTGACCTCCTGCCCGAGGGTGGGGTCTTGTGGTACAGTGAGCTTCAGAGAGCTCAAACCACTGAGTGGTGATTTCCCCCTGGGTCAGAGCCAACAGGCATTAACTGCTGTCATTCCAGCTTCTCTCCTCACTAAGCATGCTTCAGAAGGTATTTAAAAAGCAAACAAACCCAATAAAGATGTCAACATGTATTATCCATGTTTCCCACAGGTTTCTAAAGGACCCTAAACTTTGGAAGGGGTTCGGTTTCCTGTGTCCTTTCCCTTCGGCATCTGACAGGTTATCAGAACATATGTTTTAACTTGGCAGCAGCTCCTTCCTTTTCTTGTAGCACGAGAAATGGACTGCCATCTTGTCAGCGAAGCATGGACAGGCATGTTACATAATAGCATTAAAGACTTGAGTCATTTGCATTGCTCAGACCTCACCTAAAAGTTCTTGTGAAGAGAGGGTCCCCAGTCACATTTGCTTTCAAACATGCTCACATTTCTAGTGGGTGCCTTCATCTCACAGGGCTATTTTCCCTTCCTTATCCAATAAAGTTTGAATTTGCTTTACTTGCCACCTTCTAGGGAGGGGAGAGTGGGAGGAAAGGTCAAGAGAATTGTGTCAGGCAAAGTGTATCAGTGGAGGGATAAAAGACCAATCAGAACTACTGGGGTTACACATCAGACACTCACTGCTATCATTAATACTACCCTACTTTGGTATAACTACATCTTACAAAAGTCAGTAGTAGTCATACTATCATCATCACTATCTGACCACTTCACACTTGTGAGGTGTGTAAGGAAGATGTGGCTATCACTAGTCTATATTTAGGGTGATGGAGCTTCATTGAGCCCATCTGGACTCCTGGTCCAGAGCACCTTCCTCCTTCTGTACAGAGGGAAAGAGATGGAAAAGCTGCTGTTTTAGGAACTGGTTGGACTGTGGTTGGGAAGATCTTCCAGAATTCTCCGATGCCACAGAGATAATGTGATGTTCACTTGGGAATGGTCTGGGTTAGACCTAACAGCCTATTGTACAGAATGCAGGTTTTGAAGCCTGGCAGACCTGAGTTTGAATCCAGATTCTATCACTTGCCAGTTGTATGACCTCGAAATGAATTATGTTTTTTTCTTTTTTTGCCTCAGTTTCCTCATCCGAAATGGGTTGCTTTGAGAATTAAATATTTAGATATAAAGCATGATGCATACAAGTGCAATACCTGAAAAATGTTCACAATGACTATATCCAAGCCCCTGGACTACATGTGCAGACAAGTCAACTAACTACACATGAAAATCTCCATTGGTGAAGGGGAAGAATGAAAACCCACATGATGAAGTTGAAAATGTTGGGGAAGCAGACATCAGCCCCAAGGCTCTGCCCTACATACTCAGAGAAAGTCAGCTCTACTATAGCCCCACAAGCAAGCTAACTTTCTTATCTGACATTCTAAAGTATCACGTGTGAATCAGCCCAAATTCAGAGTATAGGCTCAGCTAGAAAGACACTTGTTTCAAAGGAGCATGAGGACAGGGAAAATTTCCAGAGATGTCTGTCTTCCACTGTTGGGCTCCTTGACTCCTCTCTTCTCAACCCCTTGAGAAGCAGGTCCCTCAGCAGTTCCACAGAACACAGGTCTTAGACATCCTCCAATGCCCCACCCTTGGGTTGATTACATTTAACTTGGCATTTGATGATAAAAAACCTCCTCAAATTGCTACCCAGTTGTTTTTATGAGCTTGTCATGCTGATTGACAAGACCATGTACAGCTTAAAGCAGGTTCATGGCTCTTTTCCAACCTCTCATCCCTGTCTCTCTTCTGTTCTTGCCTAGAGTGTAATGTATTCCCAAGCACACTGTAAGCCAACAGTCACAATGCATTTAATAATAGAATTGAATCCTTACCCCTCAGCATTGAGAAGTAATGTGAAGTGGTAGAAAGCAGCATTCAGAGTATCAATAATAAGGTGAGGATTTTCAAAACATGAGAGAATTTTACATAAAAATATTTAGACACAGAGCTACATTTTTTGAAACATGAATCACTGCAAGTGAGGAAGGGGTTTAGAAATAGTAGTAGCTACTATACTTGATAAGCATGTGCCATGGTCTGCACACTGTGGTCAGCACATTGAGAAAATGACACAGTTTGTGAACATGGTCTTGCAAAAACTTATATGGTGCAGAGGTATAGTAAGATGTGAAAGTCACTCCTTCATATCACCCTCAAAACCATTCTTATAACTTTCACCTTTTATCCATAAGTTTGGTGTGTCTTCTTTATGAATTCTTGTATTTATGGTTTTACTTATGAGGCTTTCCCCTCACCCCCAGATAATATTCTATTTTCTCCTAATATTTTCACAGGTTTCATTTTTATGTTTAGCTTTTTATCTCATCTGGAATTTATTCATTTATTTTAAGGCAGGACTTAGCGTCATAGTCTCCTGTAAAAGTTTTAGCTAATTATTGCAATAAAATCCATGAAGCCAACTGTTACTTGTCTTCTAGTTTTGAAGTGTCTCCTTTTCATACACCGAGTTTCCTGACATATATGGGCCTGTCTGGAATTCCTTACTTTGTTCCACTGATCTATTTGGCTATTCCTGTACCATACTGTTTGGATTACTATAGGTTTAAAGTATAGTTTGCTCTCTGGTGAGAGAGCCCACATCCTTCCTCACTGTTCTTATTTTTCCAAAAATTCTCTTAGCTATTCACTTACTTCTCTCCCTTCCAGATGAATTCAAGCTCATTTGTTCAAGTTCCAAAATAATTCTTTTCAGATTTTGATGGAAATTGCATTTAGTTATAGATAGGAAAGGAAGGCAGCAGCATCTAGTATCCTTAAAGGATTGTCTGTAGAGCTGTACGTTCAAGAACCATGATTATAGCTACAGAATCTGAATAGTTGTTCTTTAGTTAAGGATGTGATAAGCTAAGATCGCCCCCGTTAAAAAACAGACAACAAATTCACCCCAGCCAGCCCTAGCTTAGAATCTTTAAAGTAAATATCCATGCTGTAATCAGCATCCCACAAGTTTTCAATTGAGGTTATGAAATCCAAGAAGGTTTTCTTTAAAAGTTATTTTTACCAAATTATAAATCAAAGGTATACAGAGGTTACGAATTCAGACGTTCCCATCACATAATTATTTCAAATCGCTCTCCCTTCTCCATTCTAACCTGAATTTCAGAGTGCAGTTTTTATGATATACTATATCTCCTGGCAGAGATATCTCAAAATTATTACCATAGACATTTAGTGGAACAAGTCCAATTTTAAACTGAAAACAGTACTTTAAAAGAGATTTTTTAATTCTGGCATCCCTGTTTATATAATAATTACAATTCAATAATAAGTCATAGTATTAAAACAGTGACAGATTTCCTTTAGAGAAGGTGAAACAGATTTTTCCTTAAAAATATATATAAAAAAAAAGCAAACGAAAACCAAAAATAAGAAGGGTTCAAACTGGTTTCGAAGTGTAATAAGAGATAGAAATAAGATCTCTATTTAAAATAGACAAAAATCGAGTACTGATGCTTGTGGGCAAAGAAAAAGAAAACATACATACTCTGTGTAGTCTAGTTTTCATATTTTTTCCATGCTTCAGGAGGTAGCATAAAGATAACAATCTAGCATGACTGAAGGGCAGAGATCACACGCGAGAGCAACAATTTCTCTGTTCGGTAGACTGCATTTGGCCAGGAGAGAAGGGCCACAAACCTCTCTTTCATGAGACATTGCAAAGACCTTGCTCTGATGTAACAACACATTCAAGGAGTGAACAGATAAACGGACTGTGGCACATGTGTACGCTGGAAGGTTACCCACAGTGGAAAGGAAGGTCACTGATACACGTAACAATTATGGATGACGCTCAAATGCATTATGCTAAATGGTTACCTGCTGTAGGATTCCACTTATGTGGCATTCTGGAAAAGGCAAAACAATAGGGACAGGGAACACATAAGCGATTGCCAGAAGCTGGGGGTGATGAGTGGGTTTGACCATAGGGGGGTACTTCCTAGGGGGAATGGAAGGGTTCTCCCTCTTGACTGAGGTGGTGATTTACATGACTTGTGTTTGTCAGAACTGATAAGACCGGGACAACTGGAAAGTTTGTTTCTTATGTTAGCATGATGTCTCAGCATTTAAGTATATTGCATTTAATCCTGTCTTCTGGAATTAGGTAAAATCCATTATGCTAAAAAGTGTAAGCAAATTCTATCTCAATAAACTTGACTTAATAATAATAAAGAAGAGGGGTGCCTGAGTGGTTCAGTCTTGTAAAATTAAGCCCTGTGTTGGGCTTTGCTCTCAGCAGTGTCTGCTTGAAATTCTCTCTCTCCCTCTGCCTCACATTGTTTGTGTGTAAGAAAGAAAGAAAAAAAAAGAAAAAGAAAGAAAGAAAGAAAGAAAGAAAGAAAGAAAGAAAGAAGAGACTTTTGCAAACCAAACTCTACTTTCTTCTTTTTTTTTAAAGATTTATTTATTTATTTATGATAGACATAGAGAGAGAGAGAGAGAGAGAGGCAGAGACACAGGAGGAGGGAGAAGCAGGCTCCATGCCGGGAGCCCGACGTGGGACTCGATCCAGGGACTCCAGGATTGCGCCCTGGGCCAAAGGCAGGCGCTAAACCGCTGAGCCACCCAGGGATCCCCCAAACTCTATCTTCTGAAGATGATACCATCTTCTGTTCATCAATAGCATGTTAACTATTTACTTCTGTAGGAAGGATCCATTTAGTGCAGTAAAAGTGTGTAATGGGATCTTCTTGCTGGCTTGTGCCCTTCATTTTTCCAGCATCTAGAACTTACCTTCTGAGTCCACAGAGCAATGTGGAATTTCTCTCAAGTGACTCAGGTTAGGTAAGGATGGTGGTCCTAGGCTCCTGGGCCAGAATCTGATCCTATCTACAAGTTTCCATGGATAGTCAACTTAATCTCATAACAGAACCAAATAAAGACATTTCAACATTTGCATTAGAAGGATACTGCCCAAAAGGAGGTGATAATCCTCTTCTAGAGAGGATTGCACATAGAGGGTTTGATTCAGTTCAGGCACAAAAAATGGCAATCTTGGGGCATCTGGGTGGCTCAGTGGTTGAGCATCTGCCTTTGGCTCAGGGTGTGATCCTGGGATCGAGTCCTGCATCAAGCTCCCCACAGGGATCCTGCTTCTCCCTCTGCCTATGTCTCTGCCTGTGTGTCTCTCGTGAATAAATAAATAAAATCTTTTTTTTTTTTAAAGTGGCAATCCTGTCTTATAATGAGCAGCTGAAGAGACTAAGGATGCTTATCCTGGAGAAAGAAGATAATAGGACGGGGGTGTAGGAGGAATATAATGGTTTTATACACAAATATATGAATGGTTATATGAGGAAAGGGGTAGACCATTCAAGGTGTCACAGCTTATAGGATTAGTACCCATAAGAAAAAGATAAAGGATGAAAGATATTTGGCTTTAAGAAATAACGTTTTAAACACGTAGGGTAATCCCATGATGGAGTGGCTGCCTTTGGAGGCAGGGAAGCTGTAGGCAGGGTTTGGGATTTGGTAGTCAGCTGAGTGAAAGGGCTTCCACGAAGAGAGGAGACCAGCAGTAAGCCAGTCACATTGAGCTTGGTGGTTTACCAACTTTGCCAGTACCTGAAAGAGAACAGGGCATCTGGGAAAGGCAGTGAAGGATAGGAAAGGCAGGGGAAGAAAAAGATATGGAAAGGAGATGGGGAAGGAGGAGAGAAACTCTCTAGCTCATTTTGCCTGATGATCCGGAGGCTACCTATCTGTCATTGGATCAGCCTTTGGATTTGGATTTGGAGAAGCACTGTTACATGAAGGGTAGTGGGGAAGGGACGTTTGTTATCTGCCCCCACTCCCAGGAACCAGCCCACAGGCACATGACTTAGATTTGGCCCACTGGAGGCTCTTGTGTGGCACTCTGGATCATGCGGAAATGATGCTAGGACACAGGAACAGATCAAGGCTGGTCACGAGAGTCTAGTAATTGTAGTGGCAGCAGTAGTGGTATCCTAAGTAGGCTGCTCCTGTGCCATACCTTGGGTGTGTTTCTTGGCTACTTGGTTCTTGCCCATTCTCTTGAGCCCAGACCTCAACGCTTCTACTGTCTTCTGTAAGCTACCCAACATTCTGTCACTAAATTTCTTTTCTGCTTAAATGAGCCAGAATTGGTTTCTATTACTTGCAACCTCAAAATTCTGTTAGAATCACACAAATTGGGTACTTAAGAGCTATTTTAAAGGGATGCCTGTGTGGCTCAGTTGGTTAAACATCTGCCTTTGGCTCAGGTCATGATCCCAGAGTCCTGGGATCAAGTCCCACCCTCGAGCTCCTTGCTCAGTGGGGAGCCTGCTTCTCCCTCTACCTGCTGCTTCCCCTACTTGTGCTCTCTCTCGGATAAATAAATAAAATCTTTAAAGAAAGAGCTATTTCACATTACTCTTATGTCATATATGAGGGTGAAAGTCTTTAAAAATTTTCATGGCTGGCTCCTATTATTGGTTGTATTTAGAGAGCTTAAGAAAAAAAATCAGGATCTCTACCTTTACCACTACCCCTAATTGTTTCCAAGGTCTGAAATACTAAATCAGGGCCTGGGGATGGCTGAGTAGAAGCCAGCATGTTTTTTCCCCTCTAAAATTTTCTGGGTAATTCTAATGCCGATTCTCAGGAGCCTGGCATTTGGGTTTCTAAGTAAATGAAAGTGAGTTGAGCCATTAAATAATTTGTCTGGTTTACTAAAGTCTCTTCAATCTCCTCTGTATTAGGCCAAATCTGACCAATCTACGAGAGTCAACAGGGTCAATCTCAACTCCCACTCTTCTTGTTAGTGTATACCTCTCTCCATAAACCCACAAAAACCTGCTTCACCCCTGAGCCTCTACTCTGGACTTTCACTCTCTGGGAGGGCACTTCCCATTCTCCCTGCCTACACAGATCCTCCTTTGGCATCAACGTCCATTTAAGAATGGCTTCTTTCATGCACTCTTTCCCATTCATTCCAACCTAGGATTTTTTTTTTCTTTGCAAAGTTACATAATTTTGGAGCTGGAAGCCTCCTCTAGTTAAGTGCATGCCATCTGTGTCATGTCTTTACTCACATCTTCCTTTCTTAGAACTAATTTGTTACATGTAATTTCAGTTTTTATTGTCTTTATACCAATAAACCAATAAATTGTCTTTATCTCTCCAAGTCCTTAAGTTTTCTTTCAGCAACTCTATGGAAACATTGCTGGTGCTTAATATCACTAAGGTTACTTTACCACACACTGAGTTCCCTCATTCCCAAGCAGTGTTATTTCTTGGGCAGAAAAGTAAAGCTTAATCCATTCTAGGGATCTCCCTCTGTTGGAACAGTTGCAGACATTTTTACAGATACTAAAATCTGTCTGGTTCTTAATCTAGTCTGGAACACAAGGTCAAAAACCCTGCCATTCTCAAAATGACAAATCTTGAAGTGTTTTCACCACCCAGAGCAGTAGGAGAGGCATGAAAGACAGTCCCCGCCTTTACGCAGACAGAAAAACATCCTGGGACTTACATGTACCAACTTGCTCCCCTAACAATTCCTGGCTCTGGAGTACAGCTGGAAAGTGGCCGTTGATGGGTAGAGGGTATGAAATGATTCACTAAAGGGCCATAGAGAGGCTTTATTCAGGAAATTCAGAAGTGGTAGATTTCTATGGGAATCCTGATCTTCCTCCCAACCTTCTCCCCAAAGTAAGCCTTTCACTGGGTTATAATAGAATAAAGTATTTCTCTACCCAGAGTGATTCTATTTGGGGCCAGTAAGCAGAAATGTAACATGTAATAATATCAGTGGCCACCTTAAGATGATATAATGCTTTTCTCCCCCAAAGCCCTTCACATACAGTTTTGTTTGATTTGCACAAGTTTGTAAAGGAGGTAGGTAGTGAGACAGAATTATCCTCATTTTACAGATGGAGAATTTGAGGTTTTGGAGGCTGAAGTGATCTAATGAAGAGGTGGGGCCCCCTGGGTGCTCTGGGGGCCTCAATCTGTCAACTGGATGCAACAGGATGGTGGATGTCACTGACATTTTAGTGCTAGAACTGGGGACAATATTTTGGTGAAATTTGGTCTGGCGCCTTATACGTATGGGCATTATTGTTCCTCTATAGAGACACCCCAGGAATAAGGCCCTTGAGGCTTAGAGTAAGTGGCTCTAGTCAAGGAGCAGAGAATCTGTATTGGGCATGGTCTACACACATCAACCCAGATGGCACCCCTCTCCCGATTCTGGGCAGCTGGTTCATCTCCAAAGCCTCAGCTTTCTCATTGATAAAATGAGGCTCTGAATTTGGGACAACAGGTCTATGGCAGTGGTTTCAAGCTTGGCTGATTAGAAGAATAATCTGGGGAGCCTTTTATCCAAAGAAGAAAAAAAAATCGCTTTGTAAGACAACACACATTGATTACATACAAGAACTTAAGCAAACAGGAAAAGTATCCATAAGAAATAAAAGAGATTTCCAATCACCCTCATCCATTGCTGACAGGACAGCACTGACACAAAAACATTCTGAAACAGGTGGCCACCATTTGAGGGATTCCTCTACTCCTGCAGAATGTTTTACAAGTACAACTCTAGACTCTCACTCAGAATGGAGATTGGGGCTCAGTAATCTGTATTTTATAAAAATGCCTTGTGTGACATAGCCGGAATGACGGGCTGGCTTTTGGGAACCAGAATATTGACGGTAACTAGGGAGTCTTATTGCAGAGACTGGAATAAAACAACACATTTTTTTAGGGAGCAGTCTTCTGGTCAGGAAGGGTCATCTGTATTTCCTCAAAACTGGGATCACCACTTTTGGGGCTACAGGGGATTGGCCCTGAAAGTAGAAATAATAAGAGAGTTAAAAGAAAAAAAAAAAGGGATCCCTGGGTGGCGCAGCGGTTTGGCGCCTGCCTTTGGCCCAGGGCGTGATCCTGGAGACCCAGGATCGAATCCCATGTCGGGCTCCCGGTGCATGGGGCCTGCTTCTCCCTCTGCCTGTGTCTCTGCCTCTCTCTCTCTGTGTGACTATCATAAATAAAAAAAAAAAAAAAAAAAAAAAAATTAAAAGAAAAAAAAAAAAAAGGAAGAGAGTAGAAACATTAGGAGTCTCCTTGTAATGGCTGTGCACCTATGCTGTCCCACCTGCCGCATCCACACACGCACCCTTCCTCAGAGATGATCCAAGAATGGGTGTGGGGGGTGCAGAGATGGTCGCAGGCAGGCAGGGCCCAGAAATATGGAAGCTGAAGCAGAATAGCTGAGGGGCCACTATACTGGAACCGGGTGAGGGAAGGAGTAGACTTAAGGAAAACTAGTCAAGGCGAGCCCCAAAGCTGAGGGAATCTTGGTATGATTATTCAGCTCTATACATGAGGGAGAACATGGAATCTAGGTACCTGGAACATTCCTTAAGACTTACTTCATATGAAGTCCTCATGTTGCCTCTCTTCTGGGAACATAGGGCTAAGATGGCAGAAACAAGTGACAAAGATGGCAGCACCGTATTTGGTGACTGCAAGGCTCCTTTCTTCACTAGGAGTTAATGGGTTTTGGATGCCCATGTCTGGGGAGTCTGATTAGCAGGAGTCAGTCTCCAGGCAGCTGATAACCTCTGGAACATGGACAAAATTGGATTTCCAGACCTCAGTGGCCACTCTGTGAAGCCACCAGCAAGCTACATGATGTGCATGGTTTGACCGAGGTCAGCAGGTCAGCAGCACCTGCAGAAAAGGGCAGGTCAGGACTGGGGGTCCTGGGTTATTAAAGAAAATTGCTTGGGTCATGGAGGCCAGTGATCTTTTCCCCTTCATACTCTGCCAAAGGACCTTTCTCTAATTTGCAAACATCTATGAAAATCTTACAAAGATACACGACTTGCATCATCTAATTACACACGTAACAAATCACCCTTCGGGAAGGAAGAAGGCCATAGGCAATGCTCCTGGGGCAGAGCAGGAGGTCAAATCGCACACACAGGATGGGATGGGAATCCTGCCCTCTTCAGGCAGCTGCAGCACTGTCCCCGGGTCACCTGGCACACACCAGCTCCAAGGGCTCGGGAGACGGCCCCTCACAGGCACTGGCTGCCCCAGCTTCCCAGACAAGGCATCCCATGATAGAAACATGTGAGACACACACATCTGCTACGATGCCCTTTACCTTGGCGGCCTCTCCCAGGCCTGAGCCTCCACCACGTTCACTTGCCAGCCCAGCAGCTACTCTGGGCTCTGAAAGACTGAATGTAGGATACTTTGAAGCAGGTGAAGTTTGTCTTTTGAGCTTCTCCCACTTTCCCTCTCTTGGGACATCTCTTCCCACAACCAACTGTTATCATAGTTAAGCTATATATTATCTATAATGAAAATTGCTTAAGATGATTACAAGTGAGTTTGGAAAACATGGGCCTTTATTCAGATTGCTGTGGGCTACAGCCTGGCTACTCTGAATTTACTAGAAATGCAGAGACCTCAGCTTCCATCCTGACCCACTGCACAAGAATCTGCATTTTATCCCCAGGTGAATCATAGATTGGAACACACTCTACTGTCCTGGGTTATTATTTTTCTCTTGGTAAATGAAGATCTAAATATCAAATGGTAGCCTTTAAAAGTTAAAGGCAAGCTGGCTGGCTGGCTTTCTTTCTTTCATTTTTATACCACGGGCCTTTCTGGCTATCTGGTAAAATCTCATGATAATATCTTTAAATGCATAAAATATTTAGGATTACAAAGAAAACCAATTATGTTAAAACAGAATACCCTAAATGTTTTTAAATGTATACCATAACCTATGTGCTTCTTAATTAACACATTAAATAAGACTGACAGAT
This sequence comes from Canis lupus dingo, assembly GCF_003254725.2. Taxonomy (NCBI): domain Eukaryota; kingdom Metazoa; phylum Chordata; class Mammalia; order Carnivora; family Canidae; genus Canis; species Canis lupus. The sequence continues at coordinate 75,926,521 of NC_064246.1, forward strand.
GAATGGATAAAGAAGATGTGGTATATATGTACAATGGAATATTACTCAGCCATCAGAAAGGATGAGTACCTACCATTTACATTGACGTGGATGGAACTGGAGGGTTTTGTGCTGAGCGAAATAAGCCAATCAGAGAAAGACAATTGTCATGGTTTCGTTCATATGGAATATAAGAAACAGCACAGAGGGTCAGAGGAAGGGAGGGAAAACTGAGTGGGAAGTCAGGGAGAAAAATCATGAGAGGCTCTTAACTCTAGGAAACAACCTGAGGGTTGTTGGAGGGGAGGTGGGTGAGGGGATGGGGTAATTGGGTGATGGGCATTAAGGAGGGCACGTGATGTGATGAGCACCACATGTTATACACAACTGATGAATTACTGAACTCTACATCTGAAACTAATGAAGCACTATATGTTGGCTGATTGAATTTAAATAAAAAAATGAGATCTAGCAACAGGTTTATCAACGGATATATTTTCAAAGTTGTAATGAGCATGATATTGGAAGATATCTCCTACAGGTAATACGCATCACTGGTGCCAGGTGTGGCGACTGCTCATACTACTGTGCTTTGTTCCCTATATCCATTCACGAAGGATACTAAATTTGAACTAGTTTTAGTGACAACAAATATTTAATTTTCCTCTCTTCCAGGTCCACGGTCCCTCTGAAATCTATTAATAAAATCTAGGTTAAGAGTAAGAGATGCTGGGGTGACTGGGTGGCTCAGTAGTTTAGCGCCGCCTGCAGCCCAGGGCGTGATCCTGGAGACCTGGGATCGAGTCCCACGTTGGGCTCCCTGCATGGAGCCTGCTTCTCCCTCTGCCCGTGCCTCTGCCTCTCTCCCTGTGTCTCTCATGAATAAATAAATAAAATCTTAAAAAAAAAAAAAAGAGTAAGAGATGCTTAGGGATCTTATGCAAAAGGAGGTAGGGAGTTGTGCCCCATATCTGTCTGTCTGTCTCATCTTAGTTTGAGCAAAGCTGGTCAAATCACTTCCTTCTCTGAGAGTGAATTTGCCTTTTTGACTTCTGTCTGCTGGCTTTGATGCAAGTTCCCACCACAGGGTTGAACACTTAGATATTTAAGGAGTACTTTTGATCAAGTTCTTTAGGTTGGGATCCCAAATATTTCTGAAACAGACATGCCAGGCTACATTCTGAATACCATTACACAGAGCAACTAAAAGGATCCTATTTTGCAGGCAGTTGCCTTCTCCATCTGTATAGGTACTTCCATTCGAATATGGATTTAATATAAATTACTGACACTGAGTCCTGAAACATTCTCCGTGCTCTGCCAGAGGGCCTGGGGCAGGCTCCCTGTCTCTTGGATCATAAGCACGGCACCTTTTCAGGGTGGTTTTCTTGCCAAGAATAAGCAACACTTCCCACAGCCATGTCAACTGTGGTTCTCAAAATAAGATCCATTTTCAGAAAAAGCCAAAATCGATTTGTCTCTGAATTTCAAAACTGTACATCCAAGGCATCTACGCCGCTCTGCAGGCCGCTTTCCCCTCACACTAACCAAAGTGCCATGAAAGCAAAATGGAACTGAACACATCAGCCTTGGGGAATTCATCTGACACTCGGTTTGAACTCTCACAGGAAAGTCGCTACTACACAATGAGGCATTTCTCTAACAAACACAAATCATGTGAGCATGTTTGAGCCACATGTTCACAAATGGAAGAAAGACCTCCAAACTCGAGACACAGCCTTACATAAAGATTTTTGCTCGAAAATAGCCATGTCTCCAGGTCCATGTGAGCGTCATGAATTAATTTCTGCTTGCAGCTCCTCTCCCTAATGTACACACACACACACACACACAGGTCACTCACGCTTAGCTTTTCTCTAGCTAGGTTTGCTCATCTGAGAAAGAGTGCTAAACCTTGCTTTTGAACACCCTGTGATGAGTTGTATTACTTTTCCCCACCCATCTTGGTCCAGGGGCTGGTAATCTAGGATGTGGTTATAAGTAAGAAAATAGGCTGAAAGCAGAGGAAACCTCACAGATTTGAGGGTCAACCTGTGGATAATAGGAATCTATCGTGGTATATCACAGTAACACTGCCTTTAAAATTCAGCACTCTATTATTTACGGTCATCGGGCCTAGAAAGGAGACTATTTGCAAGATTTGATATCTTAGCTTTCAGACTGCTCTAGTTTTAGAGAAAACCCAAACCTTTTCTTGGAGGAAAGAACCCCCAGTAAAAAGACTAGAGCTGACGGCAGATTCTCTCCCCACCCTGAAATCCCAATGGCAACAAATGTAATTAATTAAGCCACCAGAATACTGTAGAGATGACTCACGTTCCTCCTAGTGAAAGTTTGAAATAACTGACTCTATTCACTTTTAAGGCGAAGTGTTGAATTTTTGTTACCATAAGAAATGCATTAAGAATGCCTAATTAGTTAGAGGCCTAAGAATGTCTAATGCCTCAGCATTATGAAAACAGCAGGATTTCCACCCCACAAAGTTTCCTTGGGCCACCGGGACCTCCATAAAATCCTCACCCACCAAGATGCCCTCAGGTACATTCTCAGCTCTAGCATTCTGTTCTCCTCCACCATTCTTTAACTGACTTGAGGGAGAAACTGAAGTCAAGCAAGTTCTAGCCTGTAAAAAGGATTGTGCAAAGGACTTAGCTTTGTAAACCCAAACTGTACCCTTCATTCCTGCCACCTTCTCCCCTATGTTGCTTAGAGGTAATTTTCTATTTCTCCTCCAGGTCTTTATTGCTCTCCTGCCAAAACTGCTTGCATCTGTTACAATAAAATACCTGTGATGTTTTCCAAAGCCCGCAGCTTACTGCCAACATTGAACCCTCTACCCCCCAGGCAGCCGTCTCGGAACTTCAGTCAAAGCGTTGCAAGGTGAAGACTAAGGTGGAATTTGGGAAGTTGAAGGCAAAGGCATGGTTCCTTGGAAGACAGATTCTCCTCTGGCCGATGGAACCAGCCCACAGGAGAAAAGAAGAACATTTATTGCCAAAGGAGCAGAAATAAGAGCAAAAGGCATGGGGACAGGGCTGCTCTTCCATCAAGAACATCATGATGAATCTAGAGATTCATGCTATTCAAATGAAGGCAACTATGGTGCCTTTGAATACCCTCCCAGTTCCCCCTGGCTAGGCCACTTCCATGTGTGTTCTGACCTGGGTGGGAATTCTAAATTGTTCACTATAAGGCCACTTTTTTGTTTGCAAGAGGTGGGAAGAGAGCCTGTAAGAATGTTTAAGCTCTTGTTAAAAGGGCAAGGCTTGGGAAGATATAATGTAGACACAGAAGACCACCTATCTACCCTTTAAGGGTAGATAAGGTAAATCTACAAATGTCCTGCCCCCCCTGCCCCCCCATCTAGGTAGGCCCATTGAAATAGAGGCCTTTAACTGACCTGATTCTCAAGGGCCACTCTGGTCATTCTTCAGACTTGCCCTCCTCTGCCAGTTTCCAGCTCGTTTTCCGTCTTCTAATTTGGTAGAAGGACTCGAGTGGAAATTAGAAAGGCAAAGAAGATAGTCCAGGTGTGTCTTGCTTTAAGTATACCTGACAGCCTCTGAACCTCAAAGTTACCAAAAATATAAATTAATGCTTTTCTTTTACCAAAGGAATCGCTCTGGGTCCTTCTAAGTGCCAAGTTTCCTCTGGTAAAATATAGTTATATTGCTTCTTCAGGAAGAGGTTATAAAAAGGGAGGTGGATCTAGAGTCCCAGGTCACTTGCTGCCATGGCCGGACTCATCGCACATGGACCTTGTACCTAAGCAGAGGCCGTGAGCTCACCCCGTGTCCTGCTGAGGCCGTCTGTGGAATATAGTGTAGTGCAGCCGCATGCCCATGCACACTTAGAGTTAACAAACCACGGGAACCTGAGGCAGTGGGCCAACGGGGATAGCAAAGCCGTCAGAAGACGTCCTAGTAGGCACACTCAGCCACCTCCTTCACTAAGCAGAGCAGGCGTCACTCAATGGAAGAGGAATGCTGCTATCTTATTCCCCGCCACTGAGGACACAGCACAGCTTCAGTCAGGACATCCAAGGTGAGAGGGATGTTGTGTTACAGCCCCTGGCCCCCACTTCAGGGAAGGTACAGAAAGGGTGTTTGGAGTTGAGAGGGTGTATTGCTTACAGAAGTTCTTTCTTTATATTTTTTAAAAAAGATTTTATTTATTTCTTTGAGAGAGAGAGAGCGAGAGCGCACAAACAGGGAGAGCAGCAGAGGGAGAGGGAAAATCAGGCTCCCCGCTGAGCAGGGAGTCTGACTTGGGGCTCCATCCCAGGACCCCAGGATCATGACCTGAGCTGAAGGCAGACGCTTAACCCACTGAGCCACCCAGGTGCCCCTACAGAAGTTCTTAAGAGGGACACAACCTGTACATGAACAACAGAGCTACACAAGGGGATCCTTGCCAGCCACTGAGACGTGAAATTATCAATTCCCTTTGGTGGACATGATCACGAGTCTCCCTTTCTAACTCAGGATCATAACTTCTATTTACTTGGCGTTCATCTCTTCTAGATTTACATACTTTTACACACACAGGTGCACGTTTAGCTCCATCTTTTATCCTATTCACGGTCAGGAAAAAGCTGATGAACAGAGGTCAGATTCCAGCCCTGATCAGAGAGCCAAAGGGAGGGGGCAGATGCTCCAGCTTTGAGCCCACACACTCGCCCTCCCAATACGCTATAAATGAGTTGGTTAATTAAGTGCCGCTCGTGGCTTATCCTCCAGTTTAGCTCATGATCAGACTCTGACTGCCTGGCAGTTTCTGTCTCCTTATGAGCCAGCTTGGTCACATGGCTCAGGAACGAAAAGGTCCCTCAAGCTACTTTGAGATACCAGGTAGTTCTAGAGCACCAACTCACGGAGAAGAGATTACTTACCCTCTAATCATGGCCTGCTGATGGGAACCCAAAGCTGACCCTTCACCCCAGAGCCTGCCCCATTAAATCTGGCCACAGAGCGCCACACCCTCTTGGACAAGCTTAATAAACTCCCTCACGTGCTGTGATTCCTAACTGCTCCTTGCTTGGGGAGTCCAGGCCTCAGTGTGCTTGGCTTCTAGTTGAGTTTCAGCAGTTACGCAAATCAGGTTTCTGACTGTGTCTGAGAAATTCCAGCGCATACAGGAATAGCAGGTTGCTTAATCTCTACATTCAGAGCCAAACTCCTTTCTAAATACAGACAAAGGTGCTACCTGGCTCACATGGCAGATTAAAGGACCCACCCTTGCCAGCTCTGACGAGCCGACTTGTCAAGTGCGTTGCCACCATCTTCTTTTCCAGCCCCAAACTCCCATGGGACACGATGCTATACATATTTTCATACTTCCTCACTTGTTTTCATCTGTCAAACTGGGCCCTACCCCCATTCTTCTCCACTGACAGCATCCAACTTCCAAATACGGGACGCTGGATGGCTGAAATGTCTCGGAGAAGAAAGAAAATTAATACTGGCTGTTTTGTTTTTCTTCTTAAACTACAGTCTCCTTGTGAGAAACTTTTCTGTGTTTCTGCAGTGGACAATGAGCTGCTTACAGAAGCCTGCTCCACGTCCAGGCCTCCGGTTTTGACACAAGTTAAACATGAGCAAGGTCACCAGATTTTCCTCTTCCCTTATTAGAAATGTCTTTAACAATGAAATACTGTGCTGGGTTGAGGAGAACTGCATGTTCAGGAGAAAGGCTGGGGGACCTGTAGTAAGTTTTCTTAGAGAGCAATAAAGGAACACTGTTCTGGATATGAGAAAACGTGATATTCACTTAACTCACTATCTTTTTTATTACAGAAAACATCCTCCTCCCGCCCCCCCCCCCCCCCAAAGTATTTGGCAATACCAAACAACTCGGATTGTAGAATTTTGGCCAGCACAGAAGAGAAACAAGGAAGTGAATAATTTTTGTGTAAGTTAGCAGAGTGTTTCCTTCCCCCATCAGGTTCTTTTTGGCGGGGGGCACCATCAACACGTGGTGGGGCTCATAGATGGCTTCACCAGCAGGTTCACCAACAAGGGGAGAGGGGCAAAATCCAACCGTAGCGCACAGCTCATCTGATGCTTCCTTCCCATTGACTGGACCCTGCAGGAAATCTTCCAACTTCCCTGCTTCTGAATCCACCCTTTTTAAAGGCAATAATGCCATTTAACAGACTGAGAAATGAAAATCAATTTCCAAAACAACAGCTCGTTGAAACTGTTGAGAACTTGAGCTGGGTTCAACCCATTGATCATTCTGGTCATGAAGGATGTTAAAAATCAGAGGTCAGCAACTAATTTTCTCTGAAAGGTCCTAGACAAAATATCGTAGGCTTTGCAGGCCATATCGGTCTCCGTTCTAGATTCTTGTTTGTTTCTTCAACCCTTTAAAATGTAAAATAGACATTAACCTCCTGAGCCCCTCGAAAACAGGCTGAGACAGGCTGGATTTGGCCCATAGGCCACAGTTGGCTGACCTCTGGCTGCTTCCAGAATGGACTCTGGAGAGGAGTCTGTCCCCCGGGTCACCTTAATTCGCTGCAAAAGTGCCTGGGACAAGCAGGTAAAGGAAAGGAGATAAAGGGCCCCACCCACATGATGGGGAACAGGCCAGAAAGAACAAGAGTTGGGGGCGGTGGGGGACAGGAGAGGCCTCTCCCCCTCCACCCCCTTGCCCCACGCAGTGTCGCTGTGGAAGGCAGGGAAGGCAGGCAGAAAAAGAAAAAAGATAAGGTATGGGCCTGCCTTGACTGAGCACAGTCGTCTCCCAGCCTCCAGGCCCAAAATGCAAAGCCTGAAGATGTGGCCTCCCCAGCGTGAGGACACAGCCAGCAGGAGGCGAGCAGCGCTTGCATCTCCTCCTCAGACGCACCCCTGTGGCTAATAGGGCATCTCAAAGGCTCAACTCCAAAGAGTGCCAGCACTCAGGCGGGACTGCTTGACCGCAATATGAAATCCTCGATCTAATTCTGATGCTCCTGTCACTCTGATCACCCACACCATGTCTAACCTCCCCCATGTCGCCTCAATTCCGCTGCTCTGACCACTTCATGGCGGGGGGGTGGGGTGGGGGAGCAGAGAATAAATCCGTGTCAAATGATCCAGGCGCCTATCAGAAGCAAGGCCTGACAATGGGTTAGAAACCCAGGCCCGAGACAGTCTTTATTCCGCTCTGCTCTTCCCTCACAAGCCCCAACAATGGAAAGGATGCTCTGAGACACGGCTACAGCGGGAATCACAGATCACTCTTTAAGTTATCTTTGTGTGTGGCGGCGACCCCTGGCCCTCCCCATTTATTTTCTACCTCTGAGTGTGAAGACGTCACTGTGCCAGTTTCCCAGCCTCTGCCCTCCCCCCTCCCCCGCCCCCCACCCCCATGTCAAAATGCTCAGGATCTATATACACTTTACTCTCCAATTCCCTGACTTAGAAGCTGAGCAGAGAAAGCCTGCCTTAATGGAGAAAACATTAGTGCATTCAGGCTTCACTCTGGATCCCAGACAATTTCTGGATATTTTTTCACAGCTGTTATACATCCACCTCCCTTCTTACAAAAGCCAGCAAAAATTAGCAAGCACCTTGTTGGCGCTCAAATATGAAAATATAACAACGGTCAAGCCGGCAAATCAGTTTCTGGTTGGCTATCCTCAAAGTGTTTGTTCTAAAACGGTGCCTGCAGTTCATTTATCATCTGCCAATTTTAAAATCAGTTTTAACTGAGAGCTGCACGACTTGGTGTGATTGTTTTTAAAGCAACCCCTAGAACGTAACAGTCATTTGGTCATCAAACTAGTAACTGAGAAAAACTCCTCACTTGGGCAGATATCAGCACAATCCAGGCTGGGTCTGCTTCTTGTGTCATTATCATCTACTCATTCCTCATATTCTTTAAAAAAAAAAAAATAGCAAAAGCATAGAAGTTGTGTTCAGAGAGAAGCTGTGATTCTCTCCCCTATTCGGGTCTCCCCTCCTACCTGCTTCTGAGCTGGTCAGGTGAGCGCGCTCCACTGTGCTTCACGGCCGCTTGCCCAGGACAGGCTCCAAAGTCTGTTGTGCTTCATTTCCCTTCTCCATTCAGTTCTTTAAAGTCCTGGGTTATTAGCTATCAACAAAAATGTGAGCCATGCCAGTGCGTGCTCCGACTTCCTGCCCGCTCCCCATGCTCTACTGAGCTTAGGAGCAGATTTTTCTCTCTCCTCCTCCACTTCACCTCCTGAGCTCGAGGGCCCCACCCACAGCACTCAGATCATTTTTCATTTATGAGTGCATCCAGCTAAACTGTGTTTGTAAGAGAATGAGCCAACCCTTGCCCTGCCAGTGTACTGGAACCATGCTGTTAGAAACGGCTTTAATTTGCCAGGAGTGCGGGGGAGAATTAGATCCTGGCAGAAGTCATCCGTGGTTTCCTCCCGCAGGTGTCTGCAGACTGGACTTCCATCCACAAAGGACCCACACCCTAGTGATGGAGTCAAAATAGCATCATTATGCAGATGCCACCACAACCTGAAGCGCACTGAAGATTTCAGGCACGAGACAACAAAAACACACCCAAAATGTGAAGCCAGGATGATCAGTTGAGAAACTTACCACCTAGTGACCTATTTTACTTTGCACGTATTAAAGGGCCAGATTTCTTGTTGTATTTAAACAGGAATAAGGGCAGCCCCGGTGGCGCAGCGGTTTAGTGCCACCGGCAGCCTGGGGTGTGATCCTGGAGACCCGGGATCGAGTCCCGGGTCGGGCTCCCTGCATGGAGCCTGCCTGTGTCTCTGCCTCTCTTTTGCTCTCTCTGAATGAATGAATGAATAAATAAATAAATAAATAAATAAATAAATAAATCTTTAAAAAAAAACAGGAATAAAAATGGAGACCTTAAATAATTTTGTAAAGAAGCCCATTGGTAAGTAAAACACTATTTGTAAAAAAAAAAAAAAAGAAAGAAAGAAAGAAAGAAAGAAAAGCCCAGTTTCATAATAATCCTAAATCTACAACTTTCCTACGCCAATAACACTTCCAATCTTCCATCCCAGACCACTACTTGCAAAAACAGAGATGATGAGCCAGATCCTAAGAATACTTACTTAGCTAGAATGTCAGCAACTACAAAGATGATAAGCTTTTATCAGGAAATAGAATTTTTAAAAATAAGTGCCCCTAAACCAACACACAGAGATCGTGACATCCACTACGCATAAAATTCACCTTATTTGCAGCTGGAGCAAAAGGGGTCTTTCATGTACATCAACCAGAGACACAGGTCCTAAAAACCTCATGGCCTTCAGAGTGGGTATTAAAATTTACATAAAGCTATTAAAATGGGAATGATGTCTTGTTATTAAAATACTGACAGCCTTTTAGCAGCTACACTTGTCAGGAACAAAAAAGGAGCAATGTCCTCTGCTTATCTGCAGTCATTCTCAGGTCATACTTTTGAAAAAGCTGTAAAAACTGTTAGGCTTCAGAATCAAAGTTTGTCTATTAATTTATTATCCTATTTTTACTCTATTAATTTATTTTAGAGTTCTATCCAATACGGATTTCCCCCTATAAACCTTGTATGGTCAAAAGCTAGTACCAATCACCATGGGAAGTTCTTCACCTAAAATACTGTTTTTATAATTTTTCTTTTTAAAGATTTTATTTATTCATTCATCAGAGACACAGAGAGAGGCAGAGACGCAGGCAGAGGGAGAAGCAGGCTCCCTGCAGGGAGCCTGATGCGAGACTCGATCTCGGGACCCAGGATCACGCCCTGAGCTGGAGACAGACGCTCAACCACTGAGCTACCCAGGCATCCCTAATTCTTCTATATTAAAAAGCTGATGACTTGGGCAGTCTGGGGAGCTCAGCGGTTTAGCACCACCTTCAGCCCAGGTCGTGATCCTGGAGACCTGGGATCGAGTCCCACATCGGGCTCCCTGCATGGAGCCTGCTTCTCCCTCTGCCTGTGTCTCTGCCTCTCTCTCTCTCTGTGTGTGTGTGTCTCTCATGAATAAATAAAATCTTAAAAAAACAAAAAAAGCTGATGACTTAGTATCCAGACTTAAAGAAAGTCTGTTTTTTCTTTAATTAGGTGGTTAAAATGTCCCCTGAGAAGAAAATGCTATACATTTTCACATGTTTCAAATGGGTTCTAGTCATCTAGTCTAATACCACATCCTTGAAAACAGCAGGTGATCTGCTTTATACAGATGAGACCAATAAAAGTAAGACACAAAGTCACTGGTATATACACAGTGCTTCACTGGTCGGGCAGAGGGGGACTTGACAGGCCTCCAAACCTGAGCAGGGAATCCCAGACCAGTCCAAATTTTCATGTGCCATCCAGGGGCCTGAAAGTTGACCATGTGGGTGCCCTTCTGGGATTCACCTCTCCATTTCCAGGACAATTAACTTGTTTTGAATGTAAGCTAAGAAGAAAGAGGTCTGTTCTTCAAAAAAAAAAAAAAAAAAATTTAAGAAGTGAGGAAAAAAAGGGGGTTAACATTTTCTTGGTCCATGACCAACTACAGTCTTAATCAGAGGTAAAGCCTGACTATAGAATATTCTCTCCCGTATTAGTTTGTGAGGTCGCCAAAAAGCTATGGTGAAACCAGTCATTCCGCCTTTCTCCCATTCTCTCAACAAAGGGCGGATAATACATATTATATAATTTTGCTTTAAGGGGAATTGCTGCTACATTTACTCATGAAACTAGCCACGCAGCATGGACCAGGACACAGCAAGCACACAAGCCATTAGACACCTGCAACCATCCAAGGTTTGAGAAAGGGAAGATTTGGGTCAAACTGCCCATGGTAGGAATCTGGAGCTCTGCTTTCTTCTCACCCACCTTGGGAGGTGCTCCCTGGGCTTACGAGACCGCTATGCCCTCCCCCTCTGTGACCTGGGAGGAGTTCTAGAATCACTTAGCTCTGCCTCCTCTTTAGGAGGAGGTTGAAACAGAGGCTCAGAGAGATGAGGAAACTTCTTCGCTGAGGTTATGGCATATTAGTTGAAGTACTCAGATCAGGACTCGGATCTTCCTCATTCAAATGCTAGGACGGCACTAAGTGGACAAGATACAGGTCCTCAGAGCCAAGGACTATGGGCAGGGGCTCAGGAACGGCTCCCCAGCTGGTCCCAGAGCCCAGCCACATTTACACCCTAAGGCTCTCTCAGGAGCAAAAGCAAAAGGTAACAAAGGCAGCATCAGAACAGGCAGCTAGAATGTGATTCTAGCAACCCCTGATAGAAAGAGGTTAAGAGCCACACAAGGCCATAGAGGCTCCGGGTGCTCGGCCCACAGGATCGAAAGCAGCAACACGAATGCTATGTGCACAACCATGGTCACGCCACGACCCCCAACAGGTGGAAGCAGCCCAGGTGTTCACGGACTAATTAACGGATAGACAAATGTGGACTATTATTTAGCCTTAAAAAGGGAGGAAATTCTGACACACGCTACAACCAGCCTGAGCCTTGAGGACATTATGCTAAGTGAATAAACCAGTCACAGAAAGGTAAGTATGACATGCTTCCTCATCTGTGAGGTGCCCAAGAGTAGTCAGAGTCACAGAGACAGAAAATAAAATGGTGAGTGCCAGGGCCTGGGAAAGGGGAGAACAGGGAGTTAGTGTTTAATGGGGACAGAGGTTCGGTTTTGCACAAGGTGTTCTGGAGATGGATGGTGGTGGTGGTTGCACAACAATGGGGTATACCTAACACCACAGAACGGGATACTTAAAAATAGCTAAAATTGGGGGGAATGGGGTAACTGGGTGATGGGCACTAAGGAGGGCACTTGATGGGATGAGCACTGGGTGTCATACTATATGTTAGCAAATTGAATTTAAATTAAAAAAAAAAAAGCTAAAATGGGGACACCTGGGTGGCTCAGTGGTTGGGCATCTGCCTTCAGCTCAGGTTGTGGTCATGGGGTCCTGGGATCGAGTCCTGCATCAGGCTCCTTAAGGGGAGCCTGCTTCTCCCTCCCTCTGCCTGTGTCTCTGCCTCTGTGTCTCTCATGAATAAATAAACTCTTTTTAAAAAACCAGCTAAAATGATAAATCTGCTATTAAATATATTTCTTAAAAAGCTACAGGAACCTGGACTTTCCTTGCAACTGTCCCTTGGCCAGTCCTATGGCTGTCACGCTTCATATTATTAAAGTCACAGCGTGAAAAGACCACCACGTGCCCTAAGGTTAAACTCATAAACGACCCTAAAACAACAGGCAGCACTAAAGTTTCCTCCTCTGTCTCCCCACCGCCCAGTCAAAAGTAACTCCCAGAAAGTCAGGAACACCAACCAAGGGCTCAGGCTGTTCCTGTATTCGGAGCCGGGAGATGACAATGCTACACGGAGGGCAGCCATCTAGCTTGGGCATGTCCAGCTTGCACATGTCCAGCTTGCACACGTAGGGGAAGTCTGGCTAGCACACGTCCAGCTTGCACACGTCTAGCTTGGACACATCTAGCTTGCGCACGTCTAGTTTGGGCACGTCCAGCTTGCGCACGTAGGAGAAGCCTGGCTTGTGCATGTCCAGTTTGCACACATCTAGCTTGGGCATGTCTATTTTGGGCATGTCCAGCTTGCACATGTCTAGCTTGGGCATGTCTAGCTTGGGCACGTCTAGTTTGGGCACGTCCAGCTTGCGCACGTAGGGGAAGCCTGGCTTGTGCATGTCCAGTTTGCACACATCCAGCTTGGGCATGTCTATTTTGGGCACGTCTAGCTTGCACATGTCTAGCTTGGACATGTCTAGCTTGGGGATGTCTAGCTTGGGCACGTCTACCTTGGGCACATCTAGCTTGGGCACGTCTAGCTTGGGCATGTCTGGTTTGGGCACATCTAGCTTGGGCACGTCCAGCTTGCACACGTGCAGCTTGCACATGTCCAGCTTGGGCACGTCCAGCTTGCACCCATCCAGCTTGCGCACGTCCAGCTTGGGCATGTGTAGCTTGGGCATGTCCAGCTTGTGCACGTCCAGCTTGGGCACATCCAGCTTGGGCACGTCCAGCTTGCGCACGTCCAGTTTGGGCACGTCCAGTTTGGGCACGTCCAGCTTGCACACGTCCAGCTTGCACACGTCCAGTTTGGGCACGTCCAGCTTGGGCATGTGTAGCTTGGGCACGTCCAGCTTGCACCCATCCAGCTTGCGCACGTCCAGCTTGGGCATGTGTAGCTTGGGCATGTCCAGCTTGCGCACGTCCAGTTTGGGCACGTCCAGCTTGGGCATGTGTAGCTTGGGCATGTCCAGCTTGCGCACGTCCAGTTTGGGCACGTCCAGCTTGCGCACGCCCAGCTTGCGCACATCCAGCTTGGGCACGTCCATTTTGGGCACGTCCAGGTTGCGCACGTCCAGTTTGGGCACGGCCAGCTTGCGCCCGTCCACCTTGCGCTCGCAGGGAGAGCCTGGCCTGGACATGCGGCCCAGCAGCCGCCCCGCAGCTCGCCTCCAGCGCAGAGGCCCCCCAGCACCCCGGGAAGCCACCGGGCGGGCTTCCTCCACGCAGCTCCCCCGCCGCGGCTCTGCTTTGCACCCAGAACCGGCCTGGGTCTGCTTCGGTTCTGCAACTGAATCTGACCCCTGACACCGAAAGTCTGGCGGATGGACGCGCCTGCAGCCCACGGCCCGCGCCCGGGCTCTCCCGCCTCCGCCGCGGCGCAGCCCGCCTGGGGGACGCCGGGCTCCCTCGGCAACTGCCTCCAGCGCCGCCCCCTCGTCTTCCTCCAGAGCTTCAGGCCCAGACCCCGTCCGTCCGTCTGTCCGTCCGTCTGTCCGTCCGTCTGTCCGTCCGCCTCCCGCCTGCTCCACCGCCTGTCCCGTAGCGTCTCAACTCAGCGCGCCCTGATGTAAAACCCAGCGTGGACCCCCCCCACCCGGCCCGCCCCCGGCACCCCCTCTTTTAATGACTGTCACCCCGGGTCACCCAGCACCGCCCCCGCCCCCCCCCACCTGTCCCCCTCGCACGTGGTGCTGGCTCTCGCCGCCCCCTCCCTGCACAGGCCCCTGCAGGGCTCAGGTCCCACCTATTCTGTTCCCCGCTTGTCGGTCTGTCCGGTATCCTGGGCACAGACGCCGGCCAGCAAGCGGGGAGGGGGGGCTGCCAGGTAACTCCCCACGTTTCCCCTCGTGCCTCATCGCCCACGGCCGAAGCCCCGACACCTTCACGCTGGGTCCAGCCCAGCGCCCGCATCGTGGAACACACTGGCTGCCGCCCTTTCTCCTCCATGCCTTTCACTTAAACCAGTGGTTTTGCAAGGGGGGCAGGTCCCGGTCCCCGCCGTACCCCCACCGTGGGAAGGGGGAGCCCTTGCTCCTGGCATCTGAAGGGCAGAGGCCAAAGACAGTGCTCAACAGGCCACAAGGCGAGACAACCCTCTGCAACGACTCGGGTTCTTAGAGCATCGGCCTACACTGTGGTCACTACCACGACGGGTCCCACTCGGGGCTGCCAGGGTGACTGTCGTCAGGGTGCAGAAAGCTAGATGAATGAGAGAAGCAGGTTAGGCAAGAGCGTCGGCCGGCTGAGAACTGGAGCAGCCCATCTCCTTCCTGGAGCATCCACACTCAACACCCCCAAAACCCTGAGCGGAATCCTCTCGGCTGCTACGGGGCTCTCGAGCAGAGCTGAGGATCCTTCACTTTGGTGCTGGCTCCACTGGAAGCGCTGGATCAATAGTTACTGGAAAGTTCCCTCTTATTTGCTTCAGAGCCCAGCGTACCCCTAAGTTCTAGCAAACAAATGGAAAGACAGGACAAAGCTCTCTTTCATGTCAGATCCTTAAAACAGTTTCACTGTCCTTTTGAATATTTTTTCCGCAAGGGCTCCTCCTTTGTAATATTTCTAATTACCTTACTCTGGTTTTGCCACAAATACAGTCTACGAAATACCAGTTTGAGAAGATGCCCTACGAAGAAGGGCTCCATGGTCGAATACGTTTGAGGAGTGTCCCATACCAGCTCTTCCTTTGGCTGGTGCGGCCAGATCTCATTTTATCAAACAGTTCCCATCCCCGCCTTTTTATAATATAGCTTGTTAGCAGGAAATAGGTGTGCTGAGGACTTTTCAAACACTCTCAAGCATTCTCCTTGGCCAATGGACTTGCCCTTCCTTCTGGAGGGGGTGCTCTTTGGTTTAAACTTCCACGTGTGTGCAGGAAAGTGCCTGCACCCCGTGACTCAGTCCCTGTCTCTGAGGCCGGGATGCATTTCTCCTCATTCTTACCATCTTCGTAGCTTGTCTCCACATCTACACGAATGTTGGTATGTTAAAACGGCCCAGCTTTCTTTAGGAAAGAGCTCTTAGGAAAAGATGGAGGGGGGAAATAAAGAGTTCTGCTATGGTCAGGGGTTGTAACCGAACAGGAAGTACACATCAGTGTGGCCCAAGGACCTGAGGGCCTTGGACAATGACACATGATTCTTAGGGCCACCTTTTCAGAATCAGGGCCTATCAATGAGGATTAGGTCAGTCTGTTCAAAAAGAAAAGTATGTCTCTTCTGAACATGGAGAAAAGGACCAATCATTCGGGACAAGGAAAGCCTAACTTCAGAGAAGCAGAAAGTCTTCACGTTGGACACTACCAGACGCACACCTGCCCGCAAAGAGCTGGACCGGTCCATGCCCTCAGTTCAAGGCATTTGTACCTCCTTGGCCCCCAGCCTAGGACAAACTGCTTAGACCCACTAGCCACTGGTCTACTGGTCTCAGGCACAAGGGCAATGCTCAGACCCTACTTTCTGTCTTGGCTTGTCAGTCCAATCAATCCTTCCAATTGGGGTAGTTTCTTTTGTAGAAATGGAGATATTTTTGGTTTTGGAAACTAAATCTACCCCCATCACAACTTGAACTCATTCCTGGGAATCCTGCCACAGACCTGAGGACACCCCTCCCCACCCCACCACCACCATGGATTAGGCCATGAGTGTTGATAACCCTCACTCGGCTGAGCACAGGGAACAAGCAATTTCCTTAGCCAATGTCACCAGCTACCTTCAGCTTGAGACTTCTCTCTAATGCCTCTCATGGGCCTGGGCTCTCCAAGAAATCAATTTTTGTGCGCATTCCTGCAGATGTTTCCCCTAAGGGTTCCACAAGATTAGCTACCCCTCGAGACCAGAATCAGACAAATAATTAAGAAGGGTCTCCTGTAAGCACTTGTGCTATGTGAGTTTGCAGGACAGGCAAGACCCTGTTCATTCAAAATGATTCCCACCCCTGCAGCGCAACATGTGCTGAAGGAGAAGTGTCAGATAAAGGCAGCCAGGGCTCCAGGATTTCCACAGGGAGGTGTCGTGATGGGCGGGGCTCATCAAGAGCCACCTCCACAGGAAGTGGGTCTTAAGGAAGGCCTTAAAGTTGGCTTCTTAGTCTTGGCATTTCCCACAATTCCACACTTTTCCCCCTCATAGATAAAGGTGAGTGGGCTACGCCCATGGATGCTGCACCTGGAGACAACTGTGTTCTGGCCAGACTCACCTGGCTTGACACCGGCATAGCGAGCAGAACATGTCAAATGGCAGGCTTGTTAACCAGACATTCTGGAAAGGACTGCTGCCAGGCAGGTTTGGGACCAGATAGCTGCCCACGCCACTTGGAGTATAGGAACTGGATAATCATGACAGAGGCCACAGTCACACTCCCATCAAAATGCCACATAAGGAAATAAAAACAGTGGGCAGGGTTTGGAATCTCCAACCTTTTATATTTCATTTTTCCTACACTGATATTGGCAGATAGTGAAGGTGTTGCCAATCACTCAATTTGCAGAAATTGAACGTGACGTGGATGTTTCATCACTCTTCAACGACTCCACCGAGTGGGGCGGCTACTCCCTAAACACAGGCAGAGCGTAGAAGTTCCCAGAAGACTCAGAGCAGCTGGCAGAGTCCTAGGCATTGTTCCCCTGCAGCCAGAGAAAGAGCTTAATGCTGACTCCTGCCAAGATGCTAAGTGGTCAAAGGAAGCCACTGACGCTACGCCGCTTTGGTCACCTGATCAAAGTGGACACTGCACACTCTCCACACCACGATCGGGCTGCAGGTGCATCTCAGAAGGGCTGGTGATACATGGTTTTTCAAAGCAGTTTCCATAACTAGCCGACCCCCCCTCACCCTCCTGCCCCGTCTCCCTCAGCTCTTCTGTAAGCTTCCCAGTGGCAGTGCAGTTCCCTGTGGTACCTTTGAGTTTTCAAGGTTTACTGTACCCAGTCTGTAATTTTCAGATCTGAAAGTTAATTCCTCTTAAAAAAAAATACAGTCCCCTAAGCTTACTGAGCCTACATTATGATTAAAAATTATTAGAGTCTTTCTTCCTCAAGTAGGAAAGGGTGGGTGAAGCTCTTGGAGGAAGAAATCCATCAAAACCACATGACACTCAATGACATGTTTGGGCTCAGCTGCATTTTCAAGGTACTTCTCATCTCTACTGGGAAGAATCTTTTCTGGAACTCATGTATGGTTCCGTGGGGTGGAAGCTTGATTTACAAAACTATAGTTTTCAGAAGCAGTGGTGAGGAAGCTGGGTCATATGTGGCAGTTTCTTTCTATGAGCCTCCAAACAATTAGTTATTTGTTTCCCCCTCTGTTTTTCCCACAAGAAGAATTTCTCTAAATAATTGGAGATTTCCCATGGGAATCCGGCAATGGTGACTTCCAGGTCTTAAACGTTATCTGAAGCAGTTTAAAAACAAAAGACTCAAGAATGTGCCTTTCGGGGCCTTGTAACAATGAGGACTTTGGCAGCAAGAACAGCAGCCAGAGCACAAAACTCCTCATACCTCACAGGAGGGTGGGCCCTGGGGCGAAGCCTCTTGGGTTTGTACTCAACCAAGAAGAGTGTGGTGCTCTAGCACTGATGGATTCAAGTGCAATGTTTAAGATTGGTGAGGAAGAGTTCACAGAAGGGCCTTCAGAAGAAAGAAAAGGAAAAAAAGGGGGCACCTGGGTGGCTCAGTAGGTTAGGCATCTGCCTTTGGCTCAGGTCATGATCCCAGGGTCCTGGAACCTACTTCTCCCGCTAACACTGCCCCTCCCCACTGCTTGTGCATGAGCTCTCTCTCTCTCTCTCTCTCAAATAAATAAATAAAAATATTTTTAAAAGGGGACTTTAGGGATGCCTGGGTGGTTCAGTGGTTGAGCGTCTGCCTTCAACCCAGGATCAAGGCCCACGTTGGGCTCCCTGCATGGAGCCTGTTTCTCCCTCTGCCTGTGTCTCTGCCTCTCTGTCTCTCTCTCTCATGAATAAATAAATAAAATCTTAAAAAAAAATAAAAATAAAAAAAGGGAACTTCAGATTCTAATAAGCTAGAATATGAGACTCTCAAAGAAAATAAACTAGGCTCAAGAACTAGAAAAATTACTTTAGCTACAACCTTCGGTGACACAGTACACAGGGTCCAGAGAGCCCACAGGGCCCGAGGCCTCACCCAGAGCACCCAGGTTGACAGCTGAGACTATGGCTCGGGTTTAAGTAACTTCTCTAACTCACGGAGAAGGGGAGAGTTGCCAACCAAACCAGGTCTGCTTGTTACTGCCTTAAATCCTCTGTTGTCTACTCTTCGGCCCTGTTTTTGCAATGTGTCCTATTTGTCACAGAGCCTCTTAGGGGGACAGCACATCTTGTGAAAAGGGGGTGAGCCTCAGTTAGACCTCCAGGGGTCAAGAGCATTCTCCGCATACTCCCTAGGTGAGCAATAACCAAACACCTGGGTGCCTCGCCTTCCTCATCTGAAAATGCACATTTTCAGGGTTTCTGGAAAGAGAGAGAAAGAGAGAGAGAGAGAGACATGGTGATATCAGAGGGCATCTCAGTGCTGCCCACGGAGGGGCACTCAGCAAACCCTGGCTATAGCCACTGGTGTAGGAGACCTACTCACCCCACCCCTGTTTCTTTACATTTACGTTTCCTCTGTCGTCTTGACTTACTTAGATCACTAACCAAATTATACGTGGCTTGTCCCGGTTCCAAACATTTCTGGCTTAATTGAAAGTGACAAAGGGGAAAGTGGGGAGGGCAGTGGCAAAAGATCCAGGAGCTCGTGCTGAGGGCTCCCCAGAGGGGCTGCAGCCCCCATCAAGCCACCTGTTCCTTGACAAGAGGAGCCAAGAGGGAACCACACGCTGCCCAGGGTTTTCCCCGAAAAGCCACACAGAACATCCACGTGGAGTTCTACTGAAAAACATCTTGGCCATCCTTCTGGGTAACCGCTCGTGTCATCGACAAGATCGGGGCTTCCACTCGGAAGGGCACAGCACCTTCCTTCTCAGGAGAGCCAAGAGTGTCATCTATCTTATTTTCCAAATTATTTCCTGTCCGGATAGGCATGAGAGCCAGGTCCTCTTCTTCTTCCTCTTCCTCTTTTCCGTCCCCTTTTCCTTCTTCTTCTTTTTATTGATGAACAAATGGAAGAAAGAAGAAGTATAATGGCTAAAATTACTTTAAAGCTTAAAGGGGAAGCCTGTACTGGATGAGCTCCACTACTTGAGAAGAAATGTCCTCTCTGAGAGCCCCTGGGACCCCCCCAGGAGAGCCATGGGTGTCTTTCTTTGTCCTCTCCATAGACTTCCTTATAATATAGCCCTGGGGAGAATTCTGAAATATCCAGAATGGTGTCCACAAATGATTTCCAGATGGTTCTTTCTCTGACTTAACTTCTCAATCCCAGTAACTCTGTGTACTGCCCCTACCTGGTTCCGTGTTACCTGTGGGGGGTTGACACTTGCAACTGAATGGTACCAATAACCTTTTACCCAGCTCATCGCCTCTCCCTTCCCCAAGGGACTCCCTTCAGCCTCAAGGGCATCTCCGCTCTGAGCTCTTGGGAAACCATTTCAGAGAACTCCTCTGTTCTTTCTTGTCCTCAAATGGTGGTGACTGTTTTCATCAACCTATGCCTCCCCGCTACAGGCTTCTCAAGTTTGCAAATACTGCTGAGTTTATAAACGGTTACACACAAGCTGTACCTACCATGGTGACAATGAGCACGAGGAGCTTCAGTAAATACTGACAGGTTTTGGTGGGAGGCCCACCCTTCTATCCTATTTCACACTCAAGGAACCTGCCCCATCAATCCTGGGGCTTCCTCCCTTCCTCAGGCACCTGGACCCTGCATCTTCCCTCTAGCCAAACGAGACATTCCTGCCCAAGGACAGCGAGGCAACTTGTTTCTGCACTTGCAGCACTTTGCAGATCACAAGGCCTTCCGAGAGTGGGAATCAGTGAACACCCAGAGATCCTTGAAGAAAACATCTGAACACATGTAGGAGGCCACAGCCTTGCAGAAGTCACACTCAAATCAGGGCAAGCCCGGTCTAAAAATAGGTGCACCTGAATTAGGACATCAGAAGGTATCAGAAAGCACAACGATGCCACACCTAGCTCACACGGTTCACTCGCCGGGCTGGGACAGCCGGTGCTCCGGGTTTGAAGCCACACAAAAATGGCACAGGTGTACTCATTCACTTCTTGCTCAAAGGCAATCAAGGACCCAGTGGGAGTAGAACGCAGGCTCATACGTGGCTGAGAGCACACAAAAGGCACTCCCCCATTCAATACAGCTCTAACTGGAGTGGAGAAGCTCAGACACGGCCAGCAATCTCTGAATGACACCAGGAGGATGTGGCTGCTCCAAGCAGGGCAGACAAGCAGCAGCTGCCAACATGGACACCAACACCCTATTCTAGAACGAACCAATGAGGAAGGTTTTTTGTAAGCACAGTGTGCTGCATCTAGAAGATGTCCAGGGGAAAAAATGGAAAAAAAATGCCAGCACAAAAGCCCCCAAATTGTGGTTTGCCTTCCAAGGATTCAGTCTTTAGACTTTATGAGCATTTGCAAGCAATAAGAGCATGCATGGGCCCCTACCCTCCCTCCACGGCGGTCCCCACACATGTATGTTGAGATGACTCTAGCGTTTGCCAGAGCAGCGTCCAATAAATTCTTCTAAAAACAAGAGGCTCTGAATAAAGGGTTTGTTTTTCTTTTTTTGAACAAGCACTGGTCTGAAAATTCCAGGTTAAAAGGAAATTTTTCCCACTGACACAGTGAAAACAGGACTATGCTCAGAGAGGGACCAAGAAGAGCTCATTAACCTGTCTGTATACTCCTGGTCCTTTCATCTATTTTTCATAAACAGGCCTAAGATTCATATTTGGTTCTAAGCAGGCTCAGTGTTGAAACAAAAAAAAAAAATTTAAAGATCAGTGAACACACCCTCACATGAGAGCGCGCGTACACACACACACACAGATGAGAACTCCCTTTCTCTTATATCTTCAGCCTCGGTGTTTGAAACTCTCTGGCCTGTACACACATCAAGTGGCGTGCTCACAAGCCGTCAGAATGTTTGCAGTCAAACCCAGAAACCCCTTTCTCTTCAGGAGAGAGCAGGGCTAGTTTGGAGAGCTCGCCTGCCTCTAGGCAGAAGCATCTAGACCCTGACAGAGATGGTCCTTTTGGCTAAGCGCCCAGAGGATCAGCAGCAAGGCTTCTAGGAGGCGTGCTGTCCCTGCAGGACCACCACCCAGCACAGAAGGTCTGTGGCCGGTTGACCGGTTAACTGCGGAGATTGAACAAAATCTAGGGGAGGCTGCAAGGTTGAAACCGATCTAGAAAGGGCCAACTGTCGTGAGTCCAGGGCCATCATTTTTTTTGCCCAGGCTTGATGGTGGCAATCTAAGAAAATCTGCACATTTTGAGTGAAAGGTAATTCTCCTACCCAAGGTGTAGGTAATAGGAGGGAAGGTGACATCACTCTTCCCCATGTTCCCTTGCACCACTGCACGGTTCTGGAAACATCTAACCTACCTTTCTTGAGAAGGTAAAGGTGACCAGGGAGGCAGCCCTAGAAACAGGAATTCACATGCCAAACTTCGCCTCTCTCCCAGCGACAACTAGGCACATTTTCATCATTTAAGGCTTTTTCCGTGTCCTACATTTTGCTCAGCTCACCCTCTGTATATATGCTAATCCCCGCCGGGCTTGCTGTAAATATTTCATGCTGCCCCCACCTCCCTTACAAGCACATGTCAGAATCACTGAGGCTGCAGCCTGGATTCAGGTTTGCTCCACCAGCTTTCCAAGTCAGCTGTGTGTCAGGCGTGGCACTTACACAGGGTAGCCTTGATTTCAACGGAGCTTCCAGCTGGAACAAGGACCACTTTTATCACCGAATTATTGCCTTAGTTTCTTCATCTAAGAGACTGGAATCAACAGTGGTGCCAGATTCCACTGGGTGACTCACATTTACCTCTGTCCTCCAAAAATTTCCAAGCTGTTCCCTGAGACATGCACCATTCATTTATAAGACTTTTTTTTTTCAAAATGAGCTCCTTTAGTATGAATCACTGGGAATGTCGATGCAGATTTTTGTCATTAGTGATTTTAATTTACAAAACTCCTAAGCTTTTTTTTTTTTTAAAGATTTTATTTAGGGGCACCTGGTGGCTCAGTGAGTTAAGTGTCTGCCTTCAGCTCAAGTTGTGATCCCAACTTGGGATCAAGCCCCACGTTGGGCTCTGTACTCAGTGGGGAGCCTGCTTTTCCCTCTCCCTCTGCTGTTCCCCCTGCTTGTCCTCTCTAGTTCTCTCTCTGTATTAGTTAAATAAATAAAAATCTTTAAAAATTTTTTAAAATTTATTTGAGAGAGAGAGAGAGAGTGCGCGCATGCCTGTGAGTGGAGGAAGGGGCAGAGGGAGATGGAGAGAATCCCAAGCAGACTCCCGCTGAGCACAGAGCCCAACACAGGGCTCCATCTCCTGACCCATGAGATTATGACCTGAGCCAAAACCAAGAGTCAGACACTTAACTGACTGAGCCACCCAGGTGCCCCAGAAAGTCCCTGAGTTTTTAATGTTTTGGAGGTGCCCAGGCATGTGCCACTTGAGCAGAGAATCTTCCTAGCTGTTCTTGGGGAGTTCATGGAGGCACTCTGTGGTGCCACTGAGAGGCAGGGAGTGACATCTGGCTCCAGCTCTCCGCAGCTGAGAGAATGCTGGGGGTGGGGACAGGGGAAGGACAACGACCCAATTAAAATGCAAATGATTCCTCTGCTTGTTGCTGCTAAATGAACTCTGAAGGAAAATTAATACAGATACAGCAAGCCCCTGGCCAAATCAAGATTTCAAGATGACCGGAAAAATGCAAACTAAACTAAGATCTTTCATGATGACTTTATCTCTGATGGGTAAGCTCCAAACCCTCGTCACAGTGAAAAAGGGTGCTACAGAATAAGATCTGGCTTGTTTTCCCCAGTCACCTTGAGTGTTTTAAACTTCCCTCTGTGTATTCATTTGATAATGTAAACTACCCATGTAAGTCCCAGCTGAGAAAGACAAAACCCAGGTGGGCATCCAAAGCAGGGAGGTGGGGGGGTGCGGGGGGAGTGGCCTCACATAGCCCGACTGTGGTTTCTTGCAAGGACAAGAAGACAAGAAGATTAAAAATCTGTGTGCCAGACACTGGGGTCCAGAGTTTAAGTATTTAGTTCTTACAATGCCTCTTAGGGTCTTAATGTTTGTTCTCTTTTCCAGTTTTACAGGTTAGGTAACGAGTCAGAAATACAAATTACATTTGTCTGACCAAGGCCCGTTGATAAGCAGACCATCAGCTAATTCCTGGGTTTGTGATCCTTGTGTTCTTAGACTCTTCTTCCAATCAACATATTACCCTCAAGTGTATTCTTTTCAGGCCTGGGGCTTCCACTTGATGCTTTCAACAAAAGCAGTTGAAAACCTGAAGGCTGAAAGGGGTACACAATGTGTTTCTTATAAAGAGGAAGGATGCTAACCCTTTTGTCCCTTGTTACTTTTGTGATCGCTGTGCTCAGGACGCAGGCCTCAGTGGATAAAAGCCCTGATTTGAGAGGCACTTGGTGGGAGTCAAGGTCCTGCTCCTTCCCGAGTAGATTTTCAACGAGTTCACTGGGGTCAGGAGGAAAGGCTTCTGAGAGTAGAACGTAACTTGGGAGATACCATCATGGTAGATGGATGGATGCCTCCGCAGGGGTGAGGGTCCTCACGTGGATCCTCAGGTTAGCCCCACTGCTGCTGGTACCAGCTGCAGTCAGACCAGTAGGGCAGGGTGAACTGGGCCCAGCCCTCGGGGGAGCAGAGAAGCATCCCTCTGCATCCACCAAGGCAGTAGGTACTGAGGACAAACACTGCCCATCTGACCTTAGCGTGCTGCAGCCAAGGCCAGGCTGGGCCTGGGGTGGGTTAAGTGTCACAGAAGCTGTAGATTGGCTCATCAACCCCCATTTAGTGGAAAAATCTGAAAACTCTCGTGTCTCCCGTTCCCTTGTAGCCAGAGAGCAGGCACAGGGGCTAGTTTCCCCAGACCTGCCTGCAGAAGGGGGCAGCGGTCACCCACTGAGACCGAGCTTCGTGGGGGAGTGCTGTGCAAGAGAGGCACGGTTCTGGCATTCCCTCCCTAAAGTCCTGGGCTCCAGGAACTGTGGCTTTTTCTGCTAGAACAGTCCCCTCCGTGTGGTCTGGCTCTTTTCCTGGCTCTGCAACATCTAGCCTGATGCTTGGTCCCTCCTAGAAATCCTATGAACCACCTAACCAGCATCTTTTAATACATCCCTTTCTGCTTAAAGTAGCTACAGGAATTTCTGTTGTTTGCAGCCAAAAGCCCTGCTGGGCTCAGCAAGGCAGAAAGCAGAGAAATGAGAGGAAGCTGGGAGGACAGTGGAAGCCAGCTGGCACGAGTGGTGCGGTGCCCACATGCGCTAAGTCGGAGCTTCTCAACCCAGTGTTGTGTGCCCAATGAGGCCACCTAGGGTCATCCACAGAGCACAGGCTTTCGTGTTGGCTGCATATGGGCTGAAATCTCAGCCCAACTACCCAACCCCTGGATCTGCTGGGCAAGTTTCTAATACTCTCCGAGGTGGAGTTTACTCACCTACAAAATGGGAATGATGCTGTTTATTTACTAGGGTTGTGCAGGGAATAACGAGGTAATATGTGTAAACAGCCTGATACAGAGCCCAGTGATCAGCATTTGTTTGAGAAATAATACAGCAGCCCCCTCCTCCCCAGTCTTCACTAACTGCTTTGGCTCACACGCTAATATAGAGAAATATACCATATGTGTCAAAATATAAGATTATATTTTTTCCCTAAAATTATCCTCACAAAAGAGGAAGATATCTTACATTTGAGTCTATACAGCTATATTATGAATCTCTCTTTTAATTCATTTGGGTGGTAAAGTACTGTTTGGAGAAGACACAATTGTCTCAGGTCCACCGATGCCATTTTAGAGGTTTATAGAGGTCAGAAATGGTTTAAAATAAAGGCAGGAAATAAATTCGACAATGAATTCAACAATTATTCCAGGAAGGAATGACCTCACATTTAGGTGCTGGATTTCTTTGTAGCAGAGTAGCACAGTGGTTAAAAGCATGAACTCTGGGGGCACCTGGGTGGCTCAGTTGGTTAAGCCTCTGCCTTCAGCCCAGGTCATGATCTCAGGGTCCTGGGATCGAGCCCCACAGAAGTCTCCCTGCTCAGGGAGTCTGCTCCTCCCTCTCCCTGTGCCTGCCACACCCCTTGCTTGTGCCCGCGCTTGCTCACTCACTCTCTCTCTCTGTCAAATAAATAAAATCTTAAAAAAAAATAAAAAAGGAAGCATGAACTCTGGTGCTTAATAGCTGGGTTTGAATCCTGACTCTGCCTTCCATGAGCTGTGTGACTTTGAGCAAGTTCCTTGATCTCTCTGGACCTCAATTCCCAAAGTAAAATGAGATAAAAAAAAAAAAAAAGGTTTCTTTCTCACAAGGTTGTTTTGAGGAGTAAATAAGTCTATTACATGTAAAGCACCTATGACAGTGCTTGCACATGGCAAATGCACCAGAAAATCAAGCCATTCTGAGAATGAATGGATGGGAGAACTGTGCAAGAATGAATGGATTCTTGCGGTCTTAAAAGGTCCAGGGACAGCATTATAGGAGGATACAAAAACTGCTCTCAAACAGTGAAGATGGAAATGAAGGTAATTGATGCTCTTTGAAAAATGGACTCATTGGGCTTAAACCATGGGTTTAAGTTTGAGTTTGAATAAATTTACTTTATAAAGCAGATGAGTTGGAGAAGGAATATTCAAAATTAATACACCATTTAAATTTTAAATGGCATTTTAAATGTGTGTGAATTAAATTAATAAAGCAGATATTATAGACATGACTCTCTTATACATACTGCCACATTATTGGTATACTGAATGCTATACTATTAGTATTCTAAGATACTACTTCATCTATATATATTCTGGCCAAAAATCCTTTTGCAGATCCTCTTGCTTATGTATGGGGCTTATATTCCATTATATTTGGTAAAAGAAAATCCTACTCTCTTTTTCATCAGCATAGAAAATTCAAACTGTTATCAAGAAACATCTTAAACCATATGTCCCTGCTCTTAAATTAGTGCTCTTATGACCCCATTCCTGTTTTTTAGATTTCAAACAAAAATAAGGAGCATCAAACCAAAATAAAATAAAATGGAGGGAAATGTAAAATATCTTCATGTGTCTTAAATATATATAACCTCCAAAATGGGCAAAGATGTTACCCAACTGCGTTTATCTGATATCTTCGTTATGCCTTCATTTTTCTTGGGAGTGGGGATAAAAAAAAATCCAACAAAGATAATAAGATTTTCTACATTCATAAAGCATGGAATGTGATACAAAGGAAAGATTATATTTTATTTCACGGGGTCTTATCTCTACTTCACTAGAAATGGAGAGATGAATATGGCCAGACATTCCATATCATGTAGTTTCAGTGGTTCCTTTGAAGGAGATACACGATAACCTTGAAAGGCTTATCAAACATTTATGATGTTTATGACGTATGAAGGAGAATCCAAAGGGTTAGGAACGAGGCCACTTAAAGTGCCAAGAGGGGATCATAACTCAATTGTCAACAAAGACTACCGTCCATTTCAACAAAATAACCCTTTTACGCTGACCTTGTTCTCAGTTCTGTTGCAACGTGATTATAAACTCATGCTAACCAAGCATTCTACCCCAAATTAGATAGTTTGTACAGTTCTCAAAAATTTAGACAGAACATTAAATATAGTTCTTATTGGATATCAGACTATCCAAATGTGGAAAAATCCAAACCTTCTGTTCAAGATATTGTAAGCAGCCTCTTAATAGATTTTCTAAATCACTGCTAAAACCAAACCAGTGAAGACATCGGTAAGATGAGGCATATTCCACCTGTGTGGAATGTCAGTTAAAATGATCTCAATTTCCTACTCAGCAACACACACACGTACACATTCTTCAAAACCAGAAGGAATTACTCAAGGTAGCCCAACAGTTGGAAAGGAAAAAAAAAAAAAAGAGCTGACATAAAAGAGTGGAGTGATGTGTAACTGTACTGAGGAAAGACAATAGGTAACACCCAACAAACCCTTCCTACACTCCCCAAACCCGGTAAGAGAGATTACTTCTAGCAGATGGGCCATGTCCTCCAGGTTCCGACTGAGTTGTTCCAAGCCTTTCAAGTCATCTAAAATGCTATGAATCGGTGCTGCCAAAACTCAGCATCATCAGAAGGCGTGCAATTTTTGAATAAAGCTGCTCTTACTCTGGGAAGCTCTCAGCAGAGAGATGTAGCTCCCTGTCGTCTTAAGACGACACATTTCTGAGTAAGAAGAATCTGCAGAGAGCCAAGATGAAGTTATATTTAATGGTGTAGAACGAGGGGTCTGCTGGGTTGGAAAATGCAAACATCTTTCAACGGTAGACTGAATTCAACCCGAAAGGAGGAAAATACAGGCCAAAACATGGATAAAATTTCCATTACCTGGCTTAGTTAGAAGAGGAAGAAGGGCAGCCCCAGTACCCATGGGGTTTAGGTGTAGAAATGACCAAACCACTTAGGCTTAAACTAGAACACCCACAAGGTAGTAGGAAGGTTTGCTTTGCATTCCTTCATCCAGTCACAAAGAAAGGGGAAAGGGGTGCTCACCAGACATACTCCCACAGGTAAAGGCAGACTCACTAGTAGAGTTTTATAGGCTACTTTAAAACACCAGGCGCTCATTTAGCATGTCCTGCTACCTTCTAGCCTCAGCTTTATTCAGTGGAATCGTGCTCAAAATTCTTCATCTCTATTTCTCTAACAACATCCAGCATCTACTGCTTCAGTTAAACTCCCTGGGCTCAAATTTCTCTACGTTGTAGCTCCTAGGTGATGCTAATAGCTGTGTTTATTGTTTTCTCCAGGCAATGTACCGGCATGTTTACAAATACAGGTTCGTTGAAAAGGCCCGAGGAAGAAAAATCTGTTCCATTTCCTTGATGTCAACCATGAGCAGCCTTGCCCATAGTAATTACTCAATAAATGTGTAACTGAAGGATTGTTGAGTAAATAAACTTTTCCCTGATTTTTAACAGTTATGGCTATTTTCAGTAGGTTAACCCTGACCAATCTGTCATTTGCAGAAAGATGTGGCATGATCCTATTTAATCATTAAGCTTGTAAGAAATGGCATAAACTCAATGTCAAGTCAACATCACACTATAAAGATGTATTGATTATTTTGCTGATTTGTTTTTAGTTGTATTTTGCCTCATTAAAACAGACACATTTAAACACTGCTTTAAAATATTAAAAAATGGGGGCACCTGGCTGGCTCAGTCAGTAGAGCCTGCGATTCTTAATTATTTGGTGATAAAAAGAAATGAAAGTTCTGATATATGCTACAACATGGGTAAATCTTGAAAACATTATACTAGATAAGGAAAAGGAGCCAGCCACAAAAGACCACATGTTGTCTGATTCCATTTATGTGAAGTGTCCAGAATCGGGGATTTATAGAAACAGAAACCAGCTTAGTGGCTGCCCGGGCCTACAAGACTGGGGGCAAATGAGGAGGGATGAATGGGTACAGGGTTTCTTTTTTTGGGTTAATAAGAATGTTCTAAAATTAGAGAGTGAGGATGTTTGCACAATTCTGAATATACCAAAAACCATTTAATTGTGCATTTTAAATATGTGAATTGTAAAATTGTAAAAACTCCTAGGAGGGCAGACATGGGCATGTGGATTCCCTAACACTATCTGCCCTTATGAAGGCACTAAAGATGGATTCAGGGGAAGTACTAACTTCAGATGTTAAACAGGTAAAGTCAAGAGGAACTAAAACTCTCTAGGTTAATTAAAATCACTTATTCTTATAGCAGCAGTTAACCCACATGCATATTTTGCTTTATTTTTTTTTTTAAGATTTTATTTATTCATTCATGAGAGACACACAAGGAAAGGCAGAGACAGAGGCAGAGGGAGAAGCAGGCTCCCTGCGGGGAGCCCAACGCAGGACTCCATCCCAGGAGCCGGGGATCACGCCTGAGCCAAAGGCAGCTGCTCAACTACTGAGCCACCCAGGGGTCCCTCAATGCATACTTCAAATGCTTGACAAGTGCAAACATCTTAGAAGATCAGCTCCAGCCTCCAACTCCTCAACCTCTTTTCTGAACTGGCAACACACTAGTGGTGGGGCAAAACTAGAAAAATTATCAAATCATTATTTTAAAAGTAAGAAGAGTAAGTATCTGTTCAGGAAGATTTATGAAGGCACTTTTTAATAGAGAAGTAATAAGTAAGATAGTCAGCATTCTTGCTGGGTTTTCCCTTCTCTTCATCCTACATTCCACATAAACCTTGGGGCCCAGCAAAAAAAAAAAAAAAAAAAAAAAAAAAAAAAAAAAGAGAACATTTAGTTTCCTTATTCTAAGAAGTAGGGGTCAACGCAAGTAAGCCTTTATATTGATAAAGAAACATTCAGGGAAATAAAACTAGCTATTCCTCAAGGTCATAATTAAGGGAGGTAGCTTCAACACTCCCAGAAGCTCACATATTCCTCTACGTTCTGTTGCTCAAGAAATAAACAAATAGCATTTTACATGTGAAACTGCCTAATTATGGCCTCCAGTTTCATTCTGTTTTGGCAGGGTCTTGCTTCCTCAGGCCAAGGAGGACAGATGCTCAACAACAGGAACAAATGGAGAGTGATAGAGGCTGGCCAGACCCTGCAGGAGCCTGTGTCCATCCCCCTACCCGGCCTCGCCTTTCTCAGGAAAGCAGACCCTCCGGCAGCCTGGAGCTGACCTCCCTCCAGGCCCTCTCCCTGTCACCTTCAGCTAAGGGAGGAGGTCTGACTTCCATCAGCACTAACAGGTGAGCCCTTCCCAATTCTGTGTAGGAGCTTTCTATAGAGGGAGAGCCAGAGTCAGCACATCCATAAACCCAGTCAAGACTGCATGTGCTCATGAGTGATTCCTGTCTAATGCAGTGCCAGGACCGTGGAAACGGGGTACACCAGTGCTATCCACATCTCCCCAAAATCTAGAACTGACAGGAGCCTCCAGAGGAGGCAAATGTGAAGACACACCTCACCCATTCCATCACTCGCACTCTGACATTCTCTACCTCGTGGTCACCATCGCCTACTACAACATTTGTAGAGGGTCAACATGTCATTGGCTTTACGTGCATTCTTTCACGCAAGCCCAGCAATAAATCTGAGTGGAAAGCATAGTCCTTATTCTCAATTTATATATAAAGCTAAAAAACTCACCCAAGGCTACGTGGCCAGTATGTGGTAGAGCCATGATGAGATCCCAGGCTCTCGTAGCTGATCTGGTTAATCACAGGAGAGCAGAGATACGCCTCCTAACACTAGATGGGCAGCAAGAAGCTGATGTACCAGCAAGAGGCAAGTCTGTTGCCTCTCCACGAGAAGAGAGACTTCATCTATTCCTAGGACTGACCCAAAAAGCCATCCTGGGTGAGCTGGTTAGGGATTCCCTTGGAGCCAGGAAAGGCTTGGCTGGGAGAAAATGGTTCAGCAAGGCTCAGTGTCCACACACTATGTCTGCAGACCTACTGCCCCAGCTCAGAGGGGAGTCCAGTCCAAAGCAGGCAATATGTTCCAGTAGAACCGAATCCCTGAGCCCACAGCTTATAGACGCCTGGGGTGGAAAGTGGACACTCAGCTTGGAAGGAAACTGGGCAAGAGCAGCTCCCAGAAAGGCCTTTTGTCTTAAAGTGGTGAAGCCTCCGCCTGCACTTGGCAGCTCTGACAGCAGCACCCTGGAGTGTGCGTGTTCTAGACGCCCCATCAGTGGTCCTCCATCCCTGGCAACTGGCTAGAGGAGGCTTTGCTGCCACTGCTCCTTCCTAGAGCTTCGATGCGAAGGGCTCACTGTCCTGAAGCCATACTTTACATCTGTACGCCCTCACTTTTATGTCAGTTATTATGTGCAACAACGTGGTAAATGATAGAAGTGGCCAGCTCTGTGGAGGCGAGCCCAGTCTAATGGAAACCAATAGGTTTGAAGCTAGCCAGCTCGGGGTCCTAGCATCCTCTCTACTTTTGGGAGTGTGATTTATTTTAGTTCTTCACTGAATAAAATGCCTATAATATAGTCAACTCCAAGGAGGAAACAAATGTCTAAGAGTCCCCTCTCCCAAGAGTGAAGATCAAAGATTTACATGTGAGACAACAGTCACTCAAATAAGACCTTGAATCATTTGATGTGTCTTACCCATTTCTGCTGTACTTAATGAGGTGGTGATTTGTTGGTAGTTGGGGGCTTTATGCACACTACTTCTTTATCTGCCCTAACCTCAAAAAAAGAAACTTTTACACCAACGGAAAGCACTCGATAATGCCAGGGAAGGCAGAGAGTCTTGGGGTCACTCATAATTGGGGTCTCAAGTGCAACTTTAGCCAATGTTTCTTCTGAACATATGTTACTCCTGACTTATCTGTGAACACCGGACAGCACAGAGTAGCAATAGCAGACGTGTGTATAGCACGCAGAGGTTGGAGGGGACAGAGTGATCATAGGGAGTGGCTGGCAAGTATCACAGAGGAGAAACCGCCCAGATTCTCCAAAGGCAGGACCACAGTTTTCATGCTGTGTTCAGGGACACTGAGGCTTACTTTCCCCAAAATACCTCTTGTATCAACCTGATGTAGTTAGTCCTGGGGCCCTAATTCCAAGGTGTCAGTTAACCCATTGGTTTGTGTATTATTTCAGAAAGTCTTTTAAAATGTAAATATGTTTTGGGGCACCTGAGTGGCTCAGTCCATCTAGCGTCTGACTCTTGGTTTTGGCTCAGCTCATGATCTCCGGGTCATGAGACTGAGCCCTGTGTCTGGCTCTGTGCAGAGTCTGCTTGAGGTTCTCTCCCTCTTCCCCTGCCCCTCCCTGAACCCTTCACTCTCTTTCTCTCAAATAAATAAATAAATGAAATCTTTAAAATTTTTAAAATAAAATGTGTTTCTGCAGGAGGAAAAATATTTCAACCTTGCATTTTCCACATAGGGCTAATGTATAGACCAATTTTAAAGGGAAAAAAAATCTTATCAGAGCCCTACATAGACCTCATTTTGAGTCATGCTGACTTAAGAGTATAAAATCTTATTTTATTGCTATATCTTTCCATTGCAAATTATCGCTGCAGAAGAGGAGTTTGTTCTGAATAACTGGCAAAATACTTCTTAAAGGATTACTGTAATGAATAGTTTAAAAATTTGTATGCATGTAAAGATTTAGAAACCCTTGTTTGAGAATCACAGCTTTAACTTATTTAATGGCTTGTAACAGATTAATATCCAGCTCCTAGCACAGGGCTTGGCACACAGGAGGTGTTCAGTAAACTCTTTTAGAGTGAAAGCATTTACATGATTAGAGGCAGAGGCTGAGTAAAGTCCAAAGCATAAAACACTGCTGGGGTGGGCAAGCCCAGGCAAGCGCCGAACTGTGACCCTGGGCAGCTGGATTTAAGAAAGAATCACAAGAGATCATCAAATCTGAGTTTGAAGAGGCAATTAAGTCGCCTAGGACTTCACCACCGGCTAACTCCATCTGTGGTTACCACCAGGAGACTAGCTGATGAGGACAATTAAGGGCTACTTCCCTGCCCCACGGATGTCACTTAATGCACACACACCCACTTTGCCTAGTAGTATAGTTTTGTCCTACTTTTCTGTCACAGTACTGGCATGTGTCAAAGAGAGGGTCAGAGGCAAGCCTGGTCTCCTGGAAAACATGGCAGGATCTGAAGCCAGCCAGTTCTGGATCTTGCCATTTACTGGGTCTGTGTCCTTAGGCATTGTTTCCTCAATTCTAACTTTGTTTCCTCATTAGTCAAATGGAACGAGCAGCTATGCCACAGTGTTACTGGGAGGTGTACACGTCAGAATGTACACCGTCGGTGGCTGATAGAGCCAGTTCCCGGACATGGGCAGGAGGACAGAGGCTGTCACCCAGGGTCGGGAAGGGAGGATAGATTCTGGATGGGAAAGAGACCTAAGGCCAGGCATAAACAGTCTTCGGGCAGGGCGAGCAGAGTGGAAGCGAGGAGAGGAAGGGGTAGAGCCGCCTTCCCCAGGGAGAAGTGCTTACTTCGTGGTTGAGTGTAAACAAAGATGAAGCAGATTTACCACATGTTCAGTTCAGGTGCCAGAGCTTCGAGTCATTCCATTGGCTCAGACAGATGAGACGATCCTTGTCTTGACAAATTCAAAAACCCCAACAGAAGACAGGTCAGTGAGCTGAAAGCGACTTGGTAAAGGAAGAGAGAGAAATGGTAGATACAAAGCATTTGTGCCACCAGCAAAGTGGCCCAACAGTGGGCAACGAGGCAGTCTGCTGAGGGACTTTCCAGTATCCGAGAGAACCTTTGGTTTGCCTGCCAGGACACTGCCCTCATCCACCATTAAAGATTCAATGAAGTGAGGATAGAGCCATTCTCAGGACACGGCCTTGCAATCCTTTAGGTAAACACCAGGTCTTCCCAAACTTAATTTTAAGACATGGTCAATCCAGAATAAAATAAACTCAGGATACACTACAACGATAACTATGTTATCAGAAGTATACTTGGAGACAGCAGTCTGGAAAAGCAAAATATGGTTAATACATATTAGATGGTAGAATTTTCCCTTTTAAGAATTATTTTTTAAATTGTTATTTTATTACAATATGTAAAAAAGATCGAGTCAGGAAACCGCCCAATCTCATCCATACCACATAGACTACCATGGGAGACTTTGAACAGAGACCACCATTGAAAGCACACACTTCATCATGCCCCCTTCCGAGCCACTCAGCAGTAGGACGGGGAGTGCAGCCCACCAAGTCCGGAGCTGAGGGGTCTGAGAGGCTCAAGGCTATATTTCTGTTTGTCAAAACTTCAATATAAATTTTACCCACATGCAGCAGCCTTATAATGCACTCTGCTGTTCTCAAACTAGACTAGAGAAGTTTTGGTCTATACGACTTTATGCTAAAAAAAATACTTAAATCAGTATTTTCTAACTAGGGTGAATTTTTTAGTCGCCCTGCAGCACACAGACACATGCACATCCCTGCTGAGGAACTAAATGGCCTCCTAAGGAGGAGATCCTACACATCCCAGCTTATGCCTTAAAACAGACTTCAGACCTAATTGCTCACTTTTAACTTTCGAAGTCCCACTGAAAAGTCACCTACATCCATTAGAATTCATTAATCACATTTTAGTTTTATACAAACCACAGTCAATACTGGACTAGACAGTAATTTGGGTACAGGATGATCTCAAAGGATGATTCTTGGAATATACAGTCTTCACCAATACATGACTCAGGCAAGGCTTCCACAAATAACCCCAACAAGGGCGAGTCTCAAGATCCCTCCTGGTCAATGGATGCAAATTCGATAATTTGTCTGATCTTCCTTCTAAAACCAGTCCCCGTTACCATCTCTGTTGCTTCTTCCCACCCCAATGACTTGTGAACACCCACTTCAATACCATTTCAATTCAATGGCACAGTATTAATTTATTTATGTCCCTGTCTCCCTGCCAGACCATGGGTTCCCTGTGAGAAGAAATTAGGTCTTCATTACCAGTGTGCACCCCAACTCAAGCACGGTGCCTGGCACACAGCAGATGCTTCATCTGTGCTCCATCTGTCCTTGGGGCATCCTGGTTTAAACCAGTTATCCCAGCGTAATTATGCATGCCCCCTTGCCCTCACAGAAGTGCACCAATTTGTATGATAAATCCTATGAACACCCTATCAAGAGACAGTAGATGGAGGTCAGCTGTTGGTTTTTTTATGAGGTTTGTTCATTCTTCTTTATTTTTAAAGTCATCTCCACATCATCTGCCGCAGTTACTATAGGCAGACAGGTAGGTTGGTGGTTGGGTAGATGAGTAGACTGAATGAGAAACAGGTAATCCAGAAATTAGTTTAAGAATTAGAAAGCAGGTTGTGCAGCTTTGATTTGTCACAGCAGACTTCCCTTCTAATTATGTAGTCAATCCTTTGATAACAGTAAAAGGACTTTGCTTTCTCTAAGCACCCTGGCACGGTGTGGATGCTAGAAGAGTCTAGCAACAGCTAGAAGGGGGCAGTGGGAAGAGCAACACGGATATGAAATCCACACCAGGACTACTGAGAATCATTGGTATCAGCAGGTGCTCACTGTTGCAACCCAGACGCACTGCTCCATGGCTCAGAGTTCTGCCCATGACACCACTCATTCTCTGTCTCTAAGGTGCCCCTCAGAAGTGGAAAAATCCCTGAGCTTTTCTCATAGTCCTCAAGGATGGAGGAGTGGCAGGAACCAGAGAAGGTGAGGATGGAGCTGGAGCCAATTAACAGACTTGGTGTTTGAGGTTCTGGTTTATACAGCAGCAAGGGGCATGTTAATATGGTTGCCAGAAGCACTGATAAAATCCGGATTATCCAAGTGTATGCTATTTGTCCCAGGGTCTGGCCTTTTTACAGCACATTAAGGATAGGAAACTAGAACCACAAGTCTCCACGGGTCCTTTCCGACTTGTAATGGTCACAGACAGGGCCATGTAAAGGAGGCCAGAGGGAAGGGGAGTACTTCACCTGTCTGGCCCATTTCCTCTGGTTCCAGAGAAACTCCTCCTTGGATTTAAGGGCCCAGAGGGATTTCCCAAATCCCGTTGCTCATTAAGCCTGTTTGATTTTAAAGAAGAAGATTAAATGCACAGCCCACAGCCAAGATTCCAGATGTTCAGCAAGCCTTCCCTTTGTGGTTGGGGTCCCCTACTAAGTCATACTTCTAATTAACATCTAAAGCTGGGCTCTGAGGGGCTGTTAGAGGACTCAAGGCAGAGAGGCCCTGGCCCTCATCCCAGCTTTGCTGTTTTATTAGTCAGTGATCTGAATCGGTCCTTTGGCTCCTCTGGGTCCTGGCTTCTTCATTTCTCCCTATTGGGAATAGACTACCTACCAAAAACCTCCAGCCCTCTCAAGTAGGCTGTGAAAGTCCAAGGGGATTAACTCAAGAGTTCTTACAGAAAAAGCATAGAAGCCCTCCAGACCTGCACTACCCAATGATACGTACCCACTCATCACATGCGGCTATTTAAACTCACACTAGTGGGCAGCCCAGGTGGCTCAGCAGTTTAGCGCCCCCTCAACCCAGGGTGTGATCCTGGGGACCCGGGATCAAGTCCCACGTCGGGTTCCCTGCGTGGAGCCTGCTTCACCCTCTGCCTGTGTCTCTACCTCTCTCTCTGCATCTCTCATGAACAAATAATAAAATCTTAAAAAAAAATAAACTCACACTAGTTAAAATAAAAAATTCAATTCTTTGCTCACACATTCCAAGGACTCAGTAGCCACATGTGGCTACTGGCTATCATGCTGGCCACCAAAGATAAAGGACCAACTTTCTGGCCACCATCCAGAAAGTTCCATTGGGCAGCTCTGCTCTAGAGCCTCTTGAATTTCTCTCCAAACAAACCAAAACGAAACCCAGAACACTCCAGCCCTGTCAAATGCCCAGGAAGGCAATGGTCCATGTGTACTTAATGCCTACAAAGAGAGAAGCCCTTTATATTGACACAGTAGGGCCACAACTAGGCTCTCTTCCAAAGAAAGCGGCTGAGTTTTTCTTCCCAACACATAAAACAGGCACAGGCCAGTGGGGGACTTTCTCCCACCGCTCCCCTGCCTGTTCTACTCAGGTCACTCTTACAGACCTAATCTATTATTTATACAGTCCTACTTTTAAGAAAATGCATTTTGAAACATTCTCTCAACAGGAGCATTAGGTTTGTGCAAATCGAGGGACCAGGGAGACCCAGTCACTTCATTCCCACCTGACAGGACTTTCCTTACAGGATCCCAAAATGGCCAATTCCGGCTCTTTAACAAAACCAAAGGACACAGTCCTCCCCAAGGCCAAGTGCTAAAAGCATTCCTAAAGAAAATGGCCTGAAACAGAAGCTCCTCCCCCCCAATCTGTTCTTCATTGGCCAAGGATTTATTGGCTCTTTCAGCAAATTAGTCAATTGCCAAGGGAAAGTAAAACCCTGGCTCCAATGTAAATACTTGTTGGTAACAATCCTTTAGCGTGACACTTTGGATTTCAAGTGGCTGGGTGGCCTTCCCAATGCCTCATTAAATGGCAACTTTATAGCATTAAGAGGAAAAGGCTCTGGGATTTTCTGTGCAAACGTATAAATCAATCTTTTCAAAGATAAACAATAGACCAATTCAGCAAATGTGTGTGATTGGGGGAAATGGGGAGGAGAGGTAAGCTAACTGAGGGAAAAGGCGCTGAGAAACAGAGAGAGACTGGTCTAGAGTTTTTCCTGCATATTCCACACATTAGAATATCTTGACTGGACATCTCTGTTCTGTCCAGCATTTGTTAATCCATCATCCAATGGGACTGAGGTGCTGAACCCTAAGTGTGAGATGCCAGACGGTATCTTCATCTTCTTATCCTTCGCAGTATTTACCATAAAGATTTCCAAGTAGCAGGCAATTAAAATCAGCTGGGTTGGGACACCTGGATGGCTCAGTGGTTGAGCATCTGCATTTGGCTCAGGTCGTGATCCCAGGGTCCCTGGATCGAGTCCCGCATCAGGCTCACTGCAGGGAGCCTGCTTCTCCCTCTGCCTGTGTCTCTCATGAATAAATAAATAAAATCTTAAAAAAAAAAAATCAGTTAGGCTATTGACTCCTCTCAGTAAATGATTGAGTGTTAAGAAAAGCTGTATCATCAACAGTTGGTTATTGACTACATTGTGTGCCAGCTACTACAGAAATGCCATAAACACTCACCTCTTGCCCCCCCTCCCCCCCCCAAATAATTTAACATGCTTTGAGGAATATAAACCAGCAAGTTAACAGTCAAACCCACAGGGATACCACTACTTCGAAAACCCTAGTATTTGGTCTTGAGCAGCCCAATCCTATTCTCTTGTTTAGCAAAACTTCCATGGGCATTGGCTGCTCCTTCCAAATCCCAGTGCCCTAAATGGGCCGAAACAGCTGCACCCCTGGAACCCAGGCTTGGAAAATAGACTTGTTCCTTTCTGATGTGCCCCTAAACAGCAGCCGATGTCTGAGGTTAACCCCACTCTCACTGGCCTTTGGTAAGCAGGCTTTCAGAGCTATGTGTGGCCCCAGTAGGCCAATATATTTTATTTTTCCTTTAGAAAAAGCTTTTTAAAAAAACATATAAAACTGACAGCTGAAACCGAAGAGAAGAGAAAGTTCTGAAATAGAGTATGTGGGGGACCCTCTGCATTTGTGCTGGTGGCAATCTTGACTTTGTCCTCCTAACGGACAGTTCTCTGTGTGGCTATACTGAGTTCTGACAGACTCCTATGGAAAAAATCAGTCCCATTGTTCCGCAAGAACAATGGGCAACTGATGATAAGCACAGTGAGACAAGGGAAGCCGATTTGTGCATCTCAGAGACGGTACTTTTCTGCTGTTAAAACAGTTCCTATTGGGGGAAGGAGGGAAAGAAAAAAGGGAGAGAGGGAAATAAGCCATAAGTGACTCTTAATGACAGAGAACAAACTGGAGGTTGATGGAGAGGGGGTGGGGGATGGGCTAGATGGGGGATGGGGATTAAGAGGGCACTGGGTATGAGCACTGGGTGTTGTACGTAAGTGATGAATCACTGAATTCTATTCCAGAAACCCATATTGCACTATATCTTAACTTCCAAATTTAAATTAAAAAAAAAACCCAAGCCAAAACAAATAAAAACCAGTTCCTATCAAAAAAGCTGCTGTCTCCAGAGCCTCCTCCTCCCTCAGGTCCACTTCTCAATCTCAAAAAGCAAAATGAAACAAAATACAGTGTGTGGATGAGTGAAAACTGCTCACAGCTTCATAACATGATCCTCTCTCCCAACATCTGAGGTCCCTCCTCCGAGAGTCTCCAGGGCACCACATTCAGGCCAAGTGTTTCTGAGGCAAGAGTCATTCTCCTAATACAATTCTTACTCTGTTCCCGCCTCTGCACTGCCCATTGACTGTGTGCATGTACGGATCTGTGCTTTGGCCTACTGAGAAACGACTAAACCCATACTTAAAGCATCCCCCCTCCAACAAGCTTGTAGGAATTCCAGAACATATCAGTGATCAATATAGAGAAATCCAACGGAAGAATGAGTCCACCTCATATCAGAATGTTAGCAACGAGGCACAGAAAGGATATGCCCATGCAAGAGCCCATAAACCTACAGTCTGGCACAAAGTCTTGCACCCAGTGGACATTCAAAGACTTTGTCAGAGCCGACTTGAAGCATTGGTACTTCTGGCCTTGGTGTGTGGAGTCACTTGGTCCCACTGTGAGAAGTGCAGTCCAGCCTGGGTGGGAGGGCCAGGGATGTGGCAGAGGTGTGGCTTTGCCCAGCCCAGGCGTGCCAGCCCCCCCGCCCCCCTCACCGAAGCAGCTTCCTGCAGGGAGGTGGCTGGTCCTCAGCCAGGCCACAGCCCTTAGAAGGGTGAAAGGGCGAAGGCAGGAATGTCTTCAGGCAGGGGGGGAGAGGAAGGGAGTCGGGCTCAGCAAGCCGGGAGGAAGAAGGAGCGGCAGGGAAGGAAGAGGCCCACTGGACGCGCAGCAGCAGCCTGGCAACCAAGGGCAAGCCACACCGAACCAGACCTCCGGGCCCCCACTGTCCTAGGGTTCGCCTGGGATCATGACCGGCTTTGAACAAATGCGGTGCTCAACTGCTTGAGGTCTGTATGGATACGTTCTTTCTGCATTTTAC
This sequence comes from Canis lupus dingo, assembly GCF_003254725.2. NCBI lineage: Eukaryota > Metazoa > Chordata > Mammalia > Carnivora > Canidae > Canis > Canis lupus. Next base: position 75,966,569 of record NC_064246.1, read on the forward strand.
CCCAACTATGGAGACAAGCCTTCATTTCCTCCTTAATTCCACTTGCCTTCCCCCAAATACCCACTGTTTTCTGTTTTTCATCTAGACCTTCTGGATGCAGCATTCACACACTGTGATATTCGTATAGGGAAAAAAACGTATTGCTTTCCTTAATTGGCTACATATTGTACTTACCCTTCTACACTGTGCTGTTTTCTACACTTAACGATATATTTTAGAGCTCATTCTATCTACACAGGGACCCACACTTCATTCTTGAAACTGCCACATAGTATTATACACGGTGGGCTCACCGTATTTTAGTTACTCGTTCTTGTACTCCTACTTAATCTTCATTTCCCCCCTCACCCCCCACCTTTCAAACAGTTCTGGAGTGGATATATGTTCAGATGCAAGTATTTTGCTAGCATACAATTCTAGAAGCGAAATCACTGGGTCACACACTTGCATGTGCAATTTTGATACTGGAAAAAAGCCTGTGGCAGGTGAACTCCCACTAGTGGTATGGGAGCGCTCGTTGCCCTAAACTACCTATACCTGGTTCTATCGTCCTCTTAATTTTTGCCAAAGCCTCACCCTAAGCCAGACACGATCAGATTAGATGGTAGGCAGTATTAGAAAAAAAAAAAAAATCCTACTGCTTTAAATTGCATTTCCATGATTAACTGAGAGCATAAGCATTTTGTCTTATGTTTATTGGTCATCTGCATTTTCTCTTCTGTGATTTGCCATTTCTCTGCCCATTTTCTTTTGGGTCATTTGCTCCCCCCTCCCCCAATTTATAGGTTTTTACATATCCTGACAATCCATCGTCTATTCTACATGTTTTACACATCCCTCCCAGTCTTTTTAAAACTTTGCTCATGGAAGCTTCCCATAAACAGGGTGGTTTCCAATGCACAACACATTGGCTTCCAAATGATTCTTTCCAGCAATAGATTCCTTTCTCCAATCTAGGGGAACCCACAATAACAGACAGACAATAGCAAAACTGCTCTGGTTGAGGATGAACCAGCCTCTTAGGGTCCCACCAACTCCCCCACCCTGATTCTGAGGGACCAAGAGCAGAGGTTGAAATCACAGATTCAGTCCAACCCCCTCATGTTATAAAGGAAGAAATACAGGATAAGGGCTGCTGGAAGAGGAGCTCAAGGCCTCCTCACAGAGAGAGCTAAGACCAGAACCGAGGTTCTGGTTCTATGAACCTAGTGCAGTCTTTAAAGTATTAAGTCTTTAAAATAGAGTCTGGATTCATTCCAATTTGATCTGACAACAAAATGTAGCTATTCAGCATCTGATTCATGTACTTTTCTCCCATCAAAGGAAAAGAAAGTAACATGCTAATAAAATAAACAGACATTTTCACTCAGAAACTCAACTTACAAAGACATTTATCACAGCTTTCTAGTTAGGTGTTACTGTGTCAACTTCCTGCTTCTTTCTTCCCACTCGGATAGAAGCTAAACAAGGAATCCTGTCTGTCCTCGATCCTGTCTGTCTGTCGATTCTCTCCTGGATCTCTACAACCCAGACTAAGCCTGTCAGATTATAGGTCTCAATAAATTTTTACCTCCAAAACCATTCAAGATAGCTAAAAACAAGCAAAATATGATCCAATTGCTCAAGAAATTTCAACTGCATTGATCAATGTAACCTCTGCAGAACAGCCACCCATTAGCAGGCAGCCTAAGAAGTGGGATGTAAGAAGGAATGTCAGGGTCATGAAAATCCAAGTGGAATAATTGAGAGCAATACTGCTGAGAACATATGACCACTCTCCTCTTTCCTATTTATGCAAATCTTTGGGCTTCTAGTTTGTTATGCCTGTTTTTCAGGCCATTTAGCATTTGTGGGGCCCCTTTCAAAAACCTCATACAGATGGAGTCGGCTGCTCCAGTCCAAGACCTTTCTCTTACCTGCTGTAATACTAACTACTGACTGTGGGAACCTGAGGAAGTTAAGCAACCGTAGGCCTCAAGTTCCAGATTCCTCTTCTTAAAGTAGACACAGTAATAGGCCTGAACCTCTTAGGTTTTCAGGTTTAGTGTTAATGAACATAAGTTGCTTAGCAATGCCACGCATATGGGATCACTGGAGTTTGTTTTAGCAGTTATCAGGTCTGCAGAGCTGTCAACTCTTAGGATGGGTTTTTGCATGCCCAGAATGAGAGGAGAGAGTAGACTACACACTATTGAATACGAGGAAATGGGATGAGATGAGCCAGCATTATTAAAAATACATTCCTGAGAGAATAACCCTAATTTACAGAGCAAGTCAAATCCAATCGTAATGGCAAATATTAGGTGTAGGTCTTAGAATTCCTAGACCACAGAGGGGAAGATTGACGGAGAGCCTTCAGTTAAATGCCAGCCAGCTGATTAGAAATCCCAGTCCCAGACCATAGGAAAAAAAAAAAAACCACAATAAAACAACAACACTAAAAAACCATCAACCCATAGCCAGAGGGCTACCCTTTTAACTGTGTCTGAGGTTATAGGAACTCCCATTGACTTGACTTGGCTGCAGGGACATTTACACCCATCTGCTCCCCACACAAAGCCTGTGTTCTGGCCCAGGCCACAGGGAACAAGAACCATTTCATACATTGGTATTTAGCTACAGGCTAAATACCTGTAGCCAATCAAAATTGGGTTTCTAAAGATCAAATTCTGATCTCTGCCAATGAGAATACTGGGTAAAGCCACTCTGAAAAAGAAAAGAACAGACATTCTGTTCATAGGATTTTGAACAGTTTGTTTGCTACCCATTCACAGAAGTGGTTACTGAAGCAGTGATGAAATGCATTTTAGAGCGGAATGTTGAGACCCAGGCGATTGTAGAGTGCGTTGTAGGATTTTGGTGCATCCTAAAAGGCGAAAATAATAATGGAACAATCTGTGTCTTCAAATTGGCCAAAGCAGGACAACTCTTCATGGGTTTTAGTATAAATCATAAATAAAAATGCCCACATTACCCTGGTCTTTTATTTCTTTTAAAGATTTTATTTATTTATTTGAGAGAGAGAGGAAGAGCACAAGCAAGGGAAAGGACAGAGGCAGAGGAACAAGCAGACTTCCCAGTGAGTGAGGAGCCTGATGTGGGGCTTGATCCCAGGACCCTGAGATCATGACACAAGCTGAAGGCAGACGCTTAACCAACTGAACCACCCAGGAGTCCCTATTCTGGTCTTTTAAAGTCAGATGTTGCTAGAGAAAATGTGAGTAGTCTCCACCTTTAGCAGAGTCAACATCAGATATAGGGGCTGAATCACATCCAGGTCGGCTTGGTCACCGAAGGCACCCTTCTTTTCATCTCAGAAAAACAAACAAACAAACAAACAAACAAAATTTTCTATACTTAACAAGGATACTGAAGATAAAAAGAAGGGCTAAACAGAAAAACATTTATAATGTGATTTGAGAAGAAATGAAACCTCCAACCCTATAGATCCCTGAATCTCTGAATCTTGCAGAGGCTAAAAGAGGAGACAACCAAAATGCAGGCATGCAACATCAACCAACCAGGTTTGCTGCTTGCTAAAATTGATTTGACTATTCTTAACACTGGATGCTCTTCATTTCCTGCTAAGGAGAGACACCGAAGAAGGTTCTCAGAATGACTAGAGTTGCTCTCAACCCCAGCCTTTGTTCTCTAAAAAGCAGAGTACAAAACAACTTGGTGGGTTGAAGAGCAATTTCAACCCTTTTGAAGGAGAAGACTCCCCATGGGGAGCCCGATGTAGGACTTGATCCCAGGACCCAGGATCATGACTTGAGCCAAAGGTAGATGCTCAACCACTGAGCTACCCAGGTACCTGAGCAATTTCAACTCTTAAACCCTCTTGAGCACTCCAGCACCCCCAGGACTTAGAATATAAATGAATGTGAACTCATTTCCCAGTGAATAACCATGCCAATGTCATAGTCCAGCTAGTATCCACCTTCATCACTCCACAGGACCGGGTCTTTACAGTGGCAGACCGCCAACAGCAGGGTGTATTAAACACTAGGTTAGCTACTCTCTACCAAATTCCAAAATAAGCTGAGGCCATTCAACCACTAGAGGCCCAGAAGCCTTAAGCAAGCAATGCCATTCAGGGTTTCCAGACTGTCTGTGTTCTTCTGAGGGTCACATAAAGAGAAGAACAGTGCTTTAGAGCAAAGTCTAGGAAGCCAGTGGGGGAGATGGAGACACTGAGAAAGAATGGAGCTAGTCATGTGGGACCAAGAAAGAAGGCCACTGTGGGAGGTCTGGGACAGAGAGCATTTCCAGTGAATAGAGGAGGAGCCCAGAAACCTGCCTTACTATACTAACCATGATCTTACTGGAAGTGATATGATTACAGTGAACACAGCAAAGCATGTTAAAGCAAGTGATGAAAGAGAAAAGGTCAACATTCTGATAAAGGACTAAGCCTAAACTAATACCAGTCCTATGCTACACATCTGAAAGATTTCAAAATACCTGATGGTAAAAAAATTCAATAAGGAGAGCTCACAATAATAGTTAATGCTTACTGAAAGCTTAAACTAGGCCAGGTATATGCAATAACTCATCAGCACCTCATAATCTACCATGAGTAGATAGATACTACTATTACCTCCACTTTAAAGAAATCTGAGGCACAGATAGCTTCCACTGCCATCCCGATGTGATAATATAAGAAACTGGGCAGTCTGGCATTGGAACTCAGCAGTGTGAAAAGCTGCATTTACATTTAAATTTTGTAAGAATTCAATTTGAGGCTGTACCTGGTCACCACTCAGAACTGGTGGCCCACTGTCTTTCTCACCTGTATGTCTTGGCACCTAGCCCAAATTCAGAGTCAAGGTCCTTTGCACTCATTATGCTCAGCAATGGACAATGTAATTATAAAATTTATATATAATTCAGGATGGTAGTGAAGACCTGCAGCCAGTTTATATTTAGTTATCAATCTCTAACCAATTAGAATAGGACATGCTGCAAAATTGCTAAGAACAAACACCCAAATTCAAAGATCGATAGCAGTCCTTTATACCTTTAACCAAACAGAGAATAAAGGAAGAAAAAATTGGCTTCCGTAGTAAGGCAAACTATAAAGTAGAGACTTATAAAAGTAACATTAGTAGAAATTATAAAACTTTATTGAAGGATATAAAAGGTGATTTGGATTAATAGAGTGTTGAAAGACAACATTTTAAAGAAGTCAGTGAAAAAAAAAAAGAAGTGTTTCCTAGTTAATAATTTCAGTGAAATTCTAATAAGATCTCAACAGGAATTTTTAGGAAACTTTGAAAATATTTTAATATTTATATGGGAGAGTATGGAATTAAGAATAACTGTGACAATTTTGAAAAAGTACAAAGAGGATGGGCTGCCTTAAAAAGTACTATAATAATTAAGACAATGTGATACTGATGGAGTAGACAAAGTATCAGAATGGAATAAAGAACCCTGAAACTGACCTACCTAGATATAGTAATTTTAGGGAACTACATGATACATGTGATGAGGGTATGCTAATCACTGTGCTAGATTTATAATCCATTTGAAATTTATTTTTAATGCATCTTAACTCTGTTTTTATCTTTAGACTTCAGGATCAGATCATATATATTCCACATGACAGCCAAGAAACTGCCCACCTAAATATGAAAAATTACTGGATGAAAAACATGAGTTTTTCTTTAAGATTTATTTCTTTTAGAAAGTGAGCGTGAGTGGGGGGAGGGGCAGAGGGAGAGAATCTTCTAGCAGACTCCCTACTGAGTGTGGAGCCTGATGAGGGGCTCAGTCTCATGACCCGTAAGACCATGACCTGAGCCAAAACCAAGAGTTGGCCACTTAACCGACTGAGCTACACAGGTGCTCCAAGAATTTTCTTAAAATAGAAAAGGCAGTTAAAATGAATGACTCTATCACCTTGGCCAGATCTCAAAAATAAATAAATAAATAAATAAATAAATAAATAAATAAATAAATAAATAAAGAGTATAAAAAGCAAGATGCAATATGATACTCTTTATGTCAATTAAAACACATTAAGATACATATGTTCATGTATAAATTATAGTATTTAAATATCTAAAACTTAGTCTGGAAGGATATATACTAGACTGGAAGGAAATATGGGGAGGGGCAAAAGGAGTGTTAGTTGTGACTAGTGTTTATTTTTTTAAAAAGATCTTATTTATTCATGAGAGACACAGACAGAGAGGCAGAGACGTAGGCAGATGGAGAAGCAGGCTCCCTGCGGGAACCTGATGAAGGACTTGATCCCAGGACCTGGGATCACGACCTGATCCAAAGGCAGACACCCAACCACTAGCCATCCAGGTGCCCCTCACTAGTGTTTGTTTAAACAAAACCCGAAAAGCAAATAAGACAAGATACTAATAGCTCTTAAATCTGAGTGGCAGGAATATGAATGGATGCTCACTAGATTATTTTTGCATGTTATATATCTCTTAAGTTTTTTTTTTAGAAAGAATTCTCAAAACTTGAATGATAAAAATAGATTTTCTTCATAAACTTCCCTATCAACCCACAGGGTATTTTCTTGATTACCTATAATCTTATTCTTACTTCAAAATACAGTACATAAATAGGGCAGACAGAAATGCAGTTATCGATCCCAGCCGTAATGGTTAGTTTATGTGTCAACTTGGCTACACTATGGTACCCAGATGTTTGGTCAAACAGTCCAGTCAGGATGTTGCTGTGAAGGTTTTTTTGGTTTTTTTTTTAAGATGTGATCAACATTTCAATCAGTAAACTTCATGAAACAGATTACTCTCCATAAGGTGGGCGGGCCTCATCCAATTGAGGTTTCCTAAAGGAGGAGGGATTATTCTTAAGACTAACATAGAAACCCTGCCTGAATTTTCAGCCTATTGGCTTGCCCTACAGATTTCAGACTTGCTAGTCTCTACAATCATATGAGCCAACTTCTTAAAATAACACCTCCGCACCCCCCCACCTCCACCCCCCCCACACATATCATTCCTTTTCATTCTGTTTCTCTGGAGAACCTTGACTAATATCAATGTTGCAAGTTTTGGAGTAACCATGTTTCTCAGCAACTGAAATGGTCCACAATTTTTGTAACATATAAAAGGGGAGAAAACCATGCTTTGGAGGAGGGATGGGACTATGATACATTCAGTTAACACTGACACATTGGAATTAAACACATCTTGGGTTTACTTTCTAGAAAAATCTACCTCATGAGAAGATAAAGTTCTTCCTAAGGTGGCTTCTTTTTGGAGATGTGTTTTTTTCTGAGTGGAAATTTCCCTATTGGCCTGTGATTTCTTGTTGGACAGATATTCCACATGGAGGACCCACATCCATACTCCCATGTGGAGGATAAAAAAGAGCCAGAGGAGTGAGTGAGGTCTCTTCTTCCTATGCCCGTGATTCTCCTGAGGGAAATTCTCCTCATTTGTTTCACCAAAAACCACCAGTTGACAGGCTGCCCAAGGTTGACTGTGCTCTATAGGCTACTTCTCCACAGACTGGCTCTCAGCTCGTCACACACAGTCATCAACAGTGTCACGTGCTCTAGCTTTCTATAACAGCCCACACTCTTCTTCATCTGCTCAATGCACCTCTTAATGTCACATGTCTAGAAAGAAGGACCCCTACGTATAAGGTAGTACTCCTTTCCCAGTTTAGATCCCTTGCTGATTTTAGGCAAAATATTAAAATTTGAGCCATTTTTATATTCTGCTTTTCTGTTCACTTTGTTTTATTTTGGTGTGGCAATGGCAAACCAAGAGTGTTTAAGTAAAAACAAGAATAGACGGGGATCCCTGGGTGGCGCAGCGGTTTGGCGCCTGCCTTTGGCCCAGGGCGCGATCCTGGAGACCCGGGATCGAATCCCACGTCGGGCTCCCGGTGCATGGAGCCTGCTTCTCCCTCTGCCTGTGTCTCTGCCTCTCTCTCTCTCACTGTGTGCCTATCATAAATAAATTAAAAAAAAAAAAAAACAAGAATAGAATTACTGAAGCAATCATTCAAGGTAACAAAGCAATATATATGGGCAGCCCTGGTGGCTCAACAGTTTAGTGCGTCTTCAGCTCAGAGTGTGATCCTGGAGACCCAGGATCGAGTCCCACGTCGGGCTCCCTGCATGGAGCCTTTGCTCCCTCTGCCTGTGTCTCTGTCTCTGTCTCTCTCTCTCTTGAATAAATAAAATCTTTAAAAAAAACAACATATATTATAAAAATAGTTCTTGACATCGGTTTGCGTTTCCTAAAGAGTTAGAGATGAACAAAAGACATCCCAGTTGGATAAAGGTGACTCAAACATAAGTGATCCCCTACTGCCCCAATCAGAAGAAGCTAAATATTGGGGGTGGGGGGATTTGGTTAGATAAATTGAAATGATGTAAATGAAAAAATTGATATCATTAGATAAACATTTCACATAAGATATTAAAAATAGAACATTTAAATATTTTATTTTATTTTTTTAAAGATTTATTTACTTATTTATTTATGATAGACAGAGAGAGAGAGAGAGAGAGAGAGAGGCAGAGACACAGGAGGAGGGAGAAGCAGGCTCCACGCAGGGAGCCTGACGCAGGACTCCATCCCGGAACTCCAGGATCGCGCCCTGGGCCAAAGGCAGGCGCTAAACTGCTGAGCCACCCAGGGATCCCCCATTTAAATATTTTAAAACAGGTAAGTATTTTAAACGTTCTGCTTTTAATATATACCTTAAGCTATTTAAGATATTAATATCACAATACACATAATTGTATGTGCATAAATATATATGCAGATATTATTTAATCGTATAAGTTAGTGCTAATTTAGAAATATTTCTGGTTTCCTCACACCTTAGAAAAACATTTATTCGAAGTCTTCAGTGGCACTGGCATTTTTACACCTGTTCCTGTGAGCATGGCTACACATTGAGTTCTCCATGATCTTCTTCCGGTTATTTGGATATTGTTCTTAACTTGTTCCATTTTTAAATGATCTTTAAAAGTCTTGTTTACAAAGAAATCCAACACTTGTTATTGTGAGGTCAGATGCCCAGAAATATTACTAGATTTTTTAAAAATATGATTTCCTCAATTGACCTCTAGATGCATCTAAAACCAGCATTGACAAGAGTCATCCCAGGCTAATGTGTATTCCCTAAATAATACTTTGATGTTCAAAATAAAATAATTGTGAGATCCTCCCACAGCATGAGAAAATTTGTAGACTTCAATTTAAGACAACTCCTTCATCTCTGTTCATAACTCTTTAAGGGGTGAGGGAACCATGCCTTCCATTTGGGCATATGACATAAATCATGTAACTTCATTTCCCCATTTCCTCACATCTGCCTTTCCTCCTCAGCAGGCAGCCAAGGCAACATGGTACAGAACCATAAGTGGACTTTCTCAGGGTAGAATTGGGGGATTCTGAGGGAATTCCAAAATGCTAAAACTAGAGGATCTAGAATCAGGCTTCTCCCCCACAGGACAGATGGATGCTGCTATACAAGCCAGGTTGAGAGGGCTACTTGCCTTTCTGGCTTTTCTTTCTTTTTTTCTTTTTTTTTTTTTTTAATTTTTATTTATTATGATAGTCTCACAGAGAGAGAGAGAGAGAGAGAGGCAGAGACACAGGCAGAGGGAGAAGCAGGCTCCATGCACCGGGAGCCCGACGTGGGATTCGATCCCGGGTCTCCAGGATCGCGCCCTGGGCCAAAGGCAGGCTCTTTTTTTCAACATAGTATATGCAGCTGTGGTGTGGTGACTGTAAGAGTTGCATGAGACTCTCTGCAGTGGGGAGACTCCTGGGCAGCTGTGTGGTCGAGAGTCTTCCCGGATCCCATCACTACCTGCTGAAGGAGGTGACACCCATCCTCTCTCTGCTCTCACATGCTCCAGCAGCAAGACTCTGAGGGCACCTGAGTGCTCAGTGGTTGAGCGTCTGCCTTTGGCTCAAGTTGTGATCCCTGGGGTCCTGGGATTGAGTCCCACATCAGGCTCCCCATAGAGAGCCTGCTTCTCCCTCTGCCTGTGTCTCTGCCTCTCTCTGTGTGTCTCTCATAAATAAAAACATAATTAAAAAAAAAAAAAGCCTCTGAGCCCCATTCTAGCATTGCTAAATAGCCTTCTACTGGCAAAGAAAGCCAGAGATGGCTGTATGTAAGAGATGGGGAGAACTTTCCAGAACTTTCTAGAGAAAGTTCTACCTTAGAAGCTTCACTGGGCCCCTGCCTATTACCTATTTCAGTGACCCAAGTGGAAAAGAATAGACAGCACTTCAAGCTGTAAAGGTGCTAATTGCAGCCCTTAAATTTCAGTTGGGGGAATGGGGGAGGAGAAAATAGGATAATAATAATGATGAATATACAGCAAAGTGTGATATTGTGATTAATTATAAGAAATAATTTGGTCTTTGTTCACTGTTCCTGGCATGGAGCTTCTAAAACCCTTATAATTCCCTATATAACAGCCATAGGGGCATCTTTCCTCATAGTATTTAGTTCCTGAAATAGCTCCAGAGCAATAGAAGGTGAAATAGGTGTCTTTTGTTACTCTTAAAAAGCCCCTTTCAATTACATCTGAGTTTATGATAATGTGGGTGACTTCTGGAAAGTCCTTAAGAATGGGGGCTGGATGCCAGGGGACCCAGACTCGGATGAGATGATTGGAACTTTCAATCCCACTCTTCTACCTCCAGGGACAGGGAGAGAGGCTGGAGATTTCCAATCATCAATGGCCAGTGATTTAATCAAACATGTCTATGTAACAAAGCCTCCATAAAAACCCAAAAGGCTGGGGTTGAAAGAGCTTCCAGACCTCTTTCTCCATGAGCTTCCCCATGTATCTTCCATTTGACTGTTCCTGGGTTGTATCCTTTGATAATAAGCCAGTAAGCTGTTTCCCTGCATTTTGTGAGCGGCTCTAGCAAACTCATCAAACCCAATGAATTAATACTAAGAACCAACAGGAGGGGTCATGGGAACCTATTTATAGTCAGTCAGTCAGAAGCACAAGTGACAATTTGGACTTTCAGTTGGAGCATGTGCTGTGAGGAAGTGAAGGGGGCCGTCTTGTAGGTCTGAGCATTTAACCTGTGGGGTCTGACAGTCTCTCCAGGTAGACAGGGTCCCAATTAAACTTAATTGGAGGACACCCAGCTGGAGTCTCAGAATTGTTTGGTGTGGGGAAACCTTTCCCTACTACACACACACACAACTTGGTGACCAGAAGTGAAGTAGTATTTGGCGATATTGTGTGTAACATAAATGAAAACAATAGAGTTTTTCTTTTCAACAGGGACCGTGAGTCATGAAAAAGAGGAAAACCTGAGTGGTAGGAACTGAGGAAGTGTTGCTGAAATTTGGCTGGACTCAAAAAGCTACCTCCAGGGCAAGTGACCAAGTCTCCATCTCACAGTAGACTGGAGTGGGTTATATCCTAAAGTAACACACAGACCGCATACTTCTGGAAGCTTGACAGTTATAACACAAAAGATGGGGATTTGCCTTGTTCTTCTCAGGTTTTTTCTCCATTAATGAACTGACCTTTACCCCCAAGCCCCATTTTATGACTAAGGAAACGGCTCAGGGAAGTTAACAGCTGACAGTTGACAAAGCACGTCCAGAAAAGAGAAACAGAAAACCCGGCTCCAGGGCCCAGGAGCTCAATTTCATTAAAGGCTTATGTGTCCGACACAGTGATGAACACTTTATGCGCAGTGCCTCAGCTGTCACCACTAATGGGAGTGACACACCTTATTCCCACTTTACAGTTGAGGAAACCAACTCAGAGCAGCTAACTCTCCCCAGCGTTGCTCAGCGCCAGTGTGGGCCAGCTGGGTTTGGAATGTCACTACTTCACTGACAAGGCTTCTCTGGGGAGTCGGAACTGAGAACGAGATCTATCACTTTACGTAATTCTGAATGTGTCACAACCCTACTTGAGTCTCAGTTGACAGATCTGCAAAATGGGCACGTAACACTTAACTTATCTGGGTGTGAGAGCCTTTAGTTAAAGCCCCCAGCACAAAGCCTGCCTAATAAATAAATATTTATTTATTTTATTTATTTTATTAATATTTAATTTTATAACTTAAAATTTAATAAATAATTCACTATCCTGCCTTCTGGTTTCCTAATCTTTTTTTTTAAGATTTTATTTATTTGTTCATGAAAGACACACACAGAGAGAGGCAGAGACACAGGCAGAGGAAGAAGCAGGCTCCCTGAGGGAAGCCTGATACGAGACTTGGGGATCACGACCTGAGCCAAAGGCAGACACTCAACCACTGAGCCACCCAGGCGTCCCTCGTTCCCTAATCTTGAACTCAAGTAGAACAGGTGAGGACTAACAATTTATCAGCGCCCCCAGCAGACCTGCATCTGTGAAAGAATGTAACATCTCATCACCTGCGGACCTAGGCCAATCTGCTTTGTTTCTGTTAAGCAAACTCTTTTTTCTCGTCTGCCTTAGACTAATTTTAAGGTGACTATAATGGAGCCAAAGGTTTTTGATTTTATAGGGAATACCTGTACTCTGGTCCTTGCACCGAGTGGACTCATAAAGTGCCATCATCACAGGAAAAGTGCCAGTCAGCCAGGGCCCTCCAGGGAACAGCTCTGTGAGCAGCCCAGACCTGACCTGGAGGTCATATCTTCTACAGGAGGCCTGAGACTATGGCACAGAGACTGCAGAATGGGCCAACCCAACACCAACACCTCATACCCCCATGTAAAATGTTGCTCCAGAGTTTATGGCTGGTGAAGGGAGAGGTCCTAGAGGGGCTGTGGCTTGGTCCAAATATCCCCCCAGCTGTCTACACATGGGGCTGATGTTGGAGCCTGGGTTAGAATCCACCGTCTGCATCCTATTAGGCCCTTTTATGAGCTCAGAGCATGACTATCTGGTTTGCATTTGCAACACAGAGGGAAGCAATAAGGGACAGCAGAGAGGCTTTCCAAAGGATACCTCATGGAGGTTCCTTTGGCCAGAAAGCACCTAGGAGCTGAGCAGGCAATGTGACAGGAGGGGGCTGGGGAAAGAATCCCAGGCAGACAGAGCCAGGGCACCGAGTTCTGGTCATCCATGCCACCTACTCCGTGTGCCCCCAGAACGAAGCCCTGACACACTCAGCCTGAGCTTCACCTGAAAATGATAAAACCAGATCGGATAGCCTCTCGGATTCCTTCCTGCTCGAAAATTCTCTTTCACTTCTTCATGAAACCCCTTTATGACTCTTTATGAACTCTGAGACCACCATGTGAATACCTAGCCTAACGTGTTGCCTCTAACTGGCACCCGGTAATTGTTTATTGCACAAATGAATGAACCAATGCTGATAAGGATACAAATAAAAGTTATTTAAAAAAACCAATAGTCACAGATTACATCCAGCTGTATACCACACACATACATGTACTCATATGTTATATTTCTTTGAGTCACCAATTGTTGTGACCTCTGTATGTAAAACAGCGTACTAGGTGTTGTAGGGAAAAACCAGAGTAATTCACACCACTGCCTTACTTCCCAGGACTAGTGATCTAATGGAAAAGATAAAGACACAAGGATAAAAGGACAACTCCTGGACAGGACAAGCTACAATTTAAATTCAGAGGTACTAATGTAGCTGTAACTGGCATCTCAGAGCCAAACATGGCAAGATTTCATATAAGAGATGAACATACACCTTATCGGGGGGTACCGGCAGGAAACAGAAGGCACACTCAAAAGGGTTTAACGGGAGAGAATTTTATGTAGGAACTACTTAGAGAGCCGTGGGCAGGATGAAGTTCCCAGGGGCTAGCAACTAGCTAGCTGGGAAACCATTACCACCTTTAGGTCTGCGGGGCAATGACAGGAAGTAGTGCAAACTGGAGCCGTGAAAGTGAGCTGCCCATCAAGAGCTTAGAACAAATGAGCCATGGTCAGAACCTTTGCAAGGCTGAGGGGACAGGGACGAGGGGGACACTCTCTCCTCCAGCCAGCTGATCCCCTGTCTGTGCCTCCCATTGGCTGAAGCCAACCAGAAATAAGACAAGGGAGTCCAGATGTTGTAGTTCATAGCATGAAGCCTCTTGGTGCAGTGGAAGGCAGAGAATGAATTAGGGGGTCAGGGGAGGAAAGACGACACACATGTGTCCATACGCTCTTTTATAAATTATATGCACATGTATATGCATTTGAGATATATTTGGAATCAGTCTCTCTTTGACTTTTCAAAAGAAAGTATTTGTTCTACAAAAGGGTTTCGCCACAGGATTAATCTAAATTTAAACATCAAGGTCTCCTCACATATCTCAGATACAATTTAATTTATAAAAACAAACTTTTTAAACTGCAAATGACTTCTACATAATGCTCATATTGTTTGATACATGGTGTATTTGTTGACACAGGGCCTACCAAGTCAAACTGTTAAGAAGATAGCCCATTAGCCAGACAAAATTGTCTCATAAGTTTTCCTTAATCTTTTATCCCTAACAGTCCCCACCCCCGCCCCTGCCAGTTTTCAGAGATAAAACAAACTCCAACGTTTGCACACTAACACATTTTTCCGTTTATATTTTCTATCAGCTGGCAATTAAAACAAGAATCCCCAGAGGTCAGCCAAAAGTCTTAAATAACAAATGAGAGTCAGATATACTATCTCTGGATTCAAAAGTGCAAAATGACATGTTATGAGAAACCACCTGGAAAACGGCACTTGGCAGGCGACATTTCAGGGGGTCCACATTTCTTAGAGCAATTCCCTGCCAACTAATGCTCAACCCCAAACAGGGACCTTCAGAAAACATTCCAAAGTATTAAAGCCATCTACTGTCATGCAGAGTTCTGTGGATGGCCATGGGAATCTGGAATGGAATGAGGATTAGGATCGCTCCTAAGGGTGGCAGAGGGTGGGGAGGGCAATGCGTGGGGGAGGAAGAAGAGGTTAAATAGGTCTGGTTACTTCCCGATTAATGATCACATCTCTGGGATTTCTCGGGCCACTCCCAGTCTCAGATATCCTAGCCCAGACTACTGCAATGTCTAATCCTGGGGAAACAATTGCACAAATTATGGTCCTTGGGGAAATATACTGCCATTAAAATTAATGAGTCTGTAATGACATGAAAATACCTCGTGTTTATTCATTCACAGTAACACTTGAATCCCTATTGCACATTACAGATGGTGTAAGGGTGCTCGGGCTATAATGAGGAGTTATATAGTGCATAAAGCATACATGTTATAGGGCACGCAGTGGCCTCCAGAACCAGACAGCCCACATTTGAATCTCCACTCCACCACTGACAAGCTGGACAACCTTGAGCAATTTCCCTAAACACGGTGTGTCTCAAGCAATCTCCATTGTAAATGGGATGCTCGTGGCACCTTCTTTATAAGACCGTTGTGAGGATCAGATTAGCTCATACGTGTAAAGCTTATGATAGTGCCAGGCAGGTAGTAAGTGCTCAGTAAATCCTAGCTATATTACAATATGAAGTTCCCAGCCTTACGGTCTTGGTTTAGTAAAAGACATAAACAGGAAAATGATGGTATAATGCTAAGTGTAATGAAGGGGTTCTCTTTAGGCTAACATTATACCGGGAATGCGAGAGATTAGGAGGGCTTCCTATTCATAAAAATAAAGGGTATGCCATTGCCACTGGAGTCAGACTGGAGCAAACAGGGCTACAGACAGTCTACTTTCTCCTGCATTCAGTCTTCCTGACACCACTGGGCACTTCCAGAGCTTATTTCATCTTCAAAGCTTCCCAAAGTCTGAGATGCCCAAAAGACAAAGGATAGAAGACAGAGGCAAGAATGCCAAGCACGCAGGCAAGACTTGCCAGCCTCGCAACCACAGGAATGAATGAAAACTAGTGCTTGGCTTCTCATAGGGTGGGATGCACGAGGTTTCTTCATTGCCTTGTTGTTTTAAGAACAGTCTTCACTTCTGTGACAGCTCCAGGATGTTCTCACTGGGATTGGCTAACCATCTCCAAAGCAAGGACTCCTCCTTTCCCCACCAAATGTCTCCACAGTTATTTCTTCTTTTAAAGTTGGAAGAGAGAATAAAATTAATTTCATCTGCCCGGAAAACAGAGTAGAGAGAAATCCTACTTGGAGCCAGCATGAGGAATTAGGCAGCTTAGATCTTCGGGAAGGTAAGCCCACCATCTGCCTTAACTCTCTTAGGAACGAGACCACACATAAAGAAATGTCCTCCTCTACCAGTATGGCAGCAAGTGATACCAAACCCTGATTCAAAATGGCTTTGGGGACGCCTAGGTGGCTCAGTCGGTTAAGTGTCGGACTTCTGATCTCAGCTCAGGCCTCGACCTCAGGGTCATAAGTTCGAGCCCCGCATCACTTAAAACAAAACAAACAAAATGGCTTGAACCAGGAGGAAATCAATCATCTCACACGTTGGGATCTGCAAGAGAAGGCCTGGTGTTTCCTGAGGACACTCTGGGATCTGCCCTCTCCTGTGTGTCGGCTTCATCTTAAGGCTGGAGACAAGATGCCTATAGCAGTTCTAGACAGCAACGTGCCAAGGACGCAAAAGGGTCATTTGTTTGTGTCTTTTTCTTAACAATGAGCAAATCTACCCTAGATGCTCCACGAGAGACATTTCTTCACACCTCATTGCTCGGACTTGGATCACATACTCTTTCCTCCACTTGTCTCTGGGGTGTGGAATGGAGGCACCACAGCTGGAATGTGCTAATCATCTCAGAAAATGGGTGCTCCCAAGTCCACATGACCGCTAAGCCACCCAGTGGGCTTCTGGTGAGGACCAGAATAGGAAACGAACAGGAATATACTTCAAAAGAGTGAACACGCTGTACAGTTATTCTCACAGATAGAATTCTGGTAAGTCCCATCAAACACGTTCAAAAATGGCTTCTGCTGGATACTCCACACACACAAAGCCCCATGGTTAATGACCCGACAGAGAAGAAGCTAACACCTAGTATAAATGTCCAATAACCACTCTATTCAGGACTTGCGCATTTTTAATGATTAGTGCTGAAAGACCATACAGTGTGGCCTATTTGCATTTCTCTTCCAAGTGGACACCTGTGGTTGAGGGGGATAAATACAGAAAGAACTGAGAGGGGGGATCCAGGGCAAGGCTGGGGCATGAGGCAGAGACTCACTCCCCAGTAAACATGACGGATTGAAATGACAGTAAAGGAATTTTTTTAAGCATGGGGGAGGGGGTTGCTAAAGTCTGAAAGAGAACTGAAGAAGCAATAATTGCCACAAGTTTCTGGAAGCTGGGAAGTGGTCCATCCAGTGGTTAACTGACTTGGCAGATGAGAGAAAGCTGAGTCTGAGAGACAGAGTCCAGAGACAGAGAGTCTCTGGAACTGGGGCCACCAGACAGGGGTCCCAAAGGCAGGAGGGCTGGCTAAGAGCCTGTGCCAGAAGCTGTCAGACCCCCATAACCTCCTCTCTTTGCCCTACCTCCCACGGGACTGCCTACATCCCACGACGGGTTTGTTCTGCTAAATCAGAGCAACTCTGGCCTCGGACACCAAAGCCAGCTGAGGGAAGGGGTGCCACCCTAAAAACAAGGGAACAAGAGAAAGTCTCCATGCCAGATGTTAGACTCCTGGTCTCCTACCTGAATCTGGCTCACAGAATGCCACAGGCAACCAAGTCCCCTCGGTGACGGGGATTTCTCTTCACCTGGTCAGTCTCAGAGAGGAAAGACCTTCTACAGAAGGTGGAGGCCCTCCAATCAAACTGCTTAGCAAGACAGCCCTGTCACAGGACAGGTGCTCAGGCGCACACTCCAATCACCTGGGGAGCTTCTAATACTTGCTACACCTGGGCCCTAGCAAGATCCTACGTCATTCAGTTGCTTGGTAAATAGGAAGGCAAAGTTTACTGTGTGCCAGGCGTTGTTCCAGATTCCGGAACACTGTTCTAGGTGTATTTCTTAGTAAGAAGGAACTACTTATTACTGGGAATAAGCCCCATCGACGCATCCAGACCTTCCAGTTAGCTTTTGAGTGATCAGTCCAGGATCATTAGACATTAAAGTTTTTAACAAGCTCCAGATTTAAAAACAAAAACAAAAACTAAGAGGAAATCTGAGGGAAAAAAAAAACTGCAGGGAATAGAGGAACACTTCAAAGAAGCTGTCATTGAGATCTGCAGAGAGTTGGAAAGCTTTTCATCCGTGAAACGAGAACAGGAGGTTATAAAAAGAATATTTCAGAGATTTTTAAAGAGCTCTTGGAAATTAGAAATTTGATGGCAGCCATAAAAATTCAGTATACGGTTGGAAGATAAAAGGAGGAAATTTCCCAGGAAGTAGAATTTTTTTTTTAAGAAGAGAGAAAATAATTAGAAATTCAATCCATGAAGATCCCCTTCCAACTAAATCGATGTTCCAAAAGAGGAGAGAAATGATTTTTTAATTCCAGAAAACTGTTCAGAACCAAAGAACATGAGTTTCCAGATTGAGAAGGTGTATTGAAAGCCAAGTAAAATGGATGAAAAAAAAATCTCATAGCAAGATATATAATGAAATTTCATTACAGAGAGAAAGGACATTACAAAGAACAAGGAGAAATTTGTAAAAACTTTCAGGTAGAGGGAAATAATTATATTCAAAACATCGGGAATTAGAATGACAGACATCTCAGTGACAATATTGAACCTGGAAGAGCAATGCAATCCAAATTCTAAGGGAAAAGCATTTCCAACCTTCACACCCCATCAAACATCAAACTTGGAAGATTGTAAACTAATTTCCCACATACTCTTTCTCAGAAACTTCTAGAAGTCATGTTTTACCAGAAAGAGAACAGAAACAAAGACCGAGGAAGATGTTGGTCTAGAACACAGGAGAATGTCACATGGGAAAGAGGCAAAATCAGTGCCTAGTAGGATGAAGAAAGGGGATTCCAGGATGATGGGTGGGTGGCAGGCCTCAAAAGCAGCAAATTCAGAGGGAGAAGGGGAAGGCTTTGAAAATTATATACACGTACTGTTATGATAAGGAAGAAAGGAAAACTCGGGTAATAATCAGATTCCAGAATGAGAACCCAAGCAGATTCCAAAATGAGAACCTACTTCTAGAAGGCAGGCAAAGGAACTTGGTGAAACCTCTGGGAAACAGAAGAGTTGATGAAGAACACAGGGCCGAGCTCTAGGCAGAGCAGCTGAGAGGAGAACTTAACGTCCCAGGAAACGGGCCAGAATGGGGTCACTCTTTCCCTTCAAAGGAAACAATTCCTAATTGTGACCTGCCTGGATTTACAGAGATTAGCAGGAAGGGAGGATTAAAGGGAGCTGTACAGGCCAAGTGCGGTGTCAGGCAATTTATAGAAGCAAGAAGGTAAGCAGAAGGCGGTTTCTGGAAACTGTGTTGCTCTTTCCGAGGTCTTCCTTTCCTGCTAGATTAGGCAGGGTAGTCCTCCCTCAGACCCACAGGCTCCCAGAGCTCAAGGCCAGAGGAGCGCCAGGGCCTGAAATCCTCAGTCCACCTGCTTTCCCCCCCCTTTCCCTGGTACATCCTGTTTGTTTCTTCTGTGTGTGGCCCCCTCCGAGAACTCCTTTCTCTCTTTTTAGCACCTGACACAGGCCTCCTCTCCCAAAGCCCACCTCCCTGTGAGTCCTACTGCGGCACCCCCGGGGGGGGATGGATCTGGCTAGAGATCCTGAAAACGATGAACCGTGGGTAGATCCTATTGCTACTATCTCAATCCGTAGGTTAGTGAGTGTATAGGGTCAGGTTAACACCGGAGGTGGAAAGATCCCCGTATACCTTTTTTTCCCCAATTCATCTGCAAGAGCCAAACCCTCCGGGCGAGCAAAGTTTGAAAGTACTACATTTCATGTGCCTTTGAAGACGCTCATGCCCTGCCTTTTGTGATGTCATTACTTACGCTTTATGTCATGCCCCTCACCACAGCAAACTCAGCCTGACCTATTTTTATGAAACGTGTTTCCTGGTGACATCCACAGAAGCTTTTCTCCCAGAAACGGTTCCCAGGGTGACAGCTGTGGCCATCTCCTCCTTACCCACATCTCAGGAGACCAGAGGGACTTAATTCCACCCCTAGTATTTACAGACTCTCAACTGGGGGCGGGGGGGGGGGGAGGTGACAACATGATAGATAAGGTCATTCTCTTTCCAAACATCTTTGATCTTTAAGACCTTAGATCTGCGGACAGTACATCCACATATTCTGCGGATCAGTGGGGGCGGAGGGGGCGAGGAAGGGGGGTTGTCCAAGCAGGCTGTTGAGTAGTTTGCTGCAAAGGTGTGTCCCCAAGGAGATGGAACCTCCCGAGGGCTCCAGGTTGGTCCAGGCGCATCTTTGCTCTACCCCGGGCTCCCCTGTCCACCCGGCAGAGGACGGGCGCGGGATGCGGGCAGCGGGACAGGCGGCCGGGCTGCCGGAGGGCCCCGCACACGCGCCCCGCACACGCGCCCCCCGCGCCCCAGGGACCCCCGGCGGCTGCAAGGAGCAGGCTCTGGGGCCCCTCCAGACTTGTCCCTCGCCCACCCCGCCACTCGGGGCGCCTCCTTCCGTGGTAACCCACACACCAGTTCCAAGCGCTCGCTCCTCCTAAGGCAAAAACCCTCTCCCAGCGCGCCAAGCCCCACGTCACCCACAAGGCACGCGAGCGCCCCACGAGCCGGGTTAGGTGGCGGGGCCGGGCTGCAGGTCCACGGTGCTGGCCCCCGCCTCCATCCGCACCCCAACCCGGGGACGGGGCCGGGGGGCGGGGGGGCGCGTCCGAGGTTTCCGTTTGCACGGCGGGATTCCTACCTCCGGTGGTGCAGTCGCCTCGGGGGGCGCTCCGGGGTCGGGGTGGGGGGGCAGCAGCCGGCGGAGGAATCCTGCGCAGCCCGGGAGCCGCCGTCCCACCTGCCGCGGCGGCCGGGGCGGAGGGGCGGGAGGGGGCGCTGGGCTCCGGCTCGGGCTCGGGCTCCGCGCCCGGGGCGCCGCCCCCCTCCCTGCAGCGCGCGGCCCGCGGTCCGCAGTGGGGTCCCCGCACCCCCGTGCAAAGCGCACAGCCTCCCAGGACCCCTTCCCCGCTGGCTCCTGGAGGGGGCCGCTCTGCTGACCCCGAGCGCGCGGGTCGTGGCCCGGGGCGGGGTGGGGGGCGGGCCTGGAGCCCCGGCCGCCCTCCCCGGACACCCTCCAGCCCGGTCAAAAGTTCTCCCCGCAGCCGCCGCCCGAAGCTCCACCTCCCCGACACCAGTTCATTTCATAACCGCTGCGTTTCATAACCGGCAGCAGCGTGGGCTCTTACAGGGGGCGGCGGAGGGGGGGGGCGGGGGAGCCCGAGCCCCGCACCAGAATCGCAACCATCACGCCGGGCAGGATGTCAAGAAACTTTTCAGAAACCTCCAGCCACAGGCTCTCGGCTGCAGGAACCAGATCCACCACCGCTGAATTGCAATCGCGGGTGACTGCACAGCCCAAGCATTTCCTCTATACCTCCTGGGGCTCCCGCGCCCCCCGCCCCAAACCTGCGGCCCGGTCCACCAGCCGCCCCTCCAGCTGCAAACTGATGAGGAAGCCCCGACCCGCGAGGCCCAACTGTTTACATCACCCCCACCAGGGCTTCCTGTCTGAAATTAATGGGAATACAAATAAGACAGGAAAAGAGTGTTTGCTTTTCTGAAAGCGGAGGGAGGGCCCCTCTTGGAGACCAGGGGAGTCACCCTGCATTTCATTGCACCAAGAGATTATTTTTCTAAGCTTCCAATTGTATTTTATTCCACTTTTCCACTCTTCCCACTTGTTGAAAAGTAAGAGCACT
Organism: Canis lupus dingo; assembly: GCF_003254725.2. Classification (NCBI taxonomy): domain Eukaryota; kingdom Metazoa; phylum Chordata; class Mammalia; order Carnivora; family Canidae; genus Canis; species Canis lupus. The sequence goes on from NC_064246.1 coordinate 75,988,329, forward strand.
CGCCCGTTGCCAAACCTCAAGCCATTAAGGAACTTCTGCTCACAACACATTTTCACCTGGCTTCCACAGGGATCCAGGTTGGAGGTCCCGGAGGGAGCTAGAGGTAGGGAGACCACCTGTGGTTGAGAGGAGCAGAAGGAAGCCCTGTGCCTGCGGGGACTGGAGACAGACACACACACACACACTCATCCCACTCCTTGGGGTTCACACCAGAATCTTGCCTCAAACCCGTGCCTCTAAGCTGTGGTTCTCTTCCTAGAAATCCAGCAACCCCTGCAAGTAAATTAGCTTCGCAAGGGATAGACCCAGCGGGATTCGAAGCAATTCATTATAGAGGAAGAGGCCAAAGAGGGCTTCAGTTCTCAGTACCATTCCTGTTACTGGAAAGGGTAAAAGTAGAGCCCGGGACGGGCCAACCTATGTCAAGGCTGGAAATCTGCCTTCGCTCACGAGCGGCCCACAGAGCACCCTGGTAGCTAAACCTCATAATCACCAGTCCCGGAATTACCCCCAGTTGCTTCATTCAGGCTGGCACCACAGCAAACCCCGAGACAGGCGGGAATGCCAGGCGGTGGTGTTCCTCCTTTGGAAGTGCTGGAAGGGAACGAAGCCCCAGGAGAAAGCGTGTTTCTCCAGGAGGTGTGGGTAATTGCAACCAGCAAATGATATGCGGAGTTTCGCAGAACGCTACAGGTGTCCCGTGAGAACAGACTCTGCAAGCCGGGCCTCAAAATACTGCGATTCCTGGGTCGGAGCCAGTTAGACTTAGGATTTTAGGAAAAGCCAAGTATATAAAAACTCTTAGAGTGTCTGGACTACAGATATTAGAAGGCTTCGGAAACTGTTGGCTCCTCACCCCCCTCCCTATGCCCTCTATTTGCTTTGGGGTGGTAGTGCCTGTAGATTCCTTAGCATACGTCTATGTGGCATCTCAGTATCTGGTAAGTTGTACGGGAATTAGGTTCAAATTGATTTTCTAATAATTTCAGAAGTCATCCTTTCTTCTGATTGCTTTCCCCATGGATAGTTTCTTTCTTTCTTTTTTTTTTTTTAAAGGATTTTATTTATTTATTCATGAGAGACAGAGAGAGAGAGGCTGAGACATAGGCAGAGGGAGAAGCAGGCTCCACACAGGGAGCCTGATGTGGAATTCGATCCCGGGACTCCAGGATCACACCCTGGGCCGAAGGCAGACGCTCAAACGCTGAGCCACCCAGGGATTCCCCCCACGGATAGTTTCTTAATGCTTTACTTCTAACTTTCTCGACTCCCATCAATCTGGCATGTAATTTATGATGTGCAAACCCATGTTATTTAAAGCAAATCCAAGATTTTAAGTCGACTACCAATAAATAATTCTCCCCTCCCCCACCGACATCATTGTCTAAGACCACTTTAGGGTGTGTATATGCCAGGAATTAAAATTGAGCACATCTGTATAATAACTTAATTTCAGGAAAGCTTTGGAATGCATATGACATTCTCATCAGCAGGCTAGAAAGATACGACGTGCTTGGTCTTTTCCCTCACCCGTTTCACTGCTGACTGGAAAACAGATCAATGGTTCAGTAAACAAAGGGGTGCTTAAAAAGCGGCCTCCAATTTTACCCTAGGTCTGGCTTAAGTAATACTTACAATTGCTATGTGTGTACGCCCGGAGTCTATAAGCAATATTAATTTGAGCAGAAACCGCTGATATATTAAGAGAATCCAAAGTGGCTTCCACACATGAAGGAAATGGTTCATTAAAAAGAGTTTAGAATTCAGCAGGAAGGCTCATTACAAAGTAGTGTCCTGAGGGGTGATGATCAAAATGACAGGCACAAATGGGGCTTGATATCTAGATTCGAGAAAAACAAAGATGTGAGGATCACAGCCGACCATGCATTCAATATGAATCTGCGTATTGTACTGATAAGGAATAGGCAACACAACACTGGGGCGAGTTCACGTTGGCGGGAGGTTGACATGAAAGGGAAGTGCCTCTCCCTACTTCTTCCTCCCCCATAATAAAGAATCTGGCAGCAGATAGACTCTTATTAGGGTGGTATGTCCAGTGTGAGGCCCCTTATTTTAAGGGCGATGGGGAGACACTGGAAAGGTTCCAAGGGAGAACCAAAATGATTAAAGAGACAGAAAATAGAACCTTTGAGGGAAGGTTAAAGGATTTGCAATTGTTTAGTCTAGAGTAAAAACTGCTTAAAGGCAAACTTAACAGTGTCTCCCATTTGAAGGGTTATTATAAAGAGGATACCGACCAGCTGTTCTTCATCTTCACAGGAGACAGAAGAGGTAAGAGACACAAATGCAACATTAAAATTTGGGTCAGACATGAAGAAGGCTTGCTTGATGCTAATGGTAGCTGATCGGACACTGCCATCACTGTACAATCTCCACCTCTCAGACTCCCTCTTGAGTGATAGTCTTGGGCTTCTCGGCAGAAGCCGGGCTAAGCGGACTCCTTCCTTTCGTTCCCTTCTAGGGCTAAAGTGGTTGTCTTTACTCCTTTAAATGTGGGAGCAAAGATCCTGAGCTCCATGCTCACAAGCAAGGCACCGCAAGAACGTAATCCTCCCCACAAACCTAGGCCCACATCCCATTGGACCTTTGTTTATTGGAATGGGTATTTCCAAAAACATGTCCAATTTTAGATACTGAGTAGATGATAACTATATTTCATAGGTTCACTCCTCTATATTGTTTCTCTCTATAGGCAACGTTGCTTTTTGTTGAGTGGGCACACAAATATTAGTTGATGATGATGTTAATGATAATAACAGCTATGAATTAGTAAGCTCTAACTATAATTATGTTGGGCACTTTATGTAGATTATCTCTCTCTCTCTCTCTCTCTCTTTTTTCAGGAGCCCTGTGAAGTGGGAATAGTTATTAGCCTTATTCTAACACAAGGAAACTGAGTCGCAAAAAAGGGAAACTGAGTCACCACAGGGTTAAGTAACAAAGCTAATAAATGTTGGAGTTCCCAATTCAAACTCATTTAGTTTGACTCAAAAGGGTGTGCTTGGGGGCCCGTGGGTGGCTCAGCGGTTAAGCGTCTGCCCTTGGCTCAGGTCGTGATCTAGGGGTCCTGGGTTTGAGTCCCATGTCGGGGACTCCCCCTCTGGGGAGCCTGCTTCTCCTACCTATGTCTCTGCTTCTTTCTTTGTCTCTCATGAACAGATAAAAATCTTTTAAAAAAAAAGGTGTGCTTAACTATTATACCACTGTCTCTCGTCAAGTATTTTTATCTCTTGGGAGGGATGAAACATTGCAAAAAGAAGCATTTATGCTTATTGGCCCAAATTGCTTAAAAACCAAGACTTCTACAGGTTTACATCACCTCATCACCTGAGGAGTACAATGATTTTTTTTTTCCAGTGTAGCAGAGGAAAGGACTGACTTTGCCTTCTGATCAGAGGCATACATTGCTGTCTCTCACAAAGCTGAAGAATCCAATCAAGGTTTACCTCTATTTTATTACTTAGAAACACTCAGCTATTCATCTGTAATCTAACCTTGCATATAGTAGGTCTTCCACGACTGTTGAATGAATGAATACAAATGCCTTATGACAGTGATGCTTTGAAACAAACCGAGCTCAATTGAGTTTTTCCAGCATGCTGGTGGGCAGACTCTAGTGGATTATTTCTATGGGTCTCTTATCAGAGGTCCCCTGAGTCTTAAAATCCAACTGTTTTCTTTAATTCGACATCTGTGAGAAAGCATATGGATGGGTCACACATTTTTCCAATGTCAACTACTTTTAGATTGAGAAAAGATTTTTAATGGGGTTTATTAAGTGTTGTTGTATATCAACAATAGATGATTCATGAGTGAAACAAACATCAAAATGATTTTTAGAAAGGCAAACGAACCACACACACAAAATTAAACGCCTTGATCCAAATTACTACAAAGGACAGATATTTTCCCATTAGGACAATTTATCCTGAGTCTATAAACAGAGAGGGGCATAATTATCCATGTGTTTGCTAACAGATCTAAACCTTATGTAGCTATAAAAAGCTAGAGAGAGGAAGAAAGAGGAAATTCCCAGGAGAAGATCCCCAACCACATCCAGGGCCATCAGATCTCCATAAATACAAACCCCAGCAGTGGCACCAAGTGAAGCATGAGAAGAAACCTCAAGATTTTAACCCAAGCCACAGAAATAACTTTGAATTGTCTTAAAACTAAACAATGACAATTCTATCCAATAAACTTGCAGCTGACACATGGGCAGAGTGGTGACTTATTGGTGTTCCAGATGTAGTTAATAGAAACATGATGCCCAGAATAAAAAAGGTATTCAGTAATGTTGATTGAATGTACAGAAGAGTGAATGAATGTCTGAACAGATGCCCAGGCTGCCTCTTTCCCCCTTTAAATCTCTGTTAGGAAGATGTCTCTGAGGCCTCAAGGCCAAAGCCCCCACGGGGGCGTTGAACAATTTGACACTGGTACTCTGGTTGATGGAACCAGAGGTGGTTTCCAACCCAAAGATAACCAATTTGTAATTTTGCTATAAATACAGGGAGGGGAACTGTGGTACCTATAAACTTTGATTCAAAAGCCCCCACTATTTACAATATAGATTCTAAACTATTTGAAGTCCAACAGAATCGAAGCACTAAGTAGCCAACATCTATTGAGCACTTACTGCATGCTGGGTTTTGTTCTAGACCCCTTGCATATTAACTCATTAAATCCTTATTACAATCTTAAGAACATATATTGTCCTTATCAACCCATTTTACAGGCAATGAAACTGGGCTAAAAGATTACTTCATTAGTTCATGGTCACATAACTAGTGTGTACAGGAGCCAGAATTCAAACAAATTCCACCTGGAACCAGTGCTATGCTCTTAAGTGCTACCCAATGCTACCTGTCCAAGCCTTACCTCCTACCACTTCTCAGCACAAAATCACTATTCCAATCAAACTGTTTATCCACAAATATTCAAAGAGCATTCTAATCTTACAGGATGTGTTCCCTGACCACCACCACCCCCACCCCGCCGTAGCCCACTGTTGCCTCTCTCTTCTGAGTTCACATCACTTATTCTGCAGTGAACACAACTGTAAATTACCTAGCTCACATCACATCTCTCTAACTAGATTTTAAATTCTTTTGGGGGTAGGACAGTTATATGGAAGTCTGGGGATGTAGTCTGTAGAAAGATCTAGATTTAAAGTCCAAATGCCATAATTATTACTCATGGGACTCTGAGTAAATAATTTAACTTTTCTTACACTTTATTGAAACCATATTCCTTATGGGCTTATTGGGGAGGAGAGATTAAATAAAAAAATGTATATGAAGTGTTGAGGATGATGCCTAATATTGTAAGCCAGTGATTTTCAACCACCAGCTATTTTGCCCCCGAGGGACATTTGGCAATGTCTGGAAATATTACCAATAGTCATAACTGGGGAGGGGTGCTTCTGGCACCTAGTGGGTAGAGGCCAGTGATGCTGCTAAACATTTTACAAAGTATACAGATCGGCCCCTGCAACAAAGGATTATCCAGTCCAAAATGTCAACAGCAATAGTGGTGAAGTTAAGAACCGTCCTATATGCTATTAAAAATTTATTAAAGATATCTTTCCATTCCTCTTTCTTTTTTACAGTATTGTGCTGATGGTAGGTATTCAGTAAATCTTTGTTGAGTAAACCTATTTATAAATGGGTAAGTGAATGTATGAATCCTAAGACATTTTACTAGTAAATAATTGACTTGAGGGTGTGGTCTAGCCATGGCAGGGATTGGGTGGGAGTTAATTAACATAGAACCAGAGCTTTCCAATATCCATGCTCAGGGAAAGGAATTCTGAAAGAAATCCAGTCTATTACCAGAGGGCTGTGCCCAATGAAAGTGCTGTTAAAGTTGGTCCTAGGAGAGCTGAAGAACTTAGACAAAGACCAGCTCTTCCTTATTGGTGGCTTCCCGATTGACTTGCTATTACCTTGCAAATGCCCACTTATCTCTTTTTAATCCCTACTCCAAAGAATAATACAGCCAAAGAGCCAGAAGATGATGGGAGGATTTGTTCAATCTCTCATCCCTTGTCTACCTCTCGCCCCTGCAACAACCACACATAACCTGGAGTCCAATCAAATGAACTCTCATCAAGACCATGGATCGGAAAAGATGGTGGAAACAAAAAGGACATAGTCATTACTGGCAGACTTCATTCAGCAGGTTTAGTAATATCGGTTACAAGAACTAGAAATCCACGAATAAAAGCCTACCTTCCTGGATAGAGCATATATCACATTAACAGAAACCAGAAATGAGAGAGGGTGAGGGAAAAGGAGAGAGAGAGGAAGGGAAGAGCAGGGATGGGAAGGGAAGTGAGGAGAGAGGAAACAAGTCCTTCCATCTCCCGTTCTCCAGACTTGGTGGCAACATTTGCTTGCATTCCACCTTTTGCAGTCAGAATATATAAATGATTTTTGTGTAGTTGTATATGAAAAATTTAAAACTTTAGTCTCCCATCATCTTTAAACCTCTCTGAGATGTTTAATTCCCTGTACTAGACTACCTGCCCACAACTGTGAGAACAAGATAGGTTCTTTGTCGCCTCAGGCCCCTGCACACATCCAAAATGGGAGTGTCTTCCCTGCCTTAATCACCTTCACCAGACTCAGCTTAGACATCACCCTCTTCAGGGATTCCTCCCAACCCTCACCTAGAACCTCGAAGCTTTGATAGCATCCCCACTGCCCATTCACTTGACTGCTTACCCTTCTAGACTATAAACTCTTTTAGGGTAAGGGCCTGTGGCCTTGTTTACTATTTTATTTCCAGGGCCTAGCACTGTGCCTGGTGTGTATGGGTGCCCAACAGATATTTGTTGAATGAGAGAATAAAAATCAGGAGACTTCCAAATGCATTCATCCCTGCAATTACTTACTGAATGCCTACTATGAACCAGGAGTAGGGCTAGAGAATGGGAAAGCAATTATTACCTTAATATTAATAATAGTAACAGTAAAAACAATCACAGCTACCATTTATTGGACATTTACTATATACTAGGCATCATGCCAAGCTCGTCTATGTATTCTCTTTTAATTATCCACCCTAAAACCTATGTGGCAGACACCATCATCATTCCCATCAAACAGATGAAGAAAGAGGCCAAGCCACTGCTACGGATCTTAACCACACAGATTCTATGTGAAAGAAATCTCTGACATTTAAGTTCCTCAAGGTCTATTTACATGGGCCTAACTCACATCAACTAAAAAAGGTTACCTGTGAATTCACCCATGACCTTTGTTGATGTCTATCCCCTTACCTAGAAAGTGTCCATCCACTCTTCATATTGCCTGAAATGTATTTTAAAATATTTTGATAACATCAAATGATGACAACCTTAATAATCTACTCTCTAGAGGCCATGGGCTAATGTTTGAAGGACACTTATCAGCATCCACGACTGAAATATCACTACCTAAATCTGCAATCTGCAGCAGAAAGTTCTGTAGTTATCAAAATGGGAGTTAGAAGTTTTTTGGTTTTTTTTTTTTTTTCATCTGTGGAATGAGAAATTTTTAAGATAAACTGGTTAGAAAGGTTCGTATAGCTTCTCTTTCCTTGCTGAGTTGTAAGAATCTGGGGAGAGCCAGCTCCCTGATACCTATGAGTGATACTTCAGCTGTGGAACTCTATTGGTCTGGGGACCCCCAGTTAAGTGAGGATTTTGTCACAGTGCCTGACAATAAATTCAGGTGATTCTTTCCACCGAGGGAACCTTCTGGGAAGGGGATCACTGGAGCACCTACCAGAAGAAGCAGTAGAGAAGCCACCAAACATGCTGTGGGACTATTTCTGTGTGTGCTTGCTAATGCCTACTCTACATATGGTAGGAGTCAAAGACTTGCTTTCATGGTAACCTACCACCTGGCAATGAGGTTGTCAGACAGGAAGTATAGAGTGCTCAACCTTTCCTGATTGCTACTTATAGTTAATAAGAGAGCCTGAGAATCAGCTCAGGTCAGGCTAAAACACCCTCTTCCCAACCTGGGTCTCTAGGCAAACACCCATTCATCTTTCAGCATTAAGCTCAAAAATCCTCCCTACCGTGAAGACTTTCTTAATGAGTCATCTCCCCTCAGGAGCTGTGAGGAATCATCTAGTTGTTGAAATGGCTGCCTGCATGCTGCTGAGATCCTTCTGATAAACCTCAGTTGCTTAAGATAACCTGGGCAGGTCTCATTCTACATCCTGAAAAAGCCCAATTTAGCAAGTAGATTTATTTTAGAATATGATTTATTGAGCCAGGGCCATACTAGGTACTGAGGAAACACTGATAAGCAGCATTGACCATGGGCCCAGTAAGCTCAGAGACCACAGTGGGACAAGGAAGGGGCACCAGGCAGTTAGTTACGGTATAGTGTGGGATAACCGCTAAGTCCAGGGAGTTGTGACATGCCCACCAAGGGCACCTAATTAGATCTGGAAGGCCATAGAAGCCTTCCAGAAGTGACTGTAAGTTGAGCCTTGAGGATAAGCAGACATTAACAAGGTGAAGAAAAGATTCCAGGAAGTGAAAATGGCAAGAACAAAGGTCCAGAGCTGAAACAGAGATGCCACATTCTGAGGTCTACAACGGTTCAGCCTGGCTGCAAGTTTGGTCAACCTGGGGCTGGTATAAGGAGAGCAGCAAACAGGGCAGTGGCTAGAGAAGTATGGCTTTGTGAGGCGGTGGTTTGGGCTTCATTCTTGAAGGGCTTCCAGTAGGAGTGCCCTGAACAGATTTCCATCCTAGAATGATCATGCCAGCTCCAGGGAAGAGAATATCCTAGAAGACCAGCTGGGAGGAGGTAGGGACAGGGTTGAGGAAGCTGTGGAACTCTATTGGTCTGGGGACCCCCAGATTCATTGTCCTATGAATCCAGCCAAGAAAAGATGGCACCTATCTTGGGAGTATCTCTGCAGACTTGTACTTCCCCTGTATCTGGGATAAAACTCAGGCACTGCTCAGTTTACATGCTCTTTCCCTCTGCTAGAATGTGAATCCTTTGAGGGTAAAAACTGGAATTTACTATCTCTGGAGCTTCAGTACTTGCAAGCGATAAAGCCCCCAGTAAAGGGTTGGTTGGGCATGTCCAGTGACAGGATTCGTTATGTACAAAAATGACTTCCTTTTGTTAGATTCCTCATCACCAGACCTCCACCCCACCCCGACATCCCTTGCACAGCTTCTCCGCTATTGCTGTCTGTAAAGATCTCTTCCAGCAACTACCATTCCCTTTGATATTTGGTTGCTCCAAGGGTTAAGTAGATTCTACTTCCCTTCATCAAACACAGATTTTGATTCTAGTCTTGATAGCCTCCGAAATATCTTGCACTGCCCTTTTTTTCCCCCTGTGGCCCAGCTCCTCCCACCACTCCATGCAGGCAAGATTTCGCACAGGTCCCTCCTTCACCATCTTGAAAGTTTCCCAGGGGCGACCTCACCTATATGGAGCAGCGACTCCCTCCCATCCAATATCCTAAATCCATCTCATTATTTAAGTGAAAAAATAAGTCTCACCATCTGCAAGAAGCATGCATGAACTCCAACTAACCTGGTAAAGAATCCTACCCAAACTTAATCCCAGTCATATGTATTCCTGTCAACCACATATGACTTAACGGTTCTTCATGTTTTCTCTTCAAGGACTTAATGCCAGAGTATTGCAGATTCACCTCCTTGTCTCTACCTCCCTTGCCTATATTTATACTCAAGGTCCTTCTCCCTCTTCCCCATGCTCTGTTCCCTGGACCAAAGAAACTTCTTCCAGCCCCCAGATGTCTTCACTTTGACCTCCCCCTGAGAAGTGGGACATGTCAAGGATGGATGTAGAAGCATTTAACCCAATCTACCTCTAGGCCCAGTTGATACCTCAGCTCTGTTAGCTGGCTTTTTTTTTTCTTTTTTAAGATTTTATTTATTTATTCATGAGAGACACAGAGAGAGAGAGAGAGAGAGAGAGAGAGGCAGAGACACAGGCAGAGGGAGAAGCAGGCTCCATGCAGGGAGCTCGACGTGGGACTCGATCCCAGGTCTCCAGGATCACACCCTGAGCCGAAGGTGGCGCTAAACCGCTGAGCTACCCGGCCTGCCCTTAGCTGGCTTTATAATAGTGAGCACTATGTCACTCAGAAGGGCCTTCCTAAACTCTTAGAGAATTAAAACTGGATAGTATCCCAGGGACTTTCCCTTCCCCAGAGGCCTTCACCTACCAGGGGCCAGTGCCCTTTCTTCCAAACAGGTTTGCACCAGTGTTGCCAAATAAAATATAAGAGACCCAGTTAAATTAGAATTTTAGGTGAAAAATGAATACTTTTTAAGTATGTCTCAAATATTGCTGAGATTTTTAATTTGTTAAATCTTGACCACTCTGGTTTGTACTTGTTACTCAGTTTTTATTTATTTTTATTAAAAAAATATTTTGTTTATTTATTCATGAGAGACACAGAGAAAAGGCAGAGACATAGGCAGAGGGAGAAGCAGGCTCCATGCAGGAGTCCGACGTGGGACTCGATCCCAGGACTCCAGGATCACGCCCCAAGCCAAAGGCAGACACTCAACCGCTGAGCCACCCAGGCGTCCCTGTTACTCAGTTTTTTTTTTTTTTTTTTAAAGATTTATTTATTTGAGAGAGAAGAATGAGGAAGCTGTCCTATGAATCTAGCCAGGAAAAGATGGCACCTATCCAGGAGGAGTCTCTGTGGACCTATACTTCCTTCTCAGTCTTTTTTTTTTTTTTTTAAGATTTTATTTTTTGAGAGAGAGAGAAAAAGAAAGGGAGCATATGAGCGAGGAGAGGTGCAGAGGGAGAGGGAGAAGTAGGCTCCCTACTGAGCAGGGAGCCTGATGTGAGGCTCAATCCCAGGATCCTGTGATCATGACCTGAGCAAAGGCAGACGCTTTACTATTGAGCCACCCAGGTGCCCCATGTTACTCAGTTTTTATAAAAATCATATCTACACTCATTAATAGGTAAACAATTATGCAGAAAACAATACATTGTTAAAACTTGGCACCCTTGAAAATATTCTTTATGCTGTTTCTCACTCTGATGGATATCTTCTTATAAGGGTAGGGTTTTTTTAAGATTTTATTTTATTTATTTATTTATTTATTTATTTAGATTTTATTTTATTTTAAGATTTTTATTTATTTATTCATGAGAAACACACAGAGAGAGGCAGAGGTAGAGGCAGAGGGAAAAGCAGGCTCCATGCAGGGAGCCTGATGTGGGACTTGGTCCCGTGACTGCAGAATCGCACCCTGAGCCAAAGGCAGATGCTAAACAGCTGAGCCACCCAGGCATCATAAGGGTAGGTTTTTAATCATCTTTATAGCTCACTTGGAGTCCCTCAACTCTCTGCCCTACCTTTCTCACTTGGTTTATAATTCTCTTCCCATGATTACTCTTTGCATCATTAAGTTCAACCACTTTGACCCTTCTTTCCTTCCCAAGCAATTACCATTCAATTGAGTACTTCACCTTGACTTGCTTGGTCTTATGATGATGTATCAAAACATCTCCCTCTTTACAAGTCAGTGAACCACATGAAGGAAACACTGAATGGCTAGTAAGTAGTTCCCCAATCAATTCTTCTAAACTGACCTCAAGGATCAGATTCCTCTTCCCAATTGCCGCATGCTCTCCAACTCTGGGAAGTCCTTCCAGAAAAAGAACACCAGGATCCCAACCCTGGTTCTGATGTGGTCTATCACTGCTTCACCCCAGCTGGAGAAAGTCCTAGTTGGGAAAAGCAAAGGATCCGATAAAGCTCTGTACAATATTCTCATAAAGGAAAAGACTGGATTCTTCTCTGGGTCTCAGGGGCCCCTTCAACCGTGCTGTTTACAAAAGCCATGTTATTTACAAATAGTGACATACAAAGGCCGTGCCTAAATCACCCTGAGGAGTGGAGAGTTTAACCCATTTATAAATGCATGTTTGGGGGGAAAGGGCATGAAGAGGAACTAACTCCTACTACTTTTCAGTTTTCATGGAGAGTAACTGAGATTCCAAGTAAGAAATTGTAGGTAAGACTCAGAGAGGGGAGCCAGGGTAGCTGGCAAGATCTGATAAGTCATGGTTGCTCCCTGGGTGGGCTGGTTAGGAAGGAAGGAAGGACATTAGTGAGATCCAGAAAGACTTATTAGTGTATCAAGGATGGGGGGAGGGGAACCCACGTTGAATGACCAGAGCCACAAATTCAAAACAGCCATGGTGGTTGAGAGGCATGTCACTGCTATTTAAAACTCCCATTATATTATTAGTATTATCGTCATTCTCATCTATCACTTCATTCCTCATGAGGAAGAGAACACAGACCTACACACAACACTCTGTAGGGAAAGAAAACACCCTGAGAAGGATGGAACTTCTAGCGACCAGGTTTCCTGACTTCTGATCCAGGATGCCTCCCTTGCCGAGCAGAGAGTTTTTGCTCTGTTAGGTACCAGCTGAATTCTGGCCCAAAAGCCACTTTCAGACTTATCCCAGTACCTCCAGAAGAATGTGCTGAGATTTGGGACTGGGCTGTGTTGGGGCGAGCAACCCTGTGGGAAGGGGAAGACATGGGTTTGGATCTTGGCTCTTCTTTTCCAGCGTGGATTCTCTCCCCTGCAGCTGGGGATAACGACAGTTACCTCGCCGAGGTGCTGTGAGCTATAAAACGAGCAGACGTGTGTGCAGTCCTGGCACAGAACTGCAATACGCATAAACATCATTATTAACAATGGCTCTAATTGTAGGTTCAGGAATCTACTAGATTGAATCTAGTTCAATCTACTTGAACTACAGGAGTTCAAATATATGCAAATCCCCACTAAGATAGGGAGGCAAGGGAGGAAAACTGGTATTTTTTTTCAAAGCTACCAAAAGACTTGTTGAGTTATATGGCTTTTTTTGAACTGGCAAGAGAAAGCTGCAAACTAATAATGGCTCACATTTGTCAAGTGCTCGCTGTGTGTCAGACACTGTGATGAACCCTTACACGTATATCCTCCTTGTATCTCCCATCACCTGATGAGTCAGGTATCGTTCTTTACTCCAATTTACAGCCAGGGGAACTCTGGTTTAGTTGGGGTTAAGAAATTGCCTGATGTTACATATTTTATAAGTGATAGGATCAGGTCTCATTAAATTCATGCTCTTAAACACACATGTGTAGTCCAACCAAACTTGCATGTAAGTTCGTGAGGAAGTATAACCAAGTCTTAGCAGTGGTTACTTCTAGGTGGTGGGGTACAGGTGATGTTCACTTTCTTCTTTATGCCTTACTGAACTGAATATATACTGCCTTTATTATTTAAAATGTTTCTCATTTTTTTTCTCATTTTGATAACAAACACAAACTTTAAAAAATAAATCAAAACGTGGATGCATGCTAGGGGAGGAAAGATATAAATAGGCATGACATTTTTAAGGACAATTTTATTAAACTTTCAACTTTTTCTTTCAATCAAAGAAACCCTCACAGAATAAAATAAAAATTATATTCCTCCCTGCCACCTGAAAGCTCAGGTTCCAATAGCCCTTTCAGGCAGATTTGAGTTCTATGTGTTAAATCTACTCATGGTTTGAGAATCAACGTTCAACCAAAGATTTTACAATTACTTATAACTTCACCAGTGAATTCTTAAAATCTTTTTTGCTTTACTACATTTTCCGTCTGCACAACTACTTATAATGTATGTGCAAACTCCTTCTTCTCTGGTCATTACTAAGGGATACAATGGTGATAGATCAGCAAAGCAAGCATTCATCTTACTATTTACTCTGAACTCCGAAGTCCTCCTCAAGGAGAAGTGTGATGATAAATAAGATTCAGTAGACAGAGCTAGTCTTCAGTGATGACCTCCGTGGGACAGTAAGGAATTGAAAGCAAACCAAAGGAACACAAAAAATGATGACTTTTTCCTGTTTTTCTGCTTTTGACAATAGTGCATAAGAAGCATGAGAGATTCACCTGTCCTCCAGAGCTAGGGCCCCCAATTCTTCCTAGTGAGAGCTGCTGGGACTCCCTAGGTCATATGATCTGGGAGGATGAGAGGGGAGTGTGCTGAGAAGCCAAGAAGAAGGCTGAGGGAGACAGAGGCTGTGCCCACCCTTCTATCCCATTCAAGCTTGTTTATGAGACTAAGAGGCTCTCACAGGAGCAAATGTTTTGGAGTTCAACTAAGCAAGGTGTCCAGATTACATTCATAGACCTGATTTCCTGGGAATGCTCAGACTTGAAATTATCTGGAATTACGGTGGCTGGGCTAGATGCATGAAGGTGGTAGGGAGATAGGATAGCCAAATTTGCATCAACATCAGACTAGTAAATCAATGAAAAACCACCATTGTAAAACTAGCACTAAAAACCATGAACCTGTGAAGAAAACAGAGACAACTTGTTGTCCTAGACTTTGTTCTCTTTAATTTCATAGAGCAACGTCTCCATATAAGCTTTAGAAAACTCACCTGTTCATTTGCATGACTGTTTACCTGTTTGAATTTTGATGACTTTCAAAGTAGAAAAGTGAGATTAATGATCAAAGTCTTCTAGACTCTGATTCCAGACACCTGAGACTGTCTGTGCTGGTGGGGCCACAAGCTTATGCAAATCACTCTGGATAGCATTTCCAGCTCCACAGGTTTCCAGAGTCTAAAATATACCCACAGTCCATAAAGTCTGAAAATACAAAATATTATTTTTAGTGTTTTCTTTTTTACAGATTGAAGATGTCCTTGACAGAATTTTGTACATTTTATCCATGTTTCCAGAATTAACAGACACCATATGTATATATATATTCTCCCTCATTCTCTCTTTTTTTTTAAGCCTTTCTTCCTATCTTCTTTAGTCTTGACTCATGACTCACTTTATTTTGAGCTACGGTATCAGTCAGGGTTCGATCAGAGAAGCAGAACCACCAGGACCAATACATAACATGGGATGTCTGATAGGGATTTGACCTCACACAATTGTGGGAGTCAGATCAACTTGTAAGGCTGTTGCTTCTCTGTTTGGGGCAGGACCTGAAAGTCGGCAGGGCAAGCAACCCAGAAGGAAATACTCAAGGAAAGTGGGGAGAGCCAGGGCCCACAAAAATGTAAGGAAGAGCTAGACCCAAGAGAAGGGACAAGAACCTACCTCCTCGCCTCACCCTCCAACTTGGATGATTTTACTGACCTGCATTAGAGCTGAACATGCTTCTGGACCAGGCATTAGGGGAGCTGGACAAGGAGACCAGGGGCTGGTGGAACCACCTCTCTTCCCTGGCCTGGGAGAGGAAACCTGGAGTTGCTGGGAGGCAGAGGTCCAGCTGCTGTACCACTCCAAAAAGGTGAATTATCAGAGATGGTGCCCAGCACTCCATACTAACCTGCGTGCACACATGCACACATACGTTCCAAATCTCATGCCAAAGGCCTCTCGTGCCTAAGGCCTCCCATGGCCCGCACTAACCCAGAACTGTGCAAGGAAGACTTCCGGGAAATGCAGCACTAGCTCAGTTAAGTCGACCCCAAACAACTCCACCATCACCTTCACTTTGAACTCAAATTCTCCAGGCATCGGCCCTAGAGTAAGGCTGTGAACATTTTATCTCCAAAATGGTATAGAGTAGAGATTGGCAAGTCTTTTCTGTAAAGGGCCAGAGAGTAAGTATTTTAGGCTTTGTGGGCCACATATGGTGTCTGTCTCATTCTCTTTATGACCTTTTAAAAATGTAAAATTCATCCTTAGCTGGCAGGCAAGAGTTTGCTATTCCCTGGGAAGAAAGCCACAGCTTGAGAGTCTGGAGGCCAGGCTGCTTCTCTTGGCACCATAAATTCCCTAAGACCTGGAGGGAGTCACTTAACCTAGTAGGCTTGAACTACTCATCTGCAAAATGAATGTTTTGGGCTAGGTCAGCATCAAGAATGCACACCAAAGACATAATAGTCTGAATTTTAAGGGGAATAAATTCTTTTTGAAAGCTCAATATAGATTCTTATTGTAATATAGATTATTACTATTATTAAACATAAGTATTTATTGGGAGTTAATTCAAGTATGTATTTCTTCTTTCAAAGCTGAATTAACATATATCATTTTAATAATCCTAAATAGACTAGATACCTTTCTCTAAATAGAATTTCCAGAGGTGATCATAAAAGCTTTTGCCTATTCCTCCATCTTTATCAGAAGACAAAAAAGAAGAGGTTTTAAGAGAAAGGAGGATTTAGATTGAGTGTGGAAATGTGCAAAAATCATGCTTTTTTGCTTTTGAAAAAATAATGAAATTACTACTCATTTATGGAGAAAAGACTGAAACAAGCTTACCCAAATGCCATCAGCATACTATTTTTTGTAAGGATACATGTTAATCTATTTCAAAACATAGAAGTCAGACTGGTAAATTGGGAACACTAATAGAGAACGCCTTTTGCAAACACAGCAAATTAAAAAGCACACAACATATAATATTTCCATTTATTTTTAGGTGGACAATTATGGAAATTGCAAATCTGGAACCACTGGGGTTTAAGACTGCATTCTCAATGATTGACGCTCCTGCCAGAAATAATGGGACTGACTCAAGACCAGCAACAGAAGATGCACAAACCCAAGACTTCCATTTTAAGAGGAATCATTTATTTTATCCAACAAACATTTACTGAGCTTTCGTGATATGTTAGATGCTGTGCTAGTTAGAGATGCCCACTCAACCCAAGACCTTGAAGCTCTGGTTTTTGCCATTGATGGAACATTAAACATCAGCTTTAGAAATCAGTGAAGGAGAAGATGAGCTAGTTTCTGTAACTGTCCCTAGATGAACTCTTACCACTTGGTCAGTGAGGCAGGGTCCTCAGGCTAAAAATAAACTTTAAAAAAGATTAAATAGAACAGTACAGAGAAGAAAGGTATAGAAGACATTTGAGGGATAATAACTTGCTATGGTCTCTCATGGAAATGACTGGATCAATGACGCACATCGGTGACCACCATTCTGCTGTATTATCTTTGGATTGTGTCCACTGGAAGGAGGCAAGCATAAAAATAACATGAATTAACTGTCTTGCTCTAAATCATAACACACAGAGTATTCTTTCTTTGCTTCAAAAGCAACTGAGCATTGAGTCCATCTGATTGGGCTTGTCAAAGATGAAATGCCAGCAGACATTTCTGAAAAGCAAATATTCCTGAAGACTTCAGGGTTTTTTCTTCTTTTTTTCTTTTTGATCACTCCTTACTTAGGACAACTACTAATAACAGAATGAAATAAATCTCTTAAAGATATATTTCCCAGTCAAGGAACTTTTTCTTTTCTACACAAGCTGTGGTCACCCACCACCTTTTAGGTTTGAAATACCAAAATGAAAAAATCACCAAGAGTGAGTACTGTAAAATATACCAGGGAGCAGAAAGATGTGCATGAAGATGTCACTATGAAGTCCCAGCTTAGAGCCATTTCTCTAACTTCTATTTCTGTTGTATGATCCAAAAACAGTTTTGGAGGGTGTCCACAAATTCAAGAAACTTTGCCACTTCATCTTTAAGCTGATGTTTTGTCATGAAAGCAGCTGTGTTTAAACTCCAGGAACCCTTTTTAAGCAAAAGCTCTTTATTATTTTCCTTGTCTCAAAAGGTATATTGGTTAAAAATGATGAGCATAAGTACATCCTATTCTATATCTTCAAACCTGGAAATAAGTGGTTAGCTAACAATTGAACGGGCAGTCACTCCAATTGGACACATTCTCTCCAGACCTAGGGATTCTTAGGGAAAGAGGCAAGGGGTAGAGGGAGACTTTTGCAGGTCTTTTCTCCTCTTGGCAACAAAACATGGCTTAGTTTCTGGTGCTTCTTGCCTCCAGAATTATGAAAAAATTAGTTTCTCTTCTTTAAGCCATCTAGTCTGTGGTTCTTGGAAGTTGTAGCAAACAAATACACTTTTTCAGGCCAAATAATGTTCCATCGCATGTATATACCATATTTTATTTATCCATTCATTCATTTATGGACATCTGGGTTGTTTCTATTTTCTCACTATTGTAAATAATGCTGCTATAAACACTGGTGTACATACAGCTATTTGAGTCCCTGCTTTGAATTCTTTTGGGTAGCTACCTTAAAATAAATTTCTGGGTCATATGGTAATTCTAATTTTAGAATTAAATTTGCTTAGTTTCATTTTTTTGAGGAAGCACCATACTGTTTTGCTTTTTAAAATTTTACTCATCCCTCATGGCAAAAGGTTGTAGAGGAAATATAAAACCATATATATATAGTTTTTATATAGATCATATATATATAATATATATACATATATTTTAGTTTGGATTTTGTAAAATTTGACTTCTTTCTCTTTTAAAGCAATCTTGTCTTCTATTATGATGAAAATTTCCTTATAAAGTCAACATTGGTTTTTAATCACTTTTATTAGGTATTTCAAGTCTTTTATTTTTGCCCAACATTTTCAGTTTACAGGTTTTCCCAACTTTTGGTTACTCCTTGGACCGTTAAGTTCAACTACTTTGACCCCTTTTCACTTCCCAAGCAATTACTCTTAAATGTCCATATCGCTGTGACACACAACATCTTGTTTCAGTCTCCATCAGTACATCTCCTTTGCTACTGGGTAATGATCCATGATAATGAAAAACGATGCAATGGACTGGGTGCCCACACCTCAGAAATTGCCTGAAGGAAGGCCTTCATGCCCCTTCCTTTCCCACTCAGGAAATTCCTTAAAATGAGTAACTTCAGAATATAAACATTGAGTCTGAGCTGTGCTACTATATAGCTCTGCATAAGCTGAAGAAGCTGGTCAGGAAAAGCAAAGAAATCTGAATAGAAGCATAATACTTCTCCAAAAGCCTCTGAGAAACTGCCCTTCTATCTGTACAAATCAGAACATTTAGACATCGTGCAAAAGTCCCATGTAAATTCATCTAACTTTATCCTGAAGAGATTCTAGCTTCTATGTTTATGTGGATGATCAAGTGTGTCTGCAAGTCTTGGTAAAAGAGATAGAGAAGAATTACAGCCAACACTCCAGGGCCTGGTTTAGTGATGGGAGAATCAGTGTAATCATAGAAGAATTTTGGAGGGCAGGAGGGATTTGACAGAGATAAGTAGGTCCCCAAGTAGGCTAATTATTACAAAAACTAAAAAGTTGAAAAAATTTAAAGATAAAGGTAACAAGTAAAATAAAGAAAAATGCCATTAGATTAAATGTATTAAGGGGGTGGTTTGGGGGGAAATTTGAACAATTAGAGTAAAACAGATTGTTGGGAAAAACCTTGATGGTACCAGACAGGGACGTTATCTTGCAATGATTAATACCATTTTACTTTGGTTAAGTAAGAGTTGGTTAATAACTGGTAAGGAGTGTGAGGGAGAGCTCTGAGGTGCCAGTAGAGTTCTTTTGCTTCATTTAGGTGATGGTTAATATAAACATTCACTAGTTGAACATTTATGATTTGTGCCTTTTTCTTTATGTATGTTATACTTTCAAAAAAAGAAAAGCTTATTGGAGAAAACACTTTTGGAATGATAGAATAAAAATATCCAAAAAATCTACTCCTCCATAAAAGTGACAAGAACACTGGAAAAAATTTATTTAAAAAAAACTTTTTCAGAACTCTGAGAATTAACCTGACGCAGCCTAAGAAGAATTTATTCAAGAAAAATCACTGAATCTCAGTAAGCACAGTGAGGTTTGTGGCATTTTAACTTCTACTATTCCCATCCCTTTCTTCCCTGCTCCACAGGGCCTTGCAAATCAACAGCCTAATAACTAAGGTAGCTGTGGAAATAAGTAGCTTAGCTGCCACTGGATTAGAAAAAGTTTGAAGACCTGTAAAATCTCCATCCCCAGGGAACTGTCAGTATTTGACCTATCTGGTGACTCTATGAAAATCTCCATTTTTCAGAACAGTCTTATTCCGAGGTTATTTGTTGAAAACAATCAGTGACAATTGTTTAACATCTGTAGCTGCCTGCAAAAATATTTGCAAATCATACACTTGTATATCAAGAGTATGTACTGAACTCTTAAAATTCAATAACAACAAATAAAGGAAACTGATAGAATTCTTAAATGGGCAAAAGATTTAAATAG
The DNA here is from genome assembly GCF_003254725.2 of Canis lupus dingo. Taxonomy (NCBI): domain Eukaryota; kingdom Metazoa; phylum Chordata; class Mammalia; order Carnivora; family Canidae; genus Canis; species Canis lupus. Next base: position 76,008,444 of record NC_064246.1, read on the forward strand.
ACATCTCCCCAAAGATACAAATGGCCAAAAATGCATGAAAGAGTGCTCAACATCATTAGTCATTAGGGAATGCAAATCAAAACCATGATGAAATATCATTTCACACTCTAGAATGGGTGTAATAATGACAGATAATAACAATGTTGGTAAGACTGAAGATAAATTAGAACCTTCACACACTGCTGGTGGGAAAGTAATATGAAACAGTCCTTTTGGAAAGTTTGGCAGTTCCTCAAAAAGTTACACATGAAGTTGCCATATGACCATCAATTCTATTCCTAAGCATACATGCAAGAGAATTGAATACATAAATCTACACAAAACTGTACACCAGTGTTTGCAGCAGCATTATTTGCAATAGTGATAAAGTGGAAATGACCCAAGTGCCCATCAGTTGATGGATAAACAAATGTAGTATAGCCATACTAGGCAATACTATTTGGCAATATAAAGGAGTGAAGTTCTGAAATATACTACAAAATAGATGAACATATTTTTATACTTTTTTAAAAAGATTTTATTTATTTATTCATGAGAGAGAGAGAGAGGCAGAGGCATGGGCAGAGGGAGAAGCAGGCCTGATGTGGGACTCGATCCTGGGACTCCAGGATCACACCCAGAGCCTAAGGCAAACGCTTAATCACTGAGCCACCCGGGAATCCCAAAACAGATGACCATTGAAAGCATTATGCTAAATGAAAGAAGCCAGTCACAAAAGACCACATACCAAAATATCCAGAATAGGCAAATCTAAAGATAGAAAGTACATTAGTGATTGCCAGAGGCTAGGAGATGGGGGAGATGGCGAATGACTGATAATGGATATGGGGCTCTTTTTGGAATGATGAAATTTTCCAAAAATAGATATTGTTGATACTCAACTCTGTAAATATATAAAACCACTTACTTGTACACGTTTAAAGGGTGGATTTTATAGTATATGAGTTATATCTCAATAAAGCTGTTGTAAAACAATAAAGTTTACTTCAAAAACTTCTTCATTTTATTATCAATCATACTATCCTACTCCAAAGGTAAGGCAATTTTCTAAGGCATGGGTGCATGCATCATAAAATTAGGGACATTGTATGTCTTGTATATCACTATTTCCCTAATAGGCAGAACCAGGGCTAAAACATAGTACATGGTCAACAGATATCCTTATGTGAATAAAAAAGTAGAGAGATTAAGAAACTGTCTAGAACCAGACTTCCTGACTTGACTTCCAATTCTTCCCATTTACAGTAAAGAGGGGTGGGAGATAATAATGAGCAAGGAGCTTGAGAAGCACTGGCCAGAAAGCCATTTACAGAATTATTACTATGTACTCCTTACTGGGAAGTGGATATACTATCCATTGGGATGACAGTGCTCTCTATTGGAATAGACATGCTATTTAGGGGATAGGCAGTAACTGCAGAGCATCATGGTAAACCTGGGCTCAATTCCAGGCTGTTTCTCGCAGGTGTGTTTACTTAATCTTTCTCAGTCTAAATTTCCTCATCTATAAATGGAGATAATACTACTTACCTCTTGCCTTGTTGTAAGAATTAAATGAGAAGAGTATATGTAATGCATATGGCTCATATGGGTAATAGTTGCTAAACACTTTTATTGACATTGATAACATCTAATAAACAGGTTTTTTAAATATGTCGTAAAAAAGAAGAAGAAGAGAAGAAGAAGGAGAAGGAGAAGGAGAGGAGAAAGAAGAAGAAGAAAGAAGAAGAAAGAAGAAGGAAGAAGAAGGAAGAAGAAAGAAGAAGAAAGAAGAAGAAAGAAGAAGAAAGAAGAAGAAAGAAGAAGAAAGAAGAAGAAAGAAGAAGAAAGAAGAAGAAAGAAGAAGAAGAAGAAGAAGAAGAAGAAAAGTAATGGAGATGGACAGTTTTCAGACCTGTCAGAAGGCTCTGAGAAGGTCTGGAACCTCATTCCTACCCTTCATGGCAGCACTGAGCAAGGTAGAGAAAAGCAATAACCCCTCCCCTACCACAGCTCCCACTCGCTAGCAGCCATCAGCCTGGCTTGAAGCCAACACAGTTATCTAGGGGGTATGGTGGCCAAAGGTAAGAGACAAGAAATACCTCACCCCTGGGAGAGAAGAGGGACACAGGTAATTTATACCTCTGGCAACCAAGTATTTTCCCCTTGTTTTTGTAATACCACACCATGTTAAATTCTTTTTCTAAGAATTACATGCCCATAAAAATGCAAATTTTGTTCAAGTACATAAAGTAGAGGAGGGCTGACTAAACTTGAATGAGTTCCCATCAGAAACTATAACTTCATTAAAAGAGAAAAAGAAGCTTTCCTTGTGCTTGACACCTGTTAATAACATACCTGGCGAAACAAGTTACAATGGTAGAGAATAATCTACAATTGCAGGGAAGAATTGTGATTCTTTAGGATACAATTTATGGAAAGCAACCAGCACAGGGGCTAGCAAGTTGTTGGTACTTAGTAAATGGTAACTATTATTTCAAACACCCTTTTCTTAACAGCTCTCTCTGTGTGGATGCACTACTGCGGAAAAAACTTAATTGAATAGTGCCCTCCAGAGGCCACTGGGAATTCAACTGTACGGACAGTTGAAAGTTTGGAAAAAGACCAAAGAGAAACACAATTTAATTTTCTTGTGTATTTATGCAGAGTCAGCACTCAAGTTTGGTGTCTTAGAACTTACTAGAACCTGACTGACTTGTCACTCACCATCAGCCTTTTGGGCAGGGCTTATTTGTTTGCAAGGGATACAAACAGGGACACAAATCTGGAAACGAGTCCAGTTAGGCACCGTGGGAACTGGTGCTGGGAACTGCAAGCCCCCAAGCCCCCGGAAACTCCTGTCCCATCCCTCTCTCCCTGGGGACATTGTCTCTCAGCCCTGTCCACTCTTGTGTTCCTCTAAAGGGATGAAAGGGACGAGCTTCCTCCTGATGTCTGCCCTTCTGTCCCGTCAGATATGTGGCTCTGGCTCTCTCAGGACATGATTCCGGACCTGACTCTGTTTGACCTTTCAGTTCATCTCAAATAGCTAAGCAGCTTGGTCTCTCACTGGCTTGATTCCACATTCCCAGGAGACAAAATGATTACCAGTCACGTCTAGTGGCTGGATTTAGTTTATCCAACCTTGCTGGATAGCCAGTGTGTGTGTGTGTGTGTGTGTGTGTAGGGGGAGGGAGGTAGTGTCAGGATCACATGGCACAAAACAAATCTAGCATATATAGAACTGCAGAAAACACTTCAAGAAGTCCATTTTTCTAGTAATGATGAGCTTATGTTTATAGAGTTCACCAGGTACCACGCATTCCACCAAGAGCTTTGGAAGCACCATCTCATTTAATCCTTACAACCTTCCTTTGCAATTCCATCCTGTTTTCACCTCCCACCTTCAAAAATAGCTGCTGATAACAATGGGTGTGTATTATTCAGTAATTTGTCCCATGCATTTTATTCTCATTTTAAAGATGAGGGAACGATGCTTGGAGAGTTTGCACTAAGATCTAAGCCCGGGCAGTGTGATTCTAAAGCCTGGCTGTGAACGCCCAAGCCCACCTGGCCTCCCAGTGCAGCCCTGAGGGCAAGGTAGATACATGGCTGATGCAGAGGAAACCCCAGGGCAGGTCTCGGTCCCAGGGAGTTTATAACCTGATCAGGGGAGATTTCCACGTGAAATGACTAGTAAATGACATGACAGTAAGTACTAGTGTGCGTTGCCACTGTGTTGTTGCTGTGTAACAAATAACCACAGATGTAGAGGCTTTGGAGCAACAGCCATGTGTGAGCTTCCACTTGGGTCGGGCAGATGTACAGCAGAGCATGGCAGGGCTCTCTGCTCAGTGTTTTGTGAGGTTGTCATCAAGGCATTGGCTGGGCTGTCAACAATCTCACTGGAGGCCCGTGGGCCTCTTTCAACCAGCTCACTGGTTGTTGGCAGAGTTGTTACAGCCATAGGACGGAGGTCTCTCTGTTGTCCTGCTAGAGTTAACGGGAGACTGGTTTCAGCTCTGTAGACATCGTACCTTTCCATTGCCCATTCTCAGCATGGATATTTGCTTTTCTCCAGGTCAGCTGGAGCATGTCTCACTGACTGTCCCTTCTGCTACCAGCCAGAGAACACTTTCTAATTTTAAAGGGCTCATGCGATTAAGTCAGGCCTACCTGGATCATCTCCCTTTCTTAAAGTCAACTGTGTCTTATGACATAACTTGATCATAGAAGTAAAATTCACCAAATTTACAGTCCTGGGGGTTATGAGGTGCATACAATATAGGAATGTGTGGAATCCTGGGGGTCATCTTAGAATCCCACCTACTACACCCATGAAAGTAGATTATGTGTGTGTATAGGTCAAAGCCATTCCCAGGAGGGGAAGAAGGAAAAATTTCATGGAGGGGAATGTGAACTTAGCATAGAAGGATGGGTGAGCCATAATGGAGAGCACAGTGTTTTCCCTTTAGAAACTCAGCATCAGGGGATCCCTGGGTGGCTCAGCGGTTTGGCGCCTGCCTTTGGCCCAGGGCGCAATCCTGGAGTCCCAGGATCGAGTCCCGCATCAGGCTCCCGGCATGGAGCCTGCTTCTCCCTCTGCCTGTGTCTCTGCCTCTCTCTCTCTCTCTCTCTATCATAAATGAATAAATAAAATCTTAAAAAAAAAAAAAGAAAGAAACTCAGCATCATGACTCAAGATAATTTGAGACAATTAATGGGTAAGAATTTCAAATAATATCAGAAAAACCTTTAGCACTGAGATGAAAGAGGTAACTAACACTACTAGATATTATAACATGATCAAAATACTGTGTGATGAGCATAAAAATAGACATATAGATCAGAACAAAAATAGAAAAAAAAGAAAAATAGAGCATCTTAAAATAGAAATGTGTGTACATATGTGTATGTGTGTACGTGTATATGTATATCATAATAAATCAAGCTTCACAAATTAATTGAGCAAAATTGTTAATAAGTGGTATCTGGAAAATAACACAATTTAGTAAAATTAGATAAAAACGTTCAGTATACATAAAAATAAATGCCAGCTAAATTAAATTTTAAATTATAAAGATAAATTTAAAATCTGATCAGGAAACCTGATAGAAGAAAGGCTCTGGTCTTTGGGAAGATGGTAATGTCCTAAGATTTGAAAAATGTGAAAAGAAATTGCTCTATGGGAAACAAAGGGCTGAAGAAAGGGAGGTAGGTAGGGGGATAGGATAACAAGGCAATGGGCATTAAGGAGGGCACATGATAAGATGAGCACTGGGTGTTTTACTATATGCTGGCAAATTGAATTTAAATAAAAAAAATAAATTGCAAAAGAAAAAATCTCAGACTCATCCTTAGCAATAGTTAAAACTTCTACATAGTCATAGCAATAATCTTTTAAAAGACTCAGGGGAATTTTAACCACATAGGGAAAAAGGATTAAGATCTATAACACCTAAAAAAAAAAAAAAAAAAAAAAAAGATCTATAACACCTAAATGCATATTCCAGATAGTAGACAAAAGGCATGAATAGACAATAGGTAAAAACAAAATTTGAAAAACTAGGGGGGGGCAGCCTGGGTGGCTCAGCGGTTTAGCGCTGCCTTCAGCCCAGGGTGTGGTCCTGGAGTCCCGGGATCCAGTCCCACGTCAGGCTCCCTGTATGGAATGGAGCCTGCTTTTCCCTCTGCCTGTGTCTGTATCTCTCTCTCTCTCTCTCTCTCTCTCAAATAAATAAATAAAATATATTTTAAAATAAATAAAAATAAAAAACTAGGGGAAAATGGTTGAACTCAATCAAATAAATAGAAATTAAAACCATCAAAGTGAGCTATATTTCTATTGATTAAATACAATCTTTTTAAAGATTTTATTCATGAGAGACACAGAGAGAGAGGCAGAGACATAGGTAGAGGAAGAAGCAGGCTCCCTGCAGGGAGTCCGACGTGGGACTCAATTTCAGGTCTCCAGGATCACACCTGGGGGGGATGGTGGCACTAAACCACTGAGCCACTGGGGCTGCCCATATTGACCAATTTGAACTGTGGCATCATTGAGTATCTTTGTGGCACCTGGTTCTCAGTTATGTTCAGATAAAGAACATATGGAGCCATTTGTATTTGTCTACTGAGATTTTGAAGAAAGTGTGGGAAAAACGGCACTTTTATATACTTCAGAGGGGACACAGGTAGGTGTAGCTTCTTGGGTAAAGCAATTTGCAATGTGACTAAAAAATTTAAAATGTGATTTGTTTGAGGATTCCACTTCTAGGAATTTATTATTCACACAAATGTACATGTACATTAATGTACAATACATAAAGACACATCAACATAAAATTTCTTGCAGAATCGTTGACACAAATAAGATTGTACAATGAAAATGCCCATCAACTGATGACTAAATAAATCATATTAGAACCATTTGGTGGAATATCATACAGCTGTTAAAAAGAATGAATGTAACATGTTCTGATTTGAAACAATCTCTTAAGAGTTTTAAGAACAACAAAAAAGTTAAGACGCAGAATAGTGTATCCCTATTATATAAAAGTGAAATAGAGAACTTACTGAGGCTTACAGAATTTTTAGAAAGATACTCACAAACTAATAATAGACTGAGGCACTGCGGTGCAGCTGGGGGGACTGAACCAGGGATACTTATTACCCACTGTCCTTCTGTTGTATTCAAATACTTCCCCATGTGCACACATTTCTCTAAAATGGAAATAAATAAAAAATAAATAAAATGAAATAAATATTAAGAAAGGTAGTCTAAAAAATACATTGCTTATGAATGTAGATGAGATGGAAACAGACAAATCTGTTGAGTTAGTGTGACAGGACTATATTCACATGGTCACAGATTAGACATTAACACAGAAAAATCAAATTAACTGAGAATTAGTGTAGGGGAATTGCAAGTAATTCCTTTAAAATGCTATTTCAATGTTTTAATGTTGCCACTGAAATAAATAAAGATTAGTATGGGGGAGGGACTGGGTGCCTGAAGAATTAAGTAATAGCTTTATAAATATGTTGCTCTGAAATGAGTAAACAGAAGACTAATGAGCCAAAGAAAGCTCACCAAATGGTCCAGGGAGGAGGCAGTTAGCAGGAGGAATGAGAGGAGAGGAGCCAGGGTGTCTGTGTTTGGTGGGATGGCTAGCCAGGACACCCCATGGTGTGACTCTGGGTTCAGACCTGGGAAGTGAGGAGGAACTGGGAGAGCTTAGGAAGGGGATCCAGCCTGCAGAGCCCTGAGAAACCAGCCTTCTGGAGAGCCAAATGAGGAGAAATGGTGGCCACGGGGTTGATGAAAGCATCTAGATCCCAACAAATCTCAAAGGGGACATTTCCTTAGGAAGGCAGGGATAAACTCAGTATCTATGAGATGACTGCTCTAGAAATGTTGACTTCTCATGCCTCTCAGTATAAAAAAAAAAAAAAAGAATATGATCATGTACCCCTAATAGATGTGTTTATTTAATGCATGCATGTACTATTGTACTCGTACATTATATACATTTTAAAACATATATAACAAAGTATTTTAAAAGATGCATCTAACATGAAATACTTAATATTTAGAAATTTTTTACCTTTAGTAAAATAAATTCTATAAAGCCAATATTATTTTTAGGAAAAGCTATACAGTTAAATATACTTCAAGATTGTCAAATACTCAACACTCTGGGATGTGATCATTCACAAGTTTGGTTGAAATTCAGAATAAATGGATGTTGATTTTAAGGGCTGACTTAGCTGAAGATATCTCACAAGGATATACAGAAGTGTAGTAGGGCAGGATTTCATCAATGATCATTTCTATTTTCCAATACTACCCACCACTCGTACTATGGTTTGGGTGGAGATTTTGTGTTAATTTTCAACTTGGTTGAGCTTTCTTCAAAGTCATTGGAAGGTACTGTCTTTTAAAAAGAGTTTTTAAACACATAAGTTCTCTAAAATTCTTTGGTAGATTTAAAAATAGAAAATTTGGGCAGCCCCAGTGGCTCAGCGGTTTAGCGCCGCCTTCGGCCCAGGGTGTGATCCTGGAGACCCGGGATCGAGTCCCACATCGGGCTCCCGGCATGGAGCCTGTTTCTCCCTCTGCCTGTGTCTGCCTCTCTCTCTCTCTCTGATGAATAAATAAATAAAATCTTTAAAAAAAATACATAAACAAATAAAATAAATAAAATAAAAATAGAAAATTTTGCTTTTAAAAGTTCAGATATACTAAGAAATATTTTGTTGACAAATAGTTTTTTTGTAAAAAAAAGTCATATAAATGGGAAACATTTCTAAAAATCCATTTTGAAAATGCTCTTTTCATAGCATGAGTTTCTTTCAAATAGCAGTTATTCTCTTGTTGATACAACATTACCTTGACATTGGAGAAACAGGTTATGAGTGTTTGGTTTACAAAAAATAGCCTCCAGAAAGCAGGTCATTGAAAACCACTTGTTTTCATAGATGAGGTGGGCCAATTTGAAACACTTGTCTTTTTTGTAGAAGAGAAAGCACACAGTCCTCTTTAAGTGAGACTACTCTAAGTACTGTGCCTCAAAATAAACATCAGACCTCTCTATGGCAAAACATTTTCATGATTATTCCCCATCTTATTACAGAGAAGAGTAAAAATTCAACTGGTTTTAAAGGTTGTATTTTTATGAAATTAACCATATTGATGACATTTGCTGGCATTTCTGGCACTTCTGTCTTCACTTCTAGCTTCTTTGCTGCATTAACTCTCCTAGGACCAATAAGTGAATCAATTTCTTGTGCTGGCCTATTTTTGTAAACTTACTCTGAATTCTTTTTTATTCTAGTCAAAGCAGCTGTTACCTTACATAATTTTCCCATAAAGCATTATTTTAACTAACAAAGTCATTGACTTTTGAAAATATATCTTTTTTGGTATCTCGGTCCTTTAGTGACTCACAAATAAGTAGGTGTTCCATTTCATTACTGAAACAGAATCAAGCAAATACCCTTATTTGGAACATGTGAGAAACAGCAGTACTTTCCTCCAACTGCCTAGCAAACCTCCCACACTGCATACTGTTTCTTTAAAATTTTAGCAATGTTTCTATGCATCTTCCAACGGAATTTGCTGACAAAATCAGGCATTTTATTTTGCAGTTATATTGTTTTCCATGGGTTATTACAGCTATTTTTTTTTACAATATAGTAAAAGGAAGAATGAGCATTTTCTTAATGATGTGACTTTTTGTCTTAAACGAATAAGTAAGAAAAATTCCAAATAGGCTTTTAAATATTCAGTTTAGTAGAATTCTGGACTAGATTTAGTATTGCATAATTTTAAACATTGCTAAAACATTTTAAACTATTTGTTTTCATTTTGTGGATCTTTAGATTTTAAATATCTTCCTAATTATGATGGCCCCATCGCATCATTAAGTATTATCTCAAGGCACAATCTATGCTTACGGTGAGGATCTTCTTTAATGATAGGGGCTAGAAATTTGTATTTCATATTGTCTCTTGTAGCTTCAAATTTTAATTTTTTAGTCTGACTTCTTGTCAATCTGAATAGATCATCATGGTTTTACCACATCTTGCTGCTGAGCATATACCAGTGCTAAGAAGGGTCAACCCAACCATTTTCTTATGGTTGGCCTACACCTGCATTCTTTATCTTATTTTTAATCCTCTTTTTTTTTTCCCCTGGAGAATTTTAGTTTATGTGTCCATTTGTTAAAGTTTAATTTAATTAAAATGAAATAATTTAATCCATAAACGTATTTCACTGAGTGAGCCTACAGAAACTGCAGTTCCTTGAATTAAGTCAAAAGGAATTAATCTGGGGATCCCTGGGTGGCTCAGCAGTTTAGCGCCTGCCTTTGGCTCAGGATGTGATCCTGGGGCCTGGGATCGAGTCCCACATCGGGCTCCCTGCATGGAGCCTGCTTCTCCCTCTGCCTGTGTCTCTGCCTCTCTCCCTCTTTCTGTGCCTCTCATGAATTAAAAAAAAAAAGTGAATTAATCAGTGAGTGGGGTCTTTGTGGATCATTCCTTCTTCCCTCAGGACAAATCACATACCACAAAGGACACAGGACACTCTGAGATATAGATGGACTAAGGATGCCAGGATCCACCATATCTAAAATATTAGTCAAGCTCAATTTTTTTTAAGATAAAAAATATATCTGGGGATGCTAATAATTTTTTCACCTATCTCATGGATCTTCTTGGGCATCCCACTGGGCAACAGATCTTCCAAAGCATGACCTGTTTCTAGTGACTGCCATTCCAAGTCTTCTCTGCTCATTCTGCTGGGTCAGACAAGGACTTCACAGCAATGGACATCTGGACCAAATAAAGCCCTTGAGTCAGGAAAAAAAAAAAAACAAACCCTCAAGACTTGCCATGCTATTTGAGAGAGACCTGTACTTAACAGAGCCTGAATTTTTAAGGACACCCACTCCTTCTTCTCCCCATAATAGTTCAGCTTCCCTCAGGGACATTTGTGAAAGTATATCTGTGATCACAAAAGTCAAAAGTTTCTTAGTTAATCTTGGCCCAATTTAAATGGACTAACCTTCAAGTCCAGCCTAAGGGCTGAGCAAACATGTACTTCAGCTGTGGAAACAGCCTGGCCCTCTGTCCCCTTTCCCCTTCACAAAAGGAGATGGGCAAAATTCAAGTCCAGGAGATGCTGTAAATGATAGAATCATCCTTTCTCTGGTGAAGAGCGAGCTCTGAATGAGCTATTAGATCACTGCTGATATCCTTGCATCCAGATTTCTGTGGCTCTGAGATGCAAAGAACCCGGATCCTCACACCTTCGAATGTTGCTTTGTGCGTTTCAACAAAGATAAGCCTGGTCATCCAAAAAGCCACTAGTAATCACATCTTCATTACCATTAGTGTAGGGGAAATATAGTATAACAACTCACCCCTCAAAATCTTAGGAGGAAGATCAGATTTCAGAGAAGAATTCCATGAAGAAATCTATATGACTGTTAAAACCCATTTTATTATAAATTGTGCCAAAGATATATATACTTGGGTCCTGAAAATATTACACCTTATTCCCTTCCAGAAGGAGGCAGCAACCCGTAGGTGAACAGCAAAAGACGGGCATTTCAAGCCTTTTAACCTCTGTGCTTGGCAAACAGGTTGATTGTGAACAGCTGAGCCAGGCCATGCGTTACCTGCATCTACAGTCACAAGACTGAGAGGGAGCAGGGCCATAAAAGGTGCCAAAGCTTGGAAGTCAATGACCTTTTGGATAAGAAAGACTCTAGAGTCATCTAAGGGCATCTGGTGCTCACAATGAGAGAATACCAATGCTTATAATTTATTTAACACTTGGGCATAAAAAATCAGTAGAGGTCAAGAAATGGCTGAAATTGGCCCAGAAGTGCCCACTTCTGGAGAGAAAGGCATGAAGTCAGGCCAGTAACTCTATAATCACACTAAGATGCTTTTGTCTTTTTTCTGTTTAGGGTTTGCAATTACAATCACGAGAATTCCCAAAAGTAATGCTAGAAGTTTCAAAGTCAGTGTCTTAAATGGGAGACTGGGGTTTTCCATCCCCACGGGTGAGGTCAGCCACCCAGTGGAGGCTCTGATGGGGGTACCAGATGAGAAGAGGGCTACGAGATGAAATGAAAGAGCATCTCTGGATGGTGCTTTGGAACCTCGACCCCCTTTAAATCATGAAAAGTTCCTCCTTTTGTGTAATCTCTTCCCTCCAAAGCCTAAGCAGACTGTGAAAAGCTGCTTTATAAGTGGCTCTGGACATTACCCATGGGCTCTGATTGAGGATATGCCAAAGTTGCCAGTTTTCTCAAAAAAAAAAAAAAAAAAAATTCCCCCCACTGGCCAGTGTAGTGTTTGACATGGCCCTGCTATTCCCTTTCCTGGAAGCTTTCTGATTTCAGGAGGATTGAGTTAGACTGGGGAAGGCCAACTTCCCCCACCATCCAACACGGAGAGCCTAGCACGGTGGGTTTAATCAGATCATGACTCATCTACTTGTGGGAGACCTGAGGACCAGGGCTAGGAGTGTCAGGAGAGGACATGCCATGGGGGGACCCGGGATGCGCAACTCCTGGGGACAGCATGAGGACACCAGGCACGGAGTGGAGAGAGATGGCTCCAGAGTCACTTGCTGCTCGGGCATGGCTCAGATGCTGAAGCTGAAAACCCCATCCTAACAGCACAGATGAGAAACCCACACAACCTAATGAATAATGAACTTAACTAAAATTCCCAGCACTATGCTCGACTTCAGCCACAAGATGGCAGGCAACAGTGGAAGATTCTCCAGAGCCTTGCCCAGAAAGCATCCTCAAGACCTGAGGGAAATCAAGCTCCCACTGTCCAGTCCACCAGCTGGCCATCAATGATACATTTATGAAGCTGCTACAGGTTAAATTCTTGTTGAGAAGGTTCTAGATTTAATTACCATCCACTTAGAGAATGAGATAGAAATATGTAGAAAACCTTGATTTTCTATTTGACTGTCATAAATAAGCCTCAAAAAAATCGACTTTCGTTGGTTCCTGCTGGTAATGTGGAAGAAAAAGTTCTAGAATTTGAGTTCCAGCCCTGAATTCTAGTTCCTGTTCTTAAGAAGGTCCTTGACTCCAGGAAGCCATGCCCCAGAGCCTCAGTTTCCTTCTTGGTTGGACTTGGATGAACTTTGGGATTTCTTCCAGAAACCAGCCATGGAATGAAATAGCATGTGTGGGGAAAGCAGGCTGAGAACGAAGTGGGCACAAACGTAAGGTCCTGCAATGCTTCATTTCCACGGCATCCTTGGGGAATGGGCTGTTCCACATGACGAGTTTTCCAGATAATTGAATTTTAAATGCTGAAACTTGTTTTCCTTTTAACCTTCTGTAATGGAAATCTTTCTAAAGTGTATTACACGCTTCTCAGGCTTCTTCAACAGCAAGCTGAATATAATTTCACCTTGTCCGAATGTGTCTAGGTCATCGCGACGCCACCTCTTGCTATATATACAGTCCTGAATAGAGCACCGGTGCCTTTGGGCATATTCAGGTAGGCAGGACGCTCATGCTAAATGGCCCCAGAGACTATATTATAAAGGTATAATTGGCATTTCTTCCTTTCTGTATCTCCTACATCACCACCTGCAGTCACTTCCCCAAGTTACACCTTCTAGCAGCATTTGACACTCTGTTTAAAATCTGCTATAACCTAGAGAGAACTCAAGGTTGCTATGGGTAACCAGAGTCTGAGCTTGTAACAACCCTAAATTTAATTTTACACACAATTTAAAGGCAAAGGGTACTGTGCTGAAGGTTACGTGTGGTCAGGGCTGACATTCAGTTAGCTCGCCCAGTGTGTAATGTAATGTTCCTCTGCTAGTTGGCCAATTGCCCAGAGCCCCTTGGGCCCTCCTGCCAGCTCAGCACCCTGACTTGTCTCCTGGGATCACACAGACTTCTCACTTGCCAGTAACTCAAAGGTGCACTCTGGCTCCAGACCTCTGTTCCTGGAGGCACCAGCATCCTTTCCAATTGGCTGGTACCCACGCCATCCCCAGATGCTCAGTATTTGATCTGAGGCTCTTCTCTTTCCTGCCGAGTGCACTGCTAAAGTTTGAGGCTCTCCTCTGTCCCTCAAACTCAAAGGCCTCTTCTCAGTTGCATGCAGTGCTGTGGGTTCAGATCACCTGAGGCTGACCAGGACAGGTGTTAAAAGTTAGCTTTGACTGAACATCTACCATACGCCAGATGCCTATTCAGGACATCAACTAAATCACCTTATCTAATCCACTAAATGGCCCTATTGGGGAAATAGCATCAACCTCCTGTGGCTGAGGTAACTTGCCCAAAGTCACACAGCCAATAAGTAGGCCTGGAAGCCAGTTCCATCTTTCTGAGGTCAATGTTCTTTGCACTATACTCCCCTCCTGTTTATTAATATACAAAAAAGTCTGGTCATGGTTCACATCCTGGAAAATACATTTTAAGTGAAACATGGGCCCTTTTACTTTTCAGAAAAGGCTACTTGTTTTGTTGTGTGGGTTATGTTTTAATTAATTCCATATTTTGTTACCAATTTGGAACAATCTGTCCTCAGGGAACAGATCTGGTTTACTTATAGAAAGCTGGCTGAGGGAGGGAGGGACTGGGGTTACAAAGTATTCCTTGTAGGAAATGATCTAAAAAACCTTCCCAATTCTCCCTCCACCAAACAAAAGTAAATAGAACATTCCAGAAAATCCCATCTTCCCTAAAGTAGGTATGATAAGAGCTTGCAAACAAAAACCTTCCTCTGTGTGTTGTTGTTACCAGCTACGCCTGCAAGATGGGGCTGTTCCCACTGAAAAGAATTAGGGGCTCCCAGGGCTGCAGGGGCCGAAGAGGTGGGGGTGGCTAGAAGCAAACTGCAGACCTGAGGAGTGTCATCCAGTAGAAAGCAGAATGGGCTCTGTAATTTTGGGCCAGTCAGAGCTTTGCCTTTGGAACTGGTTCTGGGGTGCAGAAAGATGTCAAACTCATAGCTATGAATTCTCTGCTCTTTCCCCTGGGGATGAAGTTTACAGATTGACTCTAAGCTAATTTTTAAAATAAGCAAACCATGACCTCATCTTCCACATTTTGCACCTGCTCCTCCCACACGTAACACCCACAACTTTCAGAGTATCCTCTTCCAAAACCATTCACCATGCTCTCTAGTTTCCAGAGTAACTCTAGTGAGGGAGGAAATCATCCGAATAATTGACTAGCCATAGGCAACAGGGTCAAAATACCACATGTATTAGTTTGCTAGGGCTGCCATAGTAAAGTTCCACAAACGAAATGGCTTAAATGACAGAAATTCATCTCACAAGTTCTAGAGGCTAAAAGTCTGAGATCAAGGTGTTGGCAGAGCCATGCTCCCTCTGAGGTACCAAGGCAGGGTCTGTCCCAGGCCTCTCTCCTAGCTTCTGATGGTTCCCTGGCTTGTTGCAACATAACTATAATCTTCACTTGGTGTCTGTGTCCAGCCTTATCTTAACTAATTACATCTGTAATGGCACTATTTCCAAATAAGGCCACGTTCAAAGGTACTGGGGGCTTAAGACTTCAAAATATGAATTTGGCAGTAGTGGGTCGGTGGGTGGACACAGTTCAAACTATAACATCATCTAAGGTAGTTTTGAATTCAAAATGAAACACAAGGGAAGGAGCAGGGGGGATTCTTCTTCCTTTATGACAGTCATTTCCCTGTCTGCATGTCTTATCATATTTGATGAACACAAATCCCAGGTACATTTGAGAACACCCAGACATAGCAATTAGCAATCCCACAGAACTGTTCCTTGACCTTTTCTCCTATTTCCATCAGCTTCAGCTATTTCAGTCCAGATGCCTACTGACCACATCCATTCAAATATCTCTTCCTGACCACACAGAAGTGGGATGGATGGTGCGTTGGATGAGGTACAACTCCTAGCTGGGACTCAGAGGAGAGTGACTGAGTCTCTCAGCTCTCACTATGACATCACCGCATCACTGCTTCACTTCTGTGAACTTCTAGAATGATAAAACCAGCTCAGGCGGGTCAAATGAAATGTCTCAGAGATTCACTCCTAATATGTTAGCATAAGCAGATGCAGCTAACCTCACTCCCACCCTCACTCTTCCGTCCCAACACTCTTACCCGAGGTCTCAAAGCTAGTTGCTTGAACACCTGTGGAGAGAACCCAGAGTCCCAGACTCAGTTCATTGCTTCCCCCATCACACCATACTTGCCCCCTTCTGGGAGCCTCCATTAAGGAGTCTAGTCTTATGTCCCAGTTTCTGTCAGGACTCTGGGCCCATCATCTTTCTATTTTTCTGTATATTCTTTCTTAGAAAAAAAGGTTGGGGGGGGGGGCATCATCCTATCACTCCCTCCAAGGAATAAATTAAAATCACCAAAGAATCCTCCCTTGGTAGCTGGAAAGCCTTCTTATTTCAGGGTCAGATATACTTTCAGTGCCTGGGACAGAGAACTTTGCCTCTTAAAGACTCCACAGCCTTAAGCAGTCAATGGGAGGGGCTTCCTGAACAGATATGAGAAAAATTATCCAGTATGGGAAAACTCTTCCAAATTCTAAAGAATCTAGCAACCTCTTGGATAAGAAACTCCCAGTCTTTCCAAACACTCTCCAGGTAGAATAGTTACTGTGAGGCTAATATTTTATTGAGCACTATGTGAAGCACCTGGTGGTTCAGTGGTTGAGCGTCTTGCCTTTGGCTCAGGTCATGATCCCAGGGTCCTGGGATCGAGTCCCACAGGACTTCTCTCTCTATGTCTCTGCCTCTCTCTCTTCATCTCTCATGAATAAATAAGTAAAATCTTTTTAAAAATAAACACAGTGCAAGCCCTTTATATGCATTATTGCATCATTTAGTCATTGGATCAATAGTGTTATCATTCCCATTTCATAGACAGGGAACCCAAGGCTAAGAGGGATGACTTTTCCAAGGTCAACCAGCTTACAAGTGTGGGAACCTGAGGAGGCAGCACAGTTGTCTGGCTCCAGAGCTGGAACTCTTGACCATTATTATTCTCTCCTACTGGATGTCTCCTCCATGCTCTTCCTTCTGCTTCTGCATCCAAAGTGGCTCCCCTCAAAACTGACAGCTACAAAAGGCAGTGGCTCTCAGGGACAGCTCTAGGAGGGCTGCCTCAAGCTCCATGTTGATCCATGCTTCTAGCCCCAAGGACCCACCTATCAGGGACTGGAGTCACCTTCTCCATACCAGTGAATACTATAGTGGTCAGTCCTGTTTCTTTTCTAAGAACAATTTCTAATTTTATTTTTTTTTAAGATTTTATTTATTTATTCATGACAGACACACAGAGAGGGAGAGAGAGGCAGAGACACAGGCAGAGGGAGAAGCAGGCTCCATGCAGGGAGCCAATGCGCAACTCGATCCCAGGACTCCAGGTTCATGTCCTGAGCCAAAGGCAGACGCTCAACCACTGAGCCACCCAGGCATCCCCAATTAATTTCTAATTTTAAATAGAATCATTTCAAAAAGAAAGAGAAAGAAAGAAAGAAAGAAAGAAAGAAAGAAAGAAAGAAAGAAAGAAAGAAAGAAAGAAAGAAAGAAAGAATCATTTCTCTTCAGCACCCCTCCTTGAAGATGAAGCTTCTCCCAATAACTGCCAGTTCAGGATTCAGCCATTAGCCAAGAACATCTCTTCAGTCAGATGGGCAGCCCAAAGGAAATATTGGTGAGACTCTACTAAGTAGTCACACATGCCAGCCAGCCCTGTGCTAGGACTATTCCATGCATTGGCTCATTTAAACTTAGAACACACTATATGTGCCTGATGACTTCTTGTTGCCACTCCATGTCCACTCTCCACCATTCTCCACCCTACCCTCTGCCCCAGGTTGACACGTATGGACAGTCTCAACTGGCTCTCTTGCCATTGGCCTCTGGCTGGTTTCTGCCAATGGAAAGCTTTGATAGGATACTGAAGGGAAGAAAAATATTAAACTTAAGGTACTTCTGTTCTGGCTTCTTCCCTTCAGGGTCTCCTTGGGTTAGATGTCTTCTCATTGGAAGGTTACTCTGCTTCTCAAGGTGACCCTGTCTCCATGATTTTCTTTTCTTGGAACATAGGAGTCCTCCTCACAGGAGCCCCTGAAGGCTTGACAAAAGTTAAGCATCTCAGAATATCTTCAAACTTCTCTTTTTTTGTCTCATCCATATACACCCATACTAAAACCCTGGTGTGCCATAAAGAGTCAGCACAGCAAATTTGGGGTATTCAATCCATGTACCTTCAAAGAAAGGACTGGTTCTTGACTAACTCCTGGGAGGTAACCTCTATGTCCTTGGAATATTCTGCATGATACCAGATAGTTTATGCTAATAACGTGATTTACAGCAGGGGCATTGGGCCATGTGGCATTAGTTTGAACTCTGCAAGGACTGAACTCTGAGTAGCTAAGGTCAGTTACACGGGCGCTCCATGTCTGGGTGACTGACCCTCAAGAAAAACCCTGATGCCAAGGCTCATGAGCTTTCCTGGCTGATAACATTCTACAGATGTCACACATCACTGCTAGAATTGAGGTCTTCTGTACAATCTACTGGGAAGGACCACCAGTGGGAAGAGTGGGAAGCCTGCACTGATTCTCTCTCCTGGACCCCACTGCATACCTTTTGCCTTTGTTGATTTTAATCTGTATCTTTTTACTGTAATAAACTGTAATCTTGAGTTTTTCTGAGTCCTTTGAGTCCTTCTAGTAAATCCCTGAGGTTGAGGGTGGTCTTGGGGACTCTGAGTCACCTGGGAAACAACAATCCAATCATAACTTACTGCCATGATATGTGGCCACGCAGGTAAAAAACAGAAATATACTCATCATCCACATGGATCTTCCAGGATGGGAAAACAAGGGCGACGGCAGGGGTGGCTAGTGGTCCAGAGATAGTTCTAAGCATCTCAAGGTCCTTCTGGCCTTTGAGTCTGTGACTAGGGTGACAAGGGACGGGCAGATAGAAATATATCCAGGACCCAACCTTTGGTGTTCCAACTGGAGGGGAGATGCTGGGTTGAGTACAAGAGGGTTTAACTCAATGTGACATTTCTCATACTCTTGCGTCATGTACTATTTTTTTTTTCATCTCTAATCCAAGTTTCAGAAAAAAAGCAAATACCCTGATTCTGAGTTCTCTAAGAGAGAATGAAGCAAAAAAGAAAGATACAAATACCACAGTACTTCTACTTAGTGTATCTTCCCTTTATAGGATAAATGCCACTGACTTCTTACCAGAGTGGATCTCATAACCCTCTGCAGGTACAGATTGGAGCAGCAGACACAAGTGAGCCACAGGGGTCCCCCTTCCAGCCCCTGTAGGAACTGGCACTCCCCCACTCACCTGGCCCCACTGACATCAACTCCAACCATCAGCTGCCCATTCAGGGAGAGGATTTCATCGCGCAGTCGGACCTTCCCACTCTTCCCTGCTGGGCTGTTCTTCCTCAGCTCTGTCACCCAGATGCAGCCAACGTCCAGTACAGGGCCCTGGTGGGTTTTCCTCTTCTTGCCCCCTCTGCGCTTTTCTCCATAGTCCCCAAAAACAGGGATGTTCCCAAAACTGAGGCCCACAGTCTCTGTGTCTCCCAGCTCCTTGGTGAGGTACACAGTACAGATTTCCATTCCTGGGGGGCTGTGGTCAGGTGGGACCACACTCTCATCCACAGCAAAGTTGAGCTGGATGTATTCCTGCAGCTTCTGGATGGCTGCGTGGCAGAGACGCTGCTCTGGGCCATCCCCACCCTCCCGCAGGCTGTTCTGCAGCCACTGGTAGAGGAGGGGCAGGTGCAGCATGGCATTGTCCTGGGTGATGGGCATGGTGCTCACTCCCAGACACCAGCATCATGAGAGGACCTGCTTCTGGGGGCTGGGCCCTGTAAGGCCCCATGTCCCTTGGGAACCCTGGCTGTCATCAGCTTTGCCTGTGTTCATGTTCAGGCTGGCAGATGAGCCTAAAGGATGCCTGCTTGAGACTGGGCTGTTTGCTTTGGCAAGAGGAGGACAGGACACATTAGAACAACAGTGGGACAATTGCTGTGCCTGGAGTGCTCACCAAAGAGAAGGAAGGAAGTGTCTGACAAGGTCTTGTTTGGTTCCTTTCACAGCAGGGCCCATGCAAATGACCTGGAAATGGGCTATTCCTCCAGCAGCCACAGCATGACCTCACCTGGTCCCATTTATGCCTGGAAGAGATAAAAACAAAAAATTTCAGTCACAACAGTGAGCCCTCTGATACAGAACACATCGCCTCCTGTAACAAAGAAGGACTGCATTTGCTGTTTTGAGTCAGGAAGCTAATGCCTCTTCTCATTCCCCAGCTAAGATCCCTCCACCCTGTATACACAGACAGACAGACTAACAGACAGACACAGACATACAGACACACAGATGCACACACACACCCTTCCGCTGGACAGAAACCTCTGGAAGAGTGACTTGCTCTAGGAAATTTTCCTGATCACCAGGGAAATAAGATGACTTTTTCTAGAACAAATCCCATCAAACTCCTACCCAACCAGGAGGCTATGTGAAAGACTCCCTGGAAGACTGTTAGAGGGGTTCTGGACATATTTAAGAGCTTACATTCTTAGGAAGTTAAAATCTACGTCCATTTGCCTTGATCAGCTCAACTGCATACTCAGGAAGGCTCTCCATCCCAGGACTGACAATGATGCCAAGAGGAGAAACAGCCAATCAATGGCACAGAGAGATGTAGGCTCTGGCTTAGGACAATACCCGTCCTAAGCTTAGCCATCATGTAGCCTCACAGGAAATCATGTCCCTATGCACCCTGTAGCTATTTGTTGCTTCTCTTCTTTTCCTTTGGTAAACTGTTGGGATGCCCTACTCTTAGGCCAGTCCTAAAGCTATCTCCTCCAGAGAAATGATTCTCTATGCTTCTGGGTGAGGAGACTTGGCCTCTCCCTGGCTTGCCCTTGAACACACCGCTCAGAGCAGTGATGTATCCCTCCGGCACTGCCAGCTGCAGCAGGCCTGTCTCCCCTGCAAGAGCTTGCAGAAATCCGCCCCCCCCCCCCCGAATTCTGCACAGTGCCTGGCACACAATACATCCCCACAATGAAAGGCTAATTTAATTCCATTGCCAATCCACCAGAGAAAACTTTCACCTCCAGCCTTTGTAAACAACAGAAAAATGACCCTTTTCATTCTCTCCTCTGAATTTCGCCTTCTCCCAGAGAAAGTCAACATAAACTATGCCATCTAAGATGGAAAACATTCTCTAGCCTTCTTAGGAAGTGATTTAACAAGAAATAATAATAAATGGGAGAGGTGTCAGAAGCCATGTCAATAATACATGACCTTATTACTCAGTAACCATAAAAAAATTTCCAATATAGCAAGTTTTGAGCTTTCAAAGAACTTGAGTGCCAGCTATTAATTGGTTCCAAATAAATCAAAAGCTTAGCAAATATCATCTACATAATCACATGCCTATTAAAAAAGAAATGCAAGATCAAAGCAAAGATAATCCATAAATGTACAAAAACTGAATGTTCCCTTTGGCCAAAATAAGTAACACCTCTCGCTGCAAAGTGACTCCACACAGACATATTAAAATCTTATGAATAAATCAAAACATTTTCCATCAGGCCTAGCAATCTTTACGAGTCTCCATTTTCTCATCTGTAAAATGAGAAAGTTAAGCTAAGTGATCTCCAAGGTCTGTCAAATTCAACAGAGAGGTCCTCCAACACAGTGACGGTGTCTCATTCATTGGTGTACTCCCTACCCCAGCACAGTGCCATCAACGTGTAGACTCTCAATCATTGAAAAACAATTTTTAAAATATCCTTTAAATTACAATTTTAATGGCCAATGATTCAGGATATTAGTCACAGTTCAGATGGTCCCATACATATGAAAACAGGGTAAATATCTTCGACAAGTTGCTTTTTAAATAAATCTGATTGAAGAAAACCCTAGAGAACTTTTCTCCTTGCTGTCAACTTGTATTCATTCGATACATATTTCCTGAACATCAATTAAGAACCAGGCCTTGAACTTGGCACCAGGAGTATACCATCAATAAGGCAAATTCCTCGCCCTGAAGGAATTCATAGTCTAATGGGGAGATGCCTAAATAAGTGGAGATCAGTGTTTAGAAGTCTATGACAATCCTCTTAACAGAAGTGACAAAGGTACATTCCTAGAAGCCATGTTTGTGGAATATAAACTCCCCAGGCACTGGTGATGGGTCCAGAGTTAGGGATCTCATGCAAGCTGGAACACAGTTCTTTCCTAACAACTGAGGGCTCGGATCTAGAGAGAGGGGGTCTAGTCTTAAGTGAAGAGAACGATAACTTTTGAACTAGTGGCTCTAGAGGCAATGCTGCCGTGAAGGTATTTCTGTCCTGCCAAGAAATAAAATAAAATTGAATAGGAGAAGGCAGAGGTGAAAGCCTGGGGAGAGAACACTGGTTTCCTCATGGCATTCCTCGTCTTAGTTTCAGACACCTTGGACAGGGCTACATTGCTACCCTCCTTGTCAATCCAAATGAATGTATCAATCCTTACATTGAATCACATTTAGAAAAATTTAACTACTTAAAAAAGAAGAAAAGTAAAGCAAAACTAAACTTAAAAAAAAATCCTTCAAATGAAAATAAACTTTACCCTGAGTTGGTTCCTGCACTTTGCACCTCGAAAGTTAATACGCTGGAGGTGGGCAAAGCTGATTGGTTCAACTTGGAGCAGGGTCAGGAGATATCAACCTGGCTGCTGGGAGCCCACCCTCTGACTGTGAATGTTGTGGGCGCCGGGAAGGAGTTTTCGGAAAAGGAAAGGTTACTTCAAGACATTTAGTCTTATTTTGATGTTCATGGGCTATATAACTTTTTGATTCCATACATATAATTGGGAACTTTCCAGTAATCCCTCCAGCCTCTATTCTATCAATTCCTTTTTCTGTTTCTATAAACAAGGGAAGTAGAAGTGTCCCAATCTACTACAACGATTTGAGATGACTCAGGGCATAAGAGGAGATACACAATTTTGCAATACTATAAAATGAGTGGTTCTTTCCAATTTCCAATGAAACATTCCAGTGAACAAAACATTGACCCAGAGAAGATACAGAATAGAAACCTGCAAATAATACAAATACATCCCTCAGTGGCTGACCTGTGCAGAGGTCTAAATGCTTCTCATCTTGAAGATCCATTTCAACAGTGGGCAGAATTTGTGGACATGAAAGTCTGCAAAGCATGTTCCAGTTCACTTTTGTCTATCATATATAATTCTCCAATTAGAGTCCCATCTCAAAGCAAACAGCCATGATAATTTAAATTAATTTTGACCAGCCTGAAGCTGACAGCCTTAGCCATCCAAAATTCAAAATGAATGCTTCTTAGCAGATTCTGATACTGTGTTTAGAATCTACCAACTTTCTCAGATCCTCTTTCAGCTACACTATGCATGCACAGCAGGGCCATATCACCCACAAGGGGCTGAAAAGTAATTCTGGGTTGAAGAGGCCAACAAATTTTGGATATGATAATGGTTAGTGCCTACCTGCAAAGCTCAATCCTATATGATAGAATATTACTCCTTAGTATTTAATATTTTGCGTTAGAATTTAAGTTAAATTTTTTTCTTCAGGGTGAGGAGATCAGGAGAATAATGCAAAAGATGGAGAAACTCCAAACTAAGTGAAACCAATCATCTGGCCCAGAGTCACCTGAAATCCAGAGGCTAAATCCTGAAACTGGCAAGGGGGTACACAAAAGGGTCCTCAGGTTTATCCAGACCTTCTAAGATTCACACTGGGCTGCCTTGTACTAATTCCCTCTCACAATTGCCCGAATTCTTGATGTCCTCCTATTCTGAATTCTGCTTAAGTTCCAAGTTCCTTAGTCTTCCTTACTTCTGGACTGGATTCCTCTTTTGACTTTGAGAAGATCTCACATTTGAAAAGTGAACCAATGTTGACTAAATACTTACTATTCATTCAATAGATGTTCATTGAGTGTCTGTCACATGCAGGGCCCTAAACACAACATTCCCACAAAGCCTCATGAAGCCTGTACTGTGATGGTGACAGATTAGTAAACATAAAATACTATAATGTCAGATGGCAATTCTCTCTACTACGAAAAGAACTATGGTGGTGTCAGAGTTTAGCAAATGGTGGACATATGAGGGGATTAAGAAAGGCTGGCTGAGAAGAGACCTAAATAAAGTGAGGGATTGAGATGAGAGACTCTCCATAGGAGTACTAAGGAGACAACATGTACAAAGGCCCTGAGGTGAAAGCCTGCTTGGCTGCCTAAGGATAGGTGTGGGGATAGGTGTGGTTATCAAAAAGGAGTGAGGGGGAAATGTCCCCAGTGAGCTAGACGCTTTCCCCATTGTCTCATTCTCTATAAAACAAGGGCATCTGAATCCACTTTATCAACACTGGCTAATGGCTAATGTTTTCTGAGCAGAACCACACTCAGACACTGCTTAAAATGAGCACTTTCTAAGGATTACCTTATTTAATTGCTGCAACAATACTGTAGGGAGATATTATTTCCTTTCTACAGACTCAGACAAATAACAAAATCTGAGAGGCTAGTTAAGGAGTAGAGAGGCTAATTTTAAGGCTAATCAGGACTAGAACCCAATCCACTGGACTTGGCCATGTAGGCTAGCACTCTGCCCTGTAATTACTGCTCCACTGCCACCAATGAGTCTCACATAATAAATAAATAGGTATCTTATGTCAGAAGCTGGTGGCTTTCTACCTAGTATTGATTCTCTCTTCCTTCCTTTATTTTGTTGGGTGTGATATATTTAACTAAAATTTGGCCTTTCTTGGAGGTATGGATAGTATAACAATAGATCTGGCCAATGAGATGAAAGTAGAAATTGGTACACGTGGGGCTTACACCACCAGCATTACTTATGAGAAGAACAGAAATGAAAAGAAAAAAATAAATCCCCATGTTGTTTAATCATTGTTGTTTTGGATTTTTCCAAATCCCACTAACTAGCTGAATTAATCTCCAAACAAATAACACAAGGTAATACCCAGAAGTAAGGGGACTAGAAGTAATAGAGTCTAAAACTTAGAATTGGATGAGAAAAGAAAGGAGAGAAGCAGATGCCAAGAACCTGGATATTTGCAGACTGGAAAGGTAACTCCTGCTACCTAATGTAAACTATTTGGTTAAAATGCCACCTGCCATACCTTCCATGCAAAGTCACTGATGTATGATTGAGGCTATGATATTAGAGAAGATGGTAGGAAACTTTTAGAATACGGGTAGATGATTTGTCATTCTTAGCACAGTCTAGAGCTCCTCAACTCAGCCAGCAAGCGAGATGGGGAGAAATATCACTTTGCTAAGGAAGATATTCTATTTACTTATTAGTTTATTTATTTAGAGACAGAGCAAGAGAAAGAGAGAGAGTGGGGGGAGGGGCCAAGGAAGAAAATCTCAAGCAGACTCCCCACTGAGATGGAGCCTGATGCAGGGCTCTTCTTCCATTAGTCCCAGGTATGACTTCTTGTGACTAAGCCCTGATACATCTAACCTGTAATACTAGAAAAGATATAGAATAACATGATCTCAGGGTCAAATACAGGTATGACCCTGAGATCATGACCTGAGCTGAAACAGCTGTTCCAGCAGCACACATTAAGTAGTATATGTTAAGTTAAAATTTAGGGAGATGGGCGGAACTCATAAGCTAGAAATAAAAACAAATCATCAGGAACTGACCAGGAGCCTGCTAAGTTGTTGGGGAATTGTACTGCCAAAACCCCAGACCTGGTTTGTAACAGCTTGGGATGGTTCAATCCCCAAGGCGATCTCATAACTCTTGCTCTCCCTCCCTCCCCTAGGCAATTCATACCTACAAGGTATAGGCAGTGTGTAATAGAGCCCCCAGAAATGGTATCTTTCCAAACCTACCACAGAAGAGGACATGGAAGACAATGAATGAGGAATAACCTCCCAGAGAGAGGCAAGGGCCATGGACAGCAATGAACAGGAGCTCCTGCCACAGAAGGGAGAGGTTAAACTCTTACTATTCTTGCTCATGAGGATTTGGTCATTGTTATGGACAATGGCTGCTGTGTTTTCCATTCCTCCTTTTATAAATGGAAGTTTTTATTATAGTTATTCTATATCTTTTCTAGTATACAGGTTAGATGTATCAGGGCTTAGTCACAAGGAGTCATACCTGGGACTAATGGAA
This sequence comes from Canis lupus dingo, assembly GCF_003254725.2. Taxonomy (NCBI): domain Eukaryota; kingdom Metazoa; phylum Chordata; class Mammalia; order Carnivora; family Canidae; genus Canis; species Canis lupus. The sequence continues at coordinate 76,034,167 of NC_064246.1, forward strand.
GGGACCACACATCACCCATAGATCCAGGGCTCTAATCTTGATCGACTAACTGGATGAGGCTTGGGTGCCATCTATCTTGGGAATGGGGAAAATCTATCCTATGCAGAGAAAGAAGGGTATGTCTGAGTAATCAAAAGAAGGAACTGTGGGTAATTGCCTACATAATATTCCTTCTCTCCTCTCCCTAACAAAAATCCATCTGTGTTTAAGGAGCAAATACCCAGTCAAAAAAAACTATGTTTCTTAGTGCCTCTTCGGGGGGGGGGGGGGGGGGCGCATAACATACAGTCTTGGCCTGTGAAATTATTTGTTAGGGTTACCAGAAAGGTTCTTTTTTACAGGCACTCTTTTTCTTTTTCCTTCTTGAAATGCATATATGATGGCTGGAGCTTTGGCAGCCATCTTATGACCAATCATAAAGCAAAGGCCTGGCATCCTTAAGCATCTGTACCAACCCTAGACATTCAACCACCAGACATCTCATTACATGAGAGAAAAACAGGCCCCTACCTTGTTTAAGCCTTGTTAACCGAACATTCTGTTATAGGTAAACAAAATCCCTAATGATCACATTGCTTTAATTTACTCTGTACCCTCAGAGTAATTCAGTAAGATCCTGAATATAACCCTGAGTGTTTCAACTTTAGCCCTGCTAGTTTGTCAATTAGCAGCTATTATTAAGTTTCTACCTTGGTTTGGGTCACCAAAACAATAACAACAAAGCATGTGTTTGCCCCTGAAAGAGCTAAAAGCACACATGAATTCATGCAATGGTTTACTGGCACCATTGTGCAGCCCTAGGTGTTGCAGACAAACCCACAACTGATTGAGAAACATCGCAAATACAAATGACTGTGATTCTGAGGTGCCTGGGTGGCTCAGTGGTTGACAACCTGCCTTTGGCTCAAGTCATAATCCTGGGATCCTGGGATCAAGTCCTGCATCAAGCTCCCCACAGGGAGCCTGCTTCTCCCTCAGCCTATGTCTCTGCCCTTCTCTCTGTGTCTCTCATGAATAAATAAATAACTCCTAAAAAAACAAAAACAAAAAACCAAATGACTGTGATTCCTTTAGGTTGGCTTATGTTTTGTAAGAGCAAGGTACTGGCTAATTTTCAACTATCTACATGGCTGACTGTAGACTAGCTGAGTAGCTGTGCATATGAGACAGAAGAAGTTGATCTAGCTTTTACATCATGAAACATGAGTTAATTGTGCCGGGCATTATGCTAGGCTAGGGAAGAAATGATGAATAGCCCTGTGGAAGCTATGGTCTACTGGACAAAGAGATCATTAAATAAAGTGTATAAAGGGCCATGAAAATGGTACATTTGTGGGCATATGATGGATTCTGGAAAGTGAGGCTTTACAAGGTCTATGCTGGGGTTTTAGGGGATGAAAGAGGTGTTCCCATATAAATGATAGAAGATGAGAACTTAGAGGGGACCTCAGGGATTACCACATCCAGGCTTCAATTTTAAAGAAGAAAGAAATATACATCAAGACAAGATGAAGATCCTTTGGTTTCTAGGTCTAATAATCTTTTTAAGAGTAGGAAGAAAGGAAAAATAAATGAAAGGAAAAAGAATGACATGGCAGCTATTTTGAGAAAGCTAATACTTGAAGATATTGCATGTTCTGGAACATGGGCTATTTGTCCAAATAACAAAAATTAGGAATGAATAGAGATTGCAGAAATTCATGAAACATCAAGCATGTTTTCTATTAGGCTGAGTGCAAGAAAACATCTGGGGACCAGAAAACCAAGACGGATACTGTAAATTATTTTGGTTAGTTCTAAAATATATTTGCTGTGGCTTCAATACTGAAACAAGTTTGTGTATCAGGTTTAGGACTCTTTACTCAGAATGTCAAAATGTGGCCAGTTCTGGATTAATAATATTTCTGGAGTTTAGGTATCTCAATTCTTTTTTTTTTTTTTTGTTTAAGATTTTATTTATTTATTTGAGAAGGAGCACAAAGTGGGAAGGGCAGAGGGAGAGGGAGAAAGAATCTGAAGCAGACTCTGCATGGTTCACGGAGCCCTATACGGGGCTTGATCTCATGACTCTGAGATCAGGACATGAGCCCAAACCATGAGTCAGACACTTAACCAACTGCACCCACCCAGGTGCCCTGGTAATTCAATTCTAAAAGAATATGATGGTTGGGGAAAAGAGGGCATTTATGGAGTTACATACATATCTGTGAAATGGTAATCCAATATTTTCAAATGGTTGTTATCTAACATGGATAATTGACTGAGACAGTCACACTTTTGTGTTAGCAGTACAATAATCATGAGTCACTGCACTTGCCCATTTTAATATGAACATCTTAATGTGACCATCATGTCCACTTTCTAGGGACCGTGCAGCCATGATGCCACCAATCTGTCATCCACAACCCTATGAACCACACTATCAATATACAACATGCATCATAAGTTCTTTTTCAATTATACTTGAGGTTTAAAAAAATTTTTTTGAGTATAGTTGACACACAATGTTACATTAATTTCAGGTATGTAATATATACATAATAATATAGTGATAATATAGTAATATAGTGATTCAACTTCTCAATATATTATACTATGCTCACCCCAAGTGTAGCTACCATCTGTCGCCACACAACCCCATTACAATATCATTGACTAGATTCCCTATGCTGTACCTTTTATCCCCGTGACTTATTCATTCCATAACTGGAAGCCTGTATCTCCCACTCCCATTTTGCCCCTCTTGAGTTATTTTTTTTTTAACGGAGACTTATTTTACAATATTTTACAGTTGTTCCTTTCAGAATAATTGTACTATTTAGCTGCTTCTGCTGTTTAGATTTTTGGGTAAATAATCTACTTACTATACTTAAATTCTTCGCATCTAACTGCACAGGATCTGACTTCCTCATTAATTAGCAATGACTCCAATATTTATAATAGCCATTAGCTAGCTGTAGGTCCCCAGGCAGGTCATTTAGCATCTTTAAGCTTCAGTTTCTTTATCTGCCAAATGAAGTGGTTCTACTAAGTTTCTTTCCTGGTTCTAGCATTTTCCTGGACTTTGGAGCTGAGTTAGCAAGACAAAAGAGGGAGTCGCTAGCCTCATTTAGAAGCATATACACAACACATGGAAGTTTTAAACTGCAGAAGAGATGGGCCAAATTGCTTTATCAGATTTTGAATATCTGCCAAGACAAAGGGAGGAAGGGGGGCCCTGGGGTGGTTTTACATTCATGTGCTTATAACCACAGTTCAGCTCTTTCAGAAGACAAGAAGAAATATATCCTACTGAATAAAAGCTCTTTGGAACAGCAGGAAAAAAAAAAAAACAACGTTTCAAGGGGGAAGCAACTTGCCTAGGGGGTGGGGTACAATAGGAAATCCGGTGTTTCCACTGAGGCCCCACAGACTCTCCAATTTGGCAAGGGCCTAAACTGTGTAGAGACCAGCCCACTCCCTCCCTCCCAGACTGCTTGTAGGAGTCAGGGCTGGAGCGCCTGGTGTAGAGACAGTATCCTCAGAGGAAACCAAAAGATCATGGAGCACAGCCTGTGTGCCTCTCTGAGCATCCCCTTTTCCCAGGCCTCACTGTGGGAAAGGACTCAGACAATGGTCACAAGAAGCAAGTCAAAGTCATGGGAGTGAGAGAAAAAAGAAGCCTCACTTGTCCTCTTCCAAGCAGGAGATCAGAATTAAGGAGAAGGAAAGATTAAAGGAGTGTGATATAACAGTGCCCACACTCTTGATGGACCCTGTGTGCCATCTTGGCTGTTAAAAGGGGTGGGAGAGAAATGAAGTGGAGAGAAAAGAAGACAAGAGATGGCTGAAATTTAAAGGAACTAGGTTGGAAATCATCAAATGGAAGTTCTACTTGGGCACTGCAGCAATGACCTTGGGGAGAGATGGGGGGAAATGAGGAGGATGGACGCACTGCACTGTCTCTTAAGATCCTGTTGTTGCTGTGTCAGTGTTAATGTGTGGGAGCATGTGCAAAGGTAAAAGATGTGGCTGGGGAAGGCCACAGGTAGGCCAGGGAGATGTTGCAAGGCAACCCCGGTCTTGGTCAACTTGCCTAATTATGTCTGCAGGCTCTCAGGCTCAGAAACATGAGTTCCGTCTACATATTGAAAGAGTATCTGCCTCTCAAGTGTAAATATACAGTTAGCAGCAAGAATGCTCATTCATTAATTTTCAATTGGAAATACAATGATTAAGTGGATGCTGGCGTTGACCCGCTCAAGGCCTGCCTTCCCTACAGACAGGATACAGAGGAAGGCAAGCTTCAGAAAGAGGAAGACCAGGGAGCACAGGAGGGCCCCCCAGCTGAGGTACTCTCTAGTTGCTCTCCCATTCCAACCTGGGCTCTGCAAAGGAAAATTGTTCACTTAGCTAAGGCTCCCCTATGCTAGACAACACTCGAAAAGGTACCCCTAACATCTAGCTCCTGGATGTTTTCTTTTTCTGTTCTCTGCATTGACTACCTCCTTCTATTCACACCCCTTTCTCCAAACTGCATGCTATAACATCAGTAAGTGTTGAATTCTAGTCTCTGAATTATGGGCATTATCATATTTTGGTTCATTTTCTCCAAGATTACTATGATTCAAGTTTTGGATCCCATGTTTTTGTAGAAAACTTCTTAACTTGGGTATTGCTGAAGCTGGCTATTCGATGATGTATGATCTGTGTACAAGTTTCATTCTTTCAAACAAGTAGAAACTTGTCTTCTTTGTTTCTAAGTTCAGGGTTGTGGGATGGGGTCTCACTATTGCACCCAAGTACCAATGATACCTTCCAGATTTAACAAAACTATAGGAGACAGAGAGCAGTCACGAAGCAGGCACTCTGCAGCCTGGCTTTGATGAATGGCTCTGCAGCACGCTCAGAATGGTCTGTGTGAGCCTTTGGGAGGTGAGGACAGGAGGGATAGAACTCAAGTCACAAAGGGAAAGCCAGGGGAGTCACTGCTCTCCTTATCACTCTTGACCTGGAGCCCTGCTGCGGAGCCTTATGCTGCTGGAATTCCAGAGAGCTCAAGCATTTCCCAGAGCCCCATGGCCCTGTGGCAACATCCCTGCTACACAGATGGGGGAACAGATTGAGAGGGGACCTGCGATTCAGTTGAGAGTCAGAGCACTAGGCATCCATGACGTCACTCAGCAAAAACTCACTTTGGCTTGGAAGCAGGTTCTTGTCCATTAAAGCAAAGCCTCTTGCCAGGAAAATAGAAAATCAGAATTTTTTAAAAAGAGCCTTTCTAGTTCTCTGTATTGGAGAAAATGTAGGCACTGGGGCATGTCTAAATGGGGGGGAAAGTAGACAGTTGGATCCATTATGTGTTTAAAGTTTTAGGACAGAAATCTAGTCTTAACACAGCTAGGCCTGCAGAGTAGATGCTGTGGGCAATAGATGCTCCCAGGCACCCTGTTGATCTGGGAAATTACCCAGATTAGCAAAATGGCCATTACCTGCCACCCACCAAGTTCCGTTGAAGCATTTCTAATGGCTTTAAGCACCCTGGTCAGACGACTCTAGGTTGAGGATCATTCCCTTGCAAAGGAGCATGTGCCAAGTTGGACTCTAAAGGAATCCTGTGAAAATAACTAAAGACCGCTTCTCAACTTGAGATTGCAAGTCTCTTTGCCTGAGGAGGTGATTAAAAACTTGGCCTGCCTCCCCAGGCAGATGCTCTTGCCCCCTGCCTGGTGGGCCCCAGTCATAGCTCTGCTCTCTCCTGCCCTGTCTTGTCATTACCTTCCTTCCCTTCCCACTGCTCTCCAAGACTCAACATTACGCCTTCTACCCAAGTCTTTCCCACGAGTCTCATGACCAGAAGAGAAACAGAAAACAAGATGCCTGTGCTTCTGGGGTTCCTGGGTTACACCAGATAAACACTGGATTCCTCAGGGAGGAATCATTCATTCATTCACTCCTTCATTCAACAAATATTTATTGAATGCAATAAATGGAATGACATCCTCACCCTCAGGAACTTAAAAGCTGAAGCAGTCTTGCCAAGCTGGGCTGAGCCTCAGGATCCCTGGAAACCAGGGTAGCATCCAGATATCTGCACTTATAACAAGTGTTTAGGGTACCTCTATGTAACAGAACTTTTCTTTTTTTCTTTTTTTAAGATTTTATTTATTTATTCATGAGAGACACAGAGAGAGAGAGAGGCAGAGACACGGGCAGAGGGAGAAGCAGGCCCCATGCAGGGAGCCCGACGCGGGACTCCATTCCGGGTCTCTAGGATCACACCCTGGACTGAAGGCGGCACCAAACCACTGAGCCACCCGGGCTGCCTAGAGCTTTTCTGATGAAACTGTTGGTTGGGTAGAATGAAAGGCGCTGGCTACTCCGTGACTCAGAACTGAAACCACGGGAATACAGTCAGCTCTAACCTCCTAATGTTCCAGGAGGCCCCTCATTTCCTACCCATGTAGAGGATGTTTGATTTAGCAAGTAAGGATATATAGCGCCCAGTGAAATAGGAGTTTCAGATAAACAATGACTAATGTTTTAGTAGATGTCGAATTTTGTAGTATGTTTTAGTATATGTATGTCCCATGCAGTGTTTTAGGACTATTATGCTGACAATTTTATTCATTATTTATCTGATATCCCAATTTAACTCTGTGTCATGTGTTTTATGTGGCAACTTTACATCTACCCCATCCCAAAATGAAGCTCTCAGAGCCTTTGACCTGCATGCTTTGCTTGCCCTTTGTGAAAGAATCCTACCCAGCACCTGTGTCCCTGCCTCAACATGCCTTTTGCTTCCTCCTGGATGTAAATATCACCCATGGGCCAGGGCCACCCACACCATGCAGGCAGAGTGAATGAGTCAGCCCTGGGATCATAGCTCACCACCCCACTCAGAGGAGCTTCTCTTCCTGGCTCCCTGTCCTCTCAGCCTCTGGTCTCACGTGCCCAAATCTGCTACTCCCAGCCCAGTTCCCTTCCTTGAATGCCCCTGCTCGCTGGGGTTCTGTGAATACTGGTCCTCTCTGGCCAGACGACCTCTTGTCCCACACAATACAACTATGTCATAAGGATGAAAGGAGGCAAGGGATAGAAAAACTGTTGATGTAAGTACTAGAAGTACTCCACCAGTGATTGTCAAAGTATGATCCCAGAATCATAACCTCCTGGGGTTTACAATCACAGCAGCTCTGATTTTATCAGTTGTATTTGCCTATTTTTCTGGGTAAAATTTTATTTGAACAACGTAGCTCAAAACCACTTAAATATCACTAAAGCATACAACCAATTCTATGGCTTATTTTGAGTTGTAGAGGAAACTGTTGACTGTCTACAAAGCATCTGTTCCCTTTTTTCTTTACTCCCTAACAGAATTCTAATTTTTGTTCAGAGATTCGTCCATCCTTTTCTGGGCAGTAGGTGTCCCAGTTCTAAAGATGGACTCATCAATGGTAACATCCTTCCCTCACCAGTAGTGGTTTCAAGAATGGGCAGGTGACCCAGCACTGTTCAAAGAGTCATGAGGTAAAGCCTTCCAAGGGTCTTCTGGAAAACCTTGCCTCACTCCTAAGACAAAGTGCCAAGAAGCAGTGGTCCCTCTTCTTCCTCTAGATGTCTTCAGGAATGAGTCCGATGTCCAGAATTTCTGCTGCCATCTTGATACCAGCCTAAGATGAAGCTTAATGCTGAGGATAGCATATTGAGAGGGACAATGAAGTTGACACCTTGATAACACTGAAGACCCTGTAGAACCACTGAATATCCTTTCTGTGGATGCCTGTTTGGGTTGGATTTCTGTTACTTACATCCAGAAAATGTGTTATAGATGTAGCTCTGTGCTTGGGGTTTCTATTAAAAGGGAATGTCAAAAACAGACATGCAAATGTGAACTTCTGAGATTTGCAGCAGTAAAGATAGATCTACCTGCCTCTAATTCTATCCCAGAGAGCAGAAGTGTGCCTGCTCTTATTTCGTAGATTAGGAGAACTTTCCTATGAGTTTGAGTAAAAATTGATCTAGTCTAATATTTGTTGATGAAGTGTTGAAACTAAATTTACTCTTCCCTCTGGCAAAACCTCCACATTTAAGCAGCCTCAGAACCCCAAGAAGCAGTACATGGTGTGACCTGCCTTATGCATTTTTAGGGGGGAAGCATAGGTGGAGGCAGAGGCCAGAGTTCCTCAGGCACCTTTAAGGTACAGACTCCTCCAGCCCAAGGGCAGAGCCTGGGCCACTCTACGCCGCTCTACTTTCATGTACTTGAATTTTCTGCCACCTTCCTCTCTAGGGAGTGTTGAGCTAACTCCCTGGCTTTGAGGGTAGAGCTCTCACTCTGGAAACTTTCTGCCCATGCTGACTTCTCCTGTTTCAAACATTTCCATAAACTTATAAATCAACTCTTTAGGAGAGGATTGGAGGCCGGATTCTGGGCTGTTGACTCTGAAAAAGTGAGCTTACTTCTCAGAGATTCTAAATGGTCCAGTAGAGCCACTAGAAACTAACATCTTCAATCCACTAGCAAAGACATAACTAAAGTAGTGGATGGCTCCAAGCCAGGGGCTCTTATTTCAGTACAACAAGACTGAAACATAGTGAAGGATGAAAAGAAAATATAATATGGATTAATCATGGGCACTAATAAAAACAAACACGTGAAACTGGCAAGAGGATGCAAACTGACATACCAAATACAAGGCCAGTTCATTCCATAAATATTTACTGAGTGCCTACCACCCTGTGCCAGGCATTACCACAAGCTGCTAAAAATACAAACTGAATAAGTTCACTTTTTGCCCTCAAGAGATTCCCAATATTCCCAGGGGCAGACACTTAAATAAGATAAATCTCAAGGAATGAAAGAATTCACAAAGTGGGACTTGCATAAGGTGGGAGTCATTCACACGGGCCAATTCATATGGAATTCTCAGAGCAAACGTGTAGGTAGTGTATTCATACAATAGGCAAAAGGGGTGGCATAGAGGGTGTGCCAGCGAGCCTGGGAGGTGGGCAGGGGAAGGAGATTAATGTGAAGGTTGAGACACATGGTGTTTGCCATTCTCTTCTGATCCCTTCCTTCCCAGTCCATTGACCTTCCTCACAGAGGCAACAGGTTTTGGTAGGTGGTGGCTTTATTTATTTAGTTGCTTAAGCAAGGGAATGTTATAACCAGATACGTGATTTCATTTTAGAAAAGTATCAACCTGGGAAAATGCTCACCGTAACAGGCGAGGAAGTAGGTCACAAAGTAGTTTTGATTGCATGTCAATTGTGTTAAAGAATGAAAACAATCTCTCCGAAGGATAGTCACTAAAATGATAATTGTTTTCATCTCACAGAAGCAAATCTGAGGGGTCTTTCACATTTAAATTTCTAGATTTCTAAATGCTTATGAACACACTTTGCTGATTTGAAAAACAGTGTGCAGGGACGCCTGGGTGGCTCAGCGGTTGAGCATCTGCCTTCAGCTCAGGGCTTGATGCTGGGGTCTGGGGATTGAGTCCTGCATAGGCTCCCTGTTGGGGAGCCTCCACCTGTATCTCCCTCCACCTGTATCTCTGCTTCTCTCTGTGTCTCTTATGAATAAATAAATAAAATCTTTAAAAAATTTTTTCAAAAATCAAGTGTGCATACGTGTGTGTATGTAAGGATACAGATGGAATTTCTATAGATTGAGTGAGACTGTCCTCAGGGCTCATGTGATGTCATGACCACCTGAACCAGAGCAGTGGGAATAGGGCAACTTCTTGGGCAATTTCAGAGGCTGAGTTGACTAGCCCAGACCACAAGCAAGTAGGTTGGTGGGGAAGAAGATGGAGAAGAAGAGTCAAAGGTGACCCCGGGGGTTAGTGAGACCTGGGAGCTGACCCAACAGAGGAGCCACTTATCCACATTGGCTCTGTCTTTTTTTGCCTCACACTTCAGGCAACTGAATTTGGTCTTCTTGTCAGAGACCCAAACTAGACTTCTTGCCTTCCTCTGGCCACACTGGCTGCACAAATAGAGGGAAAAGCCAAGTCCTTCCTTCTTACTGTGACAGTGGACTGTCCCTCACCCACATTCACCTACAGCACCCTGCTATCCACACATGAAGTCTTAGTCGGAAACTCCCAGTCTAAATTTCCTGGGCCTGAGAGAGCCAGGTTTATTATCAGAAGTTCCCAAAGCTCAGCCTCTTTTAAGGCAATTCAAATTCCAGTGTGGGAGACCTTTGGCAACAACTACTTTTTCCACCTGGTGACTCTCCCCACAGATGTGATAGTCCACCAGCTTAGGAAGGCCAGTGCATTACCGGGGAGCCAAGCAAGAGATCATGCCACACACACACTGCTGCTTTGAATGCAGCCCTCTACTCCCTCTTCCCTTTACAATTCCCCAAAGCTCCTGTTCAACAAGGAAAATATGGATCTGATTAGGAGGTCTTATGCTGGCCAAACACTTGCAGCCTCATTCTCATCTGACAGACAGGAGGGGGGGGCCAATTTCCACCAGAAAAGCCAGGGGAAATGAGTGACAACTACACAACTGAGCTGCCTGGACTGAGGAGTAGGAGCTGCAAAGGAGAAAATTGCCTCTATTAAGTCAAATCCATGCGGGGATAATGGACTGTAGAATCAGTTCCAGGCCACCACACTCTCTTTTGCTTGATCATATTAATCTGTCATTTTTTTTTCCCAACTATATTTCTATTCCTGCCACCTAATAGAAAGTGTGTCCACTCACCACTGCATAAGGATCTATGGAACACGAGGAACCGGCAAATTCTAACTAGAAGCCAACACTTAGAGTCAGTGGGCCAGGCCATGATCCCACTCTACGTTCGAAAAGGAAAAGAATTTTGCTTTAAGAAGTAATGTGATAAAGACAATTTTCAAAAATTCAGCCATAAATTTTTGCACTATATTGTGATCAAGAAAGGCTAATTAGAAAACAAAACTTGGTCAGCGGTGTGCTGGAGTTGGCTATGCTGGTTCCCAAAAAGCTGACGGTTAGATTTTCCAGAATCTCATGAGCTGGCTGACATCAGGTTGGTAGTTTGAAATCAGCCACTGTGGGAGTATTTACACCATGGAAATTGGCAGATGCTACAAATCAGGTCAGCCTCTCCTTTAGCCAGTTGTTAAACATTTACCAGCACACCCCTCAGTGTGATCCTCTTTTCATCTAAAGGTTGACTCAGGACAGCCCCGGTGGCTCAGTAGTTTAGTGCCACCCTTCAGCCCAGGGTGTGATCCTGGAGACCCGGGATCGAGTCCCATGTCGGGCTCCCTGCATGGAGCCTGCTTCTCCCTCTGCCTGTGTCTCTGCCTCTCTCTCTCTCTCTGTCTCTCATGGATAAATAAATAAAATCCTTAAAATAAAATAAAGGTCGATTCATATACACACTGGGTGTATGTGTGTGTGTGTGTAAATCAGGAGGTAAAATAGCTAAAACATTAACTGTTTTCATTCTAACTAGTGAGACTAACAAACAGTTTTTTAATATTTCCTCTTACTTTATACATTTTTTTTCCTACAGTAAACTTGTATTCTTTGTATAATAACCAACATTCTGGCAAATGGAAAGTTCCTTTCCTTTCTGAGCTAACTCACCCTTCTCTCTTTCCTCTTCTTTTATCTCCTCTCATCCTGTCCTTTCAGGGTCTTATTCTTTTCTTAGGGTGATGCTGAAATCCCAAACTACTCACCTACCAGAGGCAGGCACAATGCCAGGTAATGAGAGCAGGTGAGCCGACTCTGGGCTCCAGGTGCACACAGCCCAAACTCGGCCCACACCAGGCTCAGCTGCGGGGGTGAATTGGCTTCTGGACCTTCGTCCTAGACGCAGGCTATTCTTGGCAAATTAACAAAGGAGCCATGGCCAGCCAAGGACAGCAGCGATCTCAGCCCAGGTGACCCCAGGCTCTGTGGATGGACTAACACCATTTCTCCGGGGATTCATCTCAGCTTTCACCAGCTACATACCGGCCGCTCCTATTATCTGTAGAGTAGAGTGACCGTTCAACACGTTCACATCTAGTACCTCATTGTGTCCTTGCCAGAGTTGGGTGTTCTCTCAGTTTAATAGACATAAACCCAGGCACGGAAAGCCCACGTGATTTACCCAAAGTCACACAGCCAAGAGAAGAACTGGGACAACAATCTGGGTATTGATACTGAACTTCAGGGGTTTTTCACTTGACTATATCGAGTGCTTCACATGAACCTAAATTTTGGACTATATAGTTTGAATGAAATGAGCTCCCATTTTCTCAGGATTAAAGAAATCCAAGACAGCCTTTCATGTACAGGAAAAGGGGATACTAACCCCAGTTTGACTTGGTTTTGGAACCAGTTTATGGTCTCTGCAGGAAGGGAAGAGTCCACCGTGTTCCTTCCTACTTCTCACATACCTGCTGTACAAGAAGAGACTTTTGTGTGTGGACTAAATGCAGACATTGTTGCTGGTGTCACTTTTCGACCTCTTTCACCTCCTAATCTCAGACGGTGAATCTCAAAGACCCACCTGTTGCCTCTAAATTCCCCAGCTTCACAGGAAGATGAGGGCAGGGGCAAGAAGGGTTGTCTCACACTCCGCAAGGTTTCCTCAAGCAGCCAGTGGACACTGTGTATCCCCAGTCCAGCTCTGGTCTGCACAGAGCCTCTTGGTTCTGGTGACTCAGCTGGCCTGCAGAAACCTCTAGTCGGCCTGCATTTGACACAGAGGCTTTGCCTCTGTGCAGATAGGACCCGTCTAAAAACAGGAAAGACAGCCCTCCAGGCAAAAGTGCCCAGGGAACCATGAGCAGCTTCAGAAAAAAGGCAGCATGATTCCAAAATTCTGTTGACCAACTTTCTGAGCTAGACCGGATTTTAAGATCTTATCCAATCCCATCCATATGTTTTAATGTCGTTACTGGCAGATCAAGGAACCACCTTGATACACAAGATGGGAGCCAAGTAGCTGGGGCTCGGGTGCCCAATCCTGCTCCTCCTGTCACTGCCAACTGGAACACACCCACCTTTGTTTGCTTTACACATTGGGCTTTCTTACTAAACTGTTGTTTTAAGAAAGGGTTCCAATGACTAAAAATAGTAAGTTCAAAAGTTATTCACTTAATAGAACCATGTTAAGAGGCTGAAAAGGCCCAGGGCAGCAAAGTTCAGGCAAAAGTGATTGGAGGAGCCAGGACTTTCTATTATATCCGCTCTTGCTTCAACCATCTTTTGACTTGGCAGGCAGTTGGCCTTGGCCTCACTGAACACTCCCATCTTCTTGGTCTACCCTACTCTCGCGGGTGAGGAAATGATCTAATAGTTTTCAATTTTGGACCTGGCTCCACTACCTGTACTTGCCTTCTTGTTGGCTTAGATTTCTGGTCCATGGACTGTGGCCAATCCAACAGCAGAGCCGCCAGGCCCTGTCTTACCTCTATATCCTCTGCCCCTCCATACAGTGTAAATCCACGTCAACTTTGGTGGTCCTGGGAATTGCCGGAACAGCCCCATCAGACTGGGATGTAATGGGCTCTAATCAACTCAGTGTCCCGTGTAGCGTCCGTGCTGACTCAAAGTCACTAAAGATGCTGATGACACACCCAGGGGTGACAAAAGATAGCTACTACATGCAAGATAAGCACCAAAATGCTCTGTGGCATTCACACATAGACTGAGATCCCCTCCCCCCAGAGTTCCAGATAGTTCCATCCCTATTAAAATAGTCACCAACAATCTCTGTGTCACTCTCTCTTTTCCTCTTTTGTCAAACACAGAGCAGCAGAACTTCATCTATTTTCACAGAGCTTCCCAATTTATGAACAGCAAACACATTAGAGTCAAAGCTGACCCCTAAGGAGTTCAATTAAGTTGTGCATGTGTGCACAGCCCAAGTATGCTTCCCTTTACAAACTGCATCACTGTGGTGCGTCCTCCAACAGCAAGCTTTCCTAATGATTCAACCACACGCTCTTCTTGACAAAAAACAACAAAAAGAACCAAAATACAGGCAAATTTTCAAGACTGCAACTCCTGCAAAATATTCAATGCACTTAAAAAAATGAAAACTACAGGTAAAAGAAGTGGGAAAGACAGAAGACAGGACGCAGAGCTGAGGCCATTCACAGGATACTTGATTTCTTTTCTAACATTGAGAATCTATGAAACCTGGGGCTGTGGCAGAGAGACTGCCCTGTTTTAGTCCCTAGCACATAAAGCATCCCTCTGAATGCAAGTGTGTGAGCTCCCCAACCCACTAGGCTCAGTTTTTATCAGACTGTTCTGGGGTGACCACTGCTCTTAGCACCTCTTTCAAGGAATCTGACCTGGTCAAAAAAAAAAAAAAAAAAAAATTCCCACAGCCCTAAAGACCAAAGAAGTTAGTGTTTCCTCTGGCCCTGTAGAATGTTCTAGTTCTGTTTACAGTTCCTAAGCCCAGTTGACAGCCGGCAGCAGCTAGCAAACTGGGAAGTGGGACTGACCTAGGGTTCACCTGAGACTGCAGCTACTCAGGGTGAATTCCCCTACCCCAGAGAAACCCCCAGATACTCTCTTCTCATCCAAATGCCTGTAGCTCAGGTGCAGAGGAAGTGCACACGAGGGATCCAACCATCCACTGGGTGCCCCTGCTCCCCACTGCCCCCCCCCTTGGCTCCCTGAGTAGGGGGGGGATCTGCAAACCTGTGGGAGCCCCAAGAGTGCGGGGATGCTGTCTGACCCAGAGCCTCTAACACAGTTGGCTCAGCTTAAGAAGCTGTGATAAAACTAAATTATCTGACAATTTCTTCTTCATCCTCTTTCCTTTTTCTTCCACAAACCCAACAGGCTCCAAACGTGACCTACTTTCTCTTCCTCTGTGATTATGCAGAACTCACAAAGCTTTTCCTTGAGCCTGACTAATATTCTCAGTGACATGCTTTTCATCTTTTGGAAAAGAAGAGTCCACGTCAGCCTGCCAGACACATAAGTCTTGGTGAAGTGACCCACGAGGACAGATGAGTTACCAAGACCTCACGGGGGTGAGGGGCCTCATAAGGCACTTCCACTGAGCACAAGAATGGAAACAAAATCCAGATCTGGCCCCTTGAAAGCCATTAGCATGTGGTATGAAAGTTTTCATCAAGATGTTACTGATGAGCTAAGTGACCCCAAAGTCCCTCACCGCCGCCCTTGTCCTGTACTGTGGACTCTGGCCTTGGCCTGAAACACTGCCACGTTCCAAAACCCACCCTGGCACATCCAAACTCTGCGTCTTGCATTAAAAATTAATGGACGTCCTCCAGTTCTTCTGTGAATCAGAATGCAACAGGGTTTTCAAATATCAGGGGGAACCATTTAAAAGTAAACCCCCCCCCCAAAATTAAAATAATAAAAATAAAAATAAAAAAATAAAAAATAAAAGTAAAACCCAAGCACCCACCTTGGATCGAAACCTGACTCTGTGACTCAAACTTAAGTTAGTATTGATTTTCCCTTGCTATTATTACCTTGGAGGCCGTATACTGTTTTTGGGTCTGACCCACCGTCCTCTTGATATCAAAACTCCAAATTACAGTTGGTAGTTGGAGACATTTGCTCAGTGACTTTAGAAATATCACTGCTGGCCCAAAAGCTGGCCCTGGGATTCTGATCCAAAGCTTCCCTTTTATCCTCAGTGAACTGAAACAGAGCCTGCCAAATGTTTACTGAATAAATTGTTCAAAATAGAAACGGACCTGCAGCCCTGGGATCCCACTGTGTTTGCTTCCATGCAGGTTGGTTCAGCTTCATGCCACATCCAGGCTGCCTGGTCAGCACGGACTCAAAAACACCACCGCACAAGCCTGAGGGCTCTGGAAAATCAGTGTGACAAAGGAGGCCCCACCTGCCCCCAGCATCTGAGCGTCTCCTCTGGTGCAAACTATATTCCGTCTCCCCTACTACTCCACAGCTCCAGTTCATTCGTGCATTCATTCATGCATTCATGCATTCATTCATTCAAGGTATTTACAGCACACCTCTGGGGTAGCTCTGTGCTCAATACAAAGGCGAACAAAGCAGGCACTGTCCCCACCATCAGAGATTTTGTGAGAGTGCCGACCAGGCTCTGGATTACAAGTGTTCCAACAGGGAAAGCAGAGAACACTACCGCTGCTCAGCCTCCGGCTCCCCCTCTCCCTACCTGCCGGCCCACGTGATCCCTGCAGCCTTCCACCTCGTCTCCGCTTGGCACCACCAGCAATCTCCAGTGCAATTGCTGCATTTGGCAGGAGGGACTGGAGCGCAGCTCGATAGTACACCCTTAGATTCGGCATCAGTTTGTTGTCATCCTTGCTTCAGTCCTCATCACACGCTCAGTTGTAACCGCCAAAGCCTCACCTATGGCGCGCTAGTTCCCTCCTTAGCATCTGGGGTACAGGTGCAGTACCACCTCGACCCCTGCATTGGTGGCTGCATGTTGCAAGCAGCCCACCAGCCTACCCTTCACGGAGTTCCCACCAGCCTTGGCACACTCTGGTGCCGACTGTTTGCCTGAGCCACAGTGGGCTGTTACTGACCCCCTTTGATATGAAACCCCGCCTACTTCACATGGTGGGCCAAGAGCTAACTCCAGGTCCTGGGTCTGTGCAGTCGGTCCTACCTGTCCTCTTGCCATTGGCTGGGCCAAGCCTCTAGATGTGGCTACAGCTCTGGAAGGAAGTGCTGATCCCACAGGTGAGAGGGTAGGCTCATAGGAAATAAGCTGTTCCAAAGGAGTAGATCTGGTTGTTCCCAATTTATTACTCTTCCTTCAAATATGTTATCAAAAAATATTTGGCAAGGATTCTCTCTATTTAAAATAGGGCAAAATGAAAATGGCTAACCAACAATTGGCAAAAGGGACCTGCCATTTTTAAGAAATATGGATTGAGAACAAGCCAGGGAACAAGCCAGGCTCCACGTCCTGGGACCCAAGTGAGATCGGGTGCATGGAAAGGTAAGGGGCTGGGGACACGGAGCTGGCAATCGGGCACCGCCACACCACGCAGCTCCCCACAGACTGGCCAGTGGCACAGCCATGCGCAGCTTCTTCATCTCTGGGCCTCCGTTTCCTCATCATTAAAAGTGCAGATGAGGTCTGCGACCTTTAAATAGTCCTCTTACTTCAAGCTGGCAGACAAACCTTTCAAGAAACTTGGTCAACATGGGTCCATTACTTAGAAACACCATGAGGTAAAAGAGGAATGAACACACGGTACTGGGTCATCTCGCATGAAAGATCACTGGAGACACTGAAGGCCCCTGAGGAACCGAGCAGCCAGCGTCCTACCAGATAACACGGCCAAGAGCCACCCTCCCGGGAAGGGTTTCCAGTAGACACATGTGACAATGGTGGTCTATTGCCTACTCTTCTCAAAGTCATCGTTCTTACTGAAGTCTCTGAATAGTCCTGTTCTGTAGAAACCTGCTTAAGGCTTAAAACAGGGCTTGTGAGACTTATTTGACCATGGAACTCTTTTTTATATTAATTTATTAGCACTTTTCAGACGTGGACATCTGAATTTCATATTACGGGTGACAGTACTATAAAGGAAATTTGGATTTTTTTTTTTTAAGGAAATTTGGATTTAAAAAAAAAACATAAAGAAGTGTCCGATCTTAATTTATCATTTTGAAACCTGAGCAACAGCTCCTGGCTGGATATAGATTCAAAGCTACAGCTTGCCTGGGCCTTCTCTTTCTTACTCCCTGACCCTCAGGTCACTACAAAGAAACAGTCCAGCTGGGCAACATGGTGACCTCGGTTTTGGCCAGCCATTCCTTATGGGGGCCTCAGGCCACACAGCACACTGTCAGCAAACCAGCAAACACAGAACTAAATCATGGTGATGTCTTCCTGCCTCAGGGACGAGCCTCTGCTTGTTCCAAGACTGCTCGGGGACAGCTAATTGCTTTTCAGTTCAGGCTACACAGCTTTCTCACATCCACTATTCCCCAGGGTCATATTTTCTCCAACTGCATTTCTCAGAGAATAGGGCAGGAGGAGGAGGACAAAGAGAGAGTCGTGGTGGGCAGGAAATGGCTTTTTATCTTTATTATAACTTAAATTACCGTGAAGATGAAGTCCTTCACTGAAACCAATAGATAGTCCTTCCCCAATTTTAGCTTTTAGGCATGAGTGAGGTTGAAGGTCGAAGCTCCCAACTAGAGAGCCCTGGAGCTCACCCCTGAACGCCCCCGTCCTCAGTGCCCTGCGGCCTAGCCATCTTCCTTTCAAGGGAGGTCCCTGCTGTGGCCCACGACACACGCATCTTATATCTTATCATCAGAGGGCTGACTCCTTTCCTTTATTTCCAAATTCCTCGAAGACTGATGGCACGCAGCTAGCGCCTTGTGACTTAGTCAGATGACTGGCTTCCCTGGGGCCGCCTCACGCTCCCTGGGCTGCAGGAGCCTCTTGGCTGGTTTCTGGATTTCTCACAAATGGACTTAGTCCACTCACAGCCATGGGGCGGGCGACTCTGTGGGGGAAAGGAGGGTCTGGGGCCTCCTCTTCCTCCAACTTGCTGGCATCACTGCCTCCCAGGCTCCTCAAAGTGTCCCCGTTGCTAATCTCCAGTTATAGTTAAGAATGAAGAACCTGCCAAAGTGGCTCCTTCCCTCTCAGTTCTTTGCCTCCTGCCCATAAACATTATCCTCTTTGAGGCAGGTGGTGGTTTGTTGTTCAGGTTGTTGAGTTTCTTCTGGATTTCTCTTTGGTCTGCTCTAAGGAAGCAACCGCACAGCTGTGGGGGCAGAGCTCTGGGCTGAGGTGGATGGCGTGCGACACGCTAGGGACCGGCCACGAGCTCTGGGGACTGCTTTCCTTAGCAAGAGCCTGACAGGCCGATGGCAGCCGGTCGGCTGGGGCTGTGGCCCCTGCACACAGGTGCTCGGTGGGCAGAAGCCAGGGTCAGCCTGACGCTGGCGACTTGCCCCCTCTTGTCAAGAGTGACAAGGCTGTTCTCAGAGCCCCTCGGTCTCCAGGACACAATGACGTCTCAGTCACTGCCCTCCCAAGCCAGTAACTCTTACTCAAACGAGGAAGACATTTCAGATTTCTCATACATCCCTCAAAAAAAAAATCACATTCCTAATTACTCACTCTACTGAGCTCCACCTTGATTTTAAGTCAAATTACTCCCAGTTTGCTCATTGCTGAGGGGAAGTGTGTGGTAGAGGGGTGGGGGTGAGGTACGGCAGGAGAGGTGGCTAAAAATGTCTATAAAGTTTAAACAGCTGAAAGCACACCTCAAGTGGGAAAGACACTAGAGATAGCAGACCAGACTGTCTCTCGACTTCAGCGCTCCACTGAAGATCTCCTCCATGCCCCAGTCCTTGTATTATTTACTGTGTCCGTCTAATGAGCTTTGATTTGTGGCCAGAGAGTGCACTCAGCCAGCTGTACTCAACAACCACCATGACACATGGCTTCCATCGAAGTTGAGGCACAACTGTGAACTGGTTCAAGTGTTGAAGAGTCACATTAAAGGGAGGAAAGGCTCATTCTGGCATCAGAAGGAGTGACTGAGCAGGAAGGTAGATGCTGTGTAAGTGCTAAGGCAGTGAGTTGAGCTTGGGAAACTGAGCATGAAGCATTTGGCTGACGCATATTCTCTCCATCCATCACCATGGTGGTGGTTGCCAGGTTGACATCACAGAGAGCTGGGTCTTGAGGACCATAGGAGCTCAGCCCCTGGCCCTCAAAGAAGCACATGGCTGTGAAACTCTTGCAACCAGAATGAGTCAGGGCCCCACAAATGTTGGGGAGGATGTAGAGAAACAAACTTTTTCTCACACTTTGCTGAGGAGCAAATAAAATGGGGCAGCTGCTGTGGGAAAGTCTGGCAATTTCTCAAGAAGTTAAACACAGAAGTACCATATGATTCAGCAATTCCAATCTTAGGTATATAACCTCCCAAGAACTGAAAATGTGTGTGTAAATGGAACTTGTACACAAGTGTTCACAGCAGCACTACTCACAATAGACAAAAGGTAGAAACAATTCAAATGTCCATCACTTAATGAATGAATAAATAAAGTTGGTATATCCATACAGTGGGCTATTACCCATCCATAAAAAGGGATGATGTACTGATACCTGCTACTACATGGATAAATCCTCAAAACAATGCAAAGTGAAAGAAGTCAGTTACAAAAGGCTATATACTGTGTGATTCCACTAATATGAAATATCCAAAATAGGCAAATTCATAGAGAGAGAGCAAATTAGCGGTTACGGGGGCTAGCGGTAGGGAGAACAGGAAAGGGCAGCTCAACGGGTATGGAGTTTCTTTGGGGGGAATGATGAAAAAGCTCTGGAATTCGATAGTGGTGATGTTTGCACAACATCGTGAATGTGCCTAATGCTGCTAAATTGCACACTTGAAAATGATTCAAATGGTAATTTTATGCTTTGTATATTTTACCACATGCACACACAAAAGAATTAGTCTTGGTCATTTATGTGGCTGCCCTACTCCCAGCACCCTGCCTTGTCCCAGTGACTGCTACCGTTCACTTCTGACTTTTGTCTGTGGCCTGTGCTTCTTGGACTCTATATATCCAGACTCTATATAGTCTGCATATTGGGCCAGTGACTTCCAAGTGCTAGGTTCCCAGTCTGGCCTTGACCTCAGCACACTCACATTAGGATTTTCTACTCACAACTCATCCCAGTGTACAACCAAGAGAATGTGGTCTTCACCTCAGGCTAACATTATTGCTGCTAAATCCATCTGGTTTTTAAAATTTATATATAAGTATAGTCTATTTTATTATTCCACTCATGACTTTAAAAATTAAAAAATCATCAGGCTGCATGACAGCTATCCAGAAGTTCTGTCTGAATATTAATTGGCCATGGTATCGCAACACAACTGCTCAGAACTTCTCAGTTTATCTGTTGGTGCCATTAAAAATTTTGGATGAGTTAACTAATTTTGAGCACCTCCAGGAAGTAAGAAACTGCATATTAAACTAGTTTGCATAAATTAGTGGACTATTAATATTGAAGTAGAATTTTTCCTATAACATTTAATTGATTGGCATGAGATTTGGTCAGCAAAGAGAAATCGTCTTCAGGGCATTGTGTTCACAGAATCCCATCAGATGCCAGTTTCCAAACTAAATGTCCAGACTCCCGGAGATTCTGATTCAGAAAGTTTCTATAAGGTCTCTTTGACTTTTACGCCCGATTCTTTTTTTTTTTTTAAGAATGTATTTATTTATTCATGAGAGACACAGAGAGAGAGAGAGAGAGAGAGAGAGAGAGGCAGAGACACAGGCAGAGGGAGAAGCAGGCTCCATGCAGGGATCCCAATGCGGGACTCGATCCCAGACCCTGGGATCACGCCCTGAGCCGAAGGCAGGCACCCAACCGCTGAGCCACCGAGGCATCCCTATGCCTGATTCTTTAATGTCTGTTTCAATTATAAATTCTAACTTGTTCACAAACTTAGCCCTCCCGGCTTCTCAGAGCTACAGCCCAGCATCCCTCTCCTGCCCCAAATTGTCCCTAGATAGTGATCGGATGGGAGGACACACCAGGGGACAGTCTTGAGCTCTTAGCGCTCTTGTTTTCCTCTGAGATCTCTTATGCAAACTTCAAAATAATATTTTCAACTATCTTTACAACATCTCTAGTGGGCTGCTCTGTCATATCTTCCAACCTAACGTGTCAAAGACTACACCAAAATCTGGAATCTTCGAAATGCCTTCCCCTTCTTTGCAAGGATACCAACATTCTCCCAATGATTCAAATTCTTAGTGTTGTTTTTGCTTTCTTCTGCTTTATCCCCTGAGCTCTATCCTTTGCTTTGGATCATCTCTCAGGTTTTTTTTTCTTTCTCATCCCCATTCAGAAGAGTCTAACTTCTTCCCCAATCTAGCCGGCGGTTGCCAAGCTCATATCCCAGACTAAAGCACTACTGCTAATGTCATTTTTTTCATCTTGATTGTCTTTCCTCGTGGTTGCTACCCCGTCATATCTCCCTAAGTTAAGAACCTATATCACATTTCAATTTTCCATCCGGTATTCAGGACTTTCTATAAATTGGCCCCACCTTACCACCCTATAGCTCCTAAACAGCACCACTCTACCATATCATCCCCTTCCCACTATTGCTTGCCCTACCAATGGAGTACACACATTCCTACCTCAGAGTTTCTGCTCTACTATTGGCTTCTCAAGTACCCTCCCTTCCTGCTGTGTTCTATTATTCATTCAACAAATGTTATTGCTGCTGTTGTGTGCTAGGAATTAAGTGCTCAGGATACATGAGTGGAGGGACACCTGGATGGCTCAGTGGTTGGGTGTCTGCCTTCGGCTCGGTCATGATCCCAGGGTCCTGGGATCAAGTCCCGCATCGGGCTCCCCACAGGGAGCCTGCTTCTCCCACTGCCTGTGTCTCTGCCTCTCTCTCTGTGTCTCTCATGAATAAACAAAATCTTAAAAAAAAAAAAAAAAAAGGATACATGAGTGGACAAAACAAAAGATCCCTTGGGATCCCTTGGGATATTTATAATCTGTTTTTCTGTAATCCATACCCATCCTATTTATTGACATCCACCTCTAGTCCCACTTTCTCCCAAATGTCTTCATGATAACCGTAGGCATGTCCATTCCCCCACCCCTTTAAACTTTTTATAGCATTTACTGTTGGTACTGTACTCCTGACCTCACAATTATATACTGCCTCGTACTGTTCTTTGATTACTCCTTTAGGCTTGTTCAAGGAAACTCCTGAAGTTATTTCACACCAGGAACTGAGTTTCGTTTACTGTTGTTCAAGCACCTAGGATGTTGCCTGCACATTTCCTAAGAATCATGTTGAGTACACTCCAGATGCTCAGTAAATGTTTTAATGCAATTGTACTTAGAGTTCAACATAAGAACACCAACCCAATGGCTACCTTATCCATTAATGGCAATCCTCTTCCACTCTTGGTTGGTTTCCCTAAGGAGATGCCAAGAAACACTCTCCCTTCCACTTCTCCTGCCTGCCTTCCCTGGGAGATGCTCTGCAAACGCAGCGTCCTGAGATTAAAATATGCCATAAGCCATATCCCCTTTTGGAAATTTATAATGCATTTACTCATTTTTTATCATCTTTTATTTTTAGATATTGGGATGAACAACAAAGACAGAGCTCCTGTCTTCATCAAACTTAACCTATTAATACTTCTGACAAGTCCCTGGTACAGAGATTTTAGGTTTGCTTAATTATGTTTTCCCCAAACCATACTCATACTCCTTGCCCCCTTAAGAAGCACCTAACAATGTTTCATGGACCACATGTTAGCCTTCAATAAGAGGTCCAGCAAGTCAGCCTAAACCAAAGTTTTGACTGAAGGATAAAGAAGTGATCTTTTCATTTCATACTAGGAAGCTTCACTCCCCCTGAAGCCTCCTCAAAGAGCCTGATGTGTGTGCACTAACAGCTGTTCAAATGCATCCTTTTAAAAACACTATGGTTATGAGTAGGGTGGTCTCAATACACATTGATTCTACAGCAGTTACACTGTTCCCTCCCAGGCACCTAGAAATAACAACAATGGAAATGATAGAGTAAGAAGGTGGGGAAGTGAGTGGGCACAGACAAAGAGAGGTGGGGGCTGATGATTAGAAGTGCTGGTGTGGAGGCTCACTGCTTGTGGGCTGAAAGAGTCTTGCTAATGGGGTTAGAATTAGAATTGGAGCAAAGCTAATGGCTCAGAGAGGGAGAGAACCTGTGGAGGAGGAGGAGGAGGAGGAGGAAGGAGTGGGGAACACAGTCAAGCAGGACCAGGAACATACTGTAACAAAGGAACACACAGGGAGGGAAGGTGGGAGGCTGTTGGGAAGAGCAGAATTCTTTCTTTGACATTTTATTACTCTACCATTTTGCTTTTAAGGCAGAGACCATATGATTTCTATACTTCAGGAGTAGATGGGTAGATTCTAAAATAGGCACATTTACCCACCTGGGTTAAGAAGGTGGGGGGTATGTGAAGATGAGTGAGGAAGGGAGTGGAGGAAGGGAAAGATGAAGGGAGGAAGGAAGAAAGGTAAGGTAAGTAGGAGAAAAAAGAAAAGAAGGAAGGAGGGGAAAAGGAAGACTTTTCCAAGGCACACATTTTGGAAAACTCAAAATTAGAGGATTTAATGTCCCTAAGGTCCCTTCCTACTCGAAGATGACAACTGATTATGGAATGGCATCAAGCAGACTTTTGTAGGGTCCACACATGAGAAACATAAGTCCTCCAGTGCCCATCACCCTCCCAACATGTCCTTCTTCCCCTTTAAGACCTCTCCAGCCCAGGAGCTGTGCAATCATACTGAAGCCACCCCCAGGTATGATACGTCTCCTGCACAGAGCCTGGGCCCTCTCCTTCATAGAAGATTTTGCACATCTGCTGAGCTCATGGGTGTCCCCTTACTCAACACCTCCCTCGGCTGAAAGGGCTGCCTGACCCCAAATCGATCTCTACTGGGAAGACTTTTAGGTGCTGCTCTTCCTGCAGTGGCTGAGCATAGCTTAAGGCAGAGTCTTCCAAGGTGTTTTGAATTGTTTATTGAATAAAATTTGTTGGGCCCTTGCTAAGCGTCAGGCTCAGAGAAGATATAAAATACAAACAAGTTGAAGGTTCTGGTTCAACATGGTGACGTGGGAAGATCCTGAACTCCTCTCTTCCCACAGACACACCAAGTCTACAGCTATATATGGAACAATTTCCTGAAAAAAAAAAAAAAAAAACACCTAAAAACTGGCAGAGCAACAACCCTTTCGTATCAGGCAAACCTCACAGAAGCAAGTAGGAAAGGCTGAAACACAATCTTGCCATAAACCCCATGCCTAGTGCAGTGACCCACAACTAGGAGGGAACTCAAAAGAGCCTCTCCTTGAGGAGCAAAGGGTTTATAACCCACATCAGTCACCCAAATTTTTAAGACTGGCGCCTGAGAGACAAGCCCCCCAGGCATCTAGCTTTGAAGACCAATGGGGTTCATGTCCACAAGACCCATGGGGCTATGGTGATTTGAGAAATCACCTTACAGGCTAGTGCATAGACTCACCCACCCCAGAACTCAGTAAAAGCAGCCCTTTGAAAAGCATCCAGACTTTACATGAAAGAGACTCATTTCATAATTTTAAAGTGTTGGTCTGAGGGGCAGGGGCCTGCTGGGATCCTCTCCAGGAACAGAGGCTGGTACCATCTTCCACATTCTCCTTCTGTCTTGCCAAAGACAGCAGGTGCTATCTTTTGCAAACCCTACCCCCACTGCCTTTTTTTTTCCCTCTTTTTCTTTTCTTTTTTTTGGGGGGGTGGGGGTGGGGGTGGGCAAATGCCATCTTTGTACTGGCCCTCTACTGCACTTCAGAGTACCAGTATCTCCCAGATGGTAGGCTCTATCTATGTCTAATATCCCAGGTTTTACATCTGGGGACATAGTTTTTGTGACTGCCACCCAGGAGCCCCTTGAGTGTCTGGTTTCAGTGTCCAGAGGGGCTTACATTCCTGGGTCCCAGGGGCCTGACAGTTGGTGAGACCACTCTAGGCAGGCTACCACCCCAAGGTACTACACAGACTGAGGTACATGTTCAGTCTTTCTGAGAAAGAGGCCAGTTTGCTTGTCCAGGCGGTTGGCCTCAAGAGCAGGCTTCTGGTTTTTTTTGCTTTGTTTTGTTTTGTTTTTTTCAGGCTTCTAGCTTGACACATTTATAGAGGCCTACAGTAGAGCTCTCAGGGAGCTAAGGCTAGTAAATCCAATCTTTGTACTCTCCCTCTACTTCATTCCAGCTTGCTGGTATCTTACAGAAAGGAGCTCATTCCCTTCTCTGAGCCTTTATTTTGTGGCTGCTGCCAAGGAACACCTCTATATCACCTGGCTCTGGTGGCCAGCAAGGCTTATGCTCATGGGTCCCATAGCACTGCAACCAATGAAGAAAGAATTCTTAAATAGATATGACCCCTAGGGCACAGCAAGAGGCAACAGAGTTAGAAGCTCAATCTTTCTGGAAAGAAGCCTATTAGCTTATCATCATAGCTGCAGCCTGAGGGGCAGGCTTCTAATTAAACACACATCTAAGGGCTGACTGTAACGTTTTCCTAAAACCTTGGAGAGTGGATACGATCTTCACACTCTCTTTGCCATGCTCTACAACACCAATATCTCTCAGAGGGGAGCTTTTATAAATGTCTGATACCCAGTTTTTGCATCTAGTGCCCTGTTTTTTTTGTCGCTGCTGCCCAGAAGATATCCCTTGATAGCCTGGCCCTGACAGCTGAGGGGCTTGTGTTTCTAGATCCCACGGGTATATAACAACCAGAGAGATTGTTATTGGCAGACAACCACCTGGAGCACTGCACAGACAACAGTCTGAAATACATCTCCAGCCTTTCTGTGAAAAAAGTGTACTTGCTAGTCCTGGAGCTTTGGCTTTTATAACAGGCTTCAGGTTTCACACACATTTAGAGACTACAGAGGTGCTCTCAGGGAATGTAAACCATCTTTGCACTCTCCCTCTGCTTCACTATAGTTCACCAGCATTTCACAGAAAAAAACTTGTATAGTCATCTGGAGCTCCAATTTTGTGACTGCTACACAGGGACACCTCCATGTCAACTGGCTCTGTGGCTTACACTTGCAGTCTTATCGGATTATATATGTTTGCATTCTTTAAAAGCTGCTGTCTGATGGTCTGGCTTCTAATCAGCCTGAATTTAAGTGCTGACTGAGCTCCTTCTCTTTGGACTTAGATTGGTCTTGGCACAATCTCACATACTAGGGACTACGAAAAACAAAATGATACTAGGATGTTCACAATGGTTTGATAGACAACAAAGAGCTAGGGCAAGGTTGAACAATAAAGGTTCATTTCTTACACAAGGTCAACCCTTTAAGACTCCAAGAGATACCTATTTCATCTAATGCATGAAAACCAAAACAAAGAGTCAAGCAAAATGAAGAAACAGAGGAATATGTTCCAAATGAAAGAACAAGATAAAACCTCAGGAAAAAAAAGAAACCTTAATGAAACAGAGATAAGTAACTTACCTGATAATGAGTTCACAGTAATGGTCACAAAGATATTCATCAAACTCACAAGAATAATGGATGAAGACAGGGAGAACTTCAACAAAGAGATAGAAAATATTAAAAAGATTGAAAAAGTCATAGAACTGAAGGATATAATAACTGAACTGAAAAAATACCTACAGGGGTTCAATAGCAGACTAGATGAAACAGAGGAAAATATCAGTAAACTTGAAGACTAGGAAGAGGAACTCACACAATCAGAGCAGCAAAAAGAAAAAAGAATGAAAAAAAACATGGAGATAGCATAAGGGACTTATTGGACAATATCAAGTGAACTGACATTCACATTATAGGAGTCCCAGAAAAAGACGAGAGAAAGAAGCAGAAAATTTATTTGAAGAAATAATGGCTGAAAACTTCCCTAAACTTGGGGAAAAAAACAGATCCAGGAATCCCAGAGAGGGATCCCTGGGTGGCGCAGCGGTTTGGCACCTGCCTTTGGCCCAGGGCGCGATCCTGGAGACCCGGGATCGAATCCCACATCAGGCTCCCGGTGCATGGAGCCTGCTTCTCCCTCTGCCTATGTCTCTGCCTCTCTCTCTCTCTGTCTCTCTGTGACTATCATAAATAAATAAAAATTAAAAAAAAAAAAAATTAAAAAAAAAAAAAAAAGGAATCCCAGAGAGTTTCAAATAAGATGAACCCAAAGAGACTCAGTACACATTACAGTTGTAATGTCAAAAGTTAAAGACAAGAAGAGATTCTTTAAAGCAGAAAGAGAAAAACAACTTGTTATATACATGGAAACCCCCATAAGATGAACAGTAGATTTTTCAGCAGAAACTTTACAGGCCAGAAGAGAGTGGCATGATATATTCAAAGTACTGAAAGAAAAAATTTCCAACCAAGAATACTCTACCAACAAAGTTATTATTCAGAATCGAAGGAGAGATAAAAAGTCTTCCAGACAGGCTAAAGCTAAAGGAATTCATTACCACTAAACCAGACTTATAAGAAATGTTAAAGGGACTTCTTTAAGCTGAAAAGAAAAGGTGCCAATTAGTAACAGAAATAAAAATGAAGATATAAATCTCACTGGTAAAGGTAAATACATAATAAAAGTAATGGGTTAGGGATCCCTGGGTGGTGCAGCAGTTTAGCGCCTGCCTTTGGCCCAGGGCGCGGTCCTGGAGACCCGGGATTGAATCCCACATCAGGTTCCCAGTGCATTGAGCCTGCTTCTCCCTCTGCCTGTGTCTCTGCCTCTCTCTCTCTCTCTCTCTCTCTCTCTCTGTGTGTGACTATCATAAATAAAAAAAAAAAAGAATTATGGGGATCCCTGGGTCGCGCAGTGGTTTGGCGCCTGCCTTTGGCCCAGGGTGCGATCCTGGAGACCCGGGATCGAATCCCACGTCAGGCTCCCGGTGCATGGAGCCTGCTTCTCCCTCTGCCTATGTCTCTGCCTCTCTCTCTCTCTGTGACTATCATAAATAAATAAAAATAAAAAAAAAACAAAAGTAATGGGTTAATCACTTATAAAGCTAGTATGAAGGTTAAAAGACAAAAATTGTAAAAAAAAATAACTATAACTACAATTATAAAAAGACGTAAAATGTGACATCAAAAACATAAAACGCATGGGGGGTGGGGAGTAAAGATGTAGAGCTTTAGAATGTGTTTAAACTTAAGTTGTTATCAACTTAAAATAGGTTATTTATATGTAAGCCTTATGGTAACCAACAAGCAAAAACCTATAGTAGGTTTCCAAAAAGGAGAAAGGAATCTAAGCATATCTCTAAAGAAAGGCATCAAACCACAAAGGAAGAGAGCAAAAGAAGAAGAAACAGGAACACAAAACATCCAAAAAACAATTAACAAAATGGTAATTAGTACCTACCTATCAATAATTGCTTTAAATGTAAATGTACTAAATTCTTCAAAAGATACAGACTGGCTGAATGGAGGGAAAAAACAAGACCCATTTATATGTTGCCCATAGGAAACTCACAGATTGAAAGTGAAGAATAGAAAAAGATATTCTATGCAAATTGACACCAAAAGAAAACTGTAGTAACAATACTCATATCAGGCAAAACAAACTTTAAAACAAAAGTAGTACTAAGAGACAAAGAAGAGCATTACATTTTGGTAACAGGGTCATACAAGAGCTACAACATTTGTAAATATTTATGCACTCAATATAGGAGCACCTTAATATATAAAACAAATATTAATAGGCCTAAAGGGAGAAACAAACAATGATACAATAATAGTAGAGGACTTTAATACTCCACTTACATCAATGGATAAATTATCCAGATAAAAAAATCAACAATAAAATATAAATTTTAAATGACACATTAGACTAGATGGACTTAACAGATACACACAGAACATTCCATCCAAAAACAAGAGAATACACATTTTTCTTAAGGACAAATGGAACATTCTTCAGGATAGATAACATGTTTAGGCACAAGTCAAGTCTTGACAAATTTTTAAAAGACTGAAATAATAGCAAGCATCTTTTCTGACCACATAGCATGAAACTAGAAATCAATTACAAAAAGAAAATGGAAAATTCACTGAAAGTAAGGAGAGATTAACTAGTCACTGAACAACCAATGGGTCAATGAAGAAAGCAAAAGTTAAAAAAAAAAAAAAAGCCTTTGAGACCAATAAAAATGGAAATACAATATACCAAAACTTATGGGATGCAGGTAAAGCAGTTCTAAGAGGGAAGTTCATAGCATGCTTACCTCAAGAAACAAGAAAAATCTCAAACAACCTAACTTTACACCTTAAGGAGCTAGAAAAAGAACAAAGTTAGTAGAAGGCTGAAAAATAAAGATATCAGAAGAATTAAATGAAAAAAGAGACTAAAAAGATAATAGAAAGGATTAATGAAGCCAAGAACCGGTTCTTTGAATGGATAAGCAAAACTGAGAAAGGAGACATTACAACTGATACTACAGAAATACAAAGGATCATAAGAGAGTACTAGAAAAAATGATATGCAATAAATTGGACAACCTAGAAGAAATGTATAAATTCCTAAAAACATATAACCTTTCAAGACTGAATCATGATGAAACAGGAAATCTAAACAGACCAGTTATTAGTAAGAAGATTGGATCACTAATTTAAAAACTCCCCACAAATGAAATTCCAAGACCAAAAAGCTTCACTGGTAAATCCTACCAAACAAACATTCAAAGAAGAATTAATACCAATCCTTCTTGAACTCTTCCAAAAAATAGAAGAGGAGGGAAAATCTCCAAAGTTATTTCACCAGGTGAGCATTATCCTGATGCCAAAACCACATAGACACTACAAGAAAAGAAAAATATAGGTCAATATCCCTTGTGAACATAGATGTAAAAACCCTCAACAAAGTAGCAGCAAGCCAAATTTAACAATACATTAAAAGGATTATACATACTCCATGATCAAGTGGGATTTATTCCTAGAATATAAGGATGGCTCTACATCCACAAATCAATCAATGTGCTACACTACATTCACAAGATAAAGGGTAAAAATCATTTGATCATCTCAATAGATGCAGAAAATACACTTGACAAAATTCAAATCCATTTATGATAAAAACTCTCAACAAAATGGTTATAGAGGGAATGTGTCCTGACATCATAAAGATCATATATGACAAGACCACAGCTAACATCATACTCAATGGTAAAAAGCTAAAAGCATTTCCTCTAAGATTAGGAACAAGACAAGGATGCCCACTCTTGCCACTTTTATTCAACACAGTACTAGAAGCCTTAGCCAGAGCAATCAGGCAAGAAAAAGAAATAAGAGACATCCAAATTGATAAGGAAAAAGTAAAACTGTTACTATTTGCAGATGATGTGATACTATACATAGAAAACCCTAAAAACTTTTAGAATTAGTAATTGAGGGCAGCCCCAGTGGTGCAGCGGTTTGGCGCCGCCTGCAGCCCGGGGCCTGATCCTGGAGACCCTGGATCGAGTCCCACGTCGGGCTCCCTGCATGGAGCCTGCTTCTCCCTCTGCCTGTGTCTCTGCCTCTCTCTCTCTCTCTCATGGATAAATAAATAAAATCTTTAAAAAAAATAGAATTAGTAATTGAATATGCAGAAATCTGCTGTTTCTATACACTAATAACAAACTCAGAAAAAGAATTTTTTTTAAAAAAAGAAAGAAATTTAAAAACTCCATTTAATCGCATCAAAAAAATAAAATGCCTAGGAACAAATAAAATCAATCAACAGTGAAAGGCCTATACACTGAAAACTGTAAGACATGATGAAATAAATTGAAGAAGACACAAATAATGAAAAGATATTTTGCGCTCATGAATTAGAAGAAGAATCCAATGGCATTTTTCACAGAAATAGAACACATAATTCTAAAATTTGTTTGGAAACACAAAAGGTCTTGAATAGTCAAAGCAATCTTAAGAAAGAAGAACAAAGCTGGAGGCATTACACTACCTGATTCCAAACTATATTACAAAGCTACAGCAATCAAAAGAATGTGGTCCTGGAAAAAGCAAATAGATCAATGGAACAGAACAGAGAATCCAGAAATAAACCCACACGTATATAGTCAATTAATTTATGAAAGGGATGCCTGGGTGGCTCAGTAGTTAAAGCGTCTGCCTTTGGCTCAGGACATGATTGATTCTGGAGTCCCGGGATTGAGTCCCACATGGAGCTCCCTATGTGGAGCCTGCTTCTCCCTCTGTCTATATCTCTGCCTCTCTCTCTCTCTCTCTCTGTCTCTCATTAATAAATCAATAAAATCTTAAAAAAAAACCCAGTAGTTAAAAAAAAAAAAAGTATGACAAAGGAGTCAAGAATATACAATGGGGAAGACAGTGTCTTCAACAAATGGTGTTGAGAAAATTGGACAGCAGCAATCAAAAGAATAAAATTGGACTAGTACCTCACACCATACAGGAAAACTAACTCAAAATATATTAAAGTCCTAAATAAAAGACCTGAAACTATCCTAGAAGGAAATATAAGCAGTAGGCTCCTTGACATTGGTATTGGTAATGACACCAAAAACAAAAACAAACTAGTGGGACTACATCAAACTAAAAAGCTTCTACCCAGTGAAGGAAACCATCCACAAATGAAAAGACAATTTATTGAATGGAAGAAAATACTTGCAAATCATGTATCTGATAAGGAGTGAATATCCAATATATGTAAAAAAAAAAATTCATACAACTCAATAGCAAAAAAACAATTTTTAAACTTCAATTAAGAAATGGGCAACAGGGCAGCCCCGGTGGCGCAGCAGTTTAGTGCCGCCTACAGCCCAGGGCGTGATCCTGGAGACCCTGGATCAAGTCCCACGTCAGGCTCTCTGCATGGAGCCTGCCTCTCCCTCTGCCTGTGTCTCTGCCTCTCATTCTCTCTCTGTGTCTCTATGAATAAATAAATAAAAAATCTTAAAAAAAAAAAAAGAAATGGGCAACAAATTTGAATAGGTGTTTTTCTAAAGAAGACACAGATACATGAAAAGATGCTCAACATCACTAATAATCAGAGAAATACAGTTTTTTAAAGTAGGCTCCATGCCCAACATGGGGCTTGAACTCATGGTCCTGAGATTAAGAGTAACTTCCTCTACTAACTGAGCCAGCCAGTTTTTCTCTCACCCCCATGAGAGAAAAACAAATCAAAACCACAACAAATAAAAACTCTCAACAAAATGGTTATAGAGGGAATGTGTCCTGACATCATAAAGATCATATATGACAGGACCACAGCTATATTTCAACAAGGTATCACCCCACATCTGTTAGAATGTTTTTTACCAAAAAGACAAAATTAACAAGTGTTGGCATGTGTATAAGAAAAGGTAATCCTTATGCACTGTTGGTGGGAATGTAAGTTGGTGCAGCCACTATGCAAAACAGCATAAAGATTCTTCAAAAAATTAAAAATAGAAATACTTTAAGATCCAGCAATTCCACTTCTGGATATTTATCCAAAGGAAATAAAAACAGTAACTTGAAAAGATATATGCACCACCACGTTCATTGCAGCATTATTTATAATAGCCATGATAGGAAAGAGTCTAAGTGCCCATCAATGGGTAAAGGAAATGTGGTTATACAACAAAATAGTATTCAGCCATTAAAAAAAAGAATGAAATCTTGCCATTGCAAGAACATGGATAGACCTTGAGGGCGTTATATTAATTGAAATAAGTTAGACAGAGAAAGACAAATTCTGTATGACCGCACTTCCTTGTGGAATCTAAGAACGAACAAAGGAAAAACAAATGCACAGAGGCGGAGAGCAGATCGGTGGTTGTCAGAGGTGGAGGTTGGGGGGAGGGCAAAGTGGGTGAAGAAGGGAGTCAAAAGGTACAAACTTCCAATTATAAAATAAGTAAGTCATGGGGATGTAATGCACAGCACGGTGACTCTAGTTAATAACACCGTATTGCACATTTGAAAGTTGTTAAGAGTAAATCTTGAAAAATTCTCATCACAAGAAAAAAAAAATGTGTCACTATGTCTGGCAAAGGATGCTAACTAGACTTGGGGTGGCCATTCCACAACGTGGTCAGCTACGGAATCTCTTTGCTGTACACCTGAAACTAATATATGATATTGCATTGCATATCAACTATATTTCAATAAAGACATATCAAAAAAAATACAAAAAAAAAATACAAATGAGTCAAAGTCCAGGCCCTCAGAAAGTTTAGAATGCAGTGTGGTCGGGAGCAGGAGGAGGCACTCTGCGACGTCCCTGAGAGCCACGCCTGAGACCTCAGAGAGCTTCTGGACAGAGCTGCCAGCAGAATGGTGGACGAGACTCCCAAAGCAGCCGCGCCTCCGGCCTGCGCAGTGACTGCTATGGGCAGAAGGGACCAGACATGCGGAATGAATTAGACAGACAGACAGGAGCTGGAATTGACAGAGTAATAAAAACAAGAGCTAATTCACCTCAGAAGCCGGAGCTCTTTACAGGGCCTGAGGCTGGGCTGACAGGCCCCAGCCGACTCCTACTGACACGAGGCCCAGCACAGCTGGCGACAACATGCGAAGGGAGGGACAGAGTCAGAGCTGACCTCGTAGGTGGTGAATCACAGCCTAGACCCAGACATCCTCTCTGATGCTCTGGTTGGGTTGAACTGATAACAAAACCACCTTGACCATTGTCATCCACTTTGAGACTTTTCCTTCGAGCATGTGCTGAGTATCCCATCAACCAAAAAGCCGTTTGCCCCTGGGAACCACCGTCGACAAATCCTTAATACACTCTAACATGTTGGCTCTTGTTGGCTCTTTTTGGCTCTGATCTGATACAAAATAAAATTCTAAAATGTACGCGGTGGTGCTTTTCTTTCTTCATATTTGTTTAAGTAACTGGATTACTCATTGAATTGAGCATTCTTCCAAATGCTGACCCCAGGGACGTCGTACCTTTTGCTTGGCCACCCAGCACGGCCACCCTGCTCCAACTGACTTGAAAGGAGTGGCTCCCCCATGTG
Organism: Canis lupus dingo; assembly: GCF_003254725.2. Taxonomy (NCBI): domain Eukaryota; kingdom Metazoa; phylum Chordata; class Mammalia; order Carnivora; family Canidae; genus Canis; species Canis lupus. The sequence goes on from NC_064246.1 coordinate 76,068,649, forward strand.
TAAAGCAGTACCCCAACTCACCCCAGGCTTGCTATGGTGAGGGCAGCCAGGGTCCAAGTTCGCAAGCCAGCAGAGGCCTGGGTGTTCCCACCCCTGACGTTAGATCTTCAGGAAGGATGAAGGATGAAGAGTAGTTTAGAGAGCTCTCAGCAGATAGGAGCACAGACAGGCTGGAAGCACCAACAGGACATCAAGGGGTGCGTGGCAGTGGCAGTGCCATGGGTGCTGAGCCAGCCCAGTGTCTCTCCAGGTCACCCCTGTGGGCAGCCCTCACTGTCCATTTGGACTCCCCCCTTGTCTTCAATCTCCCATGGGCTCCTTGGGGTGCCCAAGATCCTTAAATTCTTCTGTCTGATAAATTATTTTTATGGTTGAAGCATCCAAAAAAGATCTGTTACTCCACCAAACACTAGACTATCTCCATAGCTGACCTGGCCACGAGCCCAAGGGCCACAGGACCCCTTGGGGGCCCCAGAGGAATGGCTGGTCAGCACCAGTGTGAGCTCCTTTCTTTCTTCATTTTACTTAATTATCCACCAAATAGTAATGAATAATAAAATTGGTTGGTAGTTGCTGGGAATGTGGTGATGAATGGCCTGGAACAGTCCTTACCCATAAAGAGGGGACAGCCTTTCCCAGTGTGTACAACTGGTCTTTGGAAAAATTCTAAATTTTCTCAATCCCATCTTAAGTCTGGGCCTCATTCTCCAAGGTGCCTTATGTCAATGGTAGAAAGCACATGACCTTGAACCCTGCATAGACGCACGCTGATGCACTCCGGGTCCTGAAGACCCCTGGCCACCTGTCCCCACAGTGCCTCACCTGCACCCACCGTCTTTTACCCCTGGCCCCATTGGAACTAAGCTCTTCCATGTCCCATTCCTGTACAGCCTGGGCTCATCTGGAGGTTTATCTTATTTTTTTTTTAAGATTTTATTTATTTATTCATGAGAGACACACATAGAAAGAAAGAGGCTGAGACACAGGCAGAGGGAGAAGCAGGCTCCATGCAGGGAGCCTGATGTGGGACTCGATCTCGAGACTCCAGGATCAGGCCCTGGGCCGAAGGCAGGTGCTAAACCACTGAGCCACCCAGGGATCCCCATCATCTGGAGGTTTAAATTAGAGCCATTAACACATTAGTGGCCAGCAATTTGATACTCATGGCTTTTTAAGAAACCGTAAGACATAGGTCTTCCATAGCTAATACCTAGACCTCTGCCCCCCAAAACTGGCCCTAATTCTCAGAATAGGAGTCCAAGTAGGGAGTTGTATATGGCCACAAGCAGCTCTTAAGAGCAGTGGCTGCTCCTGCCTGCCCTGCCCATCCTCCCTCTCCTCTCCCTCACTGCACAGCCCGCTCAGGCTATCTGCTCAGCTGCTAATACCTGCCACTCGGAAGCTGCCACTCCATCTCACAGAGAGATCGACAAATTGTTTCTGGCCAAGGAGGGGCACGGTTTCCCTTCCCAGTGAAGCTATCATTCACATTAGGTTCAGGCCTTTTTAAGAATGTCTACATTAAGAGAATAAAACCAGTTAACTTCTGTTGACCATTTCCCATATACAATACACCGCCTAGACATTAAAAAAAAAAAAGTGATTTAGACGGCTGAAGTCTACTGATGCAAGCCTTTGGAGCCTCCACAAACAAAGAGTGCTCATAAGAAGAAAGGGAAGCCAGATTACAGCTGTGCTATTAGCTTCGTTGTAGGCAACATTTACACAAAATAGGATATCCTCTGTGTGCTCTGTTCAAACTCTGCAAGTACCAGTTCCTCCAAAATGCTGGTCGAATGGCCACTGTAGACTTCCAAGTCCAAAGAAACTTCTCCAGGCTTACTGTGTCTGTTTCTATCCCTACTCATTCTTCTCGTGTCATAATTTGCTCCCCATCTACAACAAAAACAAACAAACAAAACACCCAGAAATGGTAGTCGAAGCGAGGAAGTTCAGAACCCAGGGCAAATGAGGAGTTGTTTATCATGGATGATGAACTAGACCACAAGTTCTGAACGTCTGTGGTTTGTCCAGAGGGTGGAGCCTGGGAAGCCTCCAAAGGGCGGCCGTGGCTGCTGCCACCCTGTCATTGACTGCGCTGCCTCTAATTTTCAAGCAGGATGCCCCACATCACACGACACCAGCATCCTTCTCTGAGCTTTTTATAACATAATGCTGAGTTTTTGCTGAACAAGGCCTCACTTGTCCAAGCCTCAGTTAGTCTGTTGTATAACATATGTAGATTGGTATTTTTATTGACTTTCGAAACACACCAAATGTCGTTCAAGGAGGAGTTTGGTGTCATTTCACAGAAACACTTAAGTCATCCACTGCAAACACTGGAAGAGACTTCTGTGGCTTTGTAACTTAACCTACTCGTCTATCCGGCACGGAAATGAGGCCAGGAGAGGTAAGTATCCCATTTAACTTTATTCAGATCATTCCAGAAAGAGTCCTAATCAGAATCCAGGCTCTCTGACTGCTGAACCAGAGCTCTTTTCACATGGAGAGACCAAAGCACAAGATTTAATTTTTTTTTAAAGGCATGCACTATTGGCCATGGTAAGAGAAAATGAGAAAAAGTTACTTAAAATACAGAAAGAAGCCAGAAGCCTGATGGTAACCAATTAAGCTAATATAGCCTCCCAATTAAACCATCTATACAGAAGCCGAATTGGGGAATTTGAATTCCTCTGCTCATCTTCCAGTAGAATTCCTAATAAGCTGCTGGGTGACCCAAAGGTGAAGAAAAACCAAAGAAGGACCAAGAACCTTGAAAATCCAATCTCCAACCTTATTCTCCACCCTCTGGCTCAGGCACAAAGGGATGTCCATAAGCCTCCCTCTCCTCCAGTGGCCCAAGGCTGCAGGGGGCATTGGAACCCCTCACCCTATAGTTCATATGAGGATGGAGTAGGAAGCCTCACGTCCCTACCAGCTGTCCCCTCCTGGGGACAGCATGCAGGTCGATGACTGACTGGTTGCCAAGGGCTGCCAGCAGAGGCTGAAAGGTACTGCATTAAGCCCAACATCATTATTATTAAACCTACAATTTAAAACCAATTATGCTTTGCAGAAGACTGCAGCTTCCATTTAAACCACTCCTGGAGGAAAATAAAAAGCCCGTTATACAGAGTTCAAGGCAAGCTACAGAAGTGCTTATGCCACCAGAAGCTGGGACTCAAGCACAAATTAATAATCATAACCCTGGGGTTCCCACTCAGATGGAAGCAGAACAATGGAAAGCAAATGCTAGAGAATAAAAACAAGATGCAAACATCCTCCTTTTTACCAAAAAGCAGCTAGATTTCCTGGAGATTTCAAAATAAATTTACTTACTTCCCTCAGAAGGGGAAAGCCTAAGATGTAAACCAGAGGTCCTGAGCTAGTAGCCAGGATCCCCCGACAGTGCTGGCTGGCAGGGGCAGGGGCGAGGGTGAGGGAGTACTTGCTAACATCTAGAAATTAGGATTTTCCATGTAAAGAGTCTGGGTTGGCGGCTTCTTTTGACAAGTCAGATTATCCAGGAACACTTTGGCACTGATGGTCCAGGGCCACCTACTGCTTCCTGACCCAGAGCCCGTATCCATGGCATCCTATTACCTTATAAAGGGTCACAAAGAAAGTGAAAGCGCTCTTAGAATGGCGTCTCCATCAAAAATGTTCTTCTACTTGTCCCACTTCATTTATTTGTGGCCACCATCTGACATATCTTATTTGATTGCTTGATTCCTATCCCAAATCTCCTTTAGGAGAGAAGCCCCCTGCAAGCTGCTGAAGGCATTAGTCATAAAGAAAGTCCATTCCAAAAAAAAAAAGAAAGAAAGAAGAAAGAAAGAAAGTCCATTCCAATTGGAATAATATTTATCAAGGGTCCACTGGGTTGAAGAGACTGCCCTGGGCCTGGGAGGGGGGGTTGTGGGGGGACTCCGAGAGAATTAAGGCCCATGGCTTCTGGCGGGCACTCCCGCTCGGAAGACGGGGTAAAGCCCTGGGGAATATGATGTCATAGGAATGGCACAAACTGCTGTGGGCTTCAGAGGAGGCAGAAACCACATCTGGCTGGGACATCAGGAAGAGCTCCATGGAAGAAACAGCATTTGGGTTTCCAGGAAGGGCTGGGGTTTTGAAAAATGAAGAAGGAGAGCCAGAGAGCTCACCAGGTAAGCCCCTGGCAAAGGCGGAGAAGCTGGGGGCTGCCTGGGGCCTGGGGAGTAGCCCTCCCCCAAATAGGTCCAAACGTGGAAAGACAGGAGCTGGGCTGTTGAACTTCTGGGTTCTGTTCCCACCTCCTCCCCCGGCCCAAGTCCTGCAGAGGCAGGGGTGGCGTCCTAACTCCCCGATGACAAATGAGTGATGCACCGGGACCACCCTCACAGTCTTTTGCAACAGGAACACCCAAACCGCCCTCCCCCCAAGATGCTGATGCCACAGAATGGGGTTCAGGTTCTATGTTCCCAATCAGCAGTGCCAGCTGCTCGTGGAGACTTCTTTAGTGCAGCACTAAGTGGGACCCAGGCGCCTGCTTGGGGTGTGCCCCAGTAGGTGGCAGGGTCCCTGCCCGCATCAAAAGAAAACTGACAAGCAGAAAATTAGCAGCCAAATGGGTTTAGCGTCATCTGTCCAGCCAGTTGCTTATGTAAAAAACCTTGGAATTCAGACTTCACTGTCTATTGCATCCATCCTCAAAACCCATCTCTGCTCTCAGAATGCATCCTAAACTCTTCTTGTGATCAGCGCTGATGTCATCTTAGCCCAAGTGCCCTTGACCTGGATCACTGTCCCCACTGGCTTCTCTGCTTCTGCCCTAATGTCCCAGCGTCGATTCTCCATGCAGGACGAAAGGTCAGTTTGACCACGCCACTCTTCTACTCAGGACACTGAATGGCATCCCATTATACTTAGAATAAAAGCTGGAGTCCTCACAGTGGCTTTCCAAGGGCCCCGACCACCTATACCCCTCATCTGCTACCCCCCTCTCTTCACTCCAGCCACAGGCATTCAGGTATTTACCCAGTGCCTCCCAAGGGCATGGCAGCCACTGGTGCTAGGAACACATGACAGTGACCATGGGGATAGGGCCTTTGTCTACTTCGTCCACTGTAGTGTCTGCTGCATCTGGACAAGCGTTCAGCACATCACAACTGCTTGCTATTTGTTGAATGACTGAAAGAGGGGGCAAATCTGTAGGGCCCTGCCCCGAGTGAGCAGGGTTCAGAAGGAAAAGGAAGAAATAGGGGTGAGTTGCAGGAAGCAAAGCGGGGACTCAGGGGTGGGCTGGGCTCCAGGGACTACCTACAACAGGGGCAAAGTTAGACAGGAGCAAAGACTTTTTTCAGGTAGAAGAAAAACCATGACCCAAAGTATAGAAGTGGGATCTGGGGTGACAGGGGCTGGGGAGGACAGACTGGCCCATGTGGGCCTGAAGGTCAGTTCCTGGAGAGCTCTGAGCTGAAGATGATGTTGCATAGGAAGGGCAGGATCAGTTGCCATGGTTTCCAAGAGCTGGTCGCTTTAAAATCACCTGCCCGGATCATACTTCATCTCTAGAAATCCTGATTCAGTGGGCCTGGGGTACAGCCCAGGAATCTGTATCTCTAACAGATTTGGGAACCACTGTACTGAGAATGCTAGAATCCAAAAAAGAGGAAAAAACCCCATCAGAGCAGGATGCCAATTTTCTAAGGAGGTTTTATCTTCTTATCCTGGCTGACAATCTCTCCTAGAAGGGGAGCCAGGGCTCGCTTAGTTGCGAGGATCCTGAGGGTGGACAAAGCCTGTGGGCCTGGGGACCCTTAGGGGAGGACCCAAGGGACTGCATGTGAGCAGCAAGAAGAGGAGGGTGGACCCACACAGAGGCCTCCTCCACACTTGAGTCAGCTGGACATGATGGAGACAGATGTCTCACCCAGATTTATTGATAAGCTCGTTACTTAATCCCTCTGAGCTTCACTTTCTCATTCAGTCACCTATCCTACTCATGAAAAACAAACAAAAATCAGTGCGCCTACTAGGTGTCACTGACCTAAGCCAAGAGATAGAACGTGTCATCCCTGCTGCTCAAGGTGTATTCAGTTCCAGCAAGAAACAGAAAAGCAAGGAAACAACTGCAAAATGGTAAATCCAGCCTCACAGAGCTGTTGTGAGGATTTAAAAACTGAATATAAATTAATCGCCCCATAGAAGACAGAGTCAACAAAGCCACTTCCACCTTGCTTGCTCAGGGCTGCCCCTAATTTCGTTAAGTGCTGACAAGGGACGGGTGCCTCCCAAGATCAGAGTTATTCTAATTGCTATTCCAGGCCTGAGGACCATTGTCTTAGAGGCTGTGCTGGAGAGAGATACAGAAGAGGACGGTCAACCCACAACAGACATTCCCCGAGCAGAGAGCCCACCCCACTGGAATTACGATGCACAGATAACCTAAACCCTGGAATTGCAATGCACAGATAACCTAAAACCTTCTCTAAGTCTTTGGTTTCAACCTCCATCCAAACCAAGCGTGTCTTCAGAGCTGCTGACGAGCAGCAAAGTGGAGAGATTTAAATTTCATCTCCTTTCAATTTCCCCCACCCACCCCCTGCCAGCAATGCCTACACGCAGGGAACAGCCTACCCAGAAAGATGGTCAGAAGGCAGGCAGCAGGAGAGTAACATCACATATTCTCCTGCTAGGGGAAGTCAGAAAGACCCATCGCCCCTCTACAGAGCAGCCTTGGGGTCAGAAGCCAGGAGTAAGGGAAAGACCACGAGCCTTGTGTTCTCTGGGCCTTATTTTGGCTTCAATCAGAGCAGCTTTGGTTCTGTATGTTAAGAATATGTGTTATGTTTTAGAAAAGAGGAATCATTTCTAAAACAGTTTGATGGCCATTGATCTGGTCTTCCTCCCATTTCACAGATGAAGAAAGGGGTCAGGGAGGGGAAGTGACATGATCATGGTCACATAGATCATGTGACAAAGTCAGGTCTAAAATCCATCTGACTCAGGTCATATTGGCAACTAAACAACAGCAACAAAGCAAAAAAAAAAAAAAATGAAGATACTGTGGTAGGACAGGGACATTAATTGTCTGATCAAATAGCTTGATCCCCAGTCTGGAAAGTGGGGCTTGCTCTCCCAGGTGGCTTGTGTGAGCAAGGTCAACAAGCTTACCAGGGAGAGAGCTGAATGGACCTTTCCAGAAGGAATCAATGCAGTCAAGAGTCAGCCACCTCTTGTACCATTTGAAATTTGTGATTACAGACCCACGCAACCTGGGTTTGCTTATGCTAATCTAAGGAATGGGAGGCCCTCTTGGCAATAAAAGATCCAAACTTCTAACAAGACAAAAAATAACGTATGGAATCCCAACTCTCTCATGCTCAGCAGACTTCTACCATCATTCGTTCATGGCCTGCAGGCCCTGGTGTGAACGCTCTGCTCTGGGGTACAAAATGATGGCCAGAAGGTCTCAGGTGCAGGCTTCTGGGGCTGGGTTTTTGGGAAGCTAGCTCTCTGAGGTCAGGTTGCATAGCCATTCACATCACAGGGAGTGGGAGGGTAACCCTGGCATTGGGAGAAAGAGAACCAGTGGATGGATTTGGTGGTTCTGCCATCAGGGGGAGCAGATGCCAGCACTGAACATGCCCTGGAAGCCTGCCAGCATTGCCAGAAAAGTCACCAAGCTGCAGAGGTCTCACTGTGAGCCCCTCTGCACACCGCATGTGTTGAGGACAAAAGGAGGTAGGTGCTTAGGTCACTCTTTGCCCAGTTGGAGAGTTAGGACAAACACACTCCCCAGAAATAGCACAGGGAACATTAGAAAGGGAGATGTTGCCCAAGTAGCCCCTGGACTTCAAGGTAAGCACATATAGGAGGGAATACCTTTCCATTTGAGGGTTGTCTGCAGTGAGCAAAGTGTCATAGGTCCTTGTTTACATCTAGGGCAATAGCACCCCCTTTCACTCTCACAAGTATCCTAATTTGATGAAAAATCATACGGTCACCCTGTCACAGAGCCTACTTCTCCAACTATGATCATTTAAAATACCATTTTTGAGCACAATCCCTGTGTATGCAAGGATGGCAAACAGCTGCCATACCTGTCTCTTTCCCATCCTTATCCCCTTGACAGACATTATTAATGGATCACTCACTGATCTGAGACAAACCCATAAAATCCTCCTAAGACAGCTCTCTAGACAGCCAAGAAAATGAGTTGGACTCATAAGTTGATGCTGATTTACCCTTGCTGGTCCATAGCTCATCTGTTCAGGAAGCCACTCGTGAGGGCTTCAACTTCTTGAGGCCATGAAGACAAAGCCATAAAAGCCTTGTCCCAGCTGCACCTAGGCATTTGTCTTGGCCAAAGCCAATACTACTCTCTTATTTCTTTGGGGATTGGCAGGGACTCCTACCCAGGATGCCCAGAGCCTAACCAATGGTCCCTGACTTCCAAGCAGTTCAAACCAGCTAGAGCCCCATAGTTCTATTTTGAGCCCTATATTTGGTCACTTAGGTTGCTCTAAGGGACAATCTATGCAGTGGCTTGCTATAATGCTAGGCCCTCCACTAGGCTTTATGGATCAAATTTCACTAGTTTTTGTTTTATTTTTTTTTTCCTCCCAGATTTTGGCAATGGCAAAAGGCACAATTCAGACAAATTCTGCTGAAATTTAACATGCAATTTCCTAGAACAGACCGTTTAGTTCTTGAGAGTAGGGGAAAAAAAAAATTCATTTACATGAGTTAGGGAACACCTTCCTACAAAAGTACACATTACACCAGAAGATGCAAATTTTCACTAGGACAGAGGACATGGGAACATAAGCCTAGCTTGAAACAGAAGAAATGTGGTTTTACAAAGAGCTCATTTTCTCCAAAGAGAGTAAGGTATTAAAATAGGAAGACTAAAAGGCTAATGACACATGTATCCAGGAACAGACAAGACTCCAGTGAGCACAATAGTGTGGACAGGTGAGACGTAGGTATGCACAGCAAAAGGGTGAGTGAGGGTAATTTTGGCCACATGTTTAGTGACACCTGAAAAAGGAGGTCTCTCCAGGCAGTGTGTGAGAGCTTCCTGGAGGAGGGAGACTCCCAAGATCCACTTGAATCCATTTTTTTTTTCAGCAATTATTTATTGGGCACCTACTGTGTTATTCTACATAATGCATTATTCTAGATGCTGGAAGGATAATAACGAACCCAACAGGCAGAGATTAAAGTCTATTTCTCTCTGTTTTGATCTCCATCTCCGTCTTTATCTCTCTCTTGCCACACGCACACATATGCATGCATGCACGCAGACACACAGACGTTAATAGTGCTTTTTTGGTTGGAAATGAGATTATTGGCCTTTATTCCCCTTTTGATCCATTCATATTTTCTGATTTTCTACATTCACACAAATTTCTTTGTTACTATCAAAATTTACTTTAAAATGGAATATTAAAAACAAGATACTGAGCATAACCACCAGGGAGATGAAAGGCCACAGGCATCCAAGGGACACTAGTATGTGTTTGTTCCTCTGAATCATGAAGGTGAGGACAAGGACAATACATGAACTTACCCAGAGTACTCCTTCCCCGCTCTCCAGTGACCTTGGGAAGCCTCAGCCATGCACACCTGGGAGTACTCCAGGTATAGAGGTGACCCACACTAACACAGAGCTTCTTAGCCTACCAGGAGGAGAATTTTCCAGCACTAATAAACTTTTTAGTCGGTTCACTAAAACCCTCTGAAATCATTTGAATATATATCCTTAGCCTCAATACTTATACAAAAAAAAAAAAAAAGAAAGAAAGGAAAAGAGAATATGGTGTTTTTTACATTAAGATCCTTTCCTATTCAAACTACAAAGGGAAAATAATCTTTTTTTTTTTTTTTGAATCAGAATCAAGATGATACTGGAGAAGAAAATAAATGTCAAGATAAGAAAGATTATATGACTCATTCCAATGATACCAATATTAAAAGGCACTCTTTAAGTACTTTTCCTTCCTTTTTTATTTTTAAAGTGAATCAAGACCCTCTCTTGGACACCAGTTGTGGCAGAACGGACTTTTTTGCCTAATAAGGCTGTGGCAGGCCCACTCTTGAGCCTCGGTTAGTGGCCAGTAAACATGGGTGAGGCAAGTCCTGCCCTGGTTTTAAAAGAATCCACACTAACAACTCTGTCCAAATCTCAAGGAACTGATATAATTTTCGGTACATGAGTGTGATTTAGAAATGGAAACCACTTTAGAGCAGAGTTAAGCCAACAACAAGGCCATAGCCCTCAAAAGGTCCATGCTTTATGGTTCAATTATGGCAAGAAAAAATTTCCACCTATAAACTCTTTAGAAAGTAACTACCTCAGAAAGTTCCAGACAAACCCAGTTCCATGGACTTTGGAGGTCAGCTGTGTACGATGCTGTTAGCACAGAAGTAAGAAGTTGCTCCTACCTGTGGTTATAAAGTAGGTACAATTAAGAGGAAAAAATGGAAAGACTCAGACAGGGATCCCTGGGTGGCTCAGCGGTTGAGCCTGCCTTCAGCTCAGGGCGTGATCCTGGAGTCCCAGAATCGAGTCCCACGTCGGGCTCCCTGCATGGAGCCTGCTTCTCCCTCTGCCTGTGTCTCTGCCTCTCTCTCTCTCTCTCTCTCTGTGTCTCTCATGAATAAATAAATAAAATCTTTAAAAAAATAAAAAAATAAAAAAAAAAGGAAAGACTAAGACAGAAAAACTACCCATTTGATGTCACCTGAGCCTGGAAATATCGATTACAGCCTCTCACCCACTAGCCTCTCAGAATGCAAAGTCCTTGTCTGGGTTAGCAAACTTCACAGCATATATGTGTGGTCTTTTATTTTCTTCCGTGGGGCATGTTTCCTCCATTTCTTCAGTATCTGAGGCACCAATCTCCTAGCTGAGAATGTGACAGAGAGTGGGCACCCTCTGAGCGGTTGCAGGGGATGGATAGATGGAAGGATGAAGGGGCAGGAAATGTTGCTACCATGAAAAATCTGTCCTCTAAGAACCTGGATACCCCTGGGCTTGCCTTCAGTAGAGCTATTCACCTTTTTTTTAAGCAATAACCTCAGGTATTCATTCCATGAGGAATTTATTATGCTAGGTATTATGCAGGATATAGGAACAGAAAAATACGATAGAACTCATACTCTAATTGAAGATAAAAGACCGGCAACAACTAGCAGTAGAATAAAATCAAGCATGAAAGCATGTTATGGAGGCTCACAGGAGGTCAAGATCAATGGCTGACACGGCCAAGGGGAAAAGAGTTCTAATGTTATTCAGATAACATCCTCCAAAAGGAAGGATAGACTGGGTAACCTAAAAGAATATTTAGAAGAGGCTTTAAATTTATTTAGAATCCTACTTTTACCTGCAGATGGCCTGATAACATATAGCAGAGAAATTACTAGATGGATAGATACGTAGATAAATAATAGAAACAATATTGTTTGATTCACATGTGCCAGCACTAAATTGTCAAATGCCTTCAGAGACCCAGCAGGTAAATCTGATCAAACACCTAGTGCACCAGGCATTGTCCTAAATGTTTCACAAGCGTTTTTTTTTCACTTAGTCCTTGACACCATCCTCTAAGAAGATACAAACATTGTCCCACTTAGATGAAGAAAGAGAGGCCCCAGAAAGTTAAGGCTCTGCAAGTTTAGCAGGTTGACCAAAGCCATACAACCAGCAAATGGTAGAGCAGAGACTTGGGGTAGGGTGTTCTGCTTTCACAGCCCCGGCCCTGCAACATTACTCCCCCTCCTGCTACTACGCAGGGATGGAAGTCTGTGCTGGGGCATGGTGGCTGCGGAGGCATGGGCTCCCATGACAGCGAACAACCATTATGAGCTCCAGCAGACTGGTGCCATGCCAGAAGGCCAGGGCCCAGCCAAGTAAAAAAAACAAAAAATCCATTTCAAAATGTGAAATCTCTTGATTTTTAAATATTGACAAGTTCAATTTTAAAAAAATAAAAAATAACCACTCAGCAAACCCACAAAATGATCCGCAGTGAGCTTTAGCTGATACCCCTCCTGTGGGCAATCTCTGTCGTACACTTTGCTAAGGCTCATTTCACTTATGTGGTTTCTTTTCTCACAATAATCCTGTAAAGGAAGTATTATAATTCTGACACATGCATGAAGAATCCATGAAGGCTTAGAGAGGATGCACGTCCAGCCCGCAAACATACCTGTTCACGGGCAGACTCAACATGGAGCAAAGCTGGGCTCCCTTGAGCTCCCACCACACTGGTCAGAGTGTCCCCCTCTGCAGTTTGCTGGAGAGAGAGCTGTTCTTTGATTGACAGTTGTTCCCTTTCCTCATGAAAATGTAACCACCCATGGGCAGGGTCAGGGGTTAGGTATTTACTGATCAATGCCCCTTACGTTTAATAAATATATGTTGAACGAATGAACTAGATTCTTTCCACAGAGCAGGTTTCCTTGGGGCAGAGCTGCAGACAGCATGAAAATGAGAACGGGGACACTACACAGAACAAACACCATGGAAACAGCCACGCAAGCATGGGTCCGCTTCAAAGCCTTGTCTAGAACTGGCAATGGTGGATCCACCCCTCTCCCAAGAGACCTAGATGATGAAAGGAATCTGGAGTGCCTAATGGTTTCCCCAGGGCTCTCCACTTGCAAGAGGGAAGTCTGGGTGAAAACTTGAATATTCTGATTGCAAGTTCAGCTTTCTCTTTGATTTTATTTATGGCCAGCCTCTTGTTTACCTCCACAGAGTAAAACTCAGAGCTGCCAAGACAGAGAGGCCCCAGTTCAAATCCACCACAGAGCCATGGATGCCTATATACACATAAGACCTCGAAGGAAATCCTCAGGAAGAGATTTTCATTCATTCATTCATTCATTCATTCATTCATGAGAGACACAGAGAGAGAGAGGCAGAGACATAGGCAGAGGGAGATGCAAGCTGCATGCAGGGAGCCCAATGCGGAACTCGATCCCAGGACTCCAGGATCATGCACTGAGCCACCCAAGCATCCCCAGACTTTCTTAAATAAAAAAAAAAAATTAAAAAAAAATCATGGGGCACCTGGGTGGTTCAGACAGTTAAGGATCAGATTCTTGATTTTGGCTCAGGTCATGATCTCAGCATCATGAGATGGAGCCCCACTTCGGGCTCCACGCTCTGCATGGAGTCTGCTGGAGATTCTTTCCCCTCACTCTCCTTCCCCTTCCGTTCCTCCCTCCGCTTGCATGCTCTCTCTCAAATAAATAAAATCCTTAATAAATAAAGAAATAAAATCATGACTCTTAACTGAATCCATTTCATTGCAAAAAAAAAAAAAAAGAAAATAGAGAAATACATGAAGAGGATAAAGTCACCCACAATCTCACTAATCGGGGATGATCATGATTTTGGACTCTTTCTTCAATCTTTTTCCAGAGAGCATGTGTGCACACACATACACCTGTAGTGTTTGTACTTGACAGAGGTCACACTCTATACACAGTTTTTCAGCTTCTATTTTCACTTGTTATACCTTAAACATTTTACCATATCATTATAATTCTTCAAAAACTGACATTTTAATAACTGTGTAATACTGCAAAAACGGATCACCATAATTTATTTTACTAATTCTATTGTTGGGTATTTAGGCTGTGGCCCATTTTTGTTGCTACCATAAATGACGCTCCAATGAATACAAAATTGACCCTATTTCCAGTTAGTTCTTCAAAACATATCCACAGAAAAGGAATTACGGGGTGACAGGGCTCCACTTTGAGCCTCTTTATGCATGTTGTCGACATGCTTTCCAAAAAGGTTATAGCAATTTACATTACAATTATATAATTTTGAAAAGCCTTTGTCCCTTAGTCTTCCTTAACGTCAGAAGCAAGTGCTCTTCTGGCGACGCCAGGCCCCCTCCCCTTGTGTATCACTAAGCCACACTTAGGCAACACTACAGCTGTGTTCTTCCCAAAGAAGCTTTTATCTCATTTCACTTCACTTCGGACTAGCAAATGAACATGCAACACTCGCTAAAAAGGGCAAAAATGCTCCTTATTGTTTTTAAAAGGCCTCTGGTGAACAGACTGTTGTGAAGTTCCACGAAAGAGCGGGATCTAGCCCAATCCTCTAAATCAAGATGAGCAGGCCCTAAAGAGAAGCAGTTCTATTTCAAATGGCAGCAGCAGTTCAGGGCTGTGTGGCCAAAATGCCCATTTGCTGTTTGTCAGGAATATTTTTAGAAAGTGCCGAACAGGCCTGTGAGGAGCACCGTGCTGCTGGGTCACCCTCTCCCCAGGAATCAACCGCTGCAGCCTTCTGAGGCTGCCCTCAATCAGCTGTGCTCCCTGCACTAACACACCGGGCAACCACGCACCCCACGCAGCAGCAAGGGCGCCACGGGGCAAGCACGCACCTCTGCCCAGAGGTCCTCCAAGGATCATCAACATTGTCACTCACGGCAGGGAGAGAGTTCCTGTTACCAGGGTGTGCAGACATGCAGTAGTTTGAGGTGAAAGCGGAGGAATCCCCATCTGCAGCAGGGTGGGGGGGATTGTTATTTCTCAGATCTCTGAAATGAAATGATCAGAGGAAAATCCCATGATTCTAAATACATTGCAGAGGGGCATCTGGGTGGCTCAGTCTGTTGTGCATGGGATCTTGACTTCGGCTCAGGTCGTGATCTCAGGGTCCTGGATGGAGCCAGGCCTGGGCTCTGTACTCAGCACGGAGTCTGCTTGAGACTCTCTCTCTCCCTCTCCCTCTGCCCCACTCCCCATGCTCACTTGCTCTCTATCAAATAAATAAATAAAATCTAAAAAAAAAAATTTTTTTTAAAATACATTGTAGATTTCACACCTTGCAATCTATCTAATATTCTGAAAATGTCATGGTCACCGCTGTTCTTCAGGCCTGTGGCTTCCACGGTAAATGCAGCTTGTGCTTAGGGTCAGCTGGAACTGGGCCGATCTCTTAACCTCTCTGAAACCTCGGTTCCCTCATCAGAGAAGTCTGGCCAAATAGTAATGTCTGCCTCATAGGAGTCTTGTGAAAATTCTGCACTTTAGCCTATAAAAGGCCCTCAGGAAGCACTAATTTTAATGCTAGTGGTCACAGTATAGTTCAAAAGCAGATTTATCCAGCTATAAATCACTGGCACATTTTACTTCTGGAAACCACTGCACTCCAGCCTTTCCACCAGAGGAAGGCAAAGAAAAGACATGAAACCTAAAAGTCACATTTGCATTATTTTAGCCACCCCTGTAAGCCACATAATGGGAAGAGGAATTTGTAACAACTTCTAAAAATGAAATTATCAAATGACCAGTGGCTATTCCTGTCTCCCATTATGCATCTATCAGAGGCTATAAAGACACACAAAGGATGTCCATTTGCGTGAACCTGCACAGCATCAGGACCTTCTTCTGACTCCATCTCCCCTCTGCTAACAATCAATAGCTGTCTCGAAGTTCCAGAACATGGCCAAGTCTCAAGGTGTAAGTGGGCATACTTTGGGGTCAGGGAACACAGAGACCTGGGGTCCAGCCTTACTCTGCCACTGACTAAGCAAGTCGTTTCTTATATCTGCTCTCTGATATAATAAGGGGACTGAACTAGGGGTCATGTCCATAAGCTTCCTCTCAGTGGTATGAGAGTATGTGGTTCTAGCCTCATAAGCAATTGTAAGATGTAAGTATTTTTTCCTGTGGATCTTATAAAAGTCTCTTCTTTTATATTGTAGTTGTTCGTGTCAGGGTGAGAAAATGAAGCAAAAAGTTGAAACAAGGCTATACGGCTGCTAGTAGACTTGTGGGATTCAGTGCATAAAAACTAGCATCAAATTAGGTCGAAATCAACATACTTATTGAAGGGCTACTCACAGCCATGAACTATAGCAGACTCCCATGCAATACTGAAATCCTACACAATTCTGGTGCCCACCAGCCCTGCAAGGACTTCTAGGCAAAACATAAGCAGTGATGGGAAGATAAACCCAAAGCAAGGAAACCTACCTACTCATTATTTTAATGTTATTCTTTTGTTTACTTAAAAAATTATCATAAATCATTAAATGTTCTATTGAAGACTATTTTCCATATTTCTGCTAATAGCTGAAAATCTACGCAACAAAACACAAGATACCATTAGATATACCTCCAATTTAGATGATTCCAATTTTTGGAGCATTCCTCTGCCCCCTAGATAGGACTACCTTACCAATTTTATTCCAAAACCGTCACCTTAGAATTCTTTTGTGCACTTTATAGTTTGGGATATTTTTAAATAGTTTATATAAAATGGGTAATAGCACGTCATTGCTGGGCCCTTCTCGGCTACCTCCAGGAGACTGATAAATACTCACCAAGCTATGTGATCTCATCTTTTTTTTTTTAATATATATTTTTTTAAATTTTTATTTACTTATGATAGTCACAGAGAGAGAGAGAGAGAGGCGCAGAGACATAGGCAGAGGGAGAAGCAGGCTCCATGCACCAGGAGCCCGACGTGGGACTCGATCCCGGGTCTCCAGGATCGCGCCCTGGGCCAAAGGCAGGCGCCAAACCGCTGCACCACCCAGGGATCCCTCATCTTTTTTACTTCTGTCTTAAAGATAGAAAAGGGTATCAAGAGCCAAGTACCAGGAGAATGGAAGGAAGCAGTGACCCAGTAACAGCAACAAGCACCCCCTAGGCCATCCCAAATAAGCACACTAGAGAAAACAGTACGTGACCTAAGGCAACAGAACTTTAGAACAAGTCCCTTTCAGCCCATCCATCCAGCCCAATAGCTACTCCTAAAGTCCCCCCAATTTCCCCACCTCCAACGCCCACAATTTGGAGCTACCACTGCATTCACAGGGGCTCACAGAGAAACTAAGTACACTGTGTAAGAAGTCAAAATTGGACAAGTATATCTAGTGGTTGGTTTTGTGGGTTTTTAAGATTTATTTATTTATTTTAGAGAGAGTGCACACAAGCTCAAGTGGGGGAAGGGGCAGACATGGGGGAGAGGGAGAAAATCCCAAGCAGACTCCCCATCGAGGATGCAGCCTGACACGGGGCTGATCCTATGACCCTGAGATCATGACCTGAGTCCAAGCCAAGAGTTGGACCCTCAACCAACTGAGCCACCCAGGTGCTTTCCCTTATCTAATGGTTTTGATTGATAGATAAGTAAATCTATTTCAATTAGTAGAAACATAGGATGCAAGGGATAGAAACTCAATCTGAAGAATGGAATCAGCAAAGGAGGTTTATTGACACATATAAATGGAAAGTCCATGGGGAATGGAGATAGCTCTCAACATGGCTGGATCCATAGATGCTGTCACCAGGAATCTTGACTTTTCTGTCTCCTGTGCGGGCTTCCTTTCCAGTTAGCACTCTGCACATGGGCTGCACATAAGCAGCCCAAGCTTCTGTTCTACAGTCTTAGAAACCTCAGTAGAGAGTGTGTGCCTCTTTCCCAACAGTTCTAGCAAAAGTCCCAGGATAGATTCTAATTATCTGACTTGGATCACGTGCCTCTCATTTAACCAGCCTCTGAGTATGTCCCAGCCCCTGGAGCTAGAGTGACACATAGATTGAGAGTGAGACAAGACATGCTCCAAAGCAAGAGACGGGGAAAGGATGCCAGGAAGGCAGAAATGAGGGGTATCCCCAAAGAGCAGGCTTAGCTGTCTGAACCACAATAACCCCAGGATTTTTCTATTCTCAGTTTGGTGCATACTCAATACTATTTAGGATTTTGATAAATGATGAGGAGTTGTTTCCAATCAAGAATCAGAACATAATCAGCAGCTCAGAGCCACCACTTGTGCTCCCTTCCAGGTACAACCCACCAACCAATATCAGGACTTCTAATTCCATAGATACATTGTTATTATACTTCATAAAAAAGGCATCACATAGAATGTATTCTTGTGATTGTGCACTTTCTTTATGTACATTATACTTCAATAACAAGTTTATTTTTTAAAAAAGAGCTAATCATGGTATTTTCCCCACCCTATGAACATCTTAAACTGTGTAACTTCCAAGGACTTTCTCAGCCTTTCCAGAAATGGCCTTCTCTTCAAACAAAACAATCTGTTAGAGAGCAAATTCTTTACACAAATGCAGTAAACCACAAGTGACCAAGGTCATAGGCAGTGGGGTCCATGCCAGGGACTTGTCATGCTCTTCAGCCTCTCACCTCCTTGCACAGCCTTCCACCCTGGGCTCAATCCTCTTAACAGGTGGTATTTGGGGAAACATCACCACTTGCTGATCTTTGCATCTGGATAGCAGAGGTGAGCAGATGGCAGCTGTCAATCAAGCAATGGTCTGCCAGCCAACTTTTGAAAACCCATGGGTAGAAGAGAGAGATGGCATCATTTGGTCACTCCAGAAGAGTGGTTCAGGAATCCCTTGAAGAGTACTGACCATTAAACTTCTCTCACCACTCCACACCAAAGGTCTTCTGTGTTAAAATCCCAAGACCCTATGGATTCCAGGTTAAACACAAACACCTTCTTTATAAGGTAGAACTAGGGAAAGCCTACAGATGGCACTGGCCAAAATGGACTGGCCATTCTTGGGAGGTAGTGCCCCCTGCTCTAGAGTTGTTCATGGAGGGGGTAGAGGAGCTTTTATAATGTTCCTGGTGGTCAGACTCCTTGGAAAGGGTGAGAAGATAGATTAAATGATCTTTAAGGCTCTTTTGAACTATCAGATTCCATGAGTCTAGCAAAGCCCCTCTAATGGTCCCAACAGCAAATCAGGAGCTAACATTCATAACAGCCAAAGGTGGAAACAAACCAAATGTCCAGCTGAATGAAAAACAAAATATGATATATCCACAGAATGGAATATTATTCAGTTATAAATAGGAATGACGTTCTGATACGTCTAGGCAGACTGTTACTTTAGTTGCATCACACCTCTTCTTGACAAAACCTAACTTGCGCAGAAAACGAGATGAGATTGGCATGGCTTTGTTTTTTTTTTAATTTTTGTTTTTGGATTTTTTTTCTTTTTTTGTTTTATTTTGTTTTTTTGTTTGGCGCTTGACTCAGGATTTAAAAACTGGAACAGTGAAGGTGACAGCAGTGGGTTGGAGTGAGCATCCCCAAAGCTCTACAACATGGCCGAGGACTTTGATTGTACATTGTTCTTTTTTTTTTTTAATACTCATTCCAAATATCATGAGATGCATTGTTACAGGAAGTCCTTTGCCTTCCCAAAAGCCACCCCATTTCTCCCTGCAGAGAAGGGCCCGTCCTCACCTAAGTCCACACAGGGGAGGGTGATAGAATTGCTTTTGGGCAAATTATGCAGTCCAATTTTTTTTAATCTTTGCCTTAATACTTGTTCTTTTTATCTTGAATGGTCTGCCATCACGGCCCCCATTTTTTGTCCCTCCAATTGAAGATTTATGAAGGCTTTTGGTCTCCCTGGGAGTGGGACTGAGGCATGAAGAAAAAAAAAAGTGGAAACAGCTCTGAATTTGGAGGCAGCTGAGATTTGGAGACCTACCCTGCTCCTCTGTATGTAACTGGGAAACTCCCTGTATCCTGAGCTTCTCTTTCCTCATCTCTAGGATATGAGCAAAGGCCCCTTTTAGGCTTCTTACAGGGCCACAGAGTAATGTTCGTGCATGACTGTTGCCAGCTGTAAGTGTGTTATAGCAGAAGTTTATCCAGCACGAGTAGATGGTCATTGAGAATGAGGAGTGTAGACTTGCAGAAGAGAGAGCTAGATCAAACCTGTGGACTGGAGAAAGCTTCTATACCCTTCAGTAAGCCTTTAAATCACAGTGTTCAGGGCAGGTGGGGGCTCAGTCCTGTATACTCAGCTATGGTGCAGACCACTGGGTTTGACCAACAAAAATATCCACCATTCTAATAATAAAGAGCCAAATGAAAGCTGCCTAGCAAACAACAGACATTAGCTGATAGTAGACTTGGACTATATTTCCTCATTTAGGTGAGATGTCATTTGGGCCTGAGAGTAAGGTTAGTTGAAATTCTTCTTTCTTCCAATACTGTGTCTCACAGTGAATATGCAAGCCTGCGCTCAGTGAAGCTGGGCTCTTACTATAAGATCAACCAAGAAATAGGTCTCTGACTACCTATGAGCATCCGGGACTCTAAAATTCCCTCTCTGCTCCTAAGGTAGGATTTCCCAACCTCAGGACTACTGACATTTTGTATGGGATAATTCTCTGTGTCCCCAGGAGGGGACTGTCCTGGGTGTTGCAGGATGCTTAGCAGCATCCTCTGGCCTCTGTCAACTAGATGCCAGCAGCACAACAATACCCCCGCCACCCACACACACTAATGACAGCCAAATATGTCTCCAGACATTGTCAAATGTCCTCTGGGGGCAAAATCCCTTCCTTCTTTGAGAACCACTCCCCCGAGCGAAGTACTTGTCCAGTAAATGAGGTGGACTTAAAGAATTCTAAAGACAAGTGTACATGAAGCTGAATATAAAACCCGAATGTATTTATGCAAGTCACCTAATTGTGTTGAAGGGCACTTGATTTTGGACATGGCAAGTGTTAATAGTGGTGGGGCATAGATGGTACTTGGCCACACCTGATATGATGCTTCTTTATAGCTTTTATCTAGCCTAGGAATATTCAGGGGTTTACATGCTCCTTGGTTACAGAGATCAGTTTGCCTTACCAAGGGCAATGTCCATGAAATAAACCTCAATTATAAAATGACTAATAACTGGATTATTGGGAGGATTGAGCTAGTTTGCATAGTGTACTCAGTCTCTAGTTTACAGCTATCTTTATGATTATTAATTTCTCTGTCATATGGTATTTATGTTATAGCTATTATACAATGCAGCACAGCTTCCATGTTCTGTTAACTTTATCTACGTCCCATTTGATGCTTAGAACCACCATGCATAATAGAGGGCATGATGCCCATTTTACAGATGGAAGAAGCCAAGTTAGGAAAGATTTAGCATTTTGCCAGGGTCACATAGCCTACACAGGGTGGAGATAGTATTTGAACTCACATTTTCTACTTTCAAGGACTGCATTTCCAGTATACTGGAAGGAATGGGAGTTGAGGAGCTCAAGATCTGTCCCCAACTTTTTTCTTCCATCCGCCAATTTAAGAACAACCTCTTTACCTGAGGGTTGTTTTCAAATACATGGCTTCTCCACCCGAAGGAAATACAACTTCTTCTTCTTTTTTTTTGGGGGGGGGGGATTACAACTTCTAAGATGACAAGGAGTATATCTTGTAACTCTTTATATCTCAAGCATTATACACAGACTTGATGCTTAATAAATATTTACTGTTTGATTTTTCTTAATGCCTGTATACTTATAGCAAGACTTAGTTTAGGGGGACACCTGGGTGGCTCAGCAGTTGAGCTTCTGCCTTTGGCTCAGGTCATGATCCCAGGATCTGGGATGGAGTCCTGCATCAGGTTCCCTGTGAGGAGCCTGCTTCTTCCTCTGCCTATGTCTCTACCTCTTTCCCTCAGTCTGTCTTTCATGAATAAATAAATAAATCTTTGGAGAAAAAAAGACTTAGTTTAGGAGGATAAAAAATCTTCATATTTCCTAAGGAATGGAAACTTGTCTTACAAGTTAGCTCCAGGAATGAATTATTTTCTAACTTTGGACACCATGAGGAGCAGGTGTTTTGACAGGAGGAATAAAACAGTATTGTCACTTTTCTCACACCTTGGCCAGTCTTTCTGCAGGACCTGTCTGGATTACCTGGGAGGGATGGATGCATGTGATTCTAATTCAAAGTTCATCCTTGTTCAGCTGGGCCATAGGGGAGGGTCAGGCCTCTTAGCTGTCCTAAGGACAATTGAGCCAAGGAAGAAATAACTGCTCCAGAAAGCCAAGCCACCAATAGAGGTGTGTGTTTCTGTGTGTTTGTGTGTGTGCATGTGTGTGTCTGTGTGAGAAAGGGAGTTGGGCTCAAGGTGCCAGAGAAATCTCTACCTGGAACATGGCTGAGGGGTCCTCCTACGTAACAGACTCTGGAATCAGTGTTTTCAGGCCTATTTTGGAATATGTCTCAAAGTAAGAAAGTCACTAGTTTTGTCATGGGATAGATCACAAAATTATTTACATTTTGCAATGTTTTATAACCTGAAGATATCTTGGTTATCTAGGTTACATTGATGTGTTTTCATTCTCAAATGAAAAAAAGAGCTTTTGGGGGTGGATATTTGGGTGATGATTCTCACGATCAAGCTAACTGCTGGAGCTGCCTAAATGAAATCATTGATTTTGAGGCCTTCAAATACTAATTGTGTCTTCTGGAGATTGTGTATATCATAATAGATCTAGAGTGAATTCCTTTGCTTTATTTCCAGGTTAGGGGAAAACACGATTCCAGCCTTTGTTTGAGCTCCCAGAGTGTTTTCAAGCTTAAAATTCTTGGCCTTTTGACTTACAAGTGGTTGATTTACATCCTAAGGGCCTTTTCAGAGTGGCTAGTGTTTTTGTTGATTTTTTTCTAGTTGTTTTATTTTAAATTTACAAATCCAGGAAATGATTATGGGTTGGGCATGCCTGGTTAAGAGGCCCAGAATGAAGGGGGTCTCATATTTTCCTAGTGACCTGAGTGCCCATGGCAACATAGAGCCTGCTCAGTCAGCACTGGTTTGCTTATTATTTTTTTTTATTAATGTAAAATTCACATAACATTTTAGTTCAGTGATGTTTAGTACATTCATAACGTATAACCATCACCTTTGTCGATTTCCGAGATATTTTTATCACTACTCTGAAGGAGTTTTTATGCCCATTAAACAGTCACTCCCCATTTACTCCTCTCTCTAAACCTCTGGCAATGACTAATCTGCTCTCTGTGGATTCAACTATTCTAGATATTTCATATAAGTGGAATCGTCCAGTATATGGCCGTTAATATCTGGCTTCTTTCACTTAGCATCGTGTTTTTGAGGTTCATCCTCAAAACTTGCAGGAGAGGCCCATGGGAGCCTCTTTTACCATTTACTACTCACACAACTGGCAGCAGAGACCTAGGGGATGGGCTGGTCTCACTGAGAGGGGGGAGGAAGAAATGTGGGTCACCTGTATCTGGCTGCTATAGCTGAGATGGGGCAGGACTAGCACGACGCCTGGGAATCCCCCAGCAGGTGTGTGTGTGGTGGGGGTGGGGACAGCCTGGGACAGGCTGGAGACAGACGGTAGGAATGGGGTGAGCACTCCTCAAAGGCACAATGGGAACAAGTCTGGCAGAGGACTGGAAGGTCCCAGATTGTTTCATTCCTTCACGAAACATTTATTGAGCACTCTGGGCCAGAGGCTGTGGACACAGAGCCAACAAGGCAGATAAGATCCCCACCTCCTCATAACTTAGATTCTAAGAGGAGTGATAGACGATAAGTAAATGAGAAAAATACAGATGACTGTGTTAAGTGCCAGAAGAGAAATAAACAGGAAGCCGCAATAAGAAAATACCAGGTTGGAAGGAGCATTATTTAGACAAAAAAATCGGTGTGGGGGGGGGGTTGGGGAGGGAATGCACTTGGAGGGCATGACATTTAAGCTGAGACCTAAAAGATAAGAAGAAACAAGCCCCCCTGGAGTGGAGAGGATGGGGGGCCATGGGTCCTGCATTGGGAACCTAAGGGCATGTTCGAGGGGTGACCACTGTCCCCACTGGTGGCCAGAGGGAGGAGGAGGATGTATGGTGTGGTCAGTAGCCATAACATGAGAGACCCTGAGCTTTATCCGAGAGCAATGGGGAGCCAGCCCTGGAAAGTTTTATATAATGGCAAGACACTTTTGTTTTGGAACATCATTTGGCTACTGTGGGAAGAATGAACTAGAGAAAACTGATAACCACAAACAGGGCATCGCTCAGGAAGCCCTGGACCAGGCACGAGATGAAGATTCCTCGTGTGGGGCTGCGGCAGTGCCAAAGGGATGGTGGGGTGGAGCGGCCAGGCCTTGCTGATGGCAGGTGGCGGGGCCGTAGAGGGAGGACTGAAGGCTGGTGGCGAGAATCCTGCACAAAGGCGATTACCACAGGATACCTCAGCCTTAACAAGACCCTTATTCTTTGCCTCCTCATCATGAATAAATATTCACTGCCCAAATACAACTAAAACTCACTTTAAGTGAGTGGGGGGAAAGTGGGGGGAAATAGTGCAAAGCAGGTATAAGTTGATTGCATTTGAGATTTTTAAAAAGATACTACATGAATATGTCAATGGTAGTTATTGAAGGGACTTGCACTTGCCATTCTATACTTTTCTCATCACTTTTATAGTAACATTTTTTTTGTGTTTTTTGTTTCTTTTTTTTTTTTTTTTAAGATTTTATTTATTCACAAGAGACACACAGAGAGAGCGAGAGAGGCAGAGACACAGGCAGAGGGAGAAGCAGGCTCCATGCAGGGAGCCCAACATGGGACTCGATCCTGGGCCTCCAGGATCAGGCCCCAATCGGAAGGCAGGCACTAAACCGCTGAGCCACCCAGGGTTCCCAACATTTTTTTTTTCTTAAGAAAGAAAAAAGAGCTCCTCCTTTGGAGTCAGGCTTTATATTAAAAAAAAAAAAAAAAAAAAAAAAAACTCTGAAAATGCACAGTGTGTTTCCTCCTGGAAGCCATGACCTATTAGGACATCTGAAGGGAGTCGGGCTGGGAAGGGAAAGGACACAAGCCAAGTGGATTATGCAGACAGCCCCGTGCAGGATGCCCCGAGCATTTCCCAGCCAGCTCTCATGTGAGTCCTCCACTAATGCATTCTGATTCCAATCTGCCTTTTCTTTTTGTTTTAGCAGGTTTCCATTTTTAAAACCTGGCACGCTCTCTGTGGAGGCATGTTTAAAGTAAGACAGTGAGGGTCCCTGTTTTTATTTAGCTACAAGCTGCCCGCCTCTTGCTTCATCCATCAAGGAGAGCTCACAGCCTCCAGGAAGCCCTCCCTGACCACTCCAGGCTGTCAGCAACTCCTTCTCCGGCCTCCATCATTGCCGTAAGCCTGTCTCCATTGTAACACTTTTCCCACTAATTTTTGAACATACATCTGTTTCCTCTGTTAGACTGGAAGCTTAGAGTAGACATCTGCCACACTTTTTGTCTTCCCAATGCTTTTTGACACCTTTCCTGTGTTTGCAGAATTTCCTGTCTCTTGATTCCACACATCTTTAAGGTGAAGGGAGAAGCCTGCTTTCTAAGCTTCCCTTCCCACTCAGATGTAAGAAGCATGAAGCAGTGGTTCCTCGTGGAAGCCCGTCTGGCAAAGGCAGCTGCAGAGCATCCAGCTCTCAAAGACAACAGCAGCCGGGAACCTTCCAGCCATGTCTTGTGCCCAAAGTCAGGCACTGGGGCCCATGTACCAATAGGGGTAGAAGGGGCGCCACTGGAGCAGGGCATTGCCCAGATTGGTTGCTCTGCTAAAACTTCATTAGTAAACTCTGCTTTAAACCAGCTAGAGGGGATCCCTGGGTGGCTCAGCGGTTTGGCGCCTGCCTTTGGCCCAGGGCGTGATCCTGGAGACCCGGGATCAGGTCCCACGTCGGGGTCCCTGCAAGGAGCCTGCTTCTCCCTCTGCCTGCGTCTCTGCCTCTCTCTCTCTCTCTCTCTCTCTCTCTCTCTCTCTATATATATATATATATATATATATATATATATGTCTATCATGAATAAATAAATAAATCTTAAAAAAAAATAAACCAGCTCGAATGCATTCTATTCTTCACAGCCAAAATTCTTAACTGATATCATGAGGTCCTCAAGGAAAGGATGGAGCCCCATTCACTTCTCTATCACTACTACCTGGAAAAGGGTTATGTGCATCCCCTTTCCAGCTACCAGAATTTTGATTTAAACATTATTGAAGAAAATAAAAATAAAAATAAACATTATGGAAGGTGCTCAATCAATTATGCGGAATAAGTGAGAAGATGGATGGAGAAGCCAGATGCCAAATAATCACCCCTTTCTTTCAGTGATCATTAAAGTGCTATTTGTCCCATAAGTGTTCTGGCTACCAAGCGAAGATACACAAGCATGGAGCTTCCAAACTATTCCTCTGGAATATTGATGACGTTTCCACTGCTAACACTGAATAATAGAGAGTTTCTCCAAATACATACAGAAAATGTATTCAGTACATGGAATTTTGTCAGTTTCAGGTTTTCACTCAGAAAGTTAAAAAAACTCTGGCACCTGCTACTGTTTTGTCAGCAAGTGCAGTGGATGAAACAGTAATTGAGCAAGTAAGCAACTATTGCAGCAAAAACTCCAAACTGCTAGTTTGCTTAGTTCAACAATTTCCTCCTTTCCCCATACTCATTTTGTTCACTGGGACTGTAGATTGCACACTTAATACAAATCCTATTTTCTGCTACTGAAGTTGTTCTTAGTTCATATAACAGAATCCACCGATTTGATACGGTATAGAATGGACACACCATTTTTGGCTACCTGAACATTTTCGAGAACTGTAGTTCTAAGCATCTACTGCCGTGCTACCCTCCCATTATGGGCTGAACTGCGTCCTCTCGAAATTCACACGTCGAAGCCCTTACCTCCACCTCCAGTACCTCAGAATGTGATTATATTTGGAAGCAGGGCCTTTAAAGAGATGCTTTAGTTAAGATGGGCCCATTAGGGTGGGCCCAACCTAGAGACAACCTCTGGTGTCCTCAGAAGAGGAAATGTGGACACACAGAGACACACCAGGGGCACGCACGCACGCACAGGGAACAGACCATGTGAGGTCACATAAGGGGGCAGCCATCTGCAAACCAGGGAGAGGCCTCTGGAGAAACCAAACCTGCTAACATCTTGAACTACTAGCCTCCAAAACTGTGGGAGAATAAATATCCGTTGTTTGGGCCTCCCAGTCTGCTCTCTTGTTATGACAACCCTAACTACCGAATGCACCTTCCTTTTGGGCCTCCTAGCCTCCGTCAGAGCTTGCAGACCTGCACATGGAACCTGAACTGGAGCCTCTGGCTGCCAACCTTCTTCCCACTCAGTTTGTTCTCCCACCCTGGGGGAATGGTGGGCTCTGCGGCATGCATGCATGGCCTCCATGAGCCAACAGATTCTCCACATGCAGTTCCCACTAGAAACTCATCCCGTTATGGTACGCATTGTGCTCCTTCCCACGCTTTTTTATGGCACAGATACCAACAGGAGGAGAGACCTTTAAATACCATTCACCTGACTGAGTTACACGGAGGGGCTGGTGACGCAGTCAGTGGGTATCAGGCCCTTCTGCAAGGGGAAACACCAAGAGGAAGTGGCAGGGGCTCAGGGACCTCAAAATTGTCCCTGTGCTGGCCCTGGGCCCCTGCCAGAGACAGATTGTGAAAAAGACTCTCTGGGTGGTTAAGCTCTTGTGGGTGGAAGGCTCCTGCCTCACCCCGCAAGACACCCCCCGACCCCCCTACACACACACACTGTTCCCTCCCTGATGCCAGCATCTGGGTGGGTGCACAGCTGCTCCGAATTAGAGCTGGGGCCCTGCTGTGTGACAGAGGACAGACGGGAATGCGGGTGTCCCACCCGCTCCCGCTCTAGGAGGCCCTGGGAGGGTGTGTGAGACAGTTGGCAGGCAGTGGCTTTCCCTCAGGGAGGCCACGTGGCATCTCTCTCTGCAGTCCATAAGATGGAGAAGCAGGGACAAACCTGGGGATAGATGTAGAAGGTAAAATGAACAGCACTTTTGGGCTGTGGGTGACTAATGGGTGAGGTGGAGACAGGGAGGAGCTAGGATCCCTCTAGGACCACTCAAGTTCTGGCATAAATGGCTGGATGGACTAAGAGGTCATTCTCGGGCCTCAGGGACTCTGGGAGGAGTAAGTTTGAAGATAATTATAGCTTTTATGATGGCAATGATCACGTTATAGTATCTATTCTTACGTGTTTCTTTCTCCAACTGGACTGTACACTCCTTGAGGGCAGAGGAGACTGTAGGAACTCCTACAGCCTGCAGGCGCAGGTTTGGAGCATTCAGCACTCACGTAGCAAACACTAATTGAGGGCCCACCAAGCCTGCAGGACCGGCTCAAGGGCTCCATCAGCTCTAGAATTGCAGGGACCAGACACACACATGTATGGTCTCTTGGATAAATATTTTAGAGGAAGGTGACTATATTTTCTTTTTTTCTATATTCTTGATGCTCTGGAATCTGGGTCCTCAATGACTCTCACGCTGGCAGATTCTTAAGAGACAGTAGTCTCATTGCCTGAGAGTACACCTTTCCTATGCAAACCGGCCAGTCCAGAACCCGTATTACCAACGACCTCCTTTACCAAGCCATCACATGTTGACCACTGCCCTAAATCACCCCAGAGCCTAATGGCTCCAATTGTGCCAGACAACCTGGGCAGTTCTTACGCGTTGGAGCCCACCGAAATCATTCAAACGAGCTAATCCTAAGCCTATTTACCCCACCTCACCCATTCCTTCCTGGTAAACCACAATAAAGGCTCTTACCTACATTTTCCCTTCACTCTCTGCCTCCTAACTCTGGTGCCCTGTGGCCCTGTTGGCATGGCATGCCTCCTTGCTTCCTGGGACCTGTGCATGTGAACTTCCATCATGATGGTCATTTCTGTGTCTGTGTGTCTTACCATACATGACTAGAATAAATCCTGGGTACATTTGAAAACAGATGGTGAAACACAGAGAAGCACTTGGTCACTGCAAATTAACAATTGGTTCCTTCCAGGCAGTACAAAGTACATCCTCTTCAAAAGAGAGAAAAGAGGTGTTAATTCTATCATTATGTTTGAGATTTTTTTTTAAGATTTATATTTATTTATTCATGAGAGACCCAGAGAAAAAGAGGTAGAGACACAGGCAGAGGGAGAAGCAGGCTCCTGGCAGGGAGCCTGATGTGGGACTCAATCCTGGACCCCGGGATCACGCCCTGAGCTGAAGGCAGATGCTCAACCGCTGAGCCACCCAGGGATCCCAGTTCTATCATGTTACAATTGAATGGAAGTGATAGAAAAAGCTAGTTTGGGGAGAAGCTGGGACACATCCATAAACAGGCAGTCCCCAATCTAATGTGAATTCATGAGTTTGGGGCAAGAATAGAGAGAGCAAGGAAAAAGCAGAATGGCCCTCACCATACTCCCTGCAGAGCCTTGCACAAGCTGGGAGAACATGGAATGATCCAGTTAACACCTGCTGCATCAAAGTGAAGAATCTTCCTTTCCAGGAAGGACTTGATTAAAGCCATGCAAACCATCAACACAAGTAGATGAAGGAAGCACTCTTTTTATGAGGTGGCATAAGAAGCTCCCATTAATCATGAAAGATGACATGAGATCATGGGTACATAAAGCACATGGCACAACATCTGGTATCAAGTGAACACTCAAAAAATTATAGCTGTTATTGCCATTCTCAGCAATAGGCAGAATGGATTCTTTACATGGCTTTTCTAGTAAACAACATTGGGATGACCAAGTATCAAAAAGTCAATACAGGGGATCCCTGGGTGGCGCAGCGGTTTGGCGCCTGCCTTTGGCCCAGGGCGCGATCCTGGAGACCCGGGATCGAATCCCATGTCCGGCTCCCGGTGCATGGAGCCTGCTTCTCCCTCTGCCTATGTCTCTGCCTCTCTCTCTCTCTCACTGTGTGCCTATCAAAAAAAATAAAATAAAAATAAAATAAAATAAAAAAACAAAAAGTCAATACAATGAAATTCACTCAACTGTATGTCTGGGCTGCACATAAAATTTCATCTTCATCGTCCTTTATTGTTTTTCATGATTCTGAATACACTTTAAGATTTCACCCAGTTGGGGATCCCTGGGTGGCTCAGCGGTTTGGTGCCTGCCTTTGGCCCAGGGCATGATCCTGGAGTCCCGGGATCAAGTCCTACGTCGGGCTCCTGGCATGGAGCCTGCTTTTCCCTCTGCCTGTGTCTCTGCCTCTCTCTCTATCATAAATAAATAAATAAATATTAAAAAAAAGATTTCACCCAGTTTCTGATATATTATGAGTACTACTAATTGCCTCTGTATTTTATTTTATTTTATTTTAAAGATTTTATTTATTTATTCATAGAGACAGAGAGAGAGAGAGACAGGGGCAGAGGCACAGGCAGAGGGAGAAGCAGGTTCCATGCAGGGAGCCTGACGTGGGACTCGATCCAGGGTCCCCAGGATCACACCCCAGGCTGCAGGCGGCGCTAAACCTGCTGCGCCACTGGGGCTGCCCTGCCTCTGTATTTTAATGATCATAAGAAACGTCCTGGTATATTTGGTTCCTGGATATACGCATAGTGACGCAGCGGGGATGCTAAGAAACCACATGGCTGGACCAGGAAGAAGCATGACTTAACCATGGGCATCTGCAGAGCGAGGACCCTTCCCAGGGACGTCAGCTGTGTGTGTTTATCTCCAGAAGGAACCAATCTAATCTTGAAGAAATGCTCTAAAGTCCTTTCTGCTAGAGACCTAAGAGGAACAGACAAGAAACAGGCATCTAAAAGCCTGGTTCCAAATTAGATATTGACTTTTCCTTCACCCCACGCACCCTGGATCAAGCCAGGCTCTACAGAGTTAAATATTTTATTTATTATGTATAAAGTATCATAAATTATGATGTCTGTTTCTTTACACGTTTCTCCATGAGTTTTATATGCCCAGACAACACACACAGGAAGTCTGTCAAATCCATTTTATCCGTTTTGAGTCCCAGATATGGGAGCCTAAGCACCTGATAAACGCTAAGCCTCCAGGGACACAAAGGGACACCCTCTCCCCGGGACGTGTGAGGTAGAAAAACAAGGATGCTTCATTACTGCTCCCTTCCCAAGACCTTTAAAAGTTTCTCTTGCCTCCCTCGTCACACTGTTTCCCTCCCTGGAGTCTTTTAATATCCCCGATCCACCTACCAGAATATTGACTGAATCATTTTTTTTTTAAATTTTTATTTATTTATGATAGGCACACAGTGAGAGAGAGAGGCAGAGACACAGGCAGAGGGAGAAGCAGGCTCCATGCACCGGGAGCCCGACGTGGGATTTGATCCTGGGTCTCCAGGATCGTGCCCTGGGCCAAAGGCAGGCGCCAAACCGCTGCGCCACCCAGGGATCCCGACTTAATCATTTCTGACTGGTAATTCAAACAACAGGCAACAACGTGGACCACAAGAGCCTGGACACACGTGGCACCCAGCACAAGTCATCAGGAGTCACCTGTGCAGCAGCAAAGGCACCCAACAACCTAAGGCAGAGCCAGCACCTGGGGCTACCTGACCGACTGAAGCTTCGGCCCTGGCTGCCCATCCTTGTTTCCCATCCAGGCAAACACTCCTGGCAACACCCACTGAGCTGAGCCTGTGGGTATTAACCTATTTCTACCCTCAATGCCTATTCACAGGGAAACGTAGAGTCAATATCCTCAAATCCTCTTCTGATGCCCATTGTAAGTCACTGCCTTCAGAAGAAACACCAACTTACCGGAAAATGGAAGAAGAATACCAAGGCATATAAGAACCTAATTATCTAAGAGCCTAACCAGGAATAATTATTATGCAGATGAAAAGACAACTGCTAATGCACGGCAGTATCTAACGTGGAAACTCACTCGGCCTAAGTTTATAGAACTCTAGAAACTAGGGTGGCCCAGAAAATCCTGGAGGAGGAAGCAGATCTTGAAGACCAGGCAAGTTGCAGACAAACACTGAAAAGGAAATGCGCCCTGCAAATGGGGGCATGTGGGAAAGCACATGGCAAATTTAGAGACTAATCAATACTCCTGCCTCCCTCTGGTAAAAGTGTGACACGGTCAGATCCAGGTAGAGAATAAATCTAAACAGCACAAGTGATGTCACTCGTCCATTCCGTAGCCAAAACAGACATGACCAGTACATCACAGAGATGCGCCTTGCTGTGGTCTCAGAGTCCTTCTTCATACTGTGCTCCAGGAAGCCACTAATAGAGTTAGCACTTAATAATAAAAATCATTTTGTTCTCCTTCAGAGAGAACGTGGTAAACTCGGTCCAGGCAAGGAATTCTGGGGCTGGACATGTCCAGATCATGGAGTCAGGATGTTTTCCTGGATATTTAGAAGCAAAGAAGGTTCATATTGGTTACATGTTACACCCAAAGCCAGAAGGGGGTTTGATCTTGAGGGGTAAATAGGCTGACACTCTTGGAACCATCTGGGCACCATCACCTGTGGTGTGACCCCATGCTCCACATCTTTCCAAATTCTGCCAAAGGGCCCTAGTAGTAGCTTATCCCCAAAGACGGTCACCTTTAATTCCTTCTTTCCCTGCGCACACAGGCCACTTCACTATGGGGAGGCAAAGTTTATTCCTCCATCCCTTTGAACCTAAGCTGCTTGGTCAACAGAAAGTGGCAGAAATGACACTGTGGCAGTTCTGATCTTAGCCTTTAAGAGGATTAGCAGTTTCCGCTTCCTCTCTTGGAAGCCTGGGGCCATCATGTAAGAAATCTGGTGACCCTGCTAAAGAGACCACCTAGAGGCCAGATGGAGAGGGTTAGCCAGCAGCCCTGGGATTCTGAGAGAGAGAAAGAGGGCCAGCCGTCCCAGTGCCCCAGCTGAACCCAGCCATCCAGCTCTTCCCTGCCATGGTCTCTGACAAGAGAGTGAAGCTTTCCCGGACCCTCTTGACCAGACCAGCTTTGAACTAAATCCCTCTGCGGGATCCAAGTCAATGCCACATGGAGCAGAAAATTGCTTAGCCAAATTCTGCCCAGATTCCTGGACCAAGAATCATCAACAATAAAATGATTCTTCTCTTAAGCAGCTAAACGTGGAGTGGACTGTACTGCGGTAATAGATATTCAGGATTATCTGTGCATGAGCCCCACTCCGCCATCAACTCTAAGTACTTCTCAGGGCTCTGGGTTCTGACACTGATCCCTGCAAGTTCCCTGGGTCTTATCCTGTCCTAGACAGATCAGGGACCTGCATTCTGGATCAAAATGCTACACTTCTGACCACCTACATCCTTGGCCTCAGCATGCCATCCACTTTTCTCCTCTAAGTCACTATATACAATTTCTGAAGGACCCAAGTTAATCATGACTGGTTTGTGTGTGGCCTCTGCACCATCCTCTGAACCACTCCTGGTTTGAGGCACATGTACAAGCCAAGCACCGGCTTGCTTTCACTTATAAGTTTCTCTCCAAGAGCCCAAGGAAAACTGCACCATAGGCAAGAGCCAAAAGACCCTCTCTTCTATTTTTAACTCTCCTCCCATCCCCCAGCACATATATACAGCACCTCTAGTTATAGGACATTTTCTGGCTTAATGCTGTACGTGTGTACCTTGTGCTGTTTAATTATGTCAGATTGCATTTTTTGGTGCAAAGCCACAAGGGTTGAACCTTGCTGGTTTTTGTTTTAGCAAAAAGGGTAAATCCAGATCCCTCTACCAATATCCATGTGTCCATGGATCCATATCCCTCTACCAATGAGCATTCTGTATGGATCTTGGTGCCTGAAAACACCCTTTCCTGCTTTGATCCTAGCTTGAATACTAAGGCTTGGTGGCATCCCACAGAGGCTCAGTAAGTCAGATGAACTCCTCGAATAATTTTTATTTTCACAAGGCATTGATGGCAATTGTTGCAACATGTACTTTCAATTACCATCAATAATGCCCTAAGGGCCAGACACTCTTCTATGTGCTTTACAAATGGGTTATCTCTTTCAATCCCCACAACAATCTGATGAGGTAGGCTCTACTATCTCTGTTCCTTATAGATGAGGAGGCTGGGACTCAAAGAGGTTTAAAAACAAACTCATGGTGACCAGCAAGTAAGTTGTAGGGCTGAAATTTGGACAGAAGTCTAGCCAACACCAAAATCCATGTCCTGAGCCATCATACTGCATTGATTCATGTAAACTTATCTCCATATGGTTCATTAACGTAATTCATGTCAAACATATAAAAAATCTCAGAGTGGTACAGAGATTATAGAAATACAGTCCAGCAAGCAAAGGGTAGTTCAAATAGCTTGTGTTCTTTTTGCTGAGATTTAATTGATATATAACATTGTATTAGTTTCAACATAATGATTTGATTATTTGTATATGTTGAGAAATATGATTCATGTTTTTCTCATGCATTTTTTAAACATCATGGAGGAAGTTCATGGACTATAGCTATGTTTCCTAAAATCTCCCTTTTATCTTTAAACCATTTCCTAGGGGATGCCTGGGTGGCTCAGCGGTTGAGCATCTGCCTTCAGCCCAGGGTGTGATCCTGGAGACCTGGGATCGAGTTCCACGTTGGGCTCCCTGCATGGAGCCTACTTCTCCCTCTGTGTCTGCCTCTCTCTCTCTGTGTCTCCCATGAATAAATAAGTAAAATCTTTAAAAAATAAAAATAAATAAACCATTTCCTAGGATGCCTTGGTGGCTCAGTGGTTGAGCATCTGCCTTTGGCTCAGGATATGATCCCAGGGTCCTGGGATCAAGTCCCATGTCAGGCTCCCTGCATGGAGCCTGCTTCTCCCTCTGCCTGTGTCTCTGTCTCTCTCTGTGTGTGTCTCTCATGAATAAATAAATAAAATCTTTTAAAAAATAAATAAACCATTTCCTTCACAAACCAAACCTACTGCACTTCCCTCTTCGTGATCTGCCCCAAGTCTCCTTCCCCAGATACAAAGTGAACTCAAGGACAGTAGCTATTTCCTTGTGTATACTACACTCTCCCAAAGTGGTTCATTTTCAGCTAGTTTTTAAGGAAAGGTTTTGATGTGACTTTATGGATTTGGAAAAGATTTTGGAGGAGCTCAAACGTGTTTGCCACTCATGCAAGGTGTACTGTCCTGTCCTGGACTTGCATCTCCTGAAGAGAAAAACCTATTGATGACTAAACAGTCTGGCCTTAACCCCTATAAAGACCTAAAGAACTATTCAGTCAAGGCAGTGTCCTCCTCAAAGGGTGGGCCAGGGACAGAAACTTCCTAGGCCAAAATCCTCCTGGGTAGGGAGGGCAGATGGGAGTAAGGTTGGAAACACAGTCCATTAATCATTTCTGTTCTGTCATATTTACATTCTGGGCTTGTGTATCTTATTGATTGATTGATTTTCCAAGTACAGACTCTTAGTGAGAATCCTGTAAAAAGCTCAGGAGTATATTTTGTACACTGGCTTCCTTAAGAGGGACAACAAAAATGTCTCAGGGGAAAAAAGAACTGTCATCCATTTAATAAAAGTGCAAGCCAAGAAGTGGTTTTCCATTGAAAGACATCTTTCCAGGAGCTAGCTACTTTCTTTAAAATCACTAAATACTTTCTTTAAAAGCAAAAGAGTTGGTACAGTACATGAAAGTTGTGTGTGAAGATAATAAATCCTAAGAGTTTTCATCACAAGAAAAAAACTTTTTTTTATTTTTCTTTTTTTCTTAACCTATATGAGATGATGGATGTGAACTAAACTTATTGTAGTAATCATTTCACAATATATGTAAATCAAATCATTATGCTGTACATCTTAAACTTACACAGTGCTGTAGGTCAATTATATCTTAAATAAGAAAAACAATGGGGGGAAGGCAAAAGACTTAGTTAAATTTTTCTGTCTTACAACTGCCTAAAAGCTCATGATTTTAGAATATGGAATTGAATTAGTACACTTATTCCTAAGGCTTCTTGGAAAACATCATGAAATCCTAATTATTTTATCATCGTAATCATATAAAAATAATTGGTAAAAATTATGCCATCAGATTCAAGTTTAAAAAATGAAGGTTAGAAGAAGACCCACACTGAGGTCTTCTCTTAATGTTTATCAAAGAAGCATGAGGTTAGGTGTGAGGTGTAGGCAACCCCAAAAGACCCTGGCCTGAAGCCAAAGTGAAAGCCCAGACTCAGGCCCACCATATTGCACAATTCTGCACTTCTGAATTCTGCACTTCTGCAGAATTGATCAATGCACACACCCTGCCCATGGCGGCACAACTTTACAAATAATGATTTTCAGAGA
Organism: Canis lupus dingo; assembly: GCF_003254725.2. NCBI lineage: Eukaryota > Metazoa > Chordata > Mammalia > Carnivora > Canidae > Canis > Canis lupus. The sequence goes on from NC_064246.1 coordinate 76,104,577, forward strand.
TAAGATTTCCTCTTATGACAAAACAGAAGCATCATTTTTGCCTTAAAAATAGATTTGGGGGTACAGAAGTTAGTTGAGAAAGGATAAACAAAATCCAAGCCCAGAAGAGCCAAAGAAAAACACATGTCCAGGCTCCTGCCACGTGGCCTCTACCCAGTTTCCCATGGGCCATTTACGGTTGGGACCAAATGCTATAAGTAAGGGGTTTGCAGTGACTGCTGCTGTCCCCCTACTAGCTACCCATGATGTGCAATTTTCATTTATAATTGTGGATGAGTTATATCTGTGCTTGGAGAGGGGCAGGGAGGGGCCATGGGGGGCCAAGGGACTTAGATAAATAGGTTGCTAACAATATAGTGAAAAATGCCAGACCAAAATTGAAGATTGAACCCAGCTGGTTCAAACTATGAACAAGCCCTTCCCACCACCCGCAGCCTGGTATTGTTTCATCCTTCTGAGAATGAGGGCTACTGCGGGCCACTGTTACCACCACGGTGGGTGTGTGAGACAGCTCTCAGATATTCAGGGGCAGACTGATGATGCTTCAACTCTCTTCTAAAAATGAAAAACTCTGTGATGTTGTAGGTTTCTGGGACCTAAAGTTAAAATTTACTTTTGCAGTATTCATGTTTTCCAGGTTCACCTTTCTCTGGAAGGTGTATTGGTCTCCTAGGGCTGCCCTAATAAAATATGAGACTTGGTGGCTTAAACAACAGAAATTTGTTTCCTTACTGTTCTGGAGGCTGAAAGTCAAAGATCAAGGAAGACACCTGGAGGGTAGACACCTCCCTTCTCACCATAGCCTCACATGGCTTTTTCTCTGTATACTCTCTGGGAGAAAGAAAACTCTCTGGTGTCCCTTCCTCTTCTTATATGGACACTAGTCCTTATCAGATTAGGGTTCCACCCTTATTACTTCATTTAATCTTGATTACCTCCTTAAAGACCCTATCTCCAAATGCAGTCACACTAGGCAATGAGGGCTTCAATATATGAAGTTTGGGGTGGGGGACACACTTCGGACCCTAACAGAGGACTAACATTTCCTTCTGGACAGAAACGATGGGATTATTTTGCTTTTATTTTTTAGTTTTTAATATTTTATCTTGAAGTAATCTCTACACCCAAAATGGGGCTCAAACTCACAACCCTGAGATCAAGAGCTGCATGCTCCACTGACTGAGCCTGTCAGGCACCCTGGGATTACATTGCTTTTAAATAAATCTGCCTTCTGCCCATGCCCTCTCTTACAGCTTTCTACTTACCATGCGCTTTGCCCGAGTTAGGAGACACCTCTTCACTCACCCCATGTCTACCTGCCAATATGCTTCTCTGCTCCTCTCACCAGCCACACCTTCAAACTGCCCCCCACGGCAGTCTTCCTCCTTGAAACAGATCCCCTACTCTTCCCAGACATAATCTGGTTAAATCCCATCCCCATTGCCTTTAAAACCTGTTACTTATTTATAAATTAACGTTATTTCTGAACAGGTTACCCTATGTGCTTTGTCTACAAAAAGCTTAGTCAAAACTGCATCTGACTAGTGAGGACCATATAGCAAAGATCTTGGTCAACCCTTTCATTCATTCATTCATTCATTCATTCATTCAACAAGTATTTATTGAACACCTACTATATACAGTCATTAATTCAGCTGTGAACCAAAGGACCTCCCTTCATAGAACTTACAATCATTTTGTCCATATTTTCACTTTGCCCTGATTTCATCTGTTTTTGAAATATTTATTGTTCTGTGTCTATTTCAATCACAATTTATTTCCAAATATTTCTAATCTTACTATACAAATCTATAATCTTATCGTATGGTATATTTTTTGCAAGGGTTCAATTGCTTTTAACAATAAATAAGTAGAAGAGCCTCTGGTTGGCTCAGTTAAGTGTCCACTCTTGGTTTTGGCTCAGGTCATGATCTCATGGATTGTGAAACTGAACCCCTGAACAGGCTTGGCACTCAGTGGGGAGTCTGCTTCAAGATTCTCTTCCTCTGCCTTTCCCCCTGACTCGCACGTGCGTGTGCATGCTCACTCTCAAATAAATAAATACAAATCTTTTTTTTTTAAAAAAGCAATAAACAAGTAGGGTCATTGTAAGAATAAATTAGATGATATATATAACATCCTAAGCATTTTGTAAGCACAATGGTGAGGTTCAATAAAAAGCACCTTTCTAACTTTTAAAATCCCAGATATTCTGGGGCACCTGGGGGGCTCAGTCAGTTAAGCATCAGACTTTGGCTCAGGTCATGATCTCAGGGTCCTGGGTTCCAGCTCCAGGTTGACAACCTGTTCAGCGGGGAGCCTGCTTCTCCCTCTCCCTCTGCCACTCTCCCTGCTTGTGCTTACTCTCTTTCTCAAATAAATAAATAAATAAATAAATAAATTTTTTTTGAAATCCTAGCTAGATATTCTTAAAGACCAGCCTCAAATCCCCTCTCTCCAGAAGTCTTTAATGGTGCCAGAAAATGCAAGGATTTTCTCTTCTTTTACTGTCTTCCCTTAGTACATATTCAACCATTGTATAGTTTGACACAGTGTTATATTTTCTAATTCTTTCGTATTAATCAGGTTTCCCTTGGAATAGATTATAAATTCTTTAATGTATATGCTTAACCCCCACAATACAATCTAGTTTCACATAAGTGATGAAGTAGTGTGTGAACATGCTTATTCCTCTTCTCACTATTTTATTTTTCAAATCTGGCCCTCTTTACAAAACAATACATAGTTCCTTAATTGGGGTGAAGGCAGTTCTTCTGCATTTAAAAGATAATTCGATTTACATCGCTAGAGCACATCCATCATTTAACATGGGAAAAAAAGCAATGATATTTTCAAACAAAAGGAACATTTCATATAATTAAGAGTAAAGGACAAGAATATTATAGTGTTTTCTATAATAGAAAAAATCTGCAGTCAAAATATTTGAGAAAAAAGAGCACTGGTTAAATCATTTGTGGTACATCCACTGGATGGAGTATTTTGGATTCATTAAAAAACATTTGAAGGCACTATAATGAAATAAGAACAAGTACACAATGTGCTATTAGGTGGAAGGGAGCAGTATTCAACACTGCAGAGTATGCATTCAATTTTGTAAATATTTCAGTTACATACCTATAAACACAGATAAAAAGAGTGAACAGAAATGTCTTAGAAAAGTGTCTGTGGGTGGTGTAATTATTGATGAAAATTTACTTCACTTTTATACAGCTATTACTTATACAATTAGAAAAAAGAACACACGTGGTATTGAAATCTAAAGTTAAAGAAGGATTTCTAAGTATCCCTCCAGGGGCAGGCGCTGCACTGGGGAATGTGAGGACTCCAGTTATCCTGGGCGAGGGGTCAGGGCCTGGCCCCTGGTCCTAGCATTCAGAAAGTATAGCTTTAAATAATAAGGTTGTATTTCTTTCAAAATACCATATAATTAAGGCTTTCCACAAGATCCAATGGATGCTTTTCACAAATAAGACAAAGCTTCTCTAGAATAAACATGGGTACTTTGTCCTTCCATTCAGAAAGAATGAAGCCCTTTGCTATCCCATGTATGGGGCGGGGGGGCAGGGAGGAGTGTGGCGCTGAGAAGACCAGCTGGTGGCGGATGGCCATTTCCAAAAGAGAACAGGGAGAGGCACTTATCTGAAATAAACCCAACAGAGGGCATGGGCCATCCTCCCTCAGTCCCTCTCCCCTGTCCCAACAGACTAAGAAGAGAATTCATAGCTAGTGCTCATTCCTCCAGCCAATATCCCTGTTGGTATTTTTAACAAGCCATAAAACTTGCAATTCTATTAAAAACACATGTCTCTTGTTTCAAAGCATGGTTAGCAACAGCCACTGATATTCAGTAAACACGCCATCAACCAGCGGAACATGCTCATTTAACTCCAAGTCTCAAATTCTGAGTATTATATTTTCACAAAGAAATACAGGCTCTTCCGGCTGGAATAAATTTTGAGATAATCTCTTGGGTCTCCTCTCTGGCTTCTTGAAAAGACTCTTCAATCTGCTTGAAAACAGTAACTATCCCACTTTTACCATTTCTCAAAGACGGAAGTTCAGTAGGGCAGAATTTTAAAAAGTGGGAGATGGGGAGAAAAGAGAAGGCAAACCAACGACAGAGCAAGCAAAGTGGAATCTGAGCCCTGGGAGGTGGTCAGCCCCTAGATCTGTATCGTCAGCCAACACGTGCCAACGAAGAGTTCCTACTGGAGTAAGGGTTTTCCTTAAACATTGCACGGGCTGAAGTGTCCTCTCAAAATTCAGATGTTGAAGCCCTAACCCCCAGCATGATGGAGGTATTTGCAGTATTTACAGGTGGGGCCTTTGAGAGGTAATTAAGGTTAGATGAGGTCATGGGGGTAGGGCCCTCACGATGCAATTCATGCCCTGGTAAAAAAGAGAAAGAGACACCAGCCTTCTTCCCCCCACCCCGCCACCCCATGTGAGGACATAAGGAGAAGCCAGCCGTCTGCCAAGTAGGAAGAGGGCCCTTCCCAGACGCTGAATCTGCCGGCACCTGCTCTTAGACTTTCCAGCTTCGAGAACAGAGAGAAATAAATACAGTAGAAGCCACCTAGCCTATGCTATTTTGCTACGGCAACCTGGGCCAACTAAGACATTATTCAAATAAGGAAGATTTGATTTTGCTGAACTCTGAGGGACATTCATCGCTAAAGAACTTAGGCTCTGCCACTAGACACAAGGCTTTAAATCCATTTCGCCACTCAACTACACTCAAGCTCCACTTCGCCACTCAAGCTACAGTAGCTTCACATGGCTAAGACTTCGTTTTCCCATTGGCACAATAGGGGTGACAAGGATGCCTCCTTCATGGGATTGCTTGACAATTAATATGACACAAAAAAAGGCCACTAACAGAGGGCATGCCATGGGAGATGCGCTCCGTGATTCCTCTCCCCCTCTCCCCACAGTAATCCTGCATGAGAAAGTCAATATGAAGAAGGTATAGGCCAAGGTTGGGTGGAGAGAGACAGATAATCAGCCAGCAAACAACTGAATTGACTGTGTGTCTGTGAGCTGGAGTTTTTGTGGCACACAGGCCACACGGCTGCTTAGAAGCCAGTTCCATACACACAAATTACCAGGCATTTAAATGCTTCCCCTCAAATCCTGATGCTTGGGGCGGGGAGAAAAGACGGGAGGGAACCTCCAGATCAGATATTTTAGACTACAGGAAAGGAAACAGAAAGCTTTATTTATCTGGGCTCCCCAGCTTGCTAATTAACTTACGGACTGGAAACTATTCTCGTGTGTCAGCGCCTGCACATCTTCTGGTTATTAGAAAAACATCTGCTCATTATCCCCATGGTTTCCAAATGTGCGAGAGGACCAGAGTTATGTTCCCAGATGCAAATGTAGGACATCAAAGCTGCCTCAGGCATTGGTGGTCCTCACAGAGTGAGGGCTTCAGGGAGATTAGAACAGGTATTGGTTTTTCTAAATGAAATAGAAGGAAAGCTTTCATCTTTGAGGCCTCAGAAGTGATTGCAAGCAGAAAGACACCTGTGTATATACTAGAGGTCTGCTGTTTAATTGGTCAAGAAGAGGCATTTATCCTCACTCTGCCTCTTTTCCATATATAACTCAGGCTTTGGTCACTGGACAAATATTTACACGGGATCTCCCGTGCACTCGGTACTGGGTCTGTACAACACCTGCACAACTCCAGAAGGACTGGAGCCCGTGACCCTGTAGCCCCCCCTGGGGGATAGTAGCCCAATTTGAGAGCATGCATAGCTCCTAACACTGTAGGAAGATTCCCTTCCTTTTCCCCACTGAACCGACAGCAACCAACCCTCTAGGCCTACCCACTTCTAAAGGGTTTCCCACGATGTGGGACCTTCAATGCTGGGGTGTGGCACAGTCCTGGCAAACTAGGATGAGTTGGTCAGCTTGCTCATGTCCCTTTTCTTTCCCTTCTCCCCCCTGGCAGCACAATGGCTTCACCCTTCCCTCACTGGGAGACTAATCACAGCTTGAAAATTCAGGTTGGGGGGATCCCTGGGTGGCGCAGCAGTTTGGCACCTGCCTTTGGCCCAGGGCATGATCCTGGAGACGCGGGATCGAATGCCACGTCGGGCTCCCGGTGCATGGAGCCTGCTTCTCCCTCTGCCTGTGTCTCTGCCTCTCTCTCTCTCTGTGTGTGACTATCATAAATAAAAATTTAAAAAAATTTAAAAAAAAGAAAATTCAGGTTGGGGTCTCAGTTTCCTTATCCGTACAATGGAAAGAATATAAAACTCCCCTTCCCGGGGATGTTGGGGAAGTTAGCAGGGCCTTACAAGGAATGCAGCCACCCTGGCTTAAATAAAGTACACAGAGTAATGAGATAAATAAAGGACTGACAGCTGGAGGCTGAGGGTGGGGGTAAAAGGGAGCAGGAACCTAGGAAAGGAGCAGAGGAGGGGCATCAAAAGAAGGTCCTCATATCCTTCATTTCCGACCACTGGAAACCATCTGTTTAACTCACGGGCATCTCGAGCTCATCCTCCTCTGTCTCCCAGCCCTTTCCTTTCCAAACTTGGCCCCCACCTCTACCGCTGTTCCTATCTCCTGAAAGTCTTCACCATCCACCCTGGCCTGAGTCTGAAATTTGGCTTCATCTTTGCGTTCCCCTCTCCTTCTTGCCCCAGACCTCACTCATCGCCCCATTGTGTGAAGTCTTCCTTCCAGTCTCTCTCAAACTTACCACCCCCCTCCCACCCAGCCCAACCCACTAGCTCTGCGCTGTCATCTGGGCCAATCGCTTCCCTGCTGCAACAGACCCTTGTCTCCAGTCTGTCCCCAGTCAGCCAGACTCCACTCAGAAGCCAAAGTGGTCTTTCTAAAGCACAGGGTTGATACTTAAAACCTGTCCATAGATTTCCAAGTTTGGGGGATTACCCTCAGAATGGTTAGTGGATCACCCACCCTCCTTTCTAATCTGGAACTTCTGAGCCTCCCAAATGATGTCCTTCACCCCTCATGCTACAACCTCAATTAGCCATAATGAGTCATGTGTAGTTTCCTGGACACTTTGTGCTGTTTCACACCTCAATGTTTTCAAAATTCAGCTCAAAAAATACCTTCTTCTGGTAAGACATCCCTAACCACCACTCCTACCTTCCTAAGATCACTTGGCATTTAGATGCTTCTCTGTCCTACCTCAGCCCTCTCTACCATTGCTCTTACCACCGTGCAAGGTACAGGGTATTGACTTATCTTTCTTCCCTACCAGAACTCAAACCCGCCCACAGCAGGGACCCCATATTAGTTTATTTCCCATATCTAATGGCAGCCCAGTACTTGGAGCACACTAGGCACTTAAAATAGCTATTGAATGAGTAAATGAAAACCAGCAGCCTCATCCATACCACACAATACCAATACCCAATGAGGATTGACATTCAGGAATCAGATCTTCTCCACTAAGAGACTCTAAGCAAAGGTAAATCCCCTTCTGACTCTCCCACCCTTGGCAGAAACCATGGTGGGAAGGAAGAATGGGCTTGGGCTTTGGAGCCAGATGACCCAAGGCTGCCATCTGTCTCTGCAGGTAGTCATAGCGTAGTCTTGGGCCACCTGCTTAACCTCCTGGTGTTGTGTTCCTATTTCCTCATACTGGAGAGGAATAAGCCCCACCAACGTGTTATTATGAAGAGTAAATGAAATTATGTATGTAAAACTGTTAGTACTTGGCAGGCATTTAGAACTGGTCCTACCCAGCCCCCCTTCCTTTCACCAAAGCAGAGTCAGAGCCTAATAAAATCTGTGTTCCCAACACACACAGGCAGCTCCTGCTGGTGAGACTCAATCTAAAGAAACAAAGAGGCAAAGATGCACTTCCTTGACTGTAATCCTGAAGGAGCTTGGTATGGCCCACAGCACCCCAACTAGGTTCAAACGTCTTAGGGCTCCCTGACTCAGAACACAGGCATCTCAGGAGTCCCCACACCTGAGAGGCAGCTCCCAGGGGCTTCATGCCCACATCCCCCTCCCCTTGTCACACATGTTCAATGCCAGAGGAATCGATCAGGAAACAGAACAGACAGTAGGCTTTTTCCCCAATTTCTCCACTTCGAAGATCACTGTTTTCTGCAAAGAGACACAAGAAAGTCTGAAAGAGAACAGGAGGAAATGCTAATAGTGGTTACCTCTGGGGCAAGATTCCAGGTGTTTCTTTTTTTAATCTTCTTAATCTTTTATGTTCTAACTCTACAGTGGATTAGCTTCTCTTGTCTAAAAACATTTACAATGCCCGTGTCATCCTTAGTAAAGGACCAGTTTTCCTGAGGTCCAGTCAGGTTATGCCCCTGTGAGCACATTTAAGTTGTAACATTCAGGTTTTTTCTGGAATCTCTAACAGAAGAGGTTCAGAACTCTGTGGCCTGGGGTCCAAGGATGCTACAATGACCCTGGAACCTTCCGACTATCAGGCAGAATCACTACAGCTTTTAAGAGGTGAGCTGAAGAAAGACCCCCAGCACACGATGCAGCCACATTCAGGTGTCTCTACGGTCAGTGCTCATGGGCGAGAGAAGCCCAGAGCTGGGGACAGATAAGAAGAGAGTGGTGGAGGCTAAGACACTTTGTAACACGGTTCTAGGGAAATTTATCCCTTGTTGAAAAAAAGCAATGAGAGAACTATTGGAACTTGCTACTTGTACAAGTTCTTCTTGGCTCAGTTAAGAAGAGTTGTGGGCAAACAAATAACAACAAATAACCAGACTCTTAAATACAGAGAAAACTTGATGACTGCCAGAGTGTAAGGGGGTGGGCAGATGGGCGAAATAGGTGAAAGGATTAAGAGGTACAAATTTCCAGTTATAAAATAAATATGAGATGAAAACTACAGCCTAGGAAATATATAGCCCATAATATTATAATAAGGTCGTACAGTGACAGATGGTGACCACACTTGCAGCAAGCATTGCGTAATGTATACAGTTGTGGGCCCACTACGTTGTACATCTGAAACGAATATAACGTTGTTGTCAACTATCCTTCAATTGAAAAAAAAAAAAAAAAAAAGAAGACGAGTGGAAGAAATGCTCGCTAGTCCAGGCTTTGTTCATCCATTTGTTTGCTCATTCATGGACTCACTCCCCCGTCACTAGCTGTGCCCCTCTAGGTAGCAGGCACCCTGTCTGTGGGGCAGGATGATTAACTAAGGCCATCTGCCCAGTATGCCCATCACCACCACCGCTCAAGAGGAAATCTTAAGGAACAAAAGCTATTGGGTGTTTGTTTTGCTGGGGGTGGGTGTGGGTGGGGGCATGGGAATGTGGAATGAAAAGAAGTAAAAGGACAGAGAAGATGGTTGATGGGAGAGAAATGGAGAAGAGAAGCCAAAGATGTCTAAGGAGGACTCTGAAAACATCGTGTTCCTCTATCTTCCCATGAAATCTGCAGTAAAATTTGCACCTTTCACCAAATGCTCTTGGAGTTGTCCTGGGCAAGGATGTCAGCTGAAATCAGAGGGTAACTGCAGTGGGAAAGACACTGCAAAATCAGGCTCACCCTGGGTGACGTATACTTGGAAGGGAGCCACCAGGGCTTCAGGGCATTTAAGGGGCTTCATTCAAGAAGCTTCAAAGAACTCAGCAATCAGGAATAATAAAACTGATGCAGCATCTCACAAAATCAAAATTAGTGCAAAAAATGCATGAACAAAACATCAAAATTCTGAATAAAGATAAGATCCATGGACAAGGGCAGCCCGGGTTGAGCGCCGCCTTCGGCCCAGGGCGTGATCCTGGAGATCCAGGATCGAGTCCCACGTCGGGCTCCCTGCATGGAGCCTGCTTCTCCCTCTGCCTGTGTCTCTGCCTCTCTCTCTCTGTGTCTCTCATGAATAAGTAAATAAAAATCTTTAAAAAAAAAAAAAAAGAAAAAGAAAAAGATCCATGGACAAGGCTAGCCAGTGTCAGATTATGTCTTTTTTCCCCAAATGTTGATATTTCATTCAAGATAGACATATATGTGTGTATTTGCATTAAGTCTTATTTTTAAAAAATATTATACTAAAATATCATTTATCTTGATTATTGCATTGTTTTTAGTGCTCCTACATTTTGTGCCCAAGGTAAGAGCCTCACTCCCCCCACCCTCGCCCATTCTGAGGGAGCACCCAGGCAGGAGGGACCAGCTGGGCCAGCAGCCTCATGAGAATTCAGCACTCCAGGTGGATTCTGCAGAATAAACGGCATCTAACATATGCAAAAATAGAAAATACTGGAATACAGGCAATCTAGCCCCAGGGCATAGCCTGTGCAGCGGGCAGGAGGGCCTGGTGGGCTTTGGAAAAGGAACACCAGCAGCAAGTAACCACAGTGATTGACCAGCCTGGTTTCCTCTCCCAGGTCTGGTGCCTCACAGGTAAAACAGCAGGTGGAACCAGGTGACCACTAAGTCAGCACTGAGGGAGCGACTCCGACAAGCTGGGTAGTGCAGATTCGAAACTACGAGAAAATGCAGAAGATAATCACCTGTGTCCTCTAAGAGCTCAGGTCAAGCCAGGTCACCCTATGTCATTTCTGCCCTTAACGTTCTACAGGCATGGTTTCTGTCTTCGGCATCTTATTTTTTTTTTTTTTAAATTTTTATTTATTTATGATAGTCACAGAGAGAGAGAGAGGCAGAGACACAGGCAGAGGGAGAAGCAGGCTCCATGCACCGGGAGCCCGACGTGGGATTCGATCCCGGGTCTCCAGGATCGCGCCCTGGGCCAAAGGCAGGCGCCAAACCGCTGCGCCACCCAGGGATCCCATGTCTTCGGCATCTTAAATGCTACCATCGTTACAAAAGCATTACTTCGGAGCGGCTCACATAGTATCATTCTCCTTAAAAACAATATTCAATCTGACGACGGTCATGTAGTAATGATCCGTTTCAAAAAGGCCTTTCCCAGGTGAGATCCTGTTGGCTCAGCTCCTTAACCCGGCAGCAGGGTAGCGGCAGCTCACTCTTCTCGCACTTTCCAAGAGGAAGCTCAGGGCATTTAGAGGACCTCCTCAGCTTTGTGACCACAAAGGCAGAAGCCGTACTGGAATCCAGGTCTCCCGACTCCTGTCCCTTCGCTGATTTGTGTAGGGGGACGTGCCAGCAAAGTGGAGAGCATTTTCCCTTTAGTTCCATATAAACTTTGCTGAGAAGGCAGCTCCTGGCTTCGAGCGGATCGGGGGCAAACCCGAATGCACGCGGACCACTTGGGCCCATTCTGAGCTCCCCACTGCGGGTGGCAAGACAATGGCCACCACAGCTTCATACAGAAGACGGAACAAGACAAAAACGCTTTTCCTACTCTTCCCGCCTGACCTACTGATTCTATCCCCCAGTGGGGCAACCAGAGAGCCTGGAAACCTCGGTCCGATCATTAACTGCACAGCAGGCCCCTGGCCCGCGCATCCCCTCAACCTAGGATTTCACTTCACACCGAAGTCCTTGCCAGATCCAAAGCTGCCTCAATCCTGAAGTTTAAAATAAATAAGCCACCAAACTCCAGCCAAGCAGGGCCCTAAGGAGAGCAGCATGCCCAGCTGGAAGGAGAGCCATCCATTTGGTGGTTCATCCTCCCTGGGCCTAGGCCACAAAAGCCCCTGTCACCAGCTCTCATACGGCATCGTGGCTTCTCTCTGCAGCAGGTGACAGGCTAGGCTAGCAGGTGACCAGCCTGAGAAAGCGTCATCACATTGAGCCCTCACAGAAGTCCATGTCCCTCACTCCATGTCCCTTGTGAGGGAGGTAGGCAACCTGCCTGAGGAAGAGCTTGAGGCCTCACTGTCTTGGGCCTGACCTGAACAGACCCAAGAGCCTGACAAACCTGGGGCAGAAGGCCGCGAGGGGGACACAGAAGACTGCCTGGGATGAAGTGAAGGGTAGGAAACTGAGTCAGGCTGGAGCCCCATCCCCTCTTTTGTGCCACCCGTGATCACCCCCCGCAAGCTCCTACACTTGCCCTTACTTCTTTACTGCTTTGTATCATCACCAACATTGTCATTGTCATCACCACCACCACCACAGGTAGCATTTACTGAGCAGAGTAGGCTAGACAGTGGCCCCCCAATAGATATGTTCACATCCTAATCCTGGGAACCTGGGAACATTATCTTATTTGGAAAAAACTGGGGTTTTGTGATTAAGGATCTTGAGAGAAGGTGCTCAGCCTGGATTATCTAGGTGGGCTCTAAAATGGAGCCACACGCGCCCTTACAGCTGAGAGGCAGAGGAAAGTTAGAGATACACAGAGAAGCACGGAGAGCAGCAGGAGGCAATGTGGCCATGAAGGCTGAGGTACAAGTGATGTGGCCACAGCCCAGGAACATGTTCAAGAACAGAGGCAAGCTACCAGGGATCTACCCCAAAGATACAGATGGAGTGATCCCAAGGGGCACCTGCACCCCAGTGTTCATAGCAGCGTGTCCACAACAGCCAGACTATGTTAAGAGTCCAGATGTCCATCGATGGACACATGAATGGATAAAGAAGGTGTGAAAAAAAAAAAAAAAAAGATAAAGGTGTGGTATATATACAATGGAATATTACTCAGCCATCAAAAAATGAAATCTTGCCATTTGCAGTGACGTGGATAGAACAGGAGGGGGTATGATGCTGAGCAAAATAAGTCAATCAGAGAAAGACAACTATCATACGATTCACTTATTTGTGGAATATAAGAAACAAAACAGAGGAAAACATGGGAAACCGGAGGGTTGTTGGTGGGGAGGAGGACGGGGGATTGGCGTAACTGGGTGATGGATATTAGGAAGGGCACGTGATGTAATGAGCACTGGGTGTTACATAAGACTGATGAATCACTGAATGCTACCTCTGAAACTAATAATACACTATGTTAATTAATTGAATTTAAATTTAAAAAAAAAAAAAGAAAGAAAAGAAGAGCTGCAAGAAGCAAAGGAATATTCTCCCCTGAGGCCGTCCAAGGCAGTACAGCTCTGTCAAAACTCTGATTTTGGATATCTGAGCTCCAAAAATGGGAGAAAAAGAAATGTCTGTTGTTTTAAGTCACTCGGTCTGTGGTAATTTGTGAGGGCAGCCCCAGGAACCGAGGGCACTGAGCACCAGGCCACCACCGTCAGAGGCCGCCTTTACTGAGCACGTACCGAGCATCCACTAGCATATTCCAGGCACCAGGCAGTGTGAGGTGCTTTGCAAGGTTGCCAACAACTCTGTTACTTCCATTTAACAGATGAGCAAGCTGAAGCGTCATATTAAGGGACTTGCCAGGGCTGTTTGGGACCCCTGAAACACAGCCCCGTCCGGCTGCTCTTTCCAGCCGGAAGACCATAAGTGCTTTGCCAGTGTCTTCCTAGCAACCACCTCAGGAACTTGCACATAGGAGTTGAGCTCAGTTTTATCCCAATTGATATTTTTACCAGAGTTATCACTGAGGCTTGGCTCTTCCCAAAAGTCAGGGGATGACTAACCGTGGGGCCAGGAGACAACGTTTCAAATGACCTAAGTGGCATTGTGATGAGTTTGCCAGCATCTAAATAGCTCAGCTGGGCCTGCGGGAATTTCTTGTTCTCCTTCCTAAGGAAGGACTTTGAAGCCAAGACCCCACCACTAGATACCTCAAAACTGACTACTGGAGCAGAAAACAGCACAGTACTTTTGGAACAGAGATTGGAACAGATATTAAGGTAAACTGGACACACAAGGAGAACATCATAACCTTCTAGAAGTCTCTCTGGCCCAGACTGCTGAGCACCAGAAAAGATTCCTGAACCTTCTCTAGGAACAGAGAGGAGAATCTCAGGTCAGAGTTAGCTCCACTCAGGAATCTAAGGATACAATCAACTTTGATAGGGCTTAGTAGAGCCTCATTCCCTCAAGTAGAGTAAATATGAAGTCAGCTTTGCAGGAGTATATTCACTCAATCGTCATTGAGGAGAATAGAAAGGGAGGGAACCGAGGAAGTAATCACCACCATGGAGTGGTTCTCTTCAGCTTCCAGCAGTAAGAGGACAGCCTGCTGGTCCACCCCTCCGCGTCTCAGCATTCAGTGCTTGCAGCTTGCTCTGTACATCCAGCACACACGCTGGTCACCTGGTAGGGAAAAGCGGGCCAGAGGCTCAGCATCCAACCCCTTGGGTTTTACCACAAAGTGGTGGTCCATGGGGTTGGGAGTAGCATGGAGATAAGAGGTTCTGGCATGTTCTATGTTTAACTGGAAACTCTTTTTAGAGCATGGGATCTGGAGGTCAACTAATTCAGTGGCAGTCAATCCAATGAGAAAGGGGCCAGCCTTGCTCATCTCTTTAGTGCCTTCCCAGGGGACTTGCTCAGTATCACCAGGGCCTTTGAATACAAGGGCCCACAGTTCTTATTCGCAACTGCCAAATTCAAAGAGCTTTAACAACTGAGTTTGTTTTGTAAGGCATTTTGGCAGCGAAACTGCCTGATTTTCACGGTCTTGAGGCCCTTTAGAGTCTTTCTTCATCTTACTCTGGTAATATTCCTATATTTTGCTCCCAAAGCATAAATTCATTTGATTATGAGGTGGTACTCCAGACCCCCCTGCACGTGGTATATAATATGTTATATACATATTATGTGCATCAAGTCATCTTTCTAAAGATTCAAAAAAAGAGTTGCGTTCTGAAACACATCTGGCCCTGAGGATTCCAGTAAGGAATTGAGAAGTTGAGGTTGAACGTGCTCCTATGTTGCTCTGCCAGACTTGATCCACACCTACTGGAAGTCTTTACTGATGAACCTGAATTTGCTGTGAGCTTTCTTGTCCTCAGAAATCTTTCTTGAAGCTCAGTGCCTTAGTTTGGACCTGCTGATGAACTTTCATGTGCATTTGCAAGTGTGAGTGTACAATTTTGTCCATTTTTATATCTCAAATGAATCACCAAATGAATTAAATTTCCTCTGGGATCTAATTACCTACTTGGGTTTAGCCTCATGCACCAACTCTGCAGCCCTGCATATGTCAGGTGCAAAAAAATCCTGAGTGTTTAGGCCCTCACCACACCGATCCCAGAGGCCTGCAACAGAGGCAAGCATGAGAAGAACAGGAGAGTCTAGAAATAATATGAGAATTCAATAAGGTGGCAGATTATAAAATTAATATATGAAAATTGTTAGTTTTAATACATAAGTTTGGAAAATACAGTGGAAACCAATACAAATCTTCCTCAACTTGCAATGGAATTACATCCCAATAAACCCATCATAAATTTAAACTATCAAGTCAAAAATGGATTTAATACACCTAACTTACATAACCCACAGCTTAGCTTAGCCTGTCTTTTTTTTTAATATTTTATTTATTTATTCATGAGAGACACAGAGAGAGAGAGGCAGAGACACAGGCAGACGGAGAAGCAGGCTTCATGCAGGGAGCCCGATGTGGGACTCGATCCCAGGGCTCCAGGATCGTGCCCTGAGCCGAAGGCTGACGCTCAACCACTGATCCACCCAGGCGTCCCAGCTTAGCCTGTCTTAAACATGCTCAGAACACTTCCGTTAGCCTACACATGGGCCAAGTCATCTAACACAAGGCCTACTTTATATGAGTGTTGAATATCTCCTGTACTGAATACATGAATACTGTACTGAAGGGAGAAAGCAGCACGGTTCTACGGGGACAGAATGGTTGTAAGTGTATGGGTTTTTACCCTCGTGATTGCATGGCTGACTAGGAGCTGCAGCTTCCCAGGGAAGAGAGGACTGTACTGTGTATCATTAGCTTGGGAAAAGTTCAAAATCCAGAATTTGGAGTACAGTTTCTACTGAATATGTGTTGCTTTCATACCCCCATAAAGTTGCAGAATCGTAAATCCAATCATTGTAATTTGTCTGTATCTCTGCTTTCAACAGAAACTGAAAAAGATTTTTAAAACTTTGATACAGGGCAGCCCTGGTGGCACAGCGGTTTAGCGCCGCCTGCAGCCCGGGGTGTGATCCTGGAGACCCGGGATCCCCCTGCGTGGAGCCCGCTTCTCCCTCTGCCTGTGTCTCTGCCTCTCTCTCTCTCTCTCTCTCTGTGTCTCTATGAATAAATAAATAAACAAATCTTTAAAAAAAAAACAAACTTTGATACACTGATATTCAATAAAAAATATGCATATTCAATAAGAAATACTGAATTTCTATTCAATAAGAAATATATATATTTCTATATATATAGATATTCAATAAGAAATATGTCTAGCCTATTAGAAAGTAACTGTAAAACCATCAATAAAGAAATATTATTAGGTTTTTTGGTATAATTATAGATGGCATTATCGTTATGGTTTTTTCAAAGTCTTTGGGGTGTCTAGTTGGCACAGTCAGTTGGGTGACTGACTTTTGATTTCAGCTCAAGTCATGATCTCATGAAATGGAACCTACATCAGGCTCTACACTGCGTAGGGGGAGCCTACTTAAGAGTCTCTCTCTCTCTCTCTCTTTCTCTCCCTCTGCCCCTCCCACTGTACTCTCTAAAATAAATAAATATTTTTTTACAAAGAGTCTTCATCTTTTAGAAATACATACTGAAACACTTAGGGATAGAATAATGATGTCAGGGATTTGTCTGAGAATCACATGGGGAGGGGGTGGGTGTGGATAGGCAACTGTGGCCATGGGTTGAGAGTAGTAGAGGCTGTTAAATGGGTACAGGAAGGCTCATTTTACTGTTCTCACTACTTTTGTGTATACTCTAAATTCTGCATACTAAAAAGTTTTTTAAAAATCTACTGAGAGACTGGAAGAAATTTTTAAGTTAAAAGAAAGATCTAGCTTGCTTTTAAATTAAAAGGTGCGATTTTGTTTTCCTCCAAATTTACTACAAATTCAATGTGAACTTAATTAAAATACCAACAAGGAGTACTTTAGAAAGTTCCTCTGGAAAAATGAACATATAAAAGCTAGGCAAATTATGAGAATAGGGAGTGACTGGGTTTAGGGCAGAGAAAGCCTGGTCTTATAAGCACTAAAACTTAATTAAAGCAACTCAGTGATGAAGAACAAATAGGGCAATGACGCAAAATTAAATTCCAGAAATAGGTTTAGGTGCCTACTATGTGCCAAGCACTCTATTGAGGGAGCTGAATAATGGGCCCCCAATAGAACAGACAAAAGCTCTAAACTTTAAATAAACAATTAAGAGAATTCATATACTGATAAATGCTGCAGAGAATAGAAAGCAAGACAATGAGATAAGAGTGGGCAGGGTGACGTTTGAGTTGAGACCTAAGAAACTAGTCAGGACAAAGACAGTGTAGGAGAGGCCCTGTTCAGGCAAAGAAGAAAGCAAAAGCAAAAACCCTGAAGTTGAAATGAACTTCATGTGTTCAAGAGAAAAAAGGCTGTGGATGACAGGAGGGGAGTCCAGAAGATAAGCAGGGGCCAGATTATACAAACCTTGAAGGGGCTGGTAAGGAATCTGGATTTTAGTCTAATTGAGATGGAAAGCCAGTAGAGGGTTTAGTCTGCAGATTCGATCCTATTAGCATTTTTTAAAAAATCACTCTAGCTACTACATAGAGAGAGGACTCCATAAAGACAAGAATGGAGTTGCAATTTTCAGTTTTCTCCAGCAATAGTCTACCCAAGGAGTCATATTGGTGAAAACTAGCTAGAAATGGTAGAAATGGTTACAAGTGGTCTGACTTGGGATATAATTTTGATCTAGTGCCAGTTTGTTGACAAGTTAGAAGTGAAGGAAGAGAAAAAGAAAGGAATCAAGGATGATGCCTGGTGTTTTGGACTGAGTCATTGGGTAGGTAATGGTGCCATTAACCGAGAGAGACAAGATGAACTGGAGTAGGTTTGGCAGTGACGTTAGCAAATCAAGGACTTTACTATCATTATATCTATCATTTGAGATGCCCATCAGACATCCAAGGAGAGTTGGCAGTAGGCAGGCAGCTGCTACGTGAGGATGGAGCTCAACCTTGGAAATGTATATTTGAGCATCACCAGCATAAAGAATGAAGGTAACATTTCAGATCTACAGGGAATACAGTGTTTGGCAACTGGTGTCGGGACAATCAACTTTGCATTTGGTGATAAAGAAAAAAAAAAAAAAGCTCAACTGGATTCCAAATTCAAGCTCAATGCAAAATAATTTCCAAACTGGTCAAACATTTTTTTAAAAATTACTAAGTGTACACAGAAAAATGCCCATCCTGCACTCTTGCTTGGAGTATAAATTTGTGCAATCTTTCTTAGATATAATATGGCATTGTTTATCAAATTAAAATGTATGTGTGCTTTGTTCCAGTAATCTTACCATCTGGATTATCTAACAGATATACATGGAAGAAATTGTACATATAAGAATGGCCATTGCAGATTCATGGTGGTAAAAAATCATGAACAGACAGTGTGTCTCGGCAGAGGACCGGGTAAATAAATGATCACATGTCCACACGGCGGACTGATTTGTGGATGATACAAAAGGTGAAGGAAAACTTTATGTGCTGATATCGAACTATCTCTAAGACACATAAAATGAAAAACAGCAAAGTAGAGAACCTCTGTGTTTTATTATTCTTCTGTGTAAATATGTGTTTATGTACAAAGGCTTTCAGTTTCATTTTTTTTTTATCATTCTGCACTGTTTGAATTTTGTCTGTACAAATTTTCTATCAAAACAGGCTTATCTGAACAGTAAAATTATTAGTTACCTTTTTGTTTTCTTTTTACTTCTGTGTATATTTTTTTAAAAGCACCTAGCCGGGGATCCCTGGGTGGCTCGGGGGTTTAGCGCCTGCCTTTGGCCCAGGGCACGATCCCAGGGTCCCGGGATCGAGTCCTACGTTGGGCTCCCGGCATGGAGCCTGCTTCTGCCTCTGCCTGTGTGTCTGCCTCTCTCTCTCTGTGTGTCTATCATGAATAAATAAATAAAATCTTAAAAAAAAAAGCACCTAGCCAGGATTATTAGGAGAAAAAAAAAGTCAAAGAATATGATCTCACACCCTACCCTATAAGATGGTAGTCAAATCACTTGAAATCTCCATGAAAACCTGACCTTTTTTTCCAATTCTTTATTTTATTTTATTTTTTAGCATACTGATCTAATGAAGATTTTGTACCTTCAGGCTCTGTTGGAAGCAGCCTGTACCCAAAGCTGAGCTGTAAAAGTTGCTGGGGAGCTACAAAGCTGCCAAACAGGGTGTTTAATGATCAAAACTTAAGGGTGGATGCAAATTGCTCGCAAACACCAGATGGCAGGGGTCATGCGGGAGATCACCTCAAAGAGATAAAGTCAGAGCACTGGTCAGGTCTGGAGAAAGATAACCAGCTCCCATCTGATTTGGAGAGCAGGAGAGTATCACGGGGCTCCTGCAGCTCACGGATGTGCAGAGGGGTTTTTCTCCTGCAGCTCCCAGATGGGACGCTGGGGAAAGGCAGGAGCTGAAGGTGCAAAAGAATAAAGCAGCTTGTGGTGGAAATGGAGTGTCTTGGCCTGTGTGAAATTCACCTGCAGGGCTTTGAGGCTTAGCTGCTCTGAAATCCCAAAATGTCTGAACCATTGTACATGTGTGTATGTACACACGCACACACGCACACGCATGTGTGCCCTAAACAGTGAGAATGCACTAGTTGTATTTAACCCTGGAGAAGAAAAACAAACAAACAAACCAGACTTCAACTGAATGGTTATTAAGAATTTAAATGAGGAAGGAAAATACCCAATTAGTCTTTTTTTTTTTTTTTTGACATTTCTTTAACCTTTAAAATTACATACCTTATTTAAATGCAAAGTTAATAGTATCAGTTAGTGCTAGGCTTATTTGTTGTCATAAAGCCTTCTTTTTAACAGGAAGCAAGAATCCCATTCCACCTCCTCCAATTAAGCACTTTTATGGGAAGCCAGGCTGCAGGAACCCCAAAGCTATCACTAAGGCACGGGGACCTGCTCATAGGGCAGTCTCCCCTGACTGTGGACATAGAACCTTGGCAGAAATAAACTTAGCATTGGCCTTGCACACTCAACAGTGATCACACATTAGAGCATCCCACTCAAATGCTGATCCCCTCTCATTGTCAAGTCTAAACTATACCTCTCTGCCCCTCCTCTCTGGTCCTACAGGAAATCCAGAACAGCCACTTCAGGCCAGCAAATCTACTAAACTCACCCTCACCTCCTCTGGTTTAGCCAGTCCCAGCTCCTTTAAACTTTCCTCTTGGGTCTAATTTTCCAATCATATAATTATCTCTGTGAGTCGCAGGGAGAAGAAAGAATATGGTGTTCCAAAAAAAATTATACCCTTCTTTTGGTCATATACTCTGTATTTTCTGCCCCTGGGAAAGGAATCTAAACTATTCCACTACAATATATTTAGTAGGAGTAAGCACCTCTCCAGCACTCTTCTTTAAACTTACTATTGCCTTCTTGGGAGAAACTGTGGCTCAGGAAATTTTTAAATGGAGTCCCCATATTCACCAAAAGCATGACACGCCCCAACAGCAACAGAGAAGAGCTAGAGGCTAGGGTTTCACGAGGAGAAGGTTGTCCAAACACTAATTTAAATTCAAGCTTACCCACACTGTCCCATGATCCAGTTACAAGGATTCAAGGTTTAATGAAGTCAAAATCATTAGGAACACAGAACTGAAGAAAATATAAACGCTTTGATCCAAATAGTTGCTGAAATCAGCCTGTAAATATCTTAAAATAATGTCTAATCAAATGCTTTTTTTGTTTTTAAAAGTAAAGTCTACACTCAATGTGAGGCTTGAACTCAGGACTCTGAGATCAAGAGTCTCATGCTCAAAAAAGAAAAAAAAAAAAAGAGTCTCATGCTCTACCGACTGAACCAGCTAGGACCCCCTAATCGAACACTTTGAGGGTAAACTTTTTATTATAAGGATTAACTTTTGAAGAAGTTTTATAGTGTTGAAAAGCTTCTACATAGCATTTTAGGATCTAACATGATAGGAAAGGCAAGTATTGAAAGGCAGATAGGCACACATAAGTATCTTAAACATATGTTACATATATATTAAATATTATACATATATTTTATATGTATATTATATGAGAAACATGAATCTCAGAGTGCTTTAGTTCCTTGAGGCCAAAGAACTAATAAATAGAAGCCCCTGGATTCAAACCCAAGCTGGACAATAAATCCCATGGAAAACCTGTGCTACCTGTGATATCAAATAAGTTGATACCATCTGCTGTTCACAACCCAAGATAACAGATGACAGACAAGTTGTAGCCGTCATTAGAGAGGAAAAATGTACTCCCGCAAGAGAACCCACAGTGCATGTAATTCACGGTCTTGCTTTCTTAATGTCCTGAGTTAAGATACCCTGATAGTAAACAGAGATGTTACTAAATGCACCGTGGTATCCTGGATCAGATCCTGGAACAGATAAAGGACATTACTGAATTTGAATAAAGTGTGGAGTTTAGTTCATAGAAATGTGCCATGTGGGATCCCTGGATGGCTCAGCGGTTTAGCACCTACCTTCGGCCCAGGGCGTGATCCTGGAGACTCGGGATCGAGTCCCACATCAGGCTCCCTGCGTGGAGCCTGTTTCTCCCTCTGCCTGTGTCTCTGCCTCTCTCTCTGTCTCTCAGGAATAAATAAATAAAATATTAAAAAAAAAAAAAAAAAGAAATGCGCCATGTTGGTTTCTCAGTTCTGACAAATGTATCATGGTTATGTAAAATGTTAACAAAAGGGAGGAAAGGAGCAAAGGGTAAACGGGAATTCTTACTATCTTGGCAATTTTTCCATTTGTCTAAAATGACTACAGAATAGAAAGTTCATCAAACACAAGTATGTAGTATCAATAAGCCAACAGTCTTAAACCTCTAATGTTTATCACTTGTTTAAGGAAGGAAACAAGTACTTTTCCACCCAAGTGGTGGCCCCATATTCAGAAGCATTTAGTGATCATCTGGCAAAGGTCTCCATTCATGGAAAAAGCAGAAACATTTACATATACGGTGGTAATTATTTTGCAGGTGTTGACCTTGAGGGCAAGAAGGTTGGGGCAATCCTGGGAAGGAGTTCAGAGTCGGCCAATCCCCCAAATGGACACCAACTATTGTCTGAGAAGCCAAGACCAGCTAGAGAAGCCCAAGCTAGGCCAGTCTCTACACTGCCTCTCTCCAAACTGCAGGAGACAAGCTGCCAGACTGAGCACAGGCCCCCTACACCCACAACAGGAGGTATTTACAAACCCAGCAGGACCTGGCGCCTGGTCAGGGATTTCAAGGACAAGCCAGCAGCGTTTCCAGAGAGCAGCAGAGTAATTAAGCTCACATGTCCAGACGAGAAGCCTGGCAGGCCCGGGCTGCAGAGCCACAGGCGTGCTCCTGGCTGCCTGTGTGTGTTCACCACCAAGAGTCTGGCCACAGAAATGGGAGCAACATGCAGGTCGATTATCTTCCTGAGGCTGACATGAATGAGGAATATCTTTTTTTTTTTTTTAAAGATTTATTTATTTATTTATTTATGAGAGAGAGAGAGAGAGAGAGAGAGAGAGGCAGAGACACAGGCAGAGGGAGAAGCAGGCTCCATGCCGGGAGACCGACGTGGGATTCGATCCCAGGACTCCAGGATCACGCCCTGGGCCAAAGACAGGCGCCAAACCACTGAGCAACCCAGGGATCCCCGAGGAATATTTTTTAAAATAGGTTTTCAAAGTGCAAAGTTCCTCCCAATCCTCAGGAGGCTGAATCCACAGCCAGCCCACTGTGCCTCCCATTAGCAGTTGCCTGAGATTTTATTTGTACCCAGCACTATTGGGATTTCCTCTCCAGTTGGACGGGCAAAAGCTTTTCCGTTGCATTGTCTGCAAAGTTTTGCCGATTCCTAATATCTGCTCTACTAGTTCCCTCTGACTAGAGCCTTTGCTGTGAAGGGAAGCTGGAGTCACCATCATACCTGCACCTGTCCCCTAGGATCCAGGCAAATTCTGGTGACAAGTGGCCAGAACAGGGTCTTTTCCTCTCTAAGCTCACCCTCCATTCAGCTTTTCCAATCCCACATCCCCCAACTGTGAATGAATGAAAGAATGAATGAATGAAAGGGGACTTGGCAAGCTTTCTCAACCATTTCATGAGTACACAACATATCATAAACATAAGGTAATTCCATATCTGATATCTAACTCTGATGTTGCGTTAGATGCATTTAAAACCTTGAGAGCTAAATATTTTGGGGATAATGATACTTGAGGATTTGACAAAATTCTACAGATTCTCTGTTTTTACATTAGTTTAGGCAATCCACAGAGCCTGTAAAGGCAAGTTTTTAACAGTCCTTGGTTGATATAGTCTCAATACCATAGAATCTAAGCAACTTAATTTAAAAAAAAAATGGAACCTTCAGAAATCTAATATTCATCCCTGGAAGGAAATAAATGAAAAATGGATAAGTAGACATAAGCATGCCACTTTCCAAATTTTCAGCTCGTTAGTTGGAGGTCAGAAATAACTTTGTTTCCTCGTCTATAAAAAAGGTATTATTTCATTGGGATGCTACAGAGTAAATTAAATGAGCTAATATTTATAAAGCACAGAAATAATGCCTGGCACATAATAAGCATTGCCTAAATGACTATTATAAAAAACACAATTCAGTACAACACAATACAATGACAACTCTATTATCAGGTCACCAACACCCCACAAGATAGCTGTTAGGAATCTCGGTGTCCTCAGACACAGTATTTCTCAAGATGAAAGAGCAGCTGCCTTAACCCACTCCTTAAATCCTCAGTTTTTAAGAGGAAAACTTTTGAAAGCATAAGCTCCTAGAAATGACTTTAAGCATAAGCTGCTTTGTGAAAGTGAAAAAAATATTTTGATTTCCACAAGAAAACTTGGGAGTCTGTGCCAGTCCAGCATGGATCTTTCAGTCAAGTGCAAGGAAAAGAAGCACCTGTAAAGTCATTTCAATAGGAAGATAATGCTCTGATAAGCACGCCTCCCACACAGGACAAGACAGCCTTTCTCCTTGGTTAGTCCAGTGGAGGGTGGCTTGTAACCAGAAACCACCATCTTGCCCACCTCTCTTCCCCTTCAAACAGTGTGGTAGGACACTACCAGGTGTCTGGAAAAAAAAAAAAAAAAGAATTCCCTAATGAGGCAGCACCCTAGCTAGTTCCCCCTAGGATATAACTTAAAAGCAAAAATAAGAAACATGATTGAAAATGCCCAGACTAGAGGCATCTGGTGGCTCAGTCAGTTAAGTGTCTAACTCTTAGTTTTGGCTCAGGTCCTGATCTCATGGGTCAGATCAAGCCCCACTTCAAGCTCCACGCTCTGTGGGGAGTCTGCTTGAAGATTCTCTCCCTCTGCCCTCGCCCCTACTCTTGAGAGCACTGTCGCTCCTCCCTCCCTCTCTGTCAAATAAATAAATAAATCTTAAAAAATAAAATAAAATAAA
Source organism: Canis lupus dingo (assembly GCF_003254725.2). Taxonomy (NCBI): domain Eukaryota; kingdom Metazoa; phylum Chordata; class Mammalia; order Carnivora; family Canidae; genus Canis; species Canis lupus. The sequence goes on from NC_064246.1 coordinate 76,128,978, forward strand.
ATGCCTCGCTATGGGGTGTACGCTGTGATGCACTGATCCCAGCTGCAGTGTGCCACCTATATGCAGCCCTTTAGTGGTTCATTCACTGGGGGGATTGCCCTCAGCAGCTGCTTCCAAGGTGAGACGGAGAGGCCTGGCTCCCCGGTCACAGCTCAGGGCGACACCTAAGGCAGCATTAGTCCAGAGCTCCTGGGGAGTGAATGAGTCCTTGGCTGAGACCACACTGCAGCCCAGCTTCTCCCCTGGACCGTTCCCTTGTCACACGTTTCCCCCACTGGATCGGATCATGAGATATGCCCCAGAAGCTTCCCCATGGTGTTACCACTCAGAGTCGGCTTCCGAGGAAATCCAGCCTGCAACACATGGGCCTAGGGGAATGCCTGTCCACCATCCTTCCCACCTGTTTGGGTTTGTATAAGCAGCTTTGCTGAGGTATAACTGACATACAAGGAACCAACCCGGGGAACCAACATCACAACTCAGATGATTCTCACATAGACGGTGGGCTTCACAGATCACGGTGCAACACAGACCATAATTTGGCGCTTTCTTAGGTTTAGGCGCCCAAAGTCCCAAGTTTGAATTCTCCACGCCTCTCAGCTTCTGGCGGAAGACAGCTTACTTGACCTCTCTCTGCCTTCATTTGTTATGTTGAGGCCACAAGAGCACCAACCTTGAAGGGCTGTTGCATTGATTAAATGAATAATGGAAATGAAGCTCACAGTGCTGTGCCCTCAACAAATTGCAGCCATTAATGTTTTATGATTATGAATCCCAAATGTTACAGCTGTCTCAGACTGTCTTTCCTCTCCAACTCCGGCATTCCTCCACAGGTTCCGTCCTCACTGGGTAAGTCTCCCCAGAGCCGAGGCAGCCAGCCAGCCACAGAGGTCTGCATTGTCCTCCTTCTTCCGTTCCCTGCCCGTCCTGTGGCCACCACCCTCGTCCAGACTGCTGTTGGCTCTCGCCTTCCCTTTGATAACTGCCCGATTCAGCATTTCTAGACGCTTGAATTTTGCAGGCCAATAAAAAGCTTACAAATTATTTTTGGAACTGAAGTATTCCTAACTTTTCTTTTGCCAGTAAAGATCCTAAATAAATAAATGTCATTAAGAAACATCACAATTCAATTAATGATAAGACAAAAAAAAAAAAAAAAAAGACAGCTTAACCTCTTCCAAAGTAAGAAGGCTACAAAGGCAGCATAAAGCTGTTTTTATTTATTTTTTATTTTTTATAAAGCTGTTTTTAAAATGATATGTTCAGGGACATCTGGGTAGCTCAGTGGTTAAGCTTCTGCCTTCGGCCCCGCACATGATCCTGGAGTCCCGGGATCGAGTCCCACATCGGGTTCCCTGCATGGAGCCTGCTTCCCCCTCTGCCTGTGTCTCTGCCTCTATCTCTTTCTCTCATGAATAAATAAATAAAATCTTTAAAAAATAAAAATAAAAAATAAAATGATATGTTCAGCTCTAAGACAAACTCATGGCATGGGTCTTATCCTCCTCAGCTACCCCAGACCGATAGAGATCCCACACTCGCCAGCACCTGCTTTTCGGAGAACGTTCGGAAGCATGTTGGCCTAAGTCATCTTCTCGACTGTCTTAGCTCTGGGTGCTGTAACTAACTGCCATAGGCTGGGTGGCTTAGACAACAGTTAGTTCTCACAGTTCTGGAGGCTGGAAACTCCAAGATCAAGATGCCTGCTGATTCGGTTCCTTTCCTGGTTCTGTCCTCACAAAGCAGAGAGAGAGAGAGAGAGAGAGAGAGAGAGAGAGAGAGAGAGCAAGCACTCTTCTTCTAAGGGCACTCATCCCATCCTGAGGGCTCCACCCCTATGACCGAATTACCTCCCCAAACTCTCATCTCAGATTCCATCACAACAGGGATTAGGGCTTCAACGTATGAATTTGCGGTGGGGGACGACACGCAAACATCCAGTCCGCAGCTCCTCTCTTACCCCACACAAGTCCTCCCACGATGCACCCTATGCACATCACCTTCTTGCTGGAGATCCAAGAGACACACCCTGTTGGTCTAGGTAGAGATCATCTAACAACATCCTAAGCTCTGCCAGAGGGTGTCCCCAAAGTAACAGTTTGCATTTTAGACCTCAGAACACATTCTCCCACACAAATATGGAAACACGTCTCGTCGTGCCCCAACACGGTCTGTAGGAAAGGGAACACAGCCCTGTCCCCAGCCCTACAGAGCCAGCAGCCACAGGTAAGAGAACTACTCTGGGGCAAGAGCCAGTGTTCCCACGTGAGATGCCCCAGTGGGAATCCCTGTGACAGCAACCTAGAGACCAGGATGGCAGTTCCCTGCTGCTCATCCCCCTTCTCCACACTGGGATGCCTGCTTTGGGCGACTTTCTTGGTGGCAGCAGCCACTTTCTCCCCCTACAGCATCTCAAACCTTCTCACTAAAACATGGAGAAAAAGCCTCCCAAGAATTTTTACTGTTACCAACAACAGGAAATGGACAATGGCTAAAAATAACAATGGGCAAAGTGATAGCATTTCTAGAAGTCTACAAAGGGTTCACCAGCAGAATTAATTCCTGAATTCAGTGATCCATAAAGGGGTGGGTCCCCCGACCTCCCAGCCCCATCTGCCTTAGGCCTTCTCTGCTGCATATCTGCAGATGCTTCTTTGGCTCTGAGAATCATTCCCTAAACCCTAACCCCAAAGACACTCTCCTCGGAACCTCCTAGAATTTCGGGTTGGCACACCTGGACTTCTTACCTTTTCTATAAGAAACACTCTCTTCTATCCTCACACCCCTTTTAAATTCATATTTAAAAAAATAAAGACTCTAATGTGCAAAAGTGAGCTCTCTGGATACTGAGAGGGCCCTAGTGAGATCCTTGCATATGTCAAAGGCAAACTCGTATCTGCTGTCACTCAAGAGGAAGGCTAACTCTCCCTGGAGAAGCAGGACAGGAGGCCCCTGGGCTGGAGAAGGGACTGGGGAGGGAGGGGATGCAACAGCCACACCTTTAATCAACCTAAGGGAATAAGAAGGAACTAGAGGGTCAGACCAAAATCGCTGGGACGGAACCCAGCAATCGCAGGGACACCTTTCGGCCTTTGGGTCCACCTGCTGCTGGGGACCGCTGCTACTCAAAGTGTGGTCTCCCAAGCGGCAGTATCAACATTGCCCTGGAGCTCAACAGAAACAGACTCTGAGGTTCCTCCCCAGACCTACTGAATTCGAATCCACATTTTAGTAGAGTCGTTTGTACATTAAAGTCTGAGAAGCAGTGTTCCAGAACATCTAGGTCAGTGGTTCTCAAAATAGGGTAATTTTGCCTCCCATGGGGCCATCTGGCAATGTTTGAGGACATTTTTGGTTGCCACTACTGGGAGGTACTACTGGCATCTAGTGGGTAGAGGCCACGGATGCTGCTAGACATGCTATGGTGCACAAGGCAACCTCCACCCGAAGAATTACCTGGCCCTAAATTTCAGCAGTGCTGACACTGAGAAGCCCCGATCTGGATGAACATGTCCAGGGGAGAGTTGGATGAGAGGTCCTAGACTCTTGCTACTCCGGGTGTGGACTGCAGACCAGCAGCATCAGCAGCAGAGGAGGAGGCTGTTAAACGCAAAATCTCTGACCAGACCCCCACCTACAGCATCACAACATCCAGGTGGTGGAGCCCAGGAATCTGTGTTTTAACAAGCTATATACATGCTTTTTGCTTCTCGAATTTTGCACTGAGAAACATTAGCATAGGCCACGGGTCCCTATCCTCAGGACGGCCATCAGGAAAGGTAGGCTGAGCCAGGTTCTCCCCTTGTCTAAGATTCCCACCAGTAACTGTTACAGCCAGGATTTAAGGAAGGGCCAGCTCTGGTGGCTGTGGAGGGCAGTGGGGCTGGCACCAGCATCTGTCACATACAACTGCAAGGACAATGGCTTAGAGGTTTTGGCCACTGCTGTGAGCAATGTGCCAGGCTCACGGCCCTGATGCTGACCACAGGAAAAGGAGAATTCAGGAGCTCTCAGACAACACTCAAAATGGCAGGGAGCAATGAGAATACGGAAGATGTTGATGACAGGGAATTATGTTTAATATGATCTTAGCTCTTAAACCTTCCCTTCCCTGATTTTCCCCGATGGAGTCATCATCTCTTTTTTTTTTTGCTATTTTCCATCCATTGCTCCCCTCTTCTCGTTGCCTTCCTATACCGTGAATTCTGCTAATTCTCCTGCACACAGCAAGGTGAGCTCCTTGAGGATGGGAATTGAACTGGAGCAGAGGTTGGGGACACAGCCCCTGGCCCACTCTTCCTGGAGATCACCTACCTAGCTCTCAAACTTGCTCTAGGGTTCTTCTGACTCTACCTGATGGAAGGGTCAGGGAGTTTACTCCTCCAGAAGCCACCTGTGTCCAATGAAGGCATAAGAGTAGGAGTTGATAGATAAATAACCTTTGTTATTTATTGCCTCATGGGACGATTCTGAGGCGTGTTCTGCACCGTCTCCTAGACACAGGGAGCCTGAACTGCCATTGCCCTTGTCATACCAGTAACCTCACTGGCGCCCCCTTGATCAACTTTCCTCCCCACACTTCATCACCATTTCTGCACCCGCACGAACCTCCTGCACCCAAATCCTTGCCTAAGAGCCTGCTTTGGCGGGAACCCAAACTAACCAATATTTTGCTCCCTGCCGAATCCCCAGTATTTAGCCACTTCCCTAACACAGTCGATGCTCACAAAAATAAGTCCTTATGGAAGTTAAATAAACGTCTTGCTATGCCTAGAAAATCCAAAAACAACAGCAAACAAAATTAGCAAAAACCCCACTGATGGCCTGGCTGATACGATCCAGAAGAATGCATCTACATTTCTTCCCAGGTTTTGGCCACAACTCTAAAACAACAGTCACCTACTACAGTAACAATGGAATCTTTCATCATCTGTATAAAAAGAGGAGAGCTCTTTTTTCCAGTAGGTAGGAATTCTAGCTCTGGAGTCTGGTAGAACTAGGCTCAAATTCCCAGCCCGGAGAGCTGCTAAGTGGCCTGAGTCTCAATTTTGTCACCTGTCGGGGGGGAAGAATAATAGTACCCGCCTGCTGGGTTATGGGGAGGATTTAATAAGATAAAGGATTTATTGAAGGATTTAGTGTAGTCGTGGCCCAGCATAAACCATCACTAAATGTTCTCAGCATTATTATTATCATGATCACTAGGATTGGATCTCCTGTTTAAGGCTGTCTTCGTGTTTCTCTCTAGGTGATGGATGGTTCTGTGGGCCCTCCTTATAAAACTTGGATTAGTATCGGATTATTTCCAAGGCCCCTTCCAGGCCTTCCCTTGGAGATGCAACAGCTCCCAGGGAAGGGTGGCAGGGGCCACTCCACACCTAGAGGCAGAGAGCAGAACAGGGAGCAGCAGGTAGACAGAAGTGCTCAGCCCCCACCCCACAAAGTAGGGGCGTCAACCCTGCTCCCTTGTCTTGGTTGCCCTGTTTTTTATTTTTACTTAAAACAAAAACTGCCCCCAATTCCCAAGAAACTTCTAAGATGCTATTTCTACCTTTTCCCCTCTTATCCTTCATTCTCTACTCTACTTCATTAAAAAGCAGGCCCTCTGGAAATCACCAACCATTCATTGCCGATTTTGAATTATTTTTTTCTCTAGCCTATCATTAGCTGTATTTGCCTGCAAATAAGATTGATGTTTTTTAAATCTCATCTACTTGCAACCCCAGAACGTAATCCCTTCCCGGTTATTACTATCCATTTATGTCATTAGGAACAGCGGGAGACCTACACTCCAAAACCCAAATGATCTTGACATGCAAATGTGTCATAAAAACCCAACAACAGCAGAAGATTTCAAAGGATTTATTAGCAACAGAGCTGCTGTTAACTAGACGTATCTGAGGAGTTTTCCAGGCAATGGTCAGGGTTGCTCTACCATGTGCCAATTAGACCCAAAGTTCTCTGTCCCACGTCAGGACCATCTCACAAGGCAGGCAGGAGCAGCACCACGGTTTTGAGGGACAGAGAGCTGTTTTATATTCCGCCCACTTCGAAATGGCTTTCTGCAAAGGGGGGGCAACCAGGTGGCATTCATCAACTCCTTCCTTTTCACCAAGAAGCAAATTCCTGTACAGATTGGAAACCAGACCTACGAGTCTGCACGTATTAGAACAGAGGGATGAAAAGACATCAGTTTGCTAGGGGACTTGCCCTCTACAGACTTCTCTCCCCTTCCTCATGCAGGGGTCCAGTTTTCTCATGTAGCATCGTCCCCACTGCCTCCTGCCTTCTGGTGATCCAGACGGCCCTACCCAGGTGAGCCAGGTGAGCCAGGTGAGCCAGGTGAGCCAGGTGAGCCAGGTGAACCAGGTGAGCCAGGTGAACCAGGTGAGCCAGGTGAGCCAGGCAGCGGCGGGCAGGACTGCTGGGTGCCAGGCCGAGGCACAGGTGCTGCAGGCCAGGCCCCTGCCCTGCTGGACCCTCTCCCAGGGCAGCCTTCCAGGCCCTGTGCTCTCTCCAGGCCCTGCTGTGACCCCCAGAACCTGTTCTGTTCTTCTCCAAGGACCGTTGGGTTCCTGAAGTTACACGGCAGATGCCTCCGTCTCCAGGCCTCCTGCCTGTCCTCGCCCCTCCTAAGATGACAGTGCGACAGGGGCTGAGGCCTTGCTCTCCGTTGCTCTCCACGGCCACCCTGTGAGCACGTGCTGTGCGATGACTGTCCCGACCTGGGTGGACCATGCACATCTGCTCAAAGGCTCTGGTCACGTGCTGCTCCATGGATCCCCAGCATCGGTCCCTCCTCTTGGATTCTTTGCCTGCAGGCTCCTGCAGCTATGATCACCCTCCTTTGGGATACTGGCCCAGGGCTTCTGAAAACCACACCTTGAATGGAGCACCCCACAGAGAGCCAAGGGGGTTAATCCCCCCTAAACCATCCCGCCAAGATTTTTCCTGAGCACTATTTTTAGGCCACTCTAAATGGTAACCTAAACAGTAAAAGCAGCCGTCACCTCATAAATGCAGGATCAGCAGGCCTCTTGCATGTATGAACTTGTCAAGATAATCACAAAAGGCACTTTTCCTTGAGATCATTAAAAATAATTAGTAAGAAAATATTTTTTTAAATAAGGAAACAAGGGGCAGCCCGGGTGGCTCAGCGGTTTAGCGCCGCCTGCGGCCCAGGGCCTGATCCTGGAGAGCCAGGATTGAGTCCCACGTCAGGCTCCCTGATGGAGCCTGCTTCTCCCTCTGCCTGTGTGTGTGTGTGTGTGTGTGTCTCTCATGAGTAAATAAATAAAGTCTTTTAAAAAAGAAATGAGATAAGTTCAGCTGCAGGAGGAACATGTCCATTGCTTATATCCAAAAAATTAATGCCACGTCCTTTATAAGGTCCTGGGCCTTTTGGAACAGGAAGATACATTCCATGATTGCTCTGACCCTGGAAGGTTTAGCCCACCCTGCAGCTTCCACTTGGAGACCAAGGCCGGCTGGCTCACCATCTCCTCCTCCTCCTCCTCCTCCTGGTCACACAGGATGCTTCCCCAGGGAGAGCATGGTTGGGTGTTCCATTCCTTCACCACCAGTTTTTGCAAAATGTTCTCACTGATTCTCCAGAAATGAACTCTGAGAACTCCTGAAAGCTGTTGTTAGAGGTGTAGGATCTGAAAGTGAAGCAGCCCTGGAGTCCCGTGCTGCCTCTGTACCTCCAAAGGGCTAGAGCTCTTCCTTCCAAGCTCTTGGGCAGTTGTAAAGGTCCCTTCCTCACTCTCCCATCATCCAATGGCTCCATTTTTTCCCTAGATGCTCCTTGACCCTCTGAAGTTTATGCTCTATAAAACCTCCATTTGATTAGCAGGAGTGCATTTCTGTAGGCCATCAAATTCCCATAAATAAGAATCTTTTCGCTCTATCTTCATATAAGGACAGAACACAAGCCTGGAAACTGGACTGTGGGTCCAGGAAAGGTTTCTCGGGAGAAAGCACTGCATGCTTATGCCTAATGGAATAGTGAGTTAGCTGGGGGAAGGGTGAGGTGGGAGGAAAGTTCAGGAGAGAGGAAGGAACTTGTGTGAGAGACACGGAGTGGCATGATGGAGACCTGAGATGAGGCTCGGGGGGGAAAGAATACCCAGTGATGACTCCCCCACCACACGCAGTCAGGTGCCTGCACCATACATATCCTGAGCGCTCTGTCCCATAAAGTACTTTCCAGACAACCGTAGAGACGGCCAGCCAAACACCCGAATTCCATATACTTCTAAGGTGTAGGCTCATCACGGGCTACATTTCCTAGTCCCCTCTGCCTCCAAGTGGGGCTCTGTGGTTAGCTCTCACCAGTGAAATGTGCTAAGTGATGTGTGCTGCTGTCAAACCAAGGGGTTTCAGAAGTAAATGTGCCTTCTCCCTTCTTTCCCCTTCCACCGCTGGGAGGTAGAGGACACTGCAGCCCTAGGAAGTTGTAGGCACAGAAGACAGAGAGGGCGTGCAGCCCCACATGACCACATGCAGAACTGCCTGCTGACCATGAACTGTTGCGCTGCGCTGTTATATAAAAGAGAAATAATTGTGTGTTATGTCAAACCACTAAAACTTGGGGGCTTAACTGTCACAGCAGCTAACATTACCTAATACACACTAGGTAATATTTACTTATTTAATTACAGGCAATCTTCTCTAGATGCCAGCACCTAGCAAAAGGTGGATATTAAATAGGCATCTGTTGAATGAAAGTAATCCATTTGATTAGAAGGAAGGACTTCCCAGAATCCCTCAAATCCCAGTAAACAAAAATCTTATTTTGCCATAAGGCCAGCATACACACGTGTACACACACACACACACACACACACACAACCTGGTTTTCCACACCAAAGCCACATACGCTTCATGGCCAAACCTGCTCCGGCTGTTTTTAGATTCATATGACAGCAGAGACTATCCTAGGAACAACTCTTTCAAGATTCTGTTCCCCAGCATGGGTAACATACAGGGCCAAATACCGCAAAAGAAAATTGGAATAGGAAAGAAAAAGTCATCAAGAAAAATAGTCCAGATTTCTCATGATCTCACCCGTGAGTCAGATTTGCATTTGGGATAACAACTAACCGAGTAGACCAGAACAGTCTGTCTGCAAGATGTCGGCCTGCCAATTTCAACAGCATTGAGAAGGCACACTTCTTAAATTGGCTTAAAAGGACAAATCTAGTGCACTTGTTTATTTTTTTTTTTCCTTAAAAAAAGGTTCTAGGTGAAACAGCCTCCTGTTTAAAAATAACTCTCTTGGACATGAAACTATAATTTTCTTTTAAACACTGATTGCCAAGTACCTGCATCTTACCATTTTGGGCAATGGGGAAAAAGTCCTACAGTAGAGTCTTTGCTGGGACGCCTGGGTGGCCCAGCGGTTGAGTGTCTGCTCTTGGCTCAGGGTGTGATCCCGGGAGTCTGGGGATCGAGTCCCACATGGGCTCCCTGCGTGGAGCCTGCTTCTCCCTCTGCCTGTGTCTCTGCCTCTCTCTCTCTGTGTCTCTCATGAATAAATAAATAAAAATCTTAAAAAAAAAAAAAAAAAAAGAATCTTTACTGTGTGAATTTAGGAAGGTGCCCCCACCTCTCTGGGCCTAGGTCTATTCATTTGTAAAATGGGAGATTAAAATAGATGATCCCTAACAGAAGAAATAACAGTGGAAGTAAAACTGAATTTTTAATGCCTTGCAAGTCTTTTCATATTCATGGAACCTACTCCTAACAGAAACAGGGTATTTTTTATGTGCAGCTTAATTTAGAGGAATTTATTCGCTTAGGACAGAACGTGAGGTCCAAGGCACAGCAGACATGAGTTGGTCTTCGGTAGTGAGAGGCAAGAATGGGACGATCCGTTCTCAAGCAACAGGCAATGTGCGCATTATTGAGCTGTGACTGTGTGTCAGGACATTCTCTCCTTTTAGAGATTAAAGAGACTTTCAGAATCATTAGACACAATTGCTTTGCTGTAAGCGAGGAGAAAGTAGGACTTAAAAGCGCTAGTTCCTACAGCCAGATGGTGGCAATACCTAGACCAGAATTGAGCTGGTTATTCGGTCTTAAGGCTGGAGGATTACGATTAGCTATTAATTCCTCAAGCCTTACCTAACCCTCAAGCCTGCAGACTAAGAATGCTCTCTGAGTATTCAGAGAATAAGGCTCGATTAGGTGAAAGATGGAGAAGTGATCACATACCTTCAAGCATGTAAGAGGATAAGTGTTCCTTAGGGTTCTGGGAATGGCAGTAAGGTGGACTATAAAAATACACACTCACAGGTTATCTACAGGTCCAGTCTCTACAGCTTGGATTTCCGATCCTTGACTCAATGGTCCCCTTGGACCCCTTCCTCCAGCCCAGACACTATGCTACCCTGACGGCCTCCCATTTTGATGCTTATCTGCTGCTTTAATCAGACCTCTGGCTCCTTCCAGGACAATGTATTAGAGGCAAAAATGAAAATGAGGTAAATATTTGCTTATAACATCCTTCTACACTTCAAGCCAATCCTACCCTGCCCCACCCCATCCCTGCAATATCTCCTTTTCTTTCAAGTTTGTAAAAGAAAACCCAGGATTTCACTCTTCAGCATTTGTCACATGGTCACATGGGCAACCACGGAACCTCAGAGGCTGGGACCTACATTTCATTAAAAGCCATTTTAAATAAATAAAAGAGTTAACCCTTTCTGGTTCCTTTCTAAGCCTGTGGGAATGGAAGTGATGACTGGTGAAGAAAATTGCATTTGGTTATTAGAATTGCTTGTTAATAATAAAGTATCAGTAGAATTGGAGGGGAAAGGTAATACACCAATAAATATGGGGACATATTTAAGAAGAACTAAGTTCCAAATTTATTTATTTAAGCACTGTTTCAAAGAATTGTTCCCTTCCATTACCCTCAAAGGTCTACCTTTACCAGGGAAGGTACACAGCTGACTGTACTGTTCTCTACTGAATTGAAGTCTGTTTCCAATGCCAAATAGAAGCTTGTGGTTTAACAAAAACAGTGAGATTTAGGGACACCAGGTCTGCTTTGGAGGGGTGGCCTTAATACTGACTGAATCACTTTAAGAAAACCACTTCCCCTCCAAGTGCCTGACTTCTCATCCAATGAAATAGGGCTAATAAACTATTGGGAAGCATAAATGAGATGATGCGGACAAAGCACACAGGAGGGGTTAATTAGCTGAACTAAATGTCCGCGTGGGTAGAGGCATTAGAAGTCACCCAGCCCAACCTTCCAATTTCAGTTCTCCAGCCTCTGCATGATGTTTGTGGTGAAGGGAAACTTACCACTTCTCAAGGCAGTCCACCCACTTTGAGACTCTAATGGTTATAAAGACATTTCTGGAGGGAGCTGCATTTCTTTCCCTTAATTTTAATGCTCTGGCCTCTGTTTTGGCTTCTGCACCAGAAGTGAGAATAAGTCTTAGTGGTCCTGCATAAGAAAGCCATTGAAATACTTTATTTATTTGGCCATCCAGTGGATGGTAGTTGCAAGCCTCCTGTGTGTAAGTATACAGAACCACAGAGAAGTGAGGGATGGGTCCAGATCTCTTGTTTAGCAGGCTGGTTGAGAGGGGTGCCATCAGCCAAGATAGGGTGCAGAGGAGGAAGAGCAGGTTCATATGGGAGGAAGGTGAGGCGTTCAGTTTGAGATGTATTGCTTTGGAATGGCTGAGGGTTGCCCAGATGGAGATGGTAGGTTAACAGTGGACATGTGAGTCCAGAGCTCAGGAGGAGGGTTGGGTCTAAAGGTACAGATTTTGGAGTGATCAGAACATCAGTAGTGGTAGGAGTTGAAAATGCAGCTGAAATTGACCAGGGAGGAAATGAGAACTCAGGGTTTAAGAGGCAAACTATAAAATCTAGTCAAAAAAGCAAAAGAGAGGGATCCCTGGGTGGCGCAGCGGTTTAGCGCCTGCCTTTGGCCCAGGGCGCGATCCTGGAGACCCGGGATCGAATCCCACATCGGGCTACCGGTGCATGGAGCCTGCTTCTCCCTCTGCCTTTGTCTCTGGCGCTCTCAGTCTTTCATGAATAAATAAATAAATAAAATCTTAAAAAAAAAAAAAAAAAGCAAAAGAGGATAAAAGTGGTTACAAAAGTATATTAAAGGGCTCCAGAGAGAGGAGCTCAGAGAAAAGATTAAAACCAAGTGTTAATTAAAGAGGTAAGAAGAAAACCAGGAAAGAAGTAGTGTCAGTAAAGCGGAGAATAGTGTTTCATAAAGGAGGAACTGGTCAGTGTCAACTGAATTAAGTATTGAAAAGTTTCCATTAGATTTAGATGCAGAGGCCCACTGGTGATCATGGCAAGGGAATTTCACTGGAGGTCTGGAAATCAGATTGCACAGACCATTGAGGAATTAATGAGAGATTAAAGAAGTGAAAATAGCTGATATAGACCAAGTTTTCAGGTAATTTGTTAAGGATATGAGGGCAAAGGGATCTTAATTAAAGAAGGGTAAGGTATGGACATGGTGGAAAGACCAGATACAGACGGGGGAGAGGCTGAAGGCGGAGGGGAAAGGGTATATGCATAAGTGTGATCATTAAAAACGCGAGAGACAGTCTCCTGAGACCAGGGGGAGTTTTCTCAGGGGCAGGAAGGAAAGAGCACGGGCTGGATGTGGAAACAGGGAGTTTGTGAGGGAGTAAGACTGAGGAAGTTACTACTGATTCTCCCTGTGAAGAAAATATTAAGGCCCCCAGCTTGGAGGGACGGAGAAAGTCATGTGTTCCAGCCTGCGTGGCTGATGAGTTTGGAGACCATTTACCTGCAGGTGCCCCCATACAAATAGATGGGTAGAGTTTTTCTTTCATGGAAATGCTTGGCAGCCAGGAGATAAGGGCAGAAAATGCAGGTGGTTGAACTTACTTGGAGTAGGATTTTGGATGGTGGGAACAGCAAAAGGAAAGGGGATAAGGGAGTTTATAGTACTGGCAAAGGAACAGATGAAGCTATGGCCCATAGGGGTGTGGGGTGGAAGAAGGATGTGAAGGTAGCTACTGTCTTTCCTGCAACTCTCTCCCACTAACTTCTCCTTCTTGGATCCTTGCTTTGGGATACGTTGCTTGGCACCATGTGTTGCCCAGAGCAGCACACAATAGTCTAGATGTGTGGGCCTAGTACAGACAGTCAACACTCTGTTTCTGGGCCTGCTCAATAGTCACACCCCAGTGTGGATGCACACTGTGGTAGAGTCAAATGAACTGCCTACATCTTTTACACAGAGCCCCCTATTAAAGCACGTTCCTGACCATCCTATAATAAATGCAGTTGATTTTTTCAGACATAAGTATAGGACCTTCATTTGAGCCCCTTGGCTGACTCTTCCAAGATCTGGCCTATCCTGTAAGTCTAGATTCTGATACTGGTGTGAAATGAGGTCACTGTGCTTCCCAGATCTGGGTCATGATCAAAGGAATAAATATGTCATCCATATCTTTATTCAAGTTGGTGATAAAAATGTTGAACAGGAGAAGGACAAATCCAATAGCAGAACTGTGTGACTCTCATTACTAGAAAACCCTCTCTAAATGGACACCAATCCATCAACCCCTTTGTACAGCATTTAGCCAGTCAGCTACAAATCACCAAATGCTGCTACTGTGCAGTCCACATTTCTCCATCTTGCCCACAAAGATCTCACAAGGGATCATCCAAACACCTTGCTGAAAAGTCCAGATACACTATGTCAACAGCTTTCCCATGATGTACTGGTCTAGTAACCTTATCCCCATTGGATAAAAACACAATGCGCTTTTCTTTGCTATGTCTTATTACACCTACGGCCAGATGGAAATTGGTTTATGACATTTTACGGCTTTATAACATTTCCTGTCTCACCATGACATCACTTTTCCCCAAGCCTAGAGCTTCAAAAGGCCACAAAGGTGTTAAGAACTCAGTTTCTAAACCTTCCTCCTACTCCACTATATCAGGTTACCTGATCTCCCAGGCTGGTTAAAATAAAGAATGTTAGCCTAATAATGAGACTCTAACAGAAAAGTAACTCCTTCAAATGGGGGGGCCCTATATGGAGACCCCCTCTTTGTCTTGTCTTGGAGCTACCACCCAGTTGCCCTAAAAGGCAGTTTAAATTTTATTTCCTTGAATCTCATTTTGAAAGTAGAGCCAAATATGGTTGTATCTGAGCTTTCCTGATTATCTCTGAAGTCTTGGAATTTTAAATCTCACACGCTACGCATTCAGTCACTTAAAAGAAAGCCGTAAGATGAGAAACATGTAACTCAGAGATCAACAATAACTCAGAGTGAAAAACACCACGGTGTTTATGAAGGGTATAATCCCTAATTACACCGAGAGTGACACCTCTTTCCCAGGCAACACTCCTTAGAAGCTGCCAATACGTTAAACAGAAATAGTTTAGTCAATCCATCAACATCTGCTTACTGCCCACAGCTGGGACACAAAGAGATGAAAAGTATGGCTAGGCGCCCTCAAAGATTTTGCAGTCTAGTTTAGGAGGGGGTTAAAAAAAAAAAAAAAAAAAGCACCGTCACCAAAAAGTTCACCAACCAAAGCATCCTGTGCTGGATGCCAAGTGAAGTGCGAGGCAGTAGGTGCGCCAGATGTTCTGGGTGAGGCTGCCAGTCAGGCGGCAGGAGAGGACAGTTTTTAAAGGGAATGAGACTTCACTTGGGCCTTAAGGGATGAACAGAATTTAAGCAATGGGTAGATGGGCTCCTGGGTAGGAGGTGTGGAATAAATGTGTATAGCTAATGTAGACAAAAGAAGTCAGATCCAAATCCCCTCTCACTTCTCAAATATAAAGAGGAAAGCCTGATGCTCAACTGGGAAATTAACAAAGAAACACCTGACTCTGCCATACAGGGTCTGTGCCTCCCATCAAAGCTCAGCCAAGGTCACGTAGGGATCGATGTCTGTCCACTAGATTAACAAGATGCTCCTATGAAAACTAATAAACTATTATACACAGCACAAATTTCATTAAAATCATCCACTGCAATTTAAGTTTTGAGACTAATGGATTTTTCTAAGAATGAAACAACATATGCCACAGAGGTAAAACCCAGAGGAGGAGGAAAACAAGTAGTGGTTTGCACCACTGGCTCCACATTAGAACCACCTGGGGGAGGGGTGGTGTTCAATAAAGACCAACTCAAAGACACCCGCTAAAGCTGTACCTCCTACCCATTACATCACAATCCCTGGGGTATCAGCATTTAAATTAAAAATACCAGTGATTCGGGATGCCTGGGTGGCTCAGTGGTTGAGCGTCTGCCTTTGACCCAGGGCACGATCCCGATCCCTGGGTCTGGGATGAATCGTGGCCACATTGGGCTCCTGCAGGGATCCTGCTTCTCCCTCTGCCTATGTCTCTGCCTCTCTCTCTCTCTGTCTCATGAATAAATAAATAAAATCTTTAAAAAAATACCAATGATTCTACTTCATTCTCTCAACAAATTATTCTGAGTGCCTATTATAGGCCAGCACTACTCTAAGTGTTAAAGATACAAGAATGAACCAAGCAGACCCCTTTCAAAAAACTACCCTCATAGATTTTACATTATAATGAAGTCGAGCAAGCAGAAAAGCAAATTAAATCAGTAAAATATATGACATGTTAAAAAACTGACAATGTGCTAAGGAGAAAATAAAGCTGAGAAGGGGGATATGAAGTCTCAGGCTGGGGTAGGGTGGCACAGAAGGTTTCATGGAAGGTGACATTTAAATCAAGAACTGAAGGATGTGAGGGAGCATCTCAGCTACATGAGAGAGGAACACACCAGGCAGAGGACACAGCAGGTACAATGGTCCTGAGGCAGAAACATGCTGGTGTGGCTGGAGCTGAGAGGGAAAGGAACAGAAATGAAGAAGTCAGAAAGGGAAGGGCGTAGTAGGCTATGTAATGATGAGTCTGGCTTTTATGTTGAGTGAGATGGGACGCTCCTGGGAAGGTCTGCACAGAGAAGTGACATGATCTGATTTACAGTTTTATGATAATCACTCTGACTGCTCTGTTGAGAATACACTATCAGGGCAAGAGGCAAGATAGCAATTGAGCAATTCTCAAAATAGTCCAATTGAGAGATGAGGACAACTTGGATGAGGGGAGAGACAGTACACAATGGTCAGATTCTGGGTATATTCTGGAGAGCTACAGAAACAAAGTATCTGGAAGAAGCAGGGGTGGAATCCAGAATTTGGTTTTAGATGTTAATGTGTGAGATGACCATTAGACAGTGGAGATGCAAGTAGATAATTATAGATGAAGATAATTATAGATGAAGATAGATGGGTGCAAACTCTTGGCTTATGGATAGCATTTAAAGCCACGCGGATGACTGACATCACAGATAACAATCACAGAAAGAAAAGACAAGAAGCACAAGTAATAACCCCTGGGCCCTCCAGCATAAAGAGGTCAGTGAGAAGACAGGCAGCCAAGAACACCAGGAAGGAATGCAGACTGGTGAGCAAGGAGGAATGTCTATAGACTATGGTGTCCAGAGAGTTATGGGAAGGAAGCCTTCCAAGACGGGCCTAACTGTGTGCATCACATGCTTTGAAGGAGCAAGGAGAAAGCTGAGAATTGGTCCTTGGATTCAGCAATGTGGACCTCATTAGTGACCCTGATAGCCTTGAGAGCCAGTTCCAAGTCTCCAACAGAAGTGGGGTTCATGAGGCTTACCATGGTCTTGAAGCAATGCTTTCTCCATTGTCTCTCCCTTGTCCCAAAAGACAGTTAAATAATTTGATAGGATTGATAATTCAAGGCAATCTGAATTTTATTTATTTTTATTCCCCATGCATAGAATATGAAATGTTTATATCTTTTCTCTCTATGTGGCACACGTTAAGTAAATATTAATTGGATGGAAAAAAAAAAGAGTTTGCAGCAGATAAAGTATAAGCTCTAGGAAAGAAGTGAGCAAAACTGATAATACTACCTCCTTCAAACGTTTGCTGAGCACTCAGTTTTCAGTAGCTTTATGGGCAGCTACCTACCTCCCATGTGCAGCATCCACCACTGCTAGCAAAGCTCATATGCTGTGTCAAGTTGAAAATGGAGAACAGCAGTTGAGAAAGAGTCATTAAAAATAAGTAAGTCCTGAGCACCTGGTTGGCTCAGTCGGAAGAGCATGCAACTCTTGATCTTGGGGTTGTGGGTTTGAGCCCCACGTTGGGTGTAAGGATTACTTAAAAATAATTAAATAAATAGACTTAAAAAATTTTTAAATAAACAAAAAATAAATAAATAAGTCCACTATCCAAGCACATAGGTTTCAGCAGGGATCACACAGAAGTGCTTCTTGATCCAGCAAATGCGAATTGCGGTGGGTGGTGATATTCCACGTTGGAACCGCACATACAATCCAACCTGGACTTCACTGTGACTACCCACCTGTCTATTAGCAAGAGCAGTGAGCAGTCCCTCTTTGGTTTATGATAAAAATAAAGGAGACTGCCTCTGAGTGACATTTTACACGCACAACCCTCCAGGCAAAGTTCTGGTTACCACAGCAAGCCCCACTCATGACAGACAGCAGAGACAAAGCACATGACATATCAAATAGCCGCAGTCCTGCCTTCCTGCAGGAGCGCGGTTATAGTTGCCAGATACACTAATCAGCCGCTACAGCCCTCTCTGCAAATAAAAGCCCAACCTACTTTTGTGGGTCTTGGTTATTCTTACAATTACTATTTGCCTGAAATAGTAGCTTTTGTCTGATGTTTACTTATTGGGATGCTGATGTAACTCTCAAGATGGAACTTATTTTTAAAAGGAGGTCCAACACCGGGGAAGGAAACAAATAGCTGCTTTCTCACTCTCCCTACTCTGCAACATTAGCAGAAATTTCTTGGTGTCCCACATCTGGCAAGAACCCATCCTTAGGCCTCTTGTGCGGCTGGCCCAGAGAAATGAACCAGTCTCTTACTTAGCAAGACCGAATAGAGAGGGTCTTGCACCAACCAATCTAAAGATGGAGTCCATGTTCTTACCGTAGGGTTCTATCAACGAGGAAGAGATGTGGAAGCAGAAAATGCCAAGCTGAGGAAAATGTTGGCGTGTAAGGAAATGCTGGTGTCCAGGAGGACGGATACTGCAGGGCTTCTTATGAATGCAAATTCTACCTTTGCATCAAGGACACATAAAGGACATGGTCATTTACGCTCTTCCAGGATGGGTTCAAGGAAGAGGGTTTAAACCACTGAGTCTCCAGATAGATCAGAAAAAGTCACGAGCCTAAATGCCCAAATGGAGAAAAAGGAAATAACTTATTAGCTTCTCAAGCTTAAGCTCCAGGACCAACTTTTCAGAGAAATAGTACATTTGGAATCTGAGTAAGTACATCTTTTCCCTGTGTTTTCCCAAACTGTGTTCTAGGTTTATGAGCAGAAAAATGAATCAGAAAACTCAGAGCTCTGTAGAGAGTTAGGGATCCCGGAAGTTCCTACTTCTCAGAGATTCTGTATGGAATAAAGTTAAGAGCACAGGCTTAGAAGACAGAGAGATCTGGATTTAAATTCTTGCTCCAAGTCTTAATAGATGTGTAACCTGGGGCGAATAATTTAAACTTTTTGAGCTTACTTTCCATCATCTGTAAAATAAGGATAACTGGGAACAGTGCTAAATCTGTTCAACAGCGGTTTGTTGAATTTCTACTGTATATAGGGCACTGTTGTTGGCACTAGAGATACAGTGAACAGGATCCCTGTTTTTTTTTTTTTTAAGGTCCCTGTTTTGATGAAGCTTGCATTCCAACAGGTGAGACAACCAACAAAAATAAATAAATCAAAACTCTGTTTCATACAGAAAAGGAGTAATGTGATAGAGTGCTTGGGGGAGGCCATTTCAAATTATACAGTTAGGGAGGCGAAGGCCTCTGCAGGTCTGGGGTTTGCACCACTGGCAGAGGTAAGGCCCTGCTCTGGGATACAGCTTGGCACATTCCAGAACCGAAAGGACAGTATGTCTGCCCACAGAGAGTAAAGGCGATGAGTCATAGCCAAAGAGGTCATCTGAGAGGCAGTTTGGGGGAAAGGGCCTGGTTGTATTCAAATGGCAATGAGAAATCCCCAGTTGTAAGCTATGAGATGACATGACTTGATTTGTGTCTTTATTTATTTTTTATTTACTTTTTTTTTTTTTTTTGAGAGAGAGAGAGAGAGAGAGCTTGTGCAAGTGGTGGGGGAAGGGCAGAGAGAGGGAGAAAGACTATTAAGCATCCTCCATGCCCAGCATGGAGCCCCATGCAGGCTCAGCTTAGAGCTCAATCTTACAACACTGAGATTATGAGCTGAGCTGAAACCAAGAGTTGGACGCATAACCAGCTGAGCCACCCAGGTGCCTTCTGATTTGTGTTTTTAAAAGACCCCTCTGGCTTATCTGAGGAGAGGGACTAGGAGCCAAGAGTACTCTCCCGAGGCCCAGGCAGAGGACTACTGTGGTGACAACTCCAACCAGGTGGGCTGCTACACAGGTGGAAGGAGGGCCAACAGGATTACAGCTTTAGTTAGTGGTGTGAGGAAAAAAAGAAGAATGAAGGTCTTGAGATTTGTGGAATGAGCCTTTGGGTAGATGGTGGTACCATTTACTGAGCTGGGAGAAGCAGAAGGAAAGAACTAGCCAGAAAGAGAAATATCAAGGATCTTTTTTGATCAAATTAGGTCTGAGATGCTTGGAGCTCTGGAGATGTCAAACTGACAGTGGGGTATAGGAGTCTGGGACTCCGTGGAGAGATCAAGCCTAAAGACATAAATTCGGAAGCCAAGAGTACATAGATGGTAGGTGAAGCCTTGAGGCAGTAAGATCTCCCTAGGAAGGAGAATAGCTAGAGAGAAGACCCAAGGTCAAGTCCTGGGGCAATGTCATAAAACAATGAATATTAGTTGTTGTTATTTTCGGTACACTGGGAAGGAGAGCGTTGGCCAATTATTGTTGCAAGCAACATTTTATCCATCCATCTACCCACAGATCCAAGCATCCATTCATACCACAAACAATCACTGAGCATGTTAATGAGAGACAGTAGAGAAAAGAATGTAATAATAGGTCAAGAATGTAAGTTCTGGAGCCAGACTACTCTATTTAAATCCCAGCTCCATCTGTGACCTTGGAGAATTTGCTTAAGCACATTGTACCACCATCTTTCCATCTGCAAAAGGGAATGTAGTGGGTTGAATGGTGTCCCCCCCAAAAGATATGTCCTTATCCTAGAACCTGTAAATGTGATCTTCTTTGGCAAAAGGGTATTTGCAGATGTAAATAAATTGAGCATCACAAGATGAGATCATCTCAGATTATCTGGGTAGCCCTAAAAGACAAGTGTCCCTATAAGAGACACACAAAGTAGAGACATGCAGACATAAGAGAAGACATGAACACACAAAGAAGAAAACAATGTGAAGACAGAGACACAGATTGGAGTGAAACAGCCACAAGGAATGTCAACAGCTACCAGAAGCTGGAAGAGGCAAGGAAGGATTCTTCCTAGGAGCCTCCAGAAGGAGCATGACCCTGCCAATGCCTAAATTTCAGACTTCTGGCCTCCAGAACTACGAGAGAATAAATCTCTACTGTTTTGAGCCACCAAGTTTGTGACAGTTTGTTTTAGCAGCCCCAGGGAATGGATTGAGGAGTAATAACAGTGTGTGCCTCACTGAGTCATGAGAATTAAATGAGTTAATGTATGTAAAGCATCTAGAACAGTGCCTGCCAAATAGGGGATATTCAAACAATTTTAAATTTAAAATTTTATCCATGTACTGGACACATCCATGTACTGGTACAGGATCCTGAAAAATGGGGGAAAAGACATATCATGTTGAGAAACCCTGAAAATAAAGATGGTGCCCACAAGCTGAGCAGGTGAGGGACCAGAAGGGGGAACGGTACTCGGATGCCACGAATTGCTGAACTCCGCTCCCCAGCATTCCCCAGTAAAGAAATCAATAAGCCTTACATCTGCTCGGGTTTTTGAAGATGAGTAATAGGTCCAGAGAAGGGTTAATGCAATCTTTTACAGTGTCTTCCTCTGCTTGCACCATCTCATTGCCCTGCTCTCTCATGAGAGCCCATGTTGATGAGGACACTCTGAGCACATTTTCTGGGGACAGCTGTCTCTTCCTTTAGCCTAATGATATTGGGAATAACAGTGACCAGGGTGGGGAAGGGGTAGAGAGTGGGCAGTGGAAAACTGCGGAGGAAAACGATGCCAATTTTGTAGGCTGAGTGATTTTGTAATAATATTTGCATGGCCGCTTTAGCCTGGGAAGTTAATTTTCTTCACCAAGAGACCCATATAGCACAATCTAGTTTTACCCAAATCTCTATAAAATACACTGTGCCAAAAGGTGGGTGAGGGATAATCCAACTGAAACACAGCTGAAATCTGACATTTTATAAGTGTCCATTGGCCAACACAAAAATGGAAATCGCTTATTGACCTCTTGCTTTATTAAACTTTGCTCTGTTCTCATCTTCACAGGTAGATTAAAAAAAAAAAAAAAAAAAAACAGGGATCCCTGGGTGGCGCAGCGGTTTGGTGCTTGCCTTGGGCCTGGGGCGCAATCCTGGAGACCCGGGATCGAGTCCCACGTCGGGCTCCCTGCATGGAGCCTGCTTCTCCCTCTGCCTGTGTCTCTGACTCTTTGTCTCTCTCTGTGTGACTATCATGAATAAATAAATAAAATCTTAAAAAAAAAAAAAAACATTCAAACACTCGAAGAGAATTAGTGATTATATTTGATCACCTGCATGCAAATATAAGTAGTGTCAGGGGTGAGGAGCATTACTACAGGGTGTTCAAACTTGTAGGCACCAACCCAAGATACTACGGTTAACCTGAAACACCCTTGCCTCTCTACTCTTGGAAAACAGTCTTGGGGGATATGAGAATTACAGTACCATCCCAGGGCATGTACATGGGACAGGCAGGTTCATGTTAGACAGACATCTATAAAATTCTGGCCTTGGGTGAAAGGGAAAAAACGCCAGTGTTTCTTCTGTCTTCCCTCTAGGTATCCCAAGATCTTGTTCGGAGCAACTGTAGCCAGATAAGGCCCCAGGAAAGCAAAGCTCCCAGGCCTCTGCTTCCCTTCACCCCCTTCCTCTAGCTGCCCAGTGGCCTCCTTATAAGGCAGCCTAGTCCCCACCCCCTCACTGTCTACTGACTACACCATGATGCAAAGATACCCCGTCTCCTACTCTTTACCTGGCACAACTTCTACTCCCTCAGCAGGCAGGTTAGAGCCAAGGGGTTGACCTTGGACTCCCTAGCACTACACAGGGCCCTTGCTCATGGTAAGGGTCCTATTCTGCACTGTATCAGCGTGTCTTTATTTTTAGCAAAGCAGGTGACCACTCTCCAGAGGCCAGGACGACAGAGTGTACATGGATGATTTGGTGGCAGTAGCAGATTTCAACTCTAGTGCATGCAAAGCCGAGTACTAGAACTGCCCAGATGTTGATAAAAAGGAGACCACAAGTGGCTCCACTCAAATCCAACTCCACTGTTGCTAAAAACTTCAAAGGACACAGCCTGGGAATCTTTCTGTTAAGGGCCACATATACCATAGAAGCCTCACCTCATGAAGCTGTTAAAACCCCGTAGATCTTCCCTAAAATAAACTAAATTTACTTCAACCTAGAGGCAAAGAATTGGGTAGTACTCTCTCAAGAACTTGCAAATCCTTAGGAGTTTGTGATTTTTTTTTTCATCCTTGTGTGAATAGCTACACATTTCAGGCTGCTTCTCCATTCCCTTGCTATTATCTCGCTGAAAGCTGGTGACAACAGCGTGTGCAAAACTAGTTTTCTTTGCTATAAAAATTCAGTTCCCCAAGCCTTGCTTCTCCAAAACCTCTTCATGTGTCCTATAGTGCTTTACGAGCCAGAGAAACACTTTAAACCCTAAAAACAAATAATCCAAGAATAACTTAATCAGCCAGATGTTCAATGCTATCTGCTTTCATTGGACTGCTTCAGAAAGAGAGCTAATTCTTAAAGTTTCTGATTTTCTGCAAGTTAATAGTGTAGTCACTGTTCATTTAACGTGTTCACTGTTCACATAGGTAACACGCACATCAAGGAGCCAGGCGCTCTGAGAACGAGGATTGTTTCCCGGCCCCATTGAAAATGTGGGGTGGGGCAGCCCAGGTGGCTCAGCGGTTTAGCGCCGCCTTCAGTCCAGGTTGTGATCCTGGAGACCGGGGATCAGGTCCCACGTCAGGCTCCCTGCATGAAGCCTGCTTCTCCCTCTGCCTGTGTCTCTGCCTCTCTCTCTCTCTGTGTGTGTGTCTCTCATGAATAAATAGATAAAATCTAAAAAAAAAAAAAGAAAGAAAGAAAGAAAGAAAGAAAGAAAGAAAGAAAGAAAGAAAGAAAGAAAGAAAGAAAGAAAGAAACTGTGGGGTGGAGAGGACTCCATTGGCATCGGAGAGAGGCCACAGCCGGGGCACACCTCTTCCCGGAGCTGGAGAGGCCTCAAAGACAAATGGGTCTTCTCCGCACACTTAGTGCCCTAACAAGCCATCTCTAGGCCCAGCCGCCTTATCGGACCACAAAGGGCCTCTTCAATGATTGACTTTTCAAACCGTAAATGCTCCCAGTGTTTTCTTGAACACATTTGTAAATAGAACACAGAACTCTTTAGGTCACAGGCAATTTGAGCCTAAGTCCGATGACCTACGTGCCTTCCAGTCCGGCCTCTGCCCAGAACTGCAAAGGAATTCTCTCTCAATTCCATCTTTTTCCCCATTTCTAGCATATGGATAGTATAATAAGACAAGAATTTTAAAAATTTTAAATGCCATCCAAGGATCTATCATTGTGTATGCGACCTATGCTTAGGCCCCAAGAACAACGTAATCGATATATGGACCATCCACGTAAAATCAATGAACCAACTAACAATTTGAGAAAATATTTTTTATACTTTGATTCCCTTAAAGAAACACTGTACACATTTTCGCCCAATATCATTTAATTTTGCACACATCTATTGAGGGTGCAGTAAATCAAATTAAGTGCTCCTTTTCCTCTGCTCTTCACTAACAGGGGAGAATATTTGTTTAATCTTTCTAAGCATAATCATTGATTCATTAAGAAAACTGAGGGGGAAAAATAAATAAATAAACAACAAACAAATAAATAAGAAAAACGAGGGGGTACACAGATTTTCAATTCCTCTTCACCCACCGGCATCTGGCCCTATTGTCACTGAAGGCAACAGTTCTGCACACCTGGCCAACTGTAGATGTGATTCTAGTTCCTGTCGTGCTAGAATGAGGCAAATTCTCCACTTTTCTGAGCCTTTGGTTCCTCCAATGTGGGAATTAGCAAGTCTGAATGCATCCCCCTTTCCAAAGCACAGAGGAGGGGAGAGACTGCAGGATCTCCCTACTTTGAGCCCCGGCAAAGAGTGATGTGAACTACTCATGTATCCACCAAACAAGCCAACAGATAAAAAGGCAGACATCCTGAAAGATTCCTTAAAGTGGGAAAGTGGGAGCAGGGAGGTGAGAGGCTGCTCCCAGGAGTCCAGAGCTTTTCATCCAAAGCTGAAAGCATGCTTCGACGGGGGCCACTAAAAAGTCCTGCTTTGTACACTCGCGGGGCTGTCACGGACTTTGACAATAGGCTCATTCATTTCTCAACACACTATCAGAAGGACCCACTTACTACCCTGTAGCAGACGCTGTCTTTGAGGAACCTGCATACATACCTCAGTATCTTTTCTCATTCCCACCCCCCCCCCCCCGCCCCCCGAGAACAACCCTGGGAAGCAGCTATTTTACCAATCTTGCACAAGAGGAAACCGGGGCTTCAATATTTCTAATGATCTGGCCAGTGAGAAGTTTTCTGCACTGCCAGGACTCCAGCCAAAGCCTCTGACCCCAATCCCAGAAATCTTCCTTTCCCTCTCGGCGCTGCCTCGGCTGGTGCCAGGCACCAGGTTCACTGGCCCGGCTGCCAGCAGCACTTCCACTTGCCCCAGGCCCCAGGCCCCAGCAGCGGGCACCTCTCCTGTTTGACCAAGACATCACTTCCCTCTACTGCACTGCAGGCTCCCTCTCCGGCGCCTCTCCCAACCCCTGCTTCCCTCCTACCTTCCCAGGAGGGGAGATGCCAGCTTTTTTCTTTCCCTGCACCTGCTTCTTCTGTTCACCTCTGGCTTCCTCCCTCCCAAACATCCCTAATCTTGTCTTCGTTCTCTCCCACTGCTCATGTGTTTACCAAACATGCCTGGGCAGGGGATTTGGGGGACATTCCTGAATAAGCCTTCCCACAACACTACCACCTCCTCAAAATACTCCCCAGATTATTTTTAACTGGCACAGTTCTAGATCCAGTGTCTATCCTCCAACTTCAATTGTCTTGGCAATCCCTCTCTCCTTCGTCCCTTGAACCATCCTTTCCAGACACTGTTCTCAGCCTTTGTCAAGGCTGGCCCTTCCCAGACACTCCTGCCTCTACCTGTCTGCCTACCTCCCTCAGGGGCTTGCCTACTGCATCCTACATGGCATTATGGAGACCCTTTTGAAGGCACAAGACAGAGGTTAAAAACTGACAAGTCTCCAAGTCTGTCCTGTTAGAGATTCAGCCTCTCTTTGAGTTTGGGCCTGACCTTTTGTGGGTTCATCTTCCTTGGGATGCTTTCTCTTGTGTTTGGGGCAGTAAGAAGGCCCTGAGGCCACATTCCAACAGAGGCATCTCTACCCCCTACACACACACACACACACACACACACACCATAGTCTAAGTTACATAGGCCCACATGATCTAGGCCAAAGGAGTATCTGCAGCTCTGTGTTATCTTGTCCAGCCTACAGGCCTGGAGCTTCCAAGTGAGGGTGAGGGTAACACCAAGTACAATTAGCTGGTGGTGAGGAGAGGGAGTCCTGGAGTGTTGCCTATGCCTCTCTCCCTGAGGAAGCTGCGGGTGGCTGGTGGAGGCTTTATCTGCGCATGAATAAGATATGGTCCTAAAGAAACAGGCCCAGGGCAGCGTGATGAGTGTGCCAAACGGCTCCTTAGAGCAAAGTCCAAAGGTAAGACTGCTCAACTTGGGAGAGAGAGACAGAGGATCACAGAGGAGGCGGCCCTCGAGCTGGATCTTGAAGAGTAAGAAGTGGTTCATAAAAAAAAAAAAAAAAAAAAAAAGAAGAAGTGGTTCATCAGGAAGAGCAGGGAAGAAAGGATATTCTACGACCTCACTCCTCCCACTACCACCCCCCCAGCAAATCAGCCTTGTAGAGGCAGAGAGTTTGACAGAGAGCAGGAAAGAAGCCTGAAGAAGCACATAGGATTTGGAATTTATTCTGCATCCTGGGACACACTGACAGGTTTCACAAGGACAGGTGACTGCTAGGCTTGGGACACTGAGTAGTGTGGGAAGAGAGAGGAGAGATCTGGAAGGATGTCTCCAGGTTGCTGGTTTGCTCAATGTTAAAAGCCTGAGTCTCCATTTCGGTCACCTGTGCATTCACACTCCTAACCTTCAGGTGATCTTTGCTGCTTCTTCACTCCAAATGCAAGTAGCGCCCATGCTTCAAGGTCATGCCTAATGAACTTTTCTTCCCACAGCTGCTGCCAGGCCTCCATTACCTCCTGTGCCCGACTTATTACTCTAACCTTCTCACTGGACAAGTCACCTCCCATCTCTCCCACAGATCAGACTCATCTCCCTAAAGCACAAAGCGACAATCCTTTGCTTAAAAATCCCAAATATTTCCCTATCAGCTGCAGACCTAAATTCCTCTAAGACCTCAGGCCAGCCTCTTCTCCCGGCATACGGCATACCCCCAGGCCACATCCACACTCAGGATCAACCCCTCAGCCCATTCCTTCTCCACCTACCTCGGTTCCCCACAGAGCCCTTCAGAGCTCCTCAGTCAAAAGTGACTTCTTTCTCCTCTGTACTTCTAAAGTGCTCGATGTGGACCACTCCTCAGGTACTTTATCCTTTAGATCATCCCTTCACCCAAACACAGGGCACCTGTTCCATGCCACACGCGCACTGGTTTGGGTCGGAGCTGTCAATACACTTATCTCACTTCTGACACACTGAAACTCTGACAGCAAGGAGGGAGCCTCCGCGCATCCCCAGGAACCTCGGAGGGCCTACGCACAGCAAACCACAGGTACTCCAAAAATAAAATGGTTGAAATGAATAGAGCGATTATCATAAGTTCCCTTAAATAGTAAACTGCCTTAAGTGCATGCAAAATCAATCCTAATGACGAAGATTTAAAGCATAATTCAATATTTCTCCCGGAGCATATGAACTATGTCAAGGGAAGGTGCATTTATATACTTTGCATGGTTCTGATTCCTCCCCTCCCGGCACATTCCCGCACCCCTCCACTCCGTCTGCCCACCCCCCTGCAGCTCTCACACCACTATGTGGTTATTAGCGGAGCAGCAGTCCTTAGCCCGTGTCTAATGGAAGAAGGAACTGATGAAGCTAGAACAACCACCTACTGTCAGGGGTGTGTTCTGAGGCATTCCACGCGCCCCCGCAAGCAACCCTCCCACGCCACACCTGCCGGCCTAGACCTACTTGACCCGCACCCCGAAGCCACGGTGGGGAGGAGCCGGCCCGAGTCCGGAGCAGGCTGGCCCGGGAAGGGCCCGCAGCGCTGAGGGCCCAGGGCAGCTCTCTCCAGCAGCAGGTCCACGGATCACTTTCTGCAGCCCCTCAGGGACCCCCTCGGGCAGCTTCATGGTGCTTTGTCAAGGGAACGCGGCCAGCCAAAGCACCCCAACCCTGCTGGGCCAGCTGCAGGGCACAGATGCACACCCCCCCCCCCCCCCCCCCCCCCCCCGGCCTCCACCTCCAGGGAATGCCCTCGAGCCCGCCGCCGTGTCCCCTGCACACTCCGGCGTCTCTTATCAAGGTCTCTGCGCCGAGCAGGCCTCTGGGGACGGGCTTCTGGCAAACTCCAGCCGGGGACCCTGGACCCTGCCCGGACTCAAGCCCAGCAGCCCCAAGCCCTGCAGCACCCACCGCGCACCTGGGGGGGGGGGGGAGAGGGAGGGAGGGAGGAGGGCGACCGCAAGGAACCGGGCCAGCTGTGGGGAGGCGCTCGACTCCCGGGGGGACGCGGGGTTCCCTCCCGAGGACGCTCCGGGTCTCCCCGGGAGATGCCGACCCTGCCCCACAGACGTCCTTGCCTTCTGCGCGCCTGCTCCGTCCTCCTTCCCCGCGTGTCCCCCGGGCAGGGAGCCGGCGGCCGAGGCGGGCGCTCACGGCGCCCCGGGTCCCTGGGGCCGCGGAGGGGGCCCGGCGGCGGCTCAGGTGGGCACCGCGGGGCGCCGCTGGCCCCGTGCCCGGCGGGGGGGGGGGCGGCCGGGGACTTGGAGCCGCCCCACCCGGGGTCGCCGCCCGGCCCGCCGCCTCGCCCCGGGAATCGTCGCCAAACTTTCCCGGGCTCGCTCGGTCCCCGGGGCCGCGGGTCGCCCCCCGCCCCCCCGAGCCCCGCGCCCCGGGTCGCGGCGGGACGGTCGCTTCACCTGCGCGCGGCTCCGCCGAGCTCCCGCTGCTCCTCGCGCGTCCGGCCCCCGGCGCCGCCCGGCGGGTCCCCGCGCCGCCGCCGCTCCCGCCGCTCCCGCCGCTCCCCGCTCCCGCTCCCGCTCCCGCTCCCGCCGCCGCCGCCGCCGCCCCGAGCCGCCGCCGCTTCCCGCCGCCGCGGGAGGCGCAGTCCCGGGCGCCCCGGGCTCGGCGGGTCCCCGCGGCCGCAGCCCGCTCCTCGGCCGGCTCGCCCAGCTGCGCGGCGGCAACGGGGATCCGCGGAGCCCGGGGATGGGCGGGGATTCCCTCCGCCCTCCCCCTCCCCTCCCCTCCCCTCCCCCCCCCTCCCTCCGGGGGCCGCGAGGGGCGGGAACTCCCCGCGCCGAGTGACAGGCCCGGGGGGCGGGGATCCCCCCGCACGGGCGGCCGGTGGGCGGGGATTCCCCCGAGCCGGGCGCCCCTGGGGGAGCCCCGGGCGCCGTCTCCGGGATGCTGGGGGGATGCTGGGGGGATGCTGGGGGATGCTGGGGGGAAGCTGGGGGGATGCTGGGGGGATGCTGGGGGGATGCTGGGGGGAAGCCGGGGGGGGATGCTGGGGGGAAGCTGGGGGATGCTGGGGAGATGCTGGGGGGATGCTGGGCGGAAGCTGGGGGGATGCTGGGGAGATGCTGG
Organism: Canis lupus dingo; assembly: GCF_003254725.2. NCBI lineage: Eukaryota > Metazoa > Chordata > Mammalia > Carnivora > Canidae > Canis > Canis lupus. The sequence continues at coordinate 76,158,182 of NC_064246.1, forward strand.
GGGGATGCTGGGGGGAAGCTGGGGGATGCTGGGGAGATGCTGGGGGGAAGCTGGGGGGAAGCTGGGGGATGCTGGGGCGATGCTGGGGAGATGCTGGGGGATGCTGGGGGGAAGCTGGGGGGAAGCTGGGGGATGCTGGGGAGATGCTGGGGGGATGCTGGGCGGAAGCTGGGGGGATGCTGGGGGGAAGCTGGGGGGAAGCTGGGGGATGCTGGGGCGATGCTGGGGAGATGCTGGGGGATGCTGGGGGGAAGCTGGGGGGAAGCTGGGGGATGCTGGGGAGATGCTGGGGGGGATGCTGGGGGGATGCTGGGGGATGCTGGGGGAAGCTGGGGGGATGCTGGGGGAAGCTGGGGGATGCTGGGGGGATGCTGGGGGTGGGCGCGGGGCGCCCTCTAGGTGGGAACGCGTAGCCGGGCGCCGAGTGGCCGCTGCAGAGCCGCGAGGGAGCCGTGGGCGCCCCGCACCGGGACCCGCCGGGCCGGGGGCGGGGCCGGGGCGCCGAGCACCCACACCCCGCAGGCTTCGGCCTCCGCCTCCCGAGGCCCAGGCTGATTGCACGGTACGGCAATACGAGAATTTCCGGGGAACCCCACGGCACACCCCCCATGCTGCTTGATCCCCTAGTTAAGCTCCTGAGAGACCCCAAAGGCAACGTCCTGCGGCCCTGGGGTGCTGCTTCGGGGCCCGGGACGGGCAGCCAAGAGCCCCCCTCCTCCCCCCCCCCCCCCCCCGGGGACCCGCTGCCCATCGCCCTTGGCCTTATTCCAGGTCAGTCGAGGAACAGAAGCCTCTGGCTTTTTTGGATCCTTCATTCCCGTGGATTTTCAGGAAGCCCTTCAAATATTTTTGGTTCTTTTTTTTTTTTTTTTTTTTGTCATCCTTGTCATTCTGCCTACCACGGGGAGAGGATGATAAGAACATAATAGGGAGACTGCGCCTCTCTGCAAATTAAGCTCTCTTAAGAGGAAAAAGCTGGTCTTTTTCAAGGGCTAGCAGATAAGAGTTAAAAACATATGAAAAATTACAAAACCTGGGATAATGAATAGTTGAATAATGCTTTTGACATTTTCTGCAGCGCAGTAATTGGAAATCTTTGCTTTGGGGGGGGGGGGGGATGGGATGGGGATGGGGTGGGGCAGGGATCCCCTGCAGCTTTGCCCAGCAAGGCAATAAGCTCTGGTCTCTGGGAAGACCAGACAGACATAAATCACCTGCACAGATCGTGCAGAGCTGTCCCACTAGCATCAGAGGGCGGCGGAGTCCCAAGGCATTTCGAGATGGTATTTTCGGCAGGGGTTGGGGTGGGGAAGTACTTGAATAGCTGTTCTTCAGCTTTTATAATTACCAGGCCACTGAGATCAATGTCTGCACAAATCCGAGCTTCCTATAGGATAAGCTGTGCAATCTCAGGCACCCAGAGCTTCTCTCTTCCTATCTGTAAACAGAGGAAATACCTACCACTCAGGATTGTGAGGATTGGCAGTGACACAGCTACTCAGCACAGCACTTCCGAGGTGCTCAATGAAATGGCAACCGTTACCCAGAAAGGTATCATTGGGACACCACAGAAAATCCTTCTAGAATCACACAGGGCTGGGGTTTCTGTTTGTTTCACAACAGTCCATCACTCTCTTCCTATCATCACATCAACCATGAAAAGGCGAAGCCTGTCTCCGCAGCCTCTGTACCCAGCACCAACCTCCATCAGCATCCGTCGAAAGCGTGCTGAATAAATGAATATATACAGGAACCTATCACTCAGACTGTGAGCACTGCTACTCCTTACCCAATCCACCCCCAACTCCTTCATTCCAGCCGGGTACTCCTAACCTGCAAATTGTTCCTCTGCCAGAATGACACAATCCTCACACTCCTGTGTCGGCTGAAATCCCAAACATCACCTCTTCTGGGAAGGCTTCTCCAATCACTGGCACCAGCACCAGGTTTCTTCTCCTGGATTAATCTTTCTGTAAGTTGCTAATATAACCCTTGTCGGGTTGTAGTAAATCACAGGAATCATAATGTTCCCTCACCACATGCTTCCAGTTTGGGAGATCCTGGAGCAAAGAGAACCTAGATCTTATTATTTGTGTTCCCCAAACCTAGCATGGCATAGTGCACAACCCCTAGTAGCTACTCAATAAATATTTGCTGGATTCAAATGAATCATTAAATATACAGATACAGATGTGATATGTGTTCTATATGCAGGCGTAAATATTACATACAAAAGATACTTACGTATATGTAATATGTTCTCATCTTTCTCCTTCAGACATGGCTCTGCTGACCAGCTTAAGATACTTCTAGTTTCAATCACTTTTCATCCGATATTTTCCAGATAGTTTTTGGCAAGTTCTTGCTGCTATTAATAGCTCACCTCTCAAGGGGTCAATCAAATGCATGGAAATTTTCTTTTGCCCTTGCTGTCTTGCCAATTTGGAAAGCTCACAACTGAGGGCACTCGTTTTCCAGTGTTTGAAGATCAAAATGTAAATTTTTCCTGCCCCCTTGTTAAATATTTAGTCACAGATTAGTACTTCTATCCAAGTGGCCATTTTAATTTATTGCTCATAATATATATGATTTGGCGAGGAGGTTGGATTTAGAAAATCTAAGGCTTGTAGGTAGGGACAAGAGAAGATCAAAATAATGAACTGAGAAAAAAATGTATTGTTCTGGGCCATAATCTACCAATGATAGGTAAAAGAATGCAGCCTACTTGAGGGGAGTCCCCAGAGATTCCCATGGGCTGCAGTGGCATTTGGTTTACCTCTGAGCTTTCTCCCTCTATGAAGAAGAGACTACCCCACCAGGCAACTGTACCTGAATTGGAAGTTTCATCACCAACTCCAGTGAAATCGTGAAGGTTGCTTCCCATCTTTTCAGGTGCTCTTCTAAGTGTGTTGGGAGGAGAGGGAGCCTTTGGCAACAACTGGCTCAATTCCCTTCCTCCTCCAAGCCTCTGTGGGTTCGTTTGATCTCCAAAACAAATTCCAGCTTCCCGTTTACCTAGCTAGTTAGCCTCCTTTTTCTTCCTCTGGAAATTCCTGGCCACTAACTCTTCCATTCAGGAACTCACATGGGAATGAGCCATCCCCTGACCAAGGAAAGGTTTAGAAAGAACAAGTGAGGAACAATGACACTAAAACATTAATTCACTGGATCCTAATTTGGAATGTGTTTGAAGTTCACCAGGAGATTTGAAAATTCAGATGCCCTGGCGTCAGCCCCTGAGATCATCAGATGCTGAGTCTGTAGGGCAGCTCTGGATGCTGCATTTCTAACCAGCACCCTATGATTGTGACTTGGGTGGCCCACAAAACAGATTTGAAGAAATACTGAAATAGAGTGACTTTAAAAATGGGAGGGGGCCCAAGTTAAATCATACTCTAGTGCGTGGTCACAGTGCTGATAGAATTTAGTTTAAACCTTGATGAAAATTTTGTAATATTTATTCCATCCTCAGACACATGTTGTATTAGCCAATACACAAAATGGACCCGCAGTTGATGTACGCTGTTTTAAAATACTTGTTTAGGGGAAAGATTTCAGTACTTTTCATCCTGTGTATACTGAAAAAGATGAGTTTCACTGTGTCCACGAGCATGACACTGGAACTTATGCAAATGTGTGTTTTGTGGTATACAGTGTGGCACAGTATTATGGCACATGCAGAATTTATGGTTTTCTCGTAGGGGGCTGCCCCCTACTGAATATACTATCTCTCCTTCTATTTATTTAGATGGCTAAATCATCCATTATTTTATCTTTGACTCAGACTTCCATTTATACTATGTAAGCATGGTTGCCAGGGTAATTTTTTTTAATAAAATTTTTGGCAGGAAGAAATGAATTATATACTAGCAAGTACAGACCAGATATTGCTTATTATTTTTACAATTTATATAGATGATTCAATAATTCTGTCCAGTGCTGAATTACCCTGTGTACTCAGGGCACCGGTAAAACCAGGCTACGGGAGAGAGAGAGGTTCAGCTTTGATTAACATAACCAGTACTGTGCAATCAGCATATCGAAAGAGAAGCTATTTTCGTTCTACAGATGCATGGATTTTGCTTGCTAGTTGGCCAGTATCTTTATTTTTAATTTACACAAGAGACAGGACATAGGGATCTTCTTGGGGCTTGGGACTTCAATCCTATTGGTTCGGTCGTAAACATTTTCCTTCCAGAAGTTGGGAAGCTCGCGTCCTCCCCCATTGGCTCTTCCAATTCAGTCAAATCATCGTGCATCTAAATTGGTAGACTATTTAGGTAAGATATTTTCTAGCTCGTCATTTTGTGCACAACAGATTCTCATTCCGAACTCCTATCTCCCCTGCTGATTATTCTCCTTGTTCAGTTCTGCTCTACTTACTTATGAAAAGGCATCATTCTAAGTCAATCATATGCTATTTTTACACCTTCATCAGATACTTCCACTTCCAGATATCTTCATTTAATAATCTCCAAAAAAGCAATTATAAAAATAAACATATTACTAGTCTCTCTCTTCTGCTTTGTGGCTGTTGTTCTTATTGCTGTTGTTCCCTTTTCCTAATTTTATGTCCCCTCCTTATTATCTCTTTTACCAACCTCAGCACCCGCCTTTACTGGGACAGCTAAAATGGACACGGAAATAAAAGCCGGGTAATAATGATACCCAGCCTGCAAAAGCCACAGACCAGGGCTGTGTTCTGCGGCCAATCCCAGTAACTCAGTGAAGTGTGGGGTTACCTCAGGCAAGCTTCTCTCAAATGAGGATAACAATACCAGGCTCTACAGATCTCATTAGAATCTCGAGTCCCCAGTGAAATCATAGATGCAAAAATACTTTGAAAAAAAGGTAAAGGTCTCCTCAAATGAGAGAAGGTGAGAGTAACAGCTCTTTGAATGGCAATTTCAGGTTGTCACAGAAAATACATGACTAAGATGATTTACATTTCATCTCAGTGTACAGCAAGAATCACCAAGGGCAGTAGATAAGGCAGTCGATAAATCATCATTAACAACTTATTTGCATGATGTATGAATTAGTGGGCCAAACATAAGAAATGCATTTTGGATCTCTGCGGTGTTCAGGAGTGATGTACTGGTCGATGAAATCCACAGGAAGCAGAACCTTTGAAGAAAGGATACAGTGGACTTGAAAAAGCCAGCCATTGCCCATTGGAAAATATGTAAGAACAGCTTAATTTTGTTGGTTTTAGCATATGCTAATAGCGACCTCCTTCTAATTGCCCAAGGGGTGGGTTCCTCTAAGTCTGCTCTTGAAAAGAGCCCCAGGGATCATGCCCTTGGCCCTGAAATGGTTGGCCTTTATTTAAGTCACAGGGTCCTTCTCATTTCTGGTTAATAGAAAACTATTAACAAATATTTAAATGCTCATTTTCTCTATTTGTTAAATATTTTTTCATGAATCCAGGGAGCAGCGAATCATCTTTTCTGCTTTACTGTGCACTTATCAACAAAGCAAATAACCTAAATTGCTTTTAAATAATTTGTTTTTGTAACTTAGACAATCAGACCACCTGGAAAGAGAGAAGAAACAAAACAACACACGATGAGAGCTCAGAATTCTGGAGCCCAAAGGAGATTCCTTAGGAACCAACTTGCCCTACTTTGGAAATCTGCCCATCATTTTAGAAATGCTAATTATGCCTATTTAATGCCTGGTTTTCACAATCAAGATGACGTATCTCAGGACACTGAGGATAGAGAGCCTGACTTCAAGGACTGAGGGCGTCCATGGTTCCCTTGCCATTGAAGGGTGCACACATATCTCTGCCTCGTGCCAGAGTAGAGGAAATATTCTCCAAAGAAGGCAGCAGACCAATAAATTAATTCCTTATGATAAATTCCAAATGCTCCTTAAAGAATGATGTTTTTCTTATTAAAGTCTTTTGAGACATGTACCATCAGTCAGAATGTCATGGGGCTTATCAATATTGTATCTCCAGCATGAATTTGTAAGAAAGTGTTTTTAGAGATCAAAAAAGTTCACAGAAAATGCAGTAATACAGAGAGTGTCATAGAGCAGAATTTTCCAAAATTTGCTTCTTTGGCATGCATATATTTTCCTAACAAAGACTCCATCTACTCCAAAACTGAACTCTTTTTTTTTTTCTAGAATTGCTCATTGTAAATCTCTTTCTGAAATTAAAGGGAATGGTCCCATAGATAGCATTTCACATTAGAATTTTCTGCTGATCCCAACCCGGGTAAGATAAGAGAGGTGCCTAGGATACAAAATATATGGAAGTGCTCACTCATTCTCTGGGCTGCGCCTAATCCCAACAGTGAGGACCGCCTTAATTTTGGGCCCCAAGCACCTCTCTTGCCTTGCCCTAGCCCTGGCCCTGGTTCTCTGACAAACACACAGAATGCAGAAAACACTTGAGCGGGTTGGACGCTGATTCAGCAGGGGGAAGTGCAGCAATAGTGTTCAACAGCACCACTGTTGAAGAGCTGTCTAGGTCTTGCCAATGTCCGTGGGGGTGACCTGACGCCAGCTGGGCCCACACACTCTGCCCCATGATGCAATGCTACACTCGCTGCCCTGCCTCCCATCTCATGGATGACCACACACATGCTGCCAAGCACAACTGTCAACACTTCACAGACCATCAGTGGAGGCAGGCCTGGCACCACCATGTCCACTTCCTAGTTTTTAATCCCTCAGTCGAATTATGGTAAACTTGAATGCTCAGCAGCCTCTAAGACCCATTAAACATGTAAATGTGCCTTTTTCACCTTTGCATTCATCCATCCCTACTATGAGCCTTTTTTGGTGATCCGCCTCTTGCCATGCTCTCAGATCCATGATATCCCACGTCCACTCCAATGCAGTTTCCTCCAACTCGCACTCTCACCTGTCATCCCAACAAGTATCCCCATTTCCTCACTCTCTTCCCTAAACACTTCTTCCTCCAGACTCTCACCCTCCAGTGAAGACAGTTTCTCCTGCAGCTCTCTCAAGCAGAGTGTTTATTTGGTTACAAGCATTACCTTACAACTCAGAGTCGGGAATGGTGTGAGGACCCCCATGCTTTGGGTCTATGGCCTATCATCTCCATCACTCTTATCTAATCTTGTGCCTCGATTGCACCTACCTGAAAACTCCATTCCAGGACAAAATCGGCCCTTCCCTGCACCAATGCCCGACGTTGAAGCACTGATGGGAAGAAACAAAACAAAACAAAACAAAAACCCAAAACCATGCCTGGGTAGATGGCGAATTCCTGGTTGCCTATCACAACCAGCTCTAAACAGTGTCCAGCTACCATTTCCCTCGTCAACCCACTCTCCCATTTATGCAATAAGTATTTCAAACTTTCTTTCACCATGTTCAAATTGCTGACTCCTCCTGTCTTATCCTTGTCTTTTTATCCGATGATGACCTTGCTTTCTAATTCTCAGATAAAATAAAAGATATGAGGTAGGAGCTCCTTTAACTTCCCATCTCCAGATTAATAGATCTTCCCCAAATCAACACCCACCTTCCTCCTCCTTCCTTCATATCACCATGCATAATTCTTCAGGGCATGAACATCATGCTTGGGATAAAATGCAGTGTCTCTAGCCTGGTTTGCTTGGCCCCATGTGATCGGCCCCTATCTACCTGTCACTCTCACCTTGTACCACTCTGCCTCTTGCTCGCCCCACCCAGCAGTGCTAACTGCTTTTCAGATCCGTGCACCATGCTCTTTTGTTCTCCAGAATCTGGAAATTTTTGTTTCCTCTGCCCTGGAAGCTCTTTTTATTCCTCAATTTGCCCCTCATCCAATTCCTACTTATTCTTCAGGACTCTCTTTAGATCTCACTTTCCTCCAGGAAGCCTTTTCTTTCTCCCGGGTTAGGTGCCCTATTTCATGGTACTATGTCTTTTTCTTTTACAGCATTTGTCTCGATTGCTCTTCAATCTTTGTGAGATTACTTTTTTTAATGTGTGCTTTTTTTTTTTTTTTGAAAATATAGACTGCGGGTATTATGATAATCTTTGTCTATCTGGTTCAGAAATGTAATATTTAGTTCTTGACATAGTGCCTGGCACAAGATAAGTACTCAGAAAATATTTGTTGAATAGATGGATGAATAGCAAAAGCATAATAAGGTGCTCATGACACTGGGAGGTAATATACACAGACCATTTAGTTAATTGCCCTGTACTGGCAATGTAGTATTATTATGCTTGTACTCTGAATTGCTCCTGGACTTCTTGATCTAACAAAAAAAAAGGGTAGCTAAAAAGCATTTTATTCCTGTGACATGTAGCATGAATTGTTCTTCAATTGATTTCTTCTGTTTGGCTGCTTATAACAAGCATATTTAACTTTGCATAGTGTGAGGCCTCAAAAAACCAATGTATCTAATGGTGGAAGCCGAAAGTCATACTAACATGTGCTTCCTAGGCTAGATAGTCCCTGCTTGCCCTCCAGATCTACTTCCCACCATTTATTCTGTTCTGTGCCTCAGGAAGCTGGCCTCCTATTGTGCTCCTCCTTGTTTCTTGCCTTCTGGTTAGGGCACCACCAATAGGAGATCAGTGGCAGGATAACAAGAAGGCATTGATCTCTCTGGCTCCTCATTGGGGCCGTGGGTTAACAGTGACTCTGCTCCTCTACCTGAGTTCCCAGCTCTTATCAGGGACGGCTCTGATCCATCACTCTTACCAGGCAGGCCCTTACTCTGTAGGGACTCCTTCCGGCCTACAGTAATTACAGCTCCCTGAAGTTGCTAGCCTTGGCATGCTTCATTATCCTTTTTGTTTTCCTTAACTTGTCCACACCTTTGTCAATTAAAATCTCCCCAGTTATTCCTGTATGAGTGTGCTGTATTCTGATAGGACCCTGACTCATAGAATTCCATTGCCTAAATAAATATAATGAAATCACATCAAGAGGTGCTTGTGTGCTTCTCTAGATCTCTCAGCTACCTCTCAGACAGTCTGCATGCTTGGCTGATATGAGCTTAGGTGCCATTATCCCCATTTCCCAGGTAGACACAGGCATCTGGAAGCAATCAAAGTAAGAGATGTACTCACAATGCCAAAGCTCGGTGATGGCAGCGTCAAAGCTACACCTCAACTCTGGACCTTACACATCAAATTCAGATCAATAGCTTGGCTACTCCCCTCCCAGAGAGTCACCTGCCGGAATCCGTACAGCCAGGATCCCAGATAAATCATTCTTGGTGGCAAACCTCTCTGCAGCGAGTCTAATCCAGGTGAACTCTGAAGCTGGTGGGTGTGCAGCTGGCTCTGTGCCCCAGTTTGGAGCAGGTCTGGGACACATTCCCAGATGGCTCTTGGATGCCATTACTTTTTCTGGCTGCATTCCTGGGGGAGGTGGGAAAACACACACAGGTCTCCTAGCTGCAAACCCAAGCAAAGAGCACATTGTCGTATCTTTAGCAAGTGATAGCACACAAACCCAGAAAGCCAAAGGACTAGAGAGAGATATATCTACCCAGCTGAATGATATTCACTCTTTAGAGCTAAGGGAACAGCCAGTATAGAAGATTCTCTATCCTCTTCTTAAAAGAAAGTGCCCAAGGCTTTGAGCAGATCACAGACAACCCTTCATTCAACCCTCCCAATTTCCTCCCCCTGGAAAATGGAGTTTCCTTCTCTGGAAAATTGGTAGAAAGGAGAACCAATTACCCATTAAGGTGAGCAAAAGTCTCCATGGGCTTTAATTTTAAAGCCTCAAAAACAAGACTACTATTGATTTTTCTCTTTTGGGGGGTGGGCAAAAGGCAGCTCCCATAGAGAGGCAGTATGAGTCATAGTTAAAAGCATAGACTCTAGAGCCAGAATACCTGGGTTTGAATCCCTTCTGTCACTAACTAGCTATGTGATCTCAGGGCAGTGACTTAATCTAACCTCTCTCTGCTTCTGTTTTCTTTTTTTTTTTTTTTTAATTTTTATTTATTTATGATAGTCACACACAGAGAGAGAGAGAGAGAGAGAGAGAGAGAGAGAGAGGCAGAGGAAGAAGCAAGCTCCTTGCACCGGGAGCCCGATGTGGGATTCGATCCCGGGTCTCCAGGATCACGCCCTGGGCCAAAGGTAGGCACTAAACCGCTGCGCCACCCAGGGATCCCTGCTTCTGTTTTCTTATCTGTAAACAGGAATAATGGTAGTAGCTACCTCACAGGGTTGACACGAAGGTTAAAAGAGGGACTATAAGGAAAGCACTTTGAACAGAGCCTAGTAAGACTACTTATATAAGGTTGTTGAGTTAAGTTGTTTCCATAATTATTTATGTATCTTCAGATACATCTGGAGTGTTGACCATTCCATGATTTTTTTTGTCCTTTTTTTGCTTGGAGCCCAAATAACTTCTAGGGTGAAACAACAGATCCTAAAGAAGCTTTGCTACCAGTGCCAATCATTAGATCAAAGGAATTTGGCTTGTGTCTTACCTGCCATCAGGAAGAGAATGTACCTGGGATGCTATTAATTGGAAAAGCACATTCTGGTACATGACTCAGCCTGGCAAGCTCATCAGTTATGCCCCGAGAAGAAGGGGGAGCACCAGGTGGCCTTACCTGCTAGATTGATCCAGGAAGATGAGATACCTTTTAAGCAGACCATCTATCACTGATCACCAAAGGCCCAGTGTGAGCCTCTATCCATCACTCACAAAAAAAATCCCACAAGGCAACACATATTTTGCACTTCTCAGTGGTTGAATTCGTGTGTTCTTCCCTCTTCTCCTGTCTTCTTAGATTTCCTGTTGGAAGTCAGCAACCAGCCCAGTTTTCCATACATAAGCTCTGGTTTTCTCAAAACACAGTCCTCTGAGCCAGAGGAGAAGCTCGGTGTCTCTATCAGGTTCTCCTCCTCTTGAGGAAGTCTGATTGACTGATAGTCCTTGTTTGTTTGTTTAAAGATTTTATTTATTTATTCATGAGAGACAAACACAGAGAGAGGCAGAGACACAGGCAGAGGGAGAAGCAGGCTCCCCAGCAGGGATTCTGATGCAGGACTTGATCCAGGACCCTGGGATCACGACCTGAGCCAAAGGCAGATGCTCAACCACTGAGCCACACAGGTGTCCCTTGACTGATGTTTTTAATGAAAACATTTCAGTTCCCCTGAGAAGCTCATAGTTCCTAAGAGTGATTGTCCTTTCGTAACTCAGTAATAAGTAGATAATTTTGACTGAATACTCACCATTTGCTAGGCACTATGCCAAACACTTTATATAACATTCTCATTTATTCTCCCAATCATTCTAGGAGGTAGCACAAAAGTTCATTATCTGAGTCCCTAGAGCAGCACTGTCCCATAGAAATGTAATATGAGCCACCAATGTGGCCATGCATGTCATTTTGAGTTTTCTAGTAGACACATTATAAGAAATAAAAAAGAAACAAGGGAAGCTAGTTTTAATAATGTATTTTGTTTAACCCAATGTATTTTAAAATTGGCATTTCAACATGTAATCCATATAAAAGCTTTAATGAGATATTTTACATTCTGTTTTTTTGTACTAAGTCTTCAGAATCCAAATTCCAATTAATAAATGTAGAAGGAATGAGGGGAATAGGAAATCACCATGTGTCAAACACCACCACCATTGTCGTATGCAGGTTCCATCTATGAATGCTAAAATTAGAGAATGAGAATTTGAGGAAAAAATAGGATATTTGCATACTCTGAAAATATCCCTCAAGAAATTTACTAATTTCAAAGGGAGAAACATAACTTTGTAGTGGAGAGACCCTGCAAACATCACAAAGTGAGCAGAATTAACATCATCACTAATAGGACATATCAATATAATGTACCCCCAGATAAGATGCACAAAGGATACATCACTTTTCAGATCTTACCAAAAATCTATGACCTCAATATAATTGTGAAAAAGCATCAGAAGTGTCCCAAATTGAGAAATAGTATTTAAAATAACTGGTCAATACTTTTCCAAAATGTCAAGCTCATAAAAGACAAGGAAACCCTCACAGATTGAGGGAACTGAGGAGGTAAAATAACAATACAATGGGGGTCCTGGATCAGATCCTGATGCAGAAAAAGGACATCAGTCGAAAAACTGGTGCAGTTTGAATAAGGTGTATACTTCAGTTAAAAATCATGTGCCAGTGTTCGTTTCCTGGTTTTGATTGTTTATCCTAGTTATTTAAGTTGTTAACATTAGGGGGAATCTGGCTATAGTGTATACAGGAACTCTGTACTCCTGCATTTTTTTCCATGAGTCTAAAACTATTTCAAAATGAAAAATAAAAGGACATTGCATTGTTAAATTGTTAAATTGCATTGTTAAATAAAAATGCAAATTGATTACAAATAACTTTGAAATTATTTCAAAAGATTCAAGAGCCTATGAAGCTGATGAAAGTATTGAAATATTGCTTAAAAATGCATACAAACTAGATAAAACAGTTAACATTTGGAGAACAAAAATCAACAAGGATGGTAACAGGATGTGGGTTTCAAAAAACAATGACTTAAATGTCAAGGAATTATGAAAGATCCTTGGAAAAATGAATGGAGATTTCTAGTTTGTTTGCCAAAAAAATTTCTACCATAAAATCATACATTAAATGAAAGCTGTTTTATTATGCCACATATCATTTTAGTTTAAAAATTATGCCAAAATAGCCCCATGAAATTTATCTGTGTTCATTCTAAAAATGAACACATAGTTGCAATTATAATCTATGTTCGATTGAACATAGATAACATTTTATTTCCATAATTTGTAGCTCCATTTTTTTAGATTAAAAAAGCCTCACTTAAATTTTTAATTCATCTTAAATGACTTGACTTTGATCTCTTCCAGCTTCCATTACCCTTGTATTATGTGCACTTCCCATCATTTAATAGGAGATCCAGGACTCAAACCCAAGTAATCTGCCCCTCCAGTGCATGCTGGAGGCTCATCCCATAAGCAATATGTGCTCTGCATTGTTCAAAGAGGTGAGCTCTCTCTGTTTCCATTCATTACCTGACCAAATTTCCTCCAAGTTAGCCAAAACAAGTTTCATGACCTCTGTGAGGACAAGGCACCCCGTAATGTCCTATTTTCTATCACTCCTTATGAATTTATTGAGGATGGGCAACTCCATAAATCAATAGAAGACAAAGAAGAGGATGGACATGAATGAGCACATGAACTTCATCAGCCATGTCCGTGTGACATATGTGAAATATCCATTTTTTAATCTCCAAGACCCATCAAACCTTTTAAAGATGACACTTATTTTTAAATAAACCCACTAAATCTTGACACAAAAACTAAGCCAGAGCCAATGAAATCATTCAAACTGCTTGCAGTGTTCAAAATGATGAGCTGTGATATTTAAAATGAGACTAAAAGAGGCTTGGAAGACTGAAGAAAGGAGATATATATCATCAGAAAGGAGCTTCCTACATTTAAAACTATCAGTAGCAAATGATATGGACAGAAGACTAATAAATTACAGTGAAAGGTAAGAGGATGCAAGTGCAGAATGAGTGGAAGAAACTTGGAGAAGCCAAGTGAGAAAACAATCTCTAATGGGCCTCTAATATCTGGAGCAAGCATTGCTTTACACACACACACACACACACACACACTCACACACACACACAAATACTCCCACATGACTGAAACTTAGATGATATCACTGGGGTCATTATTAAAATGCAATATGGTAAGTTATCCGTTCCTCTCTGGCCCCAATCACACCTGAGGTTGTTTTGGAGAAAAGCTCTCAGTCTTCAAGAATGAAACAGGGCATGACTGTCTTCTCTAGGCATATGTGCTGACACATGGGCTCATTCAGATTCATCTTATCCCAAAATGACCCTCAAGACAATTGAAAATTGGCCAGTCTTCTAGTAACCTATTGTGCTAACAGTTGGAGAGATGCCACACTGGGCCCAAGCCAAAGTCAGAAACCTGGCCGGTAGGGACTGGCTTCCTGATCAACATATTGCAGAGTCAAAAACTTTTGGTCCAATCTCTTCTTTTTCCTGAAAGTTGCAAAAAGATCTGGTCACTTCCTATTGGCCTTCGGTGGGCTAAAATCCTGGTAGGGCCTCTCTCATCCTAACCACAGTTCTCCTGTGAAGTTAGCAAAGCGAAGAAGGGATGGGTGGGAATGGGGTGGGGTAGGAGTGATGACAGACCCTTCCTTGGTCTAGCCACCACAATACCTGTAGCTTTTGTTAATTCTTCACAGACCTTCTAGAGATTCCCTTTTTCTTGGCATCCTGCCTGTGATTCCTCATATTGCACAGTAGAGTGGAAACTTCAGTGCATTGTTTCCTACAATCCCCCTCAGGGCTACTGCTCAGCTGTGAGCCCTCTTTGGGAATTGCCTTAGCTAAAAAGAGCAAGGCACGCCTTCTTCTTAAGGCAAAATAAAGATCCAGGCTCCTTGCCCAATTCAGGGCAACTCTGAAGACCTATTTCAGCTTCTGATTTCCCCATGGGCTTGGCCAAGACCTCTGTGAAGACTGCATCACAGGGGCCCCTGGGTGGCTCAGTGGTTGAGCATCTGCCTTTGGCTCAGGACATGATCCCAGGGGCTTGGGATAGAGTCCTGCACCAGGATCCCCACAGGGAGCCTGCTTCTCCCTCTGCCTATGTCTCTTCCTCTCTCTCTGTGTCTCTCATGAGTAAATAAAATCTTAAAAAAAAAAAAGACTGCCTCAGAGACCAACTCCACCCTCTGCCCAATTCTACTTTCTTCTCTTCCTTCCAAGGATGTTAATCCCGCATCACTCCCTTATCAACTAGCCATGCACAAATCCCCAACTCAGAGTCTGCTTCCTGGAAGACCCAACGCACAGCACATTCCTTTCTCCATTTTACCATCCACTGCCTGCCACAACGGCCTTCTTGTCAACCAATCCCTGGCTCTCTTGGCATTTCTTCTCTACACTGACTTCCCAGTTTCATCAATCCGGGCTCCTTGGTCACTGTGATCTCCAGTTACTTGGGAAAAGTCCCCCATCCCTCTATGTGCATGATTAGGCCCCTCAATCTGCCAAACAGAAGAAGGATCTGGCCTGCTGTCATCACACATACCCACTCAATGCCAATGTGAGCTCTCTCGTGGCTCACCCCATCCCAGTACTCTCAGTTTACTGGAAGACAGAGTATCCTGACTTTCGCCATTCCTGGGCCAAGGGCTCACAAAGTCATAGGCATCGTCCATTGTATGTATTTGGCCAAGATGCTCTCCTACCCCCCTGGGCAACAGTGTCAGGTAAGCACAGCAAGCCAGAGCCACTATCCTATGCTCTTGCCTGAACGCAGCAGCGGTTGCTAGTGCCTGGAGAGCCATCAGAGTAGAACGGAGGGGCAACTGTGTTGCTTTCGTAAGGATCAGTTCCAGTGGGGATAGAGGAGAGCAAACAGGGCCAGAGAAACATATGCATTCAGTCTTCTTCCAGTGTGAGAACTCCGGGAGTCAGAACAGCATATGGATAGGAGGAGAACAGAGCTCAGAAAGCAGGAGAGGCTAGATTGCCACTGAGCAGAGAGGAAATGAGGGCAGCTCTGAGCTGGGAGGGGAGGGGAGGGCAGCCCCTGGGAGAGAGGGGAGGTGAGGGCAGCTCTGAGCAGGGAGGGGAAGTGAGGGCAGCCCCTGGGAGAGAGGGGAAGGGAGGGCAGCTCTGAGCAGAGAGGGGAGGAGAGTGCTGGGGAGGGGTGGGGTGTGCTGGAAGGTCAGAGTAAGATGAGATGTGGGCCAGGTCAGATGATTTGATAACCAAAGCCACAGCACAGAGTATCTCCGCCCCCCCCCCCCCCCCCCATCCTCTGAGGATTCTGCTAGGCGTGGGCAACTCCTCAGAGGTGCTCTAAACACAAAGAGCCCCACAGACCTTCCAAGCTCAGAACAAGGCGCCTGTCACTGGCGCCTCAGCCAGGATGCCATCTCCTCCTGGCACCCAATTGCTGGGCTATCAATAGCCTCAAACACAAGGTGCTGAGCCGGGACACTCTCGGTTCTCGCTGCCGGAAACAGAGACACTCACACCCCTCATGGGGACCAGAGGGACTGCGTGCTTTTCCTGCGAGATGCCCAAAGCCGAGCCCCGCAGCTTGGGCAGCCCTGCGTCTGTCCGTCTGTCCGTCTGTCCGGGCACAGCGCTCCGTGCCCTGGGAATCTCGCCCACGGCAGCTGCCCCCAGGACCAAGGTGCGGGGCACCACCCGGTCACGGTTCGCCCTTCCTTCCCGCAAACAATCCCCTTGGCATTTCCTTGCCCCTGAGCCCCGAGAGAGCTTCTAGAGAAAGAGTGAACGGGTGGAAGTCGCCGGGGCTGAGGCCCTCGGGTGCCAGGAACAGCTGCTGAGCTGGGGTGGTGCAGGGCCGAGGTCGGGGCCACCTCCCGCTGGGCCCAGGGCGGCAGGGGCCAGCCTTCCCCGAGGCCCTGGGGTTGGCTGTTTTTGTGGCTCTCTGCTCCACAACACTCGCTGACGCTGGCTTTCGTGAGATAGTCCCACGTGGCCATGCGTGCACTAAGGGCCTTGGCTGAGGCTCATGCTTTTCTATTAATTAAAAATTAAGGCTCCCTAAAGAAAACTACTGACCCAGAAACTAAGATAAGCACAGTGGGAAACTGGAAAAAAAGAGAAAAAAGCCCAATTTCTTCCTCTGCTCGTCCATTTCCTATAACAGGCCTTCCAAGGGCTATGTCCCATTGGCGCCACCCGAGAGCCCTGTTGGGGATTAAAAGCACCCACGGAAAAGGAGGAATTGAGTCACCTGTGTGGAAAAGCTCAAATCAATCACTGGAGGCCCGTGCTAATTGCTAATGGCTGCAGTCTGAAGATGCAAGCGGTAGTGCCCCCCTAACTAAAATGATTTTTTGAAGGAATGTTCCATGCTGCAGAAGGGCGGGGCGGGCACCACCTTGATGCCAGAGGAAGGTTGTCAAACCACCGGCAATTTGGAACGTGGCCCGTGTTTCAGCTTTTCTTCTGGGGTAATTTCCTTCCACAGGGCGAGGCTGGGTTAGTGGTGCAGCCGGAGTCGGCTTTATCATGAGGGCTCGGCGGTTAGGGCTCCACTGCGCTTAGGGCTCCAGGGGGCTAGGGCTCCAGGGCGCTTAGAGGTCAAGGCAGTTAGGGCTCCAGGGCAGCTAGGGCTCCGTGGCGCTTAGGGGTCCAGGGCGGATAGGGCTCCAGGGCGGCTAGGACTCCACAGTGCTTACGGCTCCATGGTGCTTAGGGCTCCAGGGGGGGTTAGGGCACCACAGCACTTAGGGCTCCAGGGTGGCTAAGGCTCCAGGGAGGTTGGCGCGTAGGGCTCCAGGTCGGCTAGGGTCTAGGGCGCTTAGGGCTCCAGGGCGCTTAGGGGTCCAGGGTGGTTAGGGCTCCAGGGCAGCTGGGGCTCCATGGCGCTTAGGACTCCGGGGTGTTTAGGGGTGCAGGGTGGTTAGGGCTCCAGGGTGGCTAGGGCTCCACGGCGCTTATGGCTCCAGGGCTGGGTAGCTGGGCAGGGATGGGAGTTAAAAAGAGGAGCCTCCTGTGACAGAGTAGGGGGAGCCAACTCTGCCCACTGGCCGGAGCTCCTTCCCTGACCTCCACATCCTTTGCTGGGCTAGGTTGGCAGACGTGGGTGTGAGTGGGCGCTTCACCCCTTCCCGGAGCCCCTAGTTCGGGCTCTCCCGTAGGACAGGGTGGGTGGGCTCTAACTCTCAGTCTCTGTCACACTCACACACACTCACACACGCATATACACACACACAGGCAGCCAGCTGCAATCAAGTGACTTCCTGGAGAGGCCTCGCTCTCTCATCTCATCTGAGCAATAAGACCCTCGGGACCAACTAAACAAAGCCGAATTTCTGAATGAGTGAAAACGTAATGAATGTCCTTCATCTTCCACGTGGCTGGCAGTACTTGGGCAGTGATTGGACAAGTCAAAATTACTCTCATCTGGTTCAATAGGAAAACAATTCTCTTTCCCGCCGTGTGTGCAGGGATTGAGACCTCTCGAGCTGGCGAAAAGTCGGCCTCCCGGGGGAGTGTTAGTAGCTAAACCCCGATTCCTGCCCACCTCCAGGGGGCGGGGGGCGGCGCTGGGCCAGCTCTCTCTGTGATGCCCCGGCAAGGTGTCCGGGTCTTCAGTCAAACAGCTGCAAGGTGCTTTGTACGTGGCAGGCACTGAAGTCGGAACGAGGGTGCCATCAGGGAGGCCCCGCAGTCCTGATTCTGCCCCAGGTATGTAGTAGCCCCACTATGCACCAGTGGGACTCTTTCACACCAAAGGGTGGCCCAACTGGTTGCCATGGTAGCCACAGACCAGGTGTAGAAGCAGCCACGTCACCGGGGGACCCTGAGGTCAGACTTGTCCATCCACAAAGTCTTGGCTCACTGCTGCAGAACAGTGTAGAATGACCAAGATCTGAGGGACCTGGGTGCTCCTCAACTCCTCGCTGAAGGTGTGGTCATGAGCAACACCTCTTACCCTCCCTGAGTCAGTGGTTCTTCATCTACAAAAAGAGGGTGAAAAATATCTGGGGTCTCGTACCAGGACAGAGAATGGAAAACTGTCTTTAAAACTGTAATAAGCGCTGTATAACTAGACTCTTACGATCTGGATTCATCCCTTGAACAGATCCTGTCATTCAATACACGTCTGGTCCCCGGACAAGCACTTTTCATAACATTTTCCGCACAGATAAATACCAAGGGCAGACAGGTTGGGAGCCCCATTACAGGGGTTTTGAATATCCCTCTTCTTGCCCCTCTCTTCATCTAAATGAGGCCCATGCTTGCTTCCTCAGATAGCAAGGTAAGTACAGGCGTTCAGGGTACATTTTCACCTTGACATAGCAGAGATCTGACCTTACAGAGTGAGCTACTGCAGCTTCTTATGTTTTTTTTTTCATCCATCACAGATAGCCCCACCACCACCCCTCCCTCCCCCAACCCCCAGCAGGCACAAAGACATAAAATTGTCTGCTTTCGGCTCTTCTGGTATTTAGTTTTCTTTTGCTGCTTGCATTTAGGTGCAACTTAAGATTGTCACGTTGTGTGATTTGTTTTCCCTCTTCAAGGGGAGGGGGAGGGTGGTGAGCATAGCTCAAAAGAAAGGAATTTGCATTGTTTAACACCACCACCTAACCAGGTGGTCTCATAGGAGATCTCACACGCACAACTTTAAATACCATAAAAGACTTCTTGACAATCAGGCCATAATATATACATCCAAATGAATGTTTTCCTTCCAGAAATATCTGAAGGGAAAAATTTTTGTTGTTTTTAAAATGCTCTGAAAAGGACTCATCCAAGAAGACTATTTTTAAGTTTGCCAAAGTACTAATTTGAGTGGTTCTATTAAAATCAGTCACCTTGTTTTATTTTTCAACATCATGTACGACTCTATCTTTTGTTAATATTCAAAATATTTAACAATTGGTACAGTCAACGCACCCACCCACTGGAAGAGACCCAGCCTGAAATGCAGTGCCAGGGCATGCTGGCTGACTATGAGGCAGTAAAATAGATAAAGGGATTCACATGCCTTGCGTAGTCTGGGATATTTAAACCCTAGTACTGCAGATGGAGGACGAATTCTATCTTTGAGAACTCTTGATCTTAGACTACATGGTAAACTCGGATGAACTGGAGCAAAGACAAGATTATTTAGGGAACAAATAGTTCCCAGTGAGAGTTCTTGCTTTCCATCCAGAGAAAAAGCAATCCAAGGGCTTAGGATCTCTTCAGATATTGCATTTATTTAAGCTTATTACCCCACCCCTAGTGATATTTTGAATTATAGCTGATGGCCCTGCTTTTCATAATGTCAATACAAAGATGACTGCTCTCTCATGGCCAGGTCCACCTAACATAAGTAGTCACGAAGCGATTTAGCCAAAACCCAAGGTGTCTCATCTATTTCTCTAAGTAATTACATTGGTGTAAATACCTAGTGGACCTCGTTGCGTTTTGGGTTGTTCCAGATCACTGTTCCTCACAATTGACCGGTCAGCTCCACACATGCTATTTCGAAAGACAAATCTATCAAACTATTCCTGACACTGAGCCAAGGCTCTCCTTTGCCACATCCTTCACCATCTTTTGCTCATCCCAAGCAGTAGACTCACCTATTTGGTGTTTCATATGCCAGACAAGTCTAGGTTTTAAGAATCTATTTCCCGTGTAGTACTTAGTTCATTCTTGGCCTTACTTCAAGTTCTTCCTTTGGCTGGTTTGTCTGGAAGTAGGAAGTTTAGGGGCTATTTCAACACAGGGTGAAGACCAAGAATAAAACAATGATATTACAGCCTGGATCTAACAACATATCAAAATGTTCTTTACCTTTGTTGCTCTTTCTTTGTTGTAAAGTCAACATTAAATAAAAGAGGACTTATCCACAATCCCTAGATGATCTCCTTTTACGAGTATTTGTGTCACTTTCAATTTTGTATCTCTGTTCTTGCATTTTTTACACCAGATTGTAATTATTTGTTCATCTTCCAGAATACGAGTTCCTCAAGGGTAGGGTGCATGTCTTATTGATCTTATGCCTCCCACCACATGACACAGAGCCTGGAATGTCATATGAATTATAAATGTGGCGTATATATGTATGTGTCTGAGAAACTTGGGGTGCCTGGGTGGTACAGTTGTTTGGGTGCCCACATCTTGGTTTTGGCTCAGGTTGTTGTCTCGGAGTTGTGAGATCAAGCCCTGCATCAGACTCACTGCTCAGCATGGGGTCTGCTGAGGTTACCCTCTCCCTCTGCCTCTGCCTGGACCTCTGCATGCTCGCTCTCTCTCTCACTCTCTCTCTCTCTCTCAAATAAATAAATCTTTTAAGAAAAAAAAAAGAAAGAGAAACTCAAGTCACTGTAGTAATTTTTTTGTGCAAGTCATTCACTGATAGTGAACCAACTGGTCTGGCTGATATTTTCATAAAGGAGGTAGCTCCTGTGATGAGATAAGATTAGGTAACCAGGGTTTCTAATCCTACAAGGAGACTAACAGTAAAACTCCCAGAATCAAGTCCCTCAGTAACGACTCCTTAGCACTGTCAGAGACATGTAACCACTACGAAGATAAGGACTCAAGTATTTACTGCATTCCAGAAACAGTCTCAGCCTTTATTATTATTCTAAGAGCCACATGGAGGCCATAAAATACTTAGATTTATACTACAGACACAATATAAGTTAACTTGTTTGACCATTTTAAAAATCCAATCCACGTGTCCCTGAGGAATTCATTAACTGTTCATGATTAGAGATGAGACTTCTAGGCACCAAGCCATTCCATCTTCTGTGGGGTCATTTTTACTCCCATCTTGTGCCTGGTGACTATTTATCACTCAGCTTGGTCTTATCTTTTTAAAAAATATTTTATTTTATTTATTCATGACAGACACACACAGAGAGAGAGGCAGAGACACAGACAGAGAGAGAAGCAGGCTCCATGCAGGGAGCCCGACATGGGACTTGATCCCGGAACTCCGGGATCACGCCCTGAGCCGATGAAAGATGCTCAAACGCTGAGCCACCCAGGCATCCCAAGTTTGGTCTTATCTTAATCAGCATCTCCATAGAGCTGGATTAAACAACAATTCTTGACATGACCTAACAGTGCTTTCTCCTAAATTATTTTATGATTTTTGTACCTAAAGTCTGCCTTTTTTACTTTATTTATGATGATTCCCAGGAGTTCAGATTTTTGTACAAATTTACAAGTTTGCTTTTAATCCCAAGGTCTAAAGCCTTTAACTTTAGGATTCCTTCTGCTTTGTATTCCTCTCTGGATTTTTATCCTACTAAATGTCATCTGAGTAGGAATAAGAAGCATGTATTCACTGAGGGTGAATGGCTGTGTAGAATGCTGCTCTGGTTAGATGTGTCACACTGTTGGGCAAGTGTCACGTCCTCGCCTCGTCATGGTCAGATCAAAAATCATACTAGGCAGCTACACTTTTCAGCTAAGAGAATACTTCTCTGCTATTAGCAAGTGCTGCCTTTCTGTTCTTCCTTTTAACCATCAAACTACATTACCTATTCCAAATAACATGTTTCAACCTAAAATAGTTGTTGCATTAAGGGGAATTCCATAGAATTAAAAGGAGAAAAGTAGACTGAAAAGTAAGGGTAATACTTATACCTGGGAATGTGACTCTTGGAAGCTGCTTGAGCCAATTTTTTAACCTTACTCAATTCCACGAATAATTTAAAAACACAAAGAGCAGAGAGCTTGGCACATGAAAATATTTGTCCAATATTTGTCCAATGATTGCATGAATACTTCTGCACTTAAAAATAAATCTCCACATTTACTAATTAATTTGCATTAGGGTAAGCATCACACATCTTAAGGGCATAGACCCATGTGGCCAATTCAGAAATGTTTTATTCTATACTAATAATTACCACTCCCTTGAAATATCAGAATCCCCCATGAATGGCTTAAAAGGCCTACAAACTTCTCTCCTTTTCATGTATAGACTATATTTGCCCTGACCAATAGAACTTCCTCTAATATTGAAAATAGACTATAACTCCACTGTCCACTACAGAAGCCACAAGCCACATGTGGCTACTTAGCACTTGAAATGTGGCTAGTACAACTAACCAATTGAATTTTACATTTTATTTAATTTTAATTAAAATCTAAGTAGTCACATGTGGTTAGTGGCTGCTATATTGGAATGCACCGCTCTATAAAAAGATCAGAAAAACAAAATTTGAAACATGGGAAA
Organism: Canis lupus dingo; assembly: GCF_003254725.2. Lineage (NCBI taxonomy): Eukaryota > Metazoa > Chordata > Mammalia > Carnivora > Canidae > Canis > Canis lupus. The sequence goes on from NC_064246.1 coordinate 76,180,881, forward strand.
ACACACTTAAAGGCACTCCTATATGTCTTCACCATTTTTGCTCTCCCATGGGGGTGACACAGTTTATTCATTTATCTTGACTTCCTTTGTTGTGATTATTTTTGAATTTTGTAGTTTTAAGGATGGTTAATGCTGTTCCATCAACCAATTCTTTGCTCTGTGGTTCTTAAACTTGGCTGTGCATCAGCATCACCCCCAGAGATGCGATTCAGCATGTCTGGGGAGGGGACTGGGCATCTGTGTTTTTTAAGCTCCACAGATGATTCTGATCTGCAGCCAGGCTTGGGAATGACTCCTTTACACCAGAGATCCCAAACCAGCAGCCCTGGGGCCAAATACACCCTCAAAACATATGTTCATCCCACACAATGTTTTAAAATGTTTTGAATTAGTTGCCAACTTCTACAAATTGTTTTTTTTTTTTTTTTTATCCAAAAAAAAAAAAAAAAAGTGGAGTTGAGTAAAGGCTGCCCCCTTTGGATACAAAACATAATTTCTTTGGTCCAATACTATTTGTCTACTTCATACTGGCCCAACTCCCAATAGACATTGAGTTTGAGAACCCTTTCTTATCCCATATCTGTGTAATACTTGCCAAAACAGGCAGAAATTCCTTTAGATCAATGTACCATTCCTAGGAGGGAGTACCAACTATTTTATCATGGGGCTGCCTATAATCATCCTACCATCTTGTAAAACCCCAAATAAGAATGATGGAATTCTCAAAAAGACAGTGGGTCCCAACCCAAGGCCATGAGACCAATACTGTTCAGGGACAAATCATTAAATTCAAGGAAAAGAAGGTCATACTTTGGATTTTTTATACCCTGAACTCTCTCACCTGTAGCACCATAAGGCATGCCAACAAGACAGTCAAGGAGGGCATCTTTGTTATAAGTTCTTATCTCTATTTTGAAAAAACTTAATGGCTCTTCTATCCTTCATCTAGGTTCCTTTTCAATACATTTGTATTCAGCCATCATTGCTCAACATTAAAAACAGCTGATCACACTTGTTTATCTTTCTCTCTCTTGAGAATCTCCTATAATAATAGCTAATAAATGAAAATATGTAAGTCCAAACAATAAGATGAAAGTGGATTCGCCATCGGTTGATGAAAACTAGGTAGAGGAGTGCTAATTAATTTAGAAGGGCAGAGGAAGGCTTAGCTTTGTAGTATTTGTGGAAACAATAGATCTTCATCCCAGAAAAATGTATGGATGTCAAACATTTTACAACCAATTTTAGGGGTTTTCACAGGTCCCTGAATCCCATCCACTGATCCTAGTAGAAAAAGTCATTAACCTGAAATATGACACACCACTTTGATAAATACTTCTACTGGATACAAAGCATCAAAATGTCAGCCACAGCTTTGCCAACTGAAACATGATTATGGATCAAATGCTATGATTAGGCTTTACTATTAACAAAAGGGAAAGTAGCCTGGCATACCATTAGGCTTTAGTAAAGTGCAGGGAATAAATAGTCTCACTTCCAGGATCATGTTAAACTGTCATCTAGAACGTATAAGTGAAGGCACAGTTGATTTCTCAGCATACAATCAATATGTGACATTTGAATTTTTAAACAAATCCTTAGGGATATCCATGACAAGACTGAGACATTTCCTGAAATTGCACACATTGGAAATAGTTACTTGATGCCTTAGCCTGGTCAGTTCCACTAAATCAGAGCTGACTATTTTGCTCCTTTTTTATCCCCTTGAGTAGCAATTGGTTCCATCATTGAAGTGTTAAGAGTCACCTTAAGGCCATAAGCATACAATATGAAACAATCTTGTTTTCTGATTGAAATGCCTGCATTTCTATCTTCATGTATTTCTACAATGACAGGCATCAAAAGTAAAGGGAAAAAGTTGTTTGGTGGATTTTTTTTTTTTTCATAAAATGGCTTGCAGTTTTATTTCAGCCACTTGAGAAGGTTTAGATGTTTGCACATCTTGATTTCTCCCTGTTATACAATAGGTAATCTCTTAATATCTTCTTGTGCTGATTCTTTATTTTGCTTTCTGCAGATACACTCTCCCCACCTTGCTCTAGGCCGCTGGAGGCTAACCACTGTGAACCACATCTCCCAGGTTCCTGTGACAACTGAGTCCCAGTATTCAATGGAAGCCCTGGCAGGAGACCTGAACCAGAGAACTTTGAGACCAAAGATTGAACATACTTTGAAGGGCAAAAATGAGAAATAGGGCTGAACACAGAACTGATGGAAAAACAAATGCCTGGTGATCCTTGGTTATCTGTTCATATTTTTAAATGAGGTACTGAAAAGATAAGGGAATCTGGGTCTGTTATCAGCATTGGTTGTTTTGTCTTCTTTGTGTCAGATGATCAAGAAGAAAAATGGCTATTATTCTTTCCACCCCAACCTAAGTCTCTATCTCTGTCACTGTGTCCCCTGGAAAAATGCCTGCAGCAAGGTATCTACTAAGTAGGCAAAAATTTAGAAGTTTCTTCCTGGAGAAATCGAATGGTCCTAAAGAAAAGAGCTCCATATTTTTGCCGTTTGGGATTCTCTGAGACAATGCCTATTGCTCCTACATGGTCACTCTACAGCAAAGATAAAAAACTTGTGTATAAACACAGCTCCCAGTCAGCTTTTCTGTGTCCCATTCTTGAATATAAATCAATAGACAGGGATCACCAGGCATTGAGCACCTTCAACATGCAAGAAAATTTCTGAAATAATAAATTCATTTGGATGAGATTTGTAACCAACTGGGTACTGTAGAAGAGAAGATTAGTGAATTCAAAGAGAGGAAAATGGGAACTAGGCAAACTAGAAAAACAGAAAAATCAGTAGAATATAAAAAATGAGTAGTCTCAGAGTCCTGTATAGCAACTGGAAATCTAGAAGAAAAAGAGAGAATATGTTGCAGAAAGATATATTTGAGGATAAGATGTGATGAAAAATATCAGCTTACCAATTCAAGAATTTCAGTGAAGCCTGAGCAGAATAAACACAAAGAGACCCATACTAAGGCATATTGTTATCAAATCAGTCAAATGACTAAAAACCAAAGATAAAAAGAAAATCTTAAAAGCAATCAGAAAAATAAGACACATTACATATAGGGCACAGTGATGACATGGCATTGAATTCTCGGTCAGAAATGATGAAAGCTCTAATCAGAGGATCAACATCTGTAAAGTACTGAAAGGAAAAAAAAGCCTGTAATTTTGGAATTCTATATTCAGAAAAAGAAATTCTTTAAAAATGAGTGCAAACTGAAGACATTTTTCTGTTAAGCAAAAGCTGAGTGAATTCATCATCAGCATTTCCAAATGACAAGACAGGTTGAAGAAAGTATTCTTTAGGCTGAAGGAAAATGAAACTACATGGAAACTTATATCTATACAAAGGAACATAGAATGGCAGTTAATAGTGAAAAAAATTTGTGGGTAAATATAAAGGACTTTTTTCTCTTGTTTTTTCTTTTAACTTCCTTAAAGGATTTTTGACTGTTTAAAGCAAAAATAATACCTTGTGGGACTTATAATGTGGGTAGGAGTAAAAATATGAAGAGGAAATGAGAGAAAATTAAAGTATACTTGCATTCATTTTATGTGGAGTAATACGGAACTACTTGAACATAGAATGTACTAAGTTAGAGATCTATATTGTAGATCCTAGAGCAATCAATAAAAACAAAACCAAGAGGTATAGCTAATTAGCAATAGAGAAAATTAAATGAATTACTACAAAGTATTCAGTAAATCCAAAAGAAGGCAAGAAAAAAGAGAAAAGATACATAAAAATAGGGGAAAAGGGAAATAAATACAAAAATAATATACTTAAAGGCAATCATAATAATTGCACTAAATGTAAATGTACTAAACAGATTGCTAAAATGGATTAAAATACAAGACCTGACTATATGCTGTCTATAGGAAATACACTTTAATTATAAAAGTATAGATGTGTTTTTTCCCTATACTTTTTATTTTTATTTATTTTTTTAAGATTTTATTTATTTATTCATTCATTCATGAAAGACAGACAGAGAGAGAGAGAGAGAGAGAGGCAGAGACACAGGCAGAGAGAGAAGTAGGCTCCATACAGGGAGCCCGACATGGGACTTGATCCCGCATCTCCAGGATCAGGCCCTGGGCCAAAGGCAGGCGCTAAACCGCTGAGCCCCCCAGGGATCCCCCCTATCCTTTTATTTTTAACCTAAGTTCACCAAAAGACTTCAAACATGTTCATAGCATCTTGATTCATATAACTCAAAACTGAAAACAACCCAAAGACTCCCACAAAAAGAAAATGGATAAATTGTAGTATGTTCATATAATGGAATATTACTCAGAATAAAAAAAGGAGAGAAGAGAAACAAACTAGATACAACAAAGGAGTACAACTACTGATACTGAATGATTCAATTGATATCATGCTCTAGGACTGATATACCTAATCTAATGTGAAAAATCAGAAATTTGGTTGTCCCAGGAGAGTGGCGTGGTGGGATTGACTCAGGAAGGGCACAGGAGAATTTTCTAGGGAGATGAGAAGGTTTGTGTCTTTTTTTTTTTTTTAAGATTTTATTTATTTATTAATGAGAGACACACAGAGAAAGGCAGAGACATAGGCAGAGGCAGATGTTGATGTGGGACCCAATCCCAGGACCCCAGGACCACAATCTGAGCAGAAGGCAGGCACTCAACCACTGAGCCACCCAGGTGCCCCGTGTCTTTTTTTTTTTTTTTTAAGATTTATTTATTTGAGAGACAGAGTGAGTGCACACATGTGCATGTTTAAACAAGTTTGGAGGAGGGTCAGATGGGAAGAATCTCAAGCAGACTTCCTGCTGAGTATGGAGCCTAATGTGGGGCTCAATCTCATGACACTAAGATCATGACCTGAGCCAAAATTGAGAGTCAGAGGCTTAACTGACTGAGCCACCCAGGCTCCCCAGAGAATGTTCTGTGTCCAGAAGGATATGGGTTAGATGGGCATAAGCATATCAAAACTCATTAAAATATACACTTGTGATCTGTGGATTTTACTGCATGAAGTTATACCTCAAAATTAAAAGATAAAAAAATTAGATGAAATTTCATTCATAATAACAATAAGATTTTAACAACATAAAGTTGGAAGATAGCTTCTTTAACATGATAAACTGAGTATCTCTCTCAAAAACCCATTGACAAAAAAACCTATTGAAAACATCAACATTTTAGTGCAAAATTTAGAAACGTTTTTATCAAAGGCAGCTAGAAGGCAGAAATATCTGCTGATAGCCATATTGCTCAGTATTTTATTTGCCCTTGTAATAAGATAAAAGCATGACAGACATAGCGTGACTTTTTACTACCACCTTTTAATATTTCTTAAAGCATGGGAATGATACCTGTTATAAAAATTAAATGAAAATATCAAAGATAAATGTTGCTGCTTAGCTAAGGAAAAAAAAATGAGCAATAATAATTTGAAATGAATAGCATCCTTTTCTGACAATATTATTGTCTGTATAAAAAAAAATCCAAAAATATCTATGGATGGGTTACTAGATTTCTGGTGTCTCTTCCCCTTATAAGGAAACCACTTTTATTGTATTAGGGCCCCATTCTTATGAGGTCATTTAACCTTAATTACCTCCCTAAAGGCCTTACTTCCACATATAGTTATATCGGGGGTTAGGGCTTCAACATGCACATTTTTGAGGGGACAAAATTAAGTCCATAACAATTAGACTCACTAGTTCATTAGTGTTTTGATTATGTATTGTGTAAAACCATCCCCAAACTTCTTGTTTTATTGTCTCAATGCAATAATAGTAATTCAACACTTCTCATGACTCTACATTTAGCCAGGTGGTTCTTTTGCTTCATGTTGCATAGATAATGCTTTTGTCAACTTTTTCACTAGCACAAAACATGGTATACCATCCTTCTAGACTTCAGTAGTAGTTTCCCCACTGCTTTTTCAAGCTTCCACTAACACTCTTTTTGTTCCCCTGGTAGTCTCTAGCCACTGTCGTCCCAAGGCCATGCCTCATGCGTTAAGTCGTTACTATAGCAGTATCTCCCTTTTAGGTACCGATTTCTCTTTCAGCTAGTGTTTGTTGTGGAATAAAATACCCCAAAACTTAATGGCTTAAATCAACAACAATTCATCATTTCATGTAATTCTGTGGGTTGGCTAAGCAGTTCTCTGCTGCTTTCACTTAGGCGCATTCACACAGCTGCATTCAGCTGGCAGGTCAGCTGGCTGGGTGCTGAAACAGCTGGGTTTCTGTTTCCATACGCTCTTTTATCCTGGGCTTTCTTATGGTATGGTGGTCTCAAGGCAGGATTCCAAGACAGTGAAAGCAGAACCCATATCACTTCATGTACCCCAAGCTCTGGAGCTTGCAAAATGTCATTTTTCCCACATTCTATTGGATTAAAGCAAACTGCAAATCCAGCCCAGATACAAGAGGTGGGGAAATAGGCTCCACCTAGAAGGTCCAAGGAATCTGTGGCCATATTTACTACAGAAAGTTATGCCATGTTCCTAGATGGAAAGACTCAATATCACAAAGATGTCAGTTCCATCAAATGAAACTGTGTGTTGTCATATCAACCAAAAATCCCAACAGGGTATTTCAGGAAACTTGGTTAAGTTGTTCCTAAAATTCATAAGGAAGAGCAAAGGGCTCAGCATCACCACCACAATTGTTGAGGAAGAACTGGTCTTCACAGATATTGAGATTTATGAGACTATTAGAACAGCAGACTATAAGTATAGCAATACAAAAATTGCCCAGAGGAAATGGCTAACCATGTGAAAGGATGTTCATTGTCATTGGCCAGATGGAAGACAGATACTGACTGCTCACAAATTTTCCTTCTTTCTTGCTAACAGATTATCCTGTCTTTTTTCCTCTCCCACATCCAATAACCATGGACTTCAGAAGATAGAGTCCTTCTGAAGAGACAAAGTGTGAACCTTGATTAGTTCATGATTGGTTTAGAAATGAGCATGTGATACGAATCCAGCCAATGAGACATGAGAGTGCACCTGCTGGGTGCACAGGAAGAAAGGCACAGGAGGAAAAGACAGGGCCCCTTCACTTCTTCCAGCGTTTGGAAACTGTTATGCAAGAGTTGGATCCTTGGAGCTACTGTCCTTTGTACAAACTTGAGAGAACATCTGAATCAAAAGGAAAAATTCTAAGAATTTACAGAGAGAAAATGAGGAAAGAGATAGGATTCTTGATTTTCTTTGAGCTATTCATTTAACCTCCCGTGGTACCTCCCTACCTCCTGAGTGGTGTGCAGAGCCACAAGCAATTCATGTGGAGCCCACACAATACGCAACATAAATAGGATATATCACATCCTAAATGGTTTGATGGAGCAATTCACCTTTACAGGTTTTTTTGTTTTGTTTTTGTTTTGTTTTGTTTTTTTAGATTTTATTTATTAGAGAGAGAGAGGCAGAGACACAGGCAGAGGGAGAGGCAGGCTCCATGCAGGGAGCCCGACGTGGGACTTGATCCTGGGTCTCCAGGATCAGGCCCTGGGCTGAAGGCAGCGCTAAACCACTGAGCCACCGGGGCTGCCCCACCTTTACAGTTTAATACTGAAAATACACGGGATTGGGGTTAACTAGACTTAGTGTGGTGATCATTCTGTAGCACTATGCTGTCCATTAGATCACCAGAACTTTTTCATCTTATGACTGGAAGTTTGTATTTTGATCAACATCTCTTTACTACCCCCACACCCTGGTCCCTGGTAACCATCATTCCTGAGACTTAGAATAAAAACTCCCTTATCCTTGAGTATTCTTCAGATATCTACTTGTATTCATGTGAGTTTGGCTTTTCTAGATTCTGCATGAGTGATATACAGTATTTGTCTTTCTCTGTCTTACCTCTTTCACTTAACAAAATGCCAGCAAAATATATTTTTAAGGTACATATCTCTGTAAGAAAATACCCTAATTACAGATTTCACTTTTGGTAAGTTAAAGACTTTGTGATTTCTCTCTCAATTTTTGAAAAGTACAGAAGAATTTGCACTTGTGGAATGTTTATCTTTTATAATTATATTTTAATTTTAAGTTTATTTATTTGTTTTTGTTTTTTTAAGAATTTATTTATTTATTCATGAGAGAGAGAGAGAGAGGCAGAGACACAGGCAGAGGGAGAAGTAGGCTCCACGCAGGGAGCCTAATGTTATTTATTTTTTTAGTAATCTCTACACCCAACATGGGGCTTAAGCCCACAATTCTGAAATCAAGAGTCACATACTCTTCCAAACAAGCCAGCCAGGTGCCCCTGTACTTGTAGAAAGTTTTAAGCCGTGGAGATACTAAAGAATTTCATGTGGAGGGGCAGAGGGAGGAATAGGGTAACTGGATGATGGACATTAAGGAAGGCACATGATGTAATAAGCACTGGGTGTTACATAAGACTGATAAATCACTGAACTCTACGTCTGAAATAATACATTATATGTTAATTAATTGAATTAAAAAAAATAGAAAAGAATAGTGTCCTGAAACTGCAGTCCCACCCCAGAGGGAGAGGAGAGCATAGACTCCATTTCCAAAAATACTTCTTAGCCTTCTGTACCTTTTGACATCTCCTTTTAAACCAAGATTGGTAGCCATGGAACCAATAGCTTACCAGTCTGTCTAGTTAGCAGAAAAATAAAACATTGTTTTTCAGGTGCCATGTCTATCAGAAAAGAAACCAACTGGGATCGCTGAGTGGCTCAGCAGTTTAGCACCTGCCTTCGGCCCAGGGCATGATCCTGGAGACCCGGGATCAAGTCCTACATCGGGCTCCCTGCATGGAGCCTGCTTCTCCCTCTGCCTGTGTCTCTGCCTCTCTCTTTCTCTGTCTCATAAATAAATGAATAAAATCTTAAAAAAAAAAAAAACCAACTATCAAAACCCAATCATTCTAGCTCTTTTGATTGGATAATGATATAAGATGTTATTCATAAAACCAAAAAAAATGTTAACAAAGGAGTATAATTCTTTTTTAAAAAATGAATCAATTTAACTCATTGGAAAAGAACATATAGTATCTCAGTAGATACAGAAAAAGTATGGTCAAGAAAAAATCTCTCAACAAATTACAGTTGACCTTTGAACAATGCAGAGGTTAGGGGACCCAAATTCCTGTGCATTCAAAAATCCTCATAAAACTTTTGACTCCCCATAAGCTTAACTAGTAATAGCCCACTGTTAACCAGAAGCTTTACCCATAATGTAAAGTTGATTAACACATATTTTGTACATTATATGTATTACATACTGTATTCTTACAATAAAGTAAGCTAGAGAAAAGAAAATGTTATTGAGAAAATAACAAGAAAGGCAGGCACCTGGGTGGCTCAGTCACTTAAAAGTTTGCCTTTGGCTTAGGTCATGATCACTAATCAAGCCCCACATCAAGCTGCCTGTTGCCCTCTCCCTCTCCTTCTCCCTCTCCCTCTGCCTCTGCCTGCTGCTCCACCTATTTGTGCGCGCTCTCTCTCTCTCTGTCAAATGAATACAATCTTTTAAAAAGCAAAGAAAATAACAAGAAAGAGAAAATACACTTATAGTACTGTAGTTATAAAAAAATCTGTGTATAAGTAGATTCATTCAGTTCAAATCCATGTTATCAAAGGGTCAACTGTAGGAAGAGAATTACCTTAATTTCTTTTCTTTTTTTAAAAAGATTTTATTTATTTATTCATGAAAGACACACACGCAGAGAGAGAGAGGCAGACACAGGCAGAGGGAGAAGCAGGCCCCATGCAGGGAGCCTGATGTGGAACTCGATCCCAAGACTCTAGGATCACACCTTGGGCCAAAGGCAGGCGCTAAACCGCTGAGCCACCCAGGGATCCCCAAGAATTACCTTAATTTCATCAAGAAGATCTTTTTTAAAAAATCAGCAACTACATTTTACTTAATAGTGAATTTTGAACATTTGTTTCTTGAGTTGGAATTAAAACAGGCATGATCACTATCACCACTTCTGTTCTACACTGTACTGGAGGAGGTACTAGTCAGTGCTGTAAGGCAATAAAAATAAAAGAAACAAAAGGTAGAAGAAAAAGTAAAACACTTCTTTGGAAAAGACAAGTAGGGCAGCCCGGGTGGCTCAGCGGTTTAGCGCTGCCTTCGGCCCTGGGTGTGAGCCTGGAGACCCAGGATGGAGTCCCACATCAGTCTCCCCCCACAGAGCCTGCTTCTCCCTCTCCCTCTGCCTGTGTCTCTGCCTCTCTCTCTCTCTCTCTCTCTCTCTCTCTATCTCTCTCTCTCTCATGAATAAATAAATAAAATCTTAAACAAAAAGGAAAAGAACAAGTATATTTGTCATTATTTGCAGGTAACATGATTATGTATGTAAAAAAACCAAATGAATGTACAAGCTATTGGGATTAATAAGCACAGTTCATGGAAACAATCTCAATATCTTTTTGTCTCCATTCAGAATGTATTTTTTCAATAAATCTTTTACCAAACAAAATTCAAAAAAAAAAATCTCATGTGGAACTGGAGGTAGTTTGAACATAAACATAACAGAAATCCAAACCTGTTATGGTGAGAATGGCAACTCTCTTGAACTCAAGAAAGAATGAAATGGGACGCCTGGTGGCTCAGCGGTTGAGCATCTGCCTTTGGCTCTAGGGCCTGATTCCGTGATTCCGGGATCGAGTCCCTCATCGGACTCCCTGCTTGGAGCCCCCTTCTCCCTCTGCCTGTGTTTCTGCCTCTCTGTCTCTCATGAATAAATAAATAAAATCTTTTTTTTTTTTTTAAGAATGAATGAAATGCCAGTGACAGTGAAACTTTTCTCTCTACACCTAAACAGAAAGGTCTCTCATACCAGAAGTTTCTTGCATTCACACATACACAGAAAAGCTACCTATAAAACAAAAGCCAATTATACTGTGGAAAATACAAATTGCAGAAAACCACAAGTCAATAGAAGAAAAACTACTGGTTTACATGAGAGGAAGGGACTTCGCTCTGAGCCGCTACTTGGTGAACGCTGCCACCACTGCCCACAGGACCTCGTTGGTGTTGGCCTTCAGACATTCCACCTCAGGGTCTAAGTCAAGGAGCTGCCGCACTCTCTTGGTGGCTAAATCGTACTGCTCGTCCAGAAGGGGGGCGAAAGCATTCTCCAGGACGTCGGAGGCGTGTGCCAGGTAAATGAGGGCCAGCAAGCGCTTGTCCATGCGGTGAGGGTCATTCACCCATTTGTCAAGAACAGCTTCCTGTACCTTCTTGATGAGGCGCTGCTTAATATTGTTGTTGGTGAGGGGATGTGTCGTCATGTCAAAAAGTAGGAAGTTCTGTTTCTCTGTGGTCAATACGCCCTTCTCTACCAGACATTCAATCATTTTTGCATGTTTCTTAACTGGTGGTACAGTTCCAAGAGATTCCACATCTCACCTAAAACAGAAGTTTTTAAGAATTAGAGAATTTCAGGTTTATTTTTTTATACTCTTAATGTGAATGGTAAAATGTGTTCACGGTAGCTGGTGTATTTCTAGGGAAGTAGAATACGAAAAGTATTTTATGTCGGCCTGTATTCCCATAAACGTGAACTCCCTGTGGGACAGGAGTCATATTTTATTAATCTCTGTAGCTCCAGCACCAGGTATATTTTCTGCAATGTAGTATTTTGTCAATAAACCTTCATTAAAGAGAATGAATGAACTATTCCAATACACAAATTAGAATAGCCGGCTGATAGTTTTAGTATGAGGTAGGACTGAGCCAAATTCTGCATTTCAATTGGTATGAAGGTGTCAATAAATAACCAAAGGAAAAAATGAGAGGTTTAATTTTTTAAAGATTTTATTTATTCATGAGAGACACACAGAGAGAGGCAGAGACACAGGCAGAGGGAGAAGCAGGCTCCCTGCAGGGAGCCCAGTGCAGGACTCGATCCCAGGACCCTAGGATCACGCCCTGAACGGAAGGCAGACTCTCAACCCCTGAGCCACCCAGGTATCCCAAGGTTTAAATTTTTAACTTTTTGAAAGAATAATTTTAGATTTTCAGAGAAGTTATGAAGATAATAGGGTTGCCATGTGTACCACACCCAGTTTGTCCCACGCCCCAGCTGGTTTCCCCATTAGTGTGGTACTTTTGTCACAATTAATGACCTAATATTGATACATTTCTATTAACTACAGTTCATACGATATCCAGATTTCCTTAGTTTTCACTTAATATTCTTTTTCTATTTCCAGATCCTGCCCAGGTTACCTCATTCTCCTTACTTGTCATGTTTCCTTAGGCTTCTCCTGGCTGTGACAGTTCTTCAGACTTTCCTTGTTTTGAGGACTTTGACAGTTTTGAGATACTGGTTTTGAGGCACTTTGTAGATTGTTCCTCTAATGGGATTTTTCTGACGTTTTTCTCATGATTAGACTGAGATTATGGGTTTTTGGAAGAGAGACCACAAAGGTAAGGTGCCATTCTCCTCACTTCATGTCAAGAGTGGACACTATGAACATGACTTATCACAGTTAATGGTGACTTTGCTCAAGTGGCTGAAGTAGCGTTTGGCAGGTTTCTCCAGCACAAAGCTAATCTTCCCATATCCCTTTGCATTTTGGACACTTGAAAGGAAGTCACTATGTAGAGCACGCAGTTAAGGAGTGGTGAGACATGCTGCACTTCTTTGAAGGTGAGGTATTTACAAACATTATTTGAAATTGAAAGTTTTATTTCCATTACAGAATTAAATGGAAATCCTCATTAAATATGGCTGGTTGAATAAGTGTTCCTGAAGAAAATGCTTTGAAAATGAGAGCAGAAAGATTTTTGTAGAGGCACACACCTAGTAGAATAGGAAAGAAAACAATAGCAGTAAAACTTTGGACACTGCAAAATAAATGGAAAAGTGGTAGACGGATTAGTGGAGCCAAGGAAGCTAATCCTAAACTGGCAGTAGGTAAAGCAGAGAGGTAACCTACTTTACACTGTAAAGCCCCCAGGCGCAGGAATGGGCACTGGATAGCTGTGGAAATCGGCGGGAAGGAGCAGATAATGTAGGGCTAAAAATAGAGAGATTGTTTGAAAGTCTTTTTAGTAGCTAGCATCTCCAGATCTTCTCATTGGCTCTGTACAGTCAGCCCCATAAAAGAGAATAAAACAGAAGGTCCCTGGACTCAGGTACACAGGCCTAGTCAAAGGAGGCAGGCATCTCTTACTGAAAACAGGGGTATCAAAAAAATTTATGTCCTACAATTTGTGACATCTTAGTCTTCTGTTTCTTCACAATTCCTTGAACCCTGGAAGCAGGATTATCCCCTGCAGCCAAGACATTAGGAGAGATGTCTCTGAAAAATTCTACCAGCCCAATAGAAAAGAATGAAAAACACTGACAAGACAATTTCCTCAAAGAATTACAATGAAGCCCCCATTGTGTCATCTCCCATCATGGACACATATAGTTTCCAAGTAACTTTTATGGCCACTCTAAATAGGAACAAACTGCAAGGGAATACATTCGTTTGGTAAAACACCTCTAATGGTGAAACAGGGAACTCAACATAAAATATTAAAATAACAAAAAGATGTTTATAATTGCCCTAATGTGGAAACAACCCAAATGTATAGTCAATGGGTGAATGACAAAATGGGTACATTCATACAGTGGAATACTCTTTGGCAGTAAAAAAAGGAACAGACTCTTGTTGCATTCTGCTGCAAGGATGAGCTTCAAATACAACATGTGCAGTGAAAGAAAGACACAGAAGATCATATTTGTACTATTATATTTATATGAAATGTCTAGAAAAAGCAAGTGTATAGAGACAGCAGCTTATTGACTGATTGGGACTAGTTAGGAATGGAGATGAATTGCAAACAGGTCCATTGGGGGTGGTGGAAATGTTCTAAAACTAGATTGTAGTGATGGTGGAATGATTCAATGAATACACCAAACATCAGTGAATTAGAGACTTAAAACGAGTGAATTTAATGACACAAGAATTATATCCCAATAAAGCAGTTTTTTAAAAAGAAACTCAGAGAAACAAACTATGGAAGGAGAAGGAAAAAGTCATTACTGCCCTCAGGGAAATAAGAGATGGCATAGATCCATACAAGAGGAACAAGATGATAGTTTTATTTTTATTATTATTATTTTAAAAGATTTTATTTATTCATGAGAGAGAGAGAGAGAGAGAGAGAGGCAGAGAGAGAGAGAGAGGCAGGTGGAGGGAGAAGCAGGCTTCATGTAGGGAGCCCAATGCGCGACTCGATCTTGGGACTCCAGGATCATGCCCTGAGCTGAAGGCAGATGGTCAATCGCTGAGCCACCCAGGTGTCCCAGATGGTAGTTTTAAAAAGAATATATGGAGGAGAACAACAACACTAGAAAAATAAAAATTGGATGGTAGAAATAAAAACCTGAGTAGAAAGGTGGAGGACATGGTTAGGGAATCCAAAATATAGAGCAAAATGGTGAATAACTGGACAGTAAGAAAATATAAGACATTAGATGGTTGATTCAGGAGGCCTACCAGCTAAATGATAGGAGCTCCAGAAAGAGAGCAGAAATGAATGGTGGAGAAAAGTATTAATAAAATAACATAAAAGAACTTTCCAGAACATGAGCTTCTTCTCAGAAAGACCCTTAGGGTATCCAGCCCATAGAACACAAGACAAAAAACAAAAGCAAACAAAAACCCCAACCAACAATAAAAAACAAAAGACTCATTATTGTGAAATTTCAAACACTGGGAATAAACAGAGGACTCTAAAAGCCTCTGGTAGGAATGGAGGGGGCGAGGGAGGGGGGGCAGGGGGGATGGTGAGACAGATCATGAATAGAAGATTGTAAATAAGAATGGCATCAAACTTCTCAAATGGGAGGTAGAAGATAATGGAGCTAGACCTTCAAATTTATCTTTAAGATATTTTTTAACCAATAATTGTGCATTTAGCCAAACTCTCCATCAAGTGAAAGGGTAGAAAAGAAACAATTTGGACATGCAAACTCTCAAAAAATGTACTTCCCAATCATCTTTCTTAGGATGCTATTTGAAGATGTGCTCAAGTGTGGATGAATGTGAGGGCACAAGCACACCCGCACATATTCACACAAAAGGGCTCAAGTTAGAAAAAGGATACTGTGATATAGGAATTCATGGGATTGAGGAGATAGGATCCAATGAAGGCGAAGAGAATTCCTAGGGTGATGGCAAATGGAAGATCCAATGAAGTAGGAGCCAAGCACTCATAGTGGAAGGACTCTCTGGGACTGGAGTGGGCAGGTGCGGGAGGTGGAGGATGAAGATAACAATTCTTCAATCACCTAACACGTTTTGTATAACTCTGAATTGAGAGGCATTTTATACAGTTGTTGAGGATGTGGGAATATTCAGTCAGTTCTTCTAAGAAAATTAAAAACATGTTTTAAAACGGGGCAAATTATTAACTCCAGAAAAAAATACGTTATGTAAGAAAGGATATGTAATCACTGCTTAAACTGGACTACATACACACAGTCAAAATTAAGAAAACACTGAATATAGATTTAACAGATTTTTTTGACTATAATTTTTTTGAGAAGATGAGGAAGAAGAAGTGGGGATATGAGTGACCTAAAATCCTTATTATCTGTGATTGTAAATCAGAAGGAAGTCTATTCAGATGAATCAAGGGATTGCAGTATATACATATTATTTAGAAATAAAGAAAAAAATCAGAGAGAATAACTTAAAAAATTGAAATTGTATACTTGGTAGATGAGAGGATCACAAGATGAAGGGAGAGGATCGGGGCCGCTATTTTGTAAAAATCACTTTTAGTAATATTTGATCCTTTATACTATTCAAACATAACATGCTTATTAAATTTAAAGTGGATTTAATGATAATTATAGTCATTTTATAGAAAGCAAAAAAAAAGTATATTTGAAATGATATAATACCCAAAAAATAGGAAATTTCAAATTATAGTATTAATACTCAATTTAATATGCATTACATTTTATTTAATCATAAGAATTATTACCAAAAAGAAGACGTGATTTGGAAAAGCCATTTTGCACTTTATGATTTGCTTTGTAGAATTGGAGTTTTAAAATTGTGATAATTAATTCATGAAGGGTTGAGGATTTGATTCTTGCTTTCTGAGGTTTATTAATATTTAAAAGTCTGTATTTGAAGCATAAAGAACTTTATCAAATTAAAGAGTGGCAAATCATTCCCCTTTGAAGAAAAACATTATAATTTGCATTCAGATTCCTTCCTTATCTTCTAAAAAGAGTAAAAACATCATTGGTTTCAGGCCTCATTATATTTATCACCCCAAGAATTTGCAAATGGAAATTATACCCAAATGATTAATGTAATCCCGATCAGTTTTTTCTTCTAGATTAAACATATGTGCACATACCATATTGAAATATTAAGAAATCAGCAACAGTTATTGTACCCATCTGCAGTCTGAGCCCAATGATGGAACAGCCTTCCTCACTTCTATCTTCCCTCCTAACCACCTCCTTCTCTTCTTTCCCCTTTCCAAAAGTATTTACTTTGTTCCCAGTACGGGCTGGGTGTTGAGAACACAAAATATAATGAAATAAAATCTCTTCCACAGGGAAATTACGATCTGGGGCCACTTTACACAACTAGCTATAAAATAATGTGAAAAGGGAAAGAAAGAATAAAGGGTTGTGAGAATAGAGAGGACTCAGACTTTGCAGAGTGTCTGGATAGGATACACTGGGAAGAACTCTCCAAAGAGGACACTTTCTTGCTTTGACTTGGAAAGTCAGACAAGTCAGGGGAGAGAGCCTAATGCCCTCAGTGGGGGAGCAGCAGACGCAAAGCATCCAAGGGCTATCCCAGTACCTCTGCCTCCAGAGGTGATTAACTTCGGGTCCCTTGTTGCCCTGACCCCATCATTCCCCTAAAGTCACCTACATCCCCTGGGAGGACAATCAGAAGCCTTGAGGCTGTTGAGTTAGAACTGGACACGCCAGCCAGCTGGGGTGGAGGGCAGGGAGGGCTCCATGGAACAGGGAATGGCTGTTTCATTTCTAGCACAAAGAAAAATGCATTGTAAGCACATATGAATAAAGGAGTGCTCTATGAATAGTACTAAATTTGAAATTCTCGAACAAAAGGATTTTCTTCAAGTTCCAGACGATTCAGGTTAATGCAAGAGAAGACTCGACAATTTCTATATGCAAATCGGCCATGAGATGTTCTTTCTTTTAATAATTACTTATTGGGTTGCCTGCTATGGGCTGTTGTCAGTGTTCAAGGCACTAGGAATTTAAAAAAAAAGTTCTTGTGTTTGTGACATATTCTAAGAGCTTCTTTTTATTTATAGTTCATCTTTCTAGATTAAAAAAAACACCATTGCCAGAAATCAACTTAACAATTCACCAAGGCCAATTTACAGGATTTACTAACAATATCGAAGATATTTAGATGCAAATGTGAGGAAATGGTTTTTAAAAATTACAAGAAAATTTTACCATTGCCCTTACTGATACAGAATTACAAAACCGAGGGCTTCTTTGAGAAATCTGGTGATCTAGTGCCACCTTGTGCCCCAATTTCTCAATTATATGACTTAACAATAAAGAGTCTGTAGGCCTTTCCTATTTGCAGCTGTAGCAAATTCCCACAAATTCAGTGGCTTCAAAACAACACACATTTATTATTTTATAATCCTGGAGGTCATGAGTTTGTAATGTATCTCAGTGGGCTAAAACCTAGGTGTCAACAGGGCTGTGTTCCTTGAAAGCCCTAGAGAAGGGGCGCCCGGGGGGCTCAGTGGTCCAGCATCTGCCTTCGGCTCCGGGTCCTGGGATGGAGTTCTGCATCAGGCTCACCGAGGGGAGCCTGCTTCTCCCGCTGCTTTGTCTCTGCCTCTCCTCAGTGGGAGAAGCAGGCTGCATGCAGGGAGCCCTAGGTGGGACTCGATCCCGGGATTCCGGGGTCACGCCCTGAGCCAAAGGCAGACACTTGACCACTGAGCCACCCAGGTGTCCCAAATAAATAAAATCAAAGGAAAGAAAGCAGGCAGGAAAGCAGGAAGGAAGGAAAGCAAGCAAGCAAGAAAGCCCTAGAGAAGACTGTTTTCTTACCTTTTCCACCTTCTGGAGGCTGCCTGAATTCCTAAGCTGGTGGCTGCCTCCAACTCCAGAGCCAGAAATGGCCAGGAGATAAATCTTTCTGACGCTACCTCTCCTCTTGCATTTATAAGGACACTTATAATTACATAGGGCCCACCTGGGGAATCCAGGATAATCTCCCCGTCCCAAAATCAGTTGATTGGCAAACTTAATTCTATCTGCAATTTTACTTCTCCCTTGCCACATGACATAACGTATTCACAGGGTTTGGGGATTAGGATGAAAACATATTTGGGAAGCGAGGCATTATTCTGCATACCACAGAATCTATTGTGGGTTTTTTCGGGTGAAAATATGCGACTTTTTATGTTTCAATCAAATCAGTCAAGACCGTAAACTGTTCTGCCCTTATTCATAACTTGGAACTGATAAACAGAAAAAAAATCTCTTTTGACAGTGTCTGCAAAATAAGCCATGCACTTAGAAATCCTCCCAGTGAATTTTTACTTATGTTCTACTAATCTTAGCTGGAATAAAACCCAAACTAAACATATTGTTAAATCCATCTTTTTTTTAGAAAAGATTTTATTTATTTATTCATGAAAGACACACACACACACACAGAGGGAGGGAGGGAGGTAGAGACACAGGCAGAGGGAGAAGCAGGCTCCATGCAGGGAGCCCGATGTGGGACTCGATCCCGGGTCTCCAGGATCAGGCCTTGGGCTGAAGGCAGGTGCTAAACTGCTGAGCCACCCAGGGATCCCCTCGTTTGTTTCTTAAATTCCACATATGAGTGAAATCATAGGGTATTTGTCTTTTTCTATTTTGCTTAGCGTAATACTTTCTAGCTCCATCCATGTCCTTGCAAATGGCAAGATTTCCTTATTTTTGTGGCTGAGTGATATTAATATTCCATTATATATCTATACATATATGTGTATACGCCACATCTCCTTTATTCATCAGTCGATGGACACTTGGGCTGTTTCCATAACTTGGCTATTGCGGGTAATGCTGCTATAAACATCAGAGTACATACATCCTTTTGAATTAGCATTTTTGTATTCTTTGGGTAAATATCTAGTTGTACGACTGCTGGGTTTTAGGGTATTTCTGTTTTTAACTTTTTGAGGAACCTCCCTACTGTTTTCCAGAGTGGCTGCACCAGTTTGCATTCCCACCAACAGCGCCAGAGTTTTCCCCTTTCTCCACATCCTCGCCAATACCTGTTGTTGCTTGTGCTGTTGATTTTAAAGTGCTTGGGTTTTCAATAGCACCTCCCCTACCTTTTCTGGAATGTCACATACAGTGTGCTATGGGGAGGGTACATCAATATTATCCAGGTAGCTTGAGAAAGAACATAATTGCAGATTTATTTTTCTGTTGTAAAATTTTTTTACCAACTATTGGCAGGACTGACCTGGTAATGCAAATCTTTTCAGGGCCCATGTAAGGCCCAGCTTGAGGAAAGCTTCATCAAAACATTAAAACACCTCCAGCAGGATCTCCTTACAGAGTATTTCAATAAATTAGCAGTCATTTAATTACAGTGTAAGTCTTGGCAGTAATGTGCTACAGTTTTCATTGTAGAGGTTTTACATAGCTTTTGTTAAATTTTCTCGAATTATGTGAGGTTTAAGGCTTTTAAAAATACTAAGGGTTTTATTTCTTCCTTTGTAATATGTGTGACCTTTATATCTTTTTCTTGCCTTTTCACACTGGATGGGACCTCCAGCATCATACTGATGCAAGTGGTGCAAGTGAACATCTTGTCCTTGTTCACTGTCTTGGGGGAAAAGTATTTAATATCTCACCAGCAAGTGTGATGTTATCCTCAGGTCCTTCCTAGATGCCATTAACAAGAAGTACCCTTCTAGTCCTACTTTGCGAAGTGTTTTTTGTTTTATTTTATTTTTTAAAGATTTTATTTATTTATTCATGAGAGACACAGGGAGAGAGAGAGGCAGAGACACAGGCAGAGGGAGAAGCAGGCTCCATGCAGGGAGCCCTACGTGGGACTCAATCTCGGGTCTCCAGGGTCAGGCCCCAGGCCGAAGGCGGTGCTAAACCGCTAAGCCACCCTGGCTGCCCAGTGGTTTTTGTTTTAAAATCATGATGGATATTGGATTTTATCAGAGGCATTAAAAAAAAATTTATCAGTGATCATACAGGTTTTCTCCTTTGTTCTGTTAATGTGACAAATAAACATAAATTTATTTTCAAATGTTAAGGCAATCTTGCATTCCTGGAATAAGCCCACTTAATCGTGATGTAGTTAGTGCTGCTAACTTTCAAGTTGCTAAATTTCAAGTTACTAATATTTTTTGAAAGATTGTTGCACCGTGAAAGAGGTCAGTCTCAAATTTTCTTGTCTTTTGTCAAGTCTTCCACAGGGTTACATTGGTTTCATAAAATGAGTTGGAAACAGTTTCTATTTTATAAAAAAAAGTTTGTGTAAGATTAGTATTATTTCTTTCTTAAATGTTTGATAGAATTCCCCAGGGAAACCATCTGGACTTGCAGTTTTCTTTGTAGCAAAACGTTTGATTAACATTTCAAGTTTAAAAATAGAGTTACTCAGATTTCTCTTTCTTTTTGTATCATGTTGTAAGTTGTGTGTGTTTGTGTGTGTGTGTGTGTGTGTTTAAGAACCTTCTATTAATCTAACTTGTCAAGTTTACTGGCATTAAGTTGTTCATTATATTCCATTACTTGCCTTTTGTGTCTGCAGAATCTGTAGTGATATCCCTGCCTTCATTTTTTTCTTTTAAGATTTTATTTATTCGTTCATGAGAGACACAGAGAGAAAGGCAGAGACACAGGCAGAGGGAGAAGCAGGCTCCTCACAGGGAGCCTGATGCGAGAATTGAACTTGATCCCAGGACCCCGGGATCACGACCTGAGGCAAAGACGACACTCAACTGCTGAGCCACCCAGGGGCCCCCCGACCCCACCTTCATTTTTTATGTTGGCAATGTATGCTTTCTCTCCTTATTCTCATGTTCAGTCTGCAGCAAAAGTATCTCATGGCAGTGCTGTTGTTTTTCTAGGATGAGCCAAAAGGATGATCTTTCAATATGAAGAGGTAGCCCCCTCTCTTCTTCTGTTTCCCATTGGACATACACATACTTTCAGGGAAGACAGACTATACCCAGGAGATCCCTCATTTCCCAATGACAAGTTCCTTGAAATGTTTTTTTTTTTTCTTATTTTTTAAAAGACTTTACTTATTTATTCATGAGAGACACAAAGAGAGGCAGAGACACAGGCAGAGGGAGAAGCAGGCTCCATGCAGAAAGCCCAAGGTGGGACCTGAGCTGACAGCAGATGCTCAACCACTGAGCCACCCAGGCGCCCCTTGAAATGTTTTTTAGACAATTAAAATATATAAACTTTGGGGGATATAGACAAAATAGAAAAGTATCTACTTAAAATTGTTAATCACTGTGATTATACATATATTTATTTTTTTTAATATTTATGTATTTATCTTAGAGAGAGAGATAGAAAGTGCAAGCAGGAGGAGGGGCAGAGAGAGAGGGAGAGTTTTAAGCATCACTGAGTGCAGGGCCGATGCAGGGCTCGAACCCACAACCCTGAGATCATGACCTGAGCTAAAACCAAGAGTCAGCTGTTTAACTGACTGAGCCACCCAGGTGCCCCATTCAGATATATTTCAAATCAAATGCTTTATTGTGTTAAAAATATCTGGAACATAAAACTTACCATTCTGGCCATTTTTAAGTATACAGTTCAGTGGCATTAAGTGCACTCACCTTGTCATGCAACCATCACTGCCATCCATTTCCAGAAGTTCTTTATCATCTCAAACAAAAACTCCTGTGCCCATTAAACAGCTCTCTATTTGCCCTCTCCTTCCAGCCCCTGGTAACCTCTATTCTATTCTTCTCTAGGAATTTGCCTATTCCAGGTACCTCAGACAAGTAGGATCATGCAATATGTGTCCTTCTGTGTGTTATTTTACTTAGCATAATATATTCAAGGTTCATCCATGTTGTAGCATGTATCATTCCTTTTCAGGGTCAAATAATATCTTGTTATATGAATGGACCACAGTTTGTTTATCCATTCATTTTTGATGGACATTTTGGTTGTTTCCATCTTTTAACTACTGTGAATATGCTTGTAATGAACATTGGTGTGCAAGTATCTGAGTCCCTGCTTTCAGTTCTTTTGGGTATATACATAGGAATAGAATTGCTGGACCATATGATAATTCCATGTTTAACTTTTTGAGGAACTGCCAAACTGTTTTCCACAGTGGTTGCACATTTTTACATTCCCACTAGCAATATAATGAAGGTTCCAATTTCCAAAGCCTTGCCAACATCTATTTTCCTTTTCTAAAAAAATAGTAGCCATTAAGGGGTGTGAAGTGCTATTTTAGTATGGTTTTGATTTGCATTTCCCTAATGATGAATGATATTGAGCATCTTTTCATGTGTTTATTGGCTAGTTGTATATCTTCTTTAGAGAATTATTTTTATATTCTAGATATTAATCCTTTATCAGATACATGATTTGCAAATATTTTCTTCTATTCATTGGACTGTCTTTTCACTTCCTTGATCATGTTCTTTGATGTGCAAAAGTTTTTAATTTTGACAAAGTACAATATATCTGTTTTTCCTTTGTTGCCTATGCTTTTGATGTCATATTAAGATGTTATTGCCAAATCCAACATCCTGAAGATTTTCTCCTATGTTTTCATCTAAGAGTTTTATAGTTCTAGTTTTTAAGTTTTTAAGTCTTTGATCTATTTTGAGTTAATTTTTGTGTGTGGTATAAGGTAAGGGTCCAGCTTCATTCTTTTTTTTTTTTTTAAGATTTTATTTATTTATTTATGATAGAGAGAGAGAGAGAGAGAGAGAGAGAGAGGCAGAGACATAGGCAGAGGGAGAAGCAGGCTCCATGCACCGGGAGCCTGATGTGGGATTTGATCCCGGGTCTCCAGGATCGCGCCCTGGGCCAAAGGCAGGCGCTAAACCGCTGCGCCACCCAGGGATCCCCAGCTTCATTCTTTTTTTTTATTTTTTATTTTTTTTATTTTTTATTTTTTAATTTTTATTTATTTATGATAGTCACAGAGAGAGAGAGAGAGGCAGAGACACAGGCAGAGGGAGAAGCAGGCTCCATGCACCGGGAGCCCGACGTGGGATTTGATCCCGGGTCTCCAGGATCGTGCCCTGGGCCAAAGGCAGGCGCCAAACCGCTGTGCCACCCAGGGATCCCTATTTTAATTTATTTTATTTTATTTTAAAAAGACTGATTGATTGATTCATGAGAGACACACAGAGAGAGGCAGAGACACAGGCAGAGGGAGAAGCAGGCTCCCTGCAGGAACCCGATGCAGCACTAGATCCCCGAACTCTGGGATCACAACGTGAGCCAAAGGCAGATGCTCAACTGCTGAGCCAGCCAGGTGTCCCCATGATTCCATTTTAATCAAACATTTCAGATGCAACTTCAACATAGCCTATTCTGCTACAATCCTTTAAGGTGGATTAACTCATATGAGATTGGAAAGTAGGGAAATGAGGTCAGTATGCCATGGAAACTATATTGGTTCATCTGCAAAATTTCCCAGCATGTAATATTTTGTGCCACCAAGTAGAGCAGCGAGATGCAAGCATACTAGCATGATTGAATACAGTAAATACAAAGACGTAGAGTATTAAAAACAATGCCCCTTCTCACATGTTCTTTTTTTTTTCTTTTGAAGTAATTTTTCACTTGGAGGAAAGTTACAGAAATAGTCCAAAGAGTTCACATACGCTTTTTTTCTGACTTCCTCTGATTTTCACAATTCCGTGACTATTATACAATCACCAAAACCAGAAGAATAGCATCGGCATGTACTATTAACCAAGTGCAGACCTTGTTTTCTTGATCTTGATAGTTGCCTTGTGGAATGTCTTACAACTTGGGTTCATCTGTTTTCTCATGATTAGACTGGGATTTTGCATTTCTAGCAGGATTACCACAAAGGCAATATGTCCATCTCAGTGCATCACCCTGAGCCAAAGGCAGATGCTCAACCGCTGAGCCACCCAGGGTCCCAGTATGTGTTCTTTCAGTCTTTAGCATTTCAGTATCCAGTTAATATGTTTTCCTAAGTTACTTAGGTTAATTCTTTTCTTCCCCATCTCTTTCAGTATGAATATGTTAGTCATTTTTAATGTGTTTAATTTGTTGATTTGTTACTCTTTGTATTCCTTTTTGGGTTATTTTCCTGTCCTGGTTGATTTTTTAATAATTTGTGTTTTGGATATGTGAAACATTACTCCAGCTCTGAGTCAAAGCTACACACTAGGTATATTCACTCAGAGGAGTCTCACTATCTTCTAATTCCACTCTTCACCCCTTTGCTACCCACACCATGTAGGTTACCAGTCACTTCCCTTCAGTTTCTGATGTATCTTTCATATATATCATGTATATAAGATGCAGGTGTATTTTCTCATATCTCCTTTCTTATGTGGAGGGTAACAAACATACTACACTTTTCTATACTTTGCTCCCCCCCGCCCCTTCACTGCCTCTTCTTTTTGGCTCAATTTGGTGATAGGCTCTATTTTTGATTTAATACTCAGTTTTCACCATCTTTGTGCATTTTGCTTTTGTCACCACATCCTGGAAGCCCCACTCATTCTATTTCCTTCTATAAAACCACTCTCACCCTCCCCCCCTTTTTAAGGGTAAGATTCTAATCTTAGTGTGGTCTTTCTTTATTAAGTATTTGTCATTTCTTACTATACCAATAATTCATACTGGATTATAACCCTTTAAAAAATTATTTTGTTAGAGAGTTGTAGAGGCTTTGAGGTCCTGCTTCAACACTTCCCCTCCCCACCCATACACCCTGTTTTTCTAGTGTGCAAGTTTGCAGAAGATAAGGCTTTTGCAAAAACACTTCTATCAGTGGTTTTATTATTACTTTTTGAGTCTTCTAACACATTTTATTTTTTTTTCTCTAACACATTTTAAGAGTGTAT
Source organism: Canis lupus dingo (assembly GCF_003254725.2). Lineage (NCBI taxonomy): Eukaryota > Metazoa > Chordata > Mammalia > Carnivora > Canidae > Canis > Canis lupus. Next base: position 76,205,982 of record NC_064246.1, read on the forward strand.
CAACTTCAATTCCATCTAAATTTTCAAAAAAAAGCACACTTTTGATTTTGTATGTGAGACTGTTATTGGAAACTTCATTCTGAGCCAAGTACCCATGTACTATTTGTTATATACACAACATAACCATTTACTGTATTTTTTCCAAAAGCTGTTTATAACATCTTGCAATTGGGAAGCCATCCTGTTGGAATAAACAGTGAATCTGTGTACATTTCTTTACCTCATTTTTTATGAAAACCAATTCATCCCATAAGCATCTAAAATTATTCAAACTTGGGACGCCTGGGTAGCTCAGCAGTTGAGTGTCTGCCTTTGGCTCAGGTCATGATCTCAGCGTCCTGGTATTGAGTCCTGCATCGGACTCCCTGCATGGAGCCTGCTTCTCCCTCTGCCTATCTCTCTGCTTCTTTGTGTCTCTCATGAATAAATAAATAAAATACAATAAAATAATTCAAACTCATCTAATTAAGGAAATTCAAGCCAAGATGCTACTGCTTGATAATTAGTGGGTGATGGCTCAACTTTTGTTAATGAAAGTCTTCATTAAGGTCAGCAAAGGGTGGGTTTGAGATGTTTGAATGGGCATTCTGACAACAAGACTTCTCCTTTGGCATGTTTAATTGTGATGTATAGTGGGCATTCTTGCAGTTTAAGATGGCACTTTAAAAATAAAATTCTCTCCTGATGACTTGCACCCTGCCACTCCAGCAGAGAATCAGCAAAACCTGTAGGGTCTTATTTGGAATTGACATTTTCTATTGTAATTTCATTTCTGTTTATTTTTAAATCTTTTTGTTTCACTATAAAGGAAAGATGATGATACTCAGTTTTAAATGTTAGAAGTGTTTTTAAAAAGTTGCTTTGTTACAATAAAATGAAGCATGAAAAGTCCTCACCAGGTGCAAAGGGAAGAATAGCTAAAAGAGCTTCTCAACACTGGTGATAATGATGCTAATATTATTTGACTAGGGTAGAGCTTTTAAGCTCTACTAGGCATAAAAATTAAAAAGGAATCTTGTTGAAATGCAGATTTTGGTTTAGCAAGTCTAGGGAGGGACCCAGGACTCTGTATTTCTAACAAGCTCCCAGGTGATGCTGATGCTGATTTATTATTATTTTTTAAAGATTTTATTTATTCATGAGAGACATGAGAGAGAGTCAGAGACACAGGCAGAGGGAGAAGCAGGCTCCATGCAGGGAGCCCGATGTGGGACTCGATCCCAGGACTCCAGTTTCACGTCCTGGGCCAAAGGTAGGCTCTAAACTGCTGACCCACCCAGGGATCCATGCTGATGCTGATTTATAGACCCTCCTTGATGAGGAAGGTTGGAGATATTAACAGGGTAGACATCAATAGAACCTTTTGGAATAATGGAAGCATTCGTATCTGTGATGTCCAGTACAGTGGCCACAGGCCACACGTGGCTACTGAGCACTCGAGTTGGGGCTGGATGTTTAGCTACAATCTAGTCACTTGTTGAACTCTGTTATTATTTGCCAGTTTTCATCATATTCGTTTTCACAGTCTATCATTTGGTAGACTAATCCTACCCTGGAGCCTCCATCTGTATCCCGAATCTCTAGGAATGACAGAAAAGTCATGTAAAGAATAAAATCCAGGGCAGCCTGGGTGGCTCAGTGGTTTAGGGCCTGCCTTCAGCCCAGGGTGTGATCCTAGGGACCCAGGATGGAGTACCACGTCAAGCTCCCTGCATGGAGACTGTTTCTCCCTCTGCCTGTGTCTCCCTCTCTCTCTCTCTGTGTCTCTCATGAATAAATAAATAAAATATTAAAAAAAATTAAAAAAAAGAATAAAATCCACAGCGTGGAGAAATACCCACACTTCCCTTTCCCCATGTGCACCACAGTGTGTGATAGTATACTGTATACACTGTTAATCATTTTATATTTTCTGCTCCCTCCCAATAGTTGTTCAATATCAGTACACAGAGGGGACCCTTCTACTCATGGGTGATACTGTATGGATGTACAGTAATTTCCTGTGTCCTGCCTAGGAGCCCTTTGCCCAATCTTTGACTATGACAGTTGAAAATCCCCGTATGCAAGTCTGTGCACAGATATCTGCAGGATCAGTTCCTAGGAATGAAATTCCTAAAACCTGGATCAAAAAGGATACGCATCTTCACTATTGATAGCTGCTCTCAAACTGCCTTCACGGAGGCTGTCCCATACACGTTCTCGACAACAGTACACAAGCACACTCTTTTTCCACGCCTTCAGCAACGCAACCTATTTTAAATGCTGTTTAAAATTGCCTGAAAGAAATAGAGAGAACGGGCATCTGAATTCTTTTTTTGTAGCAGATGCTGCTGAAGTCCCACCAACTTTACCTGCGGCCGTAGAGGGCAGTTCTGGCACATTCTGACCACCTAACTTGTGTCTGGATCTTTCTGCTTCTCTTCCTGAACTCTTGTGTGGCGCCACAGGAGTTTGCTTAGCTTATGCAAGGGTGGGCCTCCCGTGGTGTCTGGAAAGTACCAGCAAGTCAGGTTCTCAGAGGCAGCCTTCAACATATGAGCACTAGGAACCAGTGGATCAATGGGCAAGCTTCCCTTTCCCTCAGCCGGCAATTCTAAGCCATACTCTCGCCGATTCCTGAGCGGAGTTGAACTCTTGTTGACTACCCTCACTGGTATATCTTTTACTAACTTTTCCACCTTCCTGACTTACTTTCCCTACTCCCTCATGTCTTGATATTGCCTTTCAAATAAACCACATGCACTCAAATCCTTGTCTCGATACCTGCTTTGGGAGGACCCAAACTAAAATAGGTGGTTCCATGTTTGGTCCTAGAAAGTTGACACTCAAGAATCAGACTGGAGAATTTGTTGAGCAACAAGAATCTCACTGTGGGTTTAACTGGGGGTTGTGATCATGTGTGACATGCTGTAGCAGCGCATTTACTAAGTACATCGTGCTATTGTGGTTGTTTGGGATGAGGTGGATGGACTAGGCTATGGAGTAGTTATTGCTCTTGAACCACATGGGGCAATGGTAATTAGTAAGGACTGAGGAGGAGGCTGATTTCTGTTAACATTCCTGGAAGACTTGGAGAATGATGCAGGTCAGTCAAGGATCAACTCGGGGCATGCCAAGAAAGCTAGAAGGCTTTCAAAACCAAATTGTTTTTTTTTTTTTTTTCAAAACCAAATTTAATTAATTAGGCTCGGGGATCTCTGGGTGGCTCAGCAGTTTAGCGCCTGCCTTTGGCCCAGGGCACGATGCTGGAGTCCTGGGATCGAGTCCCACATCGGGCTCCCTATATGGAGCCTGCTTCTCCCTCTGCCTATGTCTCTGACTCTCTCTCTATGTCTATCATAAATAAATAAATAAATCTTAAAAAAATAATTAATTAGGCTCTCATCTCTTGAGCAGGAGGGCAGACTCTGCTGAGTATGAGCCTCAAAAGACAATCATAAAAATGTCCGAGCCACACGGAGACCTAATGCACAGCCAGAGCAGGTGTCCTCCCCTAATGTGAGAGTCGGAAAGGAAGAAATAGGATTGTGAGCCTCGGCACGGTTGTATTTAGGTGAGCACTGCACAAACCTCACCGAGTATTTCTCTGTATCTTCCGGGCGGGCATGCTGATTTAGAAAAAGGCCTTTTTCTCCTGTGTCTTCTAATACTTTTCTTCCCTCCCTCCTTTGCTCCTTTTTGTTCAAATTTAATCCAACTTTATTTTGTTGTAAAGAGTTAATTGGGAATCTGACTTCATCTTTTTTTTTTTTTTTGAGCCAGCTGTCCAGTTCTTTGGCATCAGTTTTTGCATATTTTATCTTTCCCCACTGATATAAAAGGCCAGCCTGACGAATTATGCTCCAGTATGTTCTTGGGTCTTATGGGAGAGAATGCTGGGTATTCACCAAACCTTCTCCCTCCTCTTTTGGGGCACACAACAGGGTGATTCCTAACTTTCCATGAAGTTAGGAAATGATGGACTTCGTACCTAAAGTCTTCTGCATGTGACCGTCCATCCTCCTAGCCTTCTGCTAGGTGGCATAGAGATATCCTCCAGGAAAACTCAGGGAGCCACGTGTCCAGAATGGCAGAGCTACAGATGCAAGGAGCACGATCCCAGAATCCTTGTTTGCAGGAGAGCCTGCCAAGCAGAAACACCTGTTTTGGATTTTATCCAAATGAGAAAAAATCTTTTGTTTTGTATGAGCCATTTTGTTTTTCCTTTTCCTTAAACTAGATATCCTTCTTTTAACTAATATAGACTATTTGTGGACTCTATTCTGTTCTACTCAACTATCTAACTGCTCATGTGCTATTATTAGTTTTAATTAATATAATTTATAATGTATTTTGGTACATAGTAGGACTCATCCCTTTATTAACTTTTATGGTTTTTTTTCCAGTTTTCCTTGCATGATCACTTTTCCATATGAACTTTAGAATTAGCCTCATTACCTGAAATAATATTTCCTTCATATGTTTATTGAAATTGCATTATATGTGGTTTGATATGGGAAACACTGACATCTTTATAACTCTGAATCTTCTCAAATAAACACATCTTTCCATAGATATTCATGTCTTCATTTATATTCTTCAACACCTTCATAAAGCTTTTTTTGTATAAGTGTTAATGTTTCCTTTAGTTTATTCATATGTATTTTTTGAGTGAAATTGTGCTATTGTAAGATCTTGTCTTCTGTTATAATTGGTTGTTGCTTATATAGAAAGCATAGTAGATTCTGTGTTGCCCATTTAGCATGATGTCAAATAAAAATAAAACACCAGTCTGACATCCAAGAAAAGCACTTAAAAGTAAAATAAATCTTAAAAAAAAAAAAAAGGTTTTAGATGTCTATACACCATGGTAGAAAAACAGACTGTATAAACAGAAGGTATGTTATGGTGGGTTTATTCAGAATGGTCAGAGAATGTCCTCCTTTTTGGTTGGGATTCCAAAGAGCAACCACATTTATAAACCTTCCATACTATTTAACAAACATTTTCATGTTGGGGTTTGTGGAAGCCCAGTAGACCTAACTGTTCTCCACTATGTTTCTAAAACAACTTAGAAGTAGGCATTCAGGCAGATGAAGATAAAAGTGTCACCATCATTTCTGATAAAACTGATGTTAAAGAACACGGCTTAAACCTATGGCAACAACGGGCTTCCTGATGCTGCACCCCAGACAGCCTTTGCCATCACTGCACCACTGTTAAGCTCTCCCACAGGGCCTGTTCTTACAAACCATGGCATGGAAGGACAAAGCAGAATGTTCATATACTTCTAGAGGAGGGCATTTTAGAATTCCCTTCTTTCACTCTTCCTTGCTCTGGAGAGGAGTAAAGGCACAGCAAGGTCAGGACTCTAATGGAAGGTGCCTCCATATGGAAGGAAAATCGGAAGTGAGGAAGTGTTACTCTGCCAACACTCAGCAAAGCTATACTCCAAGAACAATGTTCTTTTTAGGGACCAAAAGTTCATACCCAGTTTTTGTATGGTAGTGTCAAATGTGATTTTAATTTTAGGCCAAAATTCAAACTTTAACATAAGCATTGTGGAACGAGGTTCTTACCAGGTTTTTATCTCTAAGAGAAGATTGCAAAATGGCTGGTAAACTATTGCCTTTCTTTTCATTTATAATGCAGTTATTCTAGGGATATAATCACTAGATTATATGTATTATCTTGTAGCTCTTTTGGACTCTTGTTTTTAACACACCTAATCCTTGGTAAATGTTCTTGTATTAATGCTTCCGTTTGTTCGATTTGCTCTCAAAGATAGCATGCTCACAAGAGGATGTACAGTATAGGGCACATAGTAAGGCTTGTTACTGCCAGGCCTCTAAGGACAACTGGTATTTTCTGTACTCATTAATTCATTAAACATGATGACAGGGACTATGACAGAGCCTGGGGCTACAAGATGTATGACACGACCTCAAGGAACTCATGGTACACTGGGGAGAGTGAATGTAAACAGCTAACTACTGTGCAGTCCCGGGGCACAGTGGAGTCCCTGAGGAACACAGGGCGGATCTCCAACCATGTTGAACACCAGGGACTGTGACAGGTTAAACTGCCGGGCTCACATCATTAGGAGCCAGCAAGGTAGTATTTGAACTTAGATTTCAAAGCCACCAGTACCTTCTGTGTAAGGATGCTGCCGCCCGATGGGGCAATGCTGCAGACGGCGGATGGGGCTGCCCTCCAGTTCCCAGGGTGGTTTCTGCCTCCACAGCTGGCTTTCCAGGCTAGCTCCAACCCTGACTTAAGGGAGACAAGGATGGCTCTCCCTCCTTGAGCCATCACGGCCACGTCTGATGGGCTGCTACGTAACCTTACCAGGCCAAGCTGACAGAGGCACGCCCCCCCGCCCCGCCTGTCTCTGATGACCCCATTTTCCTTAAGGTTCACCAGGCACATGCAGCTGTGTAGTAAGGCCGAGACCTGGATGAAGGATGCTTGTGAGGGGTCTGGAAATAACAGTGAAATATTTGGAGGTACTGACTCTACCCCCACCTCCCTGTCAGGCTCTGGCTGATACAGGAGGGACTTTTTTTTTTTTTGCTTGAGGTCATCTATAATCAGCAACATCAAAAATGCTGAAGATAATTCTAGAGTCTATGAAAGTAAATTATAAGTTGGGGGTAGCAACTTCCAAACACTGATCGTATCAAAGGTTTAGCATCACAAATCCTAGCTTTATCTGCAAGCAGGCAGCAGGTAAAGTGTAAAGAGGAAAAAAACCCTAGGCCGGCTTTGACTTTCCTGACACCTCCCTCCCCCAACACCCCTGCCACCACAGGCCCTGACTGAATGAGTACAAGTTCTTAAATTGTGAATAAATGAATGCTTGAACCAATTTCAAGACAAAACTTTTATACTATGAGTAACTCTGCTCAAAACCGTTAACTCTTTCTTTATGGGCAAGGATCGGCCTTCTTTGACTAAAGACATTGAAATCCCATCATTCATGGAAATACAGTGGAAGCTGACAGAGTTAAAAAAAAAATCATGGGGCGCCTGGGTGGCTCAGTGGTTGAGTGTCTGCCTTCAGCTCAGGGCGGGATCCCGGGTCTGGATCGAGACCCCCATCGGGCTCCCCTCAGGGAGCCTGCTTCTCCCTCTGCCTGTGTCTCTCCCTCTCTCTGGGTCTCTCATGAATAAATAACTAAAAAAAAAATAAAAATAAAAATAGAAGTCAGGATTTAGGAGAGGCATTAGAAGAGCAGTTGAAAGTTGGAATAGCCATCATTGGATTTTCAAAGTAGAGCTGAGTTTGGAAATAATGGCCAATGTTTACCGAATGGTTCTTGTATTAAGGGTTTCATATGTGTTATTTCTCAGAATATCCCAACAAGTTCAGTTCTTACTGTGATAAGGAAGCTGAGGCTGTGAGGGCATAGGGCGAGAATGTGGAGAAGGGACACTGGAGCCAGGGAGTAGCTCTTGTAAGTTCACACTACTACCACTATGCTCGACTATATTCAGTTGTAACACTTCTTATCTTCATTTTGGCACGTTTCACATCAACTGCGGTGCTAAGGCCCCTGAACAGTGCTGATGGATATGCTTCGAGGTCTACCTGCCATTGACGAGCACTTTGAAGTTACAGACATGGTAGGGAAGCTGTAGCTGGAGGTCAGCTGACTATTCGACAAGGCCCTCAAAGGAGGTAAAATCCTACGATCTCAGCCTTGCTTCAGCCTCCGTGATGAGCTCCTGCTTCTGAATTATAGGAACCAAACTCATAAGACAGTAATGTATCAAATGCCGACTTACTACTTCCAATGATAAGACATACCCTTCCAGTGAGTGACCGGAATGTTTACTGTTCAGGGAACTCCCTAAGGATCCAGGTCCACAGAAACCTTCTCAGTGACTGTAACTTCATTTGTTGAAACCAAATGAGAATAAAGGGGAGAATGGCACTGATGTTTGGAATCCCAGGAGTACAGTTAGAACTACAAACCAGACAGTGCAGGACCAGTTAACTTAGAAACAAGCGCTACAAGAGAGTGCTGGGACTCAGGACGACCAGGCACAGTCCAATAAGGACACAGTTACACAACTGACCCTCGTGTATCTCGAGCAGTTCTGAAAGATCCCCAACAAAAACTCCTTCAGTTTTATGCAAGTGCTTTCTCTTAAGATGGATGGTGAATGAGATAATCATTCCTGTATTAAAAAAACACCATTGACTATAAACTACTAGCAGTAGGATGTATCCATTGCCAGCAATCCAAGCCACTACTGCTAAAACAGATAAAGGATTTGGAGAGAATATCATATAAAGAGTGAAGAACTTTGACTAAGAGCTCCTTGAGGAGCCAGAACACAAAGATAGAGGTCTACAGAAACTATTTCTGAAGGGGGAAAAAAAAAAGACTTCTCTTCTTTGATACTGGGAAATATACACTTGTTAATACCAAAGCTCTTGGTCAATGCTTACATTTAAGTCACACACACACACACAAAATTGCTCAAAATCCCATACTTCAGTGATATTTGCACATAATCCAAATCCCTGTATGGTGGTAGTCCTCATTGGTACTTAGAACACGAATGAAGAATGTCTTGATAAAATATCTTCCTATTTGAAATGCACAGTGACATAATTTATCAAGTTGGTGGTAGTCAACAAATAGGGACTGAATTTCATTCAAAGAGAATCACAGAGCAGGAAAGCTAAACAATATGAGTATCACAAAAAAATAAATTGATGCCCTTTTATTTTACCTGAGTTAAAACAATGATGAGTCACATCGAGTTATGAGAATCGTAATAAATGACTACTCAAGCAGATTCATAAGATCAGTGCTATGAACACACTGAGATCATATACAATTAACTAGTGCTAGTTTGGTTTTAAATCCTTAATACCTCAAAACATACCTTTTTTGTTTCTTTTAGCACACAAAATAATTTACTCATAAAAGTAACATCTACTTACAACTCTAATAACATTTTTTCGAAATTTAAAAATAAACAGCACTGTTAGCAATTCTGAATTTACAGAGAAAACTTTTTGGCACGTAATGTTCTATCAAAGTGGAAAGCTGAATCACTTTGCTTTGTTTTTCACAGCAGAAATAGGCATTCACACTACCAGCCTTGGGAAATCAATTTGGTGACAATTGAAAAATGTGCTGGAAAACAGCATTTTTGGAAAAATGGGATCTGGTGCCATCTACTGAGTGGCAATGGTAATGTGACTCGGTGTTAGCCATCAAGTTATGTAACCACTACAATTGTAGCTACATGCAACTCAACATGTACACATGTGGTCAAAGCCCAAAAATTACATGCAAAAATGAAAAACAACTGCTGTGCTAGGACCGAGGAATGGATGGGTGTTTTTCCCCCTCTAAATACCATCCTATTTAAAAAAAAAATCAGGTAGGTAAAAATTATTGCTGAACATGAGGAGTACTCAAGAGGGAAGACTTTGATAAATTAAGCAAATGAAAAGTTCCCTGATTAAGAGGGACTCAGGCTCTCTTATGCATGGAGAGGCCGATGGAAGGCAGTTAAGTCTTTTGGTATTTACGGTAGGTCAGAATTAAGAATTAATTAATTATTATCCTTTTTTCTATTTGTATTAAAAGCTAACTTATTTGACGAAATTATCAACCTGGGCTGCCAATTAAGTAGCACTCAGGAACTATAATCGATGCCCATACTGATGATCATCCGGAGGCATGAAAACCCTGAAAACCCTGAAGAACTTTTCTGATTAGCAAAGAAAATTTTGTTAGTTGACTTCACTCTTCCATCCCAACTGTGAGAGCTGGGCCACAACCCTGGCAGTCTTGGAAAGGTAGATTTTCTGCAATATTTTTGTGGATTGCAAGTTTGTTTACTTATTTATTTATTTTTGGTAGTAGCTTTTAAGAATGTTACTTTCTTATACAGCCTAGATACCCTGAGTACTAAAAGCTTAAAATAGTTTGTGGTTGTCCTTTCCTTCATAATACTTCTCATAATCCAGAATTTGTTTCTCAGCTGTCCTCTAAGAGGGCAGGAGACCTTGTCTATTCTGTTCATTACCATACACCCAGCACTTAATCATGTTTGGCACTTATAAGTGCTCAATAAATGTCAGGTGGTTGAGTGAATAAATGAATGAATGAATGTTGTACAGTCCAATTAGCCTAGAGGGAAAGTGGAAAAATACCAACCCTTACAAAATGAAGAAGACAATGGTGGAAAGGAAGAAAAATAAGCAACAAATGGTGGGGGTAGACCTGATGTTAAAAAAATTGTCATCATTCAACAACTGATGATATCTGTCTTGAGATACAAAATACCGAAACGATTTTAACTTAAAGTTAATATAAAAACCAAGTCTTCTCTGGAAGACTCATTTACAAATAAGTTAATGAAAACCCTGTTATTACAACTAGATGTAATAGGAGCCTTGTGTTTTGTTGTTTCAAGGTGGAGAACATTCTGCTAAATACACCAAGTGAATGTCTACAGCTCCATAGAGGGAGCGTAGCACATTGAGGACTTTCTCTTGAATGGTGTCAACTTGCTCAGAAGGACAGTAATCGTCCAGACTTGACCTGGAACCAAGAGGAGAAAGAAAAAAAAAAATGTAAATAAGATGAGATCATACCATGTCCTGAGGAAAAGTCTGCATGTGTTGATTTCAGTATAAAATAGAAATGAAGGTATGTTGAATTTTGTAATAGTAACAGTTAAAAGCTACTAAAAGTTTAATCTAGGTCAGGAGCATTACATTATGTTCTTTAAATCTTCTCAGCAACTCTATGAAATATATAGTTTACTATCCCTTTAAAAGAATCTGAAACAGAAAATTAACCTGCATAGGTCACCTAGTTCTAAGTGCTGGTGATGGGATTCAAAATGACACATCATGTCTTCAAAGCCTCAGTGCTTAATTGCGGCTGTTTCCCTCAAAGGGAGATACTGCAAATACTGGGAGGTTATTATCTTAGTGATTGGGCGTCTTTCTCATTCTTTTATTATGGGAACAGAAGGGCTAGAAATTATTAAGGGTAGAGGCTTTCCAACTGATAAATGGTTTCTTTTTTTAATTATTTTTTAAGATTTTATTTATTCATGAAAGACACAGAGAGAGAGGCAGAGACATAGGCAGAGGGAGAAGCAGGCTTCATGCAGAAAGCCCAATGGGGGACTCGATCCCAGAACCCCAGGATCATGCCCTGAACCAAACATAGACACTCGACCACTGAGCTACCCAGGCATTCCTGATAAAAGGTTTCTGCTTCTAAAAACTACTTGTCAACTATACAGGTATATAGAATTATCCAAAATGAAATGTGGAGATGTGCTGGTATTGGGATTAGTTTCCCAAGTGGTATTAAGGAGAAAAGAAGGGATATATATACCCATATATACATGCAGATAAAGACCTACTTTGAGAAAGTTATCATATATAAAAGTTTAATTTATAAGCCTTAACAAATAAGGAGTACTTCAATGCTTTCAAAAAGATATCTGGCTTCTTTAAAACACTGTTAGAGTAGTTCTTGGGAGCTACCCCCAAGAAGGAGTATTGGAAATCTGTAGGTACATTTTGATTGTCACAGTAACAATTAAAGGGCCAAGGCAAGAGGGCAAGGCTGCTAGAATTCTTGCAATGTATAGGACAGTCCTGCAATCTGAATGTAAATAAAAGTACTTGTCTTCTGTCATATATACTTTCCAAAGTCCACAGAACACTCACATAAGTGAAAAAACCTGTTTTTAATTTTTTAAGGCTAGAATTTAATACTCTTCTACATATGAACAAAGTATTTTTGAAAATGGATTAAATATGAACAAATTTCCCAGAAATGCAACTACTCTGTATATTTAGGGAAGACTGAACTTTAAGTTCAGAACTTTACCAAGAGGTTATGACTAGAAAAACCGTGTCACTATGGCAGTGCTGTGTTCATAGTATCTGTTCAATACATCACATGAGCAATTGTCTGCACATATAATTGTTCTATTTAGTGACTCTTTGTAAAGATGCTAGTTTTCTGTGGCTTAAAACAATTTTTTTTTTAAAAGATTTTATTATTTGAGAGAGAGAGGGCGTGCACGCATGTGAGTACATGAGTGAGGGGAAGGGGCAAAGGGAGAGGGAGAGGCAGATTCCCTGCTGGGTAGGGGGCCTGAATGGGACTCGATACAAGGACCCCAAGATTAACCTGGGCCAAAGGCAGATGCTTGACTGACTGAGCCACCCAGGCACCTTTTGTGTGGCATTTTAGTGCATACCAGTTTATCAGTTACTTTCATTTCTTTTACGTTACGATGATTTGTGTGTGTATATACACATATATAAACATATATTTAAATTATGTGTACAGGTAGGTTATTGCTATAGACTAAATATGTCCCTCCAGAATTCATTCATTGAACCTAATCCCCAATGTGATATTTGGAGGTGAAGCCTTTCAGAGGTGATTAAGTCATGAGGGTTCTCATGAGTGAGATTAGTGCTATTATAAACGAGTCCCCAGAGAGTTACTTTACCCCATCCATTATGTGAGGTTATAGGGAGAAGATGGCTGTCTGTGAACCAGGAAGGAGGTCTTCACCACATTGAATCTGAGTGACTTTATCTTGGACTACCCAGCCTCCAGGACTGTGAGAAAGGAATTTCTGCGGTTTATAAGCCACATGGTCTATGGCATTCTGTTATTGCAGCCTAACTGGACTAAGACAATTATATTATCTATATATATTATATATAACATTTCCATATACTTAAAGTGTGTATGTATGTATGTGGATTACGTTACCTATGAATTTCATTTCAGATGGTAAAAGGGCACTATAAAATATTTGTCATAAAATACATTAAAGTGTTAACCTCACAGTTCCATATAAAACCAGCCCAAAGATTAATACAGAAAAGTTTCATTAAATTGTTGTAACTATGCAGCATATTATTTTCAAATCTGAAATATGGCATCAGGTAAATATTCATCTGTAGACACACAAATGGGAATTCTTGTGTTAATCTGAATAGTATCACCAACTTTAAAGACAAGATAACAAGAACTATATGTTGTTTGCCAACCATTACTAAGAGGAAAGAGAAAATACAAATCTGAATTTTGAGTTGAATAGGTAAAAAATTGGTTAGAATTACTGTATTAGTTGTAATTATTAGATTCATCTATGGAGACTGTATTAATAATTTCCTATGGCTGCTGTAACAAATTACCACAAATTTAGTGGCTTAAAGGAACAAAACATTATAGTTTTGTTGGAGATCAGAAGTCCTAAAATGAAGATGCTATCAGGGCCACATTCTTCTCTAGGTTCTAGGGCAGCATCTGTTTCCCCGTCTTTCCAGCTTCTAGAGGCTGCCTGCATTCCTTAGTTTGTGGCCCTAATCCTCCATCTTCAAAGCTAGCAGACAGCATCTTTTCATTTCTCTGATTCTGACCCTCTTGTCCTCCTTGCTTAAGGACCACTGTGATCACACTGGCCCACTGGATAATCTAGGGTGATCTCCTCATTTCAAGATCCTTAAGTTAATTATATCTGCAAAGTCTCTTTTCCTGTACAAGATAACATATATACAGGTTCTGGAGATTAGGATGTGAATATCTTTAGTGAGCCATTATTCAGGCTACCATACTTACCTTGCAATTGTCACAAGAGTAGGTTTTGGTAAATTTTTCAGTAAATAATATACAGACTGAATAAGATACTCAATTTCTTGTTCTGTGCTGATATGGTGAGGAAGTTCTGAGTAATCGCAGGTTAGACCAGCCTGGTGAACCTGAAAATAAAAAAAATTAAAAATTACACTGTAAGGCTTTGTTGTTTTTAGAAGATTCTTTAACCATTAATGTCCTTGCTGATAAATCTTACCTGTTCTCTAAAGTTTTGGAAGAACAAGCCTGTACATCTGTTTGGGCCTGATGTCTTTTTTTTTTTTTTTAATTTTATTTTTATTTATTCAATCATGAAAGAGAGAGAGAGAGAGAGAGAGAGAGAGAGAGGCAGAGACACAGGCAGAGGGAGAAGCAGGCTCCACGCAGGGAGCCCGATGTGGGACTCGATCCTGGGACTCCAGGATCATGTCCTGGGCCGAAGGCTGGACCAAAGTTGGCCCAGGCTAAACCGCTGAGCCACCCAGGCATCCCAAGCTCAAAGCATTTTTAAACCCTAAGTATCTTCTAACCTTATCATTCTTAAAAATTGCCATTAAAAAAAAAAGTGGGTTTTGGGTTAGGTTCAATTTAACCAAAATATTCTTTTGCTAGTATTTTTTATTCTTAAAAAGTTGGCACTAAATCAGTATATAAATTTCAGTTCAAAGAAGGTGGTTTGATTGTATTCTGCAACTAAAGAAAACACTAGAGCAAAAACACAGTTTATTGAAGTCAAAAAGGCACCAGGAGTAAAAGAAGATGACTTGCAGGTCTCAGTTTTGGCACAAAATCTGAGAAAAGGCATTTGAACTTCAAATGAGAAAATTTATACTTCAAAGACTGCAAAATGATATAAATAAAAGAAATTATCATTGAAGGTATCCACTTTTACCACAGCTTTTGGATCACTATTGGCAAACAAAGTCAGTGATACAGCTGATGTAGCTGAGTTGCACTTGCCAGAGCACCTTCTTTTGTCTTTCTCCTGGTTTTTACAATCAGAAAAGTTTTCAGAGAGAGGAAAGAAAAAAGAAGGGAGTATGAAAATAAATTAACAAACTTTAAAAATTGTATACTTCCTTCTCTCTGGCAAGTAGAGATCTGACCATAAACAAAATAAAAAAATACAGCACTTTTGCTTTATACATAAAATTGGGAAAAGTTTATTTTTTTTTAAAGATTTTATTTATTTATTCATGAGAGACAGACGGAGAGGCAGAGACACAGGCAGAGGGAGAAGCAGGCTCCATGCAGGGAGCCTGATGTGGGACTCAATCCTGGGTCCCCAGGATGACGCCCTGGGCTGAAGGCAGGTGCTAAACCGCTGAGCCACCCTGGCTGCCCTAAAAAGTTAATTTTTTTTCTGGAAAATCTTTCCAGTATTCTGACTTCTAAAAAGTTATATATTTTTTCATTTCTTCTCATTTATAAAAAATAATTCATTTACACTTTCCTGGAACACAAATAAAAGAAAAACACTTTAACAAAAAGTACTTTTTCTACCCAGAAAAATGCTTTCCTAAAGGATAAATTTTATACTTCAATATAAAGTATTTACCATTTCATAGTCTGGTACTTCCATCCGTTTTTTCAAACTCTGTACAAGTGGAATTAGTGATTCCATTCTGGAAAAAAGTCACCCTTTAATTAAATATCACACTGCCTCAACTAAAATTACAGAAGCAAATGATATATTACACTTAAAATTACCTTTAACAATGTTTCATATGATGCTTGAGAAATGAAAGATAAAGATATTCAAATATCTTAAAATATTAAAAAATAAATGTTCCCTGTTTTTTCTTACCTCCAAGACTACAGATTGTGTTAAAGGTTGAAAATTAGTATCAAGAAATTGAGATTTTCCTTTTATTTAAAAATGTGACTTTAAAAATTATTTTGAACAGCAAGAAAACTAAGTTTTTAGCACACGGTGATGAAAAAGTTTTCAAAAAATTTAAGAGCAATGACATACACAATTACAAATGGCAAAGTTCTAACAATAGTGATATAATTAAGTGATATAATTTAGGTGGAACACTTTGGGAGCCATGATTAATTAATGTGTCTAGTATTTTGCCTCCCCTACCAATATCTACTCATCTGGTGGGAGGGGGAAAAAGAAAGAAAAAGTGAGGCATGGAGGCCTATTTGTCCACTCAACCTGTTACTTCTTTTTATTAGGAACACTCTCTGGGCTTCTGGACCCTCATCACCTACCTCCTCTGCTTTTTAATAGTGAAGACTCCTTCATGCTGAGGATCTGGCCCTTCAGGGGCATGGTAAGTTTTGGGGAGACCTTTCTTGCTTGTCTCACCCACTTTTCCTCTGTGCTATTCTTTTATTCCCCCAATTCCAGTCATAGTGTGAACTTGCTTCTGTTGTAGCCTCAGTGTTTCTTCAAGTCTGAGATAGAACTCTCTGCAGGTGATGAAGAGTTAACTGGGCATGCTCATCGGTCACAGTAGATATCAGTGAAAGGTGGCTCCATCTATGGGCTAGATTCAGGACTCCAAAGTTTTCATGCAATTTTGTTTTAAGTTTTAAACTTGGCTTGAGACATCAAAAATCACAAAATAATAGGTACTTTTCAATATTTCCAGAAAGAATCACATCTTGTGAATTATTCCTACATCTCCCTCTTCCACCATAATTTCAAAAAGGAAGGAATCATTTCTTGAACTAGTTCCCTATACTGAAGAGGAAAAGTGTGAACTGATGTTCAAATGCTCGGTCAATATTGACTGATGTGATCAATATAATACCACAGTTTTCCTTAGTGATAACAAAGTTTTATATTTATATTTCAGAGATGTTTCTCATTATTTTGTCTTTAAACAAAAATTACACTGAATATTTTGTTTTGTTTTTTTTTTTTTTTTTTTTTTTTTTTACACTGAATATTTTGAAGAGGTAATATACACATAGTAAACGATTTTTCTTTCTCCTAACTTCATCTTTTAGTCATAGAATTCCTCTCACCAAAGACAACCTCTATTTGTTTCTTCTGCATTCTTCTAGTTATCTGATGAATTATTTTAAATAACTATGACATAACAAGTCTTAATGGCTCAAAATACTACGATTCTAACTCTGATTTAAAGAATTATTTCAGAGACCTAACATCACTAATCTCCAGGGAAATGCAAACCATAATCACAGTGAGAAATGATCTCAAACCAGTCAGAATAGCTGGAATCAAAGAATAGGAAGTAACAAATGTTGATAGGGTGTAGAAAAAGGGAGACTTTGTGTTCTATTGATAAGTATGTAAATTGGTGCAGCCACTGGGAAAATAGTATGCAAGTTCCTCAAAAAATTAAAAAATAGAAATATACAATCCAGTAATTTCACTGCTAGGTATTTACCCAATGGAAAAAAAAAAAAAAACCACTAATTCAAAAAGATCTATGCATTCCTATCTTTACTACATTATTTACAATAATCAAGATATGGAAGCAACCCAAGTGTCTATTGACTGATGAATGGATAAAGAAGATGTAGCATATATAGACAATGGAATATTACCCAGCTATAAAAAAGAATGAAATCTTGGCATTCATTGACAACATGGATGGACCTACAGATTATCACGCTAAACGAAGTTAAGTCAGATAAATACCACATGATCTGTATATGGATGTATATGGAAGCAGAACAGATGAACAAACAAAAACAGAAACAGATTCATAAATACAAAGAACTGGTGACTACCAGAGGGGGTGGGGAGATGAAGGGGATTAAGAGGTCCCAACTGCCAGTCCTACAATAAATAAGTCACACAGATAAAAACTAAAGCATAGGGAATGTAGCCAATGGTATCGTAATAACATTATATAGTGACAGATGGTAACTATGCTTATATTATATCTGTATAATACAAAGAATTATCAATTCATTATTTTATATACCTGAGATTAATGTAATATAGTAATGTAATATAGTATGTCAACTACACTGCTCTAGAAAAAAAATAGATTTAGTTCAGGGAAAAGTAACTACTATTTATCTCAATACTCTTCCAAACTTGCTTTAATACCAAAGGCACTCTTTACCCCACCCTATAACTTGACAGATGCTATGCCAAAAGAACTTTTTTCTCCATGTTTTCAAAGTAATCTTAATGCTGGACAATCGGCCAAACAGAGGACCTGATGAAGGATCCAGCTATCAAATCCAATTCTCTCATGCCATGGCCAGCTTGAGCTTCTACTCATAGTCAGGCTATCCTTAAAAGGAGGCAAGTTTTCACATTAGAATTTCCTTGTCTAGTCATTTGCTTTTTTATTGATAGGTTATTTTTTTTTTCTTATTCTTACAATAGGGGCTGTCTTACCAATCTCTAATCTTCCTTAAGACCTAGCACCACATCTTATATATAAAACAGGCAGTCATTATGTGATTTTATGTGATTTTGAGCAACTTAAACCTCTGGGCCTTAGTTTCCTCATGTATAAAATGAACATAATAACAATGAAGCCATCAAATTGCTGTGGGGGATAAGTGAGAGAAATGCAAGGAAAAAATCTTAGAATTGGGCACAAAGAAAACACTCAGGAAAGGCTAACCATTGTTAGTAAATTTGTATTGGCACTTAATATTAATTTTTAAAATGTAATTTATCTAGTAAATTAAACAATATATCTATGAGTAGAATAGAGTTGGGGAAAAATATGTTTCAAGGTCTTACCCAGGGTTTGAAGCCCATTTCTGTACAGTTTCTTCATTGTCACCATCACACAAATCAGCAAAAGCAGCTTCTAAATCTTCTAACTGATGAATTCGAGTATCAACACAATCTACCAAATCTTCCTTTAAACATATTGAAAAGCCAAGAATATAGTAATTAGTCTTTGAAAAAAATAAGTGAAATCCCATTGGAATTAAAATACCAGTTCAATTAGTTAAAACCAGGACTTGTAAGTACTAAGCATGGGCTTCCCCAATAAACACACAAAGATTTTGGTTAGATGTGAGAGCACTCTAACGAGCTATATTATTAGATATGTGATAAATAGACAAAACCCAAAAGAAACAAATGAAGGATACCTCTGTCAGGTTGGTACCAGGCTTTTTAAACTGGTACAACTCTTGTAAGATTTTGTACTCTTCCTGGAAAACAAAACAAAAATCCATATACTAGAAAAAAACCCCAATTGTTGTTATTTTTTTTTTTTTAAGATTTTATTTATTTATGAGAGAGAGAGAGAGAGAGAGAAGCAGAGACACAGGCAGAGGGAGAAGCAGGCTCCAGGTAAGGAGCCCGATGTGGGACTCAATCCCGGGACTCCAGGATTACATCCTAGGCTGAAGGCAGGGGCCAAACCCCTGAGCCACCCAGGGACCCCCCTAATTGTTTTTTAATGATATGCTTTAAAAGTAACAAATGGCTATGATATAAGGAGAATATCTTAGACAATCATTTAAAGATTAGCCTGTGAAAGTCAGGAAAAATGTATAACTCAGACGTCATTGTAAACAATGTCATTTCTTTAGGGTAACTCTATCCTGACAAGAATGCATGAAAATTAGCTATGGAAAAAGACTTGACTTGAAAGAAGATTTCTAATAATATTCTACTGTATAAATGGATATATCCTAGGATCTCAACAGATTTTAGCTATGTATAGGAAATAAACATGTCTTTAATAACAATCAAAACTCCATATTCACTTTGCAGTCCTTTCCAAGCCTGCAGAAGAGAACTTGGAAGTTCAAAGGCAATACTGGAGGCAGATATAACAGAAGGATGGCTGCTAAGCGAAGACTTTGCAAGAGGATGTCTCTCCCCATTTAGCACACTAAATAGCTCCGTTATAGGTGGGTGTATCTGGCCCCAGTAATCCCATTTAGGAGTGTTGTTGGGAAGAGTATACATGCAAGAGCTGAAGTTCACTAAGCACAATGTGCCACTATCCTCATCATACTAATCCTGTGAATTTTGTCATTATTTTGATTTTATACTTGAGGAAACCGTGGGTCAGAAAGGTAAAGTAACTTTCCCAAGATCATACAGCAAATAAACAGTAGAAATAACAGAACTAAACTCATTCTGGACTTCAGGCCATGCTCTTTAAAAAAGGTAAGCAACTTTTTTTTTTTTAAGATTTTATTTATTTATTCATGAGAAACACACACAGAGAGAGAGAGAGAGAGAGAGAGAGAGAGAGAGAGGGGCAGGGACATAGGCAGAGGGAGAAGGAGGTTCCCCATGGGGAGCCCGATGTGGGACTCGATCCCAGAACTCCAGGATCATGCCCTGAGCCGAAGGTAGACGCTCAACTACTGAGCCACCCAGGTGTCCCTATAACGGACTTTCTTTACTGTATTAAAAAAAGGCTATTAAATTATAAAATATAATACATGCTCTTTTTCAAAAGTTCCATAGTACCAAAGGGCATAAAGGATACAAAAATCTCCACTTCTCAGGTCTCCTGACAGCTTTGGAAAAGGAGTGACTGTCATTAAGTTCCTTATATAACTTTGTAGAAATTTTCATTAAAAATATGTGATGAGAGTATATTTGTAAGATACATTCCTAATACCTTCCAGATATGCCTGTTCTTCAAGTTTTATAATAGTTCCAAGGTCATTTCATGATTCTAAAAACTTATGGTTTATAACCACTGGCTCGTGTACAAGAGCAGGAAGAAACAGCAATTTTTCTCCCTTATTTGCAAGTTGGGAGAATACTCTAGTTCCCCCACTCTTGTTTCAGATTACACTAAATTCTCAAATCTTACCTATTTTTTAATCAATACTTATTTAGAGGTCTTTGATAAATCACAAAAGCTTCCAATACATATGCAAATTAGGATTGTAAAGTACAAGATCATTAAAATCAAAGACTGAATTTAGGTAGAAAAAATAGTTAATTTTAATCTCAAAAAGATTAGATTTGAACAACCTCCCAAATGTTAAAGCAAGCAGTTACTGTGCCATAAAATGTACCCAGGCATGCTCACTTGGGAGTTTCTCAAATGTTGCTTCTCAGATCTGTGCATGCTAATATTGTTTGGCTTTCTGCATTTAAGATCTGATGAACAGGCCTGAATTATTAGCTCCAAGAGTACATATGTAACAGGCATTTCACCTCATTGTCCAGTGGAAAATTTGTCACACAGCTCTTTATATACATATAATATCTCTGGAAAGATACACCAAGAAACTGGCCATGATGTTTGTTTCTGAAGTAAGAAACTGAGGGAATGGGGATGGGGTGAGAGAGTGATATCTTCAATGTATAAACTTACTTGTACTACATGATTTTAGTTTTTTTTTAAACTACCCATGTAGTTATCACCCCAATTAACAAATAGAAAATAATAAATACTATCTAGAGCAGGGATCTGCAACCCACAACATATAACCTGTTTTTTTGTATGGCCCTCAAGTTAAGAAAGATATATACACAATTCAATTAAAAAAATAGCTGCATATTTAAAAAGGTTTAACAACAACAAAGAATGTGTCAAAGAGATCATATGGGACCTCCAATAAAGTAATTAAAATCTAGCTGTTTGCAGAAAGTTTGCTGATCCTTGATCTAGACAAGTGTCATACAAGTCTTAAGATCTACATTTTAAAAATGCCACATTTACCTGAGTGAACATTTCTTTGAAGGGATTCTTGACTGAAAAAAAATCCAAGTCAATATCTAAAACAAATGCATCCCCTTTCTTCAGAATTTCCAGAATTTCCCCAGTGCTGATTGTAGTCTGGCATTCTTGGCTTTCAGAAAAACATGAACATGATTGTTCTAGGCAAGTCTGGCCCCTCCTCTGTGTCACTGTGTCCTTTTCCAGTCCTTCTGAATAGGAGTCACAGTTACTAGAGGCAGTGTTTTCTGCATCTTCCAGTGCTAGCTTTGGCTTCTTAGCAGAAGACACTGCATCATTTTCTTCTTGACTCTTACAGAGTTTATACGGTTTTACCATAATTACATCCAATTGTAAAGGTTTTTGGTTCTCTAGCTGGTCTTCAGTTACATAAAGACCATCACTTAGAAAGTAATGATCTGTACTTGTAACCCTGGATTAGAGGAAAAAACTATTTTAAAGACAAATGGACAAATTAGTTGACATTTCAAATAGCATTTCCAAAGCAGTGCAGAAATGTAACAATATATTTAACAAAAACGGAGAGCTCTCTCTACTTTTGTTAAGTCTTGTTCCTCTGCAGAAATAGTATTCCCCCAGTTTTTAGGTGGGCACATAACTACCTGAAATACGTAAAGGCTATACTTCGTAGCCTATACTGCAGCTAGGGGTGGCCATTTGACTAAGTTCTGGACTACGGCTGTGAACTGAAGAGAAGGGTTCATAACGGCACTCTCCTCTACCTGCTGACTGGCACGTGAACGTGGAAATGGCAAGCCCGCCTTGGACTATGAGGACAAGGGCAATACTCTAAAGATGAAGCAAAAAGGTAAAAGGAACTGGGGTTTCCAAACCTGTAAACTGCCAGATAGGCCCTGGACTATGTGCAGTAAACTCTAATATGAGAAAAAATACAAATCTTTAAGCTGATGTCTTGGATCTTTCTCATACCTGCTGCAACTTCGTCGAAATAATCACTAACGGAAAAATTACAACTGGAAAGAATTTCTCTTAACAAACGCTCCTTCAGATGTGTTTCAAAGTTTTGGCAAACTTTATATAACCATAATTTTTTTTTAAAGATTTATTTATTTATTCATTCAGAGAGAGCGAAGAGAGAGGCAGAGACACAGGCAGAGGGAGAAACAGGCTCCACGCAGGAAGCCCGATGTGGGACTCGATCCCGAGTCTCCAGGATCACACCCCAGGCTGCAGGCGGCGCTAAACCGCTGTGCCAACGGGGCTGCCCTAACCATAATATTTTAATGTGGAAAACGACTTTAAAAAATCTTATACAATGCAGAATGCATTTTACAAGTTACAGATTTCTGATTTTAGACATATCAGTATATTCTTAGCTTTTCAACTATATTATACCTTAGGAAGTACTTGGAAAAGCAAAAATAAATGCTTCTTTCAGAGCCAGGCTCTATTCAACTAAAATAATGGTTAATATTTATTTTATACTGAAAAATAAAAAAAATAAAAAAATATTTATTTCATACTCACCTTCCTCCAGCTATATAGTCTCAAATTTTAAAAGGTATTAATTTTCCAAAATAAGATTAACGACATAATACAGCTGATATCCAGGCTTGTTATAAATTGTGCTGTCCTAGAAAAACAAAGGCTATATCCCCCAAACCTAAATTCGTATTCTTCCTTAATAAAGGATGCTTCACTTTGTTCATATCTGTATGAACACATGCATCTCAGACTGCATACCTGTATGTGTCTCTTCTATAAACTCTTACGTACCGAATTCAGTAAAATCATCAGATAATCAAAATCCTCCTAATATTGTTGTTTACATTACGTTTCAAATGTCTGTTTGAAACTTAAAATTATTTGATTTTGCAAAAACCTGTTACAGGTCAAATGAGGTCTACTCACTGAAGTACTCAATATATGCACTACCATTCTTTCACATATATCAGTATTATATATATTTATTCTATGTGGAGTTCTATTTATTATTTTATCCCAAGTACAATTTTCATGTATATAGAAAGTTATTTGTGTAATTAATAAGAACATACAACAAAGGTTAACTATATCATTAAGGATAAATCAAAACTAAAAAGTATCACTTACAATGAGAGAGACTGTGTATTTCATTTTCAATATATTACTACCCTTTTATTCCACTCTCCTTTCCCTTTGAGAAAGTTATGCCATCACTGCTTAAAACATTCATTCCATCATAAGAGACTGTAGAAAGTCAAGGATATGATAATATTTTTAAAGACGTTTGCAGTACTGCAATATTCCTAAAACATTGGTTAAACAGCTTATTTAACAAAAAGTTGCACATGCGACTTAAGTCAGCTTTAACTTAATTTAGATTCATTATCGAAAGCTAATTATATTACTAAAATTAAAACCCCAAATCTACTTTTTAGTCATTCAATTTTAAAAAAAAAATGCAAAATGAGATAATTTTGCTTTTTTAACTGCAATTGTTAAATTCAGCAGACAATAATTATATTGTAAGGAAGCAGTGAAATGTATCATTAGAAATGTAAATCTATAAGATACTTCAATAATTTAATGGAATTAAGTCATCAACACAGCCAGAATTCCAGAGGATGAAGATATTATTCTCAACCAACCTTACCAGTAACAAAATATAGATGGTTTGTGAAGGTCAAGAGACATGAAAACCTGTTCCTGGTGTTTGTTTAATCTGAGCCCATCTGTATGTAGGCAACTCATGAGTTATGGGGATTCAAAATAAGACAAAAGCAGCATTCACTCCTTTACATCCCCTTTCATACTCATAAATATGAGATTACCTGATTGTTGTAGTAGAAGTGTCTCTGCCTACTAAAAAGTGATGTTTGCCCTCTCTGATTTGCTGAGCCCATGGGGGATGAAGCCACAGAACATGAGAAAAATGGCCAGCATAAACTGCAGGCATAATCCAATTCTCAATACTTAATTCTCTGAAAAAGAAATAGAAAGCATGGAAATTACTGGTGAGTGGTTTTTCCAAATATAATTTCACCCAGAACAAGAGTTTAACAATTTTCCTAATAGCATTAAGGCATCATTTCCCTTTTTCACTGTATTGACATTTGCACTGATGGTACAAGACAATTATGGGTTGGCATCCTAAGACTGATGAAGGCAACAGTACCAAGTCTACTAGTAGTCCCCCTCTAAAGCCAGTTTTATGTAAAAAGTTCCTTCATAATTTTATTAAATTTTGAACTTGAATATACATTTTAAATATTCTGGGTGGTAAAATGAGAAATGCGCAGAAAGTACTTCTGCTACAGTCTTCGAACGGTTGTCTTAATGAAAAGCACTTGTAATTCAATTGAGAGTTGAACACCATCATTTTTCTTGAAAGAAAGACTGATCAACATACAATGGTTATTCAGACTTGAATTTGAATTGTTGGATTCTACATTTGAACTAAGCTTTAAAAAAAACACCACTTGTCAAGTTTTGGTATAGTATTGAATATTCATAATTATCTGAAAAGGCTATAAAAATACTCTTCCTAAATTTTCTTCATTTTACTTCCACCAAAACAACATATGGCAACTGACTGAATGTGGAAGCAGATAGGAGAATCTAGCTGTTTCCTATGAAGACAAATATTAAAGAGATATGCAAAAACTTACACATTCTTACTCTTCTAAGTTTTTTGCTTTAGAAAATACATTTTTTAATAAAAATAATCGTATTTATGGTAACATGTTGAAGTCTATTTTGAAATGAATTAATATTTTAAACATTTCTCAGTTTTAATTTCAAATATGGTAAATGTGAATAGATACTACCCAAACTTAGAAAAAAAGCTTAGTAATTTTTAAGAGTATACAGGCATCCCGAGACTAGAAAGTTTAAGAATTATTATTCTATGACTAACTGTACATACTTGTTTCATAATTCTCTTCAATTTCTAAAATATAAAAACCTTTAAATATAAAAGACAGTTAACAACAATGGTAGAGCTACCACACTTTAGAAATCAGTGGTCCAAAAAGGGGTTCCAGAAAGTCAACTGAAAGAAATGTAGTAGGCTAGAGTTAATTCACCCAAGCATCTATCTTGTAGTTTCATATTATAAAGAAAAATAACTATTTTATTTTGTCCGGGCTGCCTTGAACAACATGTTTAACACATTTTCTTGTGCCTTTGTATCCAGATTTTTTAAAGGAGAGAGGAAGGGAGAACTGGCTCAGGTAACTTCTAAAGTCTCTTCTACTTCTAAAATTCTAAAGCAGAGGTTGGCAAACATTGGCTAGGCCATCTGTTTTTGTAAATAAAGTTTTATTGTAATATAGCTGCAGACATTTGTTACATTAATGTCCATGGTTGTTTCCTATACAGAAAAGAGGAGAGAGAGGTATAAGAGGAGAGAGAAGATAGTTGCAACAGAGACCATATTGCAAGCAAACCTAAAATATTTACTATCTGGCTCTTTAGAAAGTCAACATTTGCTCCAAATAAAATAAAAAGGGAAAACGAAAACAAAACTCATGACCTCAGAAAGTCTATTTCCCTTAATTAATCATGTACTGCAAATTGTATTTCAAGCATATAAAAGATCACTAAGTGCCTGGCTGGCTCAGCTGGTGGAGCATGTGACTTGATCTCCTGGTCCTGAATTTGAGCCCCACACTGGAGGCAGAGTTTACCAAAAAAAAAAAAATAATAAATAAATAAATAAAATAAAATAAAATAAAATAAAATAACGAACAAAAACCACATATTACCCGAAAAGTGTTTCCTTGTCAAACACAGTGTCAGCTGGCATATTCACAGGAATAAGGAGGTCTGGATGTGAATCAAAATGCACAAAACTTATGTTACCGGCAGGAAGATGCTTCGAGCCAATGGCCCGGTATATATAAGGCAGGACCTGTGAAAACACATGCATATGTTCAGAAATGTCACTGAAATCATGAGCACACACTCTGCTGCAGCCTGAAAAACAAGGCTTAACGTAACTGCATATAATGTAAAGCACATCAAGTTGCTAAAAAGTAGGGAAATATAAAACTTGTTCACTGTAGATGGGCTTATAGAGAGCGGTCTCCAGTTAGCTTTATGTTTTCCTCCTAAGTTCCCGCTTGCACCTCCACAGGCTTTACCCGGCATCTCCTGCTTCCATCTGGCCCCGCCACAAACTCAATGTTGGTAAACACACAAGGACTGGCCCTCAGGAAAACGTACAAACTGGCAGTTAATGAACATTCTGGCACAAAGAGGTGTTCAAGGTACCATGGGTCTCCCGGCCTTTGCCACACCTCTGGATGATGGATGAGCCTAGGTGGTCTCCAAGTCACCTAGTGCTGCGTTTTTCTTTTTTAAGATCTTATTTATCCATGAGAAACACACACACACACACAGAGGCAGAGAGAGAAGCAGGCTCCATGCAGGGAGCCCGATGTGGGACTCGATCCCAGGTCTCCAGGATCACGCCTGGGCTGAAGGCGGTGCTAAACCGCTGAGCCACGAGGGCTGCCCGGGTTGTGCTGCGTTTAATACTGAATTTGAAAGCACCGCTTAACCCGTGCCTGTGCTTTTTCTCAGGCCCATCCTCACTACTCTTTCTACGTCCTGGGAAACCCAACTTCCTCCAGCCATAAATCCTCAATCATCGTGTCCCTCTTTCATATCCAGAGAACCCCCAAGGGGGCTGCTGGTTAAAACAATAAACAAAAAACAAACAATAAGCAAAAAACAAAAACAAAGTTTTGACTCTATGGGCCTCCCTTATAAGGCTTCCAGAAGATGGGATGAAGTCATCATTTTAGCTACTCCAATGGAAGATAGTTTTGGTGTTTATAAGAGCAGGGCTCGGGGGATCCCCGGGTGGCTCAGCGGTTTAGTCCCACTTTAATCCCAGGGCGGGATCCTGGAGCCCCTGGATCGAGTCCCACGTCGGGCTCCCTGCGTGGAGCCTGCTTCTCCCTCTGCCTGTGTCTCTGCCTCTCTCTCTCATGAATGAATGAATAAATAAATAAATAAATAAAATTTAAAAAAAAATAAGAGCAAGGCTCGGGTACGCAGACTCGTGTACACACCGAGCAGACAACACTACCAACGGCCCTAAGGGTGCCACGACGCCAAGTCTCTATCACGGACGGCAGCCCACATCTTTCTTTTTTTTTATTTTTTTGATTTCTTTTACTGGAGTTCGATTTGCCAGCGTGTGGCAGGACCCGCGGAGCCCACGGTCAGTGCCGTGACCCCGTGACCCCGGCCCGCGCCGCGGCGGACACGAGGCCTCCCACCCAGACGCCGGGGCCGCGGGAAGGCTCGGCTTCGGCTCCGGGCGAGCGGCGAGGGGTGAGCGAGCCGCCCGCCGCCCAGCCAGCGGACCCCAGCCGCCCGCGTCTCCTCCTCCTCCGGCTGGTCGTTCCGGCGCCTCCCCCGCAGCCATGCAGCCGCCGCGGGTCACGCAGTCCGGTTCCCTCCGGCCCCCCGCGGCCGCCCGCTCACCTCCTGGTGATCCTCCACGACCCACACCGGGAGCGCGGGGTAGCGCCGCAGGCCCGCGCGCCCCGCCGCCGCGTCGCCCGCCGCCTTCCCGCTCGGCAGCATCCCCGGCGCCGCAGTCGCGAGACCAGGACCCGGGCCGCCCGCGCTGCCCCTCCCGGGTGGAAACGCGCGCTCACCCGGTTGCGGTTCCTGATTGGAAGCTGTAGAGGGCAGGGGGCGGGCGCCGGCGCGCTCCACGAAGACCATTGGCTTACGTGTCCATCGCTCTCGAAGACGCGCCAATCACCGCGCACCAGGCGCTGTGGGCAGCCCAAAAGCTTCCCCCCACCGCCCCCCGCACCACCCCGCGGTCGCGGTCCATCTTCTTCAGGTTCGCTTTTTAATTTCCTCGGTTTCCTGTTCCGGAGGCGCGGGCGGCGCTAGGGTCTCGGCGGCTGCAGAATTAGCCTGGCTTTGCTTTGACGGCTCCCTCGCGGCCCGAGAGCGTTTTATAAGGTAAAAGGGAGGTGTGTGTGTGGGGGGGGGGCGCCTTGCGGGTGTGGGAGACGGAGCGCCGCCGAGTGTCGGGCGTAGGCGTCCGGGACTGGGGCTGGGGCTGGGGCTGGGGCTGGGGCTGGGGCGGGTTCGGGTCGAGCGGCCCCCTCCTCGGGTCTGCAGCCGACGGGCAGAAGAGCGACCGTAGGCCCGAGCCCCGCGAGCAAGTGGAAGTGAAGAAGGAGACCTTTTCATTCATTTGTGGAGCGCATGCGCGGGTCCCGGCCTGGGGCCGCCCGGGGTCGCCGCGGAGGGAAACCCGGAGCCCAGCGCTGGCCTCGTGGGGCGCGCGGCCTGGCGGGAGATGCAAACGGGAACCACGCAGCCGCCCCGCAGCCGGGCCGAGTGCAAGTGCGGGGAAGGGAGGCACACTTCGCGGCCCTTGCGACGTAGACCGATGCTCCCGGACGTGTTACCTTGGCCAAACAGCCCCCGCAGCGTCCCTGCTTCCTGGGGTAGGAACCCAGCAACCTGGGGGTAGACACGCGGAAAACAACTACCCTCGGCCGCTTGCAGCGAATTTCTTGACTCTCGATTTTGGATCAGTTTGTGCTGCAGCAGAGCCGGACTGTGCCTTCAGAATGTCAGCTTCATAATCCGTGTTTTCAGGTATTCTCTCTTTAGGAACATGCATGACCTAATCGCGGAAGGTCAGCTGTCGTGCACTGTGCAAGTGTTAGTGACCCTGTTTGCATCTCTAGGTTTGGCACACTCCTTTGTGTTCCCTTAGACCCTGGGCGTACCTCTTTTCTCTTGTTTATTTTATTTTATTTTTTAAAGATTTTATTTATTTACTTATGAGAGACAAAGAGAGAGACAGAGAGAGAGAGGCAGAGACACAGGCAGAGGGAGAAGCAGGCTCCATGCAGGGAGCCCGACGTGGGACTCGATCCCGGGTCTCCAGGATCACGCCCTGGGCCAAAGGCAGGTGCTCAATCACTGAGCCACCAAGGCGTCCCTTTTCTCTTGTTTATTGACTTATTTATTTTCCTAAAAACATGCCTGTAAGTGGTTTCAGAACTTGAGTCTTGCAGGCTGTGCATCTTACTCAACTTGGAGTCCACACGGTCAGCGTGACAAATCTGGGCTCATTGGGTATCACGCAAATCTGTGAAAAGGCCTCCTCTTTGTCTGGATTTGATAATGCAACTATGTTGTGGGTATATGTGAAAGGGAAACTGATGGTAGCAACATAGAAACATTTGCCATTGGTGATGTAGTAAACATTTATTGACCACCTACTATGTGCAGGACATTGTGCCAGGGGCTGTGAAGGATACAGAAATGACCATGAATCAACCCATGTCCTCGAGGAGCTAAAAGTCTAGTGGAGGAGTTAGAAATGTGCACACATGACTATAATATGAGACAGTCTCTGGTAAGTGCTGTAAAAGAAGTAAGTAAGTCTAGAGGGAATGGGATTACATTCTAAAGGGACCTAGGAAAGGCTTCACAGAAGAGGTGCCATTTGACATAGGTGGATGAAATTCAGTGGGCACATTCACAGAGCAGGGGATTTTAGAAGAGCAGGAGCAAAGAACAAGCTGGGTAATAGTACTTGGTATGTTAGGCACCTGGGAAAATCTGGGTGATAGGCACTTCACGGGGAAGGTGATGGAGGATAATTCTGGAAGAAATTGGGTCTGGGTTGTAGAGGGTTTTATTTTATTTCAAGATTTTGTTTATTTATTCATGAGAGACACACAGAAGCAGAGACACAGGCAGAGGGAGTAAGTAGCAGGCTCCCTACAGGTAGCCCGATGCAGGACCCGATTCCAGGACCCCAGGATCACACCCCAGGTTGAAGGCAGCATTAAACTCCTGAGCCACCAGTGCTGCCCTGTGGAGGGCTTTCTTTTTTCTTTTTTCTTTTCTTTTCTTTTCTTTTCTTTTCTTTTCTTTTCTTTTCTTTTCTTTTCTTTCTTTTTTTCTTTCAGATTTTATTTATTTATTCATGAGAGACACAGAAAGTGAGAGAGAGACAGAGGCAGAGACACAGGCAGAGGGAGAAGCAGGCTCCATGCAGGGAGCCTGACGTGGGACTTGATCCTGGGACTCCAGAATCACACCCTGGGCCGAAGGCAGGCGCTAAACTGCTGAGCCACCCAGAGATCCCCGTGGTAATGGGTTTTAAATGCCAGACATGGGAGTTTGAATTAGATTCTGTTGGCCAGGAGCCATGAGTAGCCCATGGTGGTGAGATCAACTGTGTAGGTCCTAGGTTTATCATGAAGGCCTTAGGCTGAATAATAGTCACCAATTAGATGTTTTTAGATGCCTGCTAGTTATTAAGCACAGTGATTGATAGAGCTAAAAAATCTGACATTACTTTCTTGAGCCTTTTGAAAATCTACCTTAAGCTTATCGGTGAAACTTTTAGTTAGATAGACCTTAGGAAGATACCACTATAGTCAAGTTTTTTGCACTTAGTATTTATTTAAGTTTTAAAACTATCTTGTTGAAACTTAAGCATTTGGAAAGCCATTCATGTTCACAGCATTCTTCAGTGGAAAGCTGAGGATGAAATCAAGGATAACTGTTGTGTTTACAAATTATAGTTATATTTGAATTTGCTTGTTAGTCTCACTGTGTGATAAGGACATCTTAAAAGTTAGTTGTAAACTTTACTTCGGGGGAATATACTCTTAATTTTGTCAGTATGCTCAATGTATTGGAGAATGCAAAATCATTGTTAAGAGAATTGCAGACATTAGCAGTTTGGGAAACCTTTTTATGCCTGTTTTATTCTTTCTGTCCCCTAGCGCTTATATTCCCTGTGGAAGATGTGACATATCCAGACACCGTGTCACGATGCAAGGCAATACGTGGTGAGTGGTGTGACGGTAATGGTGGAGGTTTTGGGAGAGCAGAGAGAAGAGCAAACCCCGATTTTGGTAACGGGAGAGGAGGAGGTGTGTTCATGTGGGCCATGGACATGGCTAGGAGCACAGACCAGCTCCTGCCCTCATGGAGCTTATAGTTCTGAGGTGCAGGCAAACATGAATGGTGGAATGAGGTAATTAGTTGGTAAATTGTAATTACTGTAGGACCTGCCAGGAAGCATCACAGAACGTGAGAGCAGGGAACCTAACAAAGGCCTGATGGGTAGTGCTAGTGATTATAGAAAGACCAGTGGGGTTGTTACTATAGCAAGGGAAGAAATGATGGTGTGAAGTGGGTGAACTTAGGAAGTATTTATGAAGCAGAAGTGATGGGAATTTAAAATACATTTTTGGGTAAAAGGGGTAAGGGAGGAAAAGTTGTCAGATAATTGGCTGATGTATGACTTGAGGACCAATAAATGCTATTATCTATTGAAATAGGAAACACTGGGGATGCCTGGGTGGTTCAGCAGTTGAGCGTCTGCCTTTGACTCAGGGCATGATCCTGGGGTCCTGGGATTGGGTCCCACATCGGGCTCCCAGCATGGAGCCTGCTTCTCCCTCTGCCTGTATCTCTGCCTCCCTCTCTCTCTGCCTCCCTCTCTGTCTCATGAATAAATAAATAAAATCTTAAAAAAAAATATAGAAACCGTAAAAGAGCAGCCATTGGTATTGTTTTGGAGGGGAGGGTCGTTAATTCCTTTTAGGACCAGGTATGTTGAATTTGTGGAGTCTCTGCTGAGTGTGGAGGAAGGTGAAGACAGGAAGGTGCTGGTGCAGATGTAGAGAGTGGTGTACAGGTGGGATGACATGGCGAGGTTCAGATTTTTGGGGAGCCTGAGCAAGGACATAACAGCATATGATTAAATAGTCGGATGTTGAGTTCATCATTCTGGAGGAGGAGCAGCTTTAGGGAATGACAGAAGCCAGGGACTGAGACAGGGGAAGAGGACTTTATTGGCCATGAGGAGTTTGAGGTATTACAGAGAGCTCAGTGTCAGGTAGGTAGAATAATCCAGGGGCTGAAGGGGTCAGTTGCTCTTGAAGATGGTCAGGCATTTGTGACACCCTGTTTATGGTGAGTTTTTGGTTTTCTTTTCTTTTTCTTTCCTCCCACAAAGTCATAGAATGTCGTTCCATCCAGGACGAGGGTGTCCCCGAGGGCGAGGAGGACATGGAGCCAGACCCTCAGCCCCAGCCTTCAGGCCTCAAAATCTGAGACTACTTCATCCTCAGCAGCCTCCTGTGCAATATCAATATGAACCTCCAAGTGCCCCTTCCACCACGTTCTCGAACTCTCCAGCCCCCAATTTTCTGCCTCCACGACCAGACTTTGTCCCCTTCCCTCCTCCCATGCCTCCGTCAGCCCAGGGCCCTCTTCCCCCCTGCCCTATACGCCCCCCCTTCCCAAATCACCAGATGAGGCCCCCCTTCCCAGTGCCTCCTTGTTTTCCTCCTATGCCACCTCCAATGCCCTGTCCTAATAACCCCCCAGTCCCTGGAGCACCTCCTGGACAGGGCACTTTCCCTTTCATGATGCCCCCTCCTTCCATGCCCCACCCCCCACCCCCTCCGGTCATGCCACAGCAGGTCAATTATCAGTACCCTCCAGGGTACTCACACCATAATTTCCCACCTCCCAATTTTAATAGCTTCCAGAACAACCCCAGTTCTTTTCCACCCAGTGCTAATAACAGCACTAGTCCCCATTTTAGGCACCTCCCTCCATACCCCCTCCCAAAGGCTCCCAGTGAGAGAAGGTCCCCTGAAAGGCTCAAGCACTACGAGGATCACAGGCACCGGGATCACAGTCACGGCCGAGGCGAGAGGCATCGGTCCCTGGATCGACGGGAACGAGGCCGAAGTCCTGACAGGAGAAGACAAGATAGCCGCTACAGATCAGATTACGACCGAGGGAGAACGCCCTCCCGTCACCGGAGCTATGAGCGGAGCAGGTAAAGCACATGTGTGGTTTTAGTGAACTGCAGAGGTCCAGACATGGGCCATTTGGGTTTCTCAGAGGACCGAACCAAAAAGGTCCAGCAGTGCATTTTGGTTTATAAAGGGAAGAAAGCATTTTTGGAGCTGTTTTAAAGAGGAAGAGACAACTGACAAGTAAAGTAGTTAATGTCAGAAAAGCCACTTTTGAAAATCATTTCAAAATCATCAATGTAGATTCATTGCAATGAGCGTAAGCTGATTACTCTTGCAAAATACAGCTGATGTTTTAATGGTGATCTAATGAAAGTTCACGTACTACTTTTTCGTGTTCTTTGCATTATCATATTTACTTTTGTTCAGTATGATCACCATATCAGGTTAAAACACCTGAGTTCATTTGGAATCGATCTCTATGTTATCAATGAGGAATCAAACTAGTTCTAGTTAAGTGGAACTTGCTTTCTGGCTTTAAGATAAGTGGAACTTTATTGTACATAGTTGCCTTCTTGCTCTGTTTTCCTTGTAAAGTGCAATAATGTTGGTTACACATCATCAAAGTTTTCAAAATAGCATTTATTTATTTGTTTATTTTTTCAAAATAGTTTTTAACTTGATTTTGTTGCATTGAAATGTTTTTATACTGAAGAAAGTTGTATTTGAAAAAAATACTGTTTCATTCCAGATTACATGCGTTTTTTTCAAGAGACCAAATATATGTACCAGATACATGTAAGAAAGTGAGATTTCCAGCAGGCATTTCTAAACCAGGATTCTTAGATGGGTTTATAGAAATGCTCTGAAGTTATATGCAGAATGTTATATGTGTATGCATGTTTTTCTATAAGTAAATTGGTAGCTTACAGCAGAATCTCAAGACTTTTCTCCAAAAGTCTAAGAACTGTTGGTTTAGGTGGGAAAATAAAAACATTGATAACGATCATACCAAATACTTTGTACCTTCAGTGAACTTCTTGTATGGTTGAAGCTTCCCATTTGTTTTTTTTTTTTTTTTTTAATTTTTATTTATTTATTATAGTCACAGAGAGAGAGAGAGAGAGGCAGAGACACAGGCAGAGGGAGAAGCAGGCTCCATGCACCGGGAGCCCGATGTGGGATTCGATTCCGGGTCTCCAGGATCGTGCCCTGGGCCAAAGGCAGGCGCCAAACCGCTGCGCCACCCAGGGATCCCGAAGCTTCCCATTTGTTGAGCTAGTAGCGATGCTTCTCTTTCTGTCCCTTGTGGTGTGTTTACTTACCTTCATTATCCTTAGGAACTTCTGTGCTTAAAGGGTTTGAGCTTACCAAACCGAGTCACTTCACTATGTGGGTTTGTAGAGAGCTGGTCTTGGTTCCTTTGGAATCAGTTTGCTTCTCGGTTTCCACATTTTTATCATAGCTGTTGAGTTTTCATGTTCATGACTGAACATTTTGCCAGTAAGTGGTGTTGGTCATTCCTAGTCCTGAAGAGAGTGATTAGTGGTTGGAAGGTTTGGAAGGAAAATGTGTTGTTTCCTCTTCCTGATGCCCAGTGGAAGGTAGAAGGAAACTTGTTTCCTGCAGAGATGACTGATTTCTGGTGAGCCAGAGCTAACTCAGAGTTGATAGACTAAAAAATTTTCTCAGCACGAATTACCAATTCTGGTCAATTTTGTCCTTAACTATTCTCTGATGGACTAATTGGCAGAGGCCTATGATAGTTTATTTTAGAATTTTATGATGAAACTCTAAACTGGAAAGTGTTTGTTAATAGTTTTCTTTAGACTTTGAAGTGATTGTTAATAATCCTATTTCTAGGGAAACACTTCAATGCAAACTTCAACATTCTAGTGGGCACTTTTTTCCCCATTTTGGGGTGCCGCAGTTAAGAGTTTTTAGGACGCTGCTGTAAAAATCCTAAATTCTTGAATCAGGCTTAAACTTAGAGCTATATGTTTGCTTAAAGAACTTCATGTCCTGTCAACTGAGGGACCTGTAAGTGAAATCAAGTGCCAAAAAAAATTACGATTAATATGCGTTATCCTAAATGACACTCCTTGACTATGAAAGACCTGCTTAGGCAGTTAGCTCATCTTTCTAAACAGCCTTTATTTATCTTGGAGTTGTTTTGGGATGCACTTGGGGTGTTTGCCCTAGAGCTGCCTTAGTGTCATGGCCACATAATAACCAGCTCCCTTTGAGGTCTTAGGTAGAGTGTCAGTCATCTGTTTTATATGGAATATTCCTATAAAATAAAAATGGGGCATGTGATGTCGTAGCATAACTTCTGGAAGTATATTGGAGAAAACCAAAACTTCACAAATTTGTGCATTAAACTGTATTAAGTTTTTTTTTTTTCCATTTATTTATTTATTTATGATAGTCACAGAGAGAGAGAGAGAGGCAGAGACACAGGCAGAGGGAGAAGCAGGCTCCATGCACTGGGAGCCCGATGCGGGATTTGATCCTGGGTCTCCAGGATCGTGCCCTGGGCCAAAGGCAGGCGCTAAACCGCTGCGCCACCCAGGGTTCCCTAAACTGTATTAAGTTTATGTTAGTTCTATGGTCTGTCCTCCGGCTACTGCTCCCTTTGCTTCTTAGGGTAAGTCAATCTATCCTTTCCCAGATTCCGTCTTCCTTCTTTTTCTCCTCTAAAATGTGATTGAATACAAATTACCAGATTGTTTTAGAACAAACTATTTCTAGAGGAAGTTTGTGAAGAAGTGGATATGTGCATTTGTTAAGAAAAATTAAGGTTACTCTGGGGAATGGGAAAAGAAATGGCCACAGATACAGTGCACTCGACATGCTGTTCTGCAGGGTGGTGGGGACAGTGCAGTGGCTTCCCGTAACTGAATGGTGCTACAGCACGACAGTCCCCATAGCTGTCCTGGTGAGTACAATGTGTAGCCATCAGAGAGCTAATATTATGTACCTAAGGAATATTTTAATGCTTGCAGACAAGAAAGAGTCTTTGGAAAAGTAACCCAAACATCGTTTTTCTTGGTTTAAATGGATTCACTATATAGTATTACTAATGTGCTTTATATTATCCAAATTGGCCTTTTCAACTCATACCCACTCAGAGGTAGCAATCATCATCAGAAATGTCGTTCTCAAATGCAAAATTCTATTGCCTGAATGTTAAAATACAAAAAATTAGGAAGGTCTTTTCAACAGATTTTTACTTGGAAATATAGATGATTATTCTTTTCAGCCACCATGTTATTACATGTTATATTTTATCTGTCACGTGACACCACTCGTTAGTTGGGATTTTACTGCTTTAACGTAAGCTGTAATTTTATTTATTAATTTTTTAAAGTATTTCCTACACCCACTGTGGGGCTTGAACTACAATCCCGAGATCGAGTGTTGTATGTTCTACTGACTGAGCCAGCCAGGTACCTCAGTAAACTGTATCAAATTAAAAGAATGTAGACTCCCAAGCTCCAGCTACTTTATTTGGACAGCTAATGTATACCTGAGGCTTATACGTATGTTAAAAGTATATTATTCAAAGGAATCTTTCTTGAGGTGGAGGTGATCTTTAAGTGAAAAAACAATTTGTTTTAATATCTATAAACAGTCACATTTCTCAATCATTTTTGTAAGTCTTGATTTTCAGTGTGTTTATATTTCCTCTCTTTGGCCATAGGTTGGGGGAAGTTTTTGAGTTCAGACATTTTTATAGTCTTCTTATTGGACTCAGACTAATATAACATTTTTTTTCCCCATTGTAAGATTGAGTGGTTATTTCCCTTAGGTTTAGCTCTGATTTAAACACCCTAGAGTTCCAAGTTTTTGTTCCAGATCTTCATTGCACTTATTAAATAGACTCAGAAGTTATTATTGTTATCATCATCAAATTCCCGTTTTACATTGAAAAATTTTAAAATCCCTCATTCTGTCGTACGTTGTGGATACCCAATGTCTCCATTTAGAGTTGTTTCCGATGAAAACAGCATTTAAAGGTAAAGTGATTTAGAATCTCCTGCCAGTCACCTATACCTAGAACTACAACTCAGGCCTCTAACATATAAGAGTTTAGAACTCTTTAATTATAGAACCTTATCTCAGTTTTCGCAATAAAAGCTTTAATTTACACTTATTTGATAGATGAAATTGGGAGTTTTCTAGAATTCACTAGGTAGTAGAATCCTTTAAAGTTTTCCCTGTAGGTCCAACAACCAGGGGTAGGCTGGTTGGAACATCTGGAGAGAAGATTGTGATAAATACCTTTGTTGCTTAGCATCAAGTAGGACTTCTTTCTTTAAAGAAAACAACAAAAGACATCCAAGTTAGTTAACTTTTGTAAAGTGAAGAGCAACTTTACCCTTTAATAAGTGATGAATAAAAATATCCCATAGAGAATAGTGCCTGAAAAATTCATAGGTGAGGGCCATTTATGTAGAAGATGAATTCAGTAAAAAGAGATGGTGTTTTTGAGTCTTTCTGTTGAAAACAGCTCTGTGTATTAATTCCTTTAAGAGAGCGGGAACGGGAGAGACACAGGCACCGGGACAGCCGAAGATCACCATCTCTGGAAAGGTCCTACAAAAAAGAGTATAAGAGATCTGGAAGGTAAGCAAGGAGTTGACACTGAAAGAAGTCATAGATCTCCTTGAATTCAGGTTTTGTGCTTATCCATAATATCACCAACTCTTCAAAATAGCCCAAGAATCTATCCAAAATGCCCTGTGAAAAGCTAAAACAGCCGATAACTAAAAAACCTTTACTTTCAAGATGTATTGATGACACACAAGGAAAATCTTGATAAATTTCCAAAAAAAAAAAAAAATTAGAAATTATATAGGCTACTTTTTCTGATCTCAATTGCTATCAAATTATATACGCAATAATTCAAAGCTTAAGATTTTGGAAATTCATAATTATGCTCTTAAATTTACTTGTTTCTGAGAAGAGTAAAACTGCGATCACACTTTATGACATTGATATTGTTGTAACTCAAAACCTATAGGGTGTAACCACTTCATATATTGAGAGGTAAAATTTATGGCCTTATGTAATGGTAATCAAGAATAGCAATCTGGAATCTGACAGATTTGGGGGCAGTTATTCTCCCAGCTTTGATATTGGGCAGAGTTATCTAACCTTTTTAAGCCTCAATGTCTTTGTCTAAAATAAGAACAGTTATACTTGCCTTATTGAGTGGTGAGGAGTCATTGAGATAAAAATGTATAAAAAACTCTTAGAACTGGGTCCAAAGTTAGTGGCAAATAAATGGTAACTATATATGTATATATTTTATATATGAGATTACATATAACATATAAAATATGTTTATATCATTATTCTCTGATCACTTAGTTGGTAAAGTATAAGAAAGGTTAAGAAAGATTTAAAGATAAAAAGTTTTTTTTTTTAAAGATAAAAAATGACATAGCAAACAGAACTATAGCACTGTAACAATATTTAGAAGTAAATGCAAGACTTCTTTGAAAGGTCATATGATTTAAAATGTGGCAAATCAGGAAAAGAAAAACACATTCCATTATGTAGAAGAATGTATCATAGGAATGAAAGGGATTTAAAAATTATAATATGTTGGTATAAGTACAGATACCATATTTACAAAATTTAAAAACTTGGATGTGATGAGTTGATTTCTGTAAAAGCAAAAATTCCAAACCACATAAGAAGCAGAAAATTTTATTAGGCTGGTAACTACAGAAAAGTGGAAAAAATTGGATGTGTATCACCTCCAAAAAAAACATTTTAGACTGTTCTAGAACATTGATGAAGATGGAAGGAGAGCTTACTTAGCTCCATGCTGTGGTGTCCAGAAAACCAAGATGGCTAAACCTAACCTGATGGAAAATAAACTACAAAGCAATCTTTTTTATAAATATGGATATGAAAATGCTGAGTATATTAGCCAGTTGTTTTCAGTAGTGTTAAAATAAATTTACTAAAAAAGAAAAAAATAACAGTTTACTCCAAGATTGCATGAATAAATAGGTTAGTATTAGGAAATCTATAATTCTATCAAAATCTGTAGAGCTATTTCAGTTCCTGTTTATTAGATATTTAAAATAGAAACAGGATCCTTTTAGAAATAGAAGCTTTGGTAAACTAGGTATATAAGCAGACTTCTTTCACATGATGGAGAATATTATCTCATGATGAACATGATTGACACCATATCAGAAGAGCCAAATTTAGTTTTGAAACCTTTAGGCTTTCCGATTCAAGTGAGGAAAAAGATGTGGCTCTGTTGCCTATCGCTGTCACTTAATGTTGTATGACTTAATCAAAAAGTGAACAAAGAACATCGCACCCTGTGTGTCCCAGGTATTATATTGGCATAAGTGATACAGTCATTCACAAGAGTCTCCACTTTACAGGAATGAGAAAGTTAAGTGCCTTGAGAAGTGCTTTTGACAGAGCAATTACATGTTGCTCTGGGAACACAACAGTGAGAGCTCAGTCTTGGGTAGTCATAGAAAAATTGACATTTTACCTTTTTATAAGTGATACTTGAAGTGTGTGTAGGAATGCATTAGGGAAGGGGATGGTAGAGGGAGAGAAAAGAGCATGTGCGAAAGTTGCAGTGGAGACAAGTGCTCTGAGAGGATCAAGCCTGGACGAAATAAGTTTAGATGTCTTTTTTAATCTGTACAAGTGATTGTACCTAACCAGCGCAGTGGCAGTGGTAATGGGGAACAGTAGAGGTAATTGAGAGGTATGTATGAGGTAGAGTCAGTGGGATAACTGATGGTGAGGAAAGAAAAGTCAGTAGCCATCACCTGAGATCTGGTGGTCCCCATTGGGGATGGGGAGCACTAAAAACGATGCAGGGATGTGTACAGTTTGGGCATGTGGAGTTTGAGAATCTGTGAGACCACCAAGTGGAATTTGTAGTAGTTAATTGAATACACAGATATAAAGTTCAGAAAAGAGATCCTAGCTGGAAATATTAAATGCCATGGATTAGAGATTAACTAGGAAGAGTTTGTTCAGAGAGAAATGACCTGAGGAGGAAGAGCGAAGGACAGGAAAAAAAGCCAGGTACTGTGTTGCTAGAAACCATTGAGGGCCACATTTGAGGTTGGTGAGTTTCATTGTAGAGTGCTGGAAATCTCTTTGTCTAGTGGTTTCTTCTCCAGTGCCCAGTAGCTTGTGGAGAAGGCAGAGACTTGGATTCTATGAGTTCCAACTAATGAGAAAATTAAAACCAGAGATGTAAATACTATAAAAGAGGAAAGAAAACTTAGCATTTGTATATAGCTTATTGTTAAAAAACAAGTTCAAGTTTGGATTTTGAAATTTGAAGTGCCTGAGACACTTACCTAAAAAAGATGTTTTGTTCCTGTTTTGAAATGACCTTCTCAAAGTGTTAAAAAAAACAAACCAAGATTAATTGATGGTCACAACAGACAACCTTAACTATCCATCATTAAAGAGACCTGCCTTGAGGGAGGTGGCATGAAGGTGTTTTTGCCCTTGTTTCTAGGTAATAACAATAAACATTTGGTGAGATTTTTTTTTTTTTAAGATTTTATTTATTTATTCAAGAGAGACAGAGAGGCAGAGACCTAGGTAGAGGGAGAAACAGGCCTGATAAGAGACTCGATCCCAGGACCCCAGGATCATGACCTGAACCAAAGACAGATGCTCAACCACTGAGCCACCCAGGTGCTCCTTGGGATTTTAGTACAGGTCAAAATGCCTGTGTCAAACAACCGTATTAGCATTTAACTACCAACTTACTAGCTTTGTGATATTGGGCAAGTGATGCAGTTTCTCATTCTGTTTTCTCTGTAGGAGATGTTCACATCTGCCTCATAGGATTCTTCTAGGGATTAAATCTGAGTGTAAAGTGCTAAGCAGAGTATCAGGCTTGCAGTAAGCACTAAAATAAACATAAACCAACCCATACTAGTGGGAGCTAAAGGTTGCCATTATTAGCTAATGGTATTAGCAGGAAAATTCAAGAGGTTCAGCTAAGAAACCAATTCACTGAAGTTGACAATTATAAAACAAATATATCAAAATTAATATCTTTCCTAAATACTGGAAACACCTAAGAAAATGTAACGGGGAAAAAAATGTACGTTCACTATAGAAAGCTTCACTATAGAAAATTTAACTAAAATTAAATATCTTAGTGAGCTTTAAAAATATATAGATCAGTTTGAAGCAAACTAGAAATGTAGCTGAAGAGAGGGTGACAATGAGTGGAGGGCGTGCCGTAGTCCCATAGTGGAAGTGGAAGACAGTGTTGTGAAAATAACAGTTTTCTTCAAATAACTTATAATTTCAGTGTTACTTCAGTTGAACTACTGGTTTTCAAACTTTATAATGACCCAGATTATTCTTTGGAATAGAAGTGAGAATAATGAAAATAATTATGCAGGGATACTTACTTTAGTAGAATTAAAACGTTAAATACATAGAATGATTAAAACAATTTGATATGGGTATAAAATATCCCAAATATTGAGCAACATTCAAGTAATATACAAATTTACATCTATCATTAAATTGTTTCACATTTGAGGAGAAACTGATGGGATAATTGACAAGCCATATGGAGTAAAAAAATGAAATTGTATTTCTTATATCTTAGTTAGAATTTAAAAATATAATGTTAAGTAACTGAGGAAAGTAGAAAATATGTATTTAACTTTGGGATGGGAAAAGATTCTAAGCATTGCACTAAAAGTTAGGCAGCATAAACAAAAAAGTCTCTAGAATTAAAAGGGAAACAAAAAAGTGAAAAAGGTTGCGTTACATTTGACAGGAGCAGTTATAAAGAAAACTTTTTCAGTAAATAAAACTACTAATTTTAATAGTACTGGAAATTGCACATGACTGGGATGTTCATAAAGGGAATGAGCATAAAACATTATTTCAGTAGTGATAAAAAAATTATAAGTCAAATAAAATCCTTCTTTCATCAGAATGGCTGAGATTAAAAATAATCATGTTGACAGGATGTGTGGAAATTGGAACTTGCATATGGTTTTGAGTGTAGTCTAAACTGGTACTACCTACCTATAGAGAAGCCTTAAAAAGAAAGGTATACATTCTTTGTGTGAAATAATTTGACAAGTGTGCAGAGAACAAGTGTTTTTACAGTAGCATTGTTTATGTTGGCAAAAAACTCAAGAGGTAATAACCTAAATGGCTATGATCAGATCCGTTAAATTATGGCATACGTATGTAAAAGAATAGTAGGTGCCTATTAAAAGTGGTTCAGTTATAGATGTATTGAAATAGAGGATGTCCTGATGTTCTCTTGAGTGAGAAAGGCAGGCTATCAAGTTCCTTTTTTTTTGTTAAAACATGTATATTATTATGTATATGCATAGTCTTATATCTATATATTTTAACACATTTGTGAAATGTAGTGGTTATCTTGGAGTGGTTTTATGGATGAGTTTTGTTTTTTTGTTAATGCTTTATTAGCTTGCTACAGTGGATGTATGTACATTTTACTTTACAGTAACTCTGGTAATAAAATTAATGATATACGGTGTAGCATTTAGAAGTTATATCAATAAGTAATCAATATATATAGTCTTTCTAATCAGGTACCCATTCCCCCTACATACACACTCCCTGTCATAAAATTAGAAGTTAGTGGTAGCGTTGGTGCGAATAGTTTATGACTTTAATCCAGTTGTAAACTTTCTTGGATTATAGTAACTTTGTTAGTGTGCCTGCAAAGGATGCCGATGTAACACAAATAAAGCAGTTACTCTCTGTGGTTGGATTCTTAGGGTCTGTATGGTTGCATTTAAATATTTGGATCTTAAGTTAAAATCTATCCTGTAGGTTTTTCCCTCAGTGCGTCCATAGGATGGGCCTTTGCATATTTCAAGCCTGAGAAATTCAAGGAGATTGAGTTGTTTTTATCCTTTGTAATTGAGTTAATACTAGTATATGCAGGGATCAGAATTAGAGTGGTGGTTCACTAAGTAGTAACCCAAGTGTGGGCTTCCAGAGAGATGGTTAGGGATGATATAACTGGTTCACTCATCGATTATGGTCCTCAGGCTAAATTTATGGCCAAGTTGAAACCATGTTTCATGAAGTTTTTCTTTTTTTCTTGGCAAAGGAAGCTGTGGAGGATTCAAAACTAGTATTCTCATCGCTGAGATTGTCTCATTTGTGGAGATTTTCAAATATTTCCGAAATATCTTTCTCTTCTAGGAGTTACGGTTTGCCGGTTGTCCCTGAACCTGCTGGATGCACACCAGAATTACCTGGGGAGATTATTAAAAATACAGATTCTTGGGCCCCACCCCCGGAGACTGTGAATCAGTAAGTAGATCTGGGGTAGGGCCTGGGAATTTGTATTTTTAAACAACTAACTTCAGGTGATTCTGATGCCATCAGACTAGTGTTTGGGAATCACTGGTTTAACAAAAGTAAATATGTCTTGGTTTGGTATGGAATTTTTATTATAGGTGAAAAGTGAACTTAAACAGGTGAAATAGAATAGTTTTACAATATAAGTGCATTTTAAATAATGAGCCTCCTTTGCCTCCTTTTAAAGTCACTCCCCAAGTAGGGAGAAAAAAAGAGCTCGTTGGGAGGAAGAGAAAGACAGATGGAGTGACAGCCAGAGCACT
Source organism: Canis lupus dingo (assembly GCF_003254725.2). Lineage (NCBI taxonomy): Eukaryota > Metazoa > Chordata > Mammalia > Carnivora > Canidae > Canis > Canis lupus. Next base: position 76,249,613 of record NC_064246.1, read on the forward strand.
GGCAAAGAGAAGAATTATACCTCAATCAAGGAAAAAGAGCCGGAGGAGACACTGCCTGACAAAAATGAGGAGGAGGAAGAAGAACTTCTTAAGCCTGTGTGGATCCGCTGCACCCACTCAGAAAACTACTACTCCAGTGACCCCATGGATCAGGTGGTAGGTCTGAGAAGCCGTTGACCAGGCTTTCTCCACTTTGGCACCTTTGGCAGTCTTTGGCAGAGTCGGATAATTCCCTGTGGTGGGGCCTGCCCTGTGCACTCTGAGATGTAGAGCAGCATCTCTGGGCTGTCTGCACAGCCCCTCCCCACCTGTGATACCAAAGCTGTCTTCAGATGTTGCCGAGTGCCCCTGCCCTCCTCCCCAGTTGAGAACCACTGCTGTAGACCAAAGCTGTTTGATCTGAAAAAAGGCAAAAGTGTAGTAGATTAAAGTATCTCTTCAATCTGCATTTTATAACACTGCTAGTCTTGATACTGGCGGTTTTATAAGCTTTCACACATAACTACTCTATGCAGCTTGTGGTTGTACGTGTATGTGTGTGTGTATATTTTCCTCCCAAAATGGGAATTACAGAAACCTTGAGTTTGTCTTTACAAGTCTGTCCTTGACCAAAGATGACCATAGGAAGTCTCCCGTGCATATTGTTTGGTATTGTGGAATGGCGGCATCGTCACCCTTCATAGTCTCTTGAGGGATCCAGTGCACATGCTGCTAAAGGTCCGGCTCCCAGGCTTGGCAGCTGACTTTCGTTGCAGTGTTGGACTCCATGACCTCCTCTTTCATGTGCTCTCTTCCTTTTCCTTTGTTTTCTTTTATCTCCATTGTATTTTTGGTCACTGTCTCTTTGTTTAGTTACTTTTTTTTCCTCCTGATAGGTGTTAGGGCTCCATCCCGTTAATTTAGGCCTATTGGCCACAGGGTAGACACATATAATGTTCATTGATTAAATGGATGAGTGAAGGAATGATCATCTACCAGTTTGGTGGGATGTAAGAGATTGGAGATGGCAGCTTTAGTGGATGGGGTTAGATAGAAGAGCTTTAAATTTAGAATTTTATGAGAACAGCTTCTCCTTGGCCTGGGCTCTTCTCTATAGGGGACTTAAAAGTAGACTGTCTTGTCTTTGGGAAAAAGAATTTGAGAAATCTCATGGTGGTGTGATATTTTACTTGATGAATAAGAGTAGAGTTTTAAGTTGTGGTTCATGTGATATAGGAAAGGGAGGGCACCTGGGTGGCTCAGCGGTTGAGTGTCTGCCTTTGGCTCAGGTCATGATCCTGGGGTCCTGGGATCGGGTCCCGCATCAGGCTCCCTGCAGGGAGCCTGCTTCTCCCTCTGCCTATGTCTCTGCCTCGTTTCCTCTGTGTCTCTCATGGATAAATAGATAAAATCTTAATAAATGAAATAAATAAAATCTTAAAAAAAAAAAAGAAAGGGAAGCTCGCATACTGAGCACCCCTATGGTGTCACAGCTTTTTACTCGCGCTTCTCCTATTGCCTTACATAATCCTCAAAACATTCCTGGAAAAAAAGATATGTCAGTTAAGAATGTGGCTGTGAATAATAATATGTGACTAATTGTGACTTAAAGAAGCCAGGTTTATTTTTCTCAACAGGTTTTCTGGAGGGAGATGGTACCTAGTGTTCATTTAGTGGCCCAGAGATGGCAGGTCTCTGAGTTGGTATCTGCTGCTTTCTGGAGTGTCAACCATGGTTGCAGGATGACTTGCAGGCATCGTGTCTTTACATACTCTGTCCAGACACAGGATGCAGGGGAGTGTTGGATGGGGCCTTCTGCCAGGAACTTGCCCAGAGCTCCCATGGATTTTTTCTTCCATCCCTTCCCCAGAACTACATCATATGTCTTTCCCAGGGCTTCATCTTCCAGTGCTGCCATAACAGGTTTCCACAAACTTCATGGCTTACCAGCACATGCATTTATTATCTCACAGCTTCGTAGGTCAGAAGTCAAACTTGGGTCTTCCTGCCTAAATCAGCATGTCAGCAAGGCTGTGTTCCTTTCTGGAGAGAATCTATTTTCTTCCTTATTCAGGTAGTTGGCAGAATTTAGGTCCTTGTGGCTTATAGGATGGAGGTCTTTGTTTACTTGCTGGCTGGCTGGTGAAGGTTGTTGCCTGCACCTTGAGGCCATGTGCATCCCTTGGCTCAGAAATCCCTTCATCCTTAGGTCAAGTGTCTCTTGTACTTTGAGTATCTCCTGCCTCTTCTGTTGCACCCTCACTCCTGTTGGGAAAGGTTTTCTGCTCTTAAGGGCTTGTATTAGATTGAGCCTACCCAGATTATCCAGGATAATCTTTTCTTCTCAAATTCTGTAATCTTAATCATATCCGCAAAGTTTTTTTTTTTTTGCCACATAACATAGTTCCCGGGGACTAGAACAGGGATATCTTTGAGGGTGAGAGGGACTCTGGCTGAGCCTACTTTTCCTGAGACCAGGAATTTTCTACTCCCAATCATGGTTCTTTTAGCAAGGAAGAAGAGGAGAATGGCTGCTATGGATATTATTTTTAAAATAAAATTGAAGATACAGAGGTTCAAAGAGTTTAAACAGGCACAGGTGTTTTTCTTTTTTTTTTTTTTTTTTTTTCTTTTCTTCTATTTTTATGGATGTATTAAAACTGGTATAGAAGGAAGGCTAATAAACCTGAAACCCAACATTTGCCTTTGTGTTTTGTCATCTGGTGCAGAGCTGGCAAGGATGTCAGCTATCCTAGCTTTGCCAGTGTCAGTAATGAGGGGAGCTTCAAAAAAGCAATTACTCTCTTTTGGATTAACTGCAGATTTTATGATTTGCTTTAATTTGCTTTTTATGTTTGATAGGTCTGGTTCTTACATTTTGAAAATTACTAAGTTGAAGAGTATGGGCATTTAAAGTGATTTCAACCTGGGAAGAGAGAGTGGGGGGAGAGTGGAGAATTTCCTCTCAGAATGCATTGTAGAACTCTGTAGAGTGTGTGAGTGTGTCCATCCCTGGGTGTCTGGGGTAGTATATATGTATATGGGGAGATGTAGAAGATTTTTTTTCGTTTTTTTTTTTTCCTTAATTAAATATTTTATATATTTATTTTGAAAGAGAGAGTACACAAGTGGGGGAAAGGGCAGAGAAAGAGGGAAAGAGAATCTCCAGCAGACTCCGTGCTCAACTTGCTCTCATGACCCTGAGATCATGACCTGAGCTGAAACCAAGAGTCAGGCACTTAACTGATTGAGCCACCCAGGTGACCCTGTCTTGACATTTTAAATGCTACCAGGGTGTTTCTTTTTACACATTTTTTTTTAATTTAAGTATAATTGACAGTGTTACATTAGTTGTAGGTGTACAACATAGTGATTCAACATGTCTCCTTTACGCTATGCTCACAAGTGTAGCTACTACCGTCTATCACCATGCAATGCTATGACAGTGTCATGGACTATATTCCATATGCTGTGCCTTTTATTCCTGTGACTTCTTCATGCCTAAGGATATTTATTTTTGATCATTGTGGTTAATGTGGAAGATAGACTCTCAGTGATTTTTAGTAGCAGAGAAGTGCATGTTCCCTAGGAGAGTGTGGGGTATCATGAATTCTTGGGGAGGGGTCATGATTTATTTTGTCATATCAAAAGGACATACATGAACAGTTCTTAATATTTCTCAGTATTAGCAAAGTACATGTTCTTGAGGATTGTGTTAGCCTTAAATGTTGTATGTGATTCAGGACACCATTGACAGTATTGGGAATTTTGTTTTTAAATGTTTGGTTAAATCGAAGAAAATGGTATCTTGGATGTTACAAATCTTTGATTATTTATGAGGTCGTATGTCTCTTTGGTATGACTGTTATTAATGAAGTTCCTAATATTGATCCTTTATTTTTCAAAGGGAGATTCTACTGTGGTTGGAACAAGTAGGCTTCGTGACTTATATGACAAATTTGAGGAAGAACTGGGGAGTAGGCAAGAAAAGGCCAAAGCTGCTAGACCTCCGTGGGAGCCTCCCAAGACAAAGCTAGATGAAGATTTGGGTGAGTCAGAAGTTCTTAGACCAAGACCCTGTGCTCTTGTTATTGCTTAAACCTTGACTTTGGGGATATGTTCTTGAGAGTCTCACATTGAAATTTCCTCTTTTTCTTTTTCTTAATTATGGTCAGCAAAATATATAACAATGGAACTTTGTCTTTTTGTTCTTATTTTTCCTTGATTACATTCAGCAAAATAGATCTCATTTGCAGGGCATGTTAACAGTTGTGTCCCTTGTAGAATTGTCCAGTCTTCAAATGAGGAGAGACCGTAAGTGTGGCCTCCCCATCAAAAGCAGGAGCCTGTTCCCTGTGCCTCAGGCCTCTCATGGACAGACATTCCCTGTAGCCCTCTCCACTGCTGGGGAGCCCTTGCTTTGATGAGGAAACACCAGCGCTAGGCCAGTCTGATTGAAGGTTTCTTTCAACTCACATGGATAGTTTCTGTAACTTTTTCATATGGTGGTCTATTTTTTCACAAGTATTCTGAGGTTCCAAGTAGATGCTAAGGTCTTTTAGGGTAGAAACTGCTGTCCTAACTTTGCAGCCCCTAGCAGAAAGCCATCCACAGATGAGGCATTCCCTGTGCCTTTTCTGTGTTTTCTGTCCCTCATCTGCCCTCCTTCATTATGTCTCCTGACTGAGAGGCAGTGTCCATGGTGGGCAAAAGCACTGATAGGACCAGCTGGCCTGGGTTCAAGTCCCTGTTCTGCCACTTGGTATGTGACCTTGGACAAATGATTTAATCTCTCCATGTCTTTTCTCATCTGTAAAAGAACAAAGACTGTAGCATCTATCTCATGCAGTACACTATAAAATCCAACTAGGTAAGGCTTGGGTTTTATTACTGTACTATACTATATTACTTAGGTTTAACCTAAGTTCTAGGTCTGTTTTAAATTGTGGTAAAGTACACATAACACAAAATGTACCATTTAACCATTGTTTAAGTATACAGTTCAGTGGTATTGAGACCATTTACATTGTTGTGTAGTCTTCAGAACTCTTTTCATTTTGCTCAACTGAAACTCTGTACCTGTTAAACAACTCCCCAGTCCCTCTTTCTTCTAGCCTTTTTCTACTATGCTGGTCGGTGGAAAAATCACTTTTTGCTCACCAATTTCCAGAGAAGCACACCAGCATCCTACATCATTCTACTTTCTGTTTCTATGAATATGAGCTCTCTAAGTACCTCATAGAAGTGAAATCACACGGTATTTGTCTTTTTTGTGACTGGGTTACATCAGTTAGCAAAATTCTCAGTCTGTTTTTATCCAGTCACTTCCGAGGACTAAAATCTTTTGCTACCACGGAGAGAAAAAAACTTAAATTCTTCAGTCTGGTATTCAGAGCCTTCAATCTGGCTTTCATGACACTCGAACTCCATACCTCCTGGTATTTTTCTGTGGGGCCTTTGCTCTAGCCATTATCCCTGTGCTCCTCTCTCCATGCTTTTGCCTGAGTGCTTTTTGGTCTTTTTCCAAAACTCTTTGTTTTCATTGCTTCCTTAACTAGATTGTGACTTAGCTCTCTGGGCTGTATTATTTTCATGATACTGCTCAGCAGAGTGCTTGGTGCGGAACAGGCACCCAAATGTTTGTTAAAAGAATAAACAATTGTGAATTCCTTCATCTACACTCTTTCCCCTGACCTCTATTAGAGAGTTCCAGTGAATCTGAATGCGAGTCTGATGAGGACAGCACCTGTTCGAGCAGCTCAGACTCTGAAGTTTTCGACGTCATTGCAGAAATCAAACGCAAGAAGGCCCATCCTGACCGACTTCATGATGAACTTTGGTACAATGACCCAGGCCAGGTGCGCATGTTTTTATGTCGTGTTCTTGCTCTGAAGGTTACAGACCCACACATCACATTTATTACTGTAGGCTCAGAAGATGCATGTTGGCTGGTATGAAAACTGAATTTTACTCTAAGGTTGTGTGTCATTTCTCGGAGCTTATTTCTCTTCAGCTTCAGAGTTTGGCACCAAAGCATAAGCACCAGAGCAACTGTCTCTTGAATCATGTTTGACGACGTTTGTAAATTCTGTGTTAGGGAGCAGAATAATGGTGCTGCCTCATTAAACTTGCACTAAACGGAAGGAGACAAATGGTAGGCTGAGGGAGAGAGCACTTGTAGGTCCTTTTAAAAGCAGTTCATCTGGAAGGCATCTTGCAGCATTATAGTAAACAATGTCTTAAGTCCAATAAGGCTTTAGGTTGCTTAGTTGATAATAGTCACAACTTGTTGTAAGTTCTGTTCCTTGTTAAGCAGTTTTGAGCTAATGATGTCATAGCTGGACATAATCATTTTTATTTTTACTTACTGCTTTATTATGAAGTAACAATATCAAATAGTATCTTTATAAAAGATTTGTTTTCTACAAATATACAATACATATAAAAAATAGTACTTTTAATGCATATGAAGTTATTAACCATGATAAAACAAACACCTATAAAAAGGTAATATAAAACATACTTTGTAAATAAATGCATACTGTTTTATATTAATTTGAATGCTTTTCTGGTTCTTGTTAGATGACAGCTATCTGAGTGGCTTTTTTCTTTAGAACTAATATAGTTGGAATGCCTGATAGAAATGTATTTTGTGGTGCTTTTTGCTCTTGGAATTGAGCAGAAATGTTTAATAATTGTGACTGCATTTTGAAGCTTACTTTGTGTTATTAACCATGCATATGATCTCTTTAAACAGCTTTAGTGAATTACAATTCACCTAATATGCAATTTACACACGTAAAGTGCACCATTTCAGTTTTTTTTTTTTTAAAGTGTAGTCACAAGATTTCACAACCATGATCACAATTTAATTTTAGAGCACTTTTGTTTCCCCTAAAAGAAATCCAATCCTCTGTCCATTAGTTGTCACTCCCTTTGCCCCGTATGTGGTCTTTTTAACACATTGTTCTATCAAGAAGCCTGTCCCTTGGTTTCTGTATGTTCTTATTTTTATTAGAGATTTACAAAGGCCTTCTATGTAGTCTCACCATTCTGTTCACTATATTTGGTTTGTATCCTCTGTACAGTTGTGCCTTGTAAAGGGTGAACCTGCACTGGGGCTGAGACCCTGGTAAAAGGCAGGAATGTAGGATGTTGGTGTGCTTCTCTGGAAATTAGTGAGCAAGAAGTGATTTTTTCCACTGACCAACATTGAGGAGAGTGTGTTGTGACTTTTAAGTGAAGCCCATCACAACTCGGTTTGCCAACTGTTACTTTGGATAATATCTTAATGTGATTTATTTTTTTTTTTAGGGAGCAGTGTTATCCCTTTGCTTGTGCTACCTGAAGCTTTACATTTCCCAAAAGGATAACGAAAGTTATTGTTTTTCACTTTTAATATTTCTTTTCGAAGTTTTATTGAGACATTTTATTAGATATGAGTTATAAATCCCTAGAACTTTAAGGGAGCATGTTGTGTTATGTGTTACGTAACACATACATATATATATATATATATTTTTTTAATTTTATTTATTTTTGATAGTCACACAGAGAGAGAGAGAGAGGCAGAGACATAGGCAGAGGGAGAAGCAGGCTCCATGCACCGGGAGCCCGACGTGGGATTCAATCCCGGGTCTCCAGGATCGTGCCCTGGGCCAAAGGCAGGTGCTAAACCGCTGCACCACCCAGGGATCCCCCATATATATATTTTTTAATTAGTACAAAGAAAGTGAGAAATGGAACTATACTTTTCCATTCTCCACACTGATGCTCTAGTCTGTGTTTTGATTCAGTACTACCATTTGTTTGGAATAAACTCATGCAACTGGCTTTTAAGGCCCTTTATGATTTTGACCTCAGTTCTGCTTCTTTGGTCTTCTTGCTCACATAAATGATCTGTTCTGTTTAGATGGGTATCATGTCCCTAGAGCAAAACATAGGCTTTCTTCCTTTCCTTTTTTTCTCATGCCTGTGCCTCGCGTGGAGTAGCTATTACCTTCTTTTCCTGTCCTCTTCTGCCCTTCACATTTGTTTCTTTAAAGCCAGTGGTTTTATATTGCCACGTGGACTCTTTTTCCTTAAATTACTAAGTATGTTATTTGCATGTTATTTGTCCTGTCTAGAGTAAATATTCCTTGAGTATATGGACCCTGAGTTAGCAGTCATCTTTCTACCCAAGAGGCATCCAGGAATTATTCAGTCATTTTATCATGTGGATGGAGTTCATGGCAGTAAAACAAATTCAGGTGAAAAAACAGACATTGACTCACCTGATTAGCATTGAGTTTCTCTGCTTTAGTAACATTTTTTTTTTTTTTTTTTTTATTCCTCTCTGCTTTAGATACCTTTAGGTTTCTCTTTTGGAAACATTTAATCTGCGGGTCACCTTCAAAGCATTCTCTGTGTTCCTTCAGGGTATAAAATATGCTTTTCTTTTGTGAAAGAGTCATTTTTTCTGAAATAAGAAATGGGAGAAACTCACTGGAAAGTGGTAAGGGAAGACGGGGGCAAACGGTATACCGACATTGATATTTTCTGCTTGGCTGCACAAATAACTTGGGAATCCAGCGTTGTCATACGGTTTCCCTTTATCAGACAATATAGACAGTCTGCAGCTTTATTGGTTTTGGAACATCCGTTTAATCTTCTAACCGTGACAGCCTCTTCAGAGCTCTCATACTCATGACATTAAAACCCACACAGTTTCTGAGGCCTCGTCGTGCGTGGTGTGGATTTTCCCCCCAATAAAAAAGAATTACATTCTGTTTCTGACAGATGAATGATGGGCCACTCTGCAAATGCAGCGCCAAAGCAAGACGCACAGGAATCAGGCACAGCATTTATCCTGGAGAAGAGGTAACTCATTTGGGTTATTATATTTGTAAGTGCTGAGAAGCCAGAAGTAGACAGATGCTGTTACTGTTCTTTCCCCATAAATGAAATAATACCATTGAAATAGTCTTTTTATCTTCCCTAATAGTCTCCGTTACTGATAATTGGAGAAGAGTGCTTCGGTTTTTGAGGGTGAGGTGGGGAATGTTATAAAGGAAACTTTAACAAGTTTTGGAAGATATACTGTTTAAAGTAGGCAGAGTGTGTTTGAGGGGTTTTATTGTTACTTTAAATACCTTAAAACTGTACATAGAGTAATTTTTTCATGCCTTTATTATAAATGGTTATGAATTAACCTGGAAAAATGATTTTATTAAAATACTGTAAGACACATATTCTTTTTCTGTTGGGGCATGTAAGCTATTGTCTTTGTTAGTCTGGTCCCTACTAAACTGTGAGTGGCACATGAATTGTTTCACCTGTGTACCCCATCCCCTGGTTTATCGAAGACACTCCAAATATATTTGACTAGATAAGTTGAATACTTTTTATCATTGAGTTATATGTAACTGCTCCCTTTCAGTTATTTTCCTTCATTTCCCCCCTGCTATCTTTTCTCTGTGTGTTATTCTTATTTGTCCCAGATTATCACTTAATGATTTAGCACATTCTGTTTGTTTGCTTATTTATTTATTAATTAAAGATTTTACTTATTTATTAGAGACAGAGAGAGGGAGAGAGAGAGAGAGGCAGAGACACAGGCAGAGGGAGAAGCAGGCTCCATGCAGGGAGCCGGATGTGGGACTCAATCCCGGGTCTCCAGGATCATGCCCTGGACTGAAGGCGGTGCTAAACTGCTAAGCCACCGGGGCTGCCCCTCTGTTTAAACATAGTATTTGTAAGCCCTTAATTTCTATGTAAAATTGTTTGAGACCATAACAATAAGGAGAATAAAGACTATGAGGCAGTGATGGATATTTTTAACTACTTCCTTACTTTTACTTTGGCTTTGAGTGTCAGCAAGTGTAGCAATGAACTGTGTGACAGGATCTGCACCTTGTGAGCGTCCACACCTGTGCCACAAGTGGGGCTCTCTGAAAGCAGGTGCTGTAGAGTTTGCAGTATGACATGTTTTGTAGGGATTAGGCAAGAAGAGAGTGGAGGCAGGATTGAGCAGAGGGAAAAGTCCCCGAGACAGGTCTCATAAAGCTGGAATTATTGGAACTATCTTGTATCAGGCTGGCATAGCCTTCACACCTCCTTTGCCCTCTGTCTCCAAAGCAGGCTGCCCTGGGAAGGACATGGTCTTGGGGAAGGGGCTCTGTAGCAGAGGCTGACCTTGAAGGAGCCGGTGGCTGTAGGCTGTCTACTTTCCCTATAGTTACACAGCAGGCCCTTCCTTGAAGGAAGATCTGGATGGCTTGCTGACTGAGGACTGGTGAGAGGCAAACCCATACTCAGAGTACATGTTTATTCCTGTGAGAGCAAACTTGTGGCCCTTTCAAGATAGATGGGGCATATGTAGTCAACTACTACTAAGTAGCAGGTTGGTCTCCTCAAGAAATGGTGCCATTTTGGGGGGCCCATCATTGGTCATTGTTGATGGCCTGTTAGATGTTCAGTATTGGCGGGTGGCTTAGCCAGCTTAGCCTTGATAAGTCAGATCCATGCTGTTGGGCTCATGTGAAGCCTCCATCTGTGCTACTGTGGCCACTTCATTCATGTGCCCAGATTGTCAACTCTGAGTAGCTGATGATTGAGGCTGGCTGACCCCAACTGGCTGAGTCATTTTGTCAGTGAGATTTAGTACCTCTTCTGTGGTGTGTGCCCGCCAGTGTACACCCACATGTGATAGAGATTGTTGCGTTCACTCCCGCTTGTTCACCCACATGTCTACTCCAAGACCTTTTGTTAAATTTTATTTTTTAATTAAAAACATTTTTAGTAATCTCTGACACCCAATAATGGGGCTCAAACCCACAACCTCAAGATCAAGAGTCACATGCTCCACTGACTGAGCCAACCAGGCACCCCTACCCCAAGACCTTCTTATCCCTGATCTTCCAATCTTTTTCCTTCTAGGCCTCTGACCAGCTGGCATGGCCACTTGCTTCTGCCATGAGTCCATCTATATTCTAACCTCAGGCTACTTCTCTTTCCACACAAAGTGGATGACCAGGTACATTGCCTGAAACTCTGCTCATTGGACAGACTTCCCTCATTGCTGTCTTTCAAATTCCTCCTGGAATGAGGCTGCAGCACAGTCCATCTTCAGCTTGCTCCCCCATCCCTGACTGACTCATTTGCAAACCAAGCTTGGGCTTTTCCCTCTGCTTTCATCCTTCTATCCTTGGTCATCAGCTGAGGGAGGGTGCTGGTGCCACAGTGGTGGGCCACCTGCTCATGCAGCTTGTCTGTGCCTGCTGCTCCAATGTGTGCCTGATTCTGGATGTACAACCTCCATCTTATGATGGATTGTTGCTGGTCCCTTCCAAACTTCCAGCTGGGTGAAACCCACAGAACCCAGCTTATGATGGACAGTTCAGCCTTAGGCCTGTTTCTGTCCCTTGGCCATGCCTTCCATATCTACCAGGGCCCAGTAGCACACTGGTTGTTTTTCAGAGGCATATAATTCTTTACTATAGATGGCATGGCTTTGCTCCAGAACACTAGATACCAGCATTGTAATTCTCCCAGTATGGCCACAGACTCCCCTCTGCATCTTTTCCCACCAGCAATGTAGGATTTGCTGAATTATATGGCCTCTGCAGCAGGGCTGCTTGCACTATAGCTTGGAACCACAGAAGCGGATTTCTCACTTGAGCCATACTGACAGCTAGAAGCCTTGTGCAACACTCTATTAATGAGCTGGAACAATATTCCTAGGTGGGGGCTATACTGCCCCCCAAAGAGGCCTGCCTAGTGTTGTGCTTTCTTCTTCATTGTAGGAGGTGGAAGATGCAGTGATTTGTCTTTTACTGTGGACTAATGTCTTGGCACTCAGATCACTGGCTCATAAAAATGGTGTGGCTGGGGTAAGCCCCTGAATCTTTGTAGGGTTTCTTTTTCACCCTTGGGAGCATGTGTGCTTTTTCAAGACTTTTAGTTTGATAAACATAATACCACAGATGCAGTGGAGCGTTAGAATGTTCTGCAGTATGTCCAGAAGGTCAAGAGCTCCTTGGGCTGTTGGGACAGTGAGTGGGGGAGTTAAGACAACCTGGCAGCAAAACTGTAGATGTTGTCTTTTCTCTGTGAATGAGCATAGAATGTGAACCATTTCTTATCCTCATTCTGATTGGGATGGAAAAGAATACATTTAGCAAATCAGTTGCTGTATACTTTGTACCTGAAATCATATTACTCTAAACTGTAGCACCTGGCACAGCTGGTGCAATCAGAACTACTATTTGGTTGAGCTTGTGGTAGTTTGTAGTTATCCTATAGGATCCCTTTAGATTTTCTTTTTTCCTCCCAGAAGCCAGATTGTTGAGTTAAAGATAGGTAAAGACTGTCACCCCTGTGTCTTTTGGATCCTTAAGGACGGCACTAATCTATACCATTTCCCCAGATCCTGGTTTTGATGCCTCTGTCAGGGATGGTGGTAATTTTGGTGGCTTCTACTTGAGCTTTCCCATATGATGACTCTTACTCCATAGAACAAGGACCCAGTGTGGGGTGTTGCCACCTACCAATTTTGTCAATTTCAGTGAAACATTTTGGAGACAAGGGGAAATGCCTGCTGAGCAGATCTGTAGACTCAGTGGACCTACTGTAAACCAGACCTTGACTGAGATTCCTTTTTTTTTTAAACCTTGGCTTTGTATCACTCTAATGTGTACCGAGGTGATGTATCAGTCTCTTCCGAGTATTAGTGTTGATTCAGATGCTGTATCTGATACTCCTTTTTTTTTTTTTAAAAGATTTTATCTATTTATTCATGATAGAGAGACAGAGAGAGGCAGAGACACAGGCAGAGGGAGAAGCAGGCTCCATGCCGGGAGCCCGATGCGGGACTCGATCCCGGGACTCCAGGATCGCGTCTTGGGCCAAAGGCAGACGCCAAACTGCTGAGCCACCCAGGGATCCCCTGTATCTGATTCTCCTTAAACACTCTTTGGTTCCCCTTTCCCCGGTGTACAGTTTTTTTGGTAAATGGCCATAGGGCCCTTTGGGGAAGGACAGGGTTGTCGAGACTATTTTTGCTTGTAATGGTATTGCAGGGCCTTTTTTACTATAGGGCTGGAACTGGGAAAGGGATCATGACTTTAACCTGCCTTCAGCCCCTTGGTTAACCATTCTTAATGTCTTCTGTTGGTACAAACTAAGTATTACTCGTCAGCTTTTCGGTTATCTTACCTAAGGATACTGTGTTCTATTAACTACTTCCATGACTTTTGTGGGCCAGACCTCTATAGTTGCCTCTTTGATCTTGCTGGTTATAATGATAGTGTGAGATCTGGCTTCTAGCAGTTAGTCCCATCATCTTACCTCCCTTATTTTCAGAGTCCTGTCATCCTCATTGCTATCAGCAAGCTCTGCTCTCTGACCCCCTTTTTTACGGTTGGCCCTGGCCTGCAGAGGAGACCACCACTGACCTTCCTAGTGAGGCTGGTGTCCCTTCACCAGCACATTTCTTTTGGCCCCTAGGAAATGGCCTTTGGCATCTCCTCTGGGCCTTCAGTTGAATATGATATGATAATCTGGTATATTTTTCAGTCATAGATATTGTATCCATTCTAATGTGCTCACTTCCTGACTCTTTGAATTATTTCCTCCTCTGTCATGGCAGTTTGGGTATTTTAACTACACTCATGTGGGCCATTGCTTTTTCATGCTTTCAGGAGACATCTTAATAGGGAGTTCGTGGTATCTGGTGTTCTTGAATCCTGAATGCTCGCTAGTCAATAAACTCTTCCCTAACCACTTTTATGTTCTGGCCCTTTTTGGTCAAGCACTCTCAGCATCCAGTCTTGTGCAGACTCCTGCTGCTGGCACATGCTGGCCAGTTCTTGCAGCTCCTTTGGGATATAATCTCTCTTGGCAGCACCTCCCCTGCTGGGTTATGCTGTGAAGTGACCCTAATTATAAATCTGTTGGCCAGGAGGGGAGTCTGGTTGTGGGGAGGCAGTGTTGCCTTGCCAGTGTTCTGTGGCCTTGAGACACAGGTAAGTGATCACCCCTGATAGATAGGATTGGGCCTCCTCTGAGGAAGTGGAGGGTTTTAAGGAGTCTAGGGGCTTAAAAACCTGTATGTCCTCTCAGGTTTCTAGGTCCCATCCCTTGGCATACAGATCTACCCTGGTTGGCCATTAATTGTCTCTAAGATCTACCCATCTCTGACCCTGGGCTTGGTCTTGGCACTCTCGGATTGATGCTGCAGGGGACAGCTTCTTTGTGTGCCTCCAGTGGTCTGTCTGGCTTCCAGTTGCCTTTCTTCTCCTTCTGTTACAGTTCTGTGGAGCAGTGGTTCTTCCAAGTGTCTGCTTCACCTGGGAACTCATTAGAATAGGTTCTCAGCCTGCCTCATCTGCTGAATGAGAAACCCTGGGGGTGGTGAGCAAAACATCTGAGATTTAGCAAGCCCTCCAGTGGTTTCAAGGCACACTAAAGTTTGAGGGGCATGCTAGATCATCAGTGGTGCTTAGCAGTCGCCATCTATCCTGTTACCCTCATAGGGCCCATTTTCTCGTAGTCTTAAATACCTGGTACACTGCACTTGCTTCCACTGGTACACCCTCCCAATTCACCATCTTTGAAAGTTTTCACTTGGTCTGCCATCTGGTGCCAGGGACTCCACCTACCACCATGAGGGGGTCCTCATTGCCAGCAGGTGGTAAGTGATTTGGCTCCAACATCCTGTGTCATTCTGCTTTCTTGAATCATTCCTGGAGCTACACACTGGATTCTCCAGAAGCAGATGCTAAGATGAAGTTTGGGTGCCTGATGTTTCTTAGGGATCTTCACCTGTGAGAAGAGGAGTGTGTAAGCAAGACTGGACATAGGGATTAGGTAGTTGAGCTGTGAGTCAGCCCCAGCAGAGCCCCGGTCAACCTGGTGGTGATCCAAGGAAGAAGAGCAAAAAAAGCATCAGTTTCTGTCCTCTTTTTCCCATCATGAAACTTCACGCATATTTTATTCTGCGCCCTCTTATGTGTCCTTCATTTCTGGTCCCTTCTATTTTTACTCAGTTTATTTGATCCTTCCACTGTTTTTGTTCCCCCTATCAAAACCTGCTTTTACTTTTCAGATTTTTTTAAAGAGTTTTATTATTTATTTACTTGAGAGAACAAGTTAGAGAGAGAGCACAAGTGGAGGGAAGGGGCAGAGTGAGCGGAGAAGCAGACTCCCCGCTGAGCAGGGAGCCCGATGCGGGACTCAATCTCAGGACCCCAGGATCATGACCTGAGCCAAAGGCAGACTATTAACCAACCAAGCCACCCAGGCGCCCCACTTGTGAGGTTATTTTTTTTTTTCTCTCTCTTTCTCTTTTTAAAGATTTTATTTATTTGAGACAGAGAGAGAGAGAGGCAGAGAGAGAAGCAGGTTCCATGCAGGGAGCCCGATGTGGGACTCAATCCCAGGTCTCCAGGATCATGCCCTGGGCTGAAGGCGATGCTAAACTGCTAAGCCATCGGGGCTGCCCCCCCCCCCTTTTTTTTTAAGCATTTGGGAGTTTAGCCACAGGTCAAGTATTGTGTTTTGTTACGAATAAAAGGAAGATAGTCATGGAAATTAAGATCCAGAAAGATCTTTATGTTGTCTGACCCCCTTGTATCACATGCACATGAGAGAAATGGTAGAGTCCTGGTGACCAGCTGGTTCTTTTTTTATTCATCTAGTTCCTGGTACTGCTTTTCTTACTGACCCGTGAAGGAACACACATAAAACCTCTCTTGTCAGATGCGAATTTAGAAATGCAGTTTGTTTTTAAATAAAAATATTTTGCTACTTGACTCTTAAACTCACTTTTATTTTTCTCCCTCAGGCCATCAAGCCCTGTCGTCCTATGACCAACAATGCTGGCAGACTTTTCCACTATCGAATTACAGTCTCCCCTCCTACCAACTTTTTGGTAAGTTCCTAACAAATCAGATTTCATTTATTTTAAAATATAAATAGGTTGGATATATACAAACAGGTTAAAAATGTGAATAGGTTCAATACTAATTCAGTTTTTAAATTTTCTTTAAAAATATTTTTATTTTTATGTTGATAAAACTGGCTTTTATCTTAATGACTTTTATTTTGCCTTCTCTCACTATACTGCTTTCTGTACCTTTTTGCAGGTCTGTTTTCAGTATCACATAGTAGCCACATCCATGACTTCTAGAGCTATTCATTGGAACTATGGAGTTGGAAGAGTTACATTCACATCTCTTAAAAATCCTTGACTAGCTAATATATTACCTAGTCAACCAATCAAGAAGGTCTATTATATTTATGATAGTAATAATAATACCTAATATTTGTTGACTATGGTACCAGGCACTGCTCTGAATGTTGAACACGTATTCACTTATTTCTCACAACAAACTGTATTTCTCACTACGCAGATGAGGCAGCAATCTATGTTTTACGGATGAGGTTAAGTAACTTGCTTAAGATTATTCAGCTAGTAAGTGGCAGAGTGGGGATTTAAACCTCGGCAGTTTGACTGTAGTCCGCACAACTGTCTGCTAGTCTACCATGCTGTTAATCTTTCACAGCGCAAAATTGTTCTAGTTATTTCTATCCTCAAGAAATTTCTGTTTCAAATTTAGATGATTAGTAATTAAATATTTTAACAACTTTATCAAGATAGCATTCATATACCATAAAAATCACCCATTTAAAGTATATATTTCATGATTTAATTCTTTTCACAGAATTGTGAAATCATCACTGCAATCTAATTTTCGAACATTGTCATCTTCCATTCTCAAAAGAAACCCTGTACTCATTAGTAGCAGTCAGTTCTTTTGTATCCCTCAGCCTTCAACAACTGAGATACTTTCTTTCTCTATCATTAGCCTGTTCTAGATATTTCATATGAATGGGATCATAGAAAATGTGATCTTTTTAGCTTCTTTCACTCAGCATAATGTTTTTTAAGATTCATCCATCTTAGAACATATAACTTTATTCCTTTTCATGGCCAATTAATATTCCCTTGCATAAAAATACTGTATTTATCCATCTATTAAGTTGATAAACATTTGGGTGGTCTCCACTTTGGGGCTTTTATGAATAATGAATAATGCTGCTGTGAATGTTTGTGTAGAAGTTTCCATATGAATGTATGTTATCATTTCTCTTGGGTATAAACCTAGGCCTGGAGTTGCTGGATCATATGGTAACTCTGTATTTAATATTTTGAGGAACTACCAAATGTTTTCCAAAGTGGGTATACCTTTTGTCAGAAGTTCTTTTCATTATATTTAATTTACACTAGCTTTATTTAGAATTATTTAAATACAAAGTAACAGTAATACTGGCAAAACAACTAATGTACATGTGGGTGTTCTTTAGCATCCTCCTCCAGTTCTCATAAATATATAATGTTTAAAAGAATAATGTTCAACACCTGTGCTTAAAACTGTGTTTTTCAGGGCAGCCGGGTGGCTCAGTAGTTTAGCGCCACCTTCATCCCAGGGCGTGATCCTGGAGACCCAGGATAAAGTCCCATGTCAGGCTCCCTGCATGGAGCCTGCTTCTCCTTCTGCCTGTGTCCCTGCCTTTCTCTCTCTTTCTCTCTCTCTCTCTTCTCTTTGTGTCTCTTATGAATAAATAAATAAAATCTTTAAAGCAAACAAACAAAACTGTTTTTCAGGGTGCCTGGGTGGCTCAGTTGATTTAAGCATCTGCTTTCAGCTCAGGTCATGATCCTGGAGTCCCAGGATGGAGCCCCAAGTCAGCCTCCCTGCTCAGCAGAGTCAGCTTCTCTCTCTCTCTCTACCTCTGCCCCTTCTCCCACTCATGCACACACTCTCTCTCTTGCTCACTCTCTTTCACAAATAAATAAATGAAATCTTAAAAAAACCTCTTTTTTAGGTTGCCTATCTTGATAATTAGTTCCATATTTAGCATCTAGGATTAAAAATGATGGTATATAAGAATAGCATAAGGAAGAGAATCTTGGATGCTTAGATTAACATTTGTATGTTTTAATTATAAATTCAATTTTCAAATAATTAAGATTTTTGACATTATGTGGGAATTGATTTACCATATGTGGTGGGTGGCTTCCCCTTGGAGGTCCTGGGAAAAGAGCTGTGAGGGGTTGAGCCTCTGGCACCCTGAGTCCTTTCAGGGCCTTTCAGGCTGTTGTTAGTCTTGACTGTCATTATGCTGAGTCTTTTTCCACTTTAAGCTATTAGTTGACTGTGCTATTATCTTGTTCTTGTTAGGACTTTCATTAGTTCAGAATACAGTTCAGTAAGAATAGATCTGGTAGTGTTGTGGGATTAAATAAAACAAGTTCCTAGAAAATGAAGCCATATAGCCTTTTTCCCCTTTATCATACCCATAATAAACATTCTTGAAGGTATCAATATGTAAATATTACTGAAGCCAGAGAATTCCACCTAAAATTAAACTTTTATATAAAATTCTCCCTGGTGGTTTAGAAAAACGTTCACGGAGCCTATGGAGTCCATGCACTTCTCCCGTTGGCAACTTTGTGTTCTCATGGATTTTGGCACATGCAAATCATGTTATTAAATTCATTCTTTGTGTTTCTCTTGCTTTTAGACTGACAGGCCAACTGTTATAGAATATGATGATCATGAGTATATCTTTGAAGGATTTTCTATGTTTGCACATGCCCCCCTGACCAATGTAAGTATGTGCTAATTGGCTGGCTTTCTCCTTTCCTGTACCCTCTTCTTTCCCTTCATTCTTTGTTTCTGAAGTCAAAATAAATTTCTTTTCTTCTGACTTCTAAGTAACATTTACTTTGTGTCCCTCTGCATGAGCTGCAGGAAGTCTGAGGCAGCGTGTGTCAGGTGGGGGTGTGACATCTGTGCTAATGAGTCACAGGTTTGGTCCACATTAAATGGTGTAAGTAAACATGTGTCAGAATAGCATTTTGAGAGTGTGAAAGATTGAAAAAGAAAGATAAACTGTGGAATAATGTGTCAAAGCTATTTTGGGTTGGGTGTCCTTCAAAAGAAAGTTGGAAAGTTTTAAGGAGCAGCTATTATCTAGTGTCTGAGCAGTAGGAAAAGAGAGAGCTGTGTTCAAGACATTTGGAGTCTGCATCAATTTCCTACATTTCTCTGCTTTCGAATCCCAGGACTATGTTTTCTTTAAGAGATTTTGTCTGACATACAGATCTGTGATATTTTTATATAATATTTTATATTAAGCTTGCTTTGTTGGTAATTGGTTCAATGGAAGTTCTGTATCTGTGAGTCAAAATGTGCTGTCTCAAAGCTAACAGTCTTGGGAATTGTCTTACTTCTGTATTCTAGTTGGACATAGAGTAGAATTTGCTGGCAGCTCAGGAAGGGAGCAAAGCAGTATATTCAGTCTGTTTGAGAACTTGTGAAATTATAGCTGTGATGTATCTACATCAAAATACAGTGTTCTTTAATCCTTTCTGAATTGGTTATAAGAAATTACATCCACAGTTTAAAAAGTTATTTAAGTGCTGTTTGCTCAAAATGTGAAATTCTGTGTCATTGGAGAGTAAGGAATAAAATTATTGCCTGACCTTGTTCCTTTCTATCATTCTTTTTTTCTTTATAAGTAGACATGATTCTATAGTAGTGATACTATATTAGTGATACTAATTTAAAACAAATTGTTGGCTTAGTGTGATTTTCCTTATTCCACAGTATGTTTTATCTTGGAGAATTTTATTTAGAAGGTGATGACATTCTAAATATAAAAATAAAATTGTTTGATAATACATATTACATTTACCTCCAATGTGGACCATAATGTAGATAGGGGCATAATATTGGGCCATTCTTTTTTTAAGATATAATTGACACATACTATCATATTAATTCCAGGTGTACATACAATGTAATAATCTTTCAACATTTGTACGTAGTATGAAATGATGAAATGATCACCATGTCTAGTAACATCCATCACCACACGTAGCTACCAGTCTTTATGAAAAGGCACTACTAAGAGGTTTGAGTTTTGATGGTTCTTTGCTTTTTTTTTTTTTTTAAATGTCTCAGCCATTCAAACCCTTTGTTATACCAAACCTTGTAGTCTTGGACTGGGAAAGGCCATTGGAGGTCCTCTGGTCCAGCTCTTCCCACATAATGCATTTCTCTCTCTCTATTTTTTTCTTCCCCAGTGGGCTTGCAAATGTAAATAATTTGGTTACCATGAAAATCTTTATAATTATCTTACTTCTTATTTCCTTAGTAGTGATATAGATCTCATTTTAACTTTTAGGATCACCTTACTCAAAGGAGGAAAGCAGTGTGGCTTTAGAGAGACCAGGGTTTAAACAATAGTGAGGGGATCCTTGAGTGGTTCAGCGGTTGAGTGCCTGCCTTCAGCCCAGGGCGTGATCCTGGAGACCCAGGATCGAGTCCCGCATCGGGCTCCCTGCATGGAGCCTGCTTCTCCTCTGCCTGTGTCTCTGCCTCTCTCTCTGTGTCTCTCATGAATAAATAAATAAAATCTTTAAAACAAAACAAAAAATAAACAATAGTGAATTCCACTTACATGCTGTATGATTTGACATTTCAATCTTTATAATTCTTGATTTTCTTATCTGTAAGATAGAGGTATTAGTTGTAGCAATCTTACTGGTTTTTGTAAAAAATAAATGAGTAGACACATGAAAAGTGTCATGGTTTTTGGCGTACATGTTGTCATTTCTTCTTTTGGATAAGATGTCAGACCTGGGTTTGTGTCTTCTAATTCTTTTTTTTTTTTTTAACCAATTCTTAATATTTATGTGATTTTGGAGGAGTGATGCTTTGAGCTTTATTAAAGCCTGTCAGCACAAGGTTTGGCACTGAGAGGCTGCTAATGCTCAATTAATTGCAGTTGTTACTGTTATAAAATGAAAGATAGGACTGAAAATTCCTGACTCCACATATATTTTATATAAATACTCAAGTTCTTCAAATTTGAGAACTTCACTCTGTAATGAGAAGATAAGCCTCATCATTTATGTTAGAGATGTTGATAAAATAAATCGAGTTTTAAGCTGAATGTTGTACAGTTCATAGGGATTAGATCCATCAAAGGCCTCTTGAATTTGAAATAGCCTCCCAGAAAAAGAATTATTAAATCGCTTTACTGATCTGATTCATTTTCTTGCTAGAGAGAGCATAGCAGCAAGAAGGGCATGCAAATGATGGTAATGTTAGAATCTCAGCCAATCTAGTTCTAACAAGTTTTCTTAAGATCTTCTTGAATCGGAGTGGATTGAAAGCTTTGTTGGCTAAGTATAGAGCATTTGGGAACGTTTTATCCTTTTATGTAGCGCATTTACTATGACTTAGAATACCTGATGTTATTAAGGACTTTGACAACATAACTAAAGTTATAAAGATACATGTATTATAACTGTATAATATCTTATCCTCCTCAAAAGCACAAGAAAACCCCTGCTCTTAGTTGGCTTTCCATTTCTAGTGGCCTCACTGCCCTGGATTTAGCCATTCAACACCTGGAAGTAGTAGAGGTAGAACGTAGAAGTTTAGGGAGGGTTTTTTTGTTTCTTTATGATAGGATGAATTAAGAGTTAATGTCAGTCGGTATTCAAACATGTTTTAAGAAATGGTAGGCATTTATATTATTTGATTGACCATTGATCTTGCAATAAATTGAGCTCACCATATGTAGAAAAAATGACAAATTCTCTTTGACACTTAGAGATGGAAGTTTGAATAGAAATGGAGATCTTGCTTTTCCAGATTTGTGTATCTCAGAAGGGCTCTGGTGGTATGGATAAGAGCCCCAAAGAAAATAAAATATATACAAAAGAAGAGCTCAAAGAAGGAATCCCAAGAAGGGATTTTAGTTGAAATGATGCAGGGGTAGGACTGTCCTTGCTTAAATCATCCAGCAGAGTTGCTTTTGTGCATGCCTGCCTCTTGACTTCCCAAGGGCTCTGGTCCTTTTCTCTTTTGGATGCTCTGAGTATTACAGTCTCAACTACAGTTTTTCCTTCTGTGCATCTTTGGATCCCCCCCCCCCCCCCCAAGTTGATGTTTGTAGCTATGACATGGCTCTGTGCTCCACTCACATTTCATATTGCCTTTTGGACATACCCACCTTGATATCCCCTCAAGTTCCTTACTGTCAGCCTATGCAAAACTGAACTTGTCCTCTTCCTCGTATATTGAATTTGAGGTACTTGAGGGACATCCTATGAATTTCTTTGTATTAATGACATTGTGATTTGTATTAATGTCATTAGGCTAGAAACTTTTCTCTCTTCTTCTCTATCAACTTCCACATCAGAATGGTCATTGTATATTTCAGTAACATCTTCTATGTTTAAAATTTGCCCTCTTGCTTCCAGTCTTTGTCTTTCGGCTTCTGGACTGTTTCATCAGACTCCATTCTGGTCTTCTGGTCTTTTGCCTTGCTCTACTATAATCCATTTCCATAGTGTTTACATACCAGCCCATCCAAAATGTAAACTATGATAGTCTCTCACTTAAAGTATTTGGGTGACTTCTCATTACCCTAAGGACAAGCCCATAATCCTTAAGGTGGTTAATATGTTTTTTTGTCTAGAGTCTCCTTGCTTCTATGTATTTCACTCCTGAACAGCTAAAAGACTTGGACTCCCCACAGCGCCTAAACATCGTTCTTTCCCAACTTTATTCTTCTGGATGACCTGGAAACTTATCTTTAAAGACACAAATGTTAACTCCTACTTGGTTCTTTTGTACTTTTTACTTTTTTGTTTGCGTATTTGTTTTTAATTGCACTTAATACATTATATACATTATATTTTATTTATACTTATCTACATGCCTGTCTTCATCTTTAGATCCTTACCTTTTAAAAAAGGTAGGGGCTGTGGCTTGTTTTAGAGTAACTACACACCTAATGCAGGTTGTTAGCAAAAGATAGGTATTAAAAATATGAATAATACACAAATTGGTGACTCTCAAATATGTTTAAATGATTATAGGAATAAAGAACTTAAAAATAATAGTGGCCTTTGTGTATCACTTTAGTTCGTTTAAAACCCATTACCACGGGGATCCCTGGGTGGCTCAGCAATTCAGCACCTGCCTTTGGCCCAGGGCATGATCCTGGAGTCCCGGGATCGAGTCCTGCATTGGGCTCCCAGCATGGAGCCTGCTTCTCCCTCTGCCTGTGTGTCTGCCTCTCTCTCTCTCTCTCTCTCTCTCTCTGTCTATCATGAATAAATAAATAAAATCTTAAAAAAAGAAACCATTACAAGGTTGAAAATGGATTTTTTTAGTAAAGTGAATTATAAATTTCACTCAAATTAGCCATTATCCTTAAAAAAAAAAAAAAAAAAAAGACAAAGAAAAAAAAGAAAAATCACCAAAGAACTAACCTTCATTTCTGAGAAAAGGATTTCCAGTAGATGGCATTATAAGACTATTTTTGTTTTTCTTTTACCATTTCTTTTACTGGTAGAATTAAAGTTTCTTTCTTTCTGATTATTGTGGTTTGTAAAACCAATTACATCTATATAAAATCATCTTATGGACAGATTGGCCAGAAAAGCCTGCTTAATACATCTCTAGGCTTCCAAGTTTATTTTTTTTCTCCAGCTCGTCAGCTAAACCACTTGAGTAACCTCACACTTTCCCTCTCATTCCTTCCTTCATTGAAAAATACACTTATAGAAAACTTACTGTGTGTAGGCACTAGGCTAGTGTCTGATGACCAAACAAGATAGATGTAGATTTATTTCATCTGTGCCTGCCTTCATTTTCAAATAAACCTTGAGTATCCATATGTAATGAGAGGTGTATATTCTAGTGGCCCAGAGCCGTACCAAGAGTTTCTTAGATCGGCTACCTTAGACAAGATACCTGATGACACTGCCTTAGTTTACTCCTCTGTATAATAATTGTGCCTATCTCATGGGTGTGGTTTCATGAGCAACAGTATGTGAAGCAGCACAACAGTGCCTGGCTTGATAAGTGTTAACTGTTACGATTGTTACTACCATGGTCTCTTTTGCTCCAGAGCCGAAAGGCAGCCCGAGTTGCGTGCATTTCAGTGACGTATGAGTCTATAAGTGATGGGTTGTCATCTTGTTATCCCTGATCTACTTGAAGAGCTAAAGATTTTGAAAGATTTAAAAAACCTGAGAAAAAGAAATCGTTAATTGTGATTTTATCAGTATTTTAGAGGTGCTATATTTGGTTTTAGTGAATTCTTATGTTTGTGTTGCTACTGCTGATACAGTTAATTAAGCACCAACGTTATGCAAGTTTCCTATAGAAGCTGGGCTAGCTGGGTTCATGCCACTAAAATCCAGCAGTTGTGGTCAAAGCTTCATGTACAGTACTGCTGGCAGCTTGGATTCAGGTGAAACTATCTCACTGGGTTCATGACCTTGTGGGTCAGATAGCAAATACCTATGCACTGTGAGCCTGCAGGAAGGTAGTGCAGAACTGAACTTCTCATTTTTATTGTTGCAGATTCCACTGTGTAAAGTAATTAGGTTCAACATAGACTACACAATCCATTTCATCGAGGAGATGATGCCTGAGGTAAGAGAAAAGATTATTCAGTGGCCTGATGTGGTTTGTTCTTTTTGTTTATTCCTCACTTATATCTTTAAAGCATTGAACCTGGCCAGCTTTGGCTATTTGCCATAGGAATGCCCCTAAAGAATGGTGTTCGCTGTTGAACGGGTCAGTGAGATATAGCTCTAGGAGCAAGATTAAAATTTGGGTCATTTTTCAACTTCTGTTGACCTATTTTTGACCTTATTTCTCCTCACGTTGCATCTGCTGATAGTAACTTTTACATCTGTTTCCATTTTGTTTTGGATGGGGGGACAGATTTTGGTTACTGGTCGTTATCCGAGGGGAAATTAGAACAGTGAAACCAAATCTGATAGCTGTTGGAATAATCTTATTCATTATCTCCAGTGACAAGATCAATGCTTGGTTCATTTTTCTTCCCCATATATTTACATATTTTTCCTAATTGTTTTTCATTGCGGATGCTCAGCAGCAGATTTATCTAAATATATGCAAGAAGTTTAAAATTCCAAAGCAAGATTAATGTGAATCTCAGAATGATTCATTGCCCAATCTTGAATTTAGTGGTGTCAACAAATCACATGAAGAAATAACAACTAGACAGCAAAGAAGCTTGTGCACTTAACATTTGTGGAATCGGGGTCGATTTCCTGAGCCCCTGGCTCTTCTTGCAAACCTTGTTTAACAGTGAAGCTCTGTCATGGGCAGTGGAGCACTGAGGGGGATTGATGAGCATGACACACGTGCTTAGTGTGCACCTGTTTCACTCTGAGCTAGTCCTGGTAATTCTAGCTGTCCTTCAAAAAGAATTAAAGAGAAAGGGCCACCCCTTCATTCTCCAACTTAGAAGGGCTTCCTTTTGATTTTTAAGGTCATAAGCCTTCATTTGCTATTGTAGAAGTTGATGACTTTTGGCGTGATCTCACACAGGGTGATTTATGGATCCTAGGCAAGACAAGTAGGAGGAAGAATTATGAGACAGGTCTCACTTGTAAACATATCATCTGTTAAGCTTGTTTACAGGAGGAATTTTGGTACAAAGTTTTGTGGTTTTTCTTAGCCCTATATTCACCTTCATTAAGAATTTGAACTTTTTTGGCAAAAGACCTCTTTTTATTAGTGATTCTGGGTATGTTTGAAGGATGGGGGTGAGCAGGGGTGGGGAGGGGGAGATAAACCTGCCAGTGTGTGTACACGTGTGTACGTGCATGTGTGCTTTGAATTAATAAAAAAATCCCCAGGAGATTCTGAGATTTAATTGCCTAGAAAAATATAATGAGATTTTAATTTTTTATTATTTTTTAAAGGTTTTTTTAATTTATTCATTTGAGAGCGGGGAGAGACAGAGCGGAACAGAGTAGGGGGGAGGGCCAGAGTGAGGGAGAAACAGACTCTGCTGAGCAGGGAGCCCAACATAAGGCTTGATCCCAGGACCCTGAGATCGTGACCTAGCTGACGGCAGATATTTAACTGGTTGAGCCACTCAAGCACCCTGAGATTTTAATTTTTTAATTTCACATCATTTTACTTGTATGTTTGTAAGGGCTGAGTTTACATTCTTGTAGGAATCCTAATGGTATTATTGCCTATTTCACTTATGTCTCAAGCCAATGAGCTATTGTAGGACAGTGGCTAAACTTTTTAGGAAATTATGTGTTTTTTTAAGTATAGTTTTAATACATACTTTTTTAAGACACTTGACTAGAACAAGTTGAACGTTCAGTCTATATACATTGACGATACTATAGTAATTTGATTTGGGTTTATTTTTCAGAATTTTTGTGTGAAAGGACTTGAACTCTTTTCGTTATTCCTGTTCAGAGATATTTTGGAATTGTATGACTGGAATCTTAAAGGTAAATAACAAGATTTAAAGAAAAGTATAATGCTTGTAGGAGATAATTGTGGTATATATAAAAACTTGAAGCAGCGAGAAGACAATTGAAATTCTCCTTATTTTAAGTACGCAGGAAAAAGTATGTTATTCATAGGAACACTTGCTATACTTTGACATGAATAAGTCCTTATGGGTCTTATTTTAAGTTTTAATACAATTTGACAGTGTTTATTACCTAAGATTACCATTATCTGTTATCTGATACCTAAGAAGATGATACCAGTTACTATGAGTAACTACTATCTTGATTTATGTACACCAGGGAAACCTCATTAGTTAATATTTTAAATCTATTGAACCTTACTATAATAAACTTCTTACAAGATGACAGTTTGTTAAAACAGAGCTTCAGTCAGCCTTCAGAGCACACATATACACTTTGAGTTACATAAGTTCAAAACTTGGTTCTTAGATAATTGTTCATTTCTTTGGAGTGTTTATATTCCAGCAGACATTGACTTATTTATTTTTAAAACAGTGTATTGATGAATGGCTTTTGAAACCAAGTTTTTAATAGTATTTGTTACTTTTCCCCCCCAGTGGTATTGATTAAAATAGAAAAGAATGAAAACACAAGCATATTATATCATGTAGTAGTTCAACTATAACAAAAATCTTTATATTTTTGGATTTCTAAAAATAGTTTTACTGCATATGTCCTATATGGGGTATATCCTTGGAGCTTTTATTCCCCTCTGACTTTGAGTAGTCCTCTCACTGCAGTCTTCATTGGATGTTTGTGGCAGTTATCTCATGATTGATTGAGCTACTGAGGAGAAGAAGGGGTGGTGTTTTTTTATGTCCCGACTTCTCTGGTGGTGTTTCTTTGTGGTTATCATAAATCTTAGGAATTAAGGCACAGTGTTTGTTTTCTAAGGCTGTTTTATTTATTTTTTCTCCTTTTCACTTGTTTGCTTTAGGCCCTTTGTTTGAAGACAATCCTCCCTGCTGCCCAAGATTTCATTTCATGCCACGTTTTGTGAGATTTCTTCCAGGTAAATCTTTTGGCTTGTCAGTGACCTGGTGAGATAGTGCATCTGAAAATAAGCCTGCCATTCTCTTTTTAATCTTTAGGGACAACTTCCCACCTCAGACACTGTTAATTATCTACTTCTCAGGTCAGGGATGAAATGTAAAATTATACACCCTGATTTGTATCCCTGTGTAATTTATGGTAGCCCCAAATTAGATGAGCAGTGGGACAAGTGATAAAAAAAAAACTTTGAAAATCTACCTGATAAAATATCGTGCACCTATTTTTTTTAATATTGTGCAACTATTAAAAGTAACATGGATAAATGTTGCTCTAGAAATGCTTATGGTTAATTGGAAAACAATTAGTATAAAATTTTGTATGTACTATGATTATGTTAAAAATTACTGCAATAAGTCTATTAATGTAGTGATATTATTGGTGATTTTTTTCCTATTTTTTTGACACATTCACGTTATGGTGAAAAATTAGTTATTTTCTCACTAATTAAAATAGGTAAGTAAATATATTTTACTTTTTTAAGGCGGTATTATGAGCTTTAAAATTTTTTTTCAAGAGTCTAGCTATGAGTGTGGCATTAGTTATATTTCATGTTTTTAAAAATGGCTAGGTTTTATGAAATCTTTGGATGCCTTTTGGTGTGCAAAATCTTCACTTAAATGAATTTATCCCTTGAATCTCACTCTGGCATCTTACTTTCTGGTGACATTTTTATATTCCTCCAACCTCTTATGCCCTAGTCCCTTTGCTTCTACCTGAATCTTCCCTTTTCTTCCTGTGTACAGATACCTTTCTTTGCTTTCTCACTTAAGTCTTGTGCTCTCAGTTCTGTGTCTCAACTCTAGTGACCTCAGCGCCTTGTGCCAGCCACCACTTTCCACTAAAATGTCAATTCTGCCATTTGCCTTTTCTTGTCCTGTTTCTGGGCCACTCAGTGATACTGGAGAAAAAAAACAATTAGCTGCTATGTTAAATCTGTGATCCACAATTTCAGATGGGGAGCTTTTTGGAATGTAAACTTTTTTTTTTTTTTTAAGATTTTATTTATTTATTCATGACAGACACAGAGAGAGAGAGAAAGGCAGAAACACAGGCAGAGGGAGAAGCAGGCTCCATGCAGGGAGTCCGATGTGGGACTCGATCCCGGGTCTTCAGGATCATGCCCTGGGCTGAAGGTGGCACTAAACTGCTGAGCCCCCTGGGCTGCCTGGAATGTAAGCTTTCTGCCCACATCTGCATGTCAGCAGTTTCAGGAAATCAGCCCTGTGCTCATACTCTCCTTCCCGTAGCCCTTGTCCTCCTGGGGGCTGGAGACCTGGCCTTCCCCATGCCTTACTACCCTGGTTTGAGCCTGTCACACCTTGTGGTCCACCCACAGCTCAGCTTTGCTTGGGCGCCCCACTCCCTCTAACACTGTCCCTGCCCTGCCACAGCTGCTGATACCGAAGCTAGCCTCCCAAAGATCACATCTAGTAGACACACTGTAGTTCCAGTCTCTTCCCTGATGTGGTACCTGGGCCCTTAACCCTGTCTTCTGTGTGCTGAGCTCTCCTTGCTTTCCTCCTGGCTTTCTGATTTATCTTTAGTTTCTGGTCTGCTCATTCTAGTTTAGATTTCAGGATTTTGTCCTTGATACTGTTCCCTCAGTTCAGACAGTCACAATGGCTTATTTTTATTTTATTTTATTTTTTAAAGATTTATTTATTTGACAGAGAGAGAGTGCACAAGTAGGCAGAGCGGCAGGCAAAGAGGCAGGCAGAGGGAGAGAGAGAAGCAGGCCCCCGCTGAGCAGAGTCCCGCAGAAGGCTTGAACCCAGGACTATGGGATCTTGACCTGAGCCAAAGTCAGATGCCCACTTGATTGAGCTACCCAGGCACCTCTTATTTTTATTTTAGAATAGCATTACTCATATTTTCAGTATTATTGTTAATGGTTATTTCATTTGGAAAATGCATTCAAAAGCTTTTCTCCTTTGTACAGCTGGTATTATCTTATTGAGAAATCTTTTCTTTTCACGTGAATGCATCTTTGATTTTATAATGGAGCTTTAGCAGCAAACTTATTAGAAGATGGTGCTAGACTGAGCTTGTTGAAAGCCTTTACTTCCCCTGTCTGCCTCTAGGCATTTTATGACCAGACAAATCTCTGAGAGAAAGACAGTTATAAAATCATCTTAAAGAAAAATCTTATGTCGAGATTTACTTTGTGAGATTTGAACTCTTGTAAAATGTTTCTTATAACTATGTAGGGATAACATTTAGGTTGTCATAAAGAAAAGGCCTATTTATTTATTTATTTATTTTTGGATTTATTTTTAAACAGGATTTACCTTTTCATTAGACTTCCCTTTGTAAATACATATATTAAAAAGCCCTGAAAGATACAGAAAAATATCTAATGTGTGAAATGTATTTTGGTATTGGGTGGCAAATTAGGATTGATTTGCTTTTTACAATATGACTTCATTAAAATCTTTTACTAATGGTAAATTACGAGGCACCTGGGTGGCTTAGTTTGTTAAGCGTCTACCTTTGGCTCAGTTCATGATCCCAGAGTTCTGAGAGAGAGCCCCACATGGGGCTCCCTGCTGAGCTGGTAGCCTGCTTCTCCCTTTCCCTTTGCCCTTCCCCCCTGTTTGTGTTCTCTCTCTCTTGAATAAATAAAGAAAATGGTGAATTAAAAAGAAAAACATTTTAATATATATTTTCTTTTTTTTTCTGTGTGTAGGCTATTTCTACCTAATTGTCATCATACTAATATATGATTTTGCATCCTAGTTTTTTCTAATTCATTAAGCAGATGAATATTTTCAAGGAACATGGTAGGTAGTGCCAAATTTCTTATCAAAAGAATAGCATCAATTTATGCTACCGTGAAAAATGCATTCTTAGTCTTCTTCATATTTTGGACCCCCCCCCTTTCTTCACTTCTTCCTTCTTCCTTCCTTCAACTCCGTGAGGCTTCAACACAGTGTCTGTCTTGTGTCAGTGCTAACATACTACTTGGCACATAGCAGGGACTCAGTAAATACTTGTTTACTGACTTCATTTAATTGAGCACAGTAGCGCCTTAGCTAATTATTGATGTGTTTTTTTTTACTAATGAGAGTAAATTATTTTTAAACATTCTTTGGTACTCTCTCTTATTTTTTAAAAGTAAACATTTGAAGTATGACGTAAGCACTGAATTGTGCACGTCATAAATTTAAGACTGAATTTTCACAAAGTGAATGTGACTGTGTACTCAGCACCCAGATCAAGATGACCAGCATTCAGGACTCCCCTTTCAGGCACTTCCCAGCTTCTCAAGGGTAGCCTCTATTCTGACTTAAAAACACCATGTTAATTTTACCTATTGTTTAATTATAAGAACTAGAATTATGTGTTCCTCTTTGTTTTTGTCTTCTTTTGTATTACGTGTTTTTGAGACACCTGTTAGAGTTAATTGTAGTTGGTTAATTCTCATTACTACATAGTATTATATGGTATGACTAAGGTGTATTTAACCTATCTGTGATAAATGGACATTTGGATATTCAGTTTCTGGCTCTTTCAAATAGTATACATATGTTCACCATTACACTCATACCTGCCTTTTGGAGAGCATATATTTATGCTTTCCCATTGCAGATATTTACCTAAGAGTGGAAATTCTAGTTTTGTTTACATTAAGCTTTGTAGATAGTTTCCAACAGTTTTCTACAATGATTGCTTCATTTTCCCTCCCCACCAACAGTGTATAGGATGCTTCAGGATAGTCCACATTTTCACTGACACTTGACATTTTTCTTTCATTTTCAAGGTAGCCATTTTGATGATTGTTTTAATTTTCACTTCCCTAATGACTTATGAAATGGAGCCATCATTTCATATATTAATTGACAATTTGGATATTATCTTCTGAAGTGCTATTTGAGTCTTTAGCTTATTTTTCTATTGGATGATACCTGTGTTTATCTCATTTATTTGTAGATATTTTCATATATAAATATATATTGTACATGAGACTTTTGTCAGATGTAGAGATTGCCAGTACCTTCTCTGTGGATTGCTTCTTCACCATGTTAATGGCGATTTTTGATGGACAGAAATTCTTAATTTTAATATAGTCCAATTTACATATTCTTTTATGCTTATCTTGTTTATGAAATGTTTGCTTACCGTGAGGTCATCAAAAAACCCTCCCTATATTTTCTAGAAATTTAGATCTCTAATCTGTCTCAAAATTTGTTTTTCAGTTGGTATGAGATCTGAGTCAAGATTCCTTATTTTTATTTTTATTTTTTTAAGACTTCTAATTGACTTATGGATATCCAGTTGACTCTGCAGCATTTTTTGGAAAAATCATTTGTTTTTCATAGAATTAAAGTGTTACTTTTACTCTTTATTGACTCATCTCTGTGTGTTTGTGTACACAAACAATATGAAAGTGTATAAAGTAAAACAGTAAACACCCCTTTCTAGATGTGTGAAAATGAGTAGGTACTATATATGATTTGGTTTGTATTTGTTTTAATCTATATAGGGAAAATTATACTTTTTTCTATAAGTGGATAACACTAAATATATTATACAATTTGCCTTTTTTACTCAACTATTTCAGATGTCCTCTATAAAAAACATTGCCTCATTCTTTCATACCTCCATAGCATTCCATAGTATGAGTGGACATAAATTTTTTTGACCATTCCTCTAGTGATGAATATTTTTGAGGTCTCTATTTTCCCCCCATTACATATAAATACTTGACAGTAGTCTTATGAATCATCCATAAGGTAGAATTCCAGAAGTAAAATTATTTGTTAAGACAGTATTTGGAAAGTTGGTGCCCGTTGTTCTCTAGAAAGGACATGATATGTAGCTCTAACCAACATTTTTAGCAGTACCCTTTTTCTGTTTCTGTGGATATACAGTCTGGATGTCATGTCCTCTACAGTTGTGTCCATCTGAGAGACACAGTGTAACCTCATGGTTATTATTTGCCTCTTACTTGAACTGTAATGAGAATGAGCAGCTCTCACATTTCAGGTATTTCACTCTCCTCTCATGCTCATTTGCTCTCATCTACATCAGTTTATTATATCTAATTGAAGTTTTATCAGTCATCATTTTTCTCTAGTTTCCCAGTTTTGAAGAAACGGTCTCATTTGCTCCATACAAATTTATCTAAAATTAAGCTTATAGCTTAAACCAGGGTTTGATTGATTGATTGATTATTTATTTATTCTTTATTTATTTATTTATTTATTTATTTATTTAAAAGATTTTATTTATTCATGAGAGACACAGAGAGAGAGGCAGAGACATAGTCTGAAGGAGAAGCAGGCTCCATGCTGACAGCCCGATGTGGGTCCTGATCCTGGGACTCGGGGATCAGCTCTGAGCCAAAGGCCAGACACTCAACCACTGAGCCACCCAGACGTCCCACACCAAGGATTATTTAATTCAGGCCAGGAGTCAAATCACAAAGCAACCAGTTTATTGAAATTTTAAGAATGTTCTCAAATTTGTGTTTCTTTCTGATCCCTGCTTCTACCTTTGGTAGCCAGTCCATTGATAAGAGCTCTCATAAATGTAGTTTAAGGTTTTATTCTTGCTGGAGCTAGGGCTAGGGGAGAATTCAAGATAGGAAGGCTGCTCTCATGGAAAAGCTTGTTCATTACTTGTATCATCAGTGTTTGCAAAGCTTCAGAATTCCGGAATCAGTTTTGCAAATTGATTATTGTGCAAATTGATTTCTGGAAGTTGCCCCATTCTGAAGAAGTAGTTTGTAAGTATGGCTGAGAGAGCCAGGGGTGGGAAACTATCTCAAAATTCCCAGGGAGCTAAGTGTAGTTTAAAAAACATCATTCGATACAATATCTTAATATAACTTGCTATTTGGAAAGTAATTTTTTTGTGGGGAAATTTAGAAAATATCCGTTAATACAGATTTTCAAAATTTAAGATTATGTAAAGACATGTTGGCAAGAATATACAGGAGACCTAATAATTCGGTTATACAGTTATTCTCAGTGTAGGCAAACAGAAAGATATTTTTATAGTTCTTAAAATAACTTACTACACTGTTGAGAAATACTTGTTTAACCAGCCATATTCTCACCACAAATCCCCTAACAAATTGCCCCCCTTACCATATAAATAATCAAGCAATATAAGCTGAGAGAATTGGGCCTCTAAGAAACAGTTTATAAAGTCTGTCAGTTCATTAATGACTGTCCAGATTCATTCCCTGAAACACAAACTCCAGTTCTTCCCGAATAATGAGCCGTTGTCACAGTTCCAGTGCCAGTGCTGGCGGAGTTCCTGCTAACCTTAGCTTACCCGCTCTGATTTCTCATTTATATCATGTCCTATTTATCTCAGCCAATGAGATAAAAATTACTTCCTAGCCTTCGGTGACATAGTTCCATAAATCCCCAACATAAACATGTAGCAAAGCAGACAAACCAAAAGAGCCAATTCATTAACATTAGTAAGTTCATGGCAGTCTGCAAGCAAGTGGCTGTGTTATTTATCTGCTTCAGAAAGTCATTCCACAAATATTTATGGAGTGTCTTTTGTTACTGGCCTGGGTGTGAGCGAGGCAGCCCTTGCCCCATGGGCTCTGACAGGACCCTTGCCTGGTCTTCCGTGAGGACCGTGCCTCACTATGGAACCTGGAGCAGTGCCTTGATCTCCCTCCTCGGTAAACCTGTCATTTCAGGTTCTCTGTTCTGGGTTTCTGCTTTGTCACAGTGATAAATACCGGTCTTTCTTAGCTTTTAGTCGCCATTTAGAATATTTAGCAAGTTTCAACGTGAATTTATAATTTCTCCTTCAGCATTACTGAATTTGCACCTGATATATGTTTTTAAATGTCTCTAGTTTCTATGCTGCTATAAAGATCTCCTTTCTCATTAGCAGCTTTGCACTAAAGCATTCTTACAAGCATTTGGTGGCCTTTTTTCTTTTTTAAGATTTTATTTATTTTTTTGAGAGGGGGGGGAGCGCACAAGTGGGAGAGGGGCAGAGGGAGAGGGATAAGCAGACTCCCCACTGAGCGCAGAGCCCAAGTGAGCAAGTACAGAGGGGTTTCCTTTTTTTTTTTTTTTTTTTTTTTTTTTTTTACAGAGGGGTTTCTATCCCAGGACTCCGAGATCATGACCTGAGCTGAATTCAGATGCTTACCTGACAAGCCACCCAGGCTTCCCATGGCCTTTTTTCTTTATATTGCAGTTATTCTTCACCTAAATTGGGCCCTGTCCTTGGTTTGTAGGCTCAAGTATTCCCCTCTTCCAATAGCTTTTTTAGTTTTTTAGTCTTTTCACTTTAAATTCATAGCACTTAGTCTATTTCACTTCTATTTGCAGTGCCATGAAGTCAGCCCTCTGTAACTGCTGGTGAGGAGATTTTAGTGCTGTTCTGTATACCTGGCATTGCATATATTTGCTCCTTCTACCATACACCAACTTCCCCAAATAAAATCTGGGTCTTTTTTTCTAATCCTTGTAACAAAACAACTCTCTCCTTCCTACAGCATGCTGGGCTTCTGATGGATCCTTGTAGGCTCACAGTGCTCTTTAGTGATACTACCAAATATAGAGATTATGAGCCAAATACTATTTTACTCTTTTCTTGATTCCTAGTGAATCTAGTCAGTGTGGTAGTTCTTTTCAAGGCTCTCTAGGGTTCCTTTTTGTCTCTGCTGTTCTCAATGTGTACACATGCAGTGTAAATGAACATATTCTGGCCTTAGTGTTCTCTTTTTCCATCTGTTTGCCTCAGACCCCCTAGAAGTAGAGACTACTGTGGGCTCAGACACGGACAGACATTGTGATAGGCATTATGGCTTTGCCAGGCTCCTTAGCAAAGAGGGGAACATCATTGATTGAGGGAGGCATGTTAAATGCAGGGAGATTGAAATGTCTTTTGAGACAGACTCTTGAGAAATATGCCCTTTACAATAAAAGTTTGTTAATCAAAGGTGACTCTTGGGTTTAAAGCAGATGTTTTGTAATGAGGCATAAAAAATTTCACTGCTGTGAACAATAATCTGAATCAGTAGGTAGAACATGTCCTCATGTGGGTTGATTGTATTTTAGTCACTTCGTGGACAAATTTTTGTTTTGTTTTTGTTTTTAGAGATTAGAGACTCAGTGTCTTTGATTAAGAGAAGTCTGCTTTTAGAATGTTATCTACAAAGATTCCTCTAGGAACTATTGTGACTAATCATTATTAGCCTATATGCTTCTTGAGAGCCTTAAAGCTTTTGTTTTTGTTTGTTTTTTTTTCCATGACTGTGACACAGGACCACTCATAGTGCCTGGCACATAATGATAAAAAACCTACTCATCTGAGAATAAAATCCAGAGCTCTTCCTGTGTTCTGTAGAAGAAGCTTTGCAAGATCCAACTTCCCTGCCACCTCCTTCACACTCCATCCTCTTTGCAGTTGCTGGAACACATCAATCCGACTTTACCATAGGACTTCTGCTAGTTTTTTCTAAGACAGTCTTCTTCCAAATTGCTGCATAGTGGACTCCTCTCTTCTTTCTAGTCTTTGCTCACATGCATCTCTTCATAGATTCCTTTCCTGACCACTATTTTAAATATGGCTGCTGCAGTCCTTTGCCCGTTTTGATTCTTCTTTATAGGAGAATCTTTATCTTAACCTAATGATCTATTATGTGGTTGTTTTTTACTGTGTCTTTCCTTTCTCTGGAATATAAGGGGTTTTGGTTGTTTAGATCACCACTGTATTCCCAGAGTCTAGAAGAGTGCCTGCTGCATAATAGGTACTCAGAGAATATTTGTTAAATACAAACAAGTATTTAATGAATGCTTGCCTGCATATATGGTCGCTCTATAGCAGCAATATGCTCTAGTTCCGTAACATCTGAAATTTAAAAAAAAAAAAAGAAAAACGGATCAAAAAAAGATTTTGATCTTTGCTCTCTTTCTCAGATGTGTAGTTCTGTCCAGGTTCTTAGCCTACAGCAACTGGTATTTAAGATCTTTCATCCTCTTTCTAGTACCCCAAATTCCTTGGGTGCCATTAACTCCTCTAGCACGAATATGACACTCTCATTTGTGCCCACCCATCTCCACCATCTTGGCCCCTCATTTCTCCGTGGAGTGATTGGCCCTATACTGGTGTTCCTGGCATATCTCATGACCTGGGGAGGGTAGTCGTTGTCCTCCAAACCTTCAGAGCTCTTGTCCTTTCTTGGGTTGGGATTAGGCAAAGAAAAGAGGGATAAGGTGATTGCATGTATTGATCAAGAAGTTAAGCCCAAAAAAAAGGGGCAGAAGCTTATGGACCCAAAATTAATGCCCACATTATATGAATGTCTTTGGTTCATCAAGTATCAGATTGACTCTTTCTAAGGCACTTTAATTATGTCCCTTGTTTTTATCCTCTGTATTTGGTAATATATGCTTCTGTAAGCCTCAGAATAGCTGGTATTTTTTCCATGTACTAACTCCATAATGAACTTCATGATAATAGTACAGGCTTTTTAGCGCCATTCATCACGGCAGGTGCAGCACATTAGCACCAAAAAATTAGACCATAATGCAACAATAGCTTATTGGAAACATCCATAAATATCTCATAAAAGCTTAGAATTTCCTTAAGACAGTAACATCACTTCTAAAGAGCTTTCATCTGTTACCTTAGAAGGAATAATAAAATATTTAAGACATAACATAGTTCTGTATATTATAAACTGTGGCTCTTATGCTAGGTGGTTTTAAATTTATTTAGGTAGGCACTCTTTTTATATTCATACCTCACAAATGGAGCCTTTTATCATTTATAATGTTGTTGCCATTTTAGTAAATGAGATGGATTATGAGCACTGTTCATCAATGAAACAAATGGCTTTTGTATTATTTGGCACCTGGTTAAACAATGTAAATTCTAAATTTTTATAAATGCTCTTTTTTTCTTCATTGTCTTTGTTTTTCCTTTTTTGGCTGATGATTGACTGTTGAGTAGCTTTATTTTTGCCTCTCTTTCCACTCCCACCCAAGATGGAGGAAAGGAAGTGCTGTCCATGCACCAGATTCTCCTTTACTTATTACGATGTAGCAAAGCCCTGGTTCCCGAAGAGGAGATCGCCAATATGCTTCAGTGGGAAGAACTTGAGTGGCAGAAATATGCAGAGGAATGCAAAGGCATGATTGTCACCAATCCTGGAACGGTATGTTCTGGTGCTTACACATTCTGAGACTGACACCCCCCCCCCCCCCCGCCCTTCCTTCCAGTTTGTATGTTCACAAAAATAGTAACAGAACATTTAAAAAGTTTTAAGTATTCTTTCTTGTTCTTTGAGTAAGTTTTTCTTTTAAATACTTATTAGTAAATTAAAAAAAAATATTACAGTGTAGTCATATTTAGTAGTAAATTCACCTGATTAGTAAATTCTGCCCATTATGGAGAATTTCGAAGTTTTTAGATATGTTCAGATCTGATTTTTTTTTTTTAAGATTTTTATTTATTCATGAGAGACACAGAGAGAGGCAGAGACATAGGCAGAGGGAGAAGCAGGCTCCCTGTGGGTGCCTGATTCCAGACTTGATCCCAGGACCTTGGATCACGACCTGAGCCAAAGGCGGATGCTCAACCACTGAGCCACCTAGGTGTCCTCAGATCTGATAATTTTTTTTTTACTATAAAAGTAATATGTTTTCATTTAAAAAGTTAAGAAAATAGAAAAATAGCCCAAAGAAGACAATAAAAAGTTATCTGTGATTCCATTTTCAGAGATGTTAACTGTTGTTCACTTTTCTAGTCTTCTTAGAGACTTTCATGTTGTTTTAAAACAAAATTGGCATCATAAATTATTCTTACTTAGACCTTTTTGTTCTTATCCTCTTTCAGAAACAACGATCACAAGATTATTTTTCCATAGTCTTAAATTTCTTTACAAGTGTAATTTTAAAAAAGGCTCCCAAGTCATTTAATTAACTCGCTATTATTGGACATCTAGGTTGCTTCCAGGTTTTTGCTGTCATAAACAGTGCTGTATTGAATTTGTATATGTGTGTATAACCACGTATATACATAAACATGTATATATCTTTGAAGATGTGGCCATTTAATTTTTTTAGGAAGATGTCCTATGAGTGAAGTTAATAGACTGAAGATATGCACATTTTTAAGGCTTTGTTGTAAATTCCCTTCTAGAAGTGTTGTAAAATTTGCACTTCGACCAAGAGTATATGAGCATGTCCTTTTCTTCAAATTGGTTATACTGTACTAGTTTAACAAAAATAACTTTTTGATAGGAAAAAAAATTACGTAGTTCAGTTTTGTATATATTTTGGTTTCTAGCAAAAACTGATATTTTAAATGTTTTCTTTGGTAATGGCCTATTAATATCACTTGTTGAATTTTCTTTTGTGATATTTGTCCTTTTTTATCGACCCTTTGCCATACTTACTACAAATATTTCCCATTTCTTTGTTTCTTAAGGTTTTTGTATTAAAATTAGCTTCTGATGTTAATTTTTGAAGTAAAAATATAAAAGGCAGATTTAAAGGTTAAGTAGATTTATGAAGAAAATGCCATTTTATATATTTATGTGAATTATAATTTTTTTCTCAGAAGTATATTATTGTTTCATAAGATAGTTATATATTGGCATCTTATCAGGATAAAGTTTTACAGAAATGGAGAATTAAAATATTTTTATGTAAAGAAACAATAATCTATTCACACAAAGCTGTTGTTTTTAAAAGGCTGCCAAATTGTTTAATAGCCTTGATTCATAAAAATAAAAACTCTAGATCAACTTTTTGTAGCATGACAGTAACATCTGCACAAACAAAATGTTACTATTTGCAAATCAAACATTCCAGCTAATACTATTTCAAAAAATCTAGAAAGTGAAAGTGTTTTATAAAAATGTTTAAACATAAAACTTGTTTCAAACTTAGGAAAATCATACTCTAGTAGTTTTTACTATTATATTGTTAAACCACATAAATAATTGTTCAAGTAACTCTAAAAGAAACATACAGGTCATAGCATTATGACAATAACTCTGAATTTGAATTTTCTTCTTTAAACTGTTGCATAAATTTACATTTCTTCTGCTAGCTTCACAGTGGGATCAGAGGGTGGGTGGAAGTGAGGGTGGTGTGAGCCACACCTTTTCATCTTGGTAGGTCTGCTTGAAGAGTCCCATGGTCTACAGTGGACACTTTGGGACTTTCACCCTGGGGCTTCCTTCCATAGCATGGTTAACATTTCCAAAAATCCTAGAATCAGTTGGAGGGCCTTTGAAAATGTAAGAATGCCCTGATCCTTCTCACCCCATATATACTCCCAAGTAATGGGGCCCAAGGATCTATAGTTGAAAAAAAAAAAAAAAATACCCAGGTGCTTTTCTGATTTATCCATTACTTGTTTTTGAGCCAGTGACATAGAGGACATTTTACTCCATTACTATGATTATTATTTAGCTTATTTGTTGGAGGGGATTACTATTTGAGCCTTGTGCTAGTGAAGTATATAGATTATACATACTGTTTGTCCAGGCACAGGCTCATGGCATATCCATATGAAAGGAGACTGTGATGAATTATTGAATTCTTAGACCAGTCAGTACAAAAGCCAATCAGGAAAGCCTGTAGTTTCAGGCAAGATCACTGGACCAGGCTGGGAGGGCTACTTCATAAATGCTAAAATGAGGTTAAGGAATCGAGAAATTGTATGACTTACTGGCATGCTTAAATGTATATACTTGGGAGGATATATGGCCAACTTTGAAGATAATAAAACCAAATTAGTCAGGATGAAAATTTGATGTTGCAAAGTAATCAGAAATAAATTAAGAAAGGTAAGTTTGGGTGCCAGACTTGGAAACATGTTAAAGTTAATAAAAATATGTTTGAAGGAGGAAAATATCCTGAAAACTTGGTATCATGAAAACATCTTTTCATTATATCTTTTGCAAATACAGCGGAGTAGACATGGCACCACATTTCATCCTCTGCAGTACTTGCTTTGAAAGATTACCCAGTGGTAAGAATATTGGGGAATTTATTAAAATTTTCAAGCCATTATGGTCACATTAAGTACTTTATTGCTGCAGAACTTAACGGAATTAATCTCCCTCCCGAGGCACTTTGCCTCTGCCAGGGAATACTTTGGTCATTAGGGAAAATATTTTTTATTCTTCCTCAAAGCTGGTATGATGGATATTGTAGGGTGTGGCCAAAGTCTAGAACTTATTTCATCTCTCCCCCCTATAAATTTAAAGATGCTACAGATATTTTAAATCACTGTTTCCTTGGTTGATGCCATAGCATAGTGTTTAAAAATCACAAAAACATGAATAATTCACTAGCACTTTGAGTTGTGCAATTCCTCCTTTAAAACTCTATCCTGCTGCTTTGATATACAAAATTTTGACAAGAATTCCTAGACCTAAATAACATATTGCTACTGATGATGCGCATTTAAAATAATTTTATATTAGGTTACCTGTGACCAAAATCTTCTGTAGTGTATTAATTTTGAGAGCAGAGGTCAACTTTTCCAGATACTAGTGACCATTAAGTGACATTCATACATTCTTTTAAAAACTTAAATGTAAGTTTTTTTTAAAACTAATGTGTATGAATTTACACAAATCTATTCACTTTGTCACCTGCTTGTATTTGTCAGATGGCTGACTGCGGCTACAGCTGGGGGAGAGTGGGTAACCAACCAGCTTGTTTCAGTTGCTGGAGGCTTTCCTGGTTTTACCATTGAAACCACTCTGTCCTGGATAAAACCAGACACTAACCAGACTCTGGTTGTGGGCATTGTTTTCCAAAAGAATGAAATTTGTTGGCCTCCATGTGGATCAGTTCTATAGCATTTGGCTTGAAAGCAGCTGAGCCAAAGATGCCATAATCTCTTAGTAAGAGTTTAGTTTCTAATTAGAGACTGCTGTGAGAGTTAAAAGGAAGGAGGTTCCTAAAACTGTGATTTCACCATCTTTTTACAAACTTAAACTTTTAGGATGAAAGGATGGTGTTTTGTTAACTGAAGAAGGAACCACCTGTTCGCTTCTTCCTGTATTAAATGTTTTTTTTTTTAAATGAGGTTTTCTATTAAAATTTAAAAATGGCCTACATGGTCATAAGAGAAGCTTAACCATTTGGTTTTTGTACCACCATACCTTCTATTTTGAAGATTTGAATTAAAGGAATATATTAGACCAGGAGCAAGATAAAGATGCCCACTTTTATTCAACATAATAGTGGAAGTCCAGAGCTATTAGGCAGGAAAAAGAAATAAAAGGCTTCCAAATTGTAAAGGAAGAAGTAAAACTGTTACTATTGGTAGATGATATGACTTTACATGTAGAAAACCTTTAAAGATTCTACAAAAAAGCTGTTAGAGCTAATAAATGAATTCAGTATATTTGCAGAGTAAAAAAATTCAGTACACAAATTTTTTTGCATTTTGTAATATACTAACTGAACTATCAGAGAAATTAAGAAGCAGTTCCATTTATAATTACATCAAAAGAATAAGATACCTAGGAATAAATTTAACCAAGAAGGTGAAAGGCCTGTACTCTGAAATCCATAAGACATTGATGAAAGAAATTGAAGGAGACACAAATAAATGGAAAGGTATTTTGTGCTCATGGGTTGGAAGAATTACTATTAAAATGTCCACATTACCCAAAGCACTCTATGAATTCAGTGCAAAACCTGTTAAAATTCTAATGGCATTTTTCACAGAAATAGGATAAACAGTCCTAAAATCTGTATGTAATCACAAAAGATCCTGATTAGCCAAAGCAGTCTTGAGAAAGAAGAACAGACCAAGATCTATAAAGAACTTATTAAACCCAACACCAAAGAAACAAACAATCCAATCATGAAATGGGCAAAAGACATGAACAGAAATCTCACAGAGGAAGACATAGACATGGCCAACATGCATATGAGAAAATGCTATGCATCACTTGCCATCAGGGAAATACAAATCAAAACCACAATGAGATACCACCTCACACCAGTGAGAATGGGGAAAATTAACAAGGCAAGAAACAACAAATGTTGGAGACGATGCGGAGAAAAGGGAACCCTCATACACTGTTGGTGGGAATGTGAACTGGTGCAGCCACTCTGGAAAACTGTGTGGAGGTTCCTCAAACAGTTAAAAATATACCTGCCCTACGACCCAGCAATTGCACTGTTGGGGATTTACCCCAAAGATACAAATGCAATGAAACGCCGGGACACCTGCACCCCGATGTTCATAGCAGCAATGGCCACGATAGCCAAACTGTGGAAGGAGCCTCAGTGTCCAACGAAAGATGAATGGATAAAGAAGATGTGGTTTATGTATACAATGGAATATTACTCAGCTATTAGAAATGACAAATACCCACCATTTGCTTCAACGTGGATGGAACTGGAGGGTATTATGCTGAGTGAAGTAAGTCAATCGGAGAAGGACAAACATTATGTGTTCTCATTCATTTGGGGAATATAAATAATAGTGAAAGGGAAAATAAGGGAAGGGAGAAGAAATGTGTGGGAAATATCAGAAAGGGAGACAGAACGTAAAGACTGCTAACTCTGGGAAATGAACTAGGGGTGGTAGAAGGGGAGGAGGGCGGGGGGTGGGAGTGAATGGGTGATGGGCACTGGGGGTTATTCTGTATGTTAGTAAATTGAACACCAATAAAAAATAAATTAAAAAAAAAAAAAAGAAAGAAGAACAGAGCTGGAGGCATCATGCTCCCTTATGTCAAACTGTACAACAGAGCTATGGTAATCAAACAGTATGGCAACAGACACACTGGTCAGTGGAACAGAATAGGGAGCCCGGAAATAAACTCATGCATATATGGTAAATTAATTTATGACAGAAGAGGCAAGAATATACAATGGGAAAGGACAGTCTCTTCAAAAAATGGTGTTTGGGAAAACTGGACAGCCACATGTGAAAGAATGAAATTGGACCTCTACCTTATGCCGTACACAAAAGTTAACTCAAAATGGATTGAAGACTTGAATGCAAGATCTGAAACCATAAAACTTATAGGAGAAAATATAGGTAGAAGCTCATTGGCATTGGTCTAGGCAATGA
Organism: Canis lupus dingo; assembly: GCF_003254725.2. NCBI lineage: Eukaryota > Metazoa > Chordata > Mammalia > Carnivora > Canidae > Canis > Canis lupus. Next base: position 76,293,081 of record NC_064246.1, read on the forward strand.
TTTTTTGGACCTGACTCCAAAGGCAAAGGCAACAACAAATGGAACCACATCAAACTAAAAAGTTTGCATACAGTGAAGAAAATCATCTGCAAGATGAAAAGGCTACCTCCTGAATGGCATACGATATTTGCAAATCAGATATTTAATAAGTGGTTGATATCCAAAACATAAAGAACTTACATAGCACAATAACAAAAAATAATCTGATTTAAAAAGGACAGAAGATATGAATAGACATTTTTCCAAAGAAGATAATGTGGCCTGTAGGCAAATGCAAAGATACTCAACATCACTATTCATCAAGTGTAAAGTGTAAATCAAGACCATGAATTATCACCTCATGCCTTTCAAAATGACTATTTTCAAAACAATAAGATCGTTTTGGTAAGGATGTTTGGAGAAAAGGGACTCTTGTGTGCTGTTGGTGGGAATATAAATTGGTGCAGCTCCTATGGAGAACAGTATGGGAGTTCCTCAAAAAATTAAAAATAGAACTACAATATGATTCATCAGTTCCACTTCTGAGTATTTATTTGAAGAAAACAAGATATGCACCCCTGTGTTCACTGCAGTATTATTTGAAATAGCCAGATATGGAAAAAAATCTAAGTGTTCATCAATAGATGAATGGATACACACACACACACACACACACAAAACGCACTCTGGAATACTACTCAGCCATAAAAAAGAATGAGATCTTGCCACTTGCAATAATATGGATAGATCTTGAAGATATTACCCTAAGTGAAATAAAAAGACAAACACTTGTGGTTTCACATACATGTGAAATCTAAAAAAACAAAACAAATGAACAAACAAAGCAAAACCAAACTCAAATACAGAGAACAGATTGCTGGTTTCCAGAGGGGAAGGGGAGTAGGAAAAGGAGTGAAGGGGATCAAGAGGTATAAACTTCCAGTTGTTAAGTAACTAAATCATGGGGATGTACTGTACAGCATAGTGACTATAAGTCAATAATACTGTGTTTCATATTTGAAAGTTGCTAAGAGAATAGATCTTGAAGGTTTTCATCGTAAAAAAATTTTGTAACTTTGATGGTGACAGATGCTAACTAGACTTCTTATGATGATCGTTATACAGTGTATGCAAATAATGAATCATTATGTCCAGCACCTGAAACCAATATAATGTTATTTGTGAATTACACTGCAGTTAAAAAAAAAAAAAAAGAAAAGAAAAACAGGGTACAGAGAGACCTAATGGAGAAAAAGTATATAGAGCGGTTTCTGTGCATCCTGGATGGAAGTAAGCCATTCATTTGAAATGTGAAATGAAACAGAGTAAGCTAGCACACTTCTTCCCCATGATGTGAAATATTTTCCTTGTGCCTTTGGAGAGGTTAAAGAAAACTTATATCTGGCTAGGTGTCCTTTTAAAAGTTTAATTTTTAAAGGTTTCTATGTGGACTGCAAAAAAGGACAAAATCATTGTTCATTATTCCAAATGGCATAGACTCATTTACAGGGATGACATTATAGTTTTTATCTAGTATAGCCGCTATGATTAACGGGTTTTAAGTGACATTTTCCCTTGGGGGATGAGGCTTTCCCAGAAAAAATCCGCTTAAGTTCTTCATTAGGAAGGTTAAAGTCAATACTGAAAGACTTCTTATGGGAATAAATGGCTTTGATTTTTCTCTCTAGAAACCTAGCTCTGTCCGCATTGATCAACTGGATCGTGAACAGTTCAACCCTGATGTGATTACCTTTCCGATTATCGTCCACTTTGGGATACGCCCTGCACAGTTGAGTTATGCAGGAGACCCACAGTAAGATATTTCTCGGTGTTTGTCTTAGCCAATTTCACCTTCTACTAACAGCTGAATTAGCAGGGGAATACCCTTGAGTGGATATTTTATTAAAAAATTAAGACCGGAAATGAGCCATGATTCCAAATTTAGGTTACCAAATGAAACAAGTTTTAGTAGCTCCTGAAAAATTATTTTCTCTTTCGATTTGACTGCAGGAAATTATTACTCATTAGATTATCCTTGGCAATTTTGGTCAACATGAGTCCCATATATTTTTAACCTTTAAGGAACTTTTCCTTCGTTCATCATTATAATATTTATTGTTATTATTATTTATTTTTTCAGTGCTCTCTAGAGGAAAGTAGCACCATGTTGATTCCTAGCACTGCTGGATTTATGCAGAATTCTATTTTGGGAGGCATCTTAATAAGAGCTCAAGATCCCATGCAAAGTCAAGGGTTGTGTTGTAAGGAGAAGGCATGACTTCTGACACTTAGAGTTGATGTTACTTTGCACATTTGAGTTTTTCCAACTTCTTGTTAGTGTTTTTCTGGGAGAAGATGAGGATGTGTGGGAATGGAAATAGTACCATTATATTCTTCAGAAGTGTTTGGATTTCCTACCTCGTTAAACAAACAAACAGCTTCTTGACTTAATTTTTTTTTTTAAGGATTCAAAATGGGAGAAAAGGGCATGGGAGATTTTCAATTCATAAATACATTTCTGGCTGATACATTAGAAGAGGCTAAAGGGTTTTGTTCTTTTTTTCCCCCCTTTGGATAAAAGTATGAAGCAGTGAACCAGGCACTGTGTAAGTACTTCTTTCTTTCCTCCATTCTCTAAAAAATTGTTACCAAAAAGGAGAGACCCAGCTAAGGCCAAGAAAGGAGCAGTTTTAATAGGGACAGAAAATTCATTGAAAGTCCCTTCTTGTCACAAATGTTAGTAGAATGTGATAGGCTCTCGTGGATTCTCAGGTGGCAGGACTATGTGCTGCTGCAGGACTGCATTTCTCTTCATTCCCAGGATGTTTTAACAAGATCCTTTAGTCTGATCCAGCTTATCACATATTTGTGATATGCTGCAGCAAATATGCTTATTTTTGTCATGGTAAATACAAATGGATGCACACCATTTGTCTTTTTCCTTCTCCAGTGGAGAAACGGATACAGCTGTAGAGCTCGGGTATTGACACAAGTGGGATTCTCTTTTCTAATACTCTTCAACTTCTGTTTTCAATGTAGGCAGTTCAGAGACCAACAGTCCTTGTTAAGTAAGAAGTCTTTCTTTCAATAACATCAGAAAGTACATATTTAAATAAAATAGGTAATGATGAGAAATAATACGTGTTTCTGTTGGTTTTTATGTGTCTATGAATTCTTTCCACAGAGATTCGGGCACTTATAGGGTACCTCATTTTCAACACAGACTTAAAATTATCAACTTAACCACTAGGTTCCAGATGACTCTCGGTCATCCTGCCCCACTGTCCCCAGATCATATGCTTCCTTAGAATGAAGGTTTGTTGCCATTAAGGATATCTAAAGAATGTAATTTATGATTCAGCAGGCCTATTAAAACAGCTGGTTTTATTGCATTTCAGATTCTCCTACTTTTTTTCTGAGATGTCTGTCTGTCCTTTTCCTTAGGTACCAGAAACTGTGGAAGAGTTATGTGAAACTTCGCCACCTCCTAGCAAATAGTCCCAAAGTTAAACAAACTGACAAACAGAAGCTGGCACAAAGAGAGGTTGGTATCAAATCCTGTTCTTCTGGGATTAATGTTGATGTGTTTCATGTTTATTTCAAGATTATTGCATTATACCATACTTCTAGAATAAAATGGAAAAACACTTTTAAAAATACACTTTTCTTTCCTCACATTAGTATACAGATTGATATTTTTTTCATCTTTTAGTATCTAGAGGAGCATTATCACCACCACCACCACCACCACACCAAAAAAGGCCTCTTTCTTAATGGATTCCTACCATTGGGAATAAATATATCTTATAGAGATTTTTCAAATTTTAAAATTGCTGGGTCAACCTTTTATTGTTAATTAGACTGTACATAACACAACTTGGGTCTTGCTCAAATTTCTTGTACTTAAGGTCGTAAAAGATTGCCTTTCATATGTCTTCCATATGTCTGTTAGTTTAGTAGGGTAAACTTCTTTCATAAGGTTTTATGTCCCAAAGTCCATATTTTTTACTAATGGGTAGTATTATCCCTGTACTCCAGGATCATTTTTAAGAATAAATCAATTCAGTATCAACATAAATTTTGTTTCATTGAGGTTTTATTTTGCTTTGGGCAGTGTTAGAGAGCAAGGCTTTGAAGCTGGGAAAAGTGTTTGAATTCTGGTCCAGTCACTTCCTGTGACTTGAGCCAGATAGCTTCATTATAAAGAGAGAACTAGATTAAGGGAGGATGACTGAAATTTGTTTCTGTTGGTGCATCTGGGAAAAAAAGGTGGTTGTGTGGACTTCTGAAATACTCCGTTTAACTTTCCTCCGATGGTGTTTGATCTGTAGTAGGCATTTAATGAGGCAGGTGGTGTGATAGTTCCTGTTGTTATGAACTCTTATGAGATTTTTATTGAATAAGTGTACAAATATAAAATTATTTTTATAATTAATTATTTGAAGGGAGGTAAAAGGGAAGAGTCAGCTCCTTTATATCTTGCAGAAGTTTTAAATCATTGTCTTTTTTAAATAAAAAGGTACCCTTGCTGCAAGAGGTTTTGTAAGGGTTTTGCAAATGAGAAGACAGCTTTTAGAATTATGTGGGTTGCAGATTAGTTTACTGATTGTCTTTCTTAGATGTAAATGCTTAACATAAGGCTTGATATAAATATAATTTTTACATGCTGATTTTAAGTCTCAAACATCACATGTTGTTTCTTTTATCAGCAAAGGGGCATTTTTTGTTTGAACTCACCAGAATGGTCGATTTGGTTTAGATTTTTTCATATCTAGGTACCAGGAAAGGCTGGCATATACCCAAGGCTTTGAGCATCCTGGCCTTCATTTCAAATAAAATATTATAATTTAACATGAAGAGGTTTGAATACCTGAATGTAAGGGTGATATTGAATGAATCCAGCTTATTTTCCAATGCTTGATGTTTGGCTTAATATTGCTTTACAGCTGTCAGTTTACTCATCATAATGAGTTCTTTTCTAGGAAGCACTCCAAAAAATACGACAGAAGAATACAATGAGGCGAGAAGTAACAGTGGAGCTAAGTAGTCAAGGATTTTGGAAAACTGGCATCCGTTCTGATGTCTGTCAGGTGATGACGCCTCTAAGAACACATTTATACCTATATATCTCTTTAAAAGGCATCTGCCACTGAAGTTTTCCTAATGCGGATGAGATGAGTTGCTACAGAACATACAATCTTGTAGCTAAATGGAACACCAACCATAAATTGTTTTCTATTGTTTGGGTTTTGTTTTTGTGTCAGTTTTCATCTTGTTTAGCTGTGTGTGTGTGTGCGTGTGTGTGCCCCTGCATGAATGCATGCATACATGTGCACGGTGGTAGGATGAGTTGGGGGGCAGTTACTTAGTAATGCTAAATTCTGTCTCTGCCTGTTGAGTGAAGGCAAGTGTGTTTTTCAAATGCATCTGCCTGTGTGCAATGCGTGTGGGCGCTTGTCAAAAGAGCGATTCCAGCAGCTGTACAGGCAGACTCCTGAAGATGATGTGTACAGACTTTCCAGACTGATGAGTCAAACTTACATTGCAGAGAACTGAAGGCATTAATGAACAAAATCAGTATGAATTTCATATTTGAGTCAAATGATAACAGATTTTTTCCTTAGATGAACTAATAGAGGAACATTTCAACTATATATAACTCTCACTAATAACTATTTTTGTTTTCCCTATGAGTGGAATTTATAATATATTAGAGACCCCTAAAACCCAACATATTCTCTGACTCTTCACTCAATTCTCTTGTTATGATTGATACTGGTTGTGCTCCATGGGAATTATAGTAAAGGCGAGGAGGTCACCCAGGCAGGGGTCAGGTCAGGTAGTGTAGTGTGCCATGTTCAGCCTTTGGGAAGAATGCTTACAGGCTTCCACTCACTCTTGTTTTGTGTAGCATGTGTTTGGTAATACGTTCAAGCAGTCTTGGGTATTTATTTCATCATAATGAGGTATTTTTTCTTTAAGTCAGTGTTGGCATTTAATTATTATATTGAACAGTGGGATTTAATCTTATTATTAAAGGTACTGCTAGGTGATTCATTTACATTGTGATTCCAGAGCTATATATTTTTGTGTTAAGATGGACTACTGTTGATGCCATGTTACTAGATGGAGAATTAATTCTCTATAGTGGCAGCCAGCTGTATCTACCAAGTTGTCAGTTATTTTGCTAACTGACCAATTTTTTTTTTTTAATTTTTTACTCTAAGTATTCAGAAATGAGTATCTTCTGCTGATTTTTTCTTAGGACCTTGACGCTATATTATCTAATTTTTATTTTCCTCCAAAACAAACATAATGTCATCCTAAGATAGACAGCATAAGAATGATGAGCAGAGGGTGCCTGGGTGGCTCAGTTAAGCCTCTGCCTTTGGCTCAGGTCATGATTCCCAGGATCCCTGCTCAGTGAGGGGCCTGCTTCTCCCTCTCCTTCTGCCCCTCCCTTCTGCTTGTGATCTCTCTCTCTCTCTCTCATCTTTCTCTTTCCTTCTCAAATAAATAAATAAAATCTTAAAACAAAACCATGAGCAGAATGTTCAACAATCTGCTCAAAATCTGGTCCTCTCAATGATAAGTCAGAGTTGATAGAGACATCATAAAATTGTAGAGCATTATTAACTGGAAGGGACCTTAGAGATCTTTCAGCTCAGTGAATTTTAAACTTGTGTTTTTGGTTAACTTTGAACTTTTTTTTAAAAACAAAATTCTGTAGAGCCCTAATTTGTAAAAAGATAAAAAAAAATAACTGATTGGTGGGTGGTGGGTATGGAGGGAGTTCTCCCGTTGTACTTGATTTCCACCCTGTGTAGCAGGCCCTGAGGCAGTTCTGTTCCACTGAACACAATTTTGTTTAAAGCATCGAGCCCGCTTTCCTCTCTTTTGGCGACATGCATGCATACGGGTGCAGAATCATCTGTTCCATTGCAGTTCTGTGTTCTTCAGCTGTGACACAAATATCTTACGCTGACTTCTTAGATGAGAAGCAGCCAGAGGACGAGGTTATCAGATCTACATGTATTATATTTTACATTCTGTTTGGAGACTGGCTGGCAAAAACACTCAGTTCCTTTGACTAAATGGTCAGAGAAATTGGATCCTGATTAAAACTCCTGCCAAGGTGAATACTCCTTGATCTAATAATAGTCCCTTCCTCTGTAGGACTCCCCCTCTTCCAAAGACAACTGCCATCTGTTTAGAAGCCATGTTTCCAGTTTCCAATCCTCCTATTTTTTACCAGTAATGTTGGCTTTATTTAATTTCTTATCCTGGAATAAATGTTTCTTTTTTGTATGTGTTCCTCAAATAAGATGGCACCTGGCATGTAATAATGCAGTTTAAAACCTTCAAAATAAAGGCATTTAGTATGTTTGGTATTGAAGGAGAAGAATCTGAGAAATAATAGTTAAATAATAATCTTGAATAATCTTTTTTTTTTTTTTTTTTTTAAATTTATGATAGTCACAGAGAGAGAGAGAGAGAGGCAGAGACACAGGCAGAGGGAGAAGCAGGCTCCATGCACCGGGAGCCCGATGTGGGATTCGATCCCGGGTCTCCAGGATCGCGCCCTGGGCCAAAGGCAGGCGCCAAACCGCTGCGCCACCCAGGGATCCCTCTTGAATAATCTTAAAGCCTGTAACAGACTCGTACTTAATTTTAAGGAAAAAAAAGCACTTCTCTAAAATCTTCAGGGGTGGGGATAGGGGAGGGATTCTCTATTTGCTAACTCATTGATACAGAACCTACTGTTCATTGGTAATAATTGCCAGTAGGTTGCTGGCAAAAGCCTTGTGATGTTACCTGGCTGCTGCTGGAGATAAAACTTGTTTTGATAAATCTAAGGTAGAGAAACCTAAGTACCAGCCTCTTCTTCTAGAAGTATAATTTCCCAACCAGAGAAGTTATTAGGGTTTTTATGTGGTTAGAAAATTCTACCTGATGCCCCAACCAATGTTAGGAGGATGGAAATCCAGGGCTGGGCCTGGAACCTGTAATTACACGTGAACTAAATGCAGAACTTGAAACTGTATAGAGACAAAACTATTGAAAGGTTTTTTTCTGTGTTGCTGTTTATTAGAGTGACTTCTAGGAAATACGGGGGCCAAAAGCAAGAATTAAAACCTGAAACTGGGGCAGCCCCGGTGGCTCAGCGGTTTAGCGCCTTTGGCCCAGGGCCTGATTGGAGACCCAGGATCAAGTCCCGCGTCAGTCTCCCTGCATGGAGCCTGCTTCTCCCTCTGCCTGTGTCTCTGCCTCTCTCTCTCTCTCTCTCTCTCTCTCTCTCTCTCTCTCTCTCTCGCTGTGTGTGTGTGTGTGTGTGTCTCATGAATAAATAAATAAGATCTTTAAAAATATATATATAAAAATAAAAAAATAAAACTTGAAACTGAGGCTGAAAAATTCAAGTATGCCTCAGAAAAGGAAGAAAGGCAGCATGTTGCTACAGGATCTGTATTTTAAGAATGGGGTCCTGCCCACCGAGGTTGAATTGGTATCTTATAGAAGCAGGTACTGGTATCCTCTGCTGTAGTAAGGAGGTGGTTCGTGAGAATCCGTAAGCTGAACCATAGAATGGGGAATGGATAAAGGTGACAAACAGACCTCAAAAAAGGCGCAAGGAATGCACTACCATTATGGTTATATAACCCTTATAAGGTTATGCCGTACCTGGGGGTGCTAACTCCCTGAGCAAACTACAGAGGTCCAGGTGTGTGGAGAATTGCCCTTGGCGCCAGGAAGACAAGCTGAGCTGTGACAGTTGGTATTTGTACTGAGTAGACATAGGGCTGTTTTTGGACTCATTAATAGCTGTGATGTCTTCACGCAGTGACTCTGGAATGCAATAGAAGGCTGCCATGCAATATCGCACTAACTGACATTCTCACTTCGTGATCTACCAAGGGGTGACTGAACGCTGAAGAAAAATATCGAGAGATTAAGAGGTTTTGGACAACACATTCAAAGGAATCATTTTCTAAGTTAGAACTTGGGGAGGAAATGGAGATTTATACCTCTGAGAGACATATGGCTTCATAGTTACTGCTAACAAATTTGGGGGCCATGTGAGATAGTTCATTTTTTTTTTTTTTTAAACTAGAGATAGTGCTTCTTCTAAAGGAAGAGAAGCAGATTTTGCTTGAAGGCTAACTGGCCTGATAGAGAACTGTTAAAGTTACATTTTTATTATGCAAATTTCGAACATCTACATGATGAAAGAAAAAAGTGTAGTGAGCACTTTGCCATCCTCACACAACGTTAGTTGTTACCAGCAGCATCTCTATGACATCACATACAGTCACTGTTCATGTTTTCCAGATTGTCTGCTAGATCTGTTTCAGTTTGCTTGAATAGGCATTCAGACAAGGTCTGTACATTGTGATGAGCTGATGTGTTTTAAGTCTCTTTACTCTTTAGGTTCTCATTGCATTTTTCCCTTTGTTTTCCTTGCAAATCTGTTCTAAGGTCTAATATGCTGATTGCGACGTCATGGTATTGTTTAACATGTGCTTCTCTCCCCTATATTTCCTGTAAATTGTTGTAAACTGCTGTCTGGTACAATACCACTGACCATATGTGGCTATTAAATTTAATTTAAATAGAATTAAATGAAATAAAATATTTGGTTCTTAGCTGTCCTAGCCACATTTCAAGCACTTTATAGACACATCTGGCCAGTGCCTATTACAGCAGCGGAGGTGCAGAATGTTTCCAGCATCAGAAGTTCTGTTGGTGTCAGTGATCAGATGTAAGTTTATTTTTTTGCACAACTTTTTCATAGGTGGTAGTGTAGTTTCTCTCTCTCTCTCCATTTTTATAATAAGTGATTATCCAAATATTTAATAGTTCTTTTAGAGAATGAATTCTGTTCATAGAAATCTGACCAATTTTCAGTTGAAGAAATAAGTCTTCAAACTAGAATGTATTTCTTCTCAATCATATACATTATGAAATACCATGGTAAGTGTATTATGGTTTTATTGACAATATTCCTTGTGCTGTACTTTTTATCTCTGTGACTTATTTACTTTATAACTGGGAGTTTATACTTCTTAATTCCCTTTACCCATTTCATCCATTCTCCTAGCTCTGTCCTCTTTGGTAGCCTCCAATTTGTTTTTTTTTTTCCAATATGTTTTTTGTATTTATGAGTCTGTTTGACTTTTGTTGTTTGTTCATTCATTTTGTTTTTTAGATTCTGCATAAAGTAAATCACAGAGTTTTTTTGTTTTTCTCTGTCTGGCTTATTCACTTAACAATACCCTCTAGATGCATCCGTGGTCTCTTTTTTTGTGTGTGACATTATTAGTCACTGATGAATAATGACCTAGACCCAGTATTCATTAAGAGCTGCCAAAGTGATCTTTTAATTCTTTATTTTTGCATTTATTAATTAGAATACTTGAAAAAAAGAATCTTCTCTTTGGTACTGATCCCATATAGGGATTCCATATAGCACCAAGATAAATTACTCATTTGATTTATTCTGTAATACATAAACAGTAGTCCCAGAATAACAATATTAATGGCTACACCAACAAAATGATTACGGGAAGTAGTTGTTTGTTTGTTTGAGGGTATTCCTTTTTGTCTGTGATTATCTACAGTTATATCACACAAAGCATGCACTCTCAGAATACTGTGTTTTAGGTCACTTACGCTTATACTACGAACTGGTTACACAGATTCATTTATTTCATTTGACTTTCGATTTTAAGTATTTCTTTTAAAAATTAAATATTATTTTATAATTCTGTAAAATATTTACCATAATTTCAAACTCAGGTTTACAAAGCCAAGTCTGTTTTAAAAATCTAATTTGTATCTCTTTTCTTCTACCCCATTCTTGCCATCCCATATTCCAAAGGGTAGCCATCTTTTAGAAATGATTTAATTTTCTTTTTTAATATAAGCACACACACACACACACACACACACACACACACACACTTTTCCCTGAGTTTTGTAACTTCTTTTCAAATCTTCCTTTCATCCAGTCATTTCATTTCTGAATTACTATAACTTATTATATTATATATATATTATATATTATATTTATATAATTAATATTTATTTGTAGTTTTTTTTTATAGCTTCTGTTGCTTTCTTGATTTTGTTTAGCATGTTTTGAAATGTTAGGTTACAGCTTTCGTCTGTTTTGTTGGCATGTTTTTCTGGCTTTTTAAAAAATTACTGGAGGAAACTTATTCTATTCCTTTTCTCTGTTTCCTGATAAAATCCTTGGGTAGAATTTGATCATGGTTCTTTTCTTTGCTCTTCAAGTTAAATAATGTTGTATAAGTAAGTGAAATATTTCCCTGTACTTTGAGGAAAGAGGTATAAGCCAAATTAGCTTTTCATGGTTCTAGAGCCCCTCCTGCTGCTTTTGCAAAGTGATTAAAAAAAAAAAAAAATGGCCTCATGATACGTGAGACCTTCCCCTGCTGCTTCCTGCCCCTATTTTATCTGGACTTTCTCTTTTTTTTTTTTTGCCCTTTATTCCTCTCCTGCTTAAATGTGACTTACTCCCAGCGCTTTCTTCACACCATGGGGCTTTACCCTGGAAGGGAGCTTCAGTTTTTAATTTTGAGCATATAGAGGGCCTCTGCTTCTTGGGCATGATTATACAGTCCTCTTGTACTTACCCAGTTGGTTGGATTCTGCAGAGCCCTCTCCAGTTTTGGTCATATTTCTTATGAATATATGTTATTTTGGGGGTTCTTGCATTATTAGGAGGGTCAGAAGCCCTGCTATGCTCCCTGTCTTTTTGATCACTGATGCTGAGACCTCCTTGGGTCTTTGTCCTCAGCCTGTCTTGTTTAGGCATTTACGGAGGTACAATGTCTAATTCTAACTGTTCATATTGTTTATAGTTCTGTTTTGCTATTCTACTTGCTCAGTTTTAATGAGAGAATTTAAATAGCTTTAAAAACTACATAATGGGGGCACCTGAGTGGCTCAGTGGTTGAGCATCTGCCTTCTGCTCAGGTCATGATCCTGGGGTCTTAGGATCAAGTCGGGGTCTTAGGATCAAGTCCCGCATCAGGCTCCCCACAGGGAGCCTGCTTCTCCCTCTGCCTGTGTCTCTGCCTCTGTGTGTGTGTGTGTGTGTCTCATGAATAAATAAGTAAAATAAGTAAAATAAGTAAAATCTTAAAAAACAAAAAACTACATAACAGTCATTGCCAAACAATCTATAAATAAGCTTTTTTTAATGAAAACATTTGCCAGATCTGGGTTGGTGGGTTTCAGGGGAGATGCTCAGCGATTATATTTTAACATTGCAAAGATTGATAATTTAAAAAAACAGAGCTAGAAATTTTAACAGTCTTGCAGGTAACATTAAGACTTTGTTGTCTCGGTTATAGGATGGACTTGGGTCATATATATATACCTTTTAGTGGTATTCACAAGAAATACTTTCCAGGTATTCTTACCTGGAAAGAGAAACTGGTTCCATTTGGAGCAAGTTTAGAGGAAGTAGTGAAGGAACTCAAAGCTGTTTCACATGAGTGAAGGTTAAAGGAAATAAGACTTAGGGTAACCAAGAGAAGATGTGGAAATGTTGCTGTTACGTGTTATTTTGTTTGTTTCTGGGGGTACAGCTAGGTTAAAGGGAAAAATCTTCAGAAGAAACAAATTTGGGCTAAATGTTAATAATAAGTTTTTAATCATCAGAGTACTCTAAAAAAGGTGTTCTTTCCTTTTTAAAAAAATTCATTAAGTATAGTTGGCATACAGTGTTCTATCAGTTTAAGCTGCACAACATAGTGATTCAACAATTCTATATGTTATAAGTGCTCACCATAAGTGTAGTCACTATCTGTCATCATACATTATTACAACACTATTGACTATATTTCCAGTTCTGTACTTTTCATCGCTGTGACTTATGTATTTTATAACTGAAAGTTTGAACCTCTTAATCTCCTTCATCCATTTTGTCCATTCTCCAGCCCACGACTCTTCCCACTGGAAACCACCAGTTTGTTCTCTGTATCGTTTTGGTATACTTAAATTTCATTTATTTGTTTCTGTTTTTTGTTTTGTTTTTTAGATTCCACATGTAAGTGAGATCATATGGTATTTGTCTTTCTGTAATTGATTTATTTCACTTAGCATAATACCATGAAGAGCGTCATTTTCTTGACAGGTGATGATCCATCCCTCAGTGGAGATATTAAAAAAATATAGGATTCACCAGTTTGAGTTCATACTTTAGAAAGATAAGTGCATTGTGTAGTCTTCATGACCTTTCTGCCTTGAGAAAGGTAGAAATAGAAGCATCAACTCTGTTGAGCTTTCTGCAATTTAAATGCCTGGAAAGTGATACTATCCTTTGGCCACACATTTTATTTACGTATTATTGTATATTTTAATGCATCACTTATAAAAACAAAGTGGACAAAATGCCAGTAATTCAGATCACAATGACATCTCTGGTAAGCCCTTGAGGGCAAAGAATGTGCCTTTATCCTTTTTCTCTTCCATAACTGTAGTAAACCTTGGATGAGGAGGTGCTCAATCTGTATTTATTGACTTGAACTGGAAAGAAGGACTTCCTTTTGATTGGAGTTCCTACTTGGGAGCACTAATCTTTCCTTATTGAGTTAATACAGGAAACTGATTTCTGCAGTTTCAAGCAAATCCATTTTCATGTATTTTTAAACAATACCATTTGAAAACACTTCAAAGACTAAAATGATATAAAGCACATGTCAGTCATTCTGTGGGCTGTGCCCGGCCTCTAGGTTCTGATGAATAAGAATGACTCCTCCTTTCTCTTGAGTTCTAGGGAACTCTTTTTTATTTAAAAAAAAGAAAGAAAGAAAGAAAGAAAAGGCTATGCTTCTTATGAAATTATCTCCCAATAAGGAAGGAATCTTTAGTCGAATGAAAAGTGATTGAAACAAAAGTAAAAGTTCTATGTTCTCAGGTGATTTAACTGTATTGGTGGTTTTATAAAAATTGTCCTTGAAATATTAGATCATTAAGTATTAAACCTAGAATGGCTTTTTGAGATCATCTGGCTAGGAAGTTCTTTTTTTTTTTTTTTTTTTAATTTTTTTTAAAATTTATTTATGATAGGCACACAGTGAGAGAGAGAGAGGCAGAGACACAGGCAGAGGGAGAAGCAGGCTCCATGCACCGGGAGCCCGATATGGGATTCGATCCCGGGTCTCCAGGATCGTGCCCTGGGCCAAAGGCAGGCGCCAAACCGCTGTGCCACCCAGGGATCCCCTAGGAAGTTCTTACTTAGAGGATAGTGGTGGGCTTTTAGGGGTCTGTGAACCCATTAAAATTGCATACATTTTTGGTATGTTTGTGCACATAGGCATTTTTCTGGGGAAGAGTCATTTTCCTTAGTTCCCATAAGTGTCTTGACCCTGACAGAGTTTCGGAATTTGTGAGTTCTGGTCCATTCTCTTAGCATTAAAGATACACAAGGAGACACAGAAATTCTGCTGGCTTACTTGAGCTTACCCTACTGAGTACTGATGACGAAGGGCTTTTCCTACTTGAGTGAGTGCTAAGGCTTTGTACTAAACAGTATTTTGTATCCGCTCATTTAATCCTTTTAACCACTGCCTTCCCATCCCCAAAGTGGCTAGCTATCCTGATTATCTCCATTCTGTAGGTGAGGAAACAGAGTTCAAATAACTCCCCTGCCAAGTCCCACAATGAATGAGACACAGCAGGAAATCAGATGCAGGCATTGTGATTCCAGAGACTATACTCTTAGCAAATATAATGCACCACCCCTCAAGAGGGAATTTGCAAGGATGCCATGCGGCCAATAAACTGTTTCATGGCTTTGGCAGTTGAAATCTGGAATAGGAAAAATGGTTCTTGTTTGTTGTAAAATAAATGAAGCAGTAAGTTTTTTATAAAGTTAAACATATTGAAATTTTTTTCTTAGCATGCAATGATGTTACCTGTTTTGACCCATCATATCCGCTACCACCAATGCCTAATGCATCTAGACAAGTTGATAGGATATACTTTCCAAGATCGTTGTCTGTTACAGGTAAGAATTACTTTCCTGTACACTCGCATAATAGCAAAATAAAGTAATTCACCTTGCAGGTTACAAATGGAGCATTGAGATTCTCCATTCAGGGAGATGATGAGGATGTTTAGAAGAAACATTGCTGTCTTCATTACTCCATTCTGGTTGCCACTTCCAAACACTTTTTCTCACTTTTTTTTTTTTTGGGGGGGGACACTGTCCCTAAAGAAATAGATGAAAGCTAAAATTTGCCTGTCAAACCTGAATCTCTTCTTTCAGTCTTCCCTTCTGTCAGGCTCTTCTTTCCAGATGATGACTGTTCTAATTCTCCTTCAAAAATGTGATTTTGGGGTTTCCTTTTAGAAAGGGCTTGTACCAGAGCTCTAGAAATTTGACCCTGGAGAATATAAGATGGAAAGATCAGGGCTTAAAATTTCGACTGGATAGATAGATCTCTTTTCTCTTTTATTTGAGGTGATATAAAGATGGCACTTCTATGCTGAGTTTTTAAGACTAAATTTGTTTTGTTGAAATTTTAGCTGGCCATGACTCATCCGAGTCATCACTTAAATTTTGGAATGAATCCTGATCATGCCAGGAATTCTTTATCTAACTGTGGAATTCGGCAGCCCAAATATGGAGATAGAAAAGTTCATCACATGCACATGAGGAAAAAAGGTATGTTTGGATTCTACTCTTGTGTTTTGGCCTGTGTTCCCTATTATAAATTAAATCCCCATCAGGAATAGTTTCCTGGTGACTGTTGCATGCTCTCATTGTGTAGTGCTTTCTGACCCATACATAACAGCATTTACTTTGAGCATTATTAGAAGGATGAATGAGTTTTCTAGAAAAAGTTTTTGCTCCTATCAAGTGTTTTAATTAACTAAGTTGACTTGTAGACATGCAAATATCAAGCCTTTTGAAGTCAAATGGGGTAAGATAGATAATTTTCTTTCTTCAGATCATGGTCCTAGAATGCTTCTAATAGTATTCACTTGTTTATTTTTTAAATAGGAATTAACACCTTAATAAATATTATGTCACGCCTTGGCCAAGATGACCCAACTCCCTCAAGGTAAAGTAGCTTTTGTTAATAACAGCTTTATTGAGATATCTTTCACATACCATATAAGTCACCTGTTTAAAGTGTACAATTCAGGGACACCTGGGTGGCTCAGTGGTTGAGCCTCTGTCTTCGGCTTAGATCATGATCCTGGGGTCCTGGAATGAATCCTGTATTGGGCTCATTGCAGGGAGCCTGCTTCTCTCTCTGCCTAAGTCTCTGCCTCTCTCTCTATGACTCTCATGAATAAATAAATAAAGTCTTTAAAAAAGTAAAAATAAAGTATGCAATTCAGTGATTTTTAAAATGGTCACAAAATGGTGTGATCATGATCACTACTTAATTTTAGAATGTTTTCAGCATCCTGAAAAGAAACCCATACTCTCCATTTCCCCTGAGTCTGCCCAGGCCTCAGCAACCACTATTCTACTTTCAGTCTTTATGGATTTGCCTATTCTGAACATTTTGTATTAATGGTATCATACAATATGTGGTCCTTTGTGACCAGCTTTTTAAAATTATTGACTTATAATCATTTTTATATATTCCAGATACAATATGGTATCATAGAATATGTGGTCCTTTGTGACTTTTTAAAATTACTGATTTATAACAATTTTTATATATTCTATATACGAGTTTCTTATCAGATACAAATTTGCAAAAAATTTTTTTTCATTCTGTGGATTATTTCTTCATTCTTTTGAAACTATCCTTCAAAGCAGAAAAGTTTTGATGAAGTCCAGTTTATCTATTACATCTTGTTGTTGCTTGTGCCATTGGTGTCATGTCTAAGAAGTCATTGCCTAATGTAAAATCATAAGAGATTTACATCTTTTTAAAGAGTTCTATAGTGTTTTTTTCTCTTGCATTGAGAGATTTGGTCTCTTTTGAGTTAATTTTTGTTTATGGTGTGGTATAGGGGTCCAATTGCATTCTCTGGCTGTGGATATCCAGTTGTGACTGCATCATTTGTTGAAAAGTCTAGTCATTTTCCACTACATTATCTTGGCACCTTATTGAAAATTAATTAATGGTGTATATGAGGAGATTATATCTGTCAGTTCTTTTCCACTGATCTGTATGTATGTCTTTATGTAGTACCACTCTCTTGATTACTGCAGCTTTATAGTAAGTTTTGAAAATAAGAAATGCAAGATCTCCAGCTTATGTTTTTTTTCAAGATTATTTTGGCTATTTTGAATCCATTACATTTCCATGTGAAATTTTGGATTAGTTTGTCAGTTTTTGCAAAGAAGCCAGCTGGGATTTTGATAGGGATTATGTTCAATCTGCAAATCAGTTCGTGAATGATTGCCATTTTAATACTAAGTTTCTGATGAAACTTCTCATTTGTTAGCTCTAATAGTTTTATAATTTTTTAGTGGATTTCTTAGGATATTTTTTGTGTATGTGATCATATTACCTACAAATAGAGATAGTTTTACTTTTTCCTTTCCAGGCTGGATGCCTTTTATTTCATTCTCTTAACATAGTTGCCCCGGCTAGAGCTTCCAGTATAATACTGAATAGAAGAATAGATCTTTGTCATCTTCCTAAAATTTTTAGGGGAAAGCATTCTTTTGCATTGAGAATGATATTAGCTGTGTATTTTTCATAGATGTCCTTTATCAGGTTGAGGCAGTTCCCTTCTGTTCCTGGTTTGCTGAATATTTTTATTATGAAAATGTGTGGAATTTTGTTAAATGCTTTTCTGGGGGGCATCTATGGACATGATCATCTGCTTTTTACAGTTTATTCTACTCATATGGTATATTATGTTCATTGATTTTTGGATGTTGAACCAACTTTGCTTTTCTGGGATTCATCTCACTTGGTATGGCATATAATCCTTTTTATATGCTATGAACTGTTAGTATTGTGTTGGGATTTTTGTGTCTATATTCGTAAGAGTTTACTGGTCTGTAGTTTTCCTTTTCTGTGATGTTTTGTATGGTTTTACTATTAGGATAACACTGGCCTTCTATAATGGTTGGAGATACCCTCATATACTAACATTCTTATTTTTGTGTGGCCTTGAGCCACTAAGAATCTGGGAAGGAAGTGGACTGGGTCTGAACTCATTAACACCCATGGAAAACTGAAGGAAAGCAAAATGCCTAATGGCTGATGAAGCTCTGATGTCGCTCTCAGGAGGCTTATCTGTGTGTGAAACACAGCAGGTTATATTCTGGAAGCCAGTAGAGATCACTTGAGGGCAGATTTCTTTTTCAAACAAGCCATTGAGAAGTTGAATAGCCAGGCTTGTTGTCCCTCTTGGGTTCCAGGGGTTAGATTGATTAAAGGTGAGTAGAGCAGGGTTAGAAGTGACAGAGTTGACAGTTGCTATAGCTCATAACTGGCCTCCACAACCAAGAGAATGACCAGCCATAGCCAGCATAGCTTCCTTTTCTACCTTTTTTTTTTTCATCTGTCACTTTCTTTTTAAATTGGCTTGCCTTGAGTTGCTCTTTTGAAATTATCATAGGCCATACTATCTTCCTCTTCAATCAAGAGGTAAAAAGAAAGGCAGGATGAAACTTTAAAATTCCTGTTTGAAGATGATCATACGCCTTACTATGGTATTCTGTGAGAGTCTAAGATCAGAAAAGAACTGTCTAATTAAAAGAGCCCTTAATCACACCCTCAGGGATAGTGTGGCCATGATTTCATTTTACCCTGCTATATTGTAGAGTCTCCAGATGACCAGTTCTGTATTTTAATAAGTGGAACCCTGAGTTTCCTTCAGCCCTGTTAGCAAGGCTACACATGCCCTACACGTGTACTTTTCAGTGATGAAGGCATGAACTTAAATTATTTTTGTCTCATCTATCCCAGCCCTAGTTGTTGGTATATAATTGTCTTTTGATAGCGTTGTTCACATGTCCTGATTTAGGTTTCCTTTTGCTCTGTCAAAAAGAAATGGCTTTCTCACTGTGGCAGAAGGAATTGTATCTGAGAAGCTGTATTTTTGAATTCAGCATGTTGAAAATGATAGAGAATAAACAAATATCTCTTGTCCTTTGCTGCTTGTGGTGAGAGCCTCTTGCCACGTATGTACCTGATTTAAAATTGCTGATGACAGAGTTGAGCCCAAGTTTCTGTTTAGGAAGAGCCTCCTCGTTTTTCCGGTGGCTTTGGTTTGCTGCTGTCCGGCAGTCAGTCCCAGCTGTGTGCAGCTGTGGGAGCCGTACTTAGGAATCTTCATACAAATGTTATTCAACAGAATGTTTATCTAGTACCTTTTGAGTTCGAGGCAGTTTGTAGGTATTTTAGAGGAATTTAAAGCAAGTAAGACAAAACTCCCACTCACCAAGAGGTGTGACTACCTCAGGTGAGATGAGTGCTACAAACATAAATAACTTTTTGAAGGTCAAAAACAACACATGCATAGTCTGCTGTGGGGCTGAGGATAGCCCTGGTGGTTGTTTAGGGATTATAGGTCAGTTTTATGTTGTGCACTTCAATAATTGAGTTCACTTGAAATGATTTGCCCTCTCCCTTCTTTGTTTGCTATTACAAAATGGGATGCAGTTGTCCCTGCTCCTTGGAAGTGTTTGTAGATCTTTGAAGCAAACACTATCCAGTTGCAAGTGTCAGTGGTTGTATCTTTTCTCAAGCAGCTTGCTCAGAACTTCAGGCTTGAGGAAGGAAAGAGGGTGAGCTTCTCATGGTAGTGGGGATGTGGAGGAGCTAGGCAGGCAAGAGAGAGGGTTGAGGGGAGGGGCTCTTGATCGAATTCTTTTCCTGGTCCTTCTGGAAACCACTCTTCCCAGCCCTGCCCATCCTGCACTGCGGTTAGTGACCACATTTTGCCAGTTCTACTCTCACAATGCCTCTGCAAGTAAGTCATCTTGCTATTTCTGAAGACTCGATTCTAGTTGTTAGCTGTAACCTGCTTGAAAGCTTTCAGTGATGTCTCATCTACTGGATAAGTCTGAACGTCCCCATCTGAACCCAGCAACCGTGACCTGGCCCCAGGCTGCTTTCCTGGGCACATCTTTCTTTTCCCTGTGATGCTTACATGCCAGTAAGACTGAGGCACTCATTGTGCAATCAGGCATACTCTTTTCCTTCCTCCAACGCCAACAGGCATTGTACAGCTCTTCCCTGGAATGCCTTGGAACCCTGTTTTATGGCCTTATTTTCTTTACTATAAGCATTTTGAAGGTTTATTATCCTACTCTTGCTCTCTCTTTTTTTTTAAATTTCCTTTTATTTTATGCAGATAGTGCCATTTACAGAGCAGAAGCTCAGTAAATAAGTATTAAAGGAAAGAATGCCATTCATGATATTACTTTCATCTCAGGTTATTGTTTACCTTTCCCTAGAAATAGGGAAACTTGGATGTTAAGAAGGGTCATGGTCAGAGCCAACAGCAGAGGTTTAAATAGCAGGTTAGTATCTTACTTAATCTGATTTGGCACCAGCTAGGATTTGCAGAAAGGCATGAAGTCTTCAGATAAATAAATAAAAACCTGCCAGGGGCTCCTGGGTGGCTCAGTCATAAGCATCTGCCATTGGCTCAGGCCATGATCCCAGGATCCTGGGATGGAGCCCAAAGTCAGGCTCCCTGTTGAGCAGGGAGCCTGCTTCTCCCTCTCCTTCTGCTTGCAGCTCCACCTGCTTGTGCTCTCTGTTTTTCCCTCTCTGTCAAATAAATAAATAAAATCTTTTAAAAAAAATCTATCAAAACTATAAAATAATTAACTTTAGTGATATCATCTTGCAAGAATATACCACCCATAATTTTTTTAAATGTTACTATTTAATCACATAAATCTCAGTTTTATAATCATATTTAATTTATACCATTTGCAATGAATTGTTACCACAGAAGGGTCTCTGAAGGATTAGGCTTTTGGTCGCATTCAAGTAATCCATGTATTATCAGTAAGACCTTTGGGAAAGAGGGACTAGAAGACTGGTAATGGAAAAATGAGCTGCCTTGTTTCGTTTTGTTTTTTGATTGGTTGAGTCATTGATAGACATAATGTTTAAGAATCTATTGGAACAAAGAGAGAGAGACACATATGGACTATTATAAGTGTCTCTGTTTAAAGAAATGGTAGTCACAAAGTTTCTATCAGTTGTATATAAGTGTCTTCAATTCAAGACAATAAAACATGCTTGAGTATATGTGAATTCCACTAAGTAGATTTGCTGGCCTAAATATTTCAGGTTAAATTCCAGAGATGCTTAAACTGGGATCCCTAGCTCCAGTGGGTCTCAGATATAGTAGCTCTGTGACCTCTCCTCCCACTAAGTATACAGGTAGATGTAATGAATAGAAGGAGTTCCTGAATTGGGTGGAAGGTTCAGCTGATCTCCAGCACCCCTTCTAGCTTTACTTCACCTGTCACTGGTTGAGGCCTGGAATGCAAAGGTGAGAAAATGTCCATACCCTTTCTGTAGCAGTTACCCTTAGACTCGGCCCAAGATGGTTTTCCCTGGAGTCAAGGACACCTTACAGTAATTACTATCACAGGGAGACTGTTATGTTTTATAAAGTGCTTTGAATTACTCAGACCAAATGTGCTATATAAATGTTATAGTTAATCTAGATTTCATAATGCTTTTGTTGATTTAGTTCTCAAAAACAAATGGAGTGTTTATTGCTCAGTAAACATTTCCTCTTAGAGCTTGCTAGTATTTATAAAGAGGGTGATTAAAGAATGTAGAAACAATAGAAGAGGGAACAAAAGCTTTGCTGCTACACTCAGCAGTGACTAGCAACTCACTCTGTCCTTTTTTTCCAGATAAACCATTGGATTAGGAATTGTCCAGTGTAATAATAAACTAAAGTGGTATTTAATCCCCATTTTTGTTTGTGGCTCCTTGCCAGTGTTTAGTCACAGTGTAGATACAGAAAAACATATGCTGGATATGGGCAAATTATTTATTGGATGGCAGACTCACTATTGAGTAAACCTGTTTAGAAATGTGACCTTGTATTTTAACACACTGAATAATAGTCTAACTTTGTGGTTATTAAAATCCTAGCCATAATTCTTGTCTCCCTAAAAGTTTATAAAACAAATTAAAGTGAAACTTAGGCCAGTATGACTTCATTCAAATAGTATATGACTCAAAGCAGCTATTATTCTTTGACAAGATGTCTTATTTCTTAATAAAATCATAAGATAGTCCAAATATGGTTTGTCCCCATCCCAGGTGCAGTTTCTGGCTTTCCATGTCAAGTAGATTTTCTTGTATAGTACTTTGAACTATTGGGAATAAAATAAAGTCTCTGCCATAGAAAATACTAATTTCGTTTTACTGACTTTTGGAAAAGAACAGGGTAATACTAATTTCTTTCTTTTTAAAAACTCACCATTTCTTTTCTTTTTTCCCACCATTTCTCAGGACACCAGTTTATTAGGTTTCTCGAAATTAAGTTGGCAAGAAGTCTGAGGGATTAACATGTTACCATGTTAACTAGGGCCTCTGTTCCTTGATGCACTCGCCAAGAATGATGACAGACACTTTTGGAGTACTGGTGTATTTGACAAAAAGCAACATGCAGTATAGAATAGCTTCTAAAAGACATATTTTTTAAATATAGTGTTAGTCAAGGGCGTCTGGGTGGCTAGTAGATTATGAATTCTTCACCACAGCCATAAATGGTTCACTCTTTCTTTTCATTTTCCATTGCTGGCTATTAATTGCTTTCCAGAATGCCTTTTTCTATAAATAAAGGCCATATATTGAAATGAGCATTCAGAATCACATCTTTGTTGCTCAGATCTGTCTAGTTTTCTCCTATTATGTTTATTTCTCCTTTAAAATTCTAAAATGTGGAGGAATGTTAGGGTGGAAAAATTAACTTATGAGATATGTGAAATAATATGAAACTAAACTCAAATTACTAAGTAGATGATTTGGTAACCAAGGGTTATTTAATTTATAAATAAATATATTTTTTATTTTCCGCATATATTGAAACTATCGGGTGACTTTAGATATGGAAACTAAACTGGCACACATGAAGCAGAGAACAATAAAAGATAATACATAATTTTGAAATAAATTGAGTGATAAACATTTCAGTCATATGGGGACAGGGGTGTGGGCAGGCAGTGAGGGTGGGCCAGTGTTCCTGGAAGCTCTGGGAGTTAAGGCAGATCCCCAGCTGACTTTAAGAATGAACAGAATTTGGGAGAGGTAACAGAAGGGAGAAACAGGCATGTCTGCTAGAGTGCAGAGATTGGTCAACTCAGAGTTGTGAATTGCTGTTGAAAGTGGATGAGTTGGGTGACCGCAGTGGAACTAGATAAAGAATGGCCTTGAAAACCAGGCAGGTTTGGACTTGATAGCTATTAAATTTTTAGAGAAGATGAGGCTCAGTGTCAGAGATATTTAAAGAAGCGCCTGGAGTCAGACGAGATCCTGCTCAGGCCTAGGCCTGTCCCTTGCTTTCTTTGCTCAGGTCCCAAGGGCTCACTCGATGAGCTCTCCTTTCCCTGTCACTTTTGTCACATCCTTTCTGGTTTCCACCTGTTGCAGTCCCCCATAGTTCGTCCACTGCTGGCCCTAAAACAGACACTCAGGTTCTTCCCATGTGCAGCTTCAGACACATGTCACATCGCAACCTGCTCTAACCAGAATCAGGTGGGTCTTCCCCACTTCACACCACTGGCCCCCGGTGGCCTCCACAATGTCCTCAGCATTGCTGCATCAGGGCTGTCTTTGCATCTTACTCAAATCTATCTCTTTCTTCACACTTGCTCTTGTCTTTTATCTCCTTTTCTTCCCCTCACTCCAAGCCAATCCTCTTCCTTTGCTGGTTTCCTTTCTGCTTGACCTCAAGTGTGACCCTTCCCTGGGTTCAGTCCTGGAAGGAATTGGGAAGGCTCAGTCCTTTTCTCAGGGCTCAGCTGCGTTTTCTCCCTAGGTAGTATCATCCAGTTCCATTACCTGAAATCCTGTCTAAACATTGACCACTCCTGAAGATTTTTTACCAGCTTTGTTCTTACCTGTAAATATATTATATAAATAATGTATGCTGGATATATAAATATATATACTAGATTTTTCCATCTGGTTGTTGTATGGACATTTCAAAGCGAACAGGTCTAAAATGCAAGTCCTGCTTCTGCCCAGACCTTTTCCCCTTTGATGTCTTCTCCTTCCAGTAAATGGCACCACCTTTCATCCGGCTATGGAAGCCAAACTCCAGGCACTGACCTTCATTACTTCTTTTCTCCCCTCTTCCGCCATCACCTCCCCAGCCTGAGCCTTCATCATATCTCACCAAATAGCCACAGTACCCTCCTCAGTGCTTGTCATCATTCCATGCATTCTTTGCACAGCAACCAGGGTGGCCTTTTAAAAACCTAAATCAGATCATATCACATCTCTGCCCCACCAGAGATAGTGATCTATTTTAGCACTGAGGGAGGCTGGCTGTGCTGGACTTACTGAGAGGTGGAGAGAGGTTTTCTATGGACCACCCTCTCAAGTCATTTCAGCCTTCTACTTGGACCTGAGGACCTTAGCCTGTGAGATATGCCTTCATCATATGATGAAAGTATAAATAAAGTGTGAGGGCAGCCCGGGTGGCTCAGCGGTTTAGTGCCACCTTCAGCCCAGGGCCTGATCCTGGAGACCCAGGATCGTGTCCCACGTCGGGCTCCCTGCATGGAGCCTGCTTCTCCCTCTGCCTGTGTCTGCCCCTCTCTCTCTCTCTCTCTCTCTCTCTCTCTCTCTCTGTCTCTCATGAATGAATAAATAAAATCTTTTAAAAAGAAAGAAAGAAAGAAAGAAAGAAAGAAAGAAAGAAAGAAAGAAGAAAGAAAGAAAAGAAAGAAAGAAAGAAAGAAAGAAAAGTGTGATATGTACCTAGGAGGAAGTATTAATTTTGATGAGAGGAGTCGGGCAGGGATTCATAGAGAAGCAACATTTCATTAGACCTTTTGGCATGAATACGTTTGGCTCAGTGTCCAGGGAAGATGGTGGAAAGCTTCAGCACGGATGCCCTTTTCAGAGTACCACTCAGTCTTGGGGCAGGAGCCCAAAACATAGGTGGGAGAGGATAGCAGTGGATACTGGGACTTGAAAAAGTAGATTAACTTCTTTTGAAGGACTTCAGAAGCTAAGTTAGGTTTAGAGTTTGGGCATTGGGAAGCTGTTCTTAGAACGTTGTACCAAATGGATTTTTCACTGTTCAGTTCTAAGTCCTTAGGAATGTATTCTCCTTTCTCTCACCTACCTGATAGCAATGTGGAAAGATTCACGGTTGTTAGGGTGATATCTCCTTGCTTTAAATCTGATTTGGAGGGGAGAGAAGCCCCCAGTTTGGAAGGCCTGAACCACATAGCAGGATACAATGCCCCCTCCCTTACCCAGGAGGTGCCTCATATTCCGGCTAAAATGGTGGTCAGTGCTTTTCATTATGAGAAATATGGTAGGATGTTTCAATTATAAAAGGAGCTAACTCTCATGTGTCTTTTCTTTGAGAAGAGAAGGTAGGATGTAAATATTTCCTATTTTAAGTGATCTTTTTAATTCTTCTACAGGATTAATCACAATGAAAGGTTGGAGTTCCTAGGTGATGCTGTTGTTGAATTTCTGACAAGGTAAGGAGGTTTTTCTACTGTCCCCCAAGAATTGCATTTTATAGGTAACATGTTTATATTACCTTCTTTATAATTAGCTAAATAAGGCATTGAAACACCATGTATTTTATCCCTTCTGTAGAGCTTGAAAGACACACGTCTTGGCTCTTGCCCTGATAACTTGTACTCACTGACACTGTAATGCACAAGATTACAAGATGAAAGGCTAGTGTCTTTGTCCTGTCAAGTTTATGTTCAAGTTGCCACAGCCACAAGAGATCAGCTTGTCTTGGTCTAGATGCTTCAGAGCTTATATTCAATTTGTAGAGAAAGGGGTGATATTTTAAAATGTCATTTCATTTTCTAGGATTTGTCTTTGATTTATTTCTCCCTCTTTCCTATCTCAAGGGAAGTAAAACTTACAAGTAATTTTAATTACGAGATTTTGGTGTGTATGTATGTGTGCCTGTGTGTGTGTGTGTACATTTACACGTGTTTTCTCCCCAGAAGTATTTTTGTGTTCTTAATTTGGTGGTAGGGGTAGGAAAGTGCATTTTCTGTTTGTTTCCATACCCACAGTTTCTCTTTTAAAGGCAGACAATACATGCTTCTCTGGGAACTGCCTTGAGCTATTTGTATTGTCTCTGGGTCATTTCTTTTCCCCAGAGGGACAAAATGAAGCAGAGAGGTAGCTCTCCAAGCCTGCCCTCACTGGACACAATAGGACTAAATAAGCTTAGCTGCCCTGATCAACAGTGGATCCTAAAAACTGGTGTGAGATTTAGAGAAGGCAGTTGCTGCTGTGGTCCAAATTGGCTTTGCATGTGGCCTTCTTCCAAATCCCCACACTTTTCCTCATCAGCCAGTTCAGTTCACTTATCCTTAGGGCACAACCAGCCACACGTGCTACTCAGTTCTGTTTCTATGCCTGCCCCTGTCTCTCCTCTAAAGGACATGCCACCACTGCTGCCTGGCCCAGGCTTCTTTTCCGAGGCCACTCGTAACACAGCCCAGGCAAAGGTATTTGTTTCCAGGCCCGGTTTCTGAGTGCCACGTAGCTTTGCTCCTAGCAGTACGTGACCAACTGCTCAGGTCTTTGTTGCCAATAGATTTGTCACAGAAGTCTTCTACCAGAAGTAAATGTGAAAATAGAAGTGAATGGTGCTGTTCGGGTTTTAGCATATTCAGATATACTGTGCTTACTATTTAACTTTTAAAGACTTTTAATCAAATCCTTCAGTTTAGTTCAATTCAGCTGGTATCTGTTGTGCAGATACTGTGTCCAGGTTTATTTTTATGATGAGGAGATACAGGCAGAATGTTGTGAGGATGCATATTTATTTATATGCCTTTTTTTTTTTTTTTTGCAGTGTCCATTTGTACTATTTGTTTCCTAGTCTAGAAGAAGGAGGATTAGCAACTTACCGGACTGCCATTGTTCAGAATCAACACCTTGCCATGTTAGCAAAGGTATGTCAAATGTCTGACGCATTTGTAGTAAAGTCTGACATTTTCTTCAGTCCACGCATAATTTTGCATTTGAATAAGTAACTCTTTAGGGTGTATTAGGAGTTTAATATTTTATAGACTGGGAAGGATTTTTTTGTTTGGGTTTTAAATATTCAACCGTATTAGTTCTGTTACCTTTGTGAGTTCACCAGCAGCTAATGAACTCCATGGTGAAGTAACTTGATAACAGAAGAGGAAAAATTTGACAGATGTGTGTGAACAGAGTTAAACATTTGGGGAAAAGAACAAGAACAGAGCCAAAGAAATGAAATATTTTGTATTTTCCCTTTGTGTAATATTTCTGTATTACACTTGTCTTTAATTTACATTAATAAGCAGCATTATAGCTTTGAATAGACTATGTCTGCCCATTCATACCCACAAGAGATACTTTATAGATCTTTGAGAATCCCCAAACATCACAAATTCCAGTAATTAAGATTTAGGGTTGAGGCTGTCTAGCTTACCACACTAACTTCATTTTTTGACTAAGAGAACCTTTTCTCAATTTAGATTGCTGGTAGACATTTTACTTATTGACATTATCTTATTTGGTATTCCTATCTCTGTGTGGTATCTTAGTATAGTAAGTTACAGCACACAGAACACAGTTTGGATTGGCCATCAGATTTCCAGTCCACGCCCTTCTTGCAAACGGGGGGCGGGGGCATAGACAAATTGTCTCTTCTCCAAGTCTCTGCTTTCCTATCTGCAAAATGGAGATGGCATCAGCACCTGCCACACAGGGTGGTTGTGAGAATCAAATGAGATTATTATTTGAGTTTTAATAATTCAGGTTATAAAGTGCTTGGCACAGTCCTTGCTTGTAGTAATCACACAAATAGGTAAATAAATTAGTAGGAGTTGGTTGTTTTTATTGCTGCTACTACCACTATTCTCATTATAAATTATTACATTTTATAGACCTGTGGGTTTACTCAATAATAGGGGAAACTGGCTCTTAAATTCCCCAACACCAGTGATTTACTGGAAAAGCTTTCTTGAGTTTTCCTTGATTTTTCATGTAGGTATTTTTTGTTTCTTTCCCCTTCATTTTGTTATAAATGTGTGAATTTGATAGAAAAGACTAGATAAAACCTAGTTGTTAATTTGATCTTGCTAAGGCATTAAATAAGTATAGTCAAAATGGTTAATTTGGGATCCCTGGGTGGCGCAGCGGTTTAGCGCCTGCCTTTGGCCCAGGGCGCGATTCTGGAGACCCGGGATCGAATCCCATGTCGGGCTCCCGGTGCATGGAGCCTGCTTCTCTCTCTGCCTGTGTCTCTGCCTCTCTCTCTCACTGTGTGCCTATCATAAATAAATAATAAAAAAAATTTCTTTAAAAAAAAAAAAAAAACAAAAACAAAATGGTTAATTTTAGACTCTGGTTTTTATGTTAGCAAGAGTGCATTATTTTATTTATGTAACATCATCATCATAGAAATGGCATTTGAAAATATAAATAATGATGTGTTAGCAAAGAGCTATAGGCAACAGGATGGCTCAGTTGGTTTTAGCAGCTTTACCATGAATGAAATTCCACAACTTTACCTAAAACTGCTTCAGTGTTTAGTTGATTTGATTGTCAAAATGTTTCTTGATAGGGCACATAAATGTCCATTAGAAATACTTGTGAATAAGTAGTTTTCAACCCACTCCCAATTTTTTTTTGAAGATTTTATTTATTCATTCCTGAGACACAAGAGGCAGGGACATAGGCAGAGGGAGAAGCAGGGTCCCTGCAGGGAACCCAATGTGGAACTCGATCCAGGACTCTGGGATCAGGCCCTAAGCTAAAGGCAGATGCTCAACCACTGGCCCACCCAGGCCTCCCCCACTCCCAATTTTTTTTTCAGCTTAAGATATAATGGAATTGTATAATTATTTTTCAAACAGTTGTAGGGAAGATACTTACAAAGTGTTAAAAATTGCCATAATAGGAAAACAGAAACTGTTATGTGCCACATTAGGCGATACACAGAGCCCTCAGTAATTTTGGCCAGTTTCGGCCTTCAGCTTTCTATATGATCTTCTTCCACCCCAAGTACTGACATTCCCTACCATTCAACACCCATCTACTCTGGTAGAAGGCACTGGTGTCCTTGCCCTTGTTCTAGACTAGTGACTCTTAACAACCACTTGGTGACTTGGGTGGGGGAGAGGACTTGACAGAGGATTGCTGAGAATTTTTGAGAATCTAATGAAAGCTCCAGGTCACCTATCCAGACAGTGAACACTTCAACACATGTACCAGCTGAACACTACTCTCCTTTTTAAAAGTCCTACTAATGCCTACATGAAAAAGTAAAGATGTAGAACAGGAATTAGGAAAAGTTGGAAAATTCATAGCTTTCCAGAATAGTTGTTTGTAATTTAAAATATGGCTTGCAGTGTATTCTCAAACAGGGCTCCAGAGATTAGCAAACAATTGGATTTTCCCAGTGAAGTTGTGAAACAGATGAAATTTACATATTCTAGCGTAAGCTCTTGCACTTAGGGATCAATTTTTTAAAAGAGGTGTTTTCTGCTGTTGCATTTGTGGTAGTCAAAACTCATTTGAATATATTTTATACTCATGAATCCCTAGCAATACAGAATACTGATAGCATATACCTCTTGTTTTTATGGTCTCTTTTTCCAGTATAAATGGATACATACTGAGACACACAGTATCTTATCTGAGGACTGATGAGACTCATTGTCCTAGGTTGTTCATTGACTTGTAATTTGTTCCATATTACGTAGCATGTTCCAGCTTAGTACGAATTTATTGAATTGAATTATAGGGTAATGGAAACAGATTTATTGCATGCTTATGCAATGTTTGTATTTTTTGCCTTTTATGGAAGGAATTATGATTTCCACTTATTCCGTCTCAGTTTTAGTTAAAAAAAAAAATCATACCGTGTCTAGTTCTAAAAGGACTTGAATTGATTTGTATATTATAATACAGTAGGATAAGAAATAAGTAGGTACTGAACCTAGACTAAAGAAAAGATATGGTTAAGACAGGAGAGTGAAGCCAGGAGTAAAGTTACTATTCACAGATATATTCATAAGTCCTCTACTATTTCAAGATCTTGGCCACAAATTTGGTTCTAAACTTTTCCGAGGCCAAAGAAGAAAAGGAAGCATAATTCATTACAAACAATATTCCTAGAGCCCTAAGTTAAAGCCAACCCCATTGCTCAGAAGATCTCACTGAGCCTTCAGAAAGAGAAGTCATAGGGGTGGCCCCAGTGGCGCAGCGGTTTGGCGCCGCCTGCAGCCCGGGGTGTGATCCTGGAGATCTGGGATCGAGTCCCACATCGGGCTCCTTGCATGGAGTCTGCTTCTCCCTCTGCCTGTGTCTCTCTCCCTCTGCCTCTCTCTCTCTGCCTTCTCCCTCTGCCTCTCTCTCCCTCTCTCTCTGTGTCTCTCATGAATAAATAAATGAAATCTTTAAAAAAAAATATAAGTCATAGAAACCTTATAAAGGACACAGATAAAAAAATAAAGGGCCACAAAAATCCTTACCAAATTAAAAGAAAAAAGATTTAGAAATGTAAGGCATTTTGAAGTCTTCTGAGGGTCCCCATTTATTCTACCATATAAAAATCCGTTTTATATATATAGTACAGACATCAATGCTGTGTAACTCAGGAGTCTAAAGAGGTCAACTTTGGGTTGGGTTTGTGTCTCTCTAGTCATGTTGGGTAAACCCAAAGGCCCATTTTCTTATAGCATAGTCTTTTTCCAGCTTGGACTAGTGCTTAGTCTGAACCTGGATTTAGACTCAGATCTGATCAGTTCTCAACCATCAAGAGTTGAAACATCAAAGTTCATCGAAGCCTACTTGGGGAAAGGTTGAAGTTAGTCAAATATGAACCATATGTAAGGGCTCCTGATGAATGGTAAGCTAAACTCTTAATAAACTGACACAAGGCCAATTAATTTGCAACCATTACTCCTTATCCCCAGGAGATGTTGAATTGTTACAGGTATGACTTTGCCAAATTCTTACTTAGTCCATTTTGAATTTTGTAGAAACTTGAACTGGATCGATTTATGCTTTATGCTCATGGACCTGACCTTTGTAGAGAATCAGACCTTCGACATGCAATGGCTAATTGTTTTGAAGCATTAATAGGTAATTCCTCTTTTTATAATCTGTTTCTTGCACGTTTAAAATATTGGGAGAGCATATAAAATTCAGTGTGGAGACTTGGGACAAAATTACTTGTTTCCAAAGCATGTGAAGTCCCTAGTATAACACTAACTTTGTTGTATTGTGGTTAGTGTAGCTCTTGCAGAGCCTGCAGTCAATGCTTTCTTTTCTTGCATTCCTAATGCCTGAATTGGTGTCTGATGTCATGTGCGTGCATAGTTAGTATATACTGAATTGAACTGAAGTGAGTTAATCTGTAGGTTTCTTTCCAGATTCAATTCAGGATCACATGCATAAACAAACAGTACATAGGTTGGTGATGAGGCCCCAGTATTGTTTTTGATCACAATTTAATCTGTTTACAGGATTTTCTGATTTAAGCATCTTGAAAACACTGCGTTTTTTAAATCCCAGGTCTTGAGTCTTTATGACTACAACTTATTCACTTGAAGCAAGACTGATGCAGGCACTTTACTTCCTCAGTTTCTTTTTTACTGTAACCAGAATATAGTTAGCTGTTGGTACAAGAAAGTTATGAAGAGTTAATTAGCTGGTGATTGCAAGTATGCTTTACAATGAAATGTTACAGTAGATTGACAATTCCTTGATTTTTTTTTTCAAGTAAATGATTGAGTACATTTTATTTTTCAAAGGCCTTTGTACTTGCTTATCAAATTTTCCTTCTTCCTTTGAAAATGAATATAAAAGCATCCCATTATAGTTTTGTGCTGATGATGGTAACAAGAGAATGTTTAATAATTATTATCCACAGTCTTTTCACATCTATGTCTATTTTGCACAAATATGTCTATTTTCAGAGAATTTGTCACATGGAATTACTGTGCTCTGTACACATAATAATTTTGACAGTGTTATAGTTGGCTCCCGAGCCAGGCAGACATGATTCAGTACCTTTTTGCTTTATTTATTAGTACTGTGTCTTCACCAAATTATTGAGTCTCTTTGAGCCTCAGTTTCCCCATTGATGACATGGAGATAGTGTCGCTTATCTCACAGAATTGTTGTAAAAAATCTTAATACCCAATCCTGGCAGCATCTAACTCCCAAGTTCCATTTCCTCAAACCCTTCTCCAAATAACCTACAGGCCCAAATCCTATAAATCTTCTGTAGTATTCTCTTACTGAGGTGCTGGTGAAGGTAAAGATAAGAATGTGAAAATGCTTTGTGCTGTGCCTAGGGCAGGCATGGCCCCCAAACCATGGCTTCTACTACTATCGTTATCATTATTATTAGTGTTATTATAACTACAACTATTGATAAATAACGTATTCATCAAAGACCCTGGTGACTAAGTGTCTTAATATTTTACACTAAAATGCCTTTCTGAAGACAGATATAAAAATATGATTTCAAAAATACATGACTACCTTACTCTAGAGTTATTTGATACCCAATTAAAATGTTATTTGATTGGATACCCAATTTAAATGTTAAATAGTTATTTGCAAAAAGCCTTCATTGATTTGAACTCATGTTTTATCAGGTTTTTTATGGTCTGAAACATAAACTATACATAGAAAGCAAAATAAAATAAAACCTAACATGCTCATAAAGCCAGTGTTTGTGCCTAGTTCCCTTAGTAAGTTCATACTCATACCCCATATGGTAGTTCATATTAGGAGGCCTCTTTTTACTTTAAATATTGGGTTTTGATTTTAGTAAACTGAATCTCATATTTCAGTCTAATTTGTAATACAAATCCTAGCTAAAAGAGGGGAAATGCTACCTTTAGAACAATTGCTTCTGGTCTTGTCGATTTTTTTTTTTCTGTGAGTGGGTTTTGGCTTGCCTTTTTTGCTTTTTATAGAGATATGTAATTTTCTCTGAATATTAATACAGTCTTCCTTTTGGCTTTCTCTTCCTTTTATCTAGGAGCTGTTTACTTGGAGGGAAGCCTGGAGGAAGCCAAACAGTTATTTGGACGCTTACTCTTTAATGATCCGGTATTTATCTTGAATCATTTGCTTTTTCTCAGTTATATTTCATTACAGAAGATTTTATATTAATTAGTGACAGTGTTTAAAGAGTGTGCAGGAGAAACAAAGTGCCCGAATCTGCCATAGATGGTAGACTTCAAGTACGTCAGAATAGCTTACTTAACTCTGTTGCAAATGGGAAAGTACTGTGGACACTTACATGAGAGGCTTGTCTTCTACCTGAAACCCTGTCTCTCTTCATGGCCACTTACAAATTCAGTATGAATACTTTGCTTTAATTTGAAGTATCTTGAAGTTAATTATGATTTTCTGTTTTATAATCATTGGGTACCTACCCCAAGCAGGCTAATATTGCCTTTTGGCTTTTCTGTTTATGATTTATCTTTATATAAATTATGTAGACTAGATAAATGTATATTTATTTTAGAAAGTCAGTTCATAGGGAGTTTCTGATAGGGCCATGAATAAAGAGTATGGAAGTCCTTTTTTTTTTCTCTTAAGCAAATTATAGTTTAAGAACAAATGATAGATTCTAAAATAGTTTCTGTTGTTACTAAAGTATTAAGCTATTAATATTGCTAGAGCTACCTTTTTAGTCCTGCGTGTACTAGAGCATACTAGATGCTTTTTGTACCAAAACAAGTCAATTTAACATTTAAAGGGAGAGGCAACTCTGTATTCCAAATTGAAATGTCATTATAATTGAGTGAAATAGCCCTCGTGGAGCAATAAAGAACATAGGAAGCCAGTGTTTTAAACCTTTCTGAAACCTTCAGCTTAAGTTGCTGTCAAATGTTATTACTGTATTACTTAAGATAGTTTAAAAAAAAGAATCAATAGTTTTGAAAAATGTGACCTGGATGATGTTCATATCTGAGGATTTGATTTTTTATATTTATTTTTATAGAGATATGTGATGATTTTATGTGTGTGAGTTTTCTCCTGATGGGAAAGTTATCTACAGATGTTCCATGTCCCCATTTTGTCCTACACACATAAATGAGTGTGCATCTTGATTTATATCTGTAGCAGATGGCATGTATTTTAAGTCTTTTTCTCGAATCTTAAAATATCTTTGTTCTGGCCTTTATCTTTTGTTGGCAATTTCAGCAACCTCTTTACTTTTTTCCTCCCTCCAATCTTGCCTTAAACTGGTCCTCCTGCCCCCTTCTCCCATATTACCTGCATCCCCACCCCCAATCCATTCTGTATTCTTCCTTTCCTAAATTATATGCAGTTATGCACTGTGTTCTTAATTGCATCAATTTTTGTTTAGATTCTTTTCTCTCTTTAAATTCCTTTTGTCCCCCTTGTCTCCTTAAGCAAGCTTATCTTATATTTCCAGTAGCTAGTGCAGTGCTGGCAAGTGCAGCATTTAATAAATATTTGTTAAAGGAATGAAATGAATAAGTGACTAAATGAAAAAGCAGAGTCTGAACATGATCTTACGAACAGGATGGCTGAGATTCAGAATTTGTTTGTGTGTCTTTTATGAAACTGAGCAGTGCTTAGTAATAATATATGGTTGTTCCATTTCAGAATTTTTTTTTAAGGATTTTATTTATTTATGCACGAGAGACAGAGAGAGAGAGAGGCAGAGACACAGGCAGAGGGAGAAGCAGACTCCATGCAGGGAGCCTGACATGGGACTCAATCCTGGGTCTCCAGGATCCCACCCAGGGCTGAAGGCGGCGCTAAACCGCTGAGCCACCGGGGCTGCCCCATTTCAGCATTTTCAAGTGCACACACTAGGACATTCTAACGCATTTGACATCTCCCTACCAGTTTATGTCTGTTAGGTGTGGCGTGTGGGACACACTGGTGAACCATTGAACTTTCTTTTGAGTAATGTTATCATGGAAGTCTAATCAGCCACAGGCAGCCAGACACAAACCTGTAGGCCCAGAAAGTCAGATTGATTGAATCCATGTAGCAGGGGAGGTGTGAGTCCTTTCTTAGGCCTGGGCTGGTGCTGGCAGAGTCTAAGGAGGGGCCGGGGAAGCAAGGATCAGTTCTTGGTTGCCTGCCTTTTCTGAGGCTGGATTACAAGAAGCCAGGGATTAATTTGGGATTGGGTGATTCAGGAGCCAAAAGCAGGTTAGCAAAAGTGTCCCCAGTAATTTTATTTAGAGGATAAGACATAGCAAAGCAGGTCAGAGGGCAACACTGGCAGGAAAGCAGTAGTCCCTCAAAGAGGGTGTCTGTTCCGACATTTTACAGATGCTGTAAGATGGTGAGGGAAACATAGTTTCCTGCTAACTTGCAGCAGGCTTTATCTGTTGTCGTCCCTCCAGCCTGTTAACAGCAGGGCTGTTTTTCCCTTCTTAGCCTGGTCTGCTGTTCATTTACTCTTTCAGCCCAGACTGCTTTCCCTGGGTCCGTGTTTTCATCTTTGTGTGACCCTTCGTGGTTTCCCAAGACCCTCAGATCAGTTGTTGCAATTTGATCATCCCAATGGGCCTCTTGGAATGATAGGGAGAGATTCCTATATGATCTTTCATTTTCTCCCACTGTCTCCCCACCCTGTTGTGGCCTTTACATATCTGTCCCGGTAGCTCCGACCCTGGCCTTTCTCTGGAGCTCCAGAAAATGGAGTGTCTTTTCAAATTGCCCCTGGGCAGCTTCACGCGGGTATTCCACAGACACCTCATTTCAACATTTTTAGCATTTGAACTCATCACTTTAACATCAAAACATACTTCACCTCCCTTACTTTTATCATCTAAACCCAAAACCTTAGGATTTTCT
Source organism: Canis lupus dingo (assembly GCF_003254725.2). Classification (NCBI taxonomy): domain Eukaryota; kingdom Metazoa; phylum Chordata; class Mammalia; order Carnivora; family Canidae; genus Canis; species Canis lupus. The sequence continues at coordinate 76,329,068 of NC_064246.1, forward strand.
TTTGTCCTGAGGCTTTTTTCTTCCCCTTTCCATTCAGTTGGCAACTCCTATCAGTTCTGTCCCTAGTATCCCTTGAATCAGTTCACTGTTGGCCGTCCAATTGCTTGAGTGTTTGCCCTTCTCATCTCTCACATGAAATGTTGAACTGGTTGTGATACCCCACTACTCTAGTTCCTCGTTCGTACTACATTTAGTGTTGTCTTCTTTTTAATGCATGAGTTTGATTCTGGTCTTTCCTGCTTAAGGTCTTTGATTTTTTTTACTATCTGCCAAAATCTGTATTATACAACGGAGCATTTAATAGTTTTCATAATCTGACTCTCATCTATTTTTTGTCTCCCAGCTTCTTACTCCCCCTTTGTGCCATTCTAGGAATTCCTTTTTTTAATTAAAAATTTTTTAAGGCGTGATTTTTGTTAGAGCAGCTTTAGATTTAACAGCCAGACTGAGAGTAAAAATTTCCCATATACCCCTTGCTCCTACACATTCATAGCCCCTCCCATTTTACCAACATCACCCATCAGGGTGGTACATTTATTACAATTGATGAACCTACATTGGAAGATCATGACCAAAGTCTGGTTTACCTTGTACAATCTGTGGGTTTGGATAAATGTATGTTGGCCATGTTTCCATTATAATATAGAGTGCATTTTCACTGCCTTGAAATCCTCTGTGTTTTTCCTATTAGGAGTTAGTTAACTTTTTGTGCCTTTGTTCCTTGAGACATACCATTTGTGCATGTATGGTATCAAAAGCATTTTGATTCCCTCCCCCTGTTGATGTGCCAAATTCCTCATGTTCTTCAGGATATATCTGAAGAGTTACCTCTTCTTTGAAGCTTTATCTAACAGCCCCCAAGCAGAGTTTTCTTTACATTTAGTATGTATCACTATTCTAGAACCTCTCTCACTCAGTTCATTAAATTACACTTACTTACTTTCATTTTTCCCTACTATGCTCCTGTGAAGATAGTAATGGTATCTCATTATTCTTTGTAAGCTAATACGTAGTAGATATTCAATAAAAATCTGTTGCTAAACAAGTGTTGGCAAAGATGAGAAAAGGAACGCTTATGGACTGTTTGTGGGAATGCAAACTGATTCAGCCAGTGTGAAAAACAGTACGGAGTTTCCTCAAAAAGTTGAAAATAGAGCTACCCTATGATCCAGTAATCACACTATTGGATATTTACCCTCAAAATACAAAAGCACTAATTCTAAAGAACACATGCATCCCGAGGTTAATTGCAGCACTATGTATAATAGCCAAGCTATGGAAGCAGCCCAAGTGCCCATCAATAAATGAATGGATAAAGAATACATACACACACACACAGGAATATTATGCAGACATTAAAAAGAATGAAGTCTTGCCATTTACAACAACGTAGATGGAACCAGGGATATAATGCTAAGAAAAATAAATTATAGAAAGACAAACACCGGGGATCCCTGGGTGGTGCAGCGGTTTAGCGCCTGCCTTTGGCCCAGGGCGCGATCCTGGAGACCCGGGATCGAATCCCACATCGGGCTCCCGGTGCATGGAGCCTGCTTCTCCCTCTGCCTGTGTCTCTGCCTCTCTCTCTCTCTCTCTGTGACTATCATACATAAATAATAATAAAAAAATTTAAAAAAAAAAAAAAAAAAAAAAGACAAACACCATATGATCTCTCACTCATATGTGGAATTTAAGAAACAAATGAGCAAAGGAAAATAAAAGGAAAGACAAAGGAATAGACTCCTAACTATAGAGAACAAACTGCAGGTTAGCAGAGGGGAGGTGGGTGGAGGGATGGGTCAAATAGGTGGTGGGGATTAAGGAGTGCACTTATTGTGATGAACGAAATAAAATAAGAAAAAAAAAGTTGCATTAATAAATATCCCAGCAGTCGAGCATTTTCCAGGACACTCTGAAGGTAGAAGTTTTCCCTTGAGCTAGTAAATGCTAAAGCTGGAAGTCCAGTCTGGATTTTTTGCGGGATATTTTCTCTGGCATCAAGATACGGAAGAACCTGATGTCTGAGCAGGGCAGATGAAAGGAAATGGAGGCAGTTGAAACAAACTAGTTGTGGGGAGTTAAGCAGTTACACGTGGAAGACATCTAAGGCACAATCCTAGTGTCACTGAGTGAAAAACACAGGAGACAGGAAAAAGAGGAATCAAGTTGCTGAGAATTTTGAATTTGGGAGATGGGAGTTGGTTGGATGAGATGGCTGTTCATTGTTACTGTTGGATACGATCAACATTAGTAGTAGCTCTTTCTGCATGCCAGAAGTGGGCTCACTGTTTTGAGAAGGAAAAAAAAGCATGAGAGAACGTGAAAAAGTTGCAAGAAGGAAGTGACATTCAGCATAATTCATGCTACAGAGAATTCAAGGGAAAGGTTATTGAGTTGGTTAAGAGAAGCTCTCTAAAGTGCCTTAAAAGAACAGTTTGATATTTAAGCTTTTTAATTTTTTTTAATACTGGCAAAAATAAAATCCCTCTAAGTGGGATGCAAGTTGCTTCAAAACACAGGATATTTTATTTCACTTTGTCATCCTGTGTGTCATAGTGATAATAAATATTCCTATATTTTGTTCCCCCTAAATTTTTAAAAATATTTTTCCCTCTTTTTAAAATTTTTGGTTATTTGTTTGAAAAACCTAACATCAAGGCCAGAAAGTAGATTCACTCAGAGGCTCCCTAGAGTCTAAAACTGCAGGAAAGACACTTTAATCCTGAGGAAGTTCTAATTATAACTGCCTCTAGATTTAGCTCAGTGGATAAAATAAGGTACTGGGCTTCTCCATAAAATTCACTCATTTCCATATTTCAAGGAAACATTTGTAGTGACCTGCAATAAAAGTGTGGTCTTATAGATCTGAGAATTTAGGAACTAGATTTGGATGTTTTCCACCCCATCTTAAAGCAGCTCAAATGCTAATGAATGAGTGCCTAAAATAAAAGACATCTGAGATGAGTTTTAATTACAAAAGGCAGAGCTGATGCACATTTCTGGGGAATGGTAAACTAAAAAATATGATTAAAACAGCAACCTAATCCCAAGTATTAGGTTAAGCAAATGTGTAACTGAGTTTTAAAAGGTATCTTTGACTTCTGGGGGTGGAGGTGGCTCTTTTCCTCCCCAGCTTAATAGGCTAATTAGAGTCACTACAGGCAGTTTGAGTGGTGAATACACTTTAAAAAAATTAGTTTGCTAGCACTATTGAATTTGCAATAAGTGGAGTCAGCATCTGAAATAGTTCACTATTTCAAATAATGGCGTTTTATTTAGTACTCCAGAGCATGTTAAATGGCTCCCTGGAGCATTAAAGGCATCACTCTGTTTTCCAGGACCTGCGAGAAGTTTGGCTCAATTATCCTCTCCACCCACTCCAAGTAAGTGTTACCTTCCTGTCCGCAGTGAGCTTTAGAGCTGCATGTTTTCATGTCACTTCAGTTTGCCTGTTTTCCCTCCTACATTTATAAACCTCTGATTCCTTTCAGTGACATTATGAGCTTGAGCTAAGCATCAGGTAGAACTGGAAAACTTTGGAACAGATAGTAAAACAGACTCATTTATTGCATCTATTCTCTGGAGTGGGGCGGGGGAAGCAATGGGAGTCATCTTCCCTTACAAGGCAGGAGGAACTACTTCTGTGGTTGTGGTTTGGTGCCCTCTCTCCCCCAAGAAAGTGATATTAAAAACTTACTGTGTTGATCCAGTATATTTCCCTGGCTGCTTTATAGAGCAAATAATGTGGAAGCAAGTGTGCGCTTAGTAAATAGAACAAATACTAAATTAACATTGCTAAATGGTAACCTAATTTAGATCTTGGAAATTGAAGGCTTTGACTCAGATTGCTTAAAACATACTGTAAATTAAAATTTTAGTACAATGTGATGACTTTTTACTAAAGATTTTGGTATTTAAAAGATCTATATGCGATAATACCCTTTTTCCCCAGTTGGTTTAAAAATTCTTTGTATTCTTTCCTTTTATTTCTGTTTTACGTGGAGACATGTATATGTATGCATGTACACATGGGTACATTATACATATATAAGAGTCACTAGTGGCTGAACTCTAATGAGAGGCTTTACAGTAATAAATGGCATTAATTCAAAGAACTTTAGAAACGTTAGTATGAAATTGTCCAAAGTTATCAAAAATGTTCACTTTAGTTACTCTTTTCGTATTTGCTCTTTGCTCTCACTTTTGCATTGAGTTGTTCAAAGCTCATTGTTATGTGGAGCACCTGCCTAGTGGTATAATAATCTCCAATGTAAGCTGAATCCAGCTTTAATCCTGTTCATTTGCCAAAATAGGCTGGTCCCTAGAAGACATACAGTCATATTCCTGTAATGCAGTGGTTCTCAAAGGGCAGTCCCCATACCAGTAGCATTTGCCTCTCCTGGGAACTGACAGGAAGATTCTCAGTCCTTACTCCAGACATACTGAATCAGAAACTCTGGAATAGGGCCCAGCCATATGGATGTAACAGGTCCCTACAAGCATTCTGATGAACGGGAAAGTTTGAGAACCACTGCATTGCCAGATACACATATTCTCCACCAGCAGTTCTTCACATTGCCTCTTCCTTGGAGAGTTAGTATAATACTTGGGATTTTGAACTATCTGTGTACAGTACTTGGCCTTGAAATTTGAAAGAAGATTGGAAAATATTATTTGAGCCTTCTTTAAATATTAGGTTTGTTTGCCATTCTAAGGGATGAGAAAGAAGCTTCCGTGTTCTGTTGGCATTTTAGAAATTTCTGCCCATGGGAGAAGGAATTTTACAAAACACTATCCTAGAATTGATAATTATTCTTGTAACCAAAAACTGCACATGATTTTTATTTATTTTTCTTTTCCTGCAGCTACAAGAGCCGAATACTGATCGACAACTTATTGAGACTTCTCCAGTTTTACAGAAACTTACTGAGTTTGAAGAAGCAATTGGAGTAATTTTTACTCATGTTCGACTTCTGGCAAGAGCATTCACGTTGAGAACTGTGGGATTTAACCATCTGACCCTGTAAGTTAGAATTACCCGTGTAATCCCAATGTGACCATTTAGACAGGCAGTTCCAAACCTTTGCTGTGTGCCTTTCAAAGACATTGGGATTTCAAACATATTTCCAGGAAAGTCACATCATGAGATGGGTGAGTAGCCAGTTGCTGTTGTGGATCAGGGGATAGGTTTCCAATACAGTATTTCTTGTTTCATAGGTTCCAATCCAGTGTTTTTGGTTTCATTGTCATGTGTCTTATTTCTTCATAAAGTATAAGAGAAGTGTGTAAATTTTATCTGTAAAGGGACATATACTAAGTATTTTAGGCTTTACAGGCCATGTGGTCTCTGTTGCAGTGATTTGACTCTGCTCTAGTAGCATAAAAGCAGCCACAGAGAAAATGTAAATGAATGAACATGGCTGTGTCCCAATTAAACTTGCAAAAACAGACCGTGGGCTGAAATTGGCCCTCCATCCTAGCTCTAGATGAGCGATTTGGAGATGAGCTAATATAATAATTAGGAAAATAACCACAATGTTATTTCTTTTTTTTCTTTTTTTTTTTTTTTAAAGATTTTATTTATTTATTCATGAGAGACACAGAGAGAGAGAGAGGCAGAGAGAGACACAGGCAGAGGGAGAAGCAGGCTCCATGCAGGGAGCCCGATGTGGGACTCGATCCTGGGGCCCCAGGATCACGCCCTGGGCTGAAGGCAGGTGCCAAACCGCTGAGCCACCCAGGGATCCCACAATGTTATTTCTTTGCGGTTGTTTTTTATTCAGTTCTTGGCTTCTCTCCCCTAAATCAGATATTCACAGCTCTCTTTAAAGTGTAAAGATTTGAGATTCTTGTCATAGATTTTTTTTTTTTTTTTAGTGTCCTTAAACTGGATTCCAGATTTGAATGATAGAGAGTATATTTCTTTTTTTTTATTTTTTATTTTTTATTTTTTTTATTTATTTATGATAGTCACACACAGAGAGAGAGAGGCAGAGACACGGGCAGAGGGAGAAGCAGGCTCCATGCACCGGGAGCCCGACGTGGGATCCGATCCCAGGTCTCTAGGATCGCGCCCTGGGCCAAAGGCAGGCACTAAACCGCTGCGCCACCCAGGGTTCCCGAGAGTATATTTCAATAAAGAAGTAAAGATTTAACAAAGAAAATTCTTGGACTGTTTTGCTTTGTTTTGTTTGAATGAAAGTTAACTATGCAAGATTGTTATCTATACTTTATTTTTCAACTAATACTCCTTAACTTCTGACCAGGCACTATTTATCGGTTGTTTAATTCTTAGACGTTAGTCATTGTACTCTTCTTCAAAACTCAATCTACATTGACTCAGATCTCTTCTCAATTGAGGGGCTTAAGGAGTTGTATTTAGTCTTATGTTTTAAAGCAAGGTGAACATGTTGCTTTTTTTAAAACCATACCTTTTTAGAAATTATGCTTCTTTTTTTTAATATACAAACACTTTATTGGTCTCTTTGCATTGATGTTGTTTTTTCCAGAGGCCACAATCAGAGGATGGAATTCCTAGGTGACTCCATAATGCAGCTGGTTGCCACTGAGTACTTATTTATTCATTTCCCAGATCATCATGAAGGACACTTAACTGTGAGTTTGTGTTAAGTCATTCCCTTCAGTAAGATTGCTGTGAAATAGAGTGAAGATTAGAGGAGCCAAATATGTATTTATGTAATTGATTACTTAGTTCTTGGTGATGTTAGCATATCACATGGTTTTGTTCATTTCATTATGCAAATTGTATACAAAGCAGTATGTGAGAAGAATTCTTCCTGTACTCCTTCATTTAATGATTACCAACCCTGTGCAAGACATTGAATTGAGCTAGACTTCATGGGAAGAGCAGATAACTTAGTCGACACCTATCCATAAGGAGTTTAAAAACCATTAGCAGAAATGGAGAATATAAGTAAATAGCTACAAATGTTGTCTCTCTCTCTCTATATATATATATATACATACATACATTATATAGTATATATATAATGTATGTATGTCATGTGTGCATGCATACATGTACACTGAAAAATAAAAGTAAGTAATGGTAACTAAATATAGGAGAGAACCATGTGGAATATTAGGAAGAGGCATAGATAAACTGCTGCACTTGTGTTGTTTAGAAAAAGATAAGATTTCTTTTAGCTCTGGATTTCCAAGAAGGCTTCTTGGATATGATGATGTCTGAGCCTTTAAAGATGAGTGGGATTTGGCCACCAGGAGTTAATGGCAGAAATTTCTATGCAAAGACATGCCACACTTTGGGCCTACTGAAACAAAGGGACAACATGAAAAACCAGAAGATAGAGAGACAGCAGGGAATCAGTTTGGCTGGATCCAGGACAGAGTTGAAAGGGGCTTAGAAAAACTAAGTTTGATTTATGAACAAAGTAAAACAGTCCCCATTTCTCTCACTTTTGTTTCATTTTATAAAATGGCATTGAGCTTTTTTATTTGTTGCATATGGTTTGTACTCTGAAACTGATCAATAATATAGCTAGAATGGTGAACAAAGCATGTTTGGAAGCCAGTCGTTGAGGATCTCTCAAGGCGCAGAAATAACCTTTGAGAAAACCCTCTAGAGTTGGGCATTGAGAAAGCAAATACTTTCTTGGGCCAAGAAAAATAGTATTGTGCTCTAAGATATTTTGTTAGTGTGTAGCCTTCCTTTTTTATTATACTTGAAGCAAATAATAAGTCTTTCATACTTTGTATCTCTATGATTTATATGCATGTTTTGCTCTGAATAGAATTGGATCTTATCTCTGCAACTATGTACCCTGGAAATAGTTTATGTGAGACACAAATATTGGAATTAAGGAGAATATGATGATTTGACTATGTTTAGATGTAATTTTTCAGTGAAATTTCTAAGCCTAACAAAATACAGTTCTTTTAGTCACTCACTCAGTGAGTATTGTAGTTCTCTCACTATGCCCCATACTATTATATAGGAAATCAGCAATACTCTTTGTTTAAATTGAATTTAAAATCAATAGTTGGATTACCATTTAAAGTTAACTACTTTTGGATGGACAAGGAAGTAGTTCCTCTCGATTAATATTAAATTTTTTAAGGACATAGGAGTATTTACCAAAAATGAACTAGTGTCTAGTATCTTGCTAGATATCTAGTATCTTTAAGGAATCAATAAATTTTTTGTCAGTATCTTCCATTGGGGAATAGACTTCACTGTTGTCAGAGTATCTGGTTGGACTGAGGAATGGCCAAACCAAGTCAGGTGTCTTGAAATCGTAATTCATTTTTTGGCCATATAGAGGCCACTATTGAAAATGCATGACTTAAATGCACACATTTGCCCCTAGTTTCTTGCAAAATTAATTGTGAACTCTGGGATTTTGTGGAGGTGGGATGTTATAGATCAACAAGTTTACTGCTTCCCATCATGGTCTAGATAAAGGTAAAACCAGGACTATACTAAAGACTCTAGTTTTATGTTCTTTCCAAAATTGCTTCAGTTCTATAACCTTTAGTTTTATTCAAAATGTATTTATCAGCCTTGTTGTCTTAAAATTAGAGGATTATTGAAGAGCTTATTAGAAAGATGGTAAATGACAAAATTATGATACGGTTTTATTAACTATGTTCACAGGAAGCTTTGGTAGAAATCAATAGGACTGACAGATCTGCTGGTAAAATAAAGATGATCTGTCATCAGTTGAATACATACTTTAACAGATATTAACTCTCGGGATCCCTGGGTGGCGCAACGGTTTGGCGCCTGCCTTTGGCCCAGGGCGCGATCCTGGAGACCCGGGATCGAATCCCACATCGGGCTCCCGGTGCATAGCCTGCTTCTCCCTCTGCCTGTGTCTCTACCTCTCTCTCTCTCTCTCTCTCTGTGACTATCATAAAAAAAAAAAAAAAAAAAAAAATATTAACTCTCATCAGTACTGGCACAATTGTCCCTCCCTCCTTCTTGAAACACTGTCCCTCGTTGGCTTCTGTGAGCTTCTGTTAGCTTCTGTCATTCTGTACTCTGGTTTTCTTCTCACCTCTTTAGCCACTCTTTCATAGCTTCCTTTGCAGGCTCATCATATTCTGTACAGCTGATGGAGATTCCAGCATCTGAAAGGTTCCCACCTAGGCCCTTGTCTCTTGTCACAAGAGCACCTCCTAGGCAGTCTTTTCCATGTATGCACTGTCAGTTTCACTCTAGAGACAATGACATCCAAACAGATCTCTTCAGTCCCATTTCTTCCTGAGCCCCACTAGGTAGCTGCCCTCTCAGCGTCTCCACATGTCCAAGAGCAAATGAACTTAGAATTTCTTCCAGTGTTCCCTGAGTAATTGAACGACAATGTCAACCATCCTGTGTTGCCTGTCAGAAACCCAGGAGTCATCTTTGATTCCTCCCTCTGCCTACATCCCTATATTCTCGACCACTTGTAAGTCCTGACATTGTTACTTCTTGAGTAAACGCCTCGTCTTCATTACCTAAATCCTTTCAACCAACGTCTGTCACCCAGACTGCTGTAGCAGCTTCTGCGTCGGTAGCAGAACATTACAGGAATGTGCTTGACAAACCCCGTTAGAAGGGGTGGCATTTATTAAATTGCACAGGATACGATCTTAAGGTTGCCTTTATACCAAGCATGAGGCAATGCAGGATGTTCAGATTTCCCTGATACGTATGCCACTGTTTGCAAAGCCGTCCTTTGTAGTTCTGTGCTTTCCCACAGTGGACATGGTCTCAGGCAGAAACCCTGCAGTTGGCCCAGGTTTCAGGCCTGTTGACCCTGTCGTAGCTTCCTAACTGGTCTATCTACTCTTACTCCATCTTTTGATGCATTTTCACAGTGTGGCTGGTGGTGTCTTTTCACAGCAGAGCTCCTATGACCATATTCACCATTCATCTTCAGTCTGCTTTGGTTATTCCTCTTATCTCTCCAACCGCTAAATGCTGGAGCACCCCCCTTCTCAGATCTCTTCTCTTTTCTCTTGACCTCCTTTCTGTGAGTGATCTCATGGCTTTGAGTACTTCTCCACACCACTTCCTAAGGTATGTCTTCCACCTGTACTTCTCGCCTTAACTCTAGGCTCTTTGTTTATATCTTCACATACACTTGAATAGCTAGATATAAAGATATACTGGAGGGACACCTGGGTGGCTCAGTGGTTGAGCGTCTGCCTTCGGCTCAGGGTCCTGGGATTGAGTCCCACATCAGGTTCCCCACAGGGAGCCTGCTTCTCCCTCTGCCTGTGTCTCTGCCTCTATCTGTGTCTCATGAGTAAATAAATAAAATATTAAAAAAAAGATATACTGGACTCTCTAGTTGGATTTCTATTAGGCATCTCAAGCCTAATATGACCAGAACAAAACTGATATTCACCCCAAAGCCTGCTTTTCTTTAGGTATTCTCCATATCACCAAGGATCATTTCATTCTTAAAGTTGTACAGGCCAAAAACCTCGAAGTCATCCTTAATGGTCCTCTTTTCTTCATGCTATACCTGTTAGCTGCTAGCATATCCTGTTGATTTTACCTTAAATATTTGCCCAGAACATGACTACTTTTCACCACCTCCATTGTTATCACCCTGGCCCAGGCTATTATTATCTTTTCCTTAAATTACAGCCATAGCCTCCCAGCTGATTCATTCCCCGCAACAACCCCCCCCCCCCCCCATGCCATCAGTCTATGTTTAACACATCATCCAGAGGGACTGTTTATAAAGGGAAGTCAGATTACAGCCCTCCTTTTGTGAAAAACCTTCCAAAGATTTCCTGCCTTAAGGGTAACAGTGTTGTTACCTACAAGACCCCATGACCTTTCTCCCTGACTGTCTTTGTCTCCTAGACTCTTCACATTGGATCCTGTGCTATTCCTGTAGAACACTAAGCAAGCCTTTGCCTCAGTGCCTTTGTATATGCTGTGGCCAAATTCCTCATGTCTTTCAGGGCATGGTTCAAATGCTATCTTATCAGTGAGGCCTTTAACTTACCCTGCTTAAATTGTGACCTCTTCCCCTTGTCCCTAGTCCCCTTCTTCCAGCTGGGAACCTCATTTCCATTTTCTCCTTAGCACATACTATGTATTTTACTTGTTTACTTTCAGTCTTCTCTTGTCAGAGTATAAATTCCTTGAGGGCAAGAGTGTTTGTCTGTTCTCTTCATTCTTGATTCCCTGGGTCCTTGGAGTTCCTGGCATATATTAGTGCTGAGCCGATAGGCTGAATGAATGATCATCCTATCCCAGGCCAGTGCTGTTTGTTTATTCTTTGGATAGTAACTAAAGAACAAGCACGGCCCTGGCTGGTCTGAGTTGCCCATCTGCCCTCCTCCTGCTATATGCTCTTCTTTTCATTATGGGCCTCTACACTGCTCTGTTTTGTGTTCCTACAAGCCCCTTCTTGCCATCAGGCTTTGCATGTGCTGTTCTTATTCCTGTTTCCAACCCTCATCTGCCTGGTGTCTCCTACTCTTTGATTAGATGTTAGTTCTGGCTTGACTTCTGGCTACAAGGAGAACCTTTCCAGATGGCCTCCTCAGTCAAATTCCATGTTCTTTTCTTTCCTGGCACTTACTGATTTCCATTTGCTTGTCCCACTAACCTATAAGTTCTGTGAGAGTGTGTTTTCATGTATCACTCTATGCCCAGCCATATGGTAGGCTTGCAATACATGTTTGATAAATAAATAAAAGAAAGAGTTTTGTAGGTAGCTAAGATGTATAGAAAGGGAAATAGAAGTGGCATTGGAGGGAAGTGACATGTTGTTTTATGTATAAAGAAGGAGGCTGGGGATCCCTGGGTGGCGCAGCGGTTTAGCGCCTGCCTTTGGCCCAGGGCGCGATCCTGGAGATCCAGGATCGAATCCCACGTCGGGCTCCCGGTGCATGGAGCCTGCTTCATGCATGGCTCTGCTTCTCCCTCTGCCTATGTCTCTGCCTCTCTCTCTCTCTCTCTCTCTCTCTCTCTCTCTGTGTGACTATCATAAATAAATAAATAATTAAAAAAAAAAAGAAGGAGGCTGTTATTTATGAATGTCTATAGATTAAAATTAATTTAAAATATGTGGAGGATTACTTACTACAGTTGCATTTGTATGAGAGGGGTGGCAAATTATTCATTATTGTGATTAAAGAACACACAATTACATTAATTCACACCGGGAGGCATTAGTTAGCTTTGAGCCATTACTTTGTGTGCTTGTTTTACAGGGAATAGGACAGTTGAACAAATGAAATCATGGATTTGAAGTTTTGAATGCTGATGGGGAAAAACATAGTGTTGTGTGAGTTGGATCAAAAAGGCCTGCTTGGGAAGGAATCTCAGGCATAGATAATTGTTATAGGAGGACTGAGGTTGATTTCATAGACTGAAGTATTTGATTTTTTAGGGTAGGACCTGCCCAGTAGGGATTAGGTAAGTAGTGGGAGGGTCCCAAAGATCATTAGCTCAGACCAGGATGCCTGTCTTGTCACACTTGCAGGTTTTAACACCTGCATATCATTCTTCTCTCTATATCATTCCTTCTTCTTAGTCTTCACTGTGTGCTACTGAGCTAAAAATAGTTGCTAATCCCATGCCTACTGTGTGTAAGGCACAGTGCCCACTGGTGTGTGCATCAGTGGAATGAATTTGCAGACATTTTTGGTTTTTTATAGCGGAATGATTTGGGATAATGAGAAAGCAGGGATTACAAATAAAAAGTTTGAGAACCAGTGATCTAATCCCTCCCTGTTGCCTCCTGCCAGCACTAAGCATAAATCATTTAGACAAACGCAGATTTCATCTACAGGATCTCTTTGAGAGGATAGATTCCACAAGCCTCCTGTTGGAGAATTTCTCTGTCACTGACATAATTTGGTTCTTTGTATCTGACCTGCATCCCGCCTGCTAGCATTTGTGCACCTTTTCTTTATATTATCATAGGAAATGGAGACCATCTGGCTACCACTCTTGGTGTAATAGACCTGTGTGGTACATCACTGTCACTTTTAATAGTATATTCTGCTTTCACCCCCATGTTCTTATGTTAAAGCCCTTAAAATAATAAATCACAGTCTACTTACTTTACACTAGGTGGCCCTCTTCGGTTGCTCATGTCCCACTGCTGTGGCTTCCTCTTAGAATCAAAAGCGAATAGAGAGGTTGAAGGAAGAATGCCAATATGTTTCTTTGTTTGTTTTAAGCCAATAAACCTTTTTCCTATTAAAATTTAAGTTTAGTCATGAGAAACTGCTGTGCCGAGATAGTAGAAAACTCCCTGGATTCTGAAAGTCAGAATTGGAGACATGTGACACTTCTGTTGGTCCTGCCATTGCATCAGGGACTCGGCCATCTTTTTCTCAGCTTCACAGAAATCCCTGACTACAGCTTTCTTCATTTTTTCTGGTGATTTCAAGTATAATTTTGTCTTTGGTGGGAGGAAGGGTTGAAGAAAAAGTTGTGAGGGACAGCCTAGCACTTGGTAAAATGGAGGGCTTCAAGGACAATATGTAGACTGATATCTAGAACATCTGTGGAAAATTCAGAGGAATTCCTAAAACTTTCTATAACCAAAAGAGTGAGCTCATCTGGCATAATAATGAGGATGCCACTGTGGGTAAAAACAGCAGCTAACATTTCGTGTGTTTTGATCATGTGCCAGCCATCACAGTGTAATACATTACAACCCTGTGAAGTAGGTACTGCTTTGCTCCATTTTATAGATGAGGAAACCATACCTCAGAGAGATTTAGTAACTTACCCAGGGTCACTTAGCCAGGAAGTGGTAGGGCCACAGTTTGAACCCAGGAAGTTTGGTGCCAAAATCTCTAGCCTTTCATTACCACATCTAACAGAAGGCATTGTTTGCAAAAACAGTCTAATAACTAACTCAAGCTCAATTGGATACTTAATATTCATTTTCTAGAATTCTACTTAAAAAGCAGATATTTCCTCTTTGTAAAATAATAATCAATAGCATCAGCGTCTGCAGACTTTCCAACCATATGTCTTGTCCCAGTCAAATCCACTCATCAAAATGATCTTTCTAAAATCAGAATATTATATTGCAACTGCTCCTGTTTGACACTTTTTAGGCTTCCTTCTCCCTTACAGGAAAGTACAGGCTTCTTTACATGACCTGCAAGACTGCCCAGAGGTCAGCCAGCCTCGTCTATATTAGCTCTCCCTGACTCTGCTCTGACCTATCCTCCAGTCCCATCCAGTGATTACCTTGCTGTGTCATGGCCCTTTGTTTTGCCAAAGCTGTTCTCTCTTCCTGGAAAACCCTTTCCCACCATCTTACTCTATTTAAGCTGCTAGAACAAAATACCACAGACTAGGTGGCTTATGAACAGTAGAAATATACCGCTCACGGTTCTGGAGGCTGGAAGTCCCAAGATCAGAGTGATAGTCTGGTTGGGTTCTGGTGAGAGCCCTCTTCCAGGTCACAGACTTCTCATTGTACTCTCCCATGGGGTAAGGTGCTAGAGATCTCTCTGAGGCCTCTTTTATAAGGCCTCAGAGATCATATATGATCCCATTTATGAAGGCTCCACTCTCAAGACCTAATCACCCCAAAGGCCCCACCCACCTCTTATGCCATCATCTGTAGGGATTAGGATTTCAGTGTAGGAATTTGGGGGGGAGGGAACACAGACATTTAGACTATAGCACCTACCCCTCTGGCAGCCTCATTTTTTTTCCAGTTCTGACTCTGTTCATCAGAAGCTACCTACATGAATTTTTTTTAAATGCATATGTCCAAGTTGTATCCCCAGAAATACTAACGCCTTGGTTCGTGGAAGAGGCCCAAGCACCCGTATCTCAGAAGCACTTTATGATTCTGATATAAGAGCTAGGTCAGTGAGCCTCTGAAGTGTTTTTACTCAGGGGTCAGATCCTTCAGGAGGCTTCTGGGGAAGGCTGGGGTAGAAGGGGGCTCCTGCGTGCCCTGTGTCCTCCGTGCTGTCACAGCAGCTACCGCAGAGCATCCTAAGGGCCAATTTGTGTGGCTTCCTTGGGAGATGAGCAGCAGTGGGTGTCGATCATGTTGGGGTCTTCAGCTGTCAGCACAGTGCGTAGCACAGAGTTGGGCTCCACAGCCCTTACACTGAACTAGCTGAAGGTGCTTTTCTGCCTTGTGACCCCCCCCCCCCCCCATCTTGATCCCACCTGTTGGCAAACAGTGTGATTCATTCTGGAGTCCAGCAAAGGCCAAGGGTGGAAGCAGACATTTAAAGAACTGCCATTTGGCAATTGTTTAGGTAAAGTACAAGGTCTTACTTCTTTTCAATTCATCTTCTAAATTTAAATTGACTCCAAAAATATGGATGATTTATAGCTTCCTTCTCCCACACTGAGTTTTGATTCAGGCTCAGAGTTCTGGCAAGAACTTGAAGATCACGTTCTACTGGTTACCCTGTGGCTTCATGGCCTGTCAGGGTGTATCTTAAATAAAACTGGAAGCATTTGTTTCCATCCTCACTGCTTTCTTCCTTCTCCATCGGACAACCTTACTGGATAATAACCAAAGAAGGAGCCCTGACACCGGAAGGCAGCTGCCGGGGCCTGGTAACTGGAGATATATGGTGTTTTGTGTGCATTTGTGTGTTGTACCTCCGATTCGTTGATTTTGAAGCATGAAAACTCCATATAGGCAGCCTAAGTTAGAGCTTTATCTTCTCACCAAAGCACATATTTTTTTTTTTTTTTTCACCAAAGCACATATTAAGAGAGAACCCAGTGGTGCTGTTGCTCAGCACAACCGTATTCTCAAAATAGCCTTCCTGTTCTCCCCCGGCCTCTACTTTGAGAACTGCCTCCTGCCATCTCCCCATTGGGAACACAAATGAAAAAAAATCTCTCCCTTTTAGCTCAGTTATTTTATAATTACAAGATATTAGGCTGATGGGCTCCTGTTGGTTGGGTCTTCTAATATTATATGGTAGGCCTTTTTAATATTGAGCTTCTCTGTGGATATTAATTTTAATGAAACATTTTCTATATTGAGGAAAAAGAGTTGGGCGAAATAGGAGGAAGAAGGGAGCTGAGACAAAGAATAATAGTCTGTAACTCAACAGCAGGCATGGCTTATGAAGATCAAGTTGTATTTCTGCTTCATGCATCACTGTCAGACAAATTAAGAACATATTGTTTCTTATTTATCTATTGTCAAGGATGCAATCTCAGGCATTGAGAATAAATCTTGATTTTCATAAGCTCGGTTGACACTGGAGTCACAGAGCATAAAACTTGCATCTAATAAACAAAGCGCAGTGTGGAACGGCCAGGGGTAGAACACTAGCACAGCCCACAGCTGCTTCCCGCGCCTTGGCCCTGGTGTCAGGGATGGTCCTTAGCAGGAAGGGATTGTTGTAGTAGGACAAAAATTTGTTATAGCCGTTGTGACAAAAGTTCTAGTTTTAGGTATGTTATTCCCCGAAATCTTAGCTTTTATTTGGTCCATCGTGGTTTCTGTCTGCTTCCCCCAGGCTCCTCCCCACTTCCTCTAGTGAGCCATTACCGAGTGCTCAATTCTTGAACCGTGCTTGCTGTCTGGGAACCTCTGTGATGGGTTTGTTGTGTAATTTTCATGTGCTGTGTAATGTTACTACTTGGGATGGTGTTTGGAGGACTCTTTGCTGCCCGAAATTGGTACTAGAAATTTTTGTTTTGAATTTTTAAAGTTGAAATATGAAAATTCCATTTTAATTTGATTAGAGATGAAGAGTCCCAATTTGATAAACTATGACTCAGGATATATAGTATACATCTTTAAAATAATAAAAGTAAAACTCTAAATAAATAATTTAAATATTTTAAATAATGCTTACTAAAACATTACTTCCCCAAATCCTATAATATCAAAATTAGCATCAGTGCTGTGAAACTTGAAGTTGTAGACTTTTAAAAAATGCTCCTTTAAATCTAACAGTGACAGAAAGTAGGTCAGGTTTGCCGGATGGGTGGTACATCGGATTGATTGATTATGATTACAAAGGGGAACATGAAACTTATTTGGGGGTGAAAGAAATGTAGAAAGTTGTCAAAACTCACCTAATTGTACTTGAAATGGGTGCGTTTTATCATTTGTAAGTTATACTGCAATAATGTTGATTAAAAAAATTTTAATGCTCCTTTTACTTAGTAGCATTACATTTAGCAGAAGGTATGATCTTTAATCATAGTTTAGTACCCTCCCCTCACCACGGCTCACTGCTACGAAACAACTAAATAAACTATTCAGATGTTACCTAGGTAAAATCCAGGAGCAGAGGAAGTTATTAAAGGGGAAGCTGGAAATACACGGAGGTTGTCACGGCAGCCTGGGGGTAGAGGTTGAGGACTTAAACCATTGCTTAACTTGGCATCCCTGTCAGTGACATGATCTCGGTCTGTTTGGGCCCAACACTGAAGGAGGAGAGAGACCACATTGAAATGGTTTCTAAACATCCCTTAATTACTCTTGGTCAGTTGCTGCGAAGCTCTTTGGTGAATAACAGAACTCAGGCCAAGGTAGCAGAGGAGCTGGGCATGCAAGAATATGCCATCACCAACGACAAGACCAAGAGACCTGTGGCCCTTAGGACCAAGACCTTGGCAGACCTTTTGGAATGTGAGTCTTAAGTTTCTCTTAACCTGTAGACTCAGAATTTAAATCAAATGTACCCACATTTATCTTACTTCTCATTATTATTATTATGTTCTAAGTAAAGAAACCTTTTCTGTTTAATTTTTATTCATGCTTTTTCCAAAGTTTATTAGTAGAATAATTTGGAAATAAGACATGTAAATAATGAGTTTTATGTTCAGTCTGTATTCAGTGGTATCAGCCCTCCATCCCTGCCTCTGTACCCTTCCATCCTAATGCTCAGCAGTCACATCCTTTATAGGAAATGGTAGCAGAGTGTGGAGATTGGTAAAAGTGACTCATAGCTTTTTTTTTTTTTTTTTTTTTTTTTTGCCACCCAGCAGCCTTTATACAGGGGCATAGAAGAAAGAAGGCTAATTTATTCCTTACATACTAAAACTATTATCTGTTGTTTTGAATAAGCTCAAAACTCTATGGACATAGTTGTCATCTTTGGCAACTTCTGATATGGTCTGGAAGCATTATAAATAATCCTATTATGGCTAACTAAAGGATTATACACATAATTTTATTGTTTCTGATACTGGTTTAAAACGAGTGGGCCATTCACTGGGGCTTGGAACTTTAAAATAATATATTATGATATTTTTGACTATTGGAATTATATTACAAGTATTAAAGTCTACCGTGCAAAACCAGCTCATTTACAAAGTGCAAAGGTAGTCTGACTAAGAAACTTAAAAGAACCTCTTTTTCAGTTAAAGAAAGGTAACTTAAATTAAAATTACAAAAACGTTGAATAATCTATTTCACTGGCAGGGTTTTTGGGGTTTTTGTTTTTTGTTTTAAGCTCAGTGAAAGCTGTTTTTATACCTTTTAAAAACTCACCATTTGTTTCCTTGGTTAAAGTATCTTTTAATCAAGTCCTCTCTGGGGTCACCATTTATTTATTAATGCAAATTTGATATATTATGTTGTCACTAAGCCCAGTATTAAGGTTTTCTTTGTGTGGGCAGAGACTCTATAGTCTCTCATAGTCCTGAGACTCTATAAATTGTCCCATATCTGTTCATGAAATGTAACATAGCCCCTTGTCAATGGCTAACCTTCTCAAGATTGGTGTTGAGAATGGCAGGCCCCAAGAATGTGCTCATTCTGGTGTCGCATCTGATCTTTAGGTTTTCTTTTGATTTGTTGTTAACATGGTTGTATTCCCAGAAATCATTTTCTCCCTGCTGTATGAGAGCATTCTGTGTGTCATTTAACTATTTATTTAGCCTTTAGCCAAATGTAATTTGGTCTTTGTACTCTTTGGTTTTTGCATTTTTAATCACACATCTGTGCTGTTGCTTCTGATATTAGTGATAAAGGGAAATACTTGTTTGAAGAAAGAGGATACGATAATTCTAAAAAATAAAGAGGGCCTGGGAATTACAAACCTCATTACATTTCTTAAAAGTCTGGTCTCTTACTCTTTCTGGGAGATGGCAGTGCATTGTGGTTTTATTTTTAAATATTCTCTTTTTCAGCATTTATTGCAGCGCTGTACATTGATAAGGATTTAGAATATGTTCATACTTTCATGAATGTTTGCTTCTTTCCACGATTAAAAGTAAGCTCATATAAAATTTAAATTGGTTATCTACTTTATGCTCAGTGATTCCAGAACCCATTACTAAATACTTCTTGGGAACTTGCTCCAGGAGTTTATTTTGAATCAGGATTGGAATGACCCCAAATCCCAGCTTCAGCAGTGTTGCTTGACACTCAGGACAGAAGGAAAGGAGCCAGACATTCCTCTGTACAAGTAAGTACTTGCTCTCACGGGCATTGGATCCAGTGAGTTCAGAGCCGATGCTCCAGGGGTCTGGAGGAAAAACAAACCACTGGGGTAATCATGATGAGGGGCCTGGATTGGGACTTCTTGACACTGACTTTGGGCCCAACTTGAAATCTCTTTGGGCGTCTCAGTCTTTTCATTCTAAGTAAGTGGGTCACCTTTGATTATCTGTGCTTTTTATGTTTGTTTTATTTCTCGTAACCTCTGCTGGGCTTTGCATCTAGATCAGAAGGTTGTGCTTGTTTTAACAGTATTTGGGTGTCTCTCTCCATTCCACTTTGAAGCCTGTTGGCCTCTGTCCCTGTTGTCTGACAGCTATGGCGTGCTCTCTCAGGCAGCCACTGTAGGAAGCAGGGCAGTTCTTCACTGCCACTCTGTTACTCAAATATTTGGAGTTTTTCTTCTATAGAATGTGTATCAGAAACTGCTGTGTACTTTTGAATATCTCTAGTGACAAATCATTATCCTCTGAGTGGTAGCCAGAAGTTATTCAAAAAGAATGCAGGTCACTACACATATAATACCAGTTTTGATGCAAACAGGAGATTTTACTGGGAGGTAGAGTAATTATCCTGAGACTCTCCTTTGTTGACTCAGAAGGTGTTTTCAAAGAGGAATTACAAAAGGAAAGGATTATCAAAATAGGTGGATTGCCTCCCGAGGTATTTTCTGGGTATGTGTTTTTAAGGATGTTTAAAAATCTAGTTTGAATGCAGGTTTACTCCTTGTCTGTGCACACACATGGTTGCAAGTGCACACATTTGTGCAAATGTTCCATATGGAATAAAAGCCCCTCTCTGTGGACTTTCTCAAACTTCAAAAGGAAAAACACCAGAGTGGCAGTTGCGAATTTTAAGTCCTTTTTTATGTGTTTATTTAATAGTCACAACACGTTATAGGCTTTTTCGCTACAAGAACTGAGGCCAAGTGAAGTTTGAGTCACCCCACAGCAAGCTACGATAAATTGTCCCAAGAAACTGTCACTGCTAAACAATGTTTCCTTTACTTATTGGGAAAAATCCCCAAATGTTTAGAAATAGCACTTTAATATGTACCTAATAAGCATAATGAATATCCAAACTGTATTACATGAAAGGCTCAAAATATTTCCTCATCAAAGTGATAATTAAAGTTCAATAAATAAAATGAGGATGATAAACTTCTCATAGCACAGGCGTGATTACTGTCATAAGTGCTGCCTTAAAGAAGGCATCCATGTGCTTTCATCCCACGGAGTATATCAACACAAAGGAAATGACTCTGCTCCCTTCTCATAAATCCCCCAAATGCAAGTACACGATGAACTTGTTCTTTTCTATCAAGATGACAGGGATGTTTTACATATTTTTTTCAAGATTACCGTGTTCGTTCCATTATCTTTGTTGGCTACTTTTAATTTCCCTTTTCCATAAAGTTATCAGTTTTACTGCATTAGAAATCTGCGCCGTGTCATTAAAATCCAGAGTACCTGGAGTTTTGTTTTTTTGGCAGTTGTGTTGTGTACTCAGCATTATAGCCTACCTTTGAAGTGATCTCAGATGTTTCAGAAATTAAATACATTTTCCGATCTTTTAGATAAGATACCAGGCATTGGAGAGAACTCATAAGGGATGAAACCATTCAGATGTGGCTTGAGATGCATTGCCCAGATATTTATCATTTTTAGTTGTGATTAGCATTGAAGAACAATTAACAGACTAAGATGGTTAACTTTTCACTGCTGAAAAGTTTGTTAGTTTTAGGATACTTGGAGTATACACGCTTTGAAATTGTTTAAGACATTTTATACTTCACTGGTAGCCTTCAGGTGCTATTTATAATGCTTTGGGGAAAAAAAAAAGTATAAAAATCCAGTGTAGAATTTTAAAAATTTCCTACTTTAAAAGCTCTCTATAGATTTGTCAGCATAGCAAATAAACTTACTCCTTTAATTTTCATGTTATTTTTACCTTTCTCTAAGTGATAAGTACACGTTTTCTTAGTTATATATTAGCAATAACAATGAAATAATACCTTACCATAATTAATGTTCCTTTTTTTTCTTTCAGAACGCTGCAGACGGTAGGACCCTCCCATGCTAGAACCTACACTGTGGCAGTGTACTTTAAGGGAGAAAGAATAGGCTGTGGGAAAGGACCAAGGTATGAGAGAAGATCCTTTTAACTTCTTCAAATGAACATCCTGTGTGTCTGAAAAGTCCCTACTGGGTACTTCCAAACTTTGCAGTCTGTCATTTTAAACTCAGAGTATAGAATGTTCAAGGGTAATAAAGGGAATCCCAAGGATTAATGTCCCCACCAAGCCCAGCCCCAAACATGAGCTTGGCCTTGGATAGTGAGAGTGCCATTGCATAAGGAGCTTGGCTACCTTGAGAGGGCCTCATTACCTGGTGTTGTAAAGGTAAGATCTGTCCAGTGTCAGTTACCCAACAGGGTACCCAGTGTTGCTGCAAGCATTTTATAGATACGTCGTGCATGACACAGCCATTAAACATTTGATTTCTCACTGCTACTCACTTGAGCTTTGTTGGAAATGCTACCTAACATCTTCTCTCAGGTAAAAAGAATTATGTATATTATCGTCTTTCTCTGAACCCTCTAATTTATATCTTAAACTGAGAAGTGATTGGAAGTCTGTCTACATTTTTTTTTTAACTCTCCTCTTTTTTAAACTTATTTTAAGGAAGTTCAAACTTAAAATACTTCAGACCTAATATAAATGGAAGGTATTTTAATACAGTATTAAAAATGTGGAACAAATAACCTCAATAGGCTTTGTGCAAATAAATGATGTTTCTGCATGCCTTTGTGTATAGTCCTAACCTGTGTGATTCAGTATGTGACAGAAGTAATCAGATAAAATTTTATGCATCAGACATGAAAACCTGAATAATGTGTGGCCATACCTTGTGTTTTTGAAAAAAATCTTTAAACTGCACTTTACCTTTATTTTATTTGATAGTATTCAGCAAGCAGAAATGGGAGCAGCAATGGATGCACTTGAAAAATGTAAGCCTCTCCCTTTTTCTATAATTATATGTTCATAATACATGTTTTATAGAAAGAAAATGGGGAAATATAAAAACGGTAAGTACTGATAAAATGTGATTTTTTTCTTCATAATTACTCTCCACATAGAATGTAGTAGAATGTAAGATATGTATAAAATGGACTGATAATTTTTCTGAAAAGTATTCCTGAATGCTTTTTGATTTTCATTTTCCTTTCTTGTGTGGAGTCCCACTCAGCCCAGATTGCCCATATGAACAGCCCAGTGTATCTTTTTCGATTTATTTCCCTATACTTCTAAAATTTTATACAAGTGAAGGTTTTTTTTTCTTTTTAGTTTTTGGCCATTGTTTTATGAGAATGAGATATTTACACACTTTTCTGCATCTTTTTGTTCTTGCTCAATAATATATCACAGGTGCCCCTCATTCATTCTTTCTTAATGGCTGCATAGTATTTCATGCAATGGATTTGCCATATTCTAGTCAGCTCTTTTAGTTTTGATGGATACTCTTTCTGGTTTTTTTTAAATCACTGTTGACAGTAAATGTCTAAATAGTCCTTTTGGTTCTATGGGATAGATTCCCAGGAATGGGATGGCTGAGTGGAGGATACTTCAGTGATGTCATTGACCATGTAGGGAACTGTATAGTCTTTTGTAAATTGAAGGCTTAAATGCAAAGAATTTTTCTTCTGAGGTCTACTGTGCTATACTGCACAGTCTGTGCAAAACAGGACAGTGCAATTCCGTTATGCTCCAAGTACCAGCTAAATGTGGGACAGAGCAAAGCGCGGGAAGCTAAAGTCAAGAGGCCCAGGATTCTCAGTGTGGGAGATTCCAGGAAAGGAAAGAGGGCTAGGAGTCAAGTGGAAATCAGCAGACAGTAGCTTCCTAGGGTCAGGGAAGGGAGGACAAGTTGGCAGTAGCTTGTATTTCCAGGTTCCAGTGTCTATGGAATCTTCACTGAAAGTTTTAAGTTAACTCTGTTGGGGAATTTTTTCATTCATTATATACAAATGCACAATCACCTATTGAAATAAAAGTGAGATTCCATTTTCGACCTATAAAATTGCCAAAGGTTCTCTTTGGAGGTTTTTTTCATTCACTTTTAACGATAAAACAGTACTGGAGAGATGGTGTGTTCAGAGACTGACCTCCACATGCATATTGGTAGGAGTGAGTCATTTAAACTCCCAGAAAGCACTTTAACCGTCTGTTTCTAGTCATTAAAGAAGTCCATACCTTTTGATCTGGAGACTTCATTTCTAGGAATCAAACTTAAGGAAATGACTGGAGTTACGAGCCCCAGTTCACATGCCATGATAATAGTGACAACTTGATTTATAACAGCCAAAAAATAATTAAGTCAATCAAACTGCATGTTTAACAATAGGGAAATGCTTAAATAAACTATGCTATATTGCAGGGGTTGGCAAACATTTTTTGTAAAGAACCAGATAAAAAATATTTTAAGCTTTGCAGGCCACACAGTCTCTGTCACAATTACTCAACTCTGCTACTGTAGCGGGCAGGAATGAATAGTATGCAGATGAGCAGATGTGTCCGTGTTCCAATAAAACTGCATTTACAAAAACAGGTGGTGGACTGTATTCGGCCTATGGGCAGTAGTTGACCAATTCCTGCTTTTATCCAAGTGTTCTTACACTTTGTAATCATTAGAGTGCTGATACAGAGAAATACTTATACTAGAATAAGTTTTTTTTTAAAAATGTACCCATGAAAATGTATGTATGCCATTCTCTCTCAAAGTAAGGGTGCATGGGGGAGTGATTAAATATTCATATGTCTATATAATACATGCACATTTACACTATGTATGTATGTGTGTACCATAACTCTTAGGAAACTGTAAGGATACATTCTAAAAGTTTATCAATGGTTAGAACTGAGTGGTGGGATTTTTTAATGCAAACTAAGTTCTAGAATAGAATTTACCAAGGAAGTAGGGTTCATTTTGTAGTAACTAGCTTTACAGCTGACTTTTTTGTATTCGATTTGGTTTTTCCAAAAGCACTTATAGTACTTGAAACCTGTGTTTTATACAATACATAGGGTCAACTTGATATCATTTAGGGAATAGGATTAGGTTCCTGTTTTATTTTTAAAATACAGGTGTCATTATGTATCTCTTGTTTAAAATCAGTCAGTGACTCAGATATTCAGAGTCTTTACTGATTGACTGCCTGTCTCTCAGATACTTTTCCTAGCACCCTGCTCCTGTCCCTTCCTCTCCCCTGGGGCGAGGATAGGACATTATATAAAAAGGGAGAGAATAATTTAGGAATTTGCTGTATATTTAAATCCCTTTTGTTATTCTTCAACCCAGACAAAAGCCAAACTTGCTCTTCCCCAAACATGCCATCTCTCTCACATCTCTGAATCTTCATATTTAAAATATGAAGTAGGAACTCTTGTATATAACAACCCCTTACCCAGTTAGAGAGAAGAGTGTCATTTTCCCTCTGTGTTACAGGTAACTTGTGTGGCTCTCATTCATGTTTATATGCATCCTTTTTTTTTTTTTTTTGTATGCATCCCTTTTTGATGTTTGTTGTTGAAGTGTGTGTTTGTTGACTAAGTGTATAAAATGACTTTTTTTCTTGTTCCATCCTCAATTTCTTACTCCGCCAATGTACTTGCTATATACCTCAAATGACAACTGAATTGTAACATTTTTAGACCTTAACCAAGATTTCCACTGTATCTTGCACAGGGTCAAATATCAGACTAAATGGAGCTTAAACTGTACTGTTGAGTGACATGTTTCCTTTAACCAAATAAAAAATGCTCTACCTGCATTGCTGTTGCTAACATAGCATTGGGGAATCTTATGGTAAACTTTAAAAATAGAATGATCAGAAATAATAACTTAATGCCTCTGTCCTTCAGATCTTTTTCCTCTTTTCTCAGAAAATTTAATTCTTGGTAACTGGTGTGATAATATCATTATTGGGAGCTTTTGGTTTGAGCTTTGCAAAAATACATAGGCCCATTTGGCTACATTCTGTAATCTCTCCCTGACCATCACTTCTTACTAGGAGAACCTTGTTCAAACCTGCCTGAAACCACTTGGAAACAACACATCTGTGTTTTAACACTGCTATATGTTTTGGTGCCTTTTATACTCAAATCCACGTCAGATGTTGCACTATAGCGTCGGGGTACTGGTGCAGACGACGAGTGGGTTTCTGAATGACAAAAGACCAAGGGAAGACACCGAGCAGTTGTCTGCCCCCTGCCTTAGAATATACAGCTCTGTGTTTCTCGTGAATGTGTGTGTGTTTAGTTTGCATCGTTCTTTGCACCAGAGGCTACCCTTTATTGAGTATAAAATGTATTTCCTCGTGTCAGATAACTTTCCCCAGATGGCCCATCAGAAGCGGTTCATTGAACGGAAGTACAGACAAGAGTTAAAAGAAATGAGGTGGGAAAGAGAGCATCAAGAGAAAGAGCCAGATGAGACTGAAGACATAAAGAAATAAAGGAGGGCACGGAAATGGTGGCGTATTTACTTGCTTAATAACTGTGACTGTTGCCCATCGAGATCTAGCCTAGTTTTCCTGCAGACGATGAATGAAGTGTGCTCGTTGAAATAAAACACAAGGTCAACTCGCTATTGTTGTTTTACCGATCTAATATGTTATTTTGAGCTGGATGGTCTTTATTACAAAGTATATGGTTTCTCTTCTCTTTAATGGAAAACCTCACTTTGGTGGATGTGCATATTCCCTTTTATTTTGTTCTTTCAACAATAAAATTCAAAAAGCATCTTCTACGTGGAATAGATCCTGTTTTTCTCTCTCTATCTGAGATTGTGACATAAGACTTCAGCTGACAAATGAAAAATTCACCTCACCAGATATTTGGGCTACACTCTATTAACATCTATACTTTTGGAAGTCTCTGGATTATTAACTAGATTTTTCAGCTTTCATCTGGATGTTTAACGTCTTCTCAACTGCAAACACTGAACTTACTCTCACTAAGCATTGAATCTTTTGTAGAAGGGATCCCTTTAATGTTTTAACTGGCTAATGTGAGTGGGGAAGGACATATTTGAATCAAATATATCCTTTGAATCATTAGAATAGGAGGAGAAATCATGATTCCAAGCCACACAACACTTTAAATCAGATACTCTAATCCTGGGGTCAGTGGATGCTTTAAGAAGTTCATAAACAGACTTGAAGGAAGTCTCAGAACCTCCTGAAATTGTGTTTGATTTTATGTGTGTGTGTGTGGGGCGGGGGGGGGTGGTGGTGAGGGCAGTGGTGAGGTTGGGAGTGGACCGGAGCAGGATGAGGAGTCTTTATAGCTTTCATCAACTTGAAGTGGTCCCTGCAATAAAGGGCTAACATTACATTGAAAGACATGACATTTTTTTAAAATGTTATTTTAAACTGAGTATCATTTGTTTCTTATTAATAAAGACAAAGTTTGGGGCACCTGGGTGCTCAATGGTTGAGCATCTGCCTTCGGCTCAGGTCATGATCCCAGGGTCCTGGGATCAAGTCCTGCATCAGGCTCCCTGCAGGGAGCCTGCTTCTCCCTCTGCCTATGTCTCTGCCTCTCTCTGTGTGTCTCTCATTAATAAAATAAAAATCTTTTTTAAAAGGGTGGGGCAAAACTTCTCTTTTAAAACAAATGTGTTTTTATTCATTATTTTAATAAATATGTGGTGAGTACCATCTGTGTATCATGCATCATTCTAGGCTCTGGAGCTATAGCAGTGAACAAAATAAAATTCCCTGCCCTCAGGAAGGTAATGTGCTAGTAGAGGAATGCATACAATAGACAAGGAAGTAAAACATGTGGCACTTGATGGTGTAGATGACGGCCAAAAACAGAGCAAGAGGGTGGGATGGGTGCAGTTTTAGTCAGGTGGTTCGAGAGATCCCCCTGAAAAGGTATCATTTGAGTTAAGATCTGAAGCAGGAGAGGGAATGAGCCTTTCAGGTATTTGGAAGGTTTCTTATTTATAGGACTATTAAATGTTACCTATACAAGATGGAAAATTTGGGATCCCTGGGTGGCGTAGTGGTTTGGCGCCTGCCTTTGGCCCAGGGCGCGATCCTGGAGACCCGGGATCGAATCCCACGTCGGGCTCCCGGTGCATGGAGCCTGCTTCTCCCTCTGCCTCTCTCTCTCTCTCTCTCTCTCTCTCTCTCTCTCTGTGACTATCATAAATAAATAAATTAAAAAAAAAAAAGGAAAATTTGGAGAATATATTACTTTTATTAGGAGGAGAAAGAAACAACTGCTACTTTGGAAATCTTGTGGAGAAAGTTGAAAGCATAGGCAGAAAAGTAAATCACCCACAATTCCATCCTCTAGAACTTTTGTATATTGTCAGACCTGTGTATAGACACACGTACACACATGCACTCAAGTGTGCGTTAACAATTAGATACCATACCTGTGGTTTCCATATCCTTTTCTTTTTTATTAGCTACTACATCATGGATCTCTCTCTGTTGAATCCACATTTACATTGATGGCTGCATATTAATGCATATCTTAAATACCAGTTATGGATGCACTATAATTTGTTGACTAATGAAAGATGTATAGGTTGTAAGCAGTTTGTTCCGTCATAAATAATCCTGCACACATGTACACATATATATTAGAGAAGTGAGAGAAAACCTCTAGGGCTTTTTATTTTGTTAATCATAAAATGTAAGATTGTACCTGTAAGAAAAGGTTGTCCTGCTGCTGCTCCTCCCTACAAAGAGCAAAACTGGAGGGGAAGGCCACTGTTTTCATCAGTGGCCTTGCAAATGTTACCAGGGAAAATATTTGAACTTTTTTAAAAAAGCTTTTATTTATTTATTGCAGAGAGCAGAGCCACAAGTTGGGGGGAGGAGCAGAGTGAGAGGGAAAAGTAGATTCTGTGCTGAGCCCAGAGCCTGATGTGGGGCTTAATCTCAGAACCCTGAGACCATGGTCTGAGCCGAAATCAAGAGTCGGACACCCAGTTGACCACTCAGGAGCCCCTGAACTTTTTTTAAACAAGCACTTCCACTAGTCTTCCATATGCATCAAAATAATGCCAAAGCCAGCATGCTGCTTGGGACTTTTTATTGGGCTTTGACTTTTTCTCTCTGTAGTATCCGTGGCCTTTTTCATTTTCTTTCTCCATATTAATAGCTCTTGAAACCTGAAGTGAAGTCTGTAAGACACTAGAGTACCTCACAGTGAAACATACCAAACACACCATCAGGGCGGGGTAGCTCCAGGGGCTCTATAGGAAACAAGGAGGCCAGCAGCCAAACTGTACCCAGGCACATAGACCAACTCAATGTAACAGGCCACTGTGACCACCATGTCCACCCTGCCTCCTGCCCAACCCAGCCCAGCCTTACTTTCTAGTTCTGATCACAAGAAGGGCCAGTGACCGTGCACATTCTTAGTTACTTCAACTGTGCTGTTACTGCTCATAGAGGCTGAATATGAAGGTTACTTCTCATAAGTCACTTGGGTCAGGGATGCCTGGGTGGTTCAGTGGTTGAGCTTCTGCCTTTGGCTCAAGGCATGATCCCAGAGTCCTGAGATCGAGTCCTACATCGGGCTCCTTGCATGGAGCCTGCACCTCTTCCCTCTGCCTCTGTCTCTGCCTCTCTCTGTGTCTCTCATGAATAAATAAAATCTTAAAAAAAAAAGTAAGTCACTTGGGTCTAGTTTGGGAAACACGTGATGGTGTGTCTACAGCCAGGGGTCTTCAACTGAGACTGGAGGGGGAGGAGGGGGAGTAGACCACACAGGAAGGTTCACATAAGAGTTAATTTTGGGGAGTTAACTGAACCTTAAATATGAGAGAAAGGTTGCAAGATGTGGGGAGGACATGTGCTTTCAAAGGAGCAACAGGATTGGGTGGAAAGAAAATGGGTAGGGGCGCCTGGGTGGCTCAGGTGGTTAAGCATCTGCTTTGGCTCAGGTCATGATCCCAGGGTCCTGGGATCAAGCCCCGCATCAGCTCCCTGCTCAGAGGGGAGTCTGCTTCTCCCTCTCCCTCTGCCCATCCTTGTTCATGCTTGCTCTGTCACTCTCTCAAATAAATAAATAAAATCTTAAAAAAAAAAAAAAAAAAGAAAATGGGTGCGGATCCTCTTGTATTTCACGGGAGATAGGATAAAGGACTGTAACAAGGCATTGGGAATTGGGGTGCTGAGACAGAAGAGATTTGAAAGATACAGAGGTGATAGACCCTACAGGACATGAAGTAGGGCAAAATACCTTTATCCTAACACTGTTGGCACATTTTGAGCTAGATAATTCTTTATTGGGGGCAGGAGGGACTGTCCTGTGCATTGTAAGGTACTTAGTTACATTCTTGGTCTCTACCCATTAGATCCCACTAGCATCCCTTCCCCCTGGTTGTGACAGGTGAACCTGTCTCCAGACATTGCCAGCTATCTCCAGGAAGCAAAATCGCCCCAGGCTGAGTACCCCTGAGGTGGGAGAAATGAAGTGAATGGACACCAGGCTAAACTGTACAATCGTGGAGAAGCAGAAGTAGAAAGATGGTGAGCTTTGTTGGCTGTTGAGGGGGCCTGAGGTCGGTCTCTGGAGATGTTGAAGAAGCAGTTGGACACAAGGTTTTGTAGCCCAGTGTATTTGAGCTGGAGTGCAGATTAGAAGTGCACTTAGCACCTTCGGCGGCATTTGTACACCTACAAAGGAGAACACTGGTTTTCCCAAGTTGGAGACAGGACACCATTCCAGTGACGAATCACTTTGAAACCATAGGCTTCACACATGAGAGAAATGTCTACCAGAGAAGGAACTGAACACTCACCCGAACTATTTCATCTCTAGATGAGATTTTCTTAGACCAGTGGGCTGTTTTCGGAATTACTTCTATCATCTTCCTTAAGCTTTGGAAAGTTCTTGTGACATTTCTCTACAGCGACCTTCTACAAAGGGAAGAAGGCCCTTCGTGAATTCCTCGGGTTTCATGAGATGTCCTGAACTGAGAGTAACAATGTATTTACTAAAGCACTGCAGACAAGTTCTCTATAGCCAATAGCCCCAAATTCTTCACTAGACCCTTATGACTTCTTCTATTTTATGAGGGATGAAAGAAGCATAATTGGGCATAGTATTTCATTTGTATAAATGTCAGAACACATAAGAGAATGACCTGTGGAAGAGGTGCTTAACTGGCCACAAAGGATTTTTGTTCTTGTAGAATTGTTGTCAGGAAGTCCCTGCCCAACTGGGCACCATATTCCAGCCTCTTTGCCCTGAAGTGAGGCTGAGTGGCTAGTTCCCACCCCTCAACTGTCAAGAGGGGTGGGAACGAGGCACTTGTCTTTTTACTCCAGTTTACTAATTAGGGGTCAGTATCCAGGGAGGGTGACTTTGAAAGCCACCTTCAGTGAGAATGTGCATGGCTGCATGGAACAGAGTCTTTACCTCTATCACACCACTTGCCCTCCCTCTCTTGAGAGGGGGCTCCTGCCTGGAGTCTACGTAAGGGAGAAGCAAACAGCTGTGTGTTAAGCCACTGAGATTTGGGGGCTTATCTGTTATAGCAGCGAGCATCACCTCAACTAACAACTATTTCTGAGGCAGGCACTGAACAACCCAAATTCAATTTCTGCCAGTCTAACCACATAAAAAAGAACATGTTCACCTACCTGTTACTGGATGCCACACTGAACCAGTGCTGACGTATTTCTTATTCAATTTTGATATGTTTTCTTTATGGTTCAGAAATGCCCTCATCTTATATTTTGTGATGTTAAAATGTAACAACCGTGAAGTAAGTAAATTCTCACTTTTGACTTAGGGGTTTGGAGAACATTCATCCTAGGATTTATTAGTGTTGGTAGCATCTACTCTATCCTAGGTGTGGAAGATTGAAGCAGAGTCCTTGTCCTCAAGGAGTTCACTATTTAGAAAAGGAAACACATACACCCATGTGTGTAAGGGACCATATAGAGGATGAGAGCAGGCGTGACTCATTCCTTCTGGAGGAAGGGTGGGCACCACAGGATGTCAAACCTCAGTTTGATCTTGGGAGAGGTATCAGCCCCCATGACTGTTGACTCTCCTGCCCGTGACAAAAAGCCTTTTTTTCAGGTCAGGTCAAACAATTGTTTTGTTTTTCAATTTCTGTGACACCAAACAAAATCAACAAAAGCTCCTTAATAACCCCTGATAACCAGTCCATATTCAGAAGTACAGCTAGTTTGTCCAAGTAATTATTCAAGCAGGATCCATACATTGCCTTTGGTTTTTAGGTCTCATAAGTCACTTTTAATCTAGAGCATTCCTCCACTCCTCTTTTCGTAATTAGTTGAAGAAGCCTGGACAGCTGTTCCATAGGATGTCCCACATTCTGGATGTGATGCACTGCTCTCTTGTACCGTTTTCTTTTTTCCCTTTATCCTCTGTATTAGATCTAAAGGCTTGATTTTAGATTTAGGTTCAAAATTTGTGGTCATTTTAGCCCTCCTCTCAGCAATAATGATTTCAAATTCTTTTGGGTAATAAGTGGTTGCGATGGTTAATTTTACGTGTCAGTTTGGCTAGGCAAGGGGTGTTTTTTAAGCAGCTAACTTTATGGTCATTTGTTATATAGTGATGGGAAACAAATACATTCTCATTCTGTTTCTAAAGGGTCAATCTCTTCATGTTACTATCCTGTTTAAAATACTTCACGGGTTCCCCATTGCCTATAAGATAAAGACCAAATTCCGTACCAGGGTGTTAAATTCTCTCATGACCAGAAAATCAGAGCTGCTGCTGCCTCCCCCTACTCCTGGCTCCATCCTGACTGAACAGGTTGCAGATGTTTAAACAGATTTTTACGTTTCCCCTCCAGAATTTTGCACCGCCTGAAATGGGCCACCTCCTTGCTAATTATCTCTTACTTACTTTTTGGGCCTCAGCTCAGGAACTATCTCCTGCAAG
The DNA here is from genome assembly GCF_003254725.2 of Canis lupus dingo. Taxonomy (NCBI): domain Eukaryota; kingdom Metazoa; phylum Chordata; class Mammalia; order Carnivora; family Canidae; genus Canis; species Canis lupus. The sequence continues at coordinate 76,361,426 of NC_064246.1, forward strand.
CCTTTCCTCACCTCAAATTCAAGTGCACATCCATGGGCTCCTTCCTCAATCACTTTCGTCATGCCATCTTGTCATAACCCCTACTGTCCCCCCATCTTTCCTCGTTAGACCAGCAGCTCCTGGCAGGCAGGCCAATCACTAATTGCCCTTGAACTGTGGGCTCTCTGTCACTGTCATCTGAATAAAGATAACCAGACTCATTCTTGCCTCAACTACCCTAAAGCAAAACCCCAGCTTGCTCCTGCAGGAACTCTGAGGCTGAGGCAGAGAGAATGACCCATTGGAGACGGCATCTGCACGCTCTCTGAACCTCCTACACTTGGACGCGGTAAGGAGCCTGCGGCTTGAGTGGGACGGCACGAGCCCAGGGGGACTCTGAAGGAAGCAGGGGAGCTGGCTTGCCCCCTCTTGTCTACCCGGAGCTGTTGCTCTCACCCCTCTCCAAGGCGGGGAGCTCACCTACATGCACAAGACAATGAATAGCTCCAGGAGTTTTGTTCTAGATGATGAGATAGAGCCACAGAGCCCAAGGAGGAGAGGCGTGGTCATCAGTGACACCTCCAGACAGGTGACTTGGGACAGGCTATAGTCACCTGACCTTGTAATCTCCAGCAGCAACTCCCTCTCCAGTATCTCTTGCTATGGACTAATGATCTTATTCAACCTCATATAATTGCCCCGTGTCAACGCAGCTCCTGTTGGCATCTCCAACAGGATTGCGGCTCCTGTTTGGGAATTTGGGAGCTGCTGTAACCAAATGAGGGCCAAACCCCCAGTTTGCCCTCCATATCACGCCAACTAGATTCTGCATCTCCACCTCCCACCATCAGAGGCCCCAGAGACATCCCTTTGAAGAGACCCCTGTCAGAGCTCTACCAGTAACCCAGTGGTGAATGAACACAGCTGTCGCATCACCCAAATAGCTGCTTCTCGAAGTTTTCTCTCATTTCTCCTGAAATATTAGTCTGGCTAAGGAAGAAGCTTTGAATGAAGTTTAAAAAACAAACAAAAAAAATACAGCTAGCTAATCATTTGTATGCTGAATATTAGCCCATCACAATAGAAAACTCCCAGATAAAACAACTCATAATGAAAATGCACCAAGACCCTTAACTGTAGCGATGCTAATGCTCACCTCTATTATTATAATAATAGGGGTCTCAAATGGAGCTGCGGAGAACAGTGGCTGCCCCTGACTAGAATTCAACTGGAAAGATCAAGAGAGAGCCCTAATTGCCTTTCTTCTCAGATCAAACAATTGACTTAATTCTCCAGGCCTACACACCGAAATGTGTTTGAGGAGATTCAAATAGGTTACTGTAGAGGATTAAGGTTTTCTCTGCAGATTATACTTTTATGCCCTGTAGTTCATTGCTTGAAGTGTTAAGTAGTTTTGTCAAAATAAGCAGGGCTGGAAGGATTTTTGGAATCTTACAAATCACACACACTTGCTGAGTAACACAAGGGACGTCTGTTTTTCCCCTATTCCGTCTTTTATTATTATTATTATTTTTAATTTAATGGTTGAGGCTGGGGGGGGTGGGGAGAAATTAAGCACATTAAAGATTAGTTGGAACTTGCAAGAGGCCTCCCAGATAAGAGCAGTACAAGTATGGGGGGTTATTGTGTTTCGCCTTTTAAAAATTGTTCACAAAGTGATGCAGCTGAAGAAGCCACATAAAGAGAAGGGATTTTCTTGTGAACGCTTAACCGCCTGAAGAGAAAGTCCAGAGGGGCCGTGAAATCAGACCCTTGAGGCTTCTCTGCAGTGCTGTGCTAATCAGGGTTATTTTTACTCGCTAAGACTTCATTTCTGCTTAAAGGAGTTGGTGGCAAAATAAGCTTTCGTTTTCTTACAATAGAGTATTCCCAGGAAAGGGCACTTGTCGGAAAGTCTTCAGTGACCCTCTGTCCTTGGTTCCACAGGTGGCTCGGTACCCTGCCGGGGCCCCTCCGGGGAGTTCATTCCTCCTCAATCAGAGGGTTGTTGGATGCACTCGCGCAGGGGGCTCACTGCGGAGCTCTGGGGCCCGCGCCGCCCCCTTGGGTTCCCGGGCCCACCCTCTGCACAGAGCCGCGTTCAGTAGCATCGCTGATGGGGCCGCGTTGCACACGGTACCTGGCAAGTGCAAACTGCCCCGGTAACGACTGGACAGCCTCGGTGTGAACCTTCCCCGCCTCCCCTGAAACCTCAGCAAGTCTGTCTTGCTCCAGCCTGGCTCAGGGACGGTCACTCCTGGGTCACCTTTTCAGTTTTTGCCGAATGCGCTGCGTCTTGGCAGGTGCCAGGAAGATTATGCTTCTTGGTTTGACCTCTCAGCTCTGGCTGGGGTCTGGCCCCACTTTCCTCAGCCACGTCTGTCTTCCCATGTGTGCAAAATCCCTACAGAGACAGCAGCACTTGCCGATACTTCCAGACCACCAGCGGGGACGCTCACAGCACCACCACGGTCCCAGTGTTCCGGGGCCAGGAGGGCCAAGAGAGCTCAGGGGTGTTTCTGCGCCCATCTCCTCTCCGTCCTCACCCCTTCCCCCAAGCAGGTCACTTGCTCCTTAGACCTCGAGGAAGAGCGGGGCTGTGAGTGCTGGGATGCCAGGGGCCCTGGACAAAGCTAAGTCAGGAGAGGAGAGGAACCAAAGGCCTGGAAGGAAGGAGAGACTGCAGGCCACCGGGGTCCTCAGAGGCTGGGAGCATCCTGCCCTGAGAGAGGAGGATGGGTGGCTGAGCGGACGAGGTGCAAGGACGGGTGGGAGTGGTGCCGGAGAAAAATCCAGTGCAGCATGAGGGGGGTCCCAAGTGATCTGTTCCTCACTGCAGACTCCCTCCTGTCTCCCTAGAGAGAGCATCAGAGCCCTCTGTTGCTCCTTTCATCCCTATTGCTCGGTAATGGGAGAGAGACATAGAGTGAACGATGTTGGGTCCAGTGCCCAGACTGCCCACGGAGGCAGGGAGACCCCACCAGGACCTCCTTGGATCTGGGCACATCTCCAAGGGGACTGATGAACAGATTTCTTCCACTGCTAGCTTTTTTACATCTGTGCTCTCCTCTCTGTCACATTTCCCTTTTTTTTTGGCCAACCCATCCTGGTTGAGTCCTAAATGGACCCAATCTGCTCCTTCTGTCCCCAGGCCTCGGTATTCTCTGTATAGAGAACACCTCTCCCGTAGATTCTCAGCTTAAGTCCCTGTGTGGTATGGCAGCGTTTGAATTGATGAGGACCTTGGACTGAAGAGCAGAATGAATGCTTTAAGACAGTGGTCAGCAGACCTTCTGTGTAAAGGGCCAAAGAGTACGGATTTTAGGCTTTGCAGGCCAACAGGCAAAAATCAAGAGAATTATGTAGGTACTTCTCGAATAAGAAAAAATAAGTTTTCACAAAATTTTTTTGTTAAAATTAAAAACCATAGACACTGAAATTTGAATTCCATGTAATTTTCACATGGCACAAATGTTATTCTTTTGATTTTTCCCCCCAATTATTTAAAATTGTAAAACCTATTCTTAGCCTGTGGATCATGGGGTGGATTTGGCACACTGGCTAGAGTTCGCTGATGCCTATTTTGAGAAGAATGAAAAATATCACTAAAAAGGAAGCTGCACTCACATACCCGGTTCCATTTCTACAGATTTGTTTGTGATGATCTGGGTAAAAATGCTGGTCATCAGAACCTCAGTTCCCAAATCAATGCCTGCGATTCAAGACAGGTAGGCAAAGGGAGCGAGTTATAGAGTTTCCTGGTCTCCTTACAGATAATTGCCAGAGGCCCAGGCGCCTTTGTAATGAACGTAGCTGCATCCCCATGTGTCCTTTGTCAGGCATGCTGCTTGACATGGGGACGATCTTACATTTTTGTGGCAATAACACATGGTTTTCAAAGCACTTTAACTTACAATATCTCATTAGTTCTTAACAATCTGGGAGGTTGACAGGGTGATTATTATCCTCATTTTATGATTGAAAAGAACCTAAACAAAATCAAGTCTTCAAGAAGTCGTGGAGTCACCTACGATCAGGGATCCAGTAGAGAGTGGGGTTCAGACCTCCATTGTTGCTAGGAGCAGAGGACAGAGCAACAGACACAGACTTGGAGCTTCCGCTGAGAGGGGCAACAAGCAACAGGGAAAATAGAATAATCCTACCAACATTAAAAGCATATATTAAGATGAAAAAACACTCCCTCTTTGAATTTTTCCAGAAATATTTAACCTTGTTTATTGTAACCTGAAAGCATATCTTAAGGCAAAAAACTCTAAAGCTGAATAAATTCAAAAGATAAAAAGAACAGGCTTCAAGGTAATAATTATACTTCCAAAAAACAGTCCCAGGATGCTTCTAAGGGTCGGTCCCTAGAACGCGTGTTTTGTTATTACCATATGTGTTAGTCTTCAAGCAGGCAGCAAAGAGAATGGTAAGAAAATCACAGAGTACAGGTTGACCCTAAAGGAATGCATGAATTGGGGGACACAAAGGCGGTGATCATGACCCTTTGTCACAGAACCGGATGAGATTACAGAGCCTGAGACTTTAATGAGCCACGGCAGGTTAGTGATGTAGGCTGTCCGGCTGCCCACTTACAGCCGGCTCCCTTCTGAGGAGAGGTCAAGGAAGCAGGGACAGCCTGCTGCTGCTGTCTGCTTCTATCACAGCCACACGGTGACATCACACAAGTCCAGAGTCCTTTGAACACTGCCCTCAGGAAGTGTCACTCAGTGACAGAACTAATGCACTTAGAGGGTAGTGGTTAAGAGCAAGAGCTCCAGAGTTGCACTAGCCTGGGTTCAAATCCCAAGTCCTCCCCTTACTGGCCTTGACCTTTGGGGAGATGGCCTTTGTGTTGTAAATAGCTTATAAGGGAGTGTTACCATATACCATTGGCTCGTGGGGAGCACTAAATGAGATAATAATGTATGTAAAATGCCTGGCACTTAGCAGGTACATCATAAACGTGCACCATTGTTATGGGTGTTATTTATTAGGCCCAGCAGCAAACCTGAGATGGCTAATCCTCTGGAGAGGAAGCTCAGAGGCAGACTGGGCTGGGATCTCAAAGACTTGAGTTGCACGTCAAATTCTGACCCTTGGGAAAGATTAAGTAATCTTAGGGAAGTCACTCACTGAGCCTAGGTTGCCTCATCTCAGAAATGGAGTTACTAATGTCTATTTTACAAGGTCATCAAGAGCATTGAGTAAGATAGGGTGTGAGATTGCTTTATATAATATTATGTAGTTCCACAAAAATATTCATAGCAGTATCTCTAAACACAGTAGTATATAGGTATATATATCATGTTTTATTCCATAAAAGATTTGAGATGTTCTGCAAACTTTAAGCAAAGCTCAAACCCCACATCAATAAAAAGAATCCACACAAAATAATGAACCATAAACATGACTTAAAAATGAGGACCCAGGAATAGGTAAGAGTAAGAACAAAAGAGCCAGGAGAAATAAACATTCAGAATTGTAGATCAGAAGATTTTTATCTGCTATTCAAATTGAATATCCAGTTTATGTCTTAAGTTTTCTGAGAGTCAAAGGGAAAAAAAAGGAGATGTGGTTTTTCATTCTTAGTGAAAAAAAGTACATCTCTTTCGTGCCCTCTCCTCCCCGCTCCCTCCTCAATTCTTCAAGAGAAGCAGTAATTGGCAACCTTTACTACAACCTTGGCAAGTAAGTACTATTTATAAATGAATAAACCGAGGCTCAGAGAGGTTAGCTAGCTTGCCTGAGATCATGCAGCTAGTAGGAGGCAAGGTCAGGCTTCAAATTCAAGTCCAAAGGCACCAAAGTCTTGCTCCCTCCACTATCCTGTAAGTAAAGTTGGGCAGGAGCCCTCCTGAGCTGTAGTGGCCAAGGACACTGTTCCCTAGGGAGTTAGCTGGAGTCTGTCTTGGTGCCCCAACTTTCTGCTTGACGTGTGATTCAGTAGATGATTACTTTTGCAAGTAACATGCAAGGCAAAATACGCAAAATTAAACCCTCTTATTGTGTCAGTGCTGGGCCAGCAGAACCAGCCTTCATGGAGGGTGTGGATTGGAGACACCGAGGAAAGAAAGAGGCAGTTTGCTCCCCATGGGCTTGTAAGTGGACTCAACAGAGGGCACTTGAAATGGTACCCTCCTAAGGCAGCAATTGCTGAAGGCTCATGTGACATAAACGTGAGCAAGTGCACAGAATCTCGCAAGAAAGTGCTCAGAAACAAGAAAGAAAACTTCAACTGTAGAGCACATTCATCAGCAGGAAAGGGACAAGGCAAGAGGAGGAGGAAAACAAAATGATTCTCAAAGTCCCAACCAGCCGAGCCTTTTATTAAGGCCTGGTAACTGATACCACAACTCTGTTGTCCAGAATTCCCAGTCATCGTAAATAAGTGAAGTTCAAGTTTACTATATAGTATAAAGTATATAGTTCCCACTGGTCTTTTTAATAGATCCATAAAGTCCTGAGTTAAGGAGCTCCTCCAGGCACCATCATATTGATATCCAGACTGGAGGAACCTACCCATTATTGTAGCCCAGAGTCCGCGACACCCGTGATTTTAACAAGGTTTATATCTCTTCGGTTGGCTATAGATTATGTTAGCATGGGTTCCAAAATGCATTTCGTGGTAGGTTCATAAAAGGGGCACAGAGTGACTGAGAGTGCAGTGTCTTCAAGCGATATTCCTACAGCAAGTGTGGCATCTGGTCTGGTAAGCCTTTCCCGCTACAGTCCCTCGATCAAAGCCGAGGGCTTGGCGCCTAGGATACAGCTTGGGAAGGCAGTTCTGCGGAAGCCAAGACCACTTGATTCTGTTCTGCGCCTTCTGCTGTCAAGTTTGATCAAAGGATAGATTTTCTGTGCCGTTGGGTCATATATTCTAAATAATTGTCCATGGGCATCCCTGTTCTGAACCTGATGTTTTGATAAGAATTGGACAGTCGATGGTTGGGTCTTGTATTTTTGAACACTGTCTTTTAAAGAGAGACAGTAGGGGAACTGAGGATGGAACTATGTTCTTTGGAAATAAAAAATAAACAGATGGCGATTTTATACTACTTTATGAAATGTCAGTAGACAAAATATGTTGTCTACTCGGATTGATAGCCGCTGGACCACTGCATGGAGGCCGAACGCAGAAAACTGGTATAGTTCTTAGGAATCGGTTCTGGGGCTTTTTTGGTACTTGAAAAAAAAAATGATAATTAAGTCCTGAAAATTTTACACTATATAGAGCATGCAAAGAAGCTTTAGGCCTGTAAACTGTTAGAGCACTTGTTACTAGTTCCCCTCAATGACCACATAAAACCTGGATAATGTGCCCACAGATAACACAGTCTTGATCAAAGCAGTGTTCTGGTGAAACTGCCAGGATGCTTTAATTGAAAGATGTACTCGCTTTAGCTTCTAAATAAATGTACCTGTTTTATGAGATAATTGAATATGAACCAATTACGTTTTGGACAACATCTGCCAAAAATGATTTTAGTTGGGCCCTATAATTAATTAACTAGAGGTCCTCTGAATCCGAAGGGTTTGTTTGTTATCAAATGTAATTTGCAGGAATTTTGGGCATAAATCCTCAGCAGTGGGGATTGTTTAACTTTGGTCATAAGTGTTTTAGAGCAGGAGCTGCTGTATTTCGAAGAGGGACCTAACTGGAACCCTTCCCTCTACTTTGAATGACAAACATTCACAGACAGGACCAGTGAAGAAAGACACAGGGGTGACCAAGACAAAAAATGCGAGGGAGCATTTCCGAGGCCAGACCTTACCCAAATGAATTGGAATGCCACATTAGTAAGTCCAGATGGTATCAGGCTTCACAAGGAAGTCAATAACCACTCTGCTGATGGGAATCTAGCTTTGACAGTAAGGTTGTAATGGTTACATATTATATTTATGTTCTTTTTGTTCACACATTTTTGCTCAGCAAAGATACCGCCAGCATAACTAGGAATAAGAGAGTCTTTTCAGACTAGACATTTTGCAGACACTAGAAGTGGGAGCTTATCAAGGAAGAGCCTCAGGTAGATGATGGCCTTCAGGAAACCGGGTCCATTGTCAATAAACAAATATTGTCTTCATCCTTTGGGATGCCGGGGGGTTACTGAAGGAATGTAATATCCCACTTATCCGCCTTACATCTTCCACTTCAAAATATCAACTTCAAAATGCAGGTCTGACTCAGAAGTATTAAAAAGCCTCACTTCAGAAACTCTGCCCCAAATGAAGCCATGTATTTACTTCCTTAGTTCTTCTCTCAGATTTATTGGATCTTCTGGAGGAGGCTTCTTAGCAAACACACGAGCCTGGCTTATCCTGCTCTTTAGACGAGAAGCGGTGCACTAAGACAGGAAGAGAAAGCCAGAGAAATGTTAAGTTCAGAGTAATAACAATAAAAAAGCCAATTCTAGACATGGAACCATATTTTATATAAGAATAAAATATTGTATATGATAACAATTCTGAATCAAGATCTGGCCAAAGTGCTCTTTTCCAGGGCACAAAATAATAAATGTTAAAATTGACCATAAAATAAATTTGTAAGGTCAAAATAAAAAAAATATTTTATCATGAAGCAGATTTCACTATATGAAGGAAATCAAGTTTGTACCAAAGACCAAACAATAAGAGAATTAAAAAAAATAAATGAAGAAAAGAGAAACATTGATTTAACAGCAATTGCTTTCCACAGGATGTTGCAGAAAGCAAACATCAGGCTTCTCACAAAATCTGGGCCACGAAGCTCAACGTGGTTGGCACACATGACTTAGAAGAGATCACTGGCCATTAGGCTTTCCATCAAGGAAGAACTGGGAGGCCACAAACCAGGAAACTCAGGACACAACACCACTCTCAGAAACATGTATTTGTACGAAGAAGGGCCTGCCCAGTGAAGCGTGGACACGAAGCCAGCAGCCTGAAGGAACTGCCTGGGGAGGTACAAGCTAGATGGAGGCTGTGCTGGGTGGAAGCCTGCTGTATAAATGTGCAGGTCCAAATATGTGTGGTTGTGAACATTTGGGGGAAACCAAGTCAGTGTAAAGAAGGCATTGCAGGCAGACCAAAGTTCCTCTTCTTCCTCTTCCTCATGTTTACCTATCAGCAAGGGCTAGGGGAGTTCATTTGAAGATGTGTGAGTTAAACTGGGATCACAGCAGGACAGGCACTATTTTGGTTTGGTGACTAGGGAGTAGAGATGAGGGGCCATGTTTAGTTTTCCCTATTTTTGAATCTTTGGAAATGTATGCTCCATTTCTGAAAAGTTTTCATAAAATATATTTAAAATAATAATTTTTAAAAAACGCTGTGACCTTCACAGAGGTGATATTGTATAGTGGTCCTGTATCTGACAAAACAAGTTCAAGGCCTGGCTTTGACTCTTGTTATTAGCTGTATGACTCCAGGCAACTTTAGTTACCTTACTTTTTTTTTTTTTTTAAGATTTTATTTATTTATTCATGAGCAACACAGAAAGAAAGACAGAACACAGGCAGAGGGAGAAGCAGGCTCCATGCAGGGAGCCCAACGTGGGACTTGATCCCGGGTCTCCAGAATCACGCCCCAGGCTGCAGGCGGTGCCAAACCGCTGTACCCCGGGGCTGCTCTAGTTACCTTATCTTAAATGAAGAAACAGACCATCTCAAAATGATCAATACCATTGGCAGAGGTGTGGTTGGGAGTATCTGTGTCTCACCTGAGGGGCATCACTGGTGACCCCATTGTTTGCTAGTTTTCCTGATTCTGAAGTCTGCTGCTTAGTGTGTGCCAGGCCCCTTCCAGTGCTTGCTTGTCTGACTTGTGGGGAGAGTTCACAAATGAGATGGAGTGACTGGAGGAGGCACCATGGAGAAACTGGAATTTGATCTGAATCCTGAAGTAGGAGACAGGCTTTGGAGAGGCAGATAAGTCCCCGCCTGGCCTGCTGGAATTTATAGAGGCTGCCAAAGCAGCTCTTCTCCTGGGGGTAGAGAACCTCTCAAAAGGCATTGTTTCCACTGTTTCTCAGAAGTCTCATCATCTCTCAGTCTCAGTTTCCCTGAGAAAAAGGCCAGAAGGCACAATAGTTATGTTCAGAGAGCCTGATCTTGGGCTGCATGAGAAATAAAGGCCATTTCCTTGATTTCCTCCTGATTCAGCCACATCTGGATTCTCAGAGTAGATCTGTTTGGAGAATAGGCTTGGCTGAGAGTGTTTCCTGAGCTAAGTGAGGCTGAAATGAACAACCTCCTATTCTGTTTCTCTTCCTTTTTGGTGTGGTCTAGAGAGCCTCCACTTACCCTTCTGCCTCCATATTCTTTGAATTCATTTGTCCTTTCCACGCCCATAATCTTGAACGATGCTGCAAGAGTCAAGAGATGCAGGAAGCAGCTGGGCCTTTCAGACCTAGTCGTGCAGTCATTGGCTCCTACTGATGGATGGATGTGTGGGAATCAGGGCTGCCTCGAGCCTCTCCTTGCCCTGCATGACAAAACACCTGTTCCTGGGGAACACCTGTTGGTTTGCCATGACTCTATTCACATCCTGGAACTGACATCTCCTGCCTTGGTCATCTCTGGTCTGAGTGAACGCCATGGGCTTGGCCTTGGAAAATCCATGCAGTCACAGTACTTAGTGAGTGGCTCTTTTGTTGCCCACCAAGGTGCTGATCATGTGGAAGGCAAAAGTCCAGAGTCTTCCCACAAATGCAACTCCTGCAAGGGAATGGAGCTGGACACTGGTCCTGAGCAGTCCCAGTAACCTCCTGCTACTAGGGAAGGGCAGTTATCACTGTTTCTGGGGCCTCCAGTGGTGAGTCCCTCTTCAGGTGGCCTTGGAGAGGGAGAGTGGAGGATGGGTGCTATTAGAGCAGCATATTCAACAAAAGCACAGAATCTTATTTTTGGGTAGAGGCACAGATGAGGTGGGGGATGAGGAGCTTGGGGTTAGGATGCAGGAGATAGGTGGTTGGGAAGGACCATGGGGACTACCAAGGCAGCAAAAAAAAAGCTAAAGAATGGAGGCAAGGCAGAGGTGGAAGGTGGGGTAGGGGATGGGGCCAGTAGGGTTTAATCCTGTACTATGGCAGAAAAGCCTATAGTGACTGGAAGGAACATCAAGGCTTGGTGTGGGGTACGTGGCCGGGAAGAGTCTTCTAGATGTTGCAATATCATACATGGCAGAGAGTCCCAGGGAGGAACTGCTGGGGAAAGACAACAGCAGAAAGAAAAACAATGCCTTTTGAGGGGATCTCCTCCCATAGAAGAAGAGCTGCTTTGGTAATCTCTATAAATTCTAGCTGGCCAGGTGGGACGGCAGTCTTATGTAGGGTCTTATCCTTATCCTCTACCCTCTCTCTGTAAGTGCACACTAGCTATCTAAACTGTTACTCTATAAAATCCTTGTTTTCAAAGAATTTACAATTTGGCTGATGATATATCATGTTTGTTCAATGGAAGGTTAAACGAAAACCTAGCAGCACAGGGTAAGTGGCCAATAAGTGGTATTCAGAATGAGTGAGTGTTCTAATAAGAGGGGGTTCACAAATGAGATGGAGTGATTGGAGGGGGCAGCATGAAGAAACTGGAATTTGATATGAAGTACGGGGCAGGCTTTGGAGAGGTAGTCGCTGGAGAGGTGTAGGAAGAATGTACTGTGACAGAGTTGAGGAAGCCATGTTTTCAGGAAAAATACAGCAGGCTGGGTGGAAACTGTATGAAGGGGAAAATGGAAGATGCTTGGAGAATAGCAAGTAGGCCACAGTGCTCTGTGGAACATGGAGGAAAGAAGGCTGTCAGTACACAACATGCCAGAGCTTAGATGCGGGTCGCCTTTAACACCAAGCTGTGTTTTTGGCCTAGATTGCATTGTAACAAGATAAAATATATAAAATTAACACATATAAAGGAAACAATCACAAAAAGTGGGATTAGTCAGTCTTATAAGCCAAACAAAGGAAAATTTGGCCATCCCCATCAAAGTCTGTCAAGAAGGGAGTTTTATCCAAATGATTTTGTCTTCTGGTCTTATTGGTAAGAATGTCACATGGGCAGATGTCCACTCCAGAAGCTTTGAGTAGCTACCCAGTTAGATGAACAAATAAATGATTGAATTTTCAGTTAATCTGATTCTTCGTCTCTCTTTTTCTTTTCTTTTTATACTCAGCAAGCATCCTTTTGATTATAACTTAGAATTCCTTTTAGATTTATCTACAGACAATGACTCATCATAGATGTCTTAAATATTTTAATCTCTACCACAAGAATTTCCTACTGTAAAATAATAAACTGGCATTCTGGTTTCCTACATTATGCTCATGAGTTTGACTAATGGAAAAGATCCATTTTTGGTTTCTGAGGCTATCAGACACTGGATGGTGGTCAATTTCACAAAAACATCTTTGCATGAGGTTTCATGAGGACAGCCTTGCCATGGGTTGAGTAAGTGCTATGTGCAGCCTGATTATGAAGGGTGTTAGTGCCAGTGCAGTGAGTATTGAGTTTATTCTGCAGGTATTTGGGTGTGGCTCAGGTCAGTGAATACTCTGAGCACTTGCTGCAGAAGAGGCATCTGTGGAAGCATTAATAAACAGTCTCTACGATGTAGTAGGGAAGGCAGCTCCTCACAAAACCATTGGTGATGAATACTGAGATAAAGGTAGAAAGGAGACTTCAGGAAAGAAATGGCTTTCAACCTGGGCCTAAAAGAGGAAGGATAATTGTAACTGGCAGGACTAGGGGAAAGGCCATCTTAAGATATGGGAGTGACGGGATGCCTGGGTGGCTCAGCAGTTGAGTGCCTGCCTTCGGCCCAGGGAGTGATCCTGAAGTCCTGGGGTTGAGTCCCGCATCAAGCTTCCTGCATGGAGCCTGCTTCTCCCTCTGCCTATATCTCTACCTCTCTCTCTCTCTCTGTGTGTGTGTCTCTCATGAATAAATAAATAAAATCTTTAAAAAAAAAGATATGGAAGTGAGCTAAGAGATGACGAAAATCCCTTGAAGATGAGTGATGAGTATGGGAAAGAGAAAGGCCGGGTGAAGCAGAGATGACCTTGATCAATGGCCTATCCTGTCCTGGTGGTTTGTGAACAGGCAAGTGATGCAAATAGATTGTATTTCTTTTAGAAATAAGTTCAAAGGTTATGAATAATGAATCTGAAGAGGACATTTTGGTGGAGAAATATATATTATAAGACTGTGTTGTGTATCAGGTGAAAGATAAAGAAAAGCCTGAACTACAGATACAAAGAAGAGACAGTGGGAGTGGAAAGAAAAGGGCAGGTTTCAGGGCAGAGTTTTTAGTAGTGGCTGAGAGGCTCCTACAAATCCCGTGGATGACCTAAGGGGATGCATGAACCTCAAAATCTGTGTGTTAAATTTTGTGGGAGTGCAAGTGTGACTTTTTTAAAATGATTTTATTTATTAATTTTGATAGCAAGTGAGAGAGAAAGAGGAAGAGAGAGAGCACAAGCAGGGGGAGAGGCAGGCAGAAAGAGAGAGAGAAGCAGGCTCCCCACTAAACAGGGAGCCTCATATGGGGCTCGATCCCAGGACCCTGGGATCACGACCTGAACTGAGCCACCCAGATGCCCCACAAATGTGAATTTAACTGAGGAAAGGATTCTGTTAGCCTGCATCCCCCATCAAGCAGATGACAACATGCCCTCAAGAAGAGTATAGATTGAGCAGAGCAGAAGGTCAAATGTTTTTGTTTTAGATGGAGATACTGAGCTTCACAGTCCTCATACATGGTTGAGAGAAGCCAGGGTAAGAGTGTGAAGGTGTGGTGGGACAGGAAACTTCTACTATTGTCTGAGAGTTCAGAAATCCTTCTTGGTGTTTCTTGGTGCCAGTTATTTATCCACAAGACTTGAATTTCTATAAAGCAGAAGTGTGTGGAGGATTGATTCAATGTTGTCCATCTGAATAGCATGTCTTTCTTTTTGCATGGCAGTTGTTTTAATTTCCTCCGCGGAGTGGATTTTCATTACATCATTTTTTTGTTCTGGGAATATTTTGTTTCTAGTGTGAAATTTATGCTTTTAACTGTTTAGAAAATGCAAACTTTCTAACACAATATATTTCCTCTTTTCTCTTATTACTAGAGCATTACTCAGTACTTAATTGTAATAATGGCTTAATCTTAGTCCTAGTAAGTGATTGGTAGTATATACTTGGTGAATTACTGAATGAATGGACTAGTTCCTTCTGATCAACTTGGTTCTTTTTCTGAAACAAATGTCATATTTTACAGTACGCTTGAGCTTGTAAATTATTTCAGGTTATCTTGGAAGTAGACTGAAAATTAATCTTGGATTCAATCTATAAAACAAAGAAGCAAACTGCATCTACAAAAAAAAAAAAACCCAACAAAAGAAGACAATGAGTTTCTTTGATTTTTTCCCCACATCTTAGTGTAATACAATGTCATGTATAAGAGCACAACCAATGTTGATTTCATCTTTAAGGAAAGTCAAAAAGAAAAATCACTATTCATACCATTTTTAGTTAATACTTTGAATTGGTTCAAAGAAATAAGGTCAAGGGAGGAGCATTGTCTCTGAAGTCAGACAGATTATATAAAACCTGCTAATGTTGTGACCTTGGAAAGCTAAATAGCTTCTCTGAATTTCAGCCTCTTTGTCTGTAAAATGGAAGCAATAATGCCAGATATCTCTTAGGGTAGCTTATGAGTTAAATGAGATGAATTATAGGAAGCCCTGGATGTATGCTCAGAAAGAGCTGAGTGTTCGGAGGATTTGAGATCCCTCCCTCCCTTTCCTGTGAGCATCACCACGAGCAGAAATTCAATTATGGGAGAAGAAAGGCAATCAAGGAACACTCAACTTTCCTTGCTCTTATAAATCAAGAACATATTTATGAGTTATATTTTAGTGTGCTTTACCAGAGAAAATGAAAACAACAAACAGAAAAAAACAGGTAGAAAAATCTCACTGTTCTCTTGTATTATCATGATTGCAAAATGTCTATGGGTAATTTTTGTTTGGCATTTAAAATCTGGTGTGTCTGAGTCCTCCGAGGAAGCCCACAAACCACTCACTCGGCTTCAGGTATTGACATTCCTGTGAAGAACTGATATTTTTTATAGGATTATTACTCATCATGACTGAAGTTCAATAGATAAATTAAAAACACAGCCACTCCTCAGCCCTGGAAGTGACTCACTTCTCAAGTAATGCTCTGTGTTCACTTCAAGATAGGCTTAAAGATGCCCTGAATCAGAAATGCTCATTGTCAAAGTGGCCTCTGGACTGTTCCCAGAAGAATTTGTGGGTTGTCTAATAGAACTGCACAGGCATTTGGCCGAGTGCTTTCTGGAGCTTGTCCTGCAAATTCCTGTAATTTGCACCAGGTCACTTGTTATCCATTTTAGCTGACTGAACAGTTTGAATCATGGGTGTGAAAAGGCAATAGTTAGCAGAGACCTTCCAGGAATGTGCTCTTGCCATCCTGATCATGTGTAAACAGGGCCATGAACTATAGCAAGCTCTACACTTTGCAGTGAGCGCGCGCGCGCACACACACACACACACACACACACACACACTTTAAGAATAATTATCCATTGCTGTGAAAACTGCCTTACAATGAGAATCTGCAGGAAAAAAAAAAAAAGAAATTTAAGCCTGCCTGGAAAATACTTCAACTAACTGAAAGCAAACGCATTTAAACTCTAATGAGTCTCCAGCCTTTTTTTTTTTTTTTTTTTTTTTGGATATTTTCCGTGTCCTTTTTAGATTGATTAGAGCTTAAACAGTTCAGCGTTGTTCTCTATGTATGTACATTGCGAATGTAGTGTTCAGGTACTTATTTTCCAGTTTAGCATTTCACTAATAGTCTGTTATTTTCCGCCTAGGTTGCTTTGTGACAGTCTCATGCAGAATTTCCTCTTATGTGGTCCTTTCTCTTTTAGATATGTCTTATTATCCATTAAAGAGTAATGAGATAAATAGGTGCCATCAAGTTACTGTAGGGAATAAGTGCCCAGCACAACCTTGCAAATAAATAGTTGCTCTCTCACCTGGAGAGCTTTAAAATATGTCCACACTGGAGACATTTTAAAGGGCTGATTTAAAAAAAAAATCTTTTCTTAGTATTGCATCTATACTGTTCTCACAGGAGCTTTGTTAAAACTCTACTTATCATGAATACACGTGGGAGTTTATAGAAGAAAGAAAGTGAATATGAAATGGTTTTCCTGTTGGGCATGTTTCATGCAGGTTGTAAAACACAGAAGTGACCAGAAATGCTAGATTTTTTAAAAAGATTTATTTATTTATTTTAGAGAGAGAGAGAGAGCAAGAGCAGGAGGGGCAGAGAGAGAGGGAGAGAGAATCTCAAACAGACTCAGGCTGAGTGTGGAACCTCGGGTGGGGCTTGATCTCATGACCCTAAGATCATGACCTGAGCCAAAATCAACAAATTGGATGCTTAACCAACTCTGCCATCCTGGCGCCCCAGAAATGCTAGATTTCTGAAGAGGAAGCCAGCTACTCAGCTCAGAGCCCTGAGTAACGGTGGTTGAAGGCTGAAGTGCTATGACTAGAATAGCTGTCTGCTGCTGTCACCAGGGCAGCAGGCACTTCGTGGGCTTTTATTGCAGGAAGGAGGAAGCGTAAGTTTCCCCTGAGGACCTGATCCTCTAAGGTGGAAGTAATAACCTGTGGCTCACTGTTGAATATAAGGGATGAGGCAGGCTGCCAGTTGGGCCTTCTGCATTCGATGTTGGGAGGTGCTTATTAGAACAGGAGGTAAAATGATGCACCTACAATTCCAGACACTATCATTTGCTGCCTGCTAAAGTGTCCTATAGAGTTGCCACATGGTCCGTAGCATTCTCTGACCTCTGTGTTCCATGGTCAGTGTCCAATCCTCAGATTCCTTCCTAGTTATATTGGTGAAATGGACTTCTGAAGCTGGAATAACTCATAGATTACAGTCCCAGAAAGTTAAAAATAATTATTCAGAAAATCTCTTACATCTCCTCTATCCACCTGAGTATCATGGGAATTCAAATTTAGAGATTAGTTTCTCCTAAAATCAGGCCTAATGTTCATGTTGCTGTAGTAACATTGCTAATGAAGGAGAGTTTCCATGAGCCCCATTTGTCAAACTCTGTTCCAATTACAAGGGCTGGATTTAAAAGTTTCATAGACTACTTCAACTTTATTCCTCCTTTGCAGATTCATGTATTATTTTATAGGCAGAGAGCAAACTATGTAGTTGGATTAAAAATTAATAAAATACATGACTGGTAGGCTATCTACTTGAGACATATTGGGAAGATCATGGCCATCATTGTACACAGCCAGTGTTTTCTTTGTTGAGTTCATAGAAGCTTTAGGGGCAAATTTTTTCCAAATCCTACCCTTAGCCATGATATAAAGACAGAGGCTATTAGTTCTCCCCAGTCCAGAAAAACACCAATATATTCAAACTTCTGGAGTTTTGGTAAATTAAGTCCCAATCTCATATTTTGACTTTAACCCCATTCTCAGTTTGATGTTATTAGTAGTGTGCAATGCATTCCTTCAGAAATGATATGCTGGGTGTTACAGGATATACTCTGTAACGTATGTGCTTCATTCAGTTTGAAGATGGAAGATTGAACACATATTTGCCTTTTGACATTTCCCAAATACGATTGGGGGAAAAAGGATAGAAGTAATTAATCCATAGTGAGAAGACCAGGTTAAGGGGAAAGAGAGATATGTCACCAATGGATAAGAAATTTCAATGAATTTCTAGGAGATAGAGAATGGAACTGTGTGGAAGGAAGGAAACCCAGAACATGCTGTGGAAGATAGCAGTGCAAGTAAAAGCCAAGAACCTTGAAGAGACTCCAGGTTCTGCATCAAATTGTGGGTTAAAACAGGAGAAAAGGCCATTAGTCAAGGATAATATGGAACAACTGAACAGGTGGGTCCCACACTTCTGTATGTAGGCTAGGACTTATCTGTAAACCAAACCAACCACCCAGCCAACCAACCACCCAACCACCCAACCAGCCATCCAGTCCACCAATCCAACAACCAATCAGCAAAAACAAAAAGCTTTTTTCTAAAACAAATATAAACTCTGGAAAAAGTTAAGGTCCCAACTGTTAATGACTAGAGTAGACCCCCCTTCTTTCTGCCCCTGGCTAACCTGCAGGCCAACAGAAGCTGACCTTTCAGTCATTGTAAAGCAAAACTGGCAGCTGACATATCTCATCCATGTGAACAGACTTCCCAATCAGAATTCCCTCAGAAAAGGAGAGGGCCTCTGAGAATATAGCTCTACTTATACAATAGCAGGAAAGCCACACCAGTCATTCTGGTTTCTGCTCTCAAATGTGAATTTACATTATCAGTCATTGAACAAAATAGGACAAATCATCAGTCCTGGACAAAAACCAGTCACATGGAAAAGAAAGATCAAGTAACCTCTATCAGCTAGGATGCATTCAAGTGTGAGTAACAGAAAAGTCAACTAAAATGGACTGGAGTAAGGAAGATGTTTATTTTCTCATATAAAGAAAAATCTGGAGATGGAACAGTTCTTAAATGGAGTATCTCCACAATGTCATCAAGGATTTGGGATTTTCATCTTTCTACTTCACTCTCCTCAGCATGTTAGTGATCTCTTTCTTCATGGTTATGGCTGGCAGGAGGTATTACATGAGTAAAATTGCTTTTAATTTTTTTTTTACCCAGTGTTACTTATTATTAGTGATACTATCTTTCCCATAAATGTTGAAGGAGATTTTTCCCTAGGGTCACATTGGAGCTCATGAATTGGGTCTCACCCCTATAAAATCACTAGAAATGGGAAGGAGAGTATTGTGTATAGCCTAGACCAAATTCTCCCAGCCTTGGCACTATTGACATTTTGGACCAGGTAATTCTTTGCTGTGGAGGGTTGTCCTGGACATTATAAAATATTTAGCGTCATTCCTTGCTTCTACCCACTACATTCTAGTAGTACCTCTACCATGTTGTGACAACTAAAAATGCCTTTAGACATTGCCAAACGTCCTCTCAGGGGCAAAGCCACTCCCATTTGAGAACCTCTACATGACAGTAATTCCCAGACCTTTGATTTTGCACTGATAGGAAGTAGACTGCAAAGTCCTATATCATTCTAGAGGAGTCGGTTCTCAATGAGTCTTAAGTAGGCCGTGAAACACAATGAACAATGAGTTTCCTAGAGAGCAGAACCAAGGGTAGGAGAAGGACCATCAAAGCTGCATACAGAAAGCAGAGCCAAAGATCAACTTTGCTATAGTGGGATTTGATAAAAAAAAGCAAAACAGTCACCTCTGTACACTTCCCATTCTGCCATTTTCCAGATGGGCGGTATTTGTCCTGTTTTGTCTTGTTTTTTGGTTTGCTAGTTTTATTTTTATTTTTCAGTTATTATGTTTCTTCTTCTCCAGTGTGTATCAGGTGTACTGTTTCTTAGCATAGACCGCTTGACCCCAAGGAGAACCCTCTACACCTGGCAGAGAATAATCACTTAGGGACTGAGAACTTCAAGCTTGACACAGCATCTGAACGACACTCTGTGTATGTCTCCCGTGGTGAAGGGATGAGTGTGTTCTGCTAGTGTATGTGGATATTGATGAGCCAAAGGGAGGACTTTGGCAGATGCTGTAAATTGAATTACTCAACATCTATTTCCAACCTCCTTCACTTTATAGATTTAGACAGAGGTTGTAAATGTACATACTTACCCAGTCACCCACACAACTAATGGTAGCCACATGACACAGTTCTGATCAGTAAGACATAAGCAGAAGTTTATGGAGGGGACTGTTCTAGGGAAGCATTTGCTTTGTTGATAAAGGAAGCAGATGCAGATGGTCCCAGCCCTTTCTTCCTTTTTCCACTTCCTCCTGCCTGGATCCCAAATGTGATTCCTGGCTCTGCAATCATGTTGCAGCCATGGGACCACAAGCCAACATGCTCAGAATGGCATGATGGGAAAACAGAGTCTGGATTTTCTTTTTTTTTTTTTTTTTTTTTTTTTTTTATTTATTTATGATAGTCACAGAGAGAGAGAGGAGGCAGAGACACAGGCAGAGGGAGAAGCAGGCTCCATGCACCGGGAGCCTGATGTGGGATTCGATCCCGGGTCTCCAGGATCGCGCCCTGGGCCAAAGGCAGGTGCCAAACCGCTGCGCCACCCAGGGATCCCGAGTCTGGATTTTCTATGATCTCATTACTGTTCTATCGGTTCTGGCTTGTCTTTGCTGGACTTATTGATAATTGATTTATAAGTCAGATATTTGAGTCATTATAAGTCAGGTGTTCTGTCCTTTGAAACTGAACAACAACTGATCGATGACATAAAAGAAGGTCGAGTGAAGGAGAAAGGGTGTAATGAAGGATAGGGATGCTAATAGCTTCACCTTATATATGGTGGAATTGAGATATTGACTTCTGTCTTTGGAATCTGGCCCATGATAATATTTGGTAATTCCCCATCTACCCTCACCTTTTTTTTTGTTTTTGTTTTTAATCTCAAGATCTTTTCCCTATTAAATATAGTCTATTTGGCTGAGGCATTCTGGGCTTATTACCTGGAGGAAGGCTGACATAGTCAAGTGCATCAATCAAGTTCTTGGCTTTTGAAATTCTAAGTATGCTTTTGAAATTCATTTTCTTGAAATCCAAAGATTTTCAATTTGTAAGAGCCAGGCTTCTTGAGAAAGAACATGTAGTTAAATTCCAGAGGCTGGGTTTTAATTATCCAGAGAAAAATCTCTGAAGGAATGGGGACATAAAGGAGGGTGTGCCTGAGGTAAGAGGGAAGGCCAGAGGTTTAGGGAGTTAGGAGGAAAGCAAGTACTTGGGAAGTCACCTGCACTCTGCCCAGCACTCTTCACCCTAGTCCTGGAGGGGGAGAGGGTGGGTTTGAAAATGTAAGAGTAAAAAGAAGCAAAGCATTCTTTTATGCATTCCAGTCCTGGCAGGCAGCAAGCCAAACAGCAAACCTCACACAAGTCCCCTTAGTGCCTAAAAGAAAGATGCTTCAGCTGTACCATGGGCATTGTGGGAAGTCAGGCCAAGGCAAAGAGTTAGACAGCCTCATTGGGTCTGCTCTGTCCTCATACATCATAGAGTCAGAAAACTGCTTATGGC
The DNA here is from genome assembly GCF_003254725.2 of Canis lupus dingo. Taxonomy (NCBI): domain Eukaryota; kingdom Metazoa; phylum Chordata; class Mammalia; order Carnivora; family Canidae; genus Canis; species Canis lupus. Next base: position 76,382,535 of record NC_064246.1, read on the forward strand.
CCCAAAAAAGGATCAGAAAAGGGTTAGGATGGCTAGTGAATCTAAAAGGATCTTTTATCAGAGAACACAGATACACAGTCCATGTGAACTAGTGATCAGAGTTTCTGCTGGTGCCTGGATCAGCTCAGTGGATGTTAAAAGACATGCTGATGACCAAAGATCAGGAGATGCCAAGGAGGACAAAGGTCAACCATAGATGGAAGGCTACCTACTTGGAGAGCTTTGGTACCACATAAATACCTTAGGAACAACCTTCACTCCCGTGAACATAGGCAAGAGAGGAATGAAACCTGACTACATAAGAGTTTACATGTAAAATGATTGAGTTTGCTTGGAATTGATAATGATTAAGGTTTCTGCCAGCTGGTGCAATAGGATCTTTTAGTTATAGAAATGAAGTTAATCCTATTTATGCCCAAGAACACAGCCTGAGAAAATTGAAACTCTCTATGTAAGAAACTGAGGCATGAGTATGTTATTGAAAGTAGTTAAGATAAAGAAGTAAATAAATAAAAATGATAAGGCACAAAATATTTTAAGGAGGAATGGGTGGGAGAGAAGAGACAGTGGTTGTAAAAGTTAATTAAATCCTCATCTTTCATTTCTGAAAGACAATAGACTAACTATAAATTTGATACATTCAGAAATCATATATTCATGTTGTTTAGTATTTTGAAGGTAACAAGTGTAAGAACAACAACAAAAAAATCAGATTGGAGGTTGCTTCCTGGGGGAGGGGCTGGGGGTAGGCAGGAGATTTTCTTTTCATCATTAATTGTGCTTTACTATTTGATTTTTATTCTTACAACATAGTCATGTTACTTTGATATAAATTAAACTAGATAAAAAACAATCATGAAACTGTGTGTGCTTTGCTATATGCTGTAGTGGCATATGCTAGTAGAATATATACACAAAAGATAACAGCAACATACGGAATATAATCAATGGTATTGTAATAGCGCTGTATGGTGACAGACGGTAGTTACACTTATGGTGAGTTTGTCATAGGGTATAGGGATGCTGAATCACTATGTTGCACACCTGAAACTAATATAGCATTGTGTCAACTATACTCAAATAAAACAAAAATTAATGATAAAAGTACCCTTAAATTTTCTAAGAATATGGAATATTATGCACTAGAAAATGGTTTTGCAGAGCCCTGTAAGAATTCCTAGACTCTGTGGGTAAATATGGCAACCAGTAGGCCATGAGGAAATGGATACTATGGATCAAGAAAGAGAAGGATAAATATGTATGAAGCTTAGATAGGGAGACTTTTCAAAACAGTTATTCTGAGAGAGATTGTATCAAAGGTTGTGTCCTGGCAGCTGGAGCTGCGAGATAACAAATGTGGAATTCGAATGGTCTTGTGTGAAATGTACTAGGAGCATTTAAGGCATAAATATACACATGTGTGCACATCCACCCACCCACACACACGCATACACACACACACTCATATTGGGTTTAGCTTGCGCTGTAGCCCACCAATCATCTTTTTCTCACTTGGCCTTCAGATCGGATACTGGGAGCCCCATTTGAGGCCTCAGAAATAAGTCTGTGATGCTCTCTGATCTCCCTACTTCATCCATGGCCCCACACAGACAGAGGGCTGACAGACAAGGGCTAGGAGGTCATGACTGCAATCAGTGGTCACTTGACCCATGCTGAAACATGCAGTTCCTGGAACAAAGGACTGAGACTTCAAGGGGGTCTAGGAAACAGACCAGCAATCTTTGTAGTGTTAAGCACATGACCCCGTGCAATCAAATCTCTCTCTCTCTCTCTCTCTCTCTTTTTCAGTTTGGGTAACTTTTGTACCAATAACTTCAGCGAATAGCCTTCATTATTATTTTCGGGCTGATGGAGCTGTAAAAGTAGAGAAACATTCTGGGACAGGTGAATTAGTGATGTGGATGGCATCTGCTAATTGCTTTCTTCAGGGCAATCAATGCAAAGTAGCATCTTCAACATGCTACCAAGTTCATTCTCGTAGCGTCTGAAAAGGCAAGTAAGGGTTATATGTATTTGGAGCCCAAATCAGTTCAAGTTATTTATGTCTGGTAACAACAATTAGTGGGACTAATTAAAATTTTCAGCCTGACAAATTTCCTGAAAGCATTTGCAGAAACTCTTGAAAATCAGAGAATAAGCCAAGATTTGTTTTTTAAAATTGATTTCAACTTGTGACACCAAGGGTATAATCATGCTGTTCACAACTATATTATGGTCCCACCAAAGAAAAATTCTATTCATGTGGCTACAGAGAGGTGAATGGGAACTTCTGACCTCTAACAGTGCAATTTTGCTTTCCCAATAACAGCATCCTAGAAGCACTGGGGTAGATTGCTTTCGCTAGAATGCAATACCTGAAAACTGGCCTTTGCTTTCTGGCCATTCATTTGACCACCTAGGAGAGGGCTTATTCACAGCTGACAATACAGAAAGAGATTTAATCAAAATCAGGCTCCATGCACATATTTTATACCTACAACAGGGTGCTTTGGTTGAAATTCAACCCTAGGATTTTTGAAGTCTTGATGGGTAGGAGTTGGAAAACCTGTCATTTAAAAACTGCCAGCAGCTGTCTAGTTCATTGGAAGCGTCGGAGCTCCTTTCTGCACAAGATGGTTCTTTTGTTCTGGGTGAACCACCTGAATGGACTGCCTAGTCGACTAAGCACAAATACACCTAACCCTCTTCTATCAATTTGAATTCTTTCCTGAAACCCCTGCCATTACGTGAAAACCTGCTACATGAAAAATACTTCCATTACTTGTAATGAATTCTGTCCTCACCTAAGGTTCTCAGTTTCATCCGAGAGAGCCATATGTCAATTGGATAATTAAAATAAGATTCAATAGTTAATGAACAATTGTAAAATACACAGAATTTGCACATAAACTGTAACATAATGGAGGTTTACTGCACTTTTTCTTCTTACACTATTTTCTCCACCAATTCTTCAACCGTTTTAGAGCTCATGGTTATCTGGATCTCAAACCACATTTAAAAATAAATTTAAGCACAGAAAAATATCTTTAGGGAGAAATAAAGGCTAAACATGAGAGAGAACTTCGAAAGACATGGAAGTATGTAAGACAGACTGAAGATCAGCAGATGCCACCTTTCCATTTTTCTTGCTCCATGTGGTCACACAAAGCAAAGCATTGAAGCATACAAATATGTGTGCAGTTCAGACTTGTTCCAGATAATATTCTCTAACCAGAAGCTATTGGCCTAAGTAAATTAGTGAATGTGTCTTTGCCTGAAAGTAGAATTTCAAAATATCACTTCTTATGGCTATTTAGCCTGTTTTGGGATATGAAGTCATTATGCTGGAAAAAAAGAGTATGGTGGGCAGTATAATGGCCCCCTCTCCAAGATATTTAAGTCCCAAACCTCCAAATCTGTGAATATATTACCTTACAAGGCAAGAGATTTGCAGATGTGATTACATTAAGGATCTTGAGATGGGAGGATTGCTCTGGATTATGTGGTTGGGCCAGGTGTGATCATGAGGGTCCCTACTGGGGGGAGGCGTGAGGGTAAAGAAAGAAGTGTGATAATGGAAGCAGAAGTCAGAGTGATGCAAGGAAGGAACCACCGGACGAGGGGCAGACCAGTGGCCTCTAGATGCTAAGTAAAGGCAGGGGGGATGGATTCTCCCCTGGAGCCTCCAGCAGAAGCATAGTACTGCCTGCCATTCCATTTTAGATCTCTTGCCTGAAAAGTTGTAAGAGAATTAGCAACTTAAGTGTCCATCAATGGATAAACACATGAAAAAGGTGAAGTATAGCTAAAAAATGGGATATTCTTCTCCTGGGAAGAAGAAGAAAGTTCTGCTATTTGCAATAACATGGAACTTGAAGGCATTGCACTGAGATAAGCCAGAGAAAGACAAATACTGCATGATGTCCCTTGTATATGGAATAATAATAATAACAATAATAAAAAAAGTCAAACTCAGAAACAGAGAATAGAAAAATGGTTGCCAGGGGCTAGAGGGCAGGGAACATAGGGAGAAGTTGGTGAAGGGGTGCAAACTTTCAGGTATAGATAGTCAGATTTTAAGAATTAGTTACTGTTGTACACTAGGTCAGAGAATCATCTTTCATTTTAAAGACTTCTAGTTGAACACAAAGGGTCTGCTGATTACTTACCTAAACAACCAGAAATTTAAAACATGGTTTTGAAAGTTATTTTCCATAGCTCTTCCTGGGCTTGATACAACGTGGGCTTGATAAGTAGCAGCGTATCCAATTCGGTTCAACAAACCTTTAGTGGATATTTGTTCTGTTTTTCTCTTTCAAAATTCTGTCTCAGGAAATTCATGGGAACACTTTTCCCCATTGCAAAAATCAATCTCATTAAAAGATGTCTGTTAAAAAGCTGCTATGTGAGGTACTATGAGATCCACTACTGTAACTTTAAACCTGGCCCAAGGAGAAGATACCATATGTCTGGTACGAAGAAGAAAAAATTATTGTTGGAGTCAGAAAACCAAACTCAGATAGGCTTAAACAAATTTAGAAATTTATTGACTTAACTGAAAAGTATAAAATTAGGCCTGGCTCCAAGCACTGTCTTCCCAGAGTTTCAAAATATCACATTTTCTTCATGATTCTTTTAGTTGTCCCTCCTTTTTGTGCCAGATTTATCTTCAGGCTGGCTCCCCTCATGTTAGCAAAATGACTTCTACAATTCTAGACCTCACACTCTCAGCACACCATCTGAGAGAGAGAATATGTCTTCTTGGAGTTCCTTCAGAAGATAAGGGAGACTTCTGTTCTCAAAGCCCCAGCAGATACTTCTTAGGTCTCATGGGCTTTAACTGGATCATATCTTCTTTTCTGAACAAGATATCAAGACTTAGGGATGGAGGGCAGGGTGGGACTAGTGGATCGTTTATGTTCCACTTGAACCACAAAAGAGGAGTAAATTCCACCCAAATCACATGGCTGAGAACAGGACGGGAGCAATTGTCCAAGGAAAAATGTGGGTGCTGCTCGAGGGAAGGGATGAATCAGTATGTGTCTACAGAGGAGAGTAAACAAAATGCAGTGAGATAAGCACAAAGTGCTATGATGCTATGTTATCAAAAAGAGAAAGGCTCAGTCTTTTGTCAGTGCTGGGGAGATAAGAAAAGATTTCATTAAATAGCTGTGATTTGCCTATTGATTCAAAGGTCCATCTTAGAGAGGGGAAAAAAGACATCTTTTGAAGTAGGAACACAGCAGCAAAAGGAAGGAGGCAGAAAACTGTAGAGTTGTGTTATGGTGACACTAATTAATGCAGCTTGACTACAATACAAAACATTGGAAGACAGCTGAAAAGGGAAGCTGGAGCCTTATTGTGTAGGACTTCCCTTGAATTCCAGCAGGAGGAGTCATATTTAATTTAGAAACCAAAGGGGAGCCATTGACAGGTTTTGAATAGGGGAAAGATATAACCAAATATGCCTGCTGGAAATATTAATCTGCCAGGAATGAATTGGACGAATTGCAGCAGAGAGAGACACACACAATTCATGGAGAGCAGTTAGGAGGCTATTGTAGTATTCTGATGAAAATAATGAAGTAAGGTGGCAGCTAAGAAGTGGGAGGAGAGGCTGGGCATGAGAGACTTAAGATGGTGGGATCTTCATACTTGCTAATAAATTAGTAGTAAAGAGTTAAAGGAGGAGGACTAGCAAGTGACACAGAGCTCTGATGTCACTGTGATTAGCAAGACAGTGGTATCGTTCATGAAAATGGAGAACTCAGAACCATGAGATGTTGTGTGACCAACAAGCCCCCCAAGGAGGGAGCCACAAGACTGCCTACCCCTGTGCCAGTGGATCCTTAATTGCTTGAAAAGCAAAGGGCCCCTCTGCTATAATTCACTTCTTTTATGAGCAAAAGTAGTTAACTCTGACCTTTTTTTATTGTGTCGATTCATTAGCTCTTAACATCACAGAGCCATAACCCAGGGGCAGAATCACGAGCCTTCAGGAGTGTTAGGGTTTGAGTGGGTTAGAATGACATCTGTTTTTTCTCCCCCCCCCCCGCCCCCCCCCCCTGCCCCAAGCAGCTTCAGATTTGAAAGTCTAGACTCAGGAGATGGAGATCAAAATATTATCTCTAGTGCTGAATAAAACTATAGGAGAATGAGGCTTAGTGTGAGGGTCAGATGGACTTCCTTAGAATTGCCCCTGAGAATTAAAGCAACTGCCTGATATACCGTCAGTGCTCGGGATCAGGTTTTCTCCTGCAGGGACAGAGCCTCTGAATGAAGACTTACTCCACGTCCTAAGAGAATGACCCTTTCTCCATGAGCAGACAGGTCCCAGAGAGAAGAGGGAGACATACTAGCCCATTTCTTTTATTCGACAGTAGATCCTTCTTCTTCCCTTGGGAGGAATGGGTGAGAGGGGCAGAGGCAGGCCTGGGGTTTTGTTCTCACTGACAATGGGACTGTCTTGTGACCCTGTGTAGAACTTGTCTTCCTTTTCTTCATCATCAAAGACTGGTGTCCCTGACTCATGAGGGGCTCTGGATTCTGATGCCCCTGGCCTCAAAAAGATGTAGAGGAAGCCAGATTAGGCAGATTTCCTAGTGACTATAAGGAGCTTGAAAGATTTGGATTAATGACCTGTAGTGGTGGGGTCGGGGTTTTAGAAGATTCACTCTGGTGACAATGTAGGAGAATGGCACATGGTGGAAAAGCCAGTTAAGGAGTTTGGGCTGGGCGGTGCCTGGGAGCTCAGTTGGTTAAGCATCCAATTCCTGATTTCGGCTCAATGATCTCAGGGTGGTAAGATCCAGCTCTGTGTAGGGTTCCTTGCTCACTGGGGAGTCTGCTTCTCTCTTTCTCCTCTTCTCCCTCTGCCCCTCCCCCAACTAGTGTTCACTCTCTCTCTCTAATAAATAAATCTTTAAAAAAAAATTTTTTAAAAGGAGATTGGGCTGGAATCCCCAGGGAAAGTGACAAGGAGATGTACCAAAGCATTGACCATGGAGTTGGAGCTGGGGAGCAGATTCAAGAGCTAGTTAAGAAGAGGAATCCACAAGAATACAGGTAGACAGAAAGAAAAAGTGAGATAACGCCAGGTGACTGCCTTGGGCCCATGGTTGAACAATGATGTCACTATTCAAGAAAACTATAGGAAGATGAACATATTGAAGGGGGGCAAAGTGAGATTTCATTTCGTGGCCTTTTAGCTGCATATGGTGTTTCCAAATGAAGATGACCAGAGATGACTTCGCTTCTTTTTGAAGTACAGATGAAAAAGCTTGAGATGGCTTGAAGTGGGAGTATGGAGACACTTATTTTTCTTTTCACTTCTCACATTTCCATAGAGAGGAGGGAGTTACACTGTCCCACCCAGAGGAATAAAGAACACTCCCAAGCTCTCTCTAATACTTTACTCACTCCTTTGAGGGCATCCTCCCTCTTCCTCACTGGTTTTGTGTCCTCTTTCTTTCAGATCTGTCTGCCTATCCAGATAGTGCTTCTTCAGCTCCTTCAGCCGATGTTTCCAGGCAAGGCCTGCTGCTTTGGTTTCAATGCAGGCTCTATTGACTACCGATCCAAAGCCACATTCCTAAATCAGTTTTATCCATATTATAGCTTTGATCCCATCTCTCTTTCCTGTCACTTGTTTCTCATTTGGCTCAGAACTCTGGAGGAGCATGTCTTAGCTTGCTAGGGCTGTTAAAACAAAGTATCATGGAAAGGGTGGCTTCAACAACAGAAATTTATTTTCTCACATTTCTAGAGGCTGGAAGTTCAAGATCAAGTTGTTGGCAGGGTTGGTTTCTTCTGAGGCCTTTCTCTTTAGCTTGTAGATGGCTGTCTTCTTTCTTCACAAGATCTTTGTTCTGTAGTTGCCTATATCCAAATTTCCTTTTCTTACAACAAGATAGTCATATTGGATTAGGGCTCACTTTCATGACCTAATTTTAACTTATTTATTTATTTATTTATTTATTTATTTATTTATTTATTTATTTATTTATGATAGACATAGAGAGAGAGAGAGGCAGAGACACAGGAGGAGGGAGAAGCAGACTCCATGCTGGGAGCCCGATGCGGGACTCAATCCCGGGACCCCAGGATCGCGCCCTGGGCCAAAGGCAGACACTAAACCACTGAGCCACCCAGGGATCCCTTAATTACCCCTTTAAAGACCCTCTCTCTGGGGCACCTGGGTGGCATAGTTGGTTGAGTGTCTGCCTTGGGCTCAGGTCATAATCTCAGCACAATGGGATTGAGCCCTGCATCAGGCTCCCTGCTCAATGAAGGGTCTGCTTCTCCCTCTCCCTCTGCTGCACCCCCTTCTTGTGCTCTCTCCCTCTGTCAAATAAATAAATCAAATAAATAAATAAATAAATAAATAAATAAATAAATAAATAAATATCCTATCTCCAAATAAAGTCACATTCTGAAGTACTGGGGTTTGGGGCTTCAACATATGAATTTGGGGCATGGGAGAGAGGTCACAATTCAGCCAAAAACAAAGATTGGTATTTATTGACCCTCTAAAACTCTATAAACCACCCCTATCTTGTCTTCTTTCTTAAATACAGTCTCATACACAATTTTGAGACAGATTTTTTTTTTCTCCATTTATTTCAGTGCCAAGAACTAAGAAAATTTTAATCAGGGCACTGTTTAGTTTCATTAAAGAGAAAGCAAGGCTGTAATGCTCAAAGGCTGGTTTCTGGGGTGGGGGTGGGAGGGTTTGCTAGGTTGTGTATCACACAGAATTGGTTCAGGATAAGACCTGGTAAGAACCTGATCCCCTGATTATTAGGCATCTGTAAACCTTCCCTCAGAAACAATATGGAGCAATGAGATGATTGTACAACCGTATGGAATTTACAATTTGCCAATATACTCACGGTCAGTATTGTTGCATATTTAGGTTCATAAGTAATTATAAGGCTATAATCCAAGACTGTTTCTCCCATTAGTTTTGCTCTTTGATATTTCTCTCACCAAGTTTGAGCTTGAATGGTTTTCCCAAGGGGAATATGCCTCTGGAGTGATGGCTGGTTTTATGGAATTCTGTTAATATCCTATGTGACTGAAAATGGTCATTCAGAGCTTTGTTTCAGGGACATAAAACCTTTAGGCATCTTCGCACAATGAAAGGAAGAAATGACAGATCTGTGGCGAGGAAGCACTTTTTTTGATCAGTGTGATTATATTAGAATGCTCAACTTGGATATATTGATTTGTCTTTGAGAGCGCTTTGTGCCACATAAATCTCATAGAAATATCTTTAAGGAGCTGCCCCAGAAGGCCACTACTTCCCTCCTCAGCAAAGAGAAGCAAAGCCAGGGAGTCATTTGTCAAAGTTTCAAACAGAATGGTCCATTTATGAACTGACACTGCATGGTTTCCTATTCTGACATTCATGGGATTTTAAAACAAAGATGCATTTTATGATTAACCTCGGCATATAGAAGCAAAGAGCTATATTTGTCTCTTTTGAGTTCAGCAACCTGAATTTTTAAAAAATCACCTTCAAGGAGAATCATATTTATTATACTTCAAAAATTCAGTTTATATGCACCATTGTTCAGAGCAATTTCTTTTTTCCTACATTTAATAGCCAAGTGGTCATTTGTTTTGAAGTTGCATTCATGCTTTGGAAGATTTGGCCACCAATGGAAAAGAACATTCTTGAGGGTGTTTTTTCCTCTCCCACTGCCTTAGTACCGGGAAAATAGTTCTAAAGAATTATACATGAATTTTAAAAATATTGATTAAATGTTATCACTTGCTTTGTATTCTGGGACATATAACCTTAATTTTCTAATTTTTAAGAGCTGTCATGAAAAGATCATCTTTTTTCTCTCTTTTGAATTGGATGACCTTGAGCAAATTATTGAATTGAAATTTACTTTTTTCCCCTCATAAAATGAGTATTATGATGTTTGTATTACTAAGCAGGCAATATTGGAGAAAGAGGAGGGTAGGTTAGCACATTATTTATTTAGGAACATGGATTTTGAGCCAGTGTGGCTTGGTAAATCTGTTACTTACTATTTGGATGATGCTGGACATGTGACTTCACCCCCTAATCCTCAGTTTCCATATCTTTTAAGTAGGCATAACATTGCTCCTTCTTCATGTGGTTGTTTGAAAAGAAAATGAAATTATTTACAAACATAGTGCCTAGCACACTATAAATGTGAGCTCATCATCATCATCATCATCATGAATATAACAAACAACTATTAACTGGTTTAATTATTTTATTTCCCTGAACATAATGAGTAGGATACAGACCCCAAAGGAAAGTAACCATAAAATTAAAACTATGTGCTGGGCAGAATGGATTGAAACCAGATTTATATAATTTGGAATATAACTCTTGAATATCTACATTCATATATACATATACATGTGCACATATATATACACAGATACATACATAGATACTTAAATAGCAATATGAAAAATATATCTATTTATAGTCAGTTGAAATTTCACAGAAGTTTTAAATAACATCAAACGTATTTACCGAGATTTTATATTACAAATACATTTCCGTTTCTAATGCAAAACCATTTTCTAAATAAAAAAATATTTAGTCACAAGTACAAAATTGGAATAAGATTTAATAATCTCCCCTAGGAACTGATTTTAAGGTTTAAACTGTCCTTTTATGAACACTGCATTAACTCTTAAATCCTTCTTATAATGTCTTCATATTTAAGCTTCAGTGGAGAAAGAGAGGGGTGCACCATTCTCTCACTTATTTAAAAATATTCCTGGATTTAAAAATATTAAGAGGTGCTTGGAGATGGCAGCATAAAGATAATTGTATTAAGCTCCACTCTCTAATATCAACTGAAAAAAATGACAAATTCTAACAAAAGAGTCCATCTTTAATGAAACCAGAAGACAGATACAGCCCCAAACTATGAAGAATTGCTTCTAAATATAGGGCCATTTGGCCCCAATTCCAGGCGGATGCCAAAAGTGAATGCACACTTTACAGTCTCTGCACACTCTGCAGAGCGTTCCAATAGCAGGTGCCACAGCTCAGAAGCATTCACCAGTTATCCCTTACTGGAAACCATCAATTCCACATCCCACACCAAGGCAGTGCACACCAGATGGGATTGGCAGGAAAGGAAAAAAAAAAAACCATTAACTTTGCAGGAATCATCCTGGAGGCAGCATATATACTGGGAATGGTAATACCGCAAATAACAGTATCAACAATAACAGTGGCCAGTATTTGTCAAGCGCTTACTGTGTGCTAGGCCCTGCTTTAAATGGCTTTCATAAACCAACCCAAGTGATCCTCAGTGACCTGATGAGGCTACTATTACTATGCCAGTTTGACTCATCAGTTACAGAGCCTGCACTTTGAACCCTCATGCCCTGCGGCATTTCTGCGGTGTGTACAGAGTCAGCTTCCACCAGTGGCTCAACATCAGTTGAGGAGAATGAAAATAAATGTCCAGTCCTCACAGGAACTGAATTCTTCCACTAACCGGCATGGACTTGGAAGCAGATTCTTCCCCAGAGCTTCCATATGGTAGCCCAGCCCAGCTGACCCCTGATTCCAGCCTTGTGAGACCCTGAGCGGAGAACCTGAACATACCATGCCAGATAGAGAGAGAGAGAAAAAGAGAGAGAGAGAGAGAGAGAGAGAGAGAGAGAGAGAGAGAAGCAGACTCCTTGCTGAGCAGGGAGCCTGACACAAGGCTCGATCCCAGGATTCCAGGATCAGGACCTGAGCTGAAAAAGGCTGGCGCTTAACCGACTGAGCCCCCCAGACACCCTCACCATGCTAGACTCCAGGCCTTACAAAACTCTGAGCTAATAGGCGGGTGGTTCAAGCCACCAACTCTGTAATAATTTTTAGATAGCCGTGGAAAGCTAATACATAAACATTTTCTAGCTTAATAGGTCTCAGAGAAAAATATGATGGTAAATTCTAGATGGGAAGAGGTTAAGGTAACACTGCAGTGCTTTTGCAAAGAGTGACTAAACCAAAATATAACTAGCTCTTTTCCTTCTTGCCTGTCCATTGTCCTCATGGTCACCAGACCGGAAAAAGCTGGTAGTCTTCAGAGCCCCTGCTTCTTTCTGTTCCTCTCTCTTGGGCAACTGGTTCTGTCATGTGTACATCCAAAATATTTCCTCTAGTTCTTATTCTCACTCAGTGGTCTTACTTAGAAAACTTCATTACTTTTTAAATTTTATTTTTTTATTGAGACATAATTGACATATTATGTTCTATTAGTTTCAGGTGTGTAAGATAGTGATTTGATATTTATGTATATTGGGAAATGATCGCCACAATAAGTCTAATTAACATCCATCAGCACATATAGTTACACCTCTTTTTTTCTTGGAGGGAGAACTTTCGTGATTTATTCTCTTTGCCTTCATTACTTCTTGATTAAATTAGTATAGTGACCTCCTAACTCAGGGCTATACTCAATTCTCTATCTTGTTTTTGTTTTGAGGTTTCTGAATCCCTAATTTGATTCCATAACTTTTCTACTTCAACTCCTTTAAGGACCTCTTATAGCTTTCAGATGAAAATTCAAACTCCTTGGCATAGTATTGCCAGCTTGAATTTCTCCCACACTTATCATTGGCTGTAGTCATACTAAATTACTTGCTTTTGCTACAGTGAGGCATATTTTTGCACCACTCCATGCTTGGAAGACTACTGCCAATTCTTTCTGGAAAATTGCTATTCATCCTTAAAACTCAATTTGAACATCCTCCCTTCCAGAAAGTGTTTTATGAGCTAGATATGGACACTTCTTTCACAGGGCCTTCTTCATTAGATAGTTCAGTGCCTTCTCACTGGGTTTCTTCCCTTCCTCATTCAGATTCTGACAACCACTTTCACAACAGGCAGAGGGACCCTGAATTTAGATCAGGGTCACACAGATGTGCATCCAACAGGGTCTAGTCCAGGCCCAAAAGTGTAACTCAATCTCTATTGTTGTCTTAGGGTATGACCAGCTTTGGAGCAGAGATGGGGAAATTTGTGTAGGCAACTCAGAGGTGTTGGGAAAGATGGTCTAATCATTCCTCCACTTCTTCGCACTGAAATTTGATTTTGTAGAGACATTAGGGTTGATAGGCTTTACCTGATGAACATCTAATGATAGAGAAGAACAGAGAGAGTTGTGAAAGGTTTAACACAAAGGGATGGTGTTTCTGGTCTAGTAAGTGCCTTGAATGGGTTCATGTGCATTACGTGGGAACGGAGAGGATGGTGACGCAGGCCCAGCAAGGCATGGCCCATCTTGATAGACAATATGGATCACCCTCCCTTGAAGAATGTCCTCACAAGCACCACCAAACAGGATGGTCAGCTGCTGCAGCCATGCCTTGCATTTTCACTCCAGGATGGCTCTTTAGCCTGAGGGGGCAGCCTTACACCCGTGTAAGTGGCTGAAGAATGGAAAGAAAATGGATGCGACCTGAAGGTCTTGGCTGGTTTCCTTCATACTGAGGGAACATTGGGGAATAGGCAGGCCCCCTTGAGGAGCTATTATTGCTTTGATAGTTGGTAGCATGGGGTCTTTGTTCTACTTGTGGTGCTTTGGACATGATCTGCCCTAGCCAGCTTCTACTCCTGAGCCATGTTGCAGGTGGGAAGACACGGTGGACTTCCCTCTGCTGTCAGTATATTAGTGTTTGAGCAGAGTGCTCTGTGACCTAACCATTGCCTATTGTCACCCCGAACTACCACTTTTTATAAGTTTTCTTAGTAACGTTTTGTTTGATTAACAGAAACAAAAGTCACCCTTTTACTTTCCTCACTCCATGCAAAATAGTACCAACAAAACTATGTAAGTACCTCTGTAAGTGACAGAAACAAAGCTTGAGCTGCCAAAAGCAAATGTCTAACCAACTATGGGAAGGAGACCTTAGTTGTGCTGAGGTGGAATTGTCAGTGTTCAGCCAGTCATGGCTGGGCACATGTCTCAACAGGTGTCTACGAGAACACTGACCTATATTCATTGGTTTGCCTGTTGGTTTACCCAGCCAACTTTTTAGCATTTTAAAGTCATTCTTTTTTTTCCTATTTCTAATGAGTATCTAATTCACAATAGGCAATTCAAAAAATGTCAAACCGATTTTAAAAATGCGGCATTTTATATCATGTATTTTTGTTCTTATGTTTTATTATGATACCTGGTTTTACAGACATAACATGCATTCTCAAAGGAAGATGAACTCTGATAATTAAGTGTGCTCCTTAATTACAAGTTATTTTGATACTTGAGAAAAATATTTGATGCAGATTTGTTGGTAACATAATTTTGTTTAATCAAATGAATACCATGAAAGTTATAATAAAAACACTGCTCTATTAACACATTTAAGGTGTACTGTTTTCCTCCAACTTTGAAAATTATCTAAAAAAAATACAAAGCTTTCCTCCATAGAAAATATAGAACAAGTTAGCAATAAAAAATACATATCAAATGATGGTAGTCCTAAATGATATTTAGTTACATCAAATGCTATCTCACACCAACAAGAAATGTTAAATATTTATTTTTTTTCATAATTTTCCCTCGAATTCTGTGAAAGGAATTAGTAATTCAAATGATAAAGCAGGGACACTAGTGATTTGGATTATTAATCTCTTAAAAATTTTACTACAGATGGGAAAAATACTTTCCATAAAACCTTTTTCCTTTCCTCACACTAAGCAAAATAATGCAAAGTAAAAGGCTTTGAGATACTTAGAAGCATGATTCAATGTATCCAATTCTACAAATGGAAATGTAGCCTATTAATTTCTCCTTGGGAGTTTATTAACTCAAGCCACACAACAGACTAGTTAGAAAAGCATCCATTATAGGTAAAATAGCTAGAGGTATCAAGTAATTTTTTCTTCTAACTGGTGAGAGTATATACAACCATTTTTAATGAACAATGCTGAACCATTCCCAGCATGAAAATATTTAACAACTCTTTCAGGATAAACAAGAATCCTACTCCCTTTTTATCTCTGACAAGGCTTTCTAAAGAACTTTGCATGGAGCAGGTGCATGACAAATGCTTTTAGAAACAAATAAATAAATGTATGCAGAAACAAAGAGAAGTTAGTACAAGAGTTTGCTTAAAGCAAAACCCACATTAAATATCTTGGATGTTTGGGATGTTGAGAGTAAACTTAGAACAAAATACTTTTTGCATGTAAAAGTTTTCCATTTCATTAATGCTCCTTTGGAAAACCATTATTTTTTTTTATCTAAACCAGTGATTTAAAACATCTTTTTTCCTGGCCTGAACTTTCTGGCATTGTGCCTCAATTTTTTCTCTTTGTCACGCTCTCCAACAATAGACCAATAGACATAGTTAGTGAAATTCAGAAAACAGTGTTTTCTTTTCACAAAGGGCCCCAAATTCAGAAACAATATTCATCCCAAATCTTTAAAAGAAATAACCTATTTTTGAAATTTCGAAAAAAGTATTTTCAAAGCTTCTAGATGAGACGTTTTCCCATCAGCTTTGATTGTGCAGCATTTTCCGTGGTCCACACGAATATCCTAAACATTCTGCTTGCTCAGCACCATTCTCCTCTCCATTATCATGTATTCAGAAGAGATGAGCATTGCCTTTCAGTGAATGTATAACAGTTGTCCCCCAGGTATTCAGCCTCTTTTCTCTTTATTAAGAGGCCCAGCTGCAATATTCAACATTAAAAAAAAAAAACTAACGTCTTTTCCTGAGTCACCATCCAACATTGTGCCCAGGGATTTCAAGGTCAATGTGTGTGATAGCCCAACACACACACACAAGCCCAATCTTGACTATGGGAGATCATTGCAAACGGGAAAAAAGATGCTTTATGCACTTGCTATCTGAAAGTGAATGTGAAAGCATGTAAAATTTAAGGTATAAAAGCTTAGGAAAATATTACAGTTGTCATACTTGATTACTTTTAGACACAGCTTGATATTCCTGAAGAATAGGTATTAAAGAGTAACTCTTCTTCAAAGATATAAAAATTCACTCATTCAGGTATTCAATAAATATTCATTGGGGGCCAACTGCGTACATAACACAGCAGGTACATTGATGGGTAACAAAGATGTATAACGTATCGTATTGACCATGCGTATCATTTCCTAGAGGGCTTTTACCAATGAAGCAGAAATAAAGAGGACTGATTACGTATTATAAATGGTGTTGAAAATTATTCTTTATGTACCATAATAACATGACCAGGCATACCTTTAATAACCTTGTCCCCCCAAAGATACATTATATACTACTCACCAATAACAAAGGAGAATCTTAAATAAAGACTCTTTGATGATGGAAGTAGATCCAAACCAAATTTGATTGAGGATAGGTAATCTGAGCACCAGTGCTTTAAAAAATTTCCAAGTGAAATGAGATAAGCCTGACTTGATTATAGAGGTCATCTGTTTTCTGAGAATCATACAGATTTAAAACAATAAGGTGTCAGTGCAGTGCAACATTGGGATTCCAAGATTAGGAGGGGGAATTTTGCATTTATAGGAAGCTGCTCATTTCTAAGGACCTAATGAATAGCCTTTGAAACTAAGGGAGCAAGAATAATCAAATAGGTTGTTTAAAAGAATCATTTAAAGCCTTTCCCCTGAAGAAATATGATCTTTCAAATTGTGAAGTAGGTTGTCAAAAGACTGAAATTTTAACACTGTTGAATATGTCACTGGATTGTTCTGTAAAATACAGTATTACTATTTCCCTAAATTTTCTATGTAGCTTACAAGTTTGATGGAAAGGTGAATGGCTTTATATCACCTTCCATCTTTTAGGCTTTTGGAAGTAAGGAGATGGTTCAAATTTCACATCAGGCTAGAGACTGGAGCTACTACAAATTCATGCTCTTGAACAACTTGGACCTTAATGCTACCTGGAAAGCTCTCTCTCTTCAGTCATGTCTTTCTCATATTCTCTGTAGAAACTCTAGAAAGCTCCTGACCCTAAATCTGTCATCTTAGCAGTACCTCACGTCCTTGCCATTATACTCTCTCACTACTTCTTAATTTCTGGAGAGTTGGTAAAGTTCAGGACTTCACATCCTTACCCAACAACCTGGCTAATGTCCCATCTCCACTGCAACTGCTGTATCCAAGGTCATCTACTCCCTCTTTTTCTCTGTGTCCACTGGAAACTTGTCAGTTCTTATTTTAGTTAACCCCTGGGTAATATTTTATACTGTTGACTTTTCCATCTTTATTATAACTCTTTCCCTAAATTGGAAACAGTGACATCCTGATTTCCTCCTAGTTCTTTTTTTATTAAAGACTTTATTTATTCATTTATTTATTTACTTACTTACTTACTTACTTATTTATTAGAGACACACAGAGAGAGGCAGAGACATAGGCAGCGGGAGAAGCAGGCTCCTCGCAGGGAACCCAAATGTAGGATTCAATCCCTGGACCCCAGGATCACACCGAGCCAAAGGCAGATGCTTAACCACTGAGCCACCCAGCCATTCCTCCTCCTAGTTCTTGAGAAAATGTTTCTCAACCTACATAGCAGGTTCTTTTGTTTCTGTCTATCTCTTAATTGCTGGTATTCTGATAGGTTTTGTCTTGTCTCTCCTTCCCTTCACAATCTACAGACTTCCCTGCAGTCTCATCCATTCCTACCTTGAAATTGTTGCCTATATTCAGCTGGCTCTAAAAGCTACATCCGTATCCCAAATCACTTTTCTTAAACTTCAGATCTATATATTCAACCACTGCTTGACTTCTCCTCTTGTCACATGAATGCCTTAAACTTAGCGTGCTTAAGTTGAACAGGTTGCCTTCCTTCAAATCCCTTCATTTTATGGGACCTTGTCTCTGATGGTATCACAAGCCATGTAATTTACTCAGTCCAGAAACATGTAGGAATGGCCCACAATATAGTCATTCAGCAAAACCCTTCTAAATCTCTCAGGAGTCTGTGGACATAAACATAAAATCGTTATTACCCCCATGCTGGTACCAGCTGTTTTCACCTCCTGTCTGAATGACCACACTAGCCTTCGACTGTGTCTACTTGCTTTTAGTTCCGTCTGCCTTTCAAGCCTTTTTCCATGCTAGAGCCAGAGGTTTTTCTTTCTTTCTTCCTTTCTTTCTTTCTTGCTTGCTTGCTTGCTTGCTTTCTGATTTTATTTATTTATTCATGAGAGACATAGAGAGAGAGGCAAAGACACAGGCAGAGGGGGAAGCAGGCTCCCTGCTGGAAAACCCAATGTGGGACTCCATCCCAGGACCCTGACATCATGACCTGAGCCAAAGGCAGACGTCTGTTCAACCACTAAGCAAGGCATGTACCCCAAAGTTATCTTTCAAAAGAAAATCTTATCACTCCCCTTTTCTAAGTCTTATCATGGCTTCCATTACAGAATAAAGTCCAAACCCTTTAAAATGTCTTCTACTGCTCTTTATGACCTGGCTTCACTCCCCTCAACCTTTCCTGTCTCAGTGTGTGGCTTCTCCCTCACACTGTGCTCCAATTATACCACACTTTTAAAGTTCTCTAAATGTACCATGTGATCTGTCAATTTTGAGTCCTTTCATAGGCTGTTCATTTTGTTTGGCTGTTCTTTGTCTCATCTCATACTTCTTTTTCACTGTTTAGCATAATCATTTATTCCTCTCAAAAGCCATGGTTTATAGTATCCATACCCCCCATACTTCTATCATAGCTCTTTATTACAGCTGCTTATTTATCTTTTCTCTGTTATACTATAAACCCCCAATTTTTTATGTTCAAAGTTGTAGTCCCAAATATTTATCTTGATAAATATGTATTCATATTCACTGATTGAATATAGGAAAAACACGTTTAGAAAAACTTTAAAAAGATGAAAGGAAGATAAATGAGTGGCAACTTACTTAGTAGAATGGAGAAATTGAAGCCTAATTCCTAGCATGGGGTGTGAATCAGATAAGAAGCAAGCTGATCCATAATGATCTAAGGCAAGGTCAGAAAGTGGAGGTGCCGGGACCTCTGACTGCCAGGGTGTGGGGTGTGGCTGAGAACAGATTAACTGTAAATCTGTATCAGGAGCAGGTAACCTCAGATCCTTTTCCTACCCTGCATAGCCAAGGTGACTTTTCTTCACTATTGTTTCTCCATCCTAGAAGAAGGCAAGAGATTTACCCTCTAGAAAAGCTGAATCAAAGAGACTGCACTCAGGAACAGCAGGTACGGTTGAGAGTCGGAGGGTAGCTGTACCTTAAGATTAAGTGAAAAATCTAGATTATGAACATTGAGATCCTCCCACTTCCTACCCCACTTAAAGCTCTCTGAATATTGACAGCTAGGATTGGACCTTCAGGGAGAAGATGAGAGGTACAAAAGATTTACAAATGCTGACACATTTGGGTGCTCCAATGAAACCATCAGTGTCCTTCGAAGAGCCTGTGGTCAGGCCCACCCGCTGACAGCCAGAGCTTCTAATGAACTTTTCAGGAACTCATTATTAAGTATGAATAGACAGCTAACAATCACTAGACATTTGAGGAAGACTTTTAATATGAAAAAAAAAAAGACCAAAGCAAACACTGAAATGAGATTCAGATAAAATAGAGATAAGCGGCAGAGAGCAGAAGAAAATGTTTTAAAAAATTATTCATGACATTGGAGAGATGGAGAATTTCTGGAGTCATATTGCAAACAACAGAAAACTAGTGGAGATTACATGGTTTAGAGGAATTTTAGAATCACATCAGGAAGTTTTTGACTGAATTATGACAGGTATGTAAAACATTAAGCAATTTTTTTTTAAAAAAGAGGCAATTATGAATTTCAGGAAAAAATTAAGTTGAGTGAGAAAGAAATTTACATTGCAGTATAGGCTCAACTGTGAGCAATATTTACATAGGGCAAATGTAAACTCTTAACTACCAATTGTGTTATAACTATATTGGAAGGATGGGAGAGAAGTGAGCAATATGTATGCGTGTACACATTTAGGATGTTGTAGTAAATCTAAATTTTTATTCTAGCAGGAAGAGTAAGGTAGACAATGTTCAAAACTGTAAACCCAAAAAGTGGTAGCTTTAGTTTGAACTGAGGTTGTTGATATTTACCACATTTTACCCACAAAAATGACCATTTCTTATGATTCAACCTAATATGAACAGCGTTATTTAGAAATGTGGGAGTAAATACTAGAAGAACTATCTGGGAGAGTTGAAGGAGATTACCTCTGGGTAAGAGAATGCGATCGAGTGGTAAGTTTTTGCTATAAGCTTTCTAGAACTATTTGGCATTTTAGACACCATACATATATTAATTTAATAATAATTAAAATTAATAAAAGAATGAACAGGTGGCTTACTTCCAAATTACCTAATTGAAAAGACCCAACTTTACTTCCAGGAATGATTAGCAGTGGTAATTGGTCTGATTATGCTCACCTTTTCTCCTTTAAGGATTTTTACCTTTTAAAAAATGACTATTAGGAGAGCTTTCTCTGAAGAGACAAAAATAGCTGTTCTAATAGCTCCTTTAGAACTTTAATTGGAAATTTGGTTGTGTCTTCTTCCAATTAAGCTAATTGAAGTGGAACTCTGATTGGGCCCTGGGAGAGGAGGCACTCCCCAGCTGAGGCTCATAGAATAACAGCTGACTTTAAGAAGAGAGAAATAGAAGCAAATGCTTGGGAAGACTGGTGAATCAACTCTGGAGGGATTTCAATTATTTACTTACTGACTGACACATACAGGGAAAGTAGCCAGAAAAGTTCTGGAAAAAACGGTGGGGGAGTGGAGAGCTTCCCTTGAGGCTTTAAATAGGTATGTATGGACTACTGGCATTTTAACTGAAAACTTGCAAACTTTTCTAGGGAGGGCTCCTGTGTTAATCCCTTTATCATTTGCTAGACAAGTACATGCTTTGCATCCAGTAGGTAAAGGAAAATCGGAAGGCATGTGTGAGAATATTAGCACTTACATCTGTCCTCATCCCTTGCAGGGTCTTCTGTGCTAGTCAGACTGACCTACCTCCAGTTGCTTGAGTACGATTTTGCCTTAGTTACTTCACTAGCTTCACGTGGATCTTGAATTCTGGTGTGTATAAAAATCACTGGGGAACTTGCACTAAGTGCAGATTCCCAAATCCCTTCTTCACTTTAGGATGTCTTTGCATACATTAGGCAAAACACACACACAGTACCTATTTGTTCTCAAATGAACTATAACCCCCCCCAAACCCAAATTTTAGAAAGGGAGACTTCAAAATACACAAGGAAAATTACAAAAAAAAAAAAAAAAACAATAAAAGTCTAATGGTGTATATATTATGTAAAGTAGTAAACTGCAACCTGATTCATGTCTTTGAGGCAAAGTGTGGGTACATTTTAATATGTTTCCTATAATGAAAGATGGAGAGCCTCCAAAATTTGGAATGGCCTACGGTCAGTGAAGAACATAAAATAGCCCTCATTGATTCTGGAGTGGGACTGGGGAATTTACATTTTCGAGAAGCATCCTCATGACTTTGCTGTAGGTTCCAATGCTCTTTTGGAGGCCCAGCTCAAGTCTTAATGCTGGAATCAATCAGCCTCTCAACCTTTCTCACCCGAGAGCTATCATTTGAATTTTGGTGTCATTTTGTCAAATTCTTTTAAGGTAGATATATTTCTTTGGCTCCAAAGGGAACCAAACAGTCTGGATTTAACATGCTTATTGTTTTCAGTATAAATCATTTGTTAAATATATATTCAATTGTGATTTAATTTTTGTAACTTTGTGAGATTTTTCATGTAAATGTATTCACAAATCAAAAAACACTTTGTCGTGATCTTCTTGACTTATTGTTAAGAAAAACTATATTTTACATATAAAGTAGGTAGGAAAGTTCTCATCGTGTAGTTGTTCAGAAATCATTGAAAACTGGCTCAGTCTTAACATATTATTTAATATATTTTAATACTACAAATGAATACTTTTTGTAATGCTTGAGACAGTAAAGCAAAAGAAAATACCATTATAAATTCCCATTCAATTTGAAATAGTGACATTCCGTGGTAACTTTCAGCTCTGAATCTTTGCCGCAGCCATAAGTCAGGAGACAATCAGGTGTCTTTCTTAAGCTTTTGATCCCGACCTTCTGAGAATGAGAAGTAATGACAATAACATAAAGAAACATTTCTGATCAATGAACTTCAGCCTCCCCATTTTGTGATAGGTGGAAGGACCAACAGGGAGGGCTAAGAGAATTCTTCTGGTTTTTTGTTTTGTTTTGTTTTGTTTTTTGTAGAATCCACCCACCCTTCCCAGCTCCCTGAGCAGGTTGGCTTTAAGCCCTGACTGCCTTCTCTTCCTGCTAACCCCAACTCTCTATGTCACCATAGCTTCTTAGAATTAGCGGTAATATCAGGAAGGCTTGCAGAAAGAAACCCCAAATGACTAAAGTTGACTTTCTGCTGCTCGCAGGAATCAAGGTTCAAAACAGAAATTAAGCTCAGTTATAGAAAAATATGGAAAACACATTACTTGTTTATAAACAAAGATTTATAGCTACTGTTCTGCCACAGGGACACCACCTCACTGGGCTGGAGATTTTCCGGGGCTATCACAGACACCATATTACACTGGAGAGGGTACCAGGATTTAATGGGTGCTCGAGGCCAGAGCAAGTCCCTCTCCTTCCACAGCTCCTGCTTCAGTTATGGAATCTGAAGTGCTTAAGGAGTGCTAGGAAGTCCTCATTCCTTGCCTTTTCCCTGTCCTGTTAGAGGGCATTGCTGCCCTACAGAGGACTTACCACAATTTGATGTCTGAAATACCAATACTGTCAAGATTATTATCACAGAAACAGCTACAGCTCTTGCTGTCTTGGGTGGAATTTTATATTTCTTGGGAATACTTTTCTTTGGGAACACTTCTAATTTTATGATGGAAATCAGTTGGATAATTGGGATCAATAGGCAGAATTTTCTTCTCAGGCTTTTTTTTTTTTCCTTCACAGAGCATTTGGACTGAACTTATAGGTAGAAAGGCCTTTGAGGCTACAGCCATCAGCAGAATCCAACCTCATCTGAATTTGTGTAAGGAAAAAAGAACCCTTTTCCACTCCCAATAAATATTTCTCTCAAACGGATGAGATTGGATTATGTATACAAAGAGGAAAATGTAGGGTCCAGTGGCAGGCTTACAGCGCTTGGGTTAAAAAAGTGATTTTAATTCTAATTCCTGTGATGAGACCTCAGGACAAATGACCCCACTTTATTTGTTTGTGTAATGGGAATGATACAGCCTATTGTGCAGGGCTTTTGTGAAAGTTATATTAAGTCATATATATAACAGTTATTTCTAAAGTGCTATATAAAAGTAAGGCATTATTATCAGGCAGCTAAGCAAAGTTAAAAGCCTTAATAAAACCTATCCTTTACTGACTATAAGGAGACATTTTCTTACCAATGTGCAAACAAGACATATTTGCCATTAAAAGTTTAGTTTTTGCGACTAAATGGCTCAGGAAGCAATAAAGATGATCTAATATGTCAAGGAAGACATTTAAAAAAAGGAATAAGTATATTATAGACAGAAGTAGGAGACAATCTACTTTTTTAAAAGAGCCATATCTATTCATAGCATATTTAGAAAAGTATTGAATTCAGGAATATGAGACCTAGAAAAGCAATCTAAAGAATTAGGGTGTCATTCAGTATAAAATGTTTAGTCAAGCAAACTAAGATTAATAATGGGAGATTAAATCATGGCAGTCCTTGAGAGAAGGGTATGCATAGAGCAGGGAGTGTATCTGTCTCTTACCACTATAACCCAATCACCTTGATTTGTGCCTGGCCCATTATAGATTCTCAAATGAATTTTGCAGAATGAATGCAGAAATTCAGGAGTATCACTGAGGGGATATGCGTTCCCCAAGCCGAAATTAATATCTGAATTGTTCAAAGACACATATGCTTGTTGGCTCAGATTGATGAAATAAAGATGTGGGCTACTTATAATAGCAAGTGAAGCTTTTTAGCTTCCTTAATTATTTCAAATTTTTGACAATCTCAGGATGAGAATGCTCTTCCCAAATATCACTGGTGGTTAGTCAACAAAACTTAGAATGAAAGAAAACTAGTCTTTCACTGGAGAACTTAATCTCTTAGGTTTGGGATACCAAATGGGTCAATATTATTCTATCGTTGGGGCATTCCTGTTAGGAGTTCTAATGCTATATCTGGAAGATCTATGAATGCACTGATTAGAAATATCTGCCATGGGCATTGAGATCAGGGATGGTAGACGAACTTCCTTTAGAAGGGTTTTCAAGTTGAAGGTTGAATTTGTGCATGATTTCCTAACTTTCTCTTTTGATAACAACCTCATGATTATTATGAGATGTGGCTTATTATGATGACTGAAACTGGAGGGATTTGGGAACAATACTGCAAGACTGACAGACACTGAGCCTGTAAGTGGCAGATGCATATTAAATATATCTTACATGTAAGTTACACTCACCAGAATGTATCGCCCAATACACAGGTGTTTGTCTACATCTCCCAGCCTCTGTCCATGTAGTGTGGGACCATACGACTGAGTTCTGGCCAATGAATTGTGAACAGAAGTGCTATAAGTGATGACTAGGTCCTGTGCCCTTAGAAATATCTCATATGATCACCCAGCAAACTCTCCTCTCCTGCCATGTAAACCCTGGAGGCAGTGTGCTCCAAATGGCAGAGCTACAAGGAGAAAGGCTCACAACCAACCCAAAACACCATAAGGGTAAGACAAACTTTATGGAGATTTTTTTTTTTTAATGGAGATTTTGGATTTTGTCTGTTGCAGCAGCTAGAGTGAATTATTCTAATACATACTAATACAAACCACTGTTACGGGAAGTGGTTTGTTTTGGTGATGGGAGATGGGTTAGGCTGTCTAAATGTTTGCAGGAAACCGCTTCCTGAACTGGGTCCTTGACAGCACATTGCCCTTCCTGCCTACCTTACCATCACATCAAGGAAGTTTCCTAGATCCTGCAGACTCTGCTTGCCTTGCAGTCGTGAAGAGCTGGGTGTGTGTGTGTGTGTGTGCAGGGGAGGGGCTTCGCTCTAGCACATTGTGCATACTACTGTGCAATGTGCATATCCTTCAAAAACGTGTATTTCTAATACCATCATTCCTTTCCACGGGGTTCTGGCTCCCACCAAGTTAACTTTAAACCCAGTGGCAAAAGCTCCACAAAAAACAACAAAAATCAGTTGCTATGGTAAGTGACCCTCTGTGTTCTGGTGCCCCGTGACTTTTCCAAGCTTCTTCCCTTTCGAGGGAGCCTCAGCTAAGATCAGTGGCATTGCTTAAACATCCCTCTCTCTTTTTTCTTTTCCCTGCTATTCTTCTTTATTTCTTATCTCCCTTTATCTCAGTCCTATGAATTCCTAAACCTCCCACACACTCCTCCACCTGGGCAGAAACAGTTTCTTCTTCCTGTGAACATTTGCATCTCTCCCTCTCTGAAGACATCTCCCCACCACCTTCTGGTGGACACTATAGTTAGGAGTTTGTGGCAGCCCTTCCTCCTGGACCATGAACTTCTGAGGAGAAGGGAAAATATATCTATTTGGCTTACTGTAGAATATTTCATGGCACACAGTGGATTGCCTACTACTGAACAAATGAATGAATTAATGGAAGTCTCCTTTGCAAAGCTATGAATTCTCTCAGTTAAAAAGTTATGAAACAGCCTCTGTAAAAATAGGAGAATAGGAGACAGCTTAAAAGAGAGCAAGCATATGAAATATTATAGCTCTGAATATGCTAAAAACATTTTATTTACTCATAGTATCAGAATTCTGGAAGGATTTTATCCTTATTTCCCTCTGTTCTGGCTCTTGCTTTTTCTTTTTTAAATCAGAGATCCATAGACATTTTTTTTTTTCTATGGGAGTGAAATAAAGGATGGAGATTTGGGATGGGCAAAAATATAGAACTGTCTTTTTTTATCTAAAGCAATTACTATGAGGAAAAACAGCTTTCTTCTTAATACAGCAATTCCATAAATAACAGTAAAATTCTTGATGCCCCAGCAGTAAGGAGTCTGCAGGGCAGCACCAATGATGTATATTGCTGGCTGGGAGAAACTATTGTTTACAAGCTAATTATCGTATAACAAGTTGGCTTTAGTTAGCTATTTGAGAGGTTCAAACAGCAGATTTGGAAAGATAAAGTGTGTATCGGCAGGTACATTTTTTTGAAATCTCTGATTAAAAACAATAGCTTGAGAGAATTGGAAAAAACAACTTAGAAAAAAACAGTTTATTAAGTAATATCATATAAATAACTTGTTACAAAAATTGATTTGCAAAAGGCATATTTACTCTTTGTGAGAAATCACTTTTTAAATTGCATTCTTTTCAAATTTATAGTCTAAGAAAACAAAGGAAAATAAAAGAAGCCATTTCAAGGAGCGTGTATTTGCCATTTGACTACACAAAAGGCCCGGCCACACTGCGCTTGAAGGTAATCATCTTACCTCTCCTTCTAATACAGGAAGCTTTCTCATGTAAACTGTGAAGTTATGGAAATCTCCCCAACTAGAAATGTTGATGAAAGCTGAGCAGTGGTGGTTTCTCTCAGGTGTTCTCATCGCCAGATATAGGCGATACTGAGAAAAACTGTATGACTGAGCATTCCAGCCAGTAAATCTTCAAGGGTGGCATCAGCTTCAATTTATACTTGGGAGTATTTTTAATTAAAAACAATCAATACCAAAAAGCTTTTATTTTCTGGATTTAAAATCACAAATTACAGTAGGAGAATGCCAAATTGCCTTAGCTTGGTACTACTGAAGACGCACGTAGCATTTATTATAAGGCCTATTCTTATGCAGTTTACTTTCAAAGCAATGAAAATAATCACAAACAAAACAATATGGTGGTTTTGAAGTGTTCCTATGTTTTTTTTTTTTTTTTTTCCGAGAGCAGATCGGTTTGTTTGCTACACAGCATTCCCCCTGAATGCCTAGCAATTCTATACATCTGATTCCTTAATAAACACTAAACTAATAGATCATAGAAAACTAAAAGCTTATAGAAGGTGCCTCTAGACATATTTACATAAATAACATAGTCTCGCAAGAAAGACCAAGATCTCATTATAGTGGAATGCTTTTTCCACAACGCTGGGTCCATGCCTCATTTGTCAAATTAACCCCATTTGAAGAGAAATTTGAGTTTGTGGTCCATGGGTTTAAAAAAAAAAAATGGAATTAAGCAACTTGTAAAAGCTCTTTTGAAATTAATCTAATAACCCAGTGGCTCTCAGGCTAAGTGCCTCGGTCCTGTCTGAAATACAGTGGGTAATAGGCTTTGTTTCCATTTGACCTCCTTTTGGCACTTTCATCTGCTGGCTTCTGTCGGACTAACGTTCCCCCCAAATTAAAAAAATGAAAATGCATCATAAATAAGGTATTACAAAATGGGGAGTAGATTAAAGATCGTCTCAGCAATGCTTAAATTAAATTGACGATGCAGAGACCATAAACTTCTGGCTTTAAAAATGAGCTATTTCTTTATTAACTTTTAACAAGTGTGTGAGTCAATGTCTTTCCTTTCTAAGAGGGTTTTCTTCTGCACATTGAATATGATCAGGGTCTGATGTTTTTTAGTAGAGAATTGCCCCTTTAGAAAACTGTTCCATAAAGATGCCAAAGGGAGATGAAAAATGCTACAAACGTAATAGTCACTGAACTTTTAAGGTGACCATACTGTAATTCTGTATTCTCTGGAAAAGAAAGCTGCTTGTTGGACTTTGGAAAATAGTTCGTCTTCCTGAAGGTCTGTACACTAAGTCTTACTCTTTCCACTCTTATAATCTGATAAAGGAGGCTGGGTTTTAGTGTTAAATGTAAATGCTTGGCTGTTTAATCCCCTGTCACAATTCAAAAAAGATTTCATCTAGATGAAATCATAAAAAATAAAATTACACTAAAATGATCCTTTTTAATAGGATATCTTTCAAAATAGTGGGGCATCATGACTTTCTAGAGTGTTCTTCCAAAGTAATTATATTGCTTCAAAACTAGTGACTAGGGTAAGATAATTGATTTGGTGGTTTGGTTCCTGGGGAAGATGAATTTGGATGATTTAAATACTTAGTTTGTGTCCACGGATCAACTCTGTTTTTCCCTTTTAACTGCATACTTTTATGGCCCTCAAGTATGTAGAATTGAGGAATTCTTAATTCTTAGTTTATACAGGATTATCTTCAATGAAATGCCCATTTCAAGGCAAAGTGTTTGATGAAAGGAATTGCTCAGTAAATCAGGACATCTAATATTTATGTACTTAGAAATGAAAGTAATGGAGATTTTCTGAAGTTAATTTGGTTTCGTAAAATTTGGATGCTTCCAAGATAGAGATTCAACTTTTAAAGAATTTTTGTACAACTTTTTTGAAGCTAAAAATGAACACTAAGCCAACATTTTTTTTAATGAGTTAAAATTGAATTGCCAGGTTTTGTTACATTTGAAAATGGAGTCAATTTGTATCTGAAACTCCCTGTATGCAACTAAACTTAAAGCTAAGAAAGCTCTGTAAAAAAAAACATTTATTTACTGTGCTCAGAGCTCCTGTCAGATGGTTCCATGGAACCATCTTTTCTTTTCTTCCATTTGATTTCATTTTTTTAATTTGGGGACAAATGTTTAGGTCTTTCAGCAGAAAGTGGCTATGAAGTGAAGAGGTTGTAAACTTATGCACGATAGCTTAACATTTAAAAAAATCGCAGCTTGTTTTAGGGAACATCTTGAAGAAACTCTCCCCTTTGAATGGAAGGGAACAAAGTTTCAGAAGGGCCTCAAAGTCCTTGAAGCAATCCACTAAACTGATCTGCTTATAATTAATGAATTTTAGTTTCTTATTTACTAAAGCAGATATTAAATTTTACCTCTTCCCATTTTCCCTCCATCCTTCTTGTCACTAACATCTGATATCAGGACAGGGACTTTGTGAAAACTGAGCCAAAAACTAATTTTTTTTTCTCTCCAGTAATCATTCGTGTTGACTGGGGTCTTGGACTCGATATCTTGGTGAGAAGGAAGTGAGACCCACACAGAATGATGGAAGTATGGCTCTCATGATCTCCATGACATCAGAGAGTTTTAATTATAGGAAAAATACTTATAGGACCTTGTACTAAATATTCAGCTGTAGTCTTAAATTGTCCAATTTCTTAGAGATTCACTTCATCATCAGGTTTTGTGGCAAGAGATTAGGCAGTTATTTCAATATTTAGTCATATTAACTTGTTCTTGGTCCACTGTACCATCTTCAAGATGGGATAATATACCCTGCCAATTATATCTCGAATTCCATTACAGAACTGCTTACTTTCACTTACAGGGAAAGAATAAACCTTACCCTTAAACAGTGGAAGTTGCTAGTGTCGACCCTCAGACATTCCAATTAACCCAAAAGTTCAAAAGGAAGACTTCTGATGATACCTTTCTTTTTACAGTACTATCTTTCTTGATTCAATTTATTACATGACATGAAACATAAGGACAGAGAGCTCTTTAGTTTTACAGTAAGTCATGTGATTAAGGTGGTTTTCTATTGCTATAAATAACTAGTTCTTACTAATTAACTTCCCTAAGCTATCTTTTTTGCAACACTTAACTGTGACTAAGATATTCATTATAGTGAAACCCTCCTGTAGTATTTTGTTTGCATTCCTGCATGTGTAGGAAGAACTAGCCAAAGTAAACCCTGAAAACATGAAATACTTGTTAGTATGTATACGGGGAAGTCCGTTACAAAATAGGAAACCATTCGGTAAACGCAGGGAAGAATATGGTTGTAAAACCTTTTCACTCTAATTGAGTGACCCAAAAGACTACATTTCTCTTATTTTGAAAGTGCCGTCTTTACTTCCTGGGTAACACACCTATTTAAAACTTAATAAAAGTGTGTTTCCAAATAGAAGGTATGTGCTCATATGACAGGATCTCCAAATGGAAATGACATTAAGATTATCTGTAGGAAATTAACATTAATTGAAAATAAATCCCTAAGACTAATAATTGAAGTCAGCATATTCTTAAGTACATTTTATATATATATATATATATATATATATATATATATATATATATAGAGCCTGGGTTTGGTTTTTTTTTTTTTTTTTTTAAATTTTCAAGACAACTATGTTTTCATTACAGTACTTTGGAAATTTCTGATGATCGAACAATGTAGGATTCTAATGATACAAATCATTAGAACAGCCATATGAAATAAATGATTTGAACCTGCCAAAAGGATTAGTTCAGTTCAGTTGGGTCCTCTGGATAATAACTATGATGCTAATTGCATACTTAGAGAAATAATAGATTGGATGGATTGTACATTACTTTTCCGTTGTAGTATGAGACCACTACTTTATCATTAGTTGAAAGACAAGGATGGCAGGGTTGCCATAGCAACAAAGTCAAAAACAATGAAAAAATATTAATGCTTTTGAAAGTCAACTATCATTTTAATAGAATCTTAAACACTCTTACTGAAGAGAATCAAATTTGTCCCTATGTAAGCGTCTTCCAAACATGTAATACGTAGTTTTGCACTATGATCTCAACAATATATCTAGATCTGTCATGTCATATAAATATATAGATGTTCCCAGATGTGGAGGACAGGATATCAAGTTCAAGTGTGGCCGGCTCTCATTTCCCCATTAAACTCTGAGGGCGGGATTTGAGTTTTATTTAATCTATCTTTACTAATGCAACTTAATTGTGTACGAAGTATCTGAAGAATATGGATTATTGTACTTCACGCTGCTACTTTCAAGTATATTAGAATAATACTGACAACAACTACAGACAAGGAGTTAAAATTTGTCTCAGAAGAGTTCCTTCAAGAATTTTTAACAATTAGACTTATTTGTAATCAGCCTACTGATGGTTGAAATAATTTGGAGTGATCTGTGGTACTTTTGGTGGCCCGAACTTTAAAATATGCCAAATATTTCCTCCGTTAACATCATTAGCTGTTTTCCCTTTCTCTTTATGTGGTGCAAGGGCAAACTTTTGCAGGTATCGTATATAAGAAATTGTGAGTTAGTGGCAAGGAACGAGGTACTATTACATTTTGCTTGTTTGCTGTTTTTGAACGTCGCCATTGCATTTGCTTCTAGTCCTAGAGAGGACCAAGAATCTTAAAACGTCGGCGGGTCTGATGTTCGCAATAGTCATTGGTGCCAGATGAAGTTCTTGAAGAACAAAACAGGACGGGCAAATGCCATTTTAAGTCCTTTGCAACACACCCGTAATACACACCCACGTTCAGCGCATTCATCTCCTTGTGAGCTGATGTACCAGGGCAGGACCCACCTGGCCGTTGCGCCCCCCTCGTTTCTCTTTTCCGAAACTCTACCTTTACCGTCAGAGCTCGGTCCCTCATCGCCTGAGCGCGTGAAGTGTGCGGTCAGAGCAGCCGGCTGACCCGAGCCCCCGGAGTGTGGCGGGGGGCCCGGGCCAGGGAAGGTGAGCAGAGCCAGGGAGGGAAGGGGACGACTCGGGCTCGCCCTCCTCCTCCAGCACGGGGCCGGTCGGTTGAGTGGATGCGCTAGAAAATTAAACCTGTGCGTCTCGGAAGCTCATAAAAGTGTGCTAGAAAAAGGTGTCTAGCGCGGGCGCCGCAGGCAGGGCCGGGCCGTGGGCCGTGGGCCGTGGGCCGTGGGCCGTGGGCCGCGCGGTGGGGGCGCCGCCCGCAGACCTGGGGCGTCCTGCAGGGCGGGGGGTGGGGGTGGGGTCCCGGGGCGCGCACTAGGAGTCCCGGTCGCCGTCCGCGGCCCCGTACAGGTCCGCCAGCTTGCGGAAGCGCGGGCCCCACTCGCGCAGGTAGTCGTAGCTCTGGTCGCTGTCCGTGGTGCTGGACTCCAGCGAGCTGAGCGAGGCGGCCGCCGAGCCCGCGCCCTCGTAGGCGTAGGTGGCCAGCGAGTCGTAGGGCGGCGCCGTGGGGTCCCGGTCGTGCTCCTGCAGCCGCTGGCGGAGGAAGTCCCGCACGTCCGTGCTGTCGGGGGCCGCGGGCGGCCGGCGGGCCGGCAGGAGGGCCTCGGGCGCCACGTCCCTGCGCAGCTTGCCGTCCTCCAGGGCCGCGGGGTTGCGCAGGGTGCCGATGTCGAAGGCCTGCGTGTCCTCCTCCCCGCCGCCCTCGTCGTTGTAGCTCACGATGTTGTCCCTGATGTCCTCCTTGGATATGATCAGCGGCTCTTTCTTGCGCTGCCGCCTCAAAGCTGCGAACAGCACCACCGTCACTGGGGGCAGAGACAGAGCAGAGCGGGAGGGGTTAAGGCCCGCGACCGGCCCCGCGACCTGCCCCGCGACCTGCCCCGCGACCGGCCCCGCGACCAGCCCCGCGCGCCCGGCCAGGGCTTCGGGCCTCGGGCCTCGGGGCGCTGCCACCCCGCGCCCCCCCCCCCACCCCGCCCCCAACCCCAACGCGCGGGGCGAATATCTGCAAGAAAGTTACGATTTAACTAGAGGATGAAACAAACACCTTCCCGGGTTGTCAGGACTTAGTTCCCTTTGGCTCCGACACGGCAAACTAGCTTCAAGGGAAGGGAAGAAGAACGGAAGGACAATAATGATCATAAAAAGGCTCAAACGCAGCGAGAGTGCAAATTATGCCGAACACCTAAAATGCTCTGAAACTGCTTACAAGCACAAGGCTGGCACCTTCGGGATGTGTTGAAGGTTTGCATAACTCCGCAGCTAAAATAACTTTTGCACCATGCCTCCCTTATTTTATTTATTTATTTTTTCCCCTGAGAGAAGTGTAAAATTAGTGTAAGGCCCAAAGTAGAGATGTGAATGTCTGCATGCCTTTCTACATGGAAGAAACACTATTGCAGATAAGACCCGGAGAGGCCCAGGTGCAATTCAGAAAGCCATCCTGACCTTCAAGATCAGCCCACTTGAAAGGGGGCAGGTCCTAAGACTCGCACCGGCTTGTTTCTGTTGTAGCCAAACAGACACATGTAAGAGGGAACTTTAAAAAAGAAAAAAAAAAAAAATCTTTCAAAGGTCACATTCTCCAAGTTTGTTGCCTGGAATGTTTGTTCTTTTGATTTTTTTTCTCTCCCCCCCCCCCCACCCCAACTCAAATTAGAGGCCCAACAAGAATTGTGTTTAAATAACTCCTGATGGTTTTTCACAGCTGGCTGGGTCAAATGCAGTTGGCTTCCTGTAGAGAGACGCATCTAGGAATGGACATAAGGGTAGGGAAATAAAAGCATAGCGACAGCTTAGAGAGGAAACAGCCATGCAGGGCAGAAAATGCACTGTTAAACTGGGTTGGTCCAGGGGTGTTTATTACAGGAAGTACTAGTAACTGTTTTTACTTTCTCATCCATGTCATGGTCCTGATTTTATGAGCCATAAAAATGGAAATATTGTAGTAAGAGTTACAGAATAATGTCTTTTGGTGGATATGTATATTTACCTATATAATGATGGATATATCCATACCCATATATATCTATATATTAAAATTTCAAGTGTTAATAGTATTAATAATAATTATCTATTGAGAGAGTTCTGTGTGCCAAGCACTGTGCTAAGTGCTCTATATACTGAATCTCATGTAATTATCACAGCAGACCTACAAAGTAGGTATCATCATTTTATTATATACATATTATATAATATAGTAACCATCTTTCATAGGAGAAATTGAGTTTTAGAGATGTCACATATACAAACAATTGAAATCCAAGTCAGACTAAAAAGCCAACACTCTTAATCACCATGCGTTAAAGCATGTTTGGATTATAGACTACTTTTAAAGGATATCCAATGTTGCCATTTCAAGTGCGTGGTTGTATAACATACTGTACACATCCTCTCTTGCTGCCAAAGAGCATCCTCATGCCTCATTTGTCCCAGCCATTCAGGGCATTTATATATTTACTTATTCACTAAATATTTATGTAGTTCCTACTCTGTCTGTGCCAGGGGCAGTTCTAGGCACTATCAATGGAAAACATTAATCAGGAGGTGGGCAGGAGCGGTGGGGGTGGTGGACAGAGACAAATAATGTGTATAATAAATAAGGAAATTATTAGAAGGTGATATGTATACCATAAACAAAAAGTAGAGCAGAGGAAGGAAGATGAAGAGTGCTTCTGTGTATGAGTGAGGGACTGTATATGTTTTTTAGGAGGAGATTGCATCATTGAGGAAGTGACATATGAGCAAAGGTGTGGGGAGTTATTCAAGGAGCTGTCGGGTGAAATGGACAGAGCTAGAAGAAAGGCCCTGAGATGGGAGGGTTCCTGGAGTGCTTGACAAACAGCCAAGAGATGCTACAGCTGGACCACAGGGAGCCCTGGTCAGGGGACAGGAAAGGAATAGGGAAAAGCCATGTATTTTGGGGCTTGGAAGCTGTATGTCTTCATTTTACCCTGAGATGTGGGTGGGTGGGTGGAAAACTGCAGGGCTTTGGGTGGAGGGATGCTTAATAATCTATTCTTTATGGTGGATTCCAGTGTGACCAATGAGAAGGATTTGCAAAACAAGAGGACTGTCACTAAGGATGGCCTCTGGGGTTAGTGAATAGAATCAAGATGACTGTCTCTCAAAGCATTAAACCCTATGTACAATGGTTCATGCCATCATTTAAGGCAAGATAGCGGCATTTATCACTTCCTAATTCTGCCCCAGTTTAAGTTATCTGTATCTTTTGTTTTAGTCCGAGAAAGTGTAATGTCTAGAAGAGAGAGGGCACATTGGATAATTCAAAGACATTCATTCACTGCCTAATTCCTAATTCCCCTACAGCTACAACTGCCTGTATCTTTTCTTTTTAGCCCAATGTACATCTGAACAGAAATTCTAGAAGGGAGATCTTTCTTAAAGCTAACTTTTATAGACTTGAAGACGTGAGTTCTAAGCACATGGAACAACAACAACAGAAATACATTCTGAGAAAGTAATAGCTTTCTTCCCAGTAACTATTCTCTTCCCTTTTCTCTACCCGCTGAAGCCAGAGGACAGCAGTGAGATTTGGGGTGAGGGATGCTTGGACCAATTTGTGCTCAAATCCCATTGTAAAGTTAGAAGAGAGCAAGGCATTTGAAATCAGGCTGCCTAGGCTCCCTTAAAGAATTTGACCCTTTTAAGTCTCGTTTCTTTCTGTAAAAAAGAGGCAATAACACAGTGCCCCATGTTGTCATCAGGAATGAGTTAGTAGGGGATCCCTGGGTGGCGCAGTGGTTTAGCGCCTGCCTTTGGCCCAGGGCATGATCCTGGAGACCCGGGATCAAGTCCCACGTCGGGCTCTCGGTGCATGGAGCCTGCTTCTCCCTCTGCCTCTCTCTCTCTCTGTGTGTGTGACTATCATAAATTAAAAAAAAAAAATTAACAGAAAAAAAGAGGAATGAGTTAGTAGGGCAGCCCCGGTGGCCTAGTGGTTTAGCACCACCTCCAGCCTGG
Source organism: Canis lupus dingo (assembly GCF_003254725.2). Classification (NCBI taxonomy): domain Eukaryota; kingdom Metazoa; phylum Chordata; class Mammalia; order Carnivora; family Canidae; genus Canis; species Canis lupus. The sequence continues at coordinate 76,417,983 of NC_064246.1, forward strand.
GGTGTGATCTTGGGGACCCGGGATCGAGTCCCACGTCAGGCTCCCAGCATGGAGCCTGCTTCTCCCTCTGCCTGTGTCTCGGCCTCTCTCTCTCTCTCTGTGTCTGTAATGAATAAATAAATAAAAAAAATCTTAAAAAAAAAAAAAGGAATGAGTTAGTAAATGTGAAAGTTTTGTAGATTCTTAAAGCACCATAGAGACACGAGATGTAGTAGTTGTTTTCACCGTGGTTTTATTTTTGTAAATAAAACAAGAGATGCCACATGATCCACTTTATTGACTGCAGATTTCCTCCTATATCCGTGTGGCTTTCCTTCTCTTACAAAAATCTCAGGTTTGCTTCCACCTTCTTCAATTGTTTCATTTTCAGTTCGGGCTCTCTTTCAGCCTGGAAATTGCCCTGCCTTCTGTAAGCTCACAAAGAAAGTAGAGTGCAGTGTGGAAGCACCAAGGCTCAGGGGGAGAAGACCTGGGTTTGGAACTTTGTTCTACCACCTGTTGGCTGTGTGACTTGACTACATGACTGCACATCTTGGAGCCTTGGTTTTCTTATTGGAGATGCAGATACATGTATACCAGATGGTTCTGAGGGTTAAATGAGAAGAACAGTTGTGAAGCATCTTGACTAGTGTGTAGCCCACAGTATTAGTCTAGTAAAGGGTCAGTCCCATTTAGCTTCTTTTTAAATAGGTACAGAATTCCAAAGAGACTAGACCCGATGTAGGGAGCATGGAGACAAGTTAGGAGTAACGAGGAGACAGTGAATTTATTAGAGGAAGAAAATGATAAAGAGAGGATAAAGGGAGTTGGTGAGGAGGAAAAAAAATTGGGTGGTGGTGGTGGTGGCGGAGAAAATGGGTGAATGATGAAGGAAAGGAAGCATCACCTCTTTGAGATGAGAGTCAGCTCGCCTTCTATAGACCACAGAAGAGTCCATGGAATTCTCACTGACTACAGCCCTGCCAATTCAGCCCTTCTAAAAACAACCTTTTTTTTTTCTAATCAAAAAGAATATTCATATCCTCCTCTTCCAAAACAATTTTTACAGACTCACACCATTAGAAACACTGATTTGTCTTTGCATACTGTCAGCTTTTATTTATCCTCATATCTTAAAATACTTTTCCCCAAATTTTCGTTGACAAAGAGAATCACAGTTTTGTAGTTTAAGTTTCAAGACTTATAATTAGCAAAATTGATATGGAATGTGAAGCTCTTAAGCAGGGATCCCTAGGCATTCTCTTCTTGGAGAAATGTAGGTCTTGTACTCTTTATTCTTCTCAAAGTAGCTATACTGTCATTTTAAAAAAGAGGTTTCTCCCCTGTGCAGTCCAGGTTGACACTTAACTTCGTACCTTTCTTCCCCTTGCGTAGGCAAGCTTACTTTGATTTTTGGAAAGACTGAATTAACTAGCATTTGATTTCTTAGTTCACAACAGTCAATGGCCTATTGAGCATTTTGAGCCCAACCTGTGTATTTAATTCATGGGCTGGGGGAAAAAAATTTCATTCGAATCATTGCTGGACCTCGGTTTTTACTTTGATTGCATTCATTTCCTTTAGGTCTCAGATTTATTTCCTCAGTCACAGAAGTTGTTTATTATTCAGAGTCTGAGAAATAATAGACATTGTGTATGTGGCAATCAGGGAGCAATGCTAAGAAGGTAGTTATTCAAATGGGTAGAACAAAGCAAGTTGGCTGGAAGAAAATTTAATCGCTTTTTATTTCCTTATATGAGAGAGAAAAAGTCATCACATTTCTCTTTCCACTTTCCCATTGATCTTTAAACTTTACCTTCTTAGAAAGGGCCATCACCACACCCTCCATGCCAGATGACTTTCTCTCTTTAAAATTTAACATGTTTGCCAGGTTAAATAGTAAACAACAAACGAAATGAAAAGGGCATATTGACGGTGCCCTCAAGTCCCTCTGGGATTCATTCCCAGTCTGCCAGATGAGAGATTCTTTTAGTGGAATGATTCCCTGGGTAGGTAAAGACATGGTCAGGTTTCACATCTGTTCATCCTCTAAAGCTATTTTCAAGCAAAAACTAGTTCATGAGTGAACAAAACAAATTCTCAGCATATAACTCTACTCACCTAGATTGGGCTGTATGCCTTAATGGGGGAGGCAGATAAATCTAGGGTGTCACAGTAACAGTGTGTGCCCCTCAGCATGGGGAGATAGGATGCAGGGAGAAGCAGTTTACCTAGTAGGGTCACGATGCACAGAAGGATGGCAACCAGAGCCCCCGTGCTCAGTCCCGTGGGGTGGATGAGGGCCTCCGCGTGGCAGGACTGCATGTTCCCATGGTGGTCACATGCACAGACCCGGACAGTCACTGTCCCAGTGCTGCTTTGGACTGGGTAGTCGTTGTCTGAAATGACCACAGGCAGGAGATAGGTGCTCATCTCGTGTCTGTTGTAGCCATTTTTCCGAGTTAAGATTCCTGCTGTGTTATCTGGAACCAGAAAGCAAAGTGGTGAAAGTTATGTTCGTACCACATCATGGATTGGAGCAATTGTGATGCTAATAGATAGACAGAGGTATAAATGTATCGACAGAGATGATCACTTGGACTCACCTTTGTTGTCTTGAATGGTAAAGTTTGAGCCACTGGCTGCTTCAGGGGCCAAAGAGAATGAGAACTGGTGCCCGCTGTAAGGGTCATCTTTGTCAATGGCTCGTAGGGTCTGAATCAACTAAAATCAAAACCATAAAGCTGCTATAAAGTTTTGCTAACTCAAAAGTGTTCCTTATGGTTTTGCAGTAAATTGCTTGAGTAAATGATTTCTAATTTTAACTTAAAAACAATAGCCTCTAGAGAATTTTCAACGAATCTGCTTTACGCAATGAACTGACGGGTTTGAAACAGAGCTAGGAATAATGTTTTGTTATGGGCTGTCCTGGGTCCTGTAGGATGTTTAGCAGCAAGCCTGGCCTCCTCCCACTATGCACCAGTCACACTTTACACTTTGTGACGATCAAAAATGTCCCCAAACATTGCCAAATGTCCCCTGGGGGCAAAATCACGGGAGGTGGGAAACCCTGCCCTAGAGTAATACAAAGCTATAAAATATCACAATGATTTATGATAACATTTCAGCTAAAAGAAAATCCAGGCATTCTTTGGATGCAGCCTGTTTAGAAATGCAGTCTTGACAAATATGTAAGCCACTGACTTGCATAAAAGCTAAAAGAAAGTTTGCACATAAAATACAAGTTCAGCTTCCCTCTTTCACATGTATTTTAACAGTGCCCTTCTATTTCGACAAACTGTAACATAATTTTTATATCGCTGGCAGAAAAGACCTACTTCAGGTAGGGACAAATGTATAAAACAGGAAAACATTCACGAATTTGTATTACTTGTACAGATGGGCAATATAAATAAGTGAAACTATGAATTATAGGCAATTGTAAAATATGTTCTGGTTATTGCTTTCCAGTGTATATGGTAATTAAAAGTATCTGCTCACCAATTAAGATTTTTCCAATAAAGCTGTGACTAATCTATTTTAATGAAAACATAAGACTGATTTGAATCAGCATCAGTCTCTGAGAATGATGAACTTCCAGTTCTTAAAAACTATTTGTTCTCTTATGCAAGTTAAACATTCATTCTGGCCCTTATTTATAGTATTAATTTTGTTAGCATTTGCTTCATAGATAATTTAAAACTCACCCTCAGCTCTGCGTATTAGAAGATCTAAATTAATCTGACTAAATTAATTTACTTTTTTTTTTTTTTATGAAACTCACCTGATCTGCTTTTGCTTTCTCACAGACGAAGGTTTCATAGAATTCAGCAAATTCTGGGGCATTGTCATTGACATCTAGAACTTTTATATATAGAGGGACTCGGCTGCTTTGCTTCGGATTATCTGCAACATGTCAAAAAGAAATGGGCATTTATATATTGATCACCAATCCCCTTTAAGATAATAGTCACTCCCTCCTTTCATACACAGTTTCCCCAAGGCTGCTCTGAGTACCACACGGCATTGTGTACCAACTTAGCCACAAAAAAGAATTAGATAGGTACTTCTGGGGTTAGATACACCTGCTGGAAATACCTGGGAGACAAAGCTACTTGTGTCAGTGTAGTGCTATTTTGTATAGCAAACCCCGGAGTCACAGAAAATGAAGAAAAGCTATCTAGGAAAGGCAGTTTAGAGGCAGATTTTAAGAGAAGCCAAAGAAGCAGGGAGATGGGGAAATTTTGGACAAGAGAAAGAGCAAGGGGAAATGAAAGAAACCAACTGGCTGTTTTGGCCTTAGTTCTTTAGTTTTTATGCTGAATACAAGCTAGATATGGGGCTCAGCCCTTTGCTATACTATCCTATTTAATCCTTGCAAACTTTTGAGGTAAATACAGTTATTGCCCCTACCGTATAGATGAGGAAACTGAAGCACAGATCTGTTAGGTAAGTTGTTCATCTTCTCAGAGATGATAAATAAGAAGTAGAACTTAGATTTCAACTTAGGTCTGTCTGACTCCAAGGCCCCAGGTGTTCATCCAGGATAATGAGAGAGCAGCATCCGTGTTTGAAGATGAGGAGTGGGGTGGGGTGTAAATGAGTATTTTGGGTAGTGTGGATGACAGATTCCCAGTCTGAGAATCAGGGGTTGGAATCTCTGAGCTCAGCGCTCTTCATTCACTTCACTTATACATCTGTTTGTTCACATCATAAATATTTAGTGAGCATCTAGTGTCTAATATATGCCAGCCACTCTTTGGGGTGCTGGGACACGTGGGGAACATGACAAAGATCCTGCATCTCAGAGCTTTATTCTACTGGGGGCAGACAAGCTGTAAACACATAAATATATAATGCGTGAGATGGTAAATGCTGTGGAGAAATTAAACAGAGAAAGGGACTGGAGAGAGGTGGAGGTGCTACTTTGAGTGGGATGACCACTCGGGCTCATCTGATGGGATGCCATTTGTACACAGACACAAATAAAGAGAAGAATTAAGCCATGTGACTATTTCTGGCTCTCCACATAGAGGGAACAGCAAGTGCCAAGGCCCTGGGATGGGAGTAGGCTGGTTTTATGTAAGCTCTGGGCTTCTGTTGCATCAAAGATAGTTAAGAAGTTTAGACAATAAGATTCTTAAGCTCCTTTGCCTCTAAAATGTTGCTCACATTATTCTTCCAAAGTTAGAGCTGCCGAAGAGGAGGTTTTAAAAGGTCTTTACCGCTAGTACTTTCAAATATATCACAGAAACATTAAATCTTAAAAAAAACTTTTTAGGCACAAAGCTTAAAATACACAAAAATGACTACTTCAATAAAATATAAAATTTCATGATGTTATAAAAAATGGTCCTTTTCAATGTGAAAAATGATTTTGTGATTTTAAAGCTTTAAGTATGCTCTGTCATTGGTATCTGCATTAATCCCTCCACATAAATTCTGAAGAGCAAATTCCTACCTAACAAATTTGTAATTAGGAGGTCTTAATGCTATCACAAAGCGATGCTTCATTTTGTCCATATTGGTTATTTATTATTCTACTCAATATTCTTCAGACATTTCAAATCTCATGAGTAATGTTGACAAAGAATACTGCTGTAATATACCATTAGATATGGAATATTTCACACTAGATACCCAACTGAGCTAAAAATATTTGAACTTTTAAAATCAAAAACAAAAACTAAAAAATGAGCTATAATTTGGAAGCCTATATTTAAACATTTAAATGTTATTTTAAAAATACTTTTTCTTTCATGTACTTAGGCCTACACATTGTGTTTACATTACACAATTCTCTCTGTGTATAATCATTTTATTTGAAGCATTCATTTGGCACTATTTTTCTTTGCCTTCAATTTCATGGGGACTTCCATAAAATTCGCTCTAAACATTTTATTGATTACTTGGTGGTTTGGATTGCTCACTTTGGTGTACAGTGGAAAAGCAAAAATTTATATCTCTTACTTCTGTAATGATTTTGAAATAGAAATTCTGTAGAAAGCTGGAGGATAGATCTCTGAAAGACTTCTAAGTAATGCCTACATTTTTAAATGTATGTGATTCCCCTCCCCTCCCAATTCTAACCATGAGCCCATGTTTTTCAGCTTCTTCTGTGGTGTTCTGATTTATAAAGCTTTGTGGAATCAAATCCAGTATGTACCAGTTCAACCTCATTTGAGAGATGCATTCTCATTTCATTATTTGTGAATTACAGGTCATCCATAGGTACCTCTGCATTTGTGAATGAGTTAACACCTGCCTAGAAGAAACACTACTGCAAATCGTTATGCGGCTCTTTCCTTCAATATGTATCGAGTAGGCTATCTGTACATGGTGATGAATTTCAGCCTTGCTTCAACCCGCCCTTGCCGGGACACTCACTCCGTCAATTGGGGGACAGTTGCAGTGTGAGGTTAAACTTACTGATCTCTGTTGCTATCACTGTAATGTTGTGCCACAGCAATGTTTCTCGGTCAAGAAGTTTCGACGTAAAAATTGAACCATTTCCAGAATCAATGTTGAATATTCTGTCCATATCTGTGTGTCGATCAACAGAATACCTAAAAATGCAGAGTAGAATTTAGAATGGTTTTCTTTTCTTTTCTTTTTAAAATGAAATATAGTTGACACACAGTTACCTTAGTTTCAGGTGTACAGCATAATGATTTGGCAAGTCTACATGTATGCTATGCTCACCACAAGTGTAGCTACCATCTGTCCCCATACAATGCCAGAAAGGTTTTCTTTGTATTTGTTATTCTCTCATCCTAAAACTATTTCCAGAATGCCTGTTACGTGATTTTTTTTCTACTTGTAGCACATATTGCATATCTATAAGTTAATATTAAGCAAAATATTCTGGGAAATTCTTTACAATTGAGGTCCTAATGGTAAACCCATTAGACAAGTTCCATGAGTTTGAGAATCACCAATAAAGTTTCTTGTATATGTAATTTGTATCAAGTTTATATAGTAATGGTCACATTTTAACTCAAATTTCTAGAACCTTAGAACTTTAATGTGTACATGAGTGTTTATGTGCATAAGTAGGGTTATTGTCTAGTTTTCTGTTATTCACTTTATTTTTAAAATCATTACGTAGAAAGAAGCAAAAACTGGCCAGTGTGGCTACAGTTAGTGAGGTGGGAAAAGGGAGAGAGATAATGAGGTTGGGAGGGACCTGGGTGGCTCAGTGGTTGAGTGTCTGCTTTGGCTCAGGTTGTGATTCTGGGGTCTTGGGATCAAGTCCCACAGGGAGCCTGCTTCTCCCTCTGTCTGAGTCTCTGTCTCTCATTGAATAAATAAATAAAATGTTAAAAAAAAAAAAAAGAAAGAAAATGAGACTGGGGAGAGATTCAGAGTCTGGACTGTAGAAGAGTGGGCTGACCATGGCAAGGAGTTGAAGTTTGTTCCAAGAGCAATGTGAATCTACAGTGGATTTTAAGCAGGGAAATGTTCCAATCTAAGTCACGTTTAGTAAAGATCACTGGTTTGAATTGAGGAGAATGGTTGGTTGGTGTGACCACACACTGATAGAAGAGAAGAACAGAATTTGGGGAAGATCCTAAGTTTCCATTTTGATATATTGAAGCTGAAGTGTCCAAGGAAAGTCCGGGAAGGAAAAGGTCTGGATTGACAACTTAGATTTCTCATTTGATTGTTTAGGAAGAAAAGGTCTAGGGAACAGAGAAAAACATTAAGGACCTGATCACTTAAAAGATGATGGGAAAATGGAGACCCACAGTGCTCAAAGCAGTGCCCAGAGCAGAGTAGGCACTTGATAACTATTTAAGGAGTTTTGAGAATTCAAAGAAAACTGAGAAGTGTCTTAGAATTCAAAGGAAGACAGAGTTTTCAACACCGAAATTGATGGAAGACTAGGAGATTTTGAGAAATGTTATTTTCATTATACATTTATTACCAATTTTTGGAATAGCTATATATGGGGAAAATATGTTTGCACTCTACTTTATGTAGGGGACATTAAAGAGAAAACTCAGGAGACATTTGATATGTTAAGGTCATTAGAGGAAAAAAATTGCTCATTTCAGCTGGAGTCTCAAAATTTATGTCATGATGGGAGATTTAAAAATGTTGGCTCAGTAGAAATACAATTAAGTAAATGAACTAACTAGTCATATACATGTAGACTTATTATGAATGCTATAAGAAAAATAAGCACATTACTAACTTGTAATAGTGTATCATGTTCAAGGTTTTATTTCAATTGATTATTTTGCTTTAAAATGTAACTGGTAAAAAAAATAAAACTGGTAACTGGTAAATTATAATAAATATATTTTATTATTTATATTTATAAAATATAAATATATCATAAATAATATATTTTATTATTATATTGTAATAAAATATATTTTCGTCATCTATCAGGGCAAAATAAAATATATATTTGATTATTGGAGGCTATTTGAACCTGATATTAAAGAGAATTAAGAAGTTCAAAGAAATATATTGGGCAGCTCTGGTGGCTTAGCAGTTTAGTGCTGTCTTTGGCCCAGGGTGTGATCCTGGAAACCCAGGATCGAGTCCCACGTTGGGCTCCCTGCATAGAGCGAACTTCTCCCTCTGCCTGTGTCTCTACCTCTCTCTCTCTGTATCTCTCATGAATAAATAAATAAAATCTTAGAAAAAAAAGGATATATATGTATATATCTCAAGTTAGGTTAGAATTTTAATTTTAGTTTATGTAAACCTAATATTATTATTAAGGGTTCATCTCCTGCAGATAAAACAGCTATTATTTTTGCCATTTATGTCATGAATCAACGTTTATTAAGAATTTAGGCAACTCATTGAACTTGATCACCTGCCTTCATTTTTAACTTGAGAATGATAAATATTTATAGCACATAACTAACTACCCCAAAAGAAATCTCAATATTCATAGATGTTGCAAGAAATTTAATAATTGCTACAAATATTTTTTTCCCTCATGGAAAAGTTCAAGCTTAAGATGTGCTGCTTACTGCCTTTATAAGCTGTTACAATTATATACAGCAGTAATCTTTTCTTGTTCTTTGTTTTCTTCCTGCTATAATTTTAAGTTTTACAAGTAGTCATATTTTCCTGTTTAAGCCTTTGAAATAAAGAGTATGGGGTGAGGAATTTTTAGTTGAAGCCAGCTTTTGATTTTAAAGAGAAAGTAACTATTTAGGAAATACCAAAATTGTACCTGAGTATTTCCCTTAATTGGGAGATTTAAAAATTAATAGGAAATTTCAGATGTTTACATTGTTTAGGAAAGATGTTTGCACATGAAGCCTTATCTGTTTTTTGTTTTTCTTTCCAAAGTCATTTCAATTCATATCTAGTATATTTACCGCCCAGTCACATTAATTGTAGTCATAACAGATAAGGAACAAGGTAATCAATCTTAACATGATTATAGCAGATTATTTTGCTAGGTAGCTCTTTCTCCCCCCCCAGAAATTTATTATATTCTGTGATTCAATAATTTGTCTTCTAATGTAGCCTCTCAAGTCAGGGAGATTTGTGGGTCATGAAAGGAAGTATGTTTGCATATAATTTTTCATAATGTCTATTCAGAGTGACATTTTATAAGACTCATGGAAGTCAAGGGCATTTGTGATAAAGTTACTGGAAGAAAATTATTTTATGTAATTAAAGAATTAAATATTTGTGTCTGCATAACAATACATCAATGTTCTGGGAAAGATTATCTAGTATTAATTATGTACTTAACATATTGTCTAGCACCTAATTGTTCAATATTTACATCTTGGATAACCAAAAACTATGTGTGGATGAACTTTCCCAATATAAGAATCATGTTTGTCCTAAAAAAGGGCTCATTGGAATAGAATTTATATACCAATATACCCTTATTAGTATTTTTATCCTTAAATCTATATCTACATATGAAATCCATATGTACCAAGAAAAGGCTGGCATAAAAAACTTTAAAATTAGCTGACAGCCAACCCAGTCTGACAAGTTAACTACTTCTTTTAATAAAACATAAAATAATGCAGTGGTATTCATTATAAGAAACAAAATAGACAAAAATGTAGCCTGAATTCCCAGGAGACATTATCTCTTTCAATTAAAAACATGTGGATTGATTAAAGAGGTAACAAAGCTCATATTTATATAAACTTCCAGCATTAACACTTTTAAATTGGTCTTGACATTGACTTGCTAAGATTTTTTTTTCTCCATACACTTAGGACAAACTTCAAGTGAGAGAATCATTGTGAAAGTACTTAAAATTATTTGTGTTGCACAACAAAGTCTGTTATTCATTTTCCTTATTAATAATATTAAATGTATATGGAAGAACACTTGATCCATGGAGCTTAGATGTGGCCGCTTTGGGTTGACCATAGTCCAGTTCAAGGAGTCTATAGATATTTCAGTAGAATGATAAGACAACAGAGTCTATTTTCCCAATGATTTTAAACTATTCCCTGAGAATAAGCCAGCCATTTTTGTGTTTTAGATGTGGGACTTGCCATCAAGTTTCATTTGAACAAAGAGCTTATGGCTGAAAAGTTAGAAAATGATTGCCTTAGAAGCTCTAACTCTTTTTATCTGCAATAATATTCTTCATGCGGCAGCCAGTGTGATCCTCTTAAAAAGTAGTTTTAGATTAGGTAATACTACTTTTCAAAGCTTTGCAGCGGCTTCCTACCTCAGTCAAATAAAATCCAGTCTTTACCAAGAGCTACAAATGCCCATAGGACCTGCCACACTCACCACCATACCTCCCTTTTGCCTCCTACCCTACCAACCACTCCCCGCCTTGCTTATTCTTTTCTAGGTAAGCCTCCTTGCTACTCCTTCATGCCAAGCAAGCTCTGTTATCAGACCTTACCCTTTCCCCCCCCTTCTTGGAATGTTCTCTCAGGTATCATCGTGGTTCATGCCTTCAATGTTTACTCAGATGAATTCCTACCAAGGGCAGACCTGATTACATTATGTCAAATGGTACCCCATTTCCATGGTATGGAAACCCTTTGTTTCCGTATTCTGTCCTATTTTACTGCTTGCAATGTATTTTATCTGAAATAATGCATATTTGTTGTTGGCCTATTTCTGTCTGCCACAATAAGAAAGTAAGCTTCATGAGATCAGGACTTGATATTGTTCTCTGTTAGATCTCTAAAGCCTAGAGCATAACTGGCATATGGCAGGTGCCCTGATTGGAATTTATCCATGGGCTCACTGGCAAGAGTTCCGCTAGCTTGTCAGTCTGCTGCCTTTTTTTTTTTTTTTTTTAATGGGGGCAAATTGATACAATGATATTTTGATTTAGCAGTTTTCTCATCTAGTCAACTAAACTACTGACTCAAGGCTGGAAGTTGTTGACTCCGGCGCTTTCATGATAAAATTCTAGAATACTAAAGCATCTATGGTTTCAAAGATCAATGAGGTTTTCTTGCAGTGTGATTTACAGCTAAGGTATAAGGAATATATAGGGAAAATAGAGCTTGCTTACACAGTATAAATTATGATTCAGCTCTATTAATTTCCCCAGGATTTCACAGACATAATCATGAAATGGTTCTTATTTTTATCCATGTCTGAAAAAGAAAAAAATTACGCATCCAAATGGAGCATAATTCTGCCTGTAAGTGTTACATGAGAGGTTCTTGCAAACTTGAGAAACAGACTCTCAGCTCTGTGTCTTGTTTGTTAAAAATCACAGAGCTCTCTCCATGTCACTCTTTGACAAATCTAAGACCTTAGAGAAAAATTCCAGGCCATTCTGTTGTATTTCCTTATACCATTTTTATGTGAGTAGTAAACTCCTATAGATCATTTTGTGTTTTCCCCTCAAACTTTGTGTTTTTTAGATTCACACTGCTGCCAAAATAATGTTTATGTTGAGCAAGGAGAGTGAAGATGCTGTTTAGAGTAGTTTTTCAGGAAGACACAAGTGTTTCGTTGGAAAAAAGGATTAATTTTCTAACTTGTAGATGATACTTGCACAGCAAGTGGCTAAAGCTTATGAAAGAGACGTGTCGCAGAAGTGTGCTTACTTGACAGGATTCCTGGCAGCATCTGGATCTTGGGCTGTGACTGAGCCTATTGTTGTGTTTATCTGAGCATCTTCTCTTATTTGTAGGATGTAGGCCAGTTTGCTGAAGACGGGAGGCTCATCCACATCTTCCACCATAATTCTGACTGTAGCCGCATCTTTGAATGGACCCAGGTAGAGAAAGCGGGGTTCAACATGAGGATTGGAGGCTTCCACTTTGAGGGTGTACACTTTCTTCTTTTCAAAGTCTAAGAGCTTGAGGTGGGTAGGAGAAAGAGACATATTTGAAGCAACCAAGACACACAGAAAGACAACACATGAGCCATTTTTAGTGCAAATCACATGGGTAAATGAATATGACTGTATTGCTTAGAGACATCACCCCATAGTGTGATATTGGGCAAAGGCATGGGAGTTCAGATACTACACCATCCTGATGAAAAATGTGGGTTGAAACTGTTGCCTTACAGGTGGGTGCAAGGGTGCAAGGTATCATGGACAAGGAAGGGAACCTGGAAGGGAATCTCATAAGATCTCCTTTAAACATTTTTTTTTTTTAAAGATTTTATTTACTTATTCATGAGACAGAGAGAGGCAGAGACACAGGCAGAGGGAGAAGCAGGCTCCATGCGGGGAGCCCAACGTGGGACTCGATCCCGGGTCTCCAGGATCACACCCTGGGCTGAAGGTGGCGCTAAACCGCTGAGTCACCAGGGCTGCCCTTAAGATCTCCTTTAAAAGGTTCTTGTAGGGACGCCTGGGTGGCTCAGTGGCCTTCGGCTCAGGGCATGACCCTGGGGTCCTGGGATCAAGGCCTGCATCAGGCTCCCTGCATGGAGCCTGCTTCTCCCTCTGCCTGTGTCTCTGCCTCTCTCTGTATCTCTCATAAATAAATAAATAAAATCTTAAAAAAAAAAAAGTTCTTGTATTTGGAGGGAGCCATGTCAGGGGCAAGTTGGCAGATACATAGTATGTTATTCTGTGTCATATCTGGCTGTAATTGAACACTTAATGAGTGTTTAAAAATTTGCTAGTATATGGACCCCACCCCGGATCATTAAACTAAAATATCTGCAGTGGGGGTGGAAATCTATACCTTCAAATACCTCCCTGAATGATTCTGATGTGCACCCAGAATAGAGAACCACGTTTGTACCATGACCCCCTCTTCCTCATTGAGATAAAATAGATTTAATATGGTTTTGGTTTTTTTGTGGGGTTTTTTTTGCATGTGCATGAGTTGATAAAATATTCCAAATGATATCCTGATAAGGGCATTGGGCTAATTACTTGCCAACGAAAGTAATGATCATTGCTGTCAGAGGTCTTTAGGAAAAGTATCTCTACTTCTGGAGACATAGTGAACCCAAATGCTTATTGCTGACTTTTAGTTTTAGATGATGATATGACAAGGCTCACTAGAAACACAATTAATCAAGGCATTAGTGAATGTGATTTAGTTGGCTAGGCAAAATTTCAGTTTGAATCTGATAAGGCACTAAGAAAATTAAAAAGGTTAATGCACACTAATGGGCTTCCTAATTATATTATAGTATAAAACATTGGTCTGAGTGTCGCTTAAACATGTTTTATTGTGTTTCCAGGTATTGAGACATGTAATCCAAAGCTTAAGAGGAAAGAATTTTCTTGTTAGTTATGTCCACCTATGCTTATATTTACCAGCAAAGATAACAGTGTGCTAAAGGAGAGAGAAAATATTATACCACACATGATAACAGTGCAGTGATTAAAAAAAGTGACCAAAATTAATATATTTTTATATTGAATAAATATTTCTATTGAAGCACACAGTTTATTGGTTTTAAATTTTTTTCACACTTCTGTGTACTGCTCCGTGGTGCTAGATAAATTTGAGGAGTAAATAGTGAATGAGTACATAGGGCAAAAATTGGAATTCAGAAATTAAACAAAAATTATTGTTGTTCTAAAAAGTAGCTACAGAACTCATTGGAAGTTTGTGTTAATTTATTTTTGTGGTCTTTTTATAGCCTCTCTCTAATTCAGGCCATCTTTTTTTTTTTTTTTTTAATTCAGGCCATCTTTATCACTGCTTGTGTTACTCTCTTCATTCAAAGCATGTAGCAGGATTTATAACTATACATTTGTTTGTTTGTTAATTTATTTCCTTGTCTCTTTCTGCCTTAGATTGGCAGCTCTGCGAAACCAGAGACCATTCTGCTGAAGGTACCATTGTACCTCCAGCATCTAAAATAGTGTCTGGCACACTGTTCATTTATTATTCATTAACAATATTTATTTTATGTACTTTAATATGTATTATTTATATCATTTATTTATACTTATTAGAAGGTTCTTAACATTTATTAAAAGTATGAAATTAATGAATGCATCAGATTCTCAAGGACTTCTAAAAGCCAACCATTAGACTTGGTGTTTAAAAAAAAAATTAGTAACAGAAGAACCTAGAGGAATGTTCATGTGAGGTGTAATTGCCCCACTTACTCGGGGGCCGGGGGGAGGCAGAGAAAAGTGAATGTCTCATTTGCATGGTATTTAACAAACAGCATTACCTGTTTTATTTATTTATTTATTTATTTATTTATTTATTTATTTATTTATTTATTTTTAGCATTACCTTTTTGACAGTAATAACCCCTTCCTGGGTTTCCTGGTCGGTGACGACATCAAACATGTCCAGCCCCTCTCCCTCTGTAATGCTGTACTCAATTTCAGCATTTTCTCCCATGTCAGCGTCGCTGGCTTTGATCCTGCCAATTGGTGTACCCGGTGGAGAAGACTCGGGGGTCTTAAACTGGTATGTACCTATTAATCACCAGACAGATACAAGTCAAGCACAGATGAAGGATACTCTATCATAATAAAGACAAAACCTATTTTCTAACAGTTCTTGCAGACATTACTGGGATGCAGGCAGATTGGTACTTTTCTCACAATAATTAATGGTGCTCTAGCCTCCTTACATCCTTACTTTCATGATTGTTCAGAATATTTCTCCTGTCATGACCTGTCTCTTTGCAAATGGAGAACACTTTTCTTGTCCTGTAAATAGGCCTGCAGGTTCACGGTATGATGGCAGGAGAGACTAAGCGGCTAGAGGGGGGTGCAGAAGGTTTCAAAGCCCCCGTTAACTCATCTAGCAGAAAGAATGGGGAAGAATTTAACCTGACCTGTGATTGAGCCAATTACGAGATAGTTCTTAAAAGGGTTCTTTGTGTCATTGCTAATAACAACTGAAGGTGAAAATAAATGACAGCGATCTGGAGGGTGTAACCAAGTACTGTCTCTCTCATACAGGGAGCTGGTCTGGCTGTAGTTAGGGATACAGATAGAGGCATGGAGAGAGAAAGCTCCTAATTGTTTCCTTACTAATCCTTTCTTTTACATTTCAATACAGTATTTTTTCTATGCGTAGGTTTCTCCCATTCTTGTATCTGTACTGCTGATTTGAAACCTGCATTTCGTAGATGTACATTTTTCCTTTTTTTATGATGCACATTTTTCTGATGTCCTCATGTTGCAAAATGAGTTTAAGGAGACTGTGTGTGGGTTTCAATTTATATATGCCAGACCATCATGTACTTAGGACAAAAGAGAGAGAGAGAGAGAGAGAGAGAGAGAGAGAGAGAAGAACAAAATTATTTTGGAAAAGACACAGACTATGACGCCACTAGAATATAGTCATGCAGTAGTGTTAATCCATTCAGTAAGTGTAGGGCTCATCCTTGGCAAAATGATAACACAAGCCAAGGTTTTCCTCTAGAGTGACTCCCTTCTGCACATTATTCAGCAATGATCTCGGGCTCTCCAAGGAGAGGAAAGTGGTTTTCTAGGTGGTGGCGAATACTTTTGTTATCCTCCCCCAGGGCATTCCCATGTTGGAAAGGAGGTTCGTGGGCAAACCTGATATTGTCATTTCAGGCCTCTGGGGGTGGGGCTGGGAATTTTAGGGCCTGTAAATTCTTTCTCCTACCCATTTCATCAGCTTGATATTCTGTTTTTTGCAATTCACTGTGACTAAGTGCTTGAAAAAAACTAAAGAAAATTCAACAATTTCTTGTTGATCCATATGTATCTCCATTATAAAAGAAGCCCCTGTTAGCTGACCAACTTTAAAGAAATGCCTTGATTGGGTAAGTGGGCTTTCTTTTAAATGGTGGGCAGCTATTTTCTCCTGGAAGACAGGATTCAGCTAGTTTTCTTAGATCACAGTCAGAAATGAATTTTGTTCCTGGAAGAGATATTATATTACAACCAGTACCCACTTGAAGTGCTCTCTATGAAGGGCTCTAGTATACTGCTTGATACAAAGTGGGCATTTAAGAATGTTGTTTTTCCTTCTTTTTTTTCTACCTAGTCATGAGAGTTAATGATTTTAGAGATGACTTTTCATATCTCAATTAACCGTAATGTAGAAAACTATTTATGATTACAAATGGATTAAGTACATGGTTATTTCCCCAGTTGTATTTTTAGAAACAGTAAAATGATAAATCCTTCCCTTATAAAACTTTATGAGGATTTAAAAGAGATTACATGACTGATTAAATTCACAAAACATAAAGTCAGTTTTTTTCTAACCAATAGCAGCACGCTTGTGTACATATGTTCTGCACAAGC
This sequence comes from Canis lupus dingo, assembly GCF_003254725.2. Taxonomy (NCBI): domain Eukaryota; kingdom Metazoa; phylum Chordata; class Mammalia; order Carnivora; family Canidae; genus Canis; species Canis lupus. The sequence goes on from NC_064246.1 coordinate 76,434,610, forward strand.
AAATTCATGTCTGTGGTAGTCTTTTTAATAAGGAAAAATAAAACAATTGTGTTGCCTTTACAACAATAACCATAACAGAAATTGCCCATCTAATAAAGGTATGGTTCTTACTAAGGTCACCAATATTGATAATAACAATGGAAAATAAATATCATTCTTAATGTTAGAGTTTTACAAAAGTGCACTGAAGAAGTTCATTCAATCAAATGTTCCTACTCTGGGGAAACCGGGGAGGGTTGTCGTTGACGTCAGTCAGAGTGATGTTCACTGTGGTGGTCCCCGATAATCCCCCCATCTGGCCACCCATATCCTTGGCTTGAATCACCACTTGGTACTGCTCCCTGTTTTCTCGATCCATGTTGAGCAAAGCTGTCTTGATGATGCCTATAGATGTGAAATTCAGAAGTAGAAAGGGATGTATTAAAAATACTTTATCAAATTATTTATTTATACAAACATGGTTTGATTGTAGATAGCCTTCATGCTGAAGGAAATTACAACCACATGGGGGAGATAGTCTATTTAAAAAAAAAAAACAAAAACAAAAAACACCTATCACACAAGGAGAGTTAAGTGCAAGTCAATTCTACAATGGGATAGATTGTAGGTAGTACAAAAATCATGTGTTATAAGATAACATAGCAAAATGTAACTTGGCATGTGGTACAATGTTATCCTCCTATAGCTGCTTGATAAAAGACATTTAAATGTACCATGAGGAAATTGTTATGCCATTTATTTGAACTGAGCTTGAGTTTTGCTTTATCGAATGAGCTAATTTAATTGCTCATCAACTATACCAACCGTAATGAATGTTGGGAGGATTTTCTAAACTACAAAACTATGGTCTTTAGAAAACACAGCATCAGTTCTCCCACAGTTATCATCCTGTATGATCCTAGAGGACTTAAGTTTTCCTAAAGCTGATGTGAGCATTAGTTCAACTGGTCCCAGCAGTGACCAATGTTCTTATGTTGGGTTACATTTATCTCTGTTGTCAGGTAGTTATAAAATAAGTAGTTGAAAGAACTTCTCAAAGTTTGCCTAATCTCTATGTAGGCTTTATACTTAAATTAACAACATTCTTTCAAAAATCTTTATAGGCTTTAAAGTCTTTGAAGGCTTTAAAGGCTTTATAACCTTCTCTGGTAGCACATTCCAGTGCTTAACAACTAATGAAGCTGAAAATATCTTTTTTTTTTTTTTAATTTTAAACATGAGTAGACAACAGGTTAATCTTATTCCTGTAGTCCTGGCTTCAGTGACCATGCAGCTGCACCCCCCTTCTCCAAGGACAGTACTTCTCCATTTAAACACAGGAGATTCCCCTTAGCCTTTTGTCCTTTACATTGCATATTTCTAATTTTTCATCCTTATTGTTTTTCAACTCAACATTTTCTTTTTCCTTAGGATTCTTTCCAAGTTCATTGCACCTCTTAACACATCGATTTCCAACTGGATGTAGTAATCTAGAAAAATTTTTATTTCTACTAACAGTAATGGATGCTTGAAAAATGTACAAAAGGAACCCGACTCCTATTATGGTAGCAAAAATATATGTAGAATTTACTGTACAGCACAGGCAATATTTCCTAAGAAACAATTCATCATAAGATAATATGCCGCTCTGTGGAGAAAATGCAGAAAAATGAGATGTTTAAAAAAAGGAATCCATTAAGGAAACCATTTTGTTGATTAGGACGGTATCAGTGAGGATGAGCTAGACAATGTCATAACAAACCATGCAAAATCTTACTCGCTTAACACAGCTAACATTAATTTTTTGTTCATGCTCTGAGTACACCAGCAAGAAGCTCTGCTAAGGATAACAGACATCCAGGCTGGAAACCAGTGTCAACATTGGTTTCCATTCATGATCTCTGTGGCAGGAGGATAGGAATGTGGATTGTGCACCAGGTCTAAAAGTTCTGCTTGGAAGTGACTTGAAATACTACCCAAACAAATCTCGCAGCCATTTCTAGCTTCAGAGGAGGAAAAAGAGATACCAAATAACTAGAAAAAGAGGAATTGGAATATTTGTAAATAGCCCTAATGGCTATCAGAAGGGATTGGTCTTTAACCTCAGCCCAAACCAGAAGGAAAAAGAACATTGTAGAAGTTTTTCTAAATCTACCCTATATAAACATAATGGATGAAACATCTATTGTCAGATTTCTTCGTTGAAATTATGTAGATATCATGTTTATAAGTATATTGTTGATATCTGGCAGATGACTAAGAAAATTCAATTACACTGACTTTTTAAACTAAGAAATATGCCAGCTCAGCTGAACATGTTGATTAACATTATAGATTGTAAAAAGAAGATAAAAAAGGAATTCTAACCTGTTTCTGATTCAACTGAAAAATAGGGCTGCCCCTGTAGGATACTATACACAACTTTAGCACTGTTCCCATAAGTTGGATCATCAGCATCAGTTGCAGTGACTTGGACAACAAATGTGCCTGTAATGACAGAAACATGAATTGAAAATGAATTAAGGGTTCGTATGGATCCTTGATGCATAGCCAGAAAGAGAAAGCATGATCTTACTTTTGTACAAAACTCTCATGGCAAGGGAATGGAGAACTTCAGGACAGTATTAGGTTAAATAGCCTTGGATTTCTCTGAAGGAGTGTGATCAACATTTTTAAATGTTGTAAAGGTTAAGTTAAAGAGAAGCATGGGGATGGTCATGACCTTGGGTGGAACCAATACCAATCAATCTCCAAAGGATGAGATTTGATTGGATTCTTGGTACAGTCATCCTTGGAAGTTATCCAGACCTAGTCAGTCAGCATCTTGCATTACTTTGTCTATAGGGATTACTTTTGGGGTTCTTCAATCAGGAAGCCACTTGTTGGGAATTCTGTGTCATAGGTGCTTTTTCTCCTATACTGTAATGTGCTGATCTAGACCCTGTCAGTGCAGCAGCTATTTTGTGACCTCAGAGATGCCTGCCTGAGGACAAAGCTGAGTAGGACACGAAAATTTCAGAGGAATAGTTGAACCCAAACCAAACCATGTCTGAAGCCCACTTTGCTTTTGACTTAAGTATGACTTAAGTCAATAAATACTTGTATTTGTTTAAACTAGTTTATTTGGGTTTTCTGTTACTTGCAAATAAAAGTACCCACTGATAATTCTAGGAGATTGAAAGACCTTAAACCTTAAAAGAGATAGTGTTGGATTAAATTAGAATACTAGAGCATTCGCATCTGGAAACTGTAATTCCAAAAAAAAAAAAAAAAAAAAACACAAAGAAGGTTATGGTATATTAGAAAAGCATTCTTTTTTTTTTTTAATTTTAATTTTTTTAAAATTTTTAAAATTTATTTATGATAGTCAGAGAGAGAGAGAGAGAGAGAGGCAGAGACACAGGCAGAGGGAGAAGCAAGCTCCATGCACCGGGAGCCTGATGTGGGATTCGATCCCAGGTCTCCAGGATCGCGCCCTGGGCCAAAGGCAGGAGCCAAACCGCTGCGCCACCCAGGGATCCCTAGAAAAGCATTCTGTTTTTAAGGACCATTGTCACCTAATGATCATCAATGTATTCGTAACCCCCATGAGATTCCACACAAGCTTGTGTGTGTTTGCTTACATGTATATTTCATTGAAGAGGAGATCTATAGATGTTACCTTATTCTCATGGGGATCTGTAACTTCCAAAAAGGGTAAGACCCTCTGATGAAGATCGTTTCATGGCTGACTTTCAATATTCATATCAGAGAAACAGTAAGCTTACTGTTAGAGTCCATGGAAAGGGCAGGGAAGGTACAATCAGGGAATATGGAAGTTTTACATTGCTTTTGTAATAGCTAAACAATCCCATTTGTTGGGCAAGTATATTGTGCCGTGTTAGGGTTGGATGCTCTGGGTTTAGCATGTTGATGCATGAGATAGACCACCCGTCCTTGTAATATGGGAAGGAAGGTGGGGAGAATGAAAGCATTTATATGATTTTAGAGCAAGAGCTAAGAGTAGAAATGAACAAACACCCACATTCTTATTTGACATCACTATTAAGTTTGAATGCTTTAAGGTATGATTGTCTGGATTTTAAGCCCCTGTTAGTTGCCAGATATTATACTGGGGGCTCTGCACCTGTTTTCTCATTTCATCTTCATGATAATCCTTAGGCGTTGACCTTTATTATTTTTGTACATACGGAACTGAAGGATTGGAGACATCGGGTTGCTGCTTATTAGTAGAGTTTCAAACTCAGGTCTGTTTAACATCAAAGTGCATTTATACCACCCTGCTGCTGTCCCCCAATCATGATGTAATTTCTTTAAGATGCCTTTTTCTATCATAATAATGACATGTTAATTTATGATAATGGTTAATATGAACATAACTGTGCCTGTGTGCAAATTAGAAAAACTTTCCTTCCTCAAGACACGTTAATTCTAGCTACCTCAAATATTTGTAATACATACTTAATTCTATAATGGCTTCAAAAGTGAATGGCACCCCCATAGTTGTGCAGGGACACCTTGCACATCAAGTTTTGTTTTCTAGAAACTGTTTTATTGGGTGGTGCTCACAATGAGACTATCTTTCATTAATGCTTCCTGCCTTTTACCGCATAGAGGAAAAATACTTTTTCCTAACAAATCTTCCTTTTAAAATCTTCCTTTTAAGAGAGTTCTAATCCCTCTTTTTTGCTTTGTTGATGGTTTGTGGTTTTTCTGAAAATACAGAGTGGCTTTAATAATGAGATGAGCAACTTCTTGATGAGAAAGATTTAGAGGGTTTACAATAATTTCCATGGATTAGGTTTTTCCAAGTCTTGGAACTGTGACCCAAAACGCCTCTGATATCTGACTCACAGAATTATAGAAAAGTTATTATGTAATTTAGCCCTTCTGAGTTTGATACTGAATGAAAATAAAAATAACTCTTGGTTCAAGTAGCTTAAAATTTATCACTGTCTCCCATGAAGTATTTTAATGTGGCTAAGACTGATGTCAGTAGGATTTTTTAAAATTTAAATTCTGTTGACCTTCTCCCAATTTAAGCAAATTAGAGGCAAACTTTATTAACTTTGAAATTGGTAAAACTGTGCACAAAATATTAATTCACTGTATTAATGTCATGAAAATCTTTTAATATCCATCACTTAATAAAGGATATATCCCCTAGACAACATCATCTGCACATTGTTTATGGATTTTTTAAAAAAAATTTTCTTTGGGGCTCTTTCTCAAATACATAGTTAATTAAAGCAACTGTTATTACTCTTGAGTCTGGATTGTAAATTAGGCTTTTGTTTTACACTGGGGAGATCTTCACCTCAGGCCCAGTACCAATATGTGCTAAGAGAGGTGGAGAGGGCTGCTGTCTCTCAGTGTGAGGAGCAGAGTGGGCACTTGGGGGGTAGGAAGTAGATGAGGTGATGTCTCTTTCTTCCTCCTGTTCTTGCCTGCCATTTTTCATCCCTTTATCATGAGAGGAAATGCTATTTTCTTAAAGATAATGATAAAATGAGACTAAAGTAACATTAGGAAACGCAGGTGCATTTACAAAAAGGTCATAAAGGAATTGTTTGAAATACGATAGTTTTAGAATTTAGCATCTAAATTCACTCAGCTCAGCAAATTTCACTCATAGGATCCCTTATTCAGTTGATGTACTAGAGGAGAAACATTGTGTGGTTGAAATTGCATCTCACTCACCAACATCAGACATTTCGGGAACAGTGGCTGTGTAAACATCCTTGGTAAATATTGGTTCATTGTCATTGATGTCATGGATCTTGATGATGAATTCGGATTCAGGCTCCACGGGTCTCCCTGTCCTTCTGTTTATAGCTTGAGCTCGAAGGATGTAAACAGGTTTTTCTTCCCTGTCCAGCCTCTTGGTGGCCTGTATATCCCCTGTGTTTTCATTGATAATGAAGAGATCTCCTGCTCCATCTCCTGAAAGGATATATTTAAGTGATCCATCTCCTCTATCCTGGTCTGAATGTAACTAGTGTAGAAAAAAAAAAAATTAAAGAAAGTAAAAGTCAAGCATGTGATTCTAAACTGTTTGTCTTTATGATGCTTGCTATGTCAACTTTCATTCAATCCTTTCTGAGGGATACAGGTTTGGAGGTTTTCTTTTTTCCTTTTACTGTTTAATTAAGCCCTCAATAGTAATGCCATTCATTAAAGAATATGTTTCCTTACAATTATAGAACTTTCCAGAACTGGAACAGAGCTTATAGAAAATGCAGTAATCTTTGTTTTGAAGAAGGGAATTCTAAAGGCCAGAGTAATAGCAATTGACCCAAGGACATATTAGCCTGGTTGGAATGAAACTTTTTTCACTATATTCTTATTTTCACGACAGCATTCAGATTCTACAAGTACACTCTCCTCCTCACTTTTATGTATCTGGACATACAAGAGCAACGATATGCTCTTGAGGAAAGGATTTTGATTTCTGAAACAGAGACCTGAGTACATTCTGCCTCTATATATTCCTATCTTGGTGAATTTAGGGAAGCTACTCAGTCTCTTTGAGTCTTATTTATAAGACAGTTTATAATCACTTTTCTGGGAAGATATGTATTTATTTAATTATGTATGAAATTCAACTCAAAGCACTTGAGAAACATCTTAAGTGTTGCCATGAACAGTGCTTTGAAAATCCCTTGACTAGGTAATTTACAAGGTCACTTTGAACAAGAACATTTAATATTCAGAATTTCATTTAATATAGGTGAGGATATTCTAAAAAGTGGAGCCAGACTAAAATGGAATAGTCTGCCTTATGAAGTAGTGGGTTCCCTGCTCCTGAAGGTAATCAAGCAGAGGCTCTGATGAGATTAAGTGTCAATGAAATGGGTCTGGGTTAAAGGTTGAATTAAGCAAATGCTCATATACCATTGAAGTAGAAGATAATGATTCTATCTTGGATCACTTGCCCACGTTGCCTATCTCAGAGATGGTTTCAAGAGTGTTGAGTTCCTGTTGTGTCCCTAAATCCCCTTTTCTCTATCTAAGCAAAAGTTTAGAAAGTATTTTTCCTAGGTCTTCAGATAAGCTAACCCTATTCACGAATTTGCAGAAGTGAAAATCAAGGAAGCTATTTTAAGGTCACAATTATAAGTATCAGCTACATACAGACCAGATAATTTATTGGGAAGGCAGGTAATTCTTAAACCTTATTTTAGCTCTGTCTAAACAGAGTATGGGTTGTGTTACAAGAGCGGCAACACTAGCAACAGGTAAGCCAACTGTGTCCTGTTGATTCATACTACACAAAATGCCCAGAGTAGTGTCTTTGAGGCATTTGAAAACAGACTCTCAAGCCAAAAAGGGACTTTTAAAATAAGCTCATCCAGTCTTTCTAAAAGTATATTTCATGGACTATCGTTTATACAAAGTGCTAAGGAAAAGGGGTTCTTTGCTCCCATGTTTGGGAAATACTTCATTTTCTGTCTTTGTCTTGGGAGTCACCCAGTGTACATTAACATATTAAAGGCAGTGAATGCCTACAGTTTAAAACTGTACTTGATTTTATTTAATCTAGGTTTCCCAACATCCTTGTGTGAAGAAACCTTTTTGGGTGTTGGCATTCCTGAGGACGGTTTTCCAACACACTTTGGGGAATGTGAGCTAACTGAATCCATCATCGTGGAGTCAAGAAAACCAAGGCTCCGGTTTATGGAGTGTTTTCAAAGTCATATACACACCTTGTGTGAAAGTCAGAATATTAGAATTTGAGCACAAGAAGAGGCCCCCATAGATTACTCGGTGCAACCTTCTTGTTTTTAGAGATAGGCATACTGTGTCCAATGCCACACAGCTAATGCTGGTTAATAGCAGAGTTTGAGGAAGAGAATATTATTCATACAATTAGTAGCCTTGAAAGCAATTTGGCAGAAATAATGGAAGATAAATGGCAACGGGGAGGGATTGCTTAGAAGTGAGACAAACGCAATAAGAAATGTAAAACAAAAGAGGACTCCATGATTTGTGTAATGTGATAAGCTAAGGAAATGTTGAAACCATGATTACACAGAAAGAGCCACTGGGGAAACTTTAACTCTCAATTGTCAAATTCTAATGACTGAAGAGAGCTCTTAAAAAGCTATTTCATTAAGTCATGAGTAATGAAACCAACATCACTGCCCATTGGATCTGGCTTCCGGGCAGCCATGGTTAGCAAACCTGGCACAGGGCAGGGGGCACCGCACCAGAGTCCCAAATAGGAGTTGTGTTCATTCTCTCTCACTCACCAAGTGTAAGGTCATAGCAGAGTCAATTAGCCTCCCTGAGCCAAGATCCTTATCAATAAAATGAGGTTAATAGAAGCACAGGACCAGGCTATCAGGAAGATCTAATTAGAGTCCATGGCCAAATACTATATTAATTCCTATATAAACATGCAGTAAAAGCGCATTTTAAGATATCATTCCTATTAGCCCCTCGTTCGTAAGAAGAACGTTTTGGCTCTTATTTTGACTTTGAGAAGTTTGTCGTGAGGACCTTGAAAACCCAATTTTACAAACACATGGTATCTCTAAGGTAAAATCTGTCATCAAAAGCTAGTATTCTTCTACCGGGTGGCAATTGCTGTCTTTCCATGTGATATATTAGATTCCACCTTCCACAAGATTGTAGACTTCCCTTGGCCGGTTCTTTCATCACTCTCAATATTGTAATTGTTGCAACTTAGTAGGTGAATACCGCATCTGGTCACAAGATTTATTCAGGTAAAAGTAATCAGAAACTTATTTTTAGCTGTCAGGAGAGACCATTTCGATGACTTATAGAACAAACATCCGAGACAGTATGAAAGGGCAGTGGAGACACCAACTAAGAGTATGAACAGGATTGCTCTCCAGATCCCAATTCTGATTTATCAATATTTGAAAACTACTGGGAAAATGCATCTCTTTACTCAGGCATTGTCTGATAATAAAACAGTTTAACCTCATCCCCCTCGAAGTGCAGTGCCTATGTCTGATAGAGTGCAGAGAGCAGAAACCTCCAGAAGCCTTTATGTGTTCTTTCTCCTTCCACTGAATTCCCCTGGGGCCAGTTCTTGTCTCTCTTCTTGGAGAAAAGAGGAAACATAACACATCAGTGCTAGTGAACGTGGTGGTGGCAACCAGACATTAGGGGTTTATTGAGCACTTAGATTTTAATTGGATTTTTTCTTTTGTGATGTCATTCATCATGGCCACTGTAAAAGGCAGAAGTTAAACAACAACAAATAAAAGGTTGTAGGCTGCCCGAGGCATGTTTTTACTAATTTCAGTTTAATGTGGCTGTTCCATTAAGTTTAATCATCTGGCTCACTTTTAACGATTCACCATCAAGTAAAAATTATCCACTTTCCTCAGAAAGTCACATCTCATCTGGGGCTGGCAGGACTTTTTACTACTGTACCTGCAACATTTTGTTCCAGAAGGAGCTCGTGGTCTTTGTTTTTCTGTTGATTTATTATTATTTTAAAGTGCAGCACCTTGACAAATAAATACAAGGATTTGGGGTTGTAGACATGGCCCCATGGAGGGTAACACCAAAGCAGTGCCAGCCTCTTTTTACCCGCTACGTGTGCCAGCTCTCATCTGGATTTTGACTCCAATTCAAAAGTATAACACTAATTGTGCAGGTTTTTCATGGTTTATGAAACTAGCTAATGCTGCCCTATTCCTCCCATTACCTATGGGTCACCAAGTAACTATCTGGCTCAGTAATCAAACTGAATCTTCTAAGCATATGAATCATCGAGACAGAAAACAGTGTAAACCGTAGCTTACCTCTGTGGTGTGCCTGGAGAACTACCCACAACAGCCCAAAAGGGGTTAGGTGATTTTTTTGCTGAAGTAAAAAATTAGATTATGGCTGATAGGCTCATAGAGTATAGTGCCAATGTTATGTGGCCATTTAGGAAGTGTTAAAGGTTGATAATCAGGTATGTCATAGGGCAATGAGAGAACAGTTGTGAAAAGGTGTCTGAATGGGGCTGAGACAGAGAAAGGAGTTATAGCAGAGAGAGAGAACATCTTTCTGCTAAACAGATTGAATATTATTTTAAATTAAGAAAATAAGTCTACAATCAAGTTAGGACAAACTGAGGCTTCACTGAATTCAATATATATACACACACATATATATATTGAGTATATATGTGTATAGTACATACTTCGCTCTCTGCAATGCTAGTGAATATTCTTAATTTTGTGAAGGCTGTAAAGAGCTTATACCAGGAAGAAATTCAGCCTTGCTTGAAGTATATGGTGGGGATTGGAAGTAGGTTCTGTATTAGAGATTATAGGGTCAGGTAAATAAAAATATCTTTCAATAAAATTTTATGTTACGTACGTGTTTTAATATGCTGAATTTGCATGTTAATGACTTAGTATGAGTTAACTACTTTATATCTGATGACTGCTTTACAAATTAAAACGCTGATGGCAGCATGTTATTGTGGCAGGTTGCTGGAACTAGTTGGAAATGGGGCAAATTCTCAGGCCCCACCAACATTCCAAATCAGAAGCTCAAGGAGTGTCATCCAGCAATCTGTGTTTTAAGAAGCCCCTCCAGGTAATTCTGATGAGTGTTCAAGTTTGGGGCTGCCTTAACTAGTATAACCACAATAGTTAAAAGCATGGACTTGGGCAAGGGAAAGGAATGGGCGTAGGGGAGCCTGGCTGGCTCAGTCGGTGGCGCATGTGACTCTTGATCTTGGAGTTCTAAGTTTGAGTCCCATGTTGGGTGTAGAGATCACTTAAAAAGATAAAATCTTAAAAAAAAAAAAGAGATATGGGTGGAAATGCATGCTAGGTACTAGCTGTGTAACTTTGGGAAACTTCGTTAATCTCTCCGAGTCTCAGTTTTCTCATCTCTATGTTAGGAATAATAATGATACTTAGTTTATGGGGACATTACTCTGAAAATTAATAAAATAACATATGTAAAATGCCTCAAAGGACGGCTCAGAGAAATGCTTCAATAAATCATTTTCACATCATAAACATGAAGTATTCAGAAGGTGGAAAGATTTGGGTCTGAATTCTGACTTTCCTGCTTAATTAACTAAATTAATGACACTAGCTTAGTATAATTCTGTCATCCATAAGATAGAACTCAGAATAAGGAACATCGCCAGCTATTCCTCCTGTACTTGCTGCTTAACAGTTGGTCACCCTTAAGCCGATGTCTTAGATCCTTGTCTTTCCTCATTTCACATATTTTTCCCCTGATGAGATCATCTCTCTATTTTCTACATTCAAATATTATCTGTGCGCCCTCGATACCCAAACCTATAGATGACCCCAGGGCAGACCATCTTCTGGAGATCTAGAGTCAAAGATGCATCTGATTTCCAGGTGAGTCTTGTGGACAACTTGTAGACAACTTACACTCAGTACTTCCAAGCCTACTTCATCACCTTCTCTCCAAACCTGCTCCTCTGTCCCATCTCCGTAAAGGCCACCACAGTCATTCTAGACCCTCCCCTCTGCCTCCATCATCCACTTCATTAAGCCACCAAACTCTTGTCAGTTCTACCTCTTGCATCTATCTGGAGTCACCTGCTTGTCTTCATTTCCACCACTCTGGTCCAAGTTACTGCCATTTCTCCCTGGTCTATCGCAGTGAGGCCCTGACACATACTCTGTCTTGCTTCCTCTCAGTCTATTTTTCTTTTCACAACTGGCCCGACTTAAACAGTAACAACACCAACTCTGAGGATGCCATTCTAATTCAGTCCTCCAGGGTTTTCTCTTTACTCTCAGGCTAAAAGTGCCCAGCCTCACTCCTTAACATGGCCTCCAAAGTCCACAGTGGTCTCTGCCCCTTCACTAGCCTCCTCAGCCACCATTCTTTCCCTGACACCCATATTCCAGCATACTCTGCTTCTTCCTAAAGGATACATTGATCTCTTTCATATCTAGGCCTCCTTGCATATGGTCCCCTTGGCATAAAGTCCTTTTGAAGAACTTCACCTGGTGATCCCACTCCTATATCAGGTCTGCATAATCTCTATCTCCTCAGGAAAGCCTTCCCTAAGCTACTAGTCTAAGTTAGATTCCTCTGCTATACATTCTCAGTTTATTCCCCACTTAGCCATTAGAGGATTCTATCCTTTTGATGACTCGTTTTCATGTTTTTTAATCAGTAAATAGCTAGATTGGAAGTTGCGTGAAGGAAGGTACCAAAACTGTCCAGTTCATTTCTATATTCTCAGCACCTGACATACTGGACATTATAGGTCCTCAATAATGAATGATTTTAAAGAAAGAATGAATGAATTTTGTAAAGATAAAATTCAACAAAATATCAATAATCAATGAAGGTTCTGACATATAGAAAGTAATCAATAAATCTTAGTGTCCTCCATCTCCCATCTCACTGGATTTTAGTGTGACTCTATGTACCAAGATTATACATTCCTGAAGTTGCCAGATCACTTAGCAATCACTACCAAACACCAGGCACATGGTCCAATCTGAGCAGTCTGAGGGAGGAGTTCAAGGTACTGCCTTAGATCTAAAAAGCTTTCTTTAATAATCAATTAAATCTTAGTACAATAATAAAGCTAACATGTATTGGGTTTGGTGAAGAAAGTAGACAAGTTATAAATACAGTGAGTGCACTGAACATTATAAGTACACTGAGTGTTGGGACAGAAGTCATCTGTTAAAGGTGAAGGAGCTTCAAGACTTATGGTGCTATATTTTAAATATCCTCCTGTTGTAGAAACTAATGGATAATGAATGGAAAATGCTCCATTTCACAGAAACATTATTCCAATAATAAAACTAATTTAACTTTATGAACCAAGACCATTTGAAAACATATATGGGCCTGAAGAGCTGCATGAGACAGTGAATAAAATAATAAAAAAAACGCAGCACACATGCCTTCTACAAACTTGCAGTTTGGCTTGGAAGTACTGACTCTGAATAAAAGCAGAAATTAGACACTTGAGTACTCTTATTAAGTATTAGGAATAATAAGATAAGTAAAAAGCGGGAGAATAGCATAGAAGGCACTTCTATATTGGATAAGTTAGAGTCAGGGAACATGTCAACCTTTGATGGTTTATGGAGACTTCCTGGATGAGGTAACATTACTGATGGAAGAGAAATGATTTAGCATCCAGCATGAGCACGTGGCATGGTTTCAAGGCTCAGTGTGGGAGAAAATCAGAGAAGGCTTTGAGAATGTGCCTGGGGTAATAAAAGCAATAAAGTCAGCTAAAATAGAAACACTGCTTCCCTTGAGTTGCTGGGCCACATATTTTCGCACACTGCACTCAGATGTGCAAGGGAAGATGCAGCTTCCTTTTTTTTTTTTTTTATAGTTTATCCCTTAAGCTCTAATCCTATTGAGTATTAGGAACTCAATATTAGGTTGCACATCGAGTCAATAATTTAGTGCAATCCAATAACGTCTACCTGATTCAATAATAGAGTCTCTTTAGATAACTCTTTTAGATAAATCTCAGTCTTTCTGGCTTCTGCTTTCTCCCCTTACCCCTGATCCAGTCCAAGATACCATCTGGGTGTATAAAGAAAAGAGACTCAGATGGCCTGTTGTCAGAGGGAAACTTGGGGGCTTTTGGAGTCAAGGGCAGTCCTTGTATTGCCCTCTGGCCCACTGGTTTCTTGGAGATATCTCTCATCCATTACTTTCCTCAGTGGCATCTGTGCTTTTTGGCAGGTGGAAGCATGATATCAGTTTTCCAAGATCAAAGCTGAGTATCTCCATCCTGTATGCCTCATTGCCATCAAAAAAGCTCCTGATGTCTGACTGTGACTTCCACTACCCTTGGCTCCTGTGGTCTCAGCTACTGGGTTGCTTTGTCTTTGATAGGTACCAACTATGGGATCATCCATCCCTTCCTTGCCCTGGAGAAGCCTGGGAAGTCTCCTGGGGGCTAAGAGGGGGTTCTCCTTCACCACATGATTGCCCCAAAAGGAAATGGACAAAAACCAGTCTACTTTCACTTTTAACCCATAAACCTGCCACTGCTCCCTGGGGACTTCAGATACATAATCTCAAGTATATATAGAAAGGACTTCAGGTCTGTGGAATCCCTCCCTTGATTTTAGAAATAGCAAAATGAGTTTTGGTGACAGGAAGAGCCAATTCCCAGTATAAAAAATTAAGAAGTCAGTGGGAATGGAATGGAAGCATGACCTGCAGCCAAGAGCCTGGAACCAGTAATTTTTGGTGACTATATTTATAAATGGAATTCATGAGTTTTATTCTAGTTGGTTGGGCCCATCTCTTGATACATTAAATGGGCTTTAAAAAAATCAAGAAAAATCTCTTTTTCTCTGACAAAACCTAGGATCAAGCTGCCTCCATATCCCATGTTCTTTTTCAAGTGGACTATGTTGCTTTTTTATAATGACCTGAAAAATTATATTCTTCTATACAATATAAATAATTTGATTGATTTTTATAACAGTGGAAATATTTTATCTTTAAAGCATTCTCTTATATGATTCATCTGTTTGACAACTGGTCTGGCTGGGTTTTGGGAAAATAATAATAGCAGACATTTATTAAGCCTATTCTGTGGGCCAGGAAATGTGCTGAACTCATTACATAGATACATAAATTGTTACGCATCATGACACTCTTCATATTTCCTCTTAACTGATGAGGAAACGGAGGCAAAATAAGAGTTAAGTAATTTCTTAGCATCATACAACCAACGAGCAGTATTTGAGTCCATATGATCTGATACCTCCATGTATTCTGTTAACTACAACACAAATATTATCTCTGAATGTTTGCATTCAGATCTATGAACGTTCATTAAAGGATTACTCTGTACCAAACAATATTATATTTATTTTTTAAAAATTAAAAAAATTTATTTATTTATTTATTTATTTTAGTGGGGGGGGAGGGGTAGCTATAGAGAGAAGCAGACTCCCCACTAAGCACGGAGCTGGACTTGGGGTTCAATCTCATGACCCTGAGCTGAAATCAAGAGTCGGGTGCTTAACAGACCGAGCCACCCAGGCCCCTCCCAAACCGTATTTTAAGTGCTGAGTTACAAAGATCTATCTAATTCAGGATTTTCAACCTCTGCAATATTGACATTTTGCGCTGAGTAATTCTTTGTAATAGAACCTATCCTATGCATTATAGGATGTTTAGCAGCATTCCTGGCCCCTACCCACTAGATGCCTGTAGGACTTTTCAAGTTAAGACAATCAAAAATGTCTCCAGATGGTGCCAAATGTCCAGTGGGGGACAAATTGCCTCCATTGAGAACCACTGATTGAATTCTGTTTGTCTATCTATCCATCTGTCTGTAGTCTATTGTCTTTCTATTCTTCCATTTCTTTCTCATTTGTGTACTTTGTAAATTTAAAATACATTCAAATAATACTATACAGATTCTGCATTTGCAGAGACTCTACACGACCCCACTCAATTCAATTTTTATCTTTTGTTAGATTTAATAACCATTGAAACAGACCTTGTGTTATGTGGAGGAGAATTTCTGACAAAGTGCTAAAAGCAAAAGAATTTTAAATCTAAACTCAGGAGAAAATTTTTAATTCCCTTGACATTTATCTTTTATACTCAATACCTTGAATTTAATGTCAAAAGTACCAGAGTAACTATAAAATGAACAAAACTTTAGTGCTGTAATAGTTGTGGGAGGCAGGATAATAGCTCTCCCAAAGATGTCTATGTCCTAATTTCTGGAACTAGTGACTAAGTTACCTTACCTGGCAAAAAGGACTTTACAGATGTGATGAAGATAAAGGTTTTTACACAGGGAGATTACCCTAGATTATCCAGGCAAGCCTTATAAGGGAAGGAGGTAGGGGAGAGTTAGAGTCAGATGGAAATGTGATGATGGAGCAGAGTTCAGAGTGTGTGTGTGAGACACAGTAGGCTGCTGACTTTGAAAATGGAGGAGGAGACTATGAACCAAGGAACACAGGCAGCCTCTAGAAGCCCAAAAAGTCAGACGGATGCTCCCAGAAGAACATCCTGCAGACACCTTGATTTTAGCCCAGTGAAACCCATTTCAGACTTCTCACCTCCAGAATTGTAAGATAATAAGACTGTACTCTTTGAAGCCACTGAGCGTGAGGTAATTTGTTTCAGCAGCCATAGGAAACTAAGGCAGTAGTTCCTTATCCTTGGAATTCAAGGTGGTCTGAAATTGAATGTGGTCCTTCAAGAATCCCAGCAAAAAGTAAGAACACTCACCTTTGGTGAGCTCTTACTATGTGTCACATACTGCAAGAAAGTGTTGTGTGTTACATCAGCTAATGCTCATGACTCCAGGAGCTAACATTTACTCTCTCCATTTTTTTTTTCTTTAGGAGAAACTGAGGTCAGGGAGGTTAAGTAACTTACCCAAAGTTCAGGGCATGGGCAGGAGGGAATACCAAGATCTGCCTGTCTCCAGTGTCTATGCTAATTCACACCAGAGCATACTGCCACACAGCACTCCCCAGGATGATTACAGAGGTTTCTGCATTCATTGTATTTATTATATTAGACCCCAGGCTAAGTTATTTGTAAATTCTATTGGCACAAATGATACAAACTGTAATAGATGTTATTGTTCATTTGGGATTTATCAATTAAACAAATGCCTTTTGGTTTATTCATCACATGAAGTTATTTCCCCAAAAAGGCATTGTTTACTGCCTTTAGCTTGACTCTGGATGGCCAAGGTCTTTGGCAGACTGTGACATTAGTCTCAGCTCTTGCTTAGTCTAACATTTTCATTTTCAAAAAGCCAGTGGTAAATCAAGCTGAGAGCCAGATACCCAGTCAAAAGTTGATTTAGTAAGGCACCGTAACTCACTGGTTACAATCCTACCTTTTTGCCTGATGGTATCATCTCTTTAGTAATTGTCATATCTAAGGACACATGCCCACACAAAGGTACATGGACGCTCCCTGGGTCCCTTCTCTCTGATTTCCCCTCTCGCTCTGACACATACACTTTGGAAGAAAATATTAAAATATAAATGCAGACATTTGAGACATGATGACTCAAATGGCAGAAATTTCTTAAAAAAGGTTTCTCACTAGCTAATGGACTTTTCCTAAAATGTGTTTTTCTTCAGCAGTAAAAGATATGTAGGAAGGAATATTCTTATATTGACTCTTAGAATCTAAAAAGTTCAAGTTACAATTTTTATAAAACAAGTAGTTTGTTTGAGAGAGGGACTATTTCTTGTTCAAATCTTAACTCTCAAGCATCCTGAATGTACTCAATAAATGATGACTAAATGGAATTCTGTAACCTACTCATAAAGTTCTGGTGACTGATTCTAGGAGATAACATTATAAACACATTCATTTATTAGTTTTCCTTGCTTGGGAACCAGTTTATAAGTTATGATTTGAACAGTTTCTTTTTCTTTTTTTGTTTGTTTCTTTCTTTCTTCCTTTCCTCCTTCCTTCCATCTTTCCTCCCTCCCTCCCTTCTTTCTTTCCTTCCTTCAAGAGGCCGATGAAACAATCAGCGAAGAGAAATGTGTAGGATCTGGATGGCCAGGCTGGAGACAGTGTTCACAAGTGAGCTAATGCCATGAATTTGAGGGCTCTTCTCATACAGTTCCAATTTCTAAGCAATTATGCTTTTGTTTCATCTGTCCATCATGTCTAAAATACTTTCTGCTACTCCAATCACTTTGCCTGCCTGGCACTGATTCCTTTTGTGTTGTGTTTTCTATTCTGTCTCTTTATCCCGTATCCTCGTACCCTTCCTTTCTTTAGAAAGTACTTGATGGTTTGCCATTGTAGTAAAGTTTCAACTGCTGCATTATCATTTTAAAACTGAAGTAAGTGATGTCTAGACTGTTGGAAGGGAGATAAAATGGAGTAAAATACTGCCACTCAAGTTGGACCAAGTCACTTAGTTTTTCTTGATTTGGCTCTAAAAATATTTTCCTTAAAAAGGAAGGTGGATGGGTGATGACCAACATCAGAGCTTTTGCACAAGATAAATAGCCCCTCCCTTTTTTACTCTTTTTACATAATACCCATAGTTGGGAAGATGGATAGGACACTCAAGATACAAATCGTCTCATTACAAAAAGAATTTTTTTCCTTTCTTTTTTTTGTCTATATGAGATGAATCCTAGCCACGCCAAACCTCGTGTAGTAATAGTTGTTTCACAGCATGTAAATCAAGACATCATACCTTACACCTGAAACTTAAGTAGTGGTGTATGTCAATTATTTCTCAATGAAAGTGGAGAAAAAAGATACAGTTGGACAAGAAGGTAACTTTTTACAGTCCATTCTGCTTTACTTGACTTCTAAAGTGGAAGTTTGCTTTCCGGAAGGTATTTACCCTCACTGGGAGGTGAGGTGAGGAAGGGGGTGAGGGTGAGGAAGAAGCTGTAGGCTATAGATTAAGTAAGGAAATGAGCCAGTCTCATGCTTCCCAATTTGTAGAAAGAAAACAATAAAGCATGCTAAAATTTTGCATGACTGTATGTTAAAGCCGAATTTTTGGGCATCTTTTTTTCCTGTTTCTCTTCTGAATTGTGCTCATCTATAAATGGTAGAAAGAGTTAAGATGAGATTATTTTCCAGAAATGATTATTTTTCCTCTGAGAACTCAAAATATGTTGATTAGGAGAACATACAGTTGGTAAAGAAAAGAATTGGTCATTATATAGAATTTTTCTCTTCCTATATTATCACATTTTCCCCCATAGTTGATTTTCTGTGTGTGAATCATTGCAATCAACATTTTCAGGTCTTAAATGATTTCTTTTTTGCCAGGCCCTTGAATTGTCTGCACAATGTAGCTTTCTAGGAATTTTAGGAAAAATGTGCTTTCTATTGGTCAACTCTCACTTTTTCCCATTTTGCTTCAAACTTTCTTATACTGAGACCCTAAATGATGTCTGGTTTTCATTTGTAAAAGTCCTAAAGGAACGAACTTTTATGATATGATATTATTTGCTGTATATTCTCTTTTTATCTTTCTTGTTTATGCACATACAACTGTGTTGTCTTCAGTTTCTCTGGTTTGCACTAAGGTAGCTTGAGCTTTTTCCATTGTATCATAAAATATTTGTGTCATTTTGATGTGAAATTTCCAGAGGTAGCTTCCATGGAAAGACATAATAAATTTAGTTTATATGTTTACTACCTAATATATCCTTGAACTTTAAAGACTTTAGATTTTCAGTTGTCAACCCAGTGACACAAAACACTATCAGTGATATCCATATCAAACTATGCACACCAATAAACTGGGAAACACTTCTAGATTACATGGCAGGTTTTTATCTCTTTAGTCATTGCAGCTTAATTCAAGTAATATTTGGTTGTTTCCACTGTGCATATCTGTGCCAGGCACTTTTAAGGATACAAACATGAATAAAACATGTAGTCTAGGGTCTTGCAGAGTTTACAAAGATATAAGTATGTGAAGATTCAAATTCAATATCTAAAGTACTAATTGAAAAAGGAGCCCTGGGACCTGACATAAAACACTACTCAATATATTGAAGGTCAGAGTTGAACTTTAAACAAAGAATTAATTATTTTGCTCTTAAAAAGGTGAAGCATTCAGGGCAAGAAATTAAGTCAAGAGTGATTTTCCCTCAGTAAAACTTTGGTTCAATAACACAAGAGATTATGATATTAATTCCAACCTAACAACTTAATTACGATTATTCCAACTTAAAACATGAGTATACCCTAAGTGCAATAGTCATTTCTTGCATTGTTGGATGCATTCAAGTTTGTACTGAAAAAATAATGAGACCTAATCAGACTTTTACCATTTCATAGTGATTTAAATAATATGAACTCCAAATTGTGCCGTAAGGGGATGATGTTTTAAAATGAAATAAGAAATAGCCTTACTAGAAGGATCTACAAAAGTTACCAGGATCATCAAACAAGGTGAAGAGTAGTGCACATTTTATTTTTAGTTTGGTTGGGATAATAAGGAAGACTTCATATTTTTATACATGCGTAGTTCTGTGAATTGCTGTTCTGAGTCATATCTGCAGCTGCCTTAGCGGCTTGGCACCGTCTTCTGGCCCGTGATACTTGACTTCACGGAAGGAGACTGAACCCTAGTGCAGTAATCCGCTGGGCACCTTTGCTTCTTCCTTCTCTTCCTTGGTCCCATTCTTTGAAGGCACACTTGATTGCAGGGTGACTTCCCTTCTTAGATGGTCTTCCCTTTGTGAGTATATGCCAGACCCCGTTCTAAGCCTTTCTGTGTATTAATTTATTAAATCCTCACCTCAATAACTTTCTTACTCCCTCATGTAACAGTCGAAGAAATGGGGAGCAGGGATGTTAACTACCTTGCCCAGTATTACCCAGGTGGTCATAGTGTAGCTGGGGGCACAGACACAGGCAGCCTCCTTGGCTATTAGCTTAACTCTCTAGTGCATAATTGTCGAATGAATGAAAAGCATTTTCTCTCCAAACCTATTAAAAAATGTCGTAGCCGAGATAACTTCTTCAATTGCCTCCTTATCTCCAATTTCTGTGTCCTCTAGTCACCATTAAATCCCACATCCAGCCCCATTCCTGCCCTCAGGTCTTCTGAAACATATCAATTCAAATATTCATATATTTCACACATCTAGACATTTTAATCTTTCAAAATGCCCCTCTTTAAGAAAAGAGTGTGTATGTATTCTCTGTGAATGGAAAACTGGAAGAAGCTGTGACTATTTTCCTGGTGAAATATTTTGTCATGCTGCTTTTCTTTTTTATTCCAGGTCACGTAATTTCAAATTTGATTCCTCACATTGACCTTTGAGAATATCTATTCTTTCTACTTATTTATCAAAATAGCAATAAAAAAAATCTCTTTGTCTTAGGAGAATTCTGTACTTTCATTCAACCTCTTCTTTAATTCCAGATGGAAAGATAGGTTGCAAAGAATATTGATATATTTAGCATGCTCATGAGGATTATATTACATTGTCATTTTAATAATTGACAACATAAAAGCTTATAGGAAGGTGGAATTTGCTACTAGCAGACTACATCTACGCAACAAAAGATGCCTTCTTTAGATTCCAATGACACATTAGCATATCAAGATAATGTCTAAATTTGATGAAGGTTATCAAAGGCAGAACCTCTACCAAAAAAACCCTGTTTATTTTGATAAAACAGGACAGAGCATAAGGAAGACATCTTTTAATTTTGACGGGAGAGATAAAGCCTTCTGAAAGTTAAACTTATAACTCTGGTTACAGTATATTCTTGGCTTCTCGTGTTGAAATTAATGTCATTTAAATCAGTGGAGATGAAAAAAAATCAATAAGTCAGGGATATTTATCTGAATTTTGCAATAAAATTTAGCCAAAATGATAATTAAGGATTTTGATTTGAAAAGAAATGTCAACCGGGATGTTGGCATTTTGCATATTTAAATTCCCATCTCCTATGGTGGGCTGATAATATGACAAAAAAAAAATTCTGGTGCAAATCAAGTATTTGTATTACTTGATAACTGCACAAATAAGTTAAGGTAATCAGTAAATAAATACTTAGGAATGCCTATGGTATAGATTGGAGGGGATTTGTTATAATGAGCATGTAGAGTGCCTATAACTTTCCAACAACCCCTAGAACTGTTCAGTTTGTGGAGTTAGGAGATAATATAGCTCAGTGGGAACAAAAAGGATCTGACTCCTTAACTCTCTTTTATTCACCTTGATCCCTCCATTTTGTTCAACAAATTGAATTACAAGCAGGAGGATATGGGATTCCACAGACATAAATGACATGGAAGTTGGAGGATCTGGGGTTGGGTCCTTCTTTGCCTTGTTATATTTTACTTTGATTGTGTGACCTGGGCAATCGAACAGTGTTGCCTTTGGGTTTATGACCAAGGTCAGACATTCTAACCATTTTGCTCTCTACACGAGCAGCTGTGCAGAGAGGGAACGTTTAAGACTCAGAGAACTGCTGTCACACAGGACATCTTAGCATCAAATAGCAAATTGAAGCTTATGTCATTAAGAAAGGGAACTCAGTTGGCGAGAATGGAAACACAATGAGGATTACTGCCAATATTGGCAGTTGGGAAGTTACTTTTTGAAATATTTCTTTCAAAGTACAGTCGACCAGCCATTCCACGGTCTCTTAAATACACTAACCAATTGAAATATAAAAATGTTAAGTGGCCTAGCATTAAATTTAAATGATGAAAAAGAAAGATGTGCCCAAGGCACTTGTCCTGACTCAGGGAGAAAAGATTATTGCAGGTCATTGAACCAGAATAGAAGTTTAGAGGTTATCAAGGGAAATAAAAAGAAAAGACACACTTTCACCACGATGACCAAAAAGACTGCTAATTGCATATCTAGTTTTAAAATGCCCACATGTAACTATTTTGAATATCACTGATGTAGTCTGAAAATTAAGATCAAGAGAAAGTAAAGGGAATGTGCGTAATCATAATGCAAACATATTTGTGTAGCTCTTTAACATTAGTCTTAATTTTTTTTTTCCCTTTCTATTTACCCTTGGGTTTCACACATCAGATTCCTAGCAGATATTTCTGGCATTGAGCCACATGCAGTCACTGAATGTCAAAGCATGTTCTGGGAATGTTTTTTCATTCGTGCCTTGCAATGGCTCTGTGAGTAGTGGACGTAAGGGGAAGGACTCTAAGTGAGCAGTTGTGAGGTCAGCCAAGCTCATTGCCAAGTCTAGCAGGCTGAGCACTTAGGCGGAAATACTTGAGTACTCTGAGCCTTGGTTTACTCATCTGTAAAACAGGGATATAAATCATATCTTGGCATTAGTGTTGCTATGAGGATCAATGAGATAAGACACTCGAAGCCCTGAACAGAGTGTCTGGAAAGAAGCAATAATGCTCAGGAAATGTTAGCCGTGACGATGCTTTTAATCAGATGCTGCTGTTTGAAGTGACTGACGGTGGTGAAATGACTCTCCAAATCACCCTTCAAATTAGTGCCAGGAGGTTTCTATACTGAAACTTAAGAGGCTCTTTTCAGAAAAAAGAAAGAAAAAAAAAAGGAATACAAGAAAGCAGTATCTTAAGGATAGCATCTTTTAAGTGGCCTTCCAGGATGAATATCATATTGCTTCGTGTTTACTGAATTCAGACCATGTGATTCGAGGAACAAATAACTGTTCATTACTAATTTTAAGGGGGTATATGGATGACAACTTTTATTTTTACACACCGTTAAAACATTACTGTTGGGCAACCCTGTCGGGACCCCTCTCACTTTTGAGAACTTTCTCTGTTTCTCTGCTTAATAAACTTCTATCTCTTGGCTCAAAAAAAACAAAAACAAAAACAAAAAAACCCAAAAACCCCACAAAAACAAAAACCCCACAAAAAAGCAAAAAACAAAACAAAACAAAACAAAATAAACTACTGTCTAATTATCCTTTGTTAAATGGGGTAGACATTAATTTTAAAGACTCAGGAGACAGGCATCTTAGGAGGACCTGTACATTACAGCCTCAAACAGAACCCAAATTTTCATGTTGTTTAAAGAAAGCACAGGGCAGCCGGGGTGGCTCAGCGGTTTAGTGCCTCCCTTCAGCCAGGGGCCTGATCCTGGAGACCTGGGATTGAGTCCCACATTGGGCTCCCTGCACGGAGCCTACTTCTCCCTCTGCCTGTGTCTCTGCCTCTCTCTCTCTCTCTCTGTGTGTGTCTCTCATGAATAAATAAATAAAATCTTAAAAAAAAATAAAGAAAGCACAGCATATCTATTTTTTTGGGGAAAACTCCACAAGAGAAAACCATCATCAGCTTCCAAAAGGGCATCAACTTCCAAAAGGGCAACATCAGAAAATATCTATGAAAATGCACAGTTTGTCAAATGAAAACAGAACTCCTGGTATGCCGGTACAAATAGAAGTATCTCGAATGCTTCTAATGGAGATTCATCTCATGTATACATATTATGTGGAAAGAGAACAGAGAGAACATTGTAAAGAATAAAACGGAGAAGACCAGGGAATTCCACATTGCTGTGGGCAGTTTAATGAGCATGTGCAAATCTTTTGCCTAAAACTGGGCCAAGGTCTGAGGTTTTCAATATTTTCATCTTTTTTTTTTTTTTTTAAGATTTTATTTATTTATTCATGAGAGACACAGAGAGAGAGGGGGGCAGAGCCACAGGCAGAGGGAGAAGCAGGGTCCATGCAGGGAGCCCCACGTGGGACTGGATCCGGGGTCTCCAGGGTCACGACCGAGGCCGAAGGCAGGTGCTCAACCGCTGAGCCCCCCAGGCGTGCCTCATCTTTGTATTAATGATGCCCACAAGCCCAGGATCTAGTCTCTACGGACCTACGTTCTTCTTTTCGTATTGAACTTCGTCTCCACCGCAATCATCATCGAGGAGCTGCGACACTGTGTGCAGCTGGCAGGGCCCTTCTGCCAACGACGATGCTGCTAGTCTACTCAAGCCAAAGGTAACCTGGGCGGATTTCGAACGAGATCCACCCGCCCTCCTGTCCCCCCTTGGCGGGAGGGCAGGTGCCTCCGGGTCTTCTGTGCCAGCGGTAGCGCCGCTTCCCCCCGCGGGCGGCCTGCGGGGTCGGGAGGGTCTCGGCGTCCGCCCTCCGCGCTGCCTCCCCGTGACCTTGGCCGTGTCGCCGCTGACCTTGGCGCCTTCTCACCATCGCGGCCCCTATAGGCGGCCGAGTCCATATCAGAATCCTAAACAACGCAAAACCAACTAAGATTCTCTGGCGGAGGGGACTCTGATCTGGCACCGTCCTCGCTTATCACAGATACTACGGGGGATCCGGGGGCAGAGGACGTCGGCGAAAGGATGACGAGATCCTTTGAAGTCGCCGAAAGTTGCCCCCAATGGTCAGGTGTTCGGGGAACAGAATCCCATCCCTTATCCCCGTCTGTCTGTGTATCTCAGTCTTAAGCCCAGGAACTGACCCATACGGGGCAACCCTCCCTTCCTCCCTCGCTCCCCTACCTGCCACCGCCTTCTTGGGGCGGCGCCTTGCTCTTGGGGAGGCGCGGAGGCTGCTCCTAAACCCGAATCTGGACGGTCAACGTCTCACCCTCACCCGTAAGGGGCCTTCCCCACCCTCGGGCCCAGGAGGTGTACCCTTCCCCCCTCCCTCCCCTGCCTCCCTCCCCCTCTCCTTCCCCGCTCCCTCCATTTCTCCTCCCGCCTCTTCCCTCCCTCCCCCTTCGCCCCTCCCTCCCCCCTCCCTCCCCCCTTCCTCCCTCCTCCTCCCCTCTTCCCCCTCCCCCCTCCACTGCCCTTCTCCTCCCCTTTCCTTCCTCCTTCCCCTTCCCCCCTCCCCTTCTCCCTCCACCCCTCTCCCCTCCCTTCTCCCTCCCCTTTCCACCCCCTCCCTCCTCTCCTTCCCCCCACTCCTCCCCATCCCTCCCGTCTCTACTGCTCTCCCCCTTCCTTCCTTCCTCCCCTTCCCCCCCTTTCCCCTCTCCTTCCCCACTCCCTTCTCCCTCTCTCCTCCCTCCCCCTTCCCCCATCCTTCCCCCATCCTTATCCCTCTGTCCTTACCTTTGCCCCTCTCTGCCCCCTCTCCCCTCCCCCCTTTACCTCTTCCCTCCCCCTCCCTTCCTCCCTCCCTCCCTCCCTCCCTCCCTCCCTCCCTCGCCCTCTGCGCCCCGGCTCTGCGCTCGCCTCACCGGCCACGGGACCCAGGGACAGGCCGGGGGGCCCACGGGTCCGGTCGCCTCGCCCCGTGTTCCAGGTTGTACGTGTCCCCTGGTCTCTCGGCGCCATCGTCACCCCGGCCTCGGGGCTCCCTCCCTCCCTCCCTCTTCCCACCACCGCCCTCCTGCACCTCGGGACCCCGGGATCCGCCCTCCTGCACCCCGGGACCCCGGGATCCGCCCTCCTGCACCCCGGGACCCCGGGATCCGCCCTCCTGCACCCCGGGACCCCGGGATCCGCCCTCCTGCACCTCGGGACCCCGGGATCCGCCCTCCTGCACCTCGGGACCCCGGGATCCGCCCTCCTGCACCCCGGGACCGGAGCCGCAGCCGCAGCGCACGGCCACCCGCCCCCAGGCGCGGCCGCACTTGTCTCCCTTAGGGCCTCGGGCCCTCCGCGCGGTCAGTCTTCACCTGGTTCGTTCCGGGCCCCAAGGATAGACTCTGGGAACTGCCACTTAATTCGGCCCACAGCAGGGCTTAAGGTTCCCTTGGCCCCGGGACACCCCTTCCCGCCGACCGAGCGCGCTGAGCATCGGGGAGCCCACGGGGGCCGGAGGCATTTTCGGATTTCTTTGGATTTCGAGCAAAACAGCGACACTTGGGCTCCGTCGGGCTCCGGGTGGTTCACAGGGTAGTTCACAGTTTCAACAGTAGGTGGTGCTACCTTCCTTTCGGTGATGTCATCTGTCCCCGGATGCCCCACAGTGTCCGTGCTGGGCGGGGACAGTGCAAAATCAATGTGGAAAGGAAATAAGGCGCAGGGTCAACCCTTAGAAGTTGTGCAGTGCCCAGTAGGCGCCCGCATCCGGTCAGTAAGGAACTCTGATTATTTCACAATAAGATCAAAATACTGTTTTTTCTGTTAATTGCTGTGTATTCCCCACCCCCCCACCCCCAAATAGCTACTTATTTGTTAGAACAAAAATACCTATTAAGTTGTTTGGACCTGTTTCTTGTGTCCTGAGCACACTGTGAAACCAATTATTGAGATAATAAGGGTACCGTGAACCAAGAATGTTTTGGAACCTCTGCTATAGTCTAATCCTATTTTTTCTTGTTCTTTTCCAAAAGTTTCTTAACATCAGGTATATGCTTTGTCCCAGATCTACTTAAAAGTAGACCAACCTGTTGCCACATGAGGAACAGACTTTTCTTAAAAATTTTTTTTTCGGT
This sequence comes from Canis lupus dingo, assembly GCF_003254725.2. Lineage (NCBI taxonomy): Eukaryota > Metazoa > Chordata > Mammalia > Carnivora > Canidae > Canis > Canis lupus. The sequence continues at coordinate 76,461,425 of NC_064246.1, forward strand.
CTATTTTTAATTAGTAAAAGTATGTTATACTGAAATCCTTTCATGTGTTGATCAAACATAACCCCAAAGGTAGATTCGGGGGGAAATGCCCTGTTAATAGAGCAAGAACACCTCTTAAACACATCTGACATAGCAATGCTGGGGACCACGGCAACCTCAGTGATTTGCCCTGGCCTTTTTTTTTCCCCAACAGATATTCTCTTATGTGTCACAAGGAAGTGGAATGAGGTAAGGATGATGGTGAGGTAGGGAAATATGTCTAGCTGCCAAAAGAAATATCCACCTCTGACTAGTTACATTGAAGCTGTGATTGGGAAGGGATTTTGCCACCATCCTCTACATTTCTCACCCACTGAGAGATCCCTTAATTTCCTCATTTTACTTCTGCAGTGATATAAAAATCAATATCCCACTTCAATGCATTACAGATAATCATTAATAGAGTGTAGACATGGATTTTGTCACCAATAATAAGAACATCCTTATGCACCTATGTGCCAGCCACTAGTTCTCTTAGTTTAACGACACTGCGATTCCATGACGTAGGCACTGCCTCCTGCATCTTCTCGACGAAGAAACTAAAGCCTCGGAAGGTTAACAACCTGGCTGGGGCCACACAAATGGCAGTGCAGTGACGGAGCCTCAGATCTGCTGGAGTCCACAGCTCAAAACTTTTCCCCGTGGCAAGATTACCTCTCACAATGATCATGGTAAACTGATTCCTATGCAGTTTCCTCCATTTCAGCTTCTAGCATCCTGAAATATCCTAGCCTTTCTTTAAAAATACGTAGTATTTTTGCTATAAAATGGCATCACGATTTTAGAAGAAAAATGGAAAGAACGGGGAATCAATTACTTAAAGCATTTAAAACGACTTAATCTTCTATGACAATGTTATTTGTACTATAGAAAATTGCAAAGATTAAAGATTGCAAGATGATGATTATTATTATTTACAACCATTGCTCTGTTGATACAGTGCTTGCCAGTCAGATTTCACACGGACATGGAGTGAGGTACAGGTAAGTGGACTGTCTTTCTCCAGCAGTCACACAGCGTGTGAGTTTCACATCAAATACAAGGCTAAACCCTTGGGGAATCTGTGTTGACGTTCACCCCTTCACTGAATACTTCCTCTCCTACTTTATTCCACATTAATAATTCATTCATTGGAACAATGCCTGGTTACCTCAGCCCAAGCCATGGATGGCTTTCCTTCATTTATAGTGGTAAATACTTAAAGAGAATATTTGCACCTCCTTATTTAGGGATATCTGATAACAGATTGGAATGTGAACATGCAGCCCTTGGAATCTGCAAAATTTACGCTATTTGCATGATATCCCAACATAGTCGTTTCAAAATCATAGCTGCAATCATAAACAAAGACATTTTATCATTTCTGTTATGTTCATCCTGTTTACATAAAGGGTATGTGACAATTACATTTCCTACCAATACCATATTGTGGGACACAGAACCCTGCAAAAGTGCAAATCCGTGTCTCTATTTTTTCCCCCATCTTTGCAGTATGCAGAGACTCTGCAACAAGAATGTAGCTGATGATAAAATTTCAGTGAAACTCACGATGACAGTCTAACCGAGCTGTTTCCCTGACTCAGCTCCAGTAACCTCGAAGGGCTATGATAAGTGATGCCTCCTCATTCTACTTTCTAGAGTCAATAAAATGGTCAGATGATATTGGGAACTAGCACCTTTACATAACCATTTGTCTCTTTTGTGAACCTTGCCACAATTAAATCACAAGTTTGCGAAATGCCTGGCTCTTGCCAATTATTTGAGACAAGACAAACCCAGCGGCGGTAGCAACAGTAACGGCAACCAAATCTGAGGCAGTGGTGGATTTTGAGGACAAAGGGCTCCGTTTGGTCAGAGAATGGATGGCACTGTCGGAAGCAGTGTTAAGCAGTAGTTAATTTGAACCTGGCCAAAGGACTGACGCTCAGAATGTTTGCTTTCAGAATGAGAAAAAGGAGCCTTCCTTCCCTTACAGCTTAATCGCTCTATTCCTATTTTTAATACCATCCTACTTTATAGAATAGCCGGACCACATTTTTCAAGCTAAAGTAAAAATTAAAGGATTTATGATAATCCTATGTGGATGGTTGTGGGCGTTTCTTTTTCAACTGAAGCATTTCTTTCTTTGTTGCATTGCTAACATTTCCCAGCTTCTTGCTACAGTCTTCTTCCCGAAACTACTCAAGTGAAGGGAAAAAAAAAAAAGGTCTTACCAGATAAGCAACAATTCTTACTGTATTGGGGGAACAGTTCACATCCTCCCCATCTATTTATTAGGAGTAACTTCTTCAGGCTTTAAAACCAGAATGTCAAAGCGCCCAATGGAATCCTACCTTGCCCACATACTGATAATCGGATCCCGTATATTCCTCCAGGAGAAAGAACTGATTCCACATCCAGCTCCTTTTCGAACGGTTCAGCTCATTTTTGCTGTTTCCAGAGAGCTCCAGGGCCCGTTTCTTTGCCGGGAAACCACTAGTCCTCTTGGATAACGGGGTTGAGAAAGTTGGGTAGGGCTGACCAACCCAAAAGAGTAGCAAGAAGTACCGGTAAGTTCTCATTCTGATGACACAGTCCAGTCTCTGGGTAGTGGGTACCCTGCTCCTTGAAGTGTCTTTTTTCACTGCACTGTTTCCAGCATCATTCCTCCTTTCTTCCTTAATGTTCTTTGCTTGGCTCTCAGAGGATATCTGGAAAGAATAATAACATATCAAACATTTTTAGAGATGCTTAAAATTCAGTGTTAGAGCAAATAAGCTCTGGAAAAAGAGGACAGAAATTTGAATAGCGAAACAACAAAAATAAGTTGGCTATCAATTTCGAAGTGAGGAAACCGTTCTTTCAGATATGCTAAATGGAAGGCATGTGCCGAGTCGGAAGCTGCTGCTTTCCTTTCTCCTTTTCTATCACTTAAAAATCTTATTTTAAGTCATAGCGTTGCTGTAGGTCAACATGCCAGAGTCGATTATTTCACTACTCTTTTTCCTCTCGCGTATGTGGGCCGAGATCTAGTTAGAAGGAACGAGTCTGTGTTTCTGATTCCATTTGCATATTTATCCCCATGAACAAGTCTGAGGCAAAGAATATCATAGACAATTTCGGTTCGATTGAAAGTGGATAACGTTGAAGTTTCACTAGAATGTATTGAGTACCTGTGATGCATCAGCCTAAGTCAAGACAGAGCCTATTCTTCAGACTCTTGGCTTCAAAGATGTGTTGGGTGGGAATAGACCGGCCTGTAGGGTCTATCCCAGGTCAAGTAAGGTTAGAAAAAAAAAAAAAAAAAACACACACCATCTTCTCTTCGGAATGCATGCTAGCATATTGAAGTTTCTGAAGGAAAATTTTATAACAATGATGCAAGCCTACATTTAATAAAGGGTTTCCCAAACTTGACCAGGAGGCTTTTTCCCCCTCATGTGACCTAATAACACTATAGGATGGGTTACTGAACAACCTATAGAATGTGTATATAGCAGAATATAGGAGTTAAGTGAGCAATTCTGTTTAAGTTTCTGTAGGAAATCCTGGGCTTTCATCTCTAAATTTTACTTGTATCATAAGTCATCAAGGATATATAAAAAAACTGGTCAAATAATTTCTAGGTAATTTTCACAGGTACATCAAATATATGTCAGTATCACAGTGAGGAGAGTCGACTACAAGGTCTCCAGAAAAGTCAGCTCTTATACTGGTGTATAATGATTTTCCATGACAAATATTAATTTTCAAGACCATAATCTCGCATTAAAAAAATCCTTGGGCCAGACTGTCTAGCAAAGATGTTACGGTGTGGTTTACTATTTCCTGTAATTAGAGCAATACATACCTATATTTCCATCCTAAACTTTTCCACATTTCTTGGAAATCCAACAAATTACTCCTTCGTTGTACTATTCGATATGAGAAAACTATTTTCTTAGATAATACTAGCACTAAAAATGAAGCGCTTGGTAATGTAGAACGTAAGAGTAATTAACTTGGTAGCTTCACTGAATAAATGCAGATGAAATCTGTTTTAGGTAATCTGATGAGAATTGTTTTTTTCTCTATGTCAGAAAAGATATGTTCACTTGTCTCCTATTATTCTACCTAGTAAAGTATATATGACCAGTGTTCTGATTTTTTTTTTTATTCCAGCAATGAGTAATTATAGTCAACCGAACATGCGGTTTAGTGAAAGCTTTCTATTGGAATATCAGTGAAGAATTTCATACTGTTCAGCATTTTTAAACCTTTATTCCATTACTATGCATCTTCCTGACAGCAGGCGGGGTGGGGGGTGGGGGGAGTTGAAAATTCCACAGGTGAGTAAATTAGTACTGTGACAATTAGTCATCCTGGAAAAATGCCAGGCAATCGTATACTTGTCATTAGATAGCCTTGGTACAGGTGTGGAATAACTGATGATCAATTAGGCCATGACAATTCTTCTCTTCTCCTGGATAGTATATAAAGGGGATTGGGGGAGCATATGGAGAAAAGCCCTCTGAAGACATCTATTCATTTTTAGTAGTAGAGATTACACTGAGGTCGATTCAGTGGAAATTACATTTTTCTTAATTTCTCATATTCTCCATTATTTGCATAGACAAATCCTGCAGTGAAGAATTACATGTCTGCGGCTGCACTCAGTGTGTGCCCCATGGTGCTGGCAGGAAAGAGGGATTCAGAGAATGGAGGTGTCAGCTGTTTAAAAGACAGACTCCTAAGGGCCATTTTAAAGAAAAATCGATCCCTGTGGGCATTGTGTGGAAACTCTACAAGCTGTTGCCACTTGAATATTAAATATTAGTTCTTTTTAATATCACAGATACCAAAATGTCAAATATTTCTTTTCTTTCTTTCTTTCTTTCTTTTTATTTTTCTTTTCTTTTCTTTTCTCTCTCTCTCTCTCTCTCTTTCTTTCTCTTTCTTTTTTTTTTTTTTGCTTAGTTGGTAATGAGCTTTTAAAGTGATGCAAATTTAAGCAGTGTTTCTAAGTGTGTTAGAACATCTAGATTTGCCATCACCCAGCTCATTTTGTATCAGCTTGGCAGGGTGTGTCCTTGTTAAAAACTCAATATGCAAAATTACTAAAATTACTGTGATCCACTCATATTTAGTGTTAGCTTTTTAGAGGGATAGACTTCTGTGTGAAAATCATAGTTTAAAAAACTCCAACGAACTCTGGACTATTGAATGTATAACTTAGCAATTCTTATTTAATACTTCGTGATAGGCAGGATTGCCAGTGGTGAAGATTGTCAGTGCTGGAGCCAGACTGCCTGGGTTTAAATCCAGGCTCTGTTAGTTGCTGTGAACTGCTTAATCTCACCGTACCTTAGTTTCTTCTGTAAATGAGGATAATGATAGTGACTACCTCATAGGGTGTTGTAGGGATTAAGTCATTACATGCACAGCACTTATAACAGTGCCTGGCATTTAGTAAGGTATTAATAGGTATCAGCTGCTATTATTATTATAACTATTGTTATCACTATTGCTATTGTTACTGTGATGCATGAAGAATCCATCTACAGCACACCACAAGAGTCTGCAAAAGATAGCATAGGTTTCCCTCTTCTGCTTGAACATTTTTCTACAAGCATTTCTGAGCGAGACAAATTATTTTAAAATTAAAAAATAGAAGCACTTTAAAAATCAGAATTATGCCATTTGTTGATCTTTTTCCTCTGTGTAGACTTCAATTCGGGATTTCACAGTCGTAGTGTAAAAACAGAGAAGGTGGAAGCTTTATGCCTGCTGGCTGCATGAAGAATGTGGGCAAAAAGGAAAGTTCACTGGAGGATGGATTCATTCATAGAATCTGTGTTTTTTTCCCTTTCCATTTTGTTATGTTAAGATTTTAAAAATCATCTTTACTTCATTCACATGAAAAAAAAAATCAGAACCATGGGACACCTGGGTGGCTCAGTGGTTGAGCCTCTGCCTACAGCTCAGGGTGTGATCCTGAAGTCCCAGGATCGAGTCCCACATCAGGCTCCCTGCATGGAGCCTACTTCTCTCTCTGCCTATGTCTCTTTCTGTGTCTCTCATGAATAAATAAATAAAATCTTAAAAAATCAGAACCAGTTTCAAGGTAGTAATTTTGACCTTGTAAAAATGGTACTGGACAAATGTGTCTTCTTATAATTAACATGCTGTTATTATTCTAATGCTACATGGGATAAGAATTTGATAAAGTTTAAGTGAATGAGGAATGAATGATGTATATATATTTTAGACTTTACTTAATCTAAAAAATATGATGAAAAAAATATTACAAGCAAAACCTCAGATGCAAAATACAGGATTCTTAGGAGGCAAAATGGCCATAGGTCAAGGAGGGAAAGGGCCCCCGTGTAGCATAACTTTGAGAAATATGGTGAAGCTGCTGAATTCTGAGCAGTCCAAATACAGGGGAACTACATGGCAAGTAGTAATCAACTGTGCTGGGTCATTTTGTGGACGTCAAGAAGTAAATCAAAAGGACAAAGAAGTAGGGCACACATAGTGAATTTTAAAATAGCAGGTGTGGTATTCAATCAGGAAAGAACTAGAAGATTAGAGAGTGGGAGGGGAAAGAACGCAAAACAAAGTGGATATTGGACCTTTACGCCACCATCCCCTCATGGCACTCAGAGCAAGTCATTTAGAAATATCAAAAACTCTATAAAAATAAAACTTGAACTGCCTAATTGCAGCCTAATGATCGTTTAGCAACAGACTTAAAAGATTACTTAATAGATCACACCTCTACTTCTTATTTTCTTTTTTGCTGGCATCTGGCTTTTTGGAGGGAATTTCTGTTTCTTATAGGCAGTCATTTGTATACTCTGAAATTCGATGTGCAGAAATGATTGATCCAGAAAAAATAGTTTGCATCTTTACAGTAGCCCCTTTTCAGTGATGTGTAGAAGGTAATTAAGATGTTTATGGATAGGGGGGTAAGGCCCACACAGGGTTAATTGTATACTTTGTAACTTTATTCAGCCAATATGCACATATACTTCCATCTTCACAAGAATACATACATGGTCAAGTCCAGCTCTTATTTAATCCATGTCATTTAGGAGGAGCCTAGACCTCATTAATTCATGATCTACCAGTTTAGAATATGTGATAATTAATGCAGAAGCTGGGGTAAAGTTTTCCTTTGATTAGCAAAACCTTTTCCCTTAGATTGTTGGAAATTAACAATGTAGAAATATTTCATAGGGATATATAGAATAAAAAGACAAACTGCAATGTATTCAAGTTCCCTGGAGTACTCTGAAACCACCTTTTATTTGCAAATAATTAATATGCTAATTAGAAAACTTCTCTATTGATTGAATCGCTTCTCTAGTGACTTATGTTTGATAATAGTCTAAATGACTCAACTGTGTTATCTAGGTTTGAGATACTGATTTTATTATACTTTTTACAGACAAACAAATAAGTAAATACTAGGCAGATTTAAAAGCAATATAATTACTTTAAAGTTTTAGAATTCAGACTTAGCATACATTTGTTCTAGTATTCTTGATTAATTCTAATCAGTGCAATGATACTAGAATACTATCTAGGCTTACAAATTAGATCAAGCACATTCATTCTTTGGTATGCAGAACTTTAACCTGGGCATTGAAAGCACAGTAAGCATTTAATAAGCAACATTATTAATATACTTTAACCATTTACCATAGTAAGAGAATGTTTTAAAATCTGGTAGGAAATTGTTTCTTCAAATAAATGGCATTGCATATAAATGCTGTAGGATGGTATTTTGCATGATGCTGCTCACAAAAAACATCTCTGAAAATATCGTCTACACATAAGTCATCCTAACCATCGGCATACCCCATTAATAATACAATGCCCTTATTAAGGGAATATAAGTATTATAATTCTCTTATTAAGTTTTGGTATATTTTCTCACATTATATCATTAAAGAAGTAGAAAACAACTGGTTGTTTACAACTTTTGAACATTTCTCATTCCAACTCTAAACCTGAAATTGCTCTAGTCCCACAGTCTTTGGGTGCAGTGGGCATGAAGAAAATATTTACTCCATTAAAACCCAGCAAATTCAAGAAGCAGAACTGTGAAATCAGAGCGAAGCCAAAGGTATACATGCCTTTCTACAAGTAAATCTTTAAAAATATATATGTTCTTTATTCTGAGAGAAGAGTTTTACAATCAATTAAGTTTGTTCAAGATCAATTATCTGATCTACCAAGAAACTTTGTTTTAAGTAAGTTGCCACCTGCTGTGAATAAAAAATCTATAGAACATGGCTGATCTAGAAGTGGTGGCATAAGGACATAACCAATTTGCAATTTTTGGTAGAGATTTCACATGAAGTCTTCATTTCTAAACCTCCATTTCATTTTTCTGTAAATGTCAAAGTCACTGTTGAGTAAAATTGGTTCTGTTTCATGTGTGTAATGAACTCCATTGAAATGTGTCAAACAGCTTTGGCATCTCTCATCACGTAGCATTTCTCTTGTGCCAATGAATCATTATGGCAACAGCCATCAAATGATGCCTGATTTTTTTTTTGTAAATGTTTATATTTGTGGATAATATGCCAATCTGTTTGCAAACTGATGTATTTCCAGATGAAGCTATTTTAACAGTATTACCCTCGTTCTAAAATCATATTCCACACATTGCATTAATGAAGATAAAATCAAATGTGTTACAGCACATAAAATGGTGTTTTATGTGTAGTCCAGGCTCAAGGAATATTTGTGGATTTGAATTACTCATTTGAGACCAAAAAAAAAAAAAAAAAAAAAAAAAAAGCAACAATAACAACAACAAAAACCAAAACCCAAAACTTGAATCAGAGAATAAAGATGAAGGTATTTTTCCACATATTGGGAAAAAATTCCAACGTATATTATCATGAGAGAAAGTATCAGAGTGTGGTTAGGAACAGACTCTGGCACGCCACACATTTGGATTAGAAGCTCAACCCTACTCAACACTGGCTGGGGATCAATGTGTGTCTCAATTTGTTTGTCTATAAAATGGAACGATATTAAACAGTACCTACCCAATAGGATGGCTGTGAGGATAAAAAGAATGAATTTATGTGAGATCCTAACATTAAGATGGCCAGGATGACCTAAACTGTAAAAAAAAAAAAAAAAAAAAAAAAAAGCCTTAGCAGAGGACACACACATTGACCACCCAAGGCACAGAGTTTGCGTCTTAATGTGTTTCTCATTTTGCCTTTCACAATTAAACTGAAATCAGCTATCCATCTTTAAAGATCAGGGCTTGCTCATTTTTGGATCAACTGGAAACATCAGAAGTTCTGGTGACTTTTTTTTATTTCTGGAGCGGATGGAGCTCCCTCCCAAAGCACTGCAGGTGTTTCCCCACCAGTCCCTCATGATGCCATTCAATTGCTCTCTTCATTCCTTTATGCATATTGCCTGGTTCCCGAGGGTGTCTGGGCTTGTGGATGCTGTCTTTTCCCAAAAGATTTACTCAGGGAAACAGAGGAGAAGAGAATGCACTTTACACCTTTAATTAGATAGTCATAGCATGAATTTCAAACAATTTCTGTAGCAAACTATACATCTAGGTTGCAGAAATATGTGAAGGACTTGGTTTCATACTACTTCCTGCTTGTAAGTCAGGCTCCTTGGCAGCTCCACTAATTCTTTTAGATGCATAACCATTTAAGACAATGAAGCTTCGATAAGACTTCAAGATGTCAAAACCCACTGGCACAGTAGTGTGAGTGATTTCAGTGAGTTTGCTCTTTCAATAGCTCAATGAAAGGGCAGCCTCAGAGTACTGGCTGGGAGCTATGGGCTGGCAGGAGGCTAGGGTTCCTTAGTGGGTGTGAGAAGTTCAAAACGATTTAAATTTATGTATGTATGTATGTATTTATTTATTTATTTTCAGATTTAAGTTTATTAAACCCTAAAAGAAGTCACGTGGTTGGGTTTATCAACATGTCATTGCAAAACCTGGCATATCGCAGATGATTTTTAAAGGCTCATTCTGGTACAAAGTGTTATGACGAGCGGAGATGTTGTATTTACTTCTCCTGATACAATGTCTAAGCCTTTTATCACCTACATGAAGTCTAACTCATAAATGATAACACTGGTGAGTCTGCCCTGTTCCATCCCTGACCTTACCCTGTGCTAGCACCGTGTTAAACATACCACAAACACGTCTTATTTTAATTCTCATGCCCATTCTGTGAGGTGGGTAATCTTATAATTTCTATGGATGAGAAACTGAAGCTTGGAGAAGTGGAGTGACTGGTTCAAGGTCACACCACGAGTGTGTAATAAAGCCAAGTCTGAGCCTCGGCACCACAACCCTCAGTCCTTGCTCTGAACACACCCTGAGGAGTCACAGCCCAAGATCAGAGCTCAGTGTGGCTGTGACCTTAGACTCGAGTCTTCATGACTTCCCTAAAGTGGTAACAGCAGTCCAGGTTTCTAGAGGTAAAAATGGTTGTCAGATATATAAAGCTAAATAAGAACAAAGGTTTGCTTTGTGCCCTGTAATGGGATAAATGCTCTATCTATATGTAAGTCTTAACAATCCTCTGAGCTGGAGACTGTCTTCCTCTTTCTCTGCCTTAGAGAGGAGAAGTCCAGGTTTAGAGGGACTGGATCCTTTGCCCAAGGGCACGTTAGCTACTGGTTGGCAGAAGCTGGATAAAGCCCAGCTAATCTGGAGGCTCCTTCTTAACTATAACTTTCACTGTCTCATTTGTATTTCACTCATGGAAGCAGCATCTAGGTTTTATTTACTCTCATTTCACACAAAATTTGAACAAATGTATCAGCAGGTTTCTAAATCCCCAACACATTAAAGGGATGGTGTCAGGAGAGCTGGAAGCTGGTGCAGCCATATTGAGTAGGAGGGGGCGCTGAAAGGGGCAGAGGGTGGCTGCAAACGGGCAGCAGAACTAGACGGAAAGGATGGAGTCAGGGGCTGGCCTGGTGGGTTAGTGATGCTCTGTGTGCCTAGGCCAAGAGCAGCGCCTGTGCCTTGTGACCGTAGGTAGGCATTTGTAAAGTAAGGGCTATGGATGAGGGCACAGGTGACCCAGTAGAAGTGCCTGAATTAATGATAGGATGACTCATGGCCATCAGGGTGAGCATATGAATTCTTCACAGCACTTGAGGGTATTACCGTGTTGCAAATCCAGCAATGAATATTCATAATGATGACCTCGGATCATTAAGAAAGGGTCCACATTCTCTTGAATGTTTGAGAATAGATCCGTAGAGTTCCTCTGAACCCCGTGACTGTCAAAAGTTGTTATGGGGGTATTTAGAAGGGCTGGGTTTTGGGCCTCATTGTGTTTCTTTTGCTTCCTATTTTATCTCGGGCAAGCTACTCCATCCCTCTGAGTTTAGGTCTGAAATTAGGGCCGGTGTGCTATCACAGGGTGACAACGCATTGTGGTTGGAAGCACAGCCGCTTCACCCATGTGTATCCTGGCGTCAATACTCATTGTCTTGAGTAGTTGTCAAGTGAATTGACATGATGTGCTTCAACTTTCTCATCTTCATATTGGGAATAGTAAACTTTGGGGTCTAGGTAGAGGCACTTGATAAAGAGCACCCAAAATTCCAAAGAAATTAAGAAATAAAGCAGTGCTAGATGAGGAGTCAGCTATCACATTTATGACTAAAATAATAAAAGGCAGATTGGAAAGGTAGCTCAGTGTGAGCACAGAGCAGACTTGCTGAGTAACCCCCCCCACCCCACCCTCCGCATTAGTCAGACGCCCTCTGGAGTCAGGGTTACATCTTATTTCACTTTTTCTTTTACAGAAACCCACAAGGTGGCTCCAGTTCTATGGTGCAGAGCCAGAGGGGATGACTTTCTGCTCCCACCTGCGGATGGCTAAGGTACAGAGCCCAGGGGTCTGAAGAAATGATCCTGAGAAATCTGTTTTAATCCTCGCTAATTAAAAAAGATCATTAGAGAGATTCATGATCTTGAGGGCCAGTAAGTCACTTATTAATTACCAACAATTCTTGTATTTAGAGATTTGCTTTTTGGAGTTTACAGCATCACTAAAAGGAAAATGTATGAATAATTTACAGATAGGGAGTTTGAAGCTTCCCTTAAAATATCTTTCACTTCAGGACAATCAATGCATTCCTGCAAAATGAATTCTTTTTCCATCTCTCTTCAGCTTTCCCACTGTGCGGGCGCAGACACACACACACAAACACACACACACACACTCACACACACATACATAGTGGGGAGAGGACAGAGGGAGAGAGAGAGGGCACGAGCAAGCAAAAAGGGATAATGATCTAGATGTTTTTATGTGCTTTGGACGTTTGCCTGTTAGCACTGAAACTACATGCTATTCTCACCCAGAGGGGTAGCACCATTTACAGAGGTGTAACTCTTTACATCAAGTTATAATGGGAAAAAATAATCGAACCCCGACTTGATGTTTGGGTAGCTTCGCTCATTCAATGAGTTTTATGTAACACTTGGTTTGTAGAGGATTCATAACCTAAATTAGATGCTTCTCATAATATCCTGGTGTAATAACTTAGAAGACATGTAATTAAATAAATACTATATAACAACCTGAAGGGGGTACTGCAACGTTTAGAGGTTTGCTCCCTGAGCCTGACTACAGTGGAAGGAGGTCTGTGCAGGTAATGGCATCTTAACTAATCCCTAATGTTAACTGACCATCAAATTAAACTTGCACAGACAGGGAGACAATGTGCTTGAATGGGCTGCTGGGTCTTTTATCAATTTTGATTGCCTTTATTTAAAAACTTTAATTAGAACCTCTGTTTACTTGAGTCAAATTGCGCATAAAATATCATGCAAAACATTTTAAAAGGGAATTTTAATTATACCACTAAAGAAATGCCCTCGCTCAATGTTTACTAAACACTTGCCAGAACGAGTTAATTAATACATGTTTAAATAAGTGAAAGAAGGGAAACAAACAAACAAAAAAAATTACATTCATCTTTTGTCAAGTTTTCCTGCAGTTGTCAAAGAAGTTCAATTTCTAATTTAACAACTGTGCTGTTACAGTGTACATGTGTAATTATAAACAATGGGGCACCAGAATGCGATGAAGGCCAGTGGAAAGCTAATTCCCACTGGAAGTTGTTGTTCAAAATAATTGTGCTTTGTTACTTGATGTTCTGCAGTCTGTAGTCATCAAATCAAACACTTTTCGATTTTGTGCATCTATTTATTTATTCCGTGGTAGACGATCGGAATGTTCAGATGGTACTAAGGTGGCCTTTTAATTGTTTAAAGCTACAGAAAAATGCTTTTTAATAGAAACAGCATAATGGGCAAAGAAAAAATTTAATAGTATTGAGTTTTTAGTTCCTACTTTAATATACCACCAACTCTTTTACTTTATTTATTTTTTTAGAATCCCAATCTTTCCTATTACTGTAAACCATGCTTGCATTAGTAAAGACCGATATGGGAAAGCATTTGATAATTTACTAGAAAAGCCAAATGAAATCAGTCTTTCTGGGATATGCCCTATATTCGTAGCTTTGTGAAAAATCAGAGGAAGTACCCGAAGTAATTTTGAAAATCTTCAGGGATAGAAATTGCACATATCCCATTAATGATCTCTACCATAGTTAAGAAACTTATTCTTTTAAATAGCATAACCCACACTATTATCGTTTACTCCCATATTGCTGAAACGGATCACCAAATTTCTCAAATCCTGTAAGAAGCCACCTTGTGCTCACAGTGTGGGAAATGACAGAGACTTAGGATCAGGTCTCCCTTGGGTGTGTTATTTGAAGTTCCACTGATGGGTCTGGCCAGGCCAGTAGAGATGGTTGAATTAAGCCTGACTGGTTTGTTATAAAAATTAAATATGATACAGTATGCAAAACGCTCAGCATGTTGCCATGTAAATGGGCATTGAATATGAGCTAGTATCCTTTTTGGTAAGCTCATTCATTGCTTACGGAAAGCCAATCTTATGCAGTGCAAGAATGGCACATGTAATAATCTGCAGTCTTTGGGCCATTTAATATTAGTAAAGAGCATGAAATCAAGATGTCGTAAAAGGCAGCCTACTTAAAAAGCAAAACAAAAAACGTTTTCTTCTATATGTTATTTTTCTTTTAAAGAAGAAAACTTTATTTCTAGGAAGAGGCGTGTTTGATACTTAAACATGCCACTGACTTGCTCTGTAATTTCAGCTGGCAGGGGAAATAGAATGTCCTAATGAATTTTTCCTAATAAAATAAGAACCTGAAGTGCCAGCATGTTTGCTCACCTACTAATTATGAAATGAGTTTCCCTGGATATTAAAACTAAGCCAAAATATAATTTAGTCCTATAAACTACTGTCAAACTCAGCTATAGTTCCATTTGAAGGATTAGAAATTATTTGATTAGCAACTGATTAACGGACTTTAATGTGACTGATTTTTTTCCAAAACACAGTAGAAATTCTTTTTGTAAAATGAATATATGTACATATACATATATGTATAGATGTATACTTAAACACTTTAAAAGCGTCTTTGAGATTTGAGAGTCAAGTGCTTCCAACATCCTGACCTTAGAAGATGTTGCAACTCTGTCACTGATGTGTAATTTATTTCAGATGACTGTAAATAAAAATCAAGTGTCCACGATTATAAATACTCTAGTTCCACATTTTCTTTTAGCAACAGCAAAAAATTTCAATTAATTGAATCTCAGCCAACTACAAATAATGCCAGAAGTGCAATACTTGGTGCACCAGGTCACGGGCAACCATTAATTAAGATGCAAAGGATCAGCATTAAAGGTCCCCCAATACAGGATTTTTGTCCCAGAATTTTTTTTGATGGGTATGGACTGAAATATCTATAAAATGCAGTTTCAGCTATATGGGAAAAGAGGGAATTGGGTACAATCTTTATTTTGCTTGCTCTGGAATTTTTGATAAAGTTCTGAAGTGTCATTCTTGAAAATGAAGATGAAAATAATCTTACTTAAGGATTTTTATTTATAGAAAAGAAAAGCCGTTAACGTTCCATGTTATCTTTATTTTAAAGGAGCACCGATTCAGTGATTTCCTTTTGGAGAGATGGAGGGGGAAGGCAAAACATCTTTTTGAAATGGTTAAAGCCACCAAATGTGAAATTTGTAAACTATTACATACCTTATTTTGAAATTTTTCCCCAAATCGTTTACCAACAGGCCAATAGAAATTATTTATTTTCAAGAGACAATCTACAATCTGTCATGATATCTAGATTCGGGGTGGGAGGGAGGCAGTGTCAGTGTGTGTGTGTGTGTGTGTTGCTTTCCAGAATGTAGATATTTCTTCATGTTGCTTTATGGTGGTTGAGTTCAAACAAGAAGAATTCTCAGAAAAAGATCAGTACAACTTGTTAGCCTCCAATTTATCACCTACCTATCCAAGATTTAATGGTTGTGTTAACCCGGAGTCTCAAGAATAATTATAGTCTAAAACAAGTCCTTCAAGTAAGGAGATGAAAAGAATCGTATAAAGTGAAGGCTGTCATGAAATAGAAATTGGACAAGCAAGGGAACTTTCATCGTGTTGAGTAAGTACTTTACTATGGGATTCTTTTTTAAATTAAGGTGCCTGGTAAGTTGGGTGAAAATAAAATATGTATGATTAGCAGGGAATACCTGGGCCCAGAGAAGTTGCATAGGAGTGGAAAAAGGACAGAGAGGTGTTCCTCCCCCCCCAAGTCATTACCAGCTTAGTTCACAGAAAAGTTATTTCAAATACTTTCTTTGAAAGACTGCTTTGAGGTCTGCTTTTAATTTGAACAGTTAAATATCATATTCATGCCAATGAATCTTTTTCCTCGTTTTAATATCATTAAGAAGAAAGCCTCGCAGGCCAGAGTGAATAGTGTAATTGCTTAAAAGAAGAGATATATGGTATACATATTTAATTCAGACCTTTAAAACAATTTCCTTATGGTTGGCTAGGTACCTTTGTTTATGTAAGACAGTCTTTTAGTTTTTAAAGTAACTAAACTACATCGAACCGTATGGAAAAGTCTCTAAAATAAGATTTTAGCAAAATAATTAATCTCTCACGACTCTTTCTCTGGTTGTATCTGACTTCCCTGGTTATATCTGTTTAGGCTGCAGGTCAGTTTTATAGAATCCTTAATTTTTCTAATACAATTAGAGTAAGCCACACTCTATAAATTTGAAAAACTCCTAAGAGCAAGATAGGCGGCACCACGAAACTTAGGTCATAAATTCCATAAGCAAGTGCTTTGAAATCTCCCATGTCTTGAAATGCTCCCACCAACGGAAGAATATTTGTTTTTGTGAAAACTTTCTAAAAAAATAGAATGAACCGCACTTTTCATAGCTCAACAGATTGCTGTCTGCACGCACGACATTTCCCACTGCTTATAACTAAAGAGAAATGACTTTGGCACTTTATCTGTTTGATGAAAGACTGTTATTGCAATTGCCCTGTGAGACACCAAGCCACCTGCCACAGCATCCCTGGCTATCTGAGGCAGTCCTCTCCAGTTGGTGCGGGAATAGCAAACCAATATGCCACCAGATAGAAGTAGCCAGAGCATTCCAGCTAAGAGAATGGACTTTGGAATCAGCCAGGTAGAAGCTGAAATTTTTATTTACTTACATGACTTTGGACCCGTTAGATAGCCTTTTTAAGTTTTAGCCTTTTAACTCTTAAACTGAGAATGATCATGTTCAGGTCTTAGGGTATTAATGTGGGGATGAAATGACAGGGTGTACAGAGGGAGTAGATACACGGTAGCTATTATGAGGTCATATTTTGGTAAAGACCTAAGGGACTGATAGCTTTTGAGATGCTTTGCTTTTCCATCATAACCTTTCAGAGATGGTAGCAACTTGTTCCTCAACCTCCTCTGCAGACATGTACTGAGGAAAGATCCCTCGGAGGTATGCAGTCAGGACCCAATGTATTCATGTCTTCAACTTTATTTTAAATACTTAAGCATGTTTTGCATTCTGCTCAATAATAGATCTAAATTGTTTTATTACCCAAATTATGATTTGCCCCTCAAATCTTATAAATCCGAGGTTCTGGTGTTACCATCACACTGTGGCTTTGCCCAGCCTCTGGTACCTTGTGGGGTATGAGAATGGCCGGCCTGGGGCACACAGGAGAAAAATCAGACAACCTAGACTTCTATAAACTCTGCTTTCTAGTGCCCTTGTACCAATGGTAGGTGGAGCTCCCTCCTTCTGATCACTCCATCTCATTCTGAATCGAAACATAGGCAGGATAGGTTCTCTCTTATGGGATATTCTTGCCACTTAAATGTAAAATTTTGGCTGATTTGGCTGAGAAATAGGTGCATTGGGGTGGGGAAAGGGCATGGAGAGAACAACTTTTCATTTCTTAGTGAAAAAAAATAAGACCAAGATATTAAATAGTAAAACATATGCCCACTGTACATTGGCCCCTTACCCATCCCTGTTTTGGTGTCCTTTTAGAAAATACTAAGATAGCCTTAGAGTCAGGAGTGTCGCTCTAGAAATTATGACATATGCTGAATCTCATCCTCTCGGAAAAACTAGTGGGTAGTTTTACAGATTAAGTGGGAAGGAAGATAAAAACATGCTTTGGGTGGCTGGCAATATAGATAACTGAGTCTTTGCTGAGGCTAAATAACATTTCCTGTAAGTAAAAATGGAAGATGAAAATAAATCATAGTTTCATTCATGAATAAATAAATCCTTGATATAAATTATAAAATCATTGTTTATATTAGTTCTCAACCTTCTGTCACTCTGATAGATTAAACCACTATCCAACTTTTTTTTTTCCTTTTTTAAGTTTCAATTTAAATTCCAGTTAGTTAACATATAGTGTAGTATTAGTTTCAAGTGTAGAATTTAGTGATTCATCACTTACATACAACACTCAGTGCTCATCACGAGTGCCCTCCTTAATATCCATCACCCATGTAGCCCATCACCCTGCCCACTCCCCCTCCAGTCACCCTCAGTTTGTTCTCTTTAGTTAAGAGGCAGTTTCCTGGCTTTCCTCTCTGTTTCACACACTCCCCACTCCCCCCATTTTGTTTTTTAAATTCCACATATGAGTGAATTTGTATTTATCTTTCTCTGATTGGCTGATTTTGTCTGGCATAATACTCTCTAGCTCCAACCATGTCATTGCAAATGACAAGATTTCATTCTTTTTTAATGGCTGAGTAATATTCCATTGTGTGTGTGTGTGTGTGTGTGTGTGTGTGTGTGTGTACCACATTTGCTTTATCCATTCATCAGTTGATGGACATTTGGACTCTTGCCATAAATTGGCTGTTTGTCAACAAAACTAAAAAGCAACCTATGGAGTAATAGTGGATATTTGCAAGTGATATACCTGATAAAGGATTAGTACCCAAAATATATAAAGAATTTATAAAACCGAATACCCACAAAACCAAATAATCCAGTTAAAAAATGTGCAGAAGACATGAACAGACATTTCTCCAAAGAAGACATACAGGTGGTCAACAGACACATGAAGTGATGCTCAGCATCACTCATCATCAAGGAAATACAAATCAAAAGTACAATGAGATATCACCTCACACCAGTCAGGATGGCTAAAATAAACAACAGAAGAAACAACAGATGTTGGCGAGGATGAAGAGAAAGGGGACCCCTCTTGCGCTGTTGGTGGGAATACAAAGTGGTGCAGCCACTGGAGAAGACAGTATGGAGGTTCCTCAAAAAGGTAAAAATAGAACTTCCCTATTATCCAGCAATTGCACTACTGGGTATTTACCCACAGGATGCAAGAACACAGATTTGAAGGGGCATAGGTACCCTGATGTTTAAAACAACTATCCACCTTAAAAATAAAACCCCATAGTGTCCTCTGTGCTCCATCAGCCTTTTTAACCGTGTGTTGCTGGGGCATATAGGTTGAAGAAATTATGGAGGTAACAATGGTACTTGTTAACATTGCATCCTGGATAAAGGCCCATAAGGTAGAGAGAAGAAGAGAGAGGGAGAGAAAGACAGGAAGAATAAGGGCAAATTTTGTGATGGCTCAACTCACCTCCCGCTGTTTGTTTACATTTTATGCAGTGAAAGTAACATTGACTTGTTGTTGGGGCTTATGACGTATTTGGCCGTTCTTACTTCATAGATGGGCTGTTGTCTCAATTCAGTCTTAGTGTAAATCTTCCTTTCTCAGCGCAGGCTTGCTTCCTGCTGGAAGTGTGTGGTGGAGATAGGGACATGGCTCTTCTGCTCCCGGTCTCCCAGCCCCGAGCCCCCAATTCATTAGCTTCACTGTCTGCCTCCTGTCAGTGTCAAAGTTGTTAGTAGGGAGGAAGGGTAAGGTAATGGGACTGTACTTTATGCTTTCTCGGCCTGTCAAATTGTTCAAGCTGATGTTTCTGGGTGGCTCAGGTATAGGATTATAATGGACTTTCCTCTTTTGGGGGACTTTGTTGGGCTCCTCAGAGGTCCCTTGCTCCAGGCATATGTGATCTATTCAGGATGGCCTAAAAGGACCATTCACAGCCCTGAACACTTTTACACTCTTCTTGCTGAGGTCACCTTGATCCTCCAGGTGGCTCTATTGTATGGAGCCCAATGACTGTCACCTCACCAGTTCTTTCCCCTTAGGCTCACATGTATCCCCAGGAAGCACTCACATCCATACCTTGATAAACTCCTTGGAATGCCCCAGCTCTGTTGCCTAGAGCGTGAGGCAGCCCCTTCTGAGACCTCAGTTGACAGCCTGCTTTCCCTCCCACAGCATGAGTCAGGAACTAGCCTTAGCCTTCCTTATGTTTCGCAGCTTCAGGGGCACCTCTCACAACAATCTGGGGGCCTGGTGGATGTTTCTTTTAATGCCAAAGTCTCTCTTGATTAGGTTTAGGATTGGAAGATGGCAGCCTGTCTTACAAAGGAGGGTGGGGACTCAGGCAACCACAGAATCTGCCAGTAATATCCTGCCAGGCCCTCACTCTGATCCCCTTTTATCTTCTCTCCCTGGCGAGGCTGGCCTTTGAGCCATTTACGAGTTTAGCACCTGATGGGAGTTGAATCCACATCCTTGATGGGAGTTGAATCCACATCCTTATTGCCCATATTATCTTGGTAGCTGAGTTTTTACTGGGTCAGGAAGAGTCCTCTTCCTTCCTAGACACAAATCTGGCTTAATTCAGTTAGGAAAAATAAGCAGGCTCTCCGTGATAACTACAATTAAAAAATGTATAAATACGTCATTAAAATTAAGTCACTGCAACACGTTTAACTTCTCTGGCAGGTAACCCAGTACTTAAGAGTTTGATTTGACCATAAAACAAGTCTGCACAAAATCAGTCTGAAACTGTCATAAAAAGAAATGAACTTTAAAACTGTATCAAATTCACATCGTGAACTTTTCCTTTAAAAGTGGTATTTATAGGCTTGGTGCCAGCCCTGTAAGTGCCATCTGAGCAAACATTTCCTTTGCACATTTTCGTGAGGTGCCTTTGATTATGTTGAACAGAGGATGGGTAAGATGCTGGTTTGTTTTAAAGTCATGCAGCAGAGCCCCAGGTTTGAGCGTGAGCCGTGGTTACCTCTGGGATTCTAACTGGTCTACGTGTGCCTGGCAGGCCCTTGGGGTCAGCCTGCCCAGAGTCTGTGGGCATGAGACACCGTGATGCCTCCCAGGAGGGAGAGTGTCTTCAGGGAGGCAAGTGTCAAGCAGACAAGCTGAAACCTGTAATGAAGCCTCAGCCATCACACGAGAAGAACGATCCTGAGCACGGCATGATGCTGCCATTTGGATTTGTCCCCTAAGGGACTCAGGTCTGAGTCCTAGGAAGGAGGGAGCTGTGAAGAAACTGAAAGAGCTATTTTCACTAAAATCTTCTGAGACACTGAGGATTTGGATGACCTGAATATTCCCAAACCTCATTTGCCCCCTGTGCCTCCCTGGCTGGAAGAAGCAGCACCTCCTCTGTCTGGTTGAGACTGAAACACTCTTGCCTGAAGACAGCCTAGTAACCCCAAATTGGGATAGTTAGCCTGCAAGGGGATGACAATTCTCCTCATGTCCCACCTTACCAAGCGTCATTGCCTCTAGACCTGTATCCAGTGGTAGACCCCAGTGTTAACTTCAGCGTAGAGCCAGTGTCCACATGCCCACCACAATTCAGTTACTGAGTATATAGTTGGAAGAGAGAAACTCAAGAACTGAACCTCTACATTAGCTCCCTGATTCCTGGAAGGGGAGCATTGTAAGAGAAGGAGTCAAGTGGAAGTCAGTGTAGACCCCTCTCTCTAACAAAGTAAACCAAAAGAAATACTGTGGCCAGAGGGATTTCAGAGATAGGCCACCACTAAAAGTGTAAAGAATTTGGGATCTCTCTCTTTCTTTGTACAAAGTAACTCTGGTAAATGGCTACAAGAACCCTCGGGGAATGCTGGGGTCAATAGAAGGCCTGATCTCAAAGATTTCAAACCTCTTCTTTCACAGTTACTAGGTTTAGGAATTGCCTTAAGTCTTAGAATTTTGTTCGTGGCTTGGTCGCTATATGGAGTGACTCTGCTTGCTAAATCTGGAGTTTTTCAGCTCTACAGATCAAGGAAGATCTTAGTAAACTATTTCAGTCCTAAGATCTCTATGATCCTTTAGCCACCACCAAAGATTTCTGCAGGTCACCCCTCTTTGATCATCACTCCCGTCCAAGTGTCTGTTATGATGCCATTCCCACCTTGTCTCCTGAAGTCATATATTGCGCATTGCCTCTGCCATCCTGGCAGCATATAATCACTATGGCAAGATTAGCATCACCATATGCATCACCAGCCTACAGAGAACAACTCCTTGGCGCTCTGCAACAATGCTGGTATAATATTTTCTCAATATATTAAGGAAAGGAATATTTCTCTGGGATACCTGGAGGTATATATTGTCAACAAAATCCAAAAAACCCTCTTTCCATTCCGTAAGGAGGACCAGGAAGCATCTTGGTTGCAGTTCAATTCTATCAGCTGTCTTCCCTCCAGTCACTTATCCTGGCTGTGGCTCTGCTTTCCCTGCATGCCATGATTCCGCCGCTACCACCATCACCATCCGTGGACTTACATTGCATTATTTGCTGTCATCATAGTAATCCACCCAATACTGCTCTGAGTAAGAAACTTCTACAGCAACAACAACAACAACAACAAAAAGCCAAGTGCTGGGTGAATGCCCATGGGATTCTCTGATGGTACCATGTACCTCATTATCCTGAAGCAGCTGGCCTTAAAGAAGGGCGGATTGGCCAATTGAAAACTCCATTACAGACACAATTGGGAGACATCATTGTGAGACTGGGTTACGTCCTACAGGATGCTCTGATCTAGTGAATAATATATGGTGGTTTCTCCATAAACAGAATTCCTGGAGTAGGATGATAGCTCTCATTGTTATGTCTAAATCTCACATATTATTTTATAGTATTTATAATATTTTACAGCCTCACAGATTTGAACTTTGCTGGTTCAAAGATCTCAGGATGCAAAAACAAGTTGCCTCTACTAAGGGACATAATGATAGGTCCATTTAACTGAATGTTGAGACTGCCACCTGGTTATTGGGCTCTATATACCACCGGGCCAACAGGGGAAAAAGATGTCACTGTGTTGTGGGATAATGCCTAATATTCTAGGGGGAAATAGGTTGGTGCTCTTTAAGAGAGGCTTAGAGTGTTCCAGGGATTCTCTTAAATGATCCCCAGTACTGCCATGGAAGGTGGTAAAAGAAGTAAAGGAAGAGTGGAACAACCCTATAGCAGAGACTGTGGTATCACGAGAACACTTTTCCTTTTTCCTCCTAGGCCCTTGGCTAGATTATACTTTCCAGCCTGCTTTGAAGCTAGATGTGAACATGTGACTGGGATCTTTCAGTGGGTTGTGAGCAAAGCATTATATGCTACTTGCAGGCCTAGCCTATAAAAGCCTCCCGTGCGATCTTCTGTGCCCTTTCTCCTCCCAAGCTGAATGCTGAGAACGGAAGGGCTGTAGAGGAGGACAGAGCTCTAAGATAGAAGGAGCTAAGATATCAGTAGACATCATCATCAGTCCAAGGGCAGTCTCTTCGGACTTTATTTTAAAAAGGAATAAACGTCTTCGGGGTTAAACCAATGAAAATTTCAGATGTATCTGTTATAGCAGCTGGCATTACCCCAACTAAGTACGCATGATTGTCCCACGAGTTAATGGCACACTTCAGAAGAAAGCCTGACCACAGGCCTTTATGCCTGTATTCGACCCAAGGGGAATGCTTTCTGGATGAGGGGATCCAAACAGCAAGAACCACAAGGAGATCTAAACACACTTGGAAGAGGTTGAGCTGGAGTAGATCTCTCACCTGAGGAAACTGCAATTGAAGAACCCTTGCTGGACACTTGAAGCACCCCCACTTGGTTCTTATGGGAGAGCTTTATTTGAATGTCTGCCCTACAGACAGTATTGATGGTCAAGGGGCACCATGGCCAGTAAGACAAGAGATGCATGCTTCATCCATCTCTCTCTTCTCTTGGTGAAGAGGATTGAGAGCCAGAAGATTGGTGAGAATGAGGAGAAAGGAAATAGCTTGGGTCCAACCCATGTTCAGCCTGACTGAGGGCAAAGCAGTAGGAGAGGGGTTGAGGTCGGATCTGACATTGGAGCTTCCGATTGGACAGGACTAGCCTGGACCGTAAAATAGCAAGGCGACCAGAAAGTTATGGAAGGTGCCCAAGATAAATAGGGTGAGGGAGAAAGATTCAAGAAAGCATGAAAGAATGTAGAAATTGAAGAAAAAGAAAATAATTTCCTACTGTTCGACTTTACTAAACACGAGTTAGAGTGACGTGATCATTCCACACTCTCTACTTTGCACTGTGTGTTGCCAGATGAGCGTGGAGAATAATCAGAACGAATCATACCATTATGCTTTCTAATTGTGGGAGAAACTAGTTCATATTAGTAAACAAACATTGGTGTATTTTTTATCTGGCAGTTAGTGGGCTGAGAAGATTGAGGTTTTCATCAGGGAAAGATGGAGCATCATGGGATATAAGGTGAGGGTGTCTTCCATTCAGCATCATATTTTCTATTCTCAGAAAGACCTACATGATCTGGTTGTGTCCTTCCACACTTTATCTCTAAGTGAAGGTCAAGATGACTCAGGCGCTGATGTTGGCGAATATATTCCCTCACTGCCCTCCATGAACCATTGTTTCTGGTCTGGCCCACCGCGTTTGCTTCTCCCCCTTTCCTCAGGTTGAAGAAAGAATACACAAAGCTGGCATTTCCTAAAAGAGCATTCCATAGGGCTCTAGTTCCATGGGATGTTTAGAGATGCTGCAGAGGAAAACAGTTCTCTATGATCAGTTCACTTGGGTAAATCTGAATTAAACAAAGGGGAAGAGTGTTTTTCTTTCTTTTTAACCACAGAACTTCTCTTAGCCTTTATGAGGCTACCGTGTGTGGTGGAGCCTAGGACAGAGATCCCAAGAGCACCATTTCACAGACTTCTACATCTGGGGACCCCTTTTTTTTACCCCAGAGGACTGAATGTTCATCAGCCCATACTTTGAGATCCGCTGCTCCAATTCATTTCCCTTTTTGCAGAAAAATTCACAAGTAATGAATTGATGTGAATAAAAAGAGAAAGGGTAAAATTCTATTCATTTATCTAAGAGACCATTTGAAGAACTGTCTGTGTTAAAAATCATGTGCTTTTTTTCCTGAACTAGAGAGAGGGCAGACTGTCCCTTGATAAAGTGAATTTCCAGTGAAACAGGAATGCATGTTTCATCCCAACGCCAAAGAGCTATGGATTCCTCTGTGACTCTTCTAATATATATCTTTTGTGCAGGTGAGTTTTAAAATGAATACTATGCATTTCCCTTGTCAGATTTTTCACTTTTCATCACATGCACCGCCTTTAAACTGCCCATGTGGACAAGAGAAGCAGCACCTGCAAGTCACACATTTTGTTATAATCAGAGCAGACCCTAAATTCACCTTGTTTTAATTTTTAAAAAGAGATTTACTGAGCACGGGGTCTGACGTAGGGCTCGATCTCAAGACCCTGAGATTAGGACCTCAGACAAAACCAAGAGTTGGATGCTTAATCGACTGTGCCACCCAGGTGCCCCACACCTTGCTTTTAAAGCTGGGTTTATTAACCATTCATTTATAAATATTTATTTCCATATACTTCAGGGGATGCTCTTCTTTACAATTTCACATCTTTATATCAATGATTTCTGATGAGCTAAATTTTATTTAAAAATTCTGAATATAAGTGGAGTGATCATCTTCTTCTGAAGTAGTATGGGGATTAGAAATATGGATTTGGTAATTACTTAAAATACGGGAGCAATAACTAAGTCAATTCTCATTATTCAAAAAATAAAATAACTCTGAACTTGGGAGTCAGGAAATCTAGTTCCATTTCTTCTGTGTTTCTAATAAGTTCTGTGGCCGTTGGTGTGTTTCTTTAGTTTTCTAGGCCTCAGTTTCTTCGACTGTAAAATACTGGAGATGATATCCTCTAGGGATCTTTCAAGCTACAACATTCTATGATTCTGATACTATTTTTTCCTCCAGATTTCCACATTTAGCAGATTTCAATATGTATCTGTCATTGTGATGCCCTGCAGAGGAACAGTTATGATTTCTAGAACCACAGATCCATGGTATGTTGAAATAGATGACCTAAGCAGAAACATCCTACCCCATTATTTTATAAAGGATGGAGCCAGCATGGTTCTTTTAACCATCGGTCAAAAGTGTGTTTGAATGTTTGGCTACTGAAGTTATGTCCATTTTTTTCCCCCTATATGTAGATGGAGAAATAAATTGGTGGCTCAAAAATCAGACTAACTTTTAACTTTTGAATATGCTACAATGCAATTAAGAACAAAATTAGGCACAAACTGATATATTCATAGCACAGGGAAGGGGCAAAAATTTCTAGAGCTGTGCTGTCCAATACAGGAGCCATTAGCTACATGTGTCCACTGAGCACTTGAGATGTCACTAGTTTGAATTGAGATGTGACTAAAATACATACCAGATTTTGAAGACTTTGGTTAAAAAAAAGAGAATAAAATACATCACAATTAATTTTAAAAATATTGATTGCATGTTGAAATGATAGTACTTTGGATTAAATAAGTAATCTGATTAAATAAAAGATATTATTAAAATTAATCTTATTTGTTTCCTTTTATTTTTTTAAAATATGGCTGTTAGAAAACATAAAATTATACATGTAGCTCTTATTATATTTCAGGTGGACAGCACTGTTCTAAGGGATTCTGTTATGCTAATGAAGGGAAAGGTGCTTTAGATACCAACAACGAATTCTACTTTATCCCCATAGAAACATGAATCAATATAAGTAGCTCCACACTTTTAAGTAGGCTCTGTTTCAAATTTTTATGTCACTCTTCTCTCAATTAGAATGATTAAAAAAAATCAAAACATTATTATGAAAGACTGGTTAGTTTCCCAGCTTAATTCTAAAATTTATTTTACCTTTAATGCAACTAAAATATTACATATAAGTAATGAAAATATTAGGATAGTAATTAAATAAATAAATAAATAAATAAATAAATAAATAAATCTTTGTTGGTTATTTTTTTTAGCTTTTTTTAGAATAAGATTTTATTTATTTATTCATGGCGACACAGAGAGAAAGGCAAAGACATAGGCAGAGGGAGAAGCAGGCTCCCTGTGGGAAGCCTGATGTGGGACTTGATCCCAGGACCCCAGGGTCATGACCTGAACCAAAGGGAGACACGCAACCACTGAGCCACCCAGTTGCTTGGTTATTTAGGCTGAAATTAATTCTGTTCAGCTGAGAGAGAATACAAGGAGATGGAAAATTTCATCGTGGTCCTTCAGAGGACTATTGGGCATTTTCAGAGATTTAAATCTTTTATGTCTCTCGTTACTTCAACAGTTGCCATTTTTTCTCTTTAAGACATATGTAATTCTTTCACTTCTTTTTTACTTCTTGCCAATAAACAAGTACAGTGATTGTTTTGATATGCAACATTAAAACAAAAGGGAAATAGAGACAGAATTTGGAGAGACTCCTTTCCACTTTCGAAAGGACCAAGGGAGCTTGCTCTGAGGTTGGATGTAAGTAGAACAACTTTGGGGTGTTAAGGTGTGGGGACAGACAGGGGTTGAAAGCCACTCCTCTAGATGGCCTTTCTTTCTTTTTTTTCTTCCCTTTCTCAAGTTTTTATTAAATTCCAGTTAGTTAACACAGTATAATACTGGTTTCAGAATAGAATTTAGTGATTCATCACTTACATAGAATACCCGGTGCTCATCACAGCTGTGTATGGCTTTTCTTTAAAATGGTACTTTGCAATGAGTTCATTTCAGTTCTTAATCAATTATGCCTATGTAATGAAGCCTCCATTAAAAAAATCAATTGGTTACTTATTTAAAAAATCAAATACAGGAATATTTGAATAAAGATTTAGGTGGCCCTAAGTTCAGAGTGTATCTTTCTCTCTGCCTTCAAGTTTTTAGGGAGGGGAAGAGCCTGAGAAAAGGAAAGAATTAGCACCTATTGAGCACCTTCTCTGTACCAGGCATTGTGCAAGGAGACTGAGAATCTTCGGAATTTTTAACTATTTCAGCAATCCTGCAGGGCAGACATTCTCATCTCCCTTGACTCATGAGGAAACTAAGACTTGGGGGTTTTCTAGAAGTTGCATAAGCTGCTCATGTTTGCACAGTGAGCAAACTGAGAGTCAGAAATGGATTTGGTATCTTGTGCCTTAAGAGCCCATTTAACTTTGTTTCTTCTTCTGCAGAAGAGAAAATGTGAGAGGAAGAACACTGCATGGAAGAGAAGAATTGCAGGTGCGGAACATATTTCACATGCAAAGAAATATCGGGAAAAAAAGGTCGAATCCATTCTTTTACCTCTGTCTCAGGAATGAAAAGTCAATTTTTAATTATATGGGTAAGGTTGACCAGGGGCCAACTTATCAAAAATGCTGAGTTTAGGGTTGGAGATTAAATGTAAAAAGAGGTTCAATTTATTACTGTTTGGAAGAAATAAACATCCGTTTGTAAGAAAGGCTGGAATCTGTCTGCCTCCAGCCTGCCTTCGGCCCTGAGGTAAACAGCATGATCTCTGGGGACAATAAATGAATAGTAGGTGGAGAGCATGATCCAAACTTTCTGCCATATATTCTGAGGTTGATATCAAGTGTGGGAAATCATGTGGCTATCACCATCTGCTGACACCATCCTTTTTGGGGGCATAGATGTGCTCGGGTCATATAACATCCTTGGGAGCCTACTGATGGGTCCGTTTTGCCTTGTGATAACAGAGACCCCAAACCCTGTGCTTGATTCATGCCTTTCCAACATGTTTCTGATTGCTAACCATTTATTAAACGTTATTCAATATGTTCACCTACCTTGTTCAGCTGCCTTAAATCCTCTCCAGAACAAGACGAGATTTACACAAACAAACTGGGTTCATTTATACTTAAACATGCTACCTTGCCAAACAGGTATTTTTCTGTGTCTTGAAATATGTAAGATGGCTAAATGGCAATGTATTCTTAAACAATACAAATCTAAGTGGATTTCCTTCAAAAATGAGATAAATTTTGTTCTTTATCATCTTATCAGCATGATTCCACAGTACTCCCCATGCATCTGAAATCACATTGAATAAGGTACTAACTATGATGAAAGACAGTTAGGGGAGAGAACAGTGCACTGGGACCCTCACTCTATTCAGATGTTGGGCACAAATATTGACGTGAAGTCGCAGCCCAGAGAGGCCAGATTTGCAAATCCTGCTTATCAAAACAGGTTTATTGCCAGCACATTCAAGTGTAGATAGAGGACAAAATGACACTAGGAGGCAGGGGGAGAGGGGAGGGGATTCCTTCCAAGCAGAGCCTTTCTCTTTATCCACAAAGTGTCCCAGTAGATGAAAAGCAGCAAGGCTGGCCGAAGAAGCTGGGAGGGGATATAATGGTGTTTGCGGTTGGACAGAGCATGTGGCCATGAGTTCACCACATGGCTGAGCCTGGGAAGGGTTGTGTGCCCCTGAATACTAAGTAGATCAGATGGAAATTTGCCTCTTTCCCCCCTGCTTCACATCAGCCTCATTCACACCGTGTTCACATCATTTCTTAATTAGGGGAGTATATTATACTTCAACGGGTCATTACAAACTATATAACTGAAATAAAGTTGAGTGATTTGTTTCAGTGAAAGACACCTTGATTGAGGTGGTTATTAGTAAACTATAAAGTACAGTGAGGATAATTGGTGTGAGCGCTATCATTATTTAGCAGTGTCTCAAATTTTCCCATTAATTTTCCGACGATTAAAGAAACTACACTTAGCCAATTAAATATAGAAAAGGAAAATCATTTGCCAAAATATAAACTTGCTATTTATACTTAAACCATTAATAAAATCTATACTTCATAATAAATTGTTACATATTTTAAGACGTGCTTCTTATGCAAAAGCCTGGCAACTGTTTTCTATTGTTCAAAACATGAATGGCAAAAAAAAAAAATGCTTAGCAATTAAAAGCAAATAAACTGAAAATATCAATTCTGTTAGTATAGACAGTAGGCATAAATTAATACAAATAAGGTAGACTAATGTCGCAAAATGTCCACAGATTCCCTTTTTCTGATCAAAGAAATACAAAACCTGTAAAGCAGGTATTTATAACAAATCTAACATGTAATTTTCTTAATTTTTAAAAATGTCACTAACGTGTAACTTCTTGCATGTGTTACAGTATCTTCTTGGCCTTTCATTTTGGATTAAAAAAAGAAGATATGTTTGGAAATGAGATTGTCTTTCATTTGTTCCTTGAAAACAAGTATTATTTATTTGGTTTTCATTTCTATAAATAAATTACTCATTTGAGGCTTGTTTCTCTAAAATGAAGGGTTTATGCAATCAGTCATGCATAAAATGTGTTATTTCCCCCACTCAGTCCAGTAGCTGCTTGAGAGAAATTGTATGAGTAGTTAGTTCTCACTGTCATTACAGCAAACCAGAGACAGAGGAAGGGTGGGGGAGAAGAGTAGAAATCAGATACAGGAAAACTCTAAATGTACCATGATGGCAGATAGCAATAAAACTGTCGACTTTGAAATGAAATCACAGGACAATATTTCCTTATAAATATATGAGCACAGAGAAAAGCCACTCAATCACAAAATTGTTCTTTAGTTGTTGTTGTCTTTGATACAATGTATTGGCTAAAAAAGTGGAATTTTTCTAACTTTTCAGTAGAGCCAGAATATACTTGTTATGTAACTTCAAAACTATAAAGAGTACATATAACTATAACTATATATGTAGTTATAAATATACATAAAGACAATATATGTGTGTATGTAGGTCTATATACATATGTGGGTATCTCTATGCACACATATATATGTGTATGTATATATGCATGTGTTACAGATCTGTGTGTGTGTGTGTGTGTGTGTGTATATAAAATGTGGGTTAGTCATTGTGATACTGGAGGCCTAAGAAAGAAGGCCTGGGGCCTAGAAGAGAAGACAGGTTTATATGTATGAACTCTGACTGAACACATGGGGGGTGTTGAGGAGAGGGTTGCCACAGAAGAAGTGAAACAAAGAAGCAGAAATGAAGGAATGCCAATGTTCAGTGATTTATGGTGAGATCCCCAAGCTGACAGGGAACACAAGTGCTGGATGGGAATGTGATTCCCCATCCACTTTCCCTTTGCTTCCAGATAAGATTCTTAATGGCAGACATTAGGAAAATAGCGTCTCAGCTCCTATTATTTGGTGTCATTACTCTGTGGATACTTTCCCATTCTCAACCTGTAATAGTTTTACTAAGTTTAAAGACGTAATTAGCAGACACATATACAATCAATATATGTGATAAGACTCTGAAGTCATTACACAATCCATTAAAAAATATAGACACAGCCCTCGAGTTTTCTCCCAGTGTATAGAAACATAAAATTAAAGCATTTCCTTTTCTGGTATTATTTTAGTATAATCTTTGTGTGTATTTAGAAACCTAACGTATCATAAGTTTTTGTTACAACATCAGACAAGGTAACATTAACAAAGAACAAAAATATACTCTTAAATATAATTATTATTAGATTGGAGGCTTATACTTTTCTAGACTCTATTTATTTTATTTTATTTTTTTAAAGATTTTATTTATTTATTCATGAGAGACACAGAGAGAGAGAGGCAGAGACACAGAGGGAGAAGCAGGCTCCCCGCAGGGAGCCCCCTGCAGGACTCAATCCCAGGACCCTGGAATCATGACCTGAGCCAAGGGAGACACTCAGCCACTGAGCCACCCAGGTGCCCCTCCCCTACATCTAGACTTTAAAATATAATATTCTCTCAAAATATTTATTAAGCACACACATAGAAAGAATAGCATTACAAAAAGGAGGTTTTGAGATATTGACTATCACCATAATTTCCCATTTACCTAAAAGCCATCAAAATTGAATTTTATAATCCAATCATTTATTGAGAATTATTTTTGAGTTCTATTATGCCCGTGTAGACACAAAGTCCAACCTTGTGGGGTTTACATTCTGGTGTAGGAGACAGACTATGAACAAGTGGATGGAGGTAAATAACACATTTTGAACCATTGATAAGACCCATAGAGATAAAACGGACAGAATAAAAGAGATACTGAGTTATAGACAGTGAAGGGTGACTATTTCACAAGAGCAAGGAGGGCCTCTTTGTGAAGAAACTGGAATCATGATGAGCCACTCATGGGAAAAACTGGTGGAAGTTTCTTGTAGAGCAAACAGCAACTGCCATGGCCAGAGGAGGAAACAAACTTCCAAAATCTTAATAAAACAAGGTCACTAGAAGGTGAGATAACCAGAAACTATAATGAGTAACAATAAGTAATAATAAGGAAACAGGATAAGCAGAGTTTGATAATTTTACAACACATTTCTCCTCTCTTAGCTTTTATACTTTAAAAGATTACATTTTTTTCATATAAAATATACTCCTTAAAATATACAGTCTCTTGAGGTGCCTGGGTGGCTCAGTCAGTTAAGCATCCGCCTTCAGCTCAGGTCACGATCCTGGGGTCCTGGGATCGAGTCACACATTGGGCGCCTTGCTCAGTGGGGCGCCTACTTCTCCCTCTCCCTCTGACCTTCCCCGCCCCACCCTGCTCATGCTCTCACTCTCTCTCTCTCAAATGAATAAATTAAAAAATATTCGATAAAATATAGTCTCTGTATGTTTGTGTATATGTATTTAAATGTGTGTGCAGCATGTGCATATATGTGTGTGCACGTGTATACATAAATATATCTACGTATGCATGTATGTGTATTTTCATCTGTTCGTTTCATGTTAGGAGGATGGCATAGTGGACTTTGGGTTGCCTGGATTTGCGTCCTGTCTCTTCTGTGTTCTGGCTCTGTGATCTTTGATTTAACTTCTTTGTGCCTTTGTTTGCACATCTGTACCATAGAGATTATTAAAGGACCTGCTTCAGAGGGATGTGGTGAGAATTAAATGAACTAATATATGTAAAGCTCTTAAAACAGTGCCTGGCACATAGTGTATGTAGCAATCGCATGACTGCAATATTCAGGATTACTCTGATAATTTCCTCAACAGCTGACATTTTATCCAAATAAGTAGAATATATTGTAACTATTAATTCCAATTTACACTCCCACAGGCAAAATCAAGAGTGAAAGAGCTTGATTTGATATTTCCTCATTGGCCACTCGTGTTCATATAGTTGGCAAACTAGTTCAAACTTTATTTGTAGAATATTTCAAGCTTAAAGTGGAAACTTCTTCTGCTTCTAAACTGGGGCAGTTCCATGTTTCTGGCTTGACCAGAAGGTGCAGCCAAACAGGTTTTCTAGAGGGTAAGGGTGCATTAAACATGTGCCCACCTGAGGGAGCTCCAAGATCTCTGCAAAGCCGGCGTCTTAGTTTCTTCAGGCCTGCAACCTGGTGCCCATGACGCTGGGCTTGGGTGACATTCATGGTGGAAGGAAAAATGTGTGCGTCCAGAGTTGAAGTTTGGGGGGAAAAAGGGCCAGGTAATAAAACTGATAATTATTTTTACTGTTTTCCAGTTATGTATTTAATTGAGGGGAACAGAAACACTTTTTTGAGAACTTCAAACAGCTCAGCTAGAAGCACAGGAATTAGCATAAAGTGAAATATTTATGGGAGCTTAATACTGTTTAAGACTCATTTTCTCCTTGCCTTAAGACACGGAGTCAAATTAACCATTTCTAATTAAAGAGTTGGAAACAAAGTAGTGGGAGACCAGAAGTAGAAGCTAAATGGTAATGTCTAAGCTGTGGAAAAGTCATTTGACATAGAGGTCAAGAATAGGAAGATACAAAAGAATTCCTGTAGAACGAGAGAAACAAATCAGGGTGATTAAAAAATATATATAATTATGGCAGGCTTGGGATGCCTGGGTGACTCAGCGGATGAGCATCTGCCTTCAGCTCAGGCCATGATCCTGGGGCCTTGGGATCGAGTCCCGCATGGGGCTCCCAACAGGGAGCCTGCTTCTCCCTCTGCCTGTGTCTCTGCCTCTCTCTCTCTGCGTCTCTCATGATAAATAAATGAAATCTTAAAAAATATATATATATATAATTATGGTAGGCCTACTGCCACTCCTTTCTGCCCAAATGTTCTTCCCTTGAGGGCAGAGTTCTAAAACTGGACATGATAATGCCCCTTTGTCTCTCTTTGTTAGTAGTTCAGCTACAAAGGAAGCACACACACAATATTCAAAACAAAGTGGGGATTGCTTTGAATATGATTTATGGGAATTCTGGACCAAAGGAGCAGCCAATTATTAAGGATACTGAAAAGATAAGAAATTCTCCAAATCCAATGACGCAGTCTGGCAGGCTCCAGGCCTCTCTTTCTCTCTCTCTCCTTATTTCTAAACCACTGCATAGATACACAATGATTTACCTAAAATATCAATTTTATGCATGGATTTTAATTTTTATTGCATCACGAGTAAACTACTAAAACTTTTTGAACATTTGGCCCTTAAATCACCATAGGCTATCATCGAAAGATGAAAATAAGGCAATAGAGACTATTACCCAGAAGAAAAGGAAAATATTCATTAGAATACTTTCAACAAATGAAAACTATAATTAAAATATAATCATGTGATTAGAAATAAATTACAAAGAACATATCATGCTTCTAGCATATTCTCTATATGCTTAGATCTTAAATTTTGAAGTTTGTCTTAATGTGGCTTTAAGCATTTCATACAGAGATTCATATCAATCTTTTCATTCATAGTTCCTGAAATTTCCTACAGTTGTTTCTCCATTAATTAATGTATAACATTTTTACCTGAATGGTATGCTAACTATATTGTTAAGCTACTTTTGTATACATCTCAAACATCCTGATTTTGACTAAACTGAAAGGATCTGTTGTGCTACTTGGGAACAGAATCAGGATTATCCTGCAGATGGTTTCTTAAATCTTTTTTTTTTTTTAAATAATTTCAATTTCTCATGGAGCATTTGTTTCTTTTTGCTTTGCCTATAAGTTTCTCCTCTTGTTTCCATAAGTACATTACCTCATGTCTTAACCACCTTGTGTTGCCTGCTTGAAAATGAAACAAGACAGCATGCCTGTCGAGCAAGCCTAATGCTTCTGTAGTCTTTCTTAAAAAATAAATTGGAAGTGTATTTTAACGGTATTTAACGCAAAGAGTTTAATACATACGCACAGAGAATGTTTCTCTGGCAAGTGAGTGGAAATGAGCCAGGCTTTTTGGAGATTTTCTCTGTCTGTGATGGCTACACAGACAAGCCTGTGCACAATCTGTTTACACAATATCCGACATCCCACAGGCACATTCCCTACGTCTTCTTGGAGACATTATCAAATGGTCAGACAGGACTTTCTCTCTACATATGTTGAGTTGATCTTTTAATTTGCAATGGAGAGTCTAAATGTTACCCTGAATGAGGACTTGGAGGACTACAGAGGCCCTAGGCTTTGTAACCACTGCTTCTACATTGGGACTTTAGTGCTTTCTGTGTGAGAGAAAAAGCAAATTCTTTTCAACTGGGCTATTCTGCAATGAGTGAGATGACTGTTATCTTGACTTTGTTGTGGAGACAAGCCACAGTGGCATCAGAGATATAGCATCAGTCAATTAAACTCCAATACAGTATTCAAAGGATATGGAAGATAGATTTTAATTATGAAACAGATGACACCACTCAATCCTAATTGTCATACCAGGATCCAAGTCAAGGGCCTGTTAATCACCAGCCAGGAGAATGGATAGCAAAACATCTTACGTCACCGAGGGCAAAAAGCATCAGGCCATAGTTACACTGCGCCTTAAAATATCTACTAGGAACAAAACGACAAAAACAAATAAAAACTTCTCTTTATTTTCTGTAACATTAAGTACCGGGAAATAATTATGCCATTACTAAGATGGTGGTAGGCAATTAAGTTTCTTTCTCATAGTTAATTCTTTCACTAAGAAATCCTTAGGTGAAACTCTGGAGTTTCTTTAATTCTCACAAGTATTTTGAGAGTTGATTCTTTTTACATCAAAAATTAACCACACTTATTGGTTTAGCCAATAATATCAGGGGAACTAGAGACCTATAAAAGCTTCCAAATTGGCACCAGCCATACACTCATAAGAGCCAAGCTGCCTTAACAACTTGTTACAAATGCCTAACAGCTCCAGAGAGAAAATATTTTCCTGAGCCCACAGTTTCTCATCTGTTTTGCTTTTCCACAAACTTCCCAAAGATACTGGGCAATATGCCCCACTTGCCATACACCAATCTATTTTGGCCAAATATCTAATCTCTAACCAGATGACCAGAAGTAGAGAACAAGAAGTATGCTATATAGAATAGAAAAACACAGGACTTGGGAGTGAAAATGGTTGGTTTTCAGTTCCTGCCTTGACACTTCTTCCTTTTTCACTGAGTAAGACCCTGAACCTTCCTTAGATTCCAGTTTTGGAGATGGAGTAGAGTTCATGGATTGTTGTGTGGGTTAAGAAAGATGATTTGGAAATGCCATACAATTGCTAGTTAGCATTACGTGAGACTGGAGCTATAACATCAGAATGCACAGAACACCTAAAGGTCTATCATTAGGTCCTTCTGCATTTTAATGCCCTAGTCGAGGTCTGGTTTTCTCCATGATACAGGCAAAGAAACAATTACAAAGAGATTAAATAACATGCTTAAGATCATACAGCTTTGTTATTAGCAAAACTGGGGTAGGAATCGAGGTTTCTCTAACTCTGGGATTATACTTTTTTCCATTCCTCCCAGTTTGGGATCAAGGTGAATGGTGCTTCCTTCTTTAGCTGATTCAACTCATGAGTCCTGGCAGAGAGAGAATCTATGTTGGCAGAATCATGGCCCCCAACGGTTTCACTTTCCAATCCTCAGAACCTGTGAATATGTTGCTTATGTGGCAAAGAGACTTTGCAGATGTGGTTAAGTTAAGGATCCCGAGATAGGGAGATTATCTGGATGGGTCCAATGTAATCACAAGGGTCCTTATAAGGGGGAGACAGGAGGGCAGGGGGGACGTGACAGAGAGTCAAAAGTTAGAGAATTTTGAAGGTGCTACACTGAAGGCTTTTAAGTTAGAGGAAGGAGCTCTGAGCCAAGGAATGCTGGTGACCTCTAGAAGTTGAAGAGTTGAGGAAGCGAATTGTCTCCTAGTCTCCAAAAGAAACCCAGCCTTACTGACATGACTTCAGTCCAGGGAAATTTCTGATCTTCGAAATTGTAATATAATAAGCTCGTATTGTTTTAAGCCACTGAGTTGTGATAATATTTGTCACAGCAGCAATAGGCAACGAATGCAGGATTCCTATCTTTTCTGGGGCTGTCAAGCTTTGCTTATCTAGATGGAGGGTGGCTTAGCTTGAGTCCCTTACCTCGGGAGGTGGATGGGTCATGGAGGCAGAGCAGTTGATAGGTAAGGAGTGTCTGAGAAGTATAACCACATCTTGTGGCTGGGATGGGACCTATACTTGCCTTTAAAAAAAATAAAGTTGGGGTCGGAAGCCACAGAGATGTAAATTCTGGAGGAAGCCTCAGCCTTTGAGGTTTAGCAAGAGGTGAAGGAACTAAGGTGTTGACTTCTGATGTTCTGTTGGGGCAGGGAGGGGGTCTGGTCTGCATTCTAGAACCTTGGGAAAGAGAAAATGCTCCTGTTCCTTAACACATAGAATGGCAACTTCCAAAAATTGTAAAGCACATAGCCTCCAAACACACACACACACACACACACACACACACACACACACACACACACAATCTATGTACTTCTGTACTAGCATACAGTATATGGTATTGAGCAAACAAAAAATATAAATTGAAAGTATATGTGACAAAAATAATTAATACAGAAGTTCAAATATCTTCTTCCCAAACTCCAATAGATTATCTTCCTTGGTCACCATGGAGTGATGTAAAGCATGAGGGAGGTTTCGAAATGTGATCTGATGGGTGGTGGGTGCCCCCTTCATATTTCTCTTTCCTCATCTCTTGCTCAATTTAGTTTAAGAAAGGAGATGAAGATGGAAAGGACTAGAAGAAACCTCCACTATTTTCTGAGTTAGCAGACCCCCTACATAGACAGATTGTGAACTTTGAAGACTGGGGAGTCTTGCTTTAAGGGAAACGTGTCTGCAGGTAATATGCTCTGTTGGGAGAACAGGCACAGTTTCCCAGGAGGAGGACTTTTTAGGCTTTGAAATTATGTAGTTTGAACAGACTTACCATTTTCTTATGAAAGTCATGAGATCATATTTCTTCACATTTGATTCTGAGGAGCATACAATACTGCAAAATCCTTAATTAGTTTTATGGAGTGATTTGACTGCATAATAATTAGGATTGTGGGAATTTACCGTTGTCATCTTTCTTCTTCAAAGGACTAATTTTCTGCAACATGTTTGTGGTCCTACACAATTTATGAAAATAATGAAGATAATGAGTTTGTGTCCCTAGTTTGTAAAAGCATTTTACCAGTTCAAGAGGAGGACAAACCAACAGGTCTCCTACCATCAGCCCCACTGCAGGGGGAGCAAGTCAAGGAGGTGGGCATATGCAGGAAAAAGCAAAAAGAGACTGGAGGTAGGTGAGCTGGGCTCGGGCACACACTTCCCCTAACTTGCTGTGTGAGCAGAATCAAGTTGCACAACCTCTCTGTTGCCTTGGTTTCTTTTCCCAGGAAGGGAAGCATCTGATGAGAAGAGATGATCATTCATACGCCATTCTAAACACTCTATCTTTATATGCTGTTTTTGAGATAGCAGAGTGTATTTTTTTGGTGAAACGAGAAGATTTCTTCTCAAATTCTTATGTCCAGTGGGCTACTCAAGTATCTCTAAACTGAAAAGTGTTAGTGTTTATTTGAGAAAAAAAAAAATCCCACCTTAGTATAGTAAAGAATTAGGGCAGAACTCAAGAGCTCGGCATTTCTCTTGCTAACATATCTGGAATATAGTGAACAGAGTTGGTATCTGAGATGTGAATCCTGGTCCATCTACTTACGAGCTTATACGACTTTAGCAGAGTAACTTAACCCCTGTACAGGTTCCGTATATCCAACATGGGGAAAATCATACCTGCCATGCAATGCCATCATGAGCACCTGAATATATAACATAGTCGGACAGTGTATGTCTAGAATGGGCTCTCATGTTGTGTCTATAGCAACAGTAGTATCAAGCCTGAAGGCTACATTACTTCTACTCTCCATGATTCTAAGGGATGATGTAAGCCTTCTACATTTGTGTTATCAGTCTCTCCTACAAATACAAGATACAGAGTCATTTACGGATTAAAACAGAACAGAACAGAAATCAAGCCATATAAAGACATGATTACCAGAAAACCCTTCACTGGGCAGCTCCTTAAAACAGGATTTTACAACCTCAGCACTGCTAACTTTTGGGGCAGGCAATTCTTTGTTGTGGGGGCTGTCCTGTGAAAGGCAGGCTGTTTAACTGTATCCCTGGCTTCTACTCACTAGGTGCCAGCTGGACCTTCTAGTTGCGTAGTCCAAACGCCTCCAGACATTGCCAAACGTCACCTGGAGGGCAAAGCCCACTCTCCTCCCCCTTGAGAACCACTGCCTTAAAATTATGAGCTAAACAATACAGAGAACTACAATGCAATATAAATGTCATGAGATAACTTCTTATATTCATGAAGACTGAAAATACTAGCAAAATTGGTTGAAAGTTTGTCTCTGGAAACTTTCACTCTGCCACTAGCTATCTATGTGACTTTAGAGAATTTGCTGAACCTCTCAAAGTTTAAGCTCTCTCATTTGTGAAATGGAGACAATGATCATATATGTCTAACAGGTTGATGTGAGGATTAAACAAGATAATGTTGTGATGTCCGGCCCACAGAAGCAATTAGTAAATGTTGGCATTTGTTTTCATTAGTAGTCATCACCACTACCATCACCACCATTACATTATGGGTAGATCCCTCTCCAAGCATCACTGAAGTGTTTCTTAACAGGAGACTACATATAGTTTTAAAAAATAATTATTTCAGAAAATACATTTGTAACTTCTTTATAGGGTTTCAAATGTCAGCCTTCTAAATGAAAGGCTCATCAAAATATCTATTCTTTTTCCTTATGACTCATTCATTCATTATGAATCATTATACTGGACACTGTTAAATATGCATTTCATCCAGTGAGACCCACAGGGAACCCAATGCAACATATACCACCAAAACCAAAATGTAATGTTAATGGAAATTAACGAAAGACAAATCATTCCATAGCACACTAATTAGTTTTTTAAGAATTAAATCACCGGGAGCCGCACATTCTACAAATAATTACAAAAAAGAATAAAATAAGAATCTCATTAAACTATTTAAACAAAGTACTGGATTTATAAAACTCCTAAGTTCCACATTAGAGAGCACAAGTATGTTTCCCAGAAGGAGGGATAATGTTACAAAGCTTCCGTTTTTCTGAAATCCTAATTTTATTAGCAGCAAAGTAATTAATTTTTGTGACAACAAATTCTTCAAGGAGAAATAAATAGTAAGTTAGAGCAATGTGAGCAAAGCAGTTAAAGAAAGGGAGATGAAAATACATCAAGGAAGCCTTAAGAGCAACTTTTATCCTCTACTATGAAACTATGTCCTTAAATTCTGGTTCATTTTCAAAAGGGCTTCTAAACAAATCTCCACTACTCAAAAGATGAAGATGGCATCAATGAGCTTGCAGAAAAGTCAACTGGGAAAGAAAATGGGGGATATTTTTCCTCAGGTACTGAAAAACACTATATAGATAGAAGGAGTGAAGAGATTGGTAAAAAGAAAGCTGTGTGTGTGTGTGTGTGTGTGTGTGTGTGTGAGAGAGAGAGAGAGAAAGAGGGAGTGAAAGAGTGAGAGATTGAGTTGAAGCTGTCGCAGAAGGACAAAAGATTTTATCTAAAAAAAAAAAATGAAGACTTTGTAGGGCATTTGGGTGGCTTAGTCGGTTAAGTGTCTGACTCTTGATTTTGGCTCAGGTCACGATCTCAGGGTTGTGAGATCGAGCCCAGCATCAGGCTCTCTGCTGGGCATGGAGCTTGCTTGGGATTCTCTGCCCCTACCCCTGCTTGCTCACACACACTCTCTCTCTCTCTTTCTTATAAAAAAAAAAAAAGGACTTCACAAAATGATATAGTCTCTCAAAATAAGTAATGATCATGACATTAATCAGGTTAATTTTTTTTTAAGATTTATTTTTATTTATTTATGATAGAGAGAGAAACAGACAGAGACACAGGCAGAGGGAGAAGCAGGCTCCATGCCAGGAGCCCGACGCAGGACTCGATCCCGAGACTCCAGGATCGCGCCCTGGGCCAAAGGCAGGCGCTAAACCGCTGAGCCACCCAGGGATCCCCTAATCAGGTTAATTTACTAAAACTACTAAAAACAGAAGATGGCGTCAATTTATATTAGATTGGCTTAATTTTATTTTTGCCATGTGCAATTAATGATTAGAGGTTATGTGGAAGTAAGTAGACTTTAAGTTATAACACCTTCATTAACTAATTGTTCCACCTTAAGTAAGTTTCTTCTTTGCATCTCAATTTTCTCATTATTGTACAGATGATGAGAAATCTAAATACTTATATATTTATACCTTATAAATATTGAGAGGATTAAGTAAGATAAAAGTGTACTAAAGTCTTAGCGTTGAACTTGGCACCCAAGAGGTGATTCTTATGGTATTGATGTTTGAGTCATCAGAAGAAAACACTTTCATGTTAACCTCAACCTAATAGACTCTTTTGGAAATTTTTTTAATTAAAAGACGTTCTGTAGCATTATCCCAGACAAAATACAAATTCATAAAGTTTGATATGTGTGACAAATAGAAGAATAAGGGACTTGAGATACTTACATCTAATTTGCTCTGTCTGATTTATGTGCAGGCCTAACTTTTATATTTGTATCAATCACTTTTACAAGATGGTGGGATTGCATTCTCAGAGTAAGGAAAATTGGTTTTAAAGAATGTTCGCGTGGTATCAGTTTGGTTGTACTGTATATCATATATCAGAAGCTATATATTTCAAATATTAAAACAGCAGTGTATATTTCTGTCCAAAAAAAAAGTTATTTGGGTCATTTTAAGATTTATTTCTCTCTCTTTTTAAAAAATATTTTATATATTCATGAGAGACAGAATGAGAGAGAGAGAGGCAGAGACACAGGCAGAGGGCAAAGCAAGCTCCATGCAGGGAGCCTGATGTGGGACTCGATCCCGGGTCTCCAGGATCATGCCCTAGGCTGAAGGTGGCGCTAAACCGCTGAGCCACCCGGGCTGCCCAAAATTTATTTCTCTTAAAATAGAGATAGAAAATCTGATTTGGGAAGTTTTTCCTATTCCTAAAAATACAATGAGAAAGATATTTCATAGTTTTACTGAAAATGTTAATAGGTAAAAGAAAGGCAAAGTAAAATATACTGAGAGCTTACTTTTTGAGAGCAAGTGTCCCTGATGGTCTTGCATACGGCTTCTCATATACTCCATACAACAAAGATAGAACTTTTGGTCCCTATTTTTATAGATGAAAAAAAGTTAAGTTTAAAGAACTTGAGGAACTATTTATCTCAAAGACTCAAACTAATAATGGCCAAGTCGGAGGCTTAACTGTCGTATAATCCTCTACAACCCAAGCTTTTCCTACTACATCATGCTGCCTTTCCTTCACATCCCTCCCCTTAAACACCTCAAACATTCAGGTTGATTAACATGCCCGAATCTGTTAACTCATACTTTTCATAAGAGATATGACATACTGTATTTTACAATGAACAAATGAGGAGTAGAAGAAATCAAATGCAAGATGGCACACAGTCATCAAGTTCTGTTACTACACTAGATTGGGTCTTTTGATTTCTTCCAGTTCCTTCTGTGAGTCACCAATCTTTGATGGCAGCCTTCTCTCAGGTATATTTAATAAAATGTTCAATAAAGGTCAATAAAAATACATTCA
Source organism: Canis lupus dingo (assembly GCF_003254725.2). Taxonomy (NCBI): domain Eukaryota; kingdom Metazoa; phylum Chordata; class Mammalia; order Carnivora; family Canidae; genus Canis; species Canis lupus. Next base: position 76,504,028 of record NC_064246.1, read on the forward strand.
AAAAGGTAAAGTATTAATTAGTGAGATGAATTTTCTAAAAGTCTGGAGGACCATTCTCACTGAATTCTAAGATTCTATGACTTGGAGGTGTGATACCTTAATTCTTTCAGAATAGAATTAAAGCTGATTTCAGATCATCTGAAATGCAAGTGGGCTGAGTGCAAGACCAATAATAGGTTTCTGACTTTGGCTTCTAAAAGTGTGCCACAATCAACACTATTGGTATGTAAGGAAGAGAACTATTGATGCAACCCCTCCAGTCGGAAGTGTTTACTTCCTAAAGGGTTCTGGCAGTGAGTTGGAATGCTTGACTAGGGAGTGAAGAGTGGCCGGGGACAAACTGAATTGTTGCCATTGACAAAGGGCTTCCTCAAAGCACAGCCAGGCTATGCTTGCAGGATGGACAACCAAGACATCTAGTAAACTGAATTTTGTTGAAGAGATTCAATTTACATGGCAAACTACATGGTTGGGTTTTTTTTTTTTAAGATTTTATTTATTTATTCATGAGAGACAGAGAGAGAGAGAGAGAGAGAGAGAGAGGCAGAGACACAGGCAGAGGGAGAAGCAGGCTCCATGCAGGGAGCCTGACGTAGGACTCGATCCTGGGTCTCCAGGATCACGCCCTGGACCGAAGGCAGAGCTAAACCTCTGAGCCACCCAGGCTGCCTTACATGGTTTTTATTTACATGTTTCCCACACCAGCCTTCATACCTTGTGTCCAGGGTAGGGTAATATAGGCAAAGATCTTCCCGAAAATTAAAGGAAAGAGAAAAATCATGATGATTTTAAGGATGATGTCCCATGGAAAAAGACCCCTTCGATTCCTAAGCTGGATCAAACATATTTGTCCCTTTAGTCCTTACCCATACTGCCCTCTCTTCCTGGTACCCTTTCTCCATCTCCATCTCCCCACCCTCTTTTCTCTTGGCTTCCTTCTCTTTATTCTTCAGGGTGGGGAATAAACTATCAAAGAGATTTTCAAAGAAGACTTTCGTAACTTTCCAATCAGACTGTATTCTCTATCATCCCACCCAAGTCTGTCTCCTTCATAGCACATATTATAGTACTTAAATAACATGTCTATATGTCAAATTATGTATTCATTTGTATTTTCTTTCCTCTATCACAGTGTAAGTTTCTTTTTTTTTTTTTTTTTTTTTACAGTGTAAGTTTCTGAAGGTCAAGGACTATGTCTATTTTATTCACCAAGGTATACTTCTCACCTAGCTCACTACCTGATACTCAGCGGTGCTTTATAATGCAACAAATGAACAGATGAAGGAATAAATGAATGATTTGAGAATTTGGCCACCCTCACAGTAATCAACTACATTAAGTTGATAAGATACGAGATCCAAGGTGTGTGGTGGAATATATTTATAAAGCAAAAATATTCTAAACACTTGTAAAATGATTTAGCATATCTGCTGGAGTTGGTCCTGCTTCCTGAGTTCTCATGCTTTAAAAAAAAAAATCAGTATTTGCTTTCGTTTTGGCAATATAGGAAATACCATCTCATTAATTCAAAAAAGAAAAAAAAGAAATTAGTGATTTCAGTCTTTGGTACTAGGTCCACACTCTGACAAGACCCTTTAGTGCTCTCCAGTAGGAGTGATTTGCCATGGGAAATATAAAGAACTGCTTTTAGTTGTGGAAGTTTACAAAGGAAGAATAAAATTATTGACTCAATTTAATCAGATTTATTAGATGAAACTATGCCAAAAAAAAAAAAAAAGAGAGATTTAGGACAAGTTTGGCATAGAGTTGAGTTTTCCCATTTAAGACTTAAGTACTACAACGATGTGTGAAAATTAACAGACGAACTACAACTTTTTCATGAGATATTTAATTAGTTTTCTACTTCATTATGTGGACTCTAGATGCAGAATGACCTCCTGGACTAAATAGAACCTGATGCTTGATCAACGGTGCCAAGAAAGCAATTTGAACTTTAACAAGGATGCTTTCTTTATTAATTTGTTCACTCATTTACTCAATAAATACAGCACGCTTACTATGTCCCAGGCATTGTTCTAAGTGCCGGGGACCCAACAGGGAACAAGATGTAACAGGTGTTTTCCTTGACAGAATAGAATCAGTCAGGGAGAAATAGATGATATACAAGCAAACAAATGAGTAAGGATCATTTCAGTACTAGAGAGGAAATGAAAAGAGGTGATATAATGGAGTGTCTTGGAGAGCTATGTTACGCTGAGACATGAATGAGGAGGCAGTTATATGTTGAGCCTGGGAAGAGAGTTCCAGAGACAAAGAACAGCAAGAGCAAAGGTGTTCTCGTGAGAAAAGGTGTTCTAGTATTATAGGTGTCGAAGGTATTATAGGGAGAAAAGGTTTGGTGTTTGATGTGTTAGTCAGGATTCTCCAGAAAGAAAGAGCCAATGGGATATCTAGCTAGCTAGCTAGTTATCATCATCTCTAGATTTATTTTTTTAACCTAGTGAATCCAAAATCTGGGGTAGGCTGACAGCCTGGAGACTCTGGAGGAGCTGCAGTGCATGTCCGAAGACCATCTGCTGGCAAGTTACCTTTTGCTGGGAGCAGATGCATGTATTAGTTTTTGTTCTCTTAAGGCCTTCGAGTGATTGGATGAGGCCCACCCACCTGGTGGAGGGTAATCTGCTTTACTCAAAGTCCACCAACTTAAAAGGCCATCTCATCTAAAAATCGCTTTCATAGAAAATTCAGAGTCATGGGTTTGGTTAGGAAATATGACATAAAATTAACCATCGCATACATGAAATTAACCATCCCATTTGGGGAAGAAAAAGAAGTGAAATGTGATTGAAGTGCAGTGTACAAGAAAAGAGGTGGTGGTGGAAAAGGAGAGCAGGTAAGTGCAGCGGGAACCACTGGAGCTTTGGAAGCAGTATGTTTAACATGTTCTGTTTTAAATTTTACAGAAGTTTCTGTATGTAGAGCCTGATTTCACAGAAGTAGGAGAGAGAACTCAGAGGGACAAGTTTGCTTGTTTCTGTGGTAGTCTGGGCAAGAAGAAATGGTGGTTTGGATTTGGGTTCCGGTAGCGGAGGGAGAGAGAGAAAAGGAGAAGGATTCTGGGCATATCTGGGAAGCAGATGTGACTGGACTCTGACAGACTAGATGTGGGGCTAATCCCAAGGAGCCTCGTGCCTACTTCTGGGGCCTAAGTAAGATGGGGAAGAGTGGGAAGCACATAGTTAGGAGTTTCTGAAAATGGGAGTGAGTGTAATGTCTTTAGAACAACAACAACAACAAAAAAACCCCTCTGTTTTCTTACATCTACAATTTATATCAGTAAAATAGGTTCTTTGTTAAATGGATGAAGCTGCAGTGCATTTGGAATTACCTACCCATGTTTTTCTTTAATTAACTATAAATCTTTAAGACATGTGAGATAAACCTCTTTCAGATATAGTTTTCTTTTAGCTAGGATTTCAAATGCAACAATTGAGTATTGTGTACCTTTTTTTTGCTTTTTTTGTGTGAGTTTTTCTGCTTATAAAATGTCTAATTGCATCATTGGATAATATAGTATAATTAAACTTAAAATAGTAATGGTTACAAAAAGATATTGCAGGTATATTTCAAGTTAGTATTTCCACAATTACAAATGCTCTGCAATTTTGAATGTATAATAATAATAATATTATTATTTTTCATAATTTGGTTATAAAAACGAACTTAAAAGAGTTTAATGATGATGGGAAAAACAAATGCCTTCTCTGCTACTGATGCAAACAAACTTCTAAATGCTTGTTCCAGTATCATCTATACTTACACTCAAATTATGTCTATATTTAAGCTAAATAGATCTTAAAGTTTTTTCTGCTTTCAAAAGCTGGTTTAAATTTTGGGGGAGTGATTAGATCCATCTAAATAGCAGAACAGGAAGTCATGTCCTAAATCCAGTTAATTAAAATATTAGCGAAATAGAAGCAAAGCTGGGCCTGGGAGTTGGGTTTCTTTACTTGCTTCTGGGAATTTGATGCTGTAATCTGGATATATCCTGGTTAAACTGAGCAGTGTTCCAACTCCAAATCATTTATTCTTTACTGGTTACCTTCCTAACCAAACATTCAGCCCTTTGAGGTGAGGAAGGACATCTTTTTGATCATAATATCTCAGTGTCTGGCATGTGTCTGGTCCAGGCAATTATTATGGTGCTCAATTAACAGTTCTCAAAGAACTGATTCATTCAATTCACTTGTGAGTATTCAGCTATTTATTTTGAAATACTGTAGACTCAGCTTTTCAAACCGTGGATTCTGACCCATTAGTCAGTCATGAAACCAATTTAGTAAGTCTGATGAGAATTTAAAAATAATTAAATGGAGTAGAATATAATAGAACAGACAACTATGCATGCAGAAAACTTTTAAGTTATAAATATATATAGGAATATGTGCATTAGGTCAATATATAAAATGTATTTTTCACTGTGGTTTGAAATAAAAACATTGAAAAGTTGCTCTCGGTATTAAAGTTAAAATGACCGTGCTTTAAAAAAATCCAAAATTTATAAAAATTGTGCCTAATAATAAGAGACAAAGAGGGGACTATACATAATTGAGGTTATCTTGACTATTTAACATACATTAGCATAGAATTAGTGGATCTCACCTCATTTAACAAGTATGCAGTATGCACTTAAAAGTGCTCTTGGCTGAATATTGTGAGGAAGATAAAAAATACCAATATCAGGTCCCTCTGCTCAAAGACTGTGGGAGCACCCAGCGAGAAGAGCTGCATGTTTTCAGTCAGGAAAAGATCTTCTCTGCAACTTATGGCTACCTATTTCCAGACTTCATAACTCAGGATCTTAAATAAAGTTAAAATACATTTTAAGTTAATCAGCATTTGTGGGTTAGCCCAGGAATCAAATTGCCATTTATTATTTAATTCTCATGGACAACCGACTTCCAAATGAATTTATGGTCTAAAACCTGTTTCCGAAGAACCTGAGTGGCTCAGTCGGTTGAGTGTCAGATTCTTGGTTTCAGCTCAGGTCAAGGTCTCAGGGTCGTGGCTTAGAGCCCTGCATTGGACTCCTCGCCCAACCGGGAGTCTGCTTCCTCCCTTCCTCTCCTTTTGCTCCTTCCCCTGCTCATGCACACTCTCTCTCAAGTAAATACATCTTCAAAAAAAAAAAAAAAAACCAAAGAAAAAAACCTGTTCCTGAGTTGGATGTTGCTTCAACAACTTTTTTTTTTTTTTTTTTTTGGTAGCAGGGCTTGCTAATGAGAATTGCTCTCTGGCCCTTTTTTAGGCTTTGTGGACTATCCACGGATTCTGCGGTAACTACTCAACTCTGCTATTGTAGTGTGAAAGCAGCCATAGATAATACTCAAACAATCTGTTCCAATAAAATTTTACTTATGGACACTGACATTTGAATTTTATATATTTGTCATGAAATACTATTCTATAGATTTTTTTCAACCATTTAAAAATGTGAAAAATGTTCTTAGCTTGCAGGACATACACAAACTGGCAGTGGCTGGATTCGAACCAAGCTACAGATTGCAAACCTTGTATTAGAGCAACAACATATTTTTTCCCAAGAGATTTACTGTAATGGTTTTGTACGACTGAATCAACAAAATAAGGCATTAGAAACTGTCTTAAGCCCAGAAACTGTCTCATTTATTTTTTAAAAACCTTAAGTTTAAAAAAAATGTCAGATGATATATTTTAAGTTCTAAAAATGTACTGAATGTTTGCATAAATAAGTGATTTAAAAAATATAGTAGACTATCGGGTAGAATTTGCAATCATGTAAAATCCACACATCCCTGGTGTAGGAAGGCAGAGATTTTGAAAAAATCAAAAGCTTGCCTCCTGTTTTACACTGGGAATTGTGTTTTAAAGTATAGTCATTATCAGGAAAAACAGCTTTTAAAGTCATCTGTCTCTTGGTCCTCATGTGGAACTTCTTCCTCCACCATCAAATTGGGATTTGGAGGATTCAGAAATCACAATTTTATTTGCATATAATATGCAATAATAAAAATATAATAATAATATTAATCAAAATGGCCAAGATTTATGGAGTACCTACTGTGAGCCAAGGATTGTGTGATGGCTTTATAATACATCTCACTTAATCCTCATGATAATATAAAGAGGTAGGATATAGATGAAAAATGATTGTGATTGATTTAGTCAAGGTCACATGACTGGTGAGAATCCAGATAAGGTTCTGACTTGATCACCACCTGAAACTGCTTCCATACGACAATGCTCTTCAGTTGAGACGTGAAGCATTAAAATCACTGTTTTGGAATGAGTCACGTGTCCTCTATACACCATACACAGAATTCACAATTTACCTAACTTTATTAGAGCTATAGTATATTAGACTAAGTCTTCAAAGCATTGATTTGCTCCAATCAGCATGATTTTACATAGTAGAACTGAATTGGCCCCAAGCTATTTGGTTTTACATTTTCTATTACCTAAATATTGATGGTTTCCCCCAAGTCTATCACTTTCACTGTCTTCTTAAAAGCATGTTTTTACTAACAAAGAATGTTTTACATTATTTCAGGGAGCCAGTGTAGGAAGTATATTGAAACATGAGTTGGATAATATTCACATCCATAAAAGTTTATTATAATTCAAGAACTATAGATCTAATTCTGTGTGATATTTATATTTAAATATAAATATATAAACATATAAATATATTTAAAGGATTTAAGGATTCAGGGGTGCCTGAGTGGCACAGTCGGTTAAACGTCTGACTTTTGGTTTTTGGCTCAAGTCATCTCAGGGTCGTGAAACTGAGCCCCGAGTCGGGCTCCATGCTCAGAGCAGTTTGCTTAAGATTCTCTCTCTCTCTTTCTTGTTCTCTCAAATAAGTAAGTAAGTAAGTAAATAAATCTTTAAAAAAAAAAAAAAAACTTCACTGAATATTTTCAGTAAAAAAGTATTATATAAAGAATGCATCATTAAGCAGTTTGATTTGTGCTTACTGAACAACTTTTTTGTGATTATAGTTAAAATATATTAAAGTTAAGGATAGACATCATTCAGAAGAGTATTCTGAGAGAGTTATAGTAGAAAGGAGTTTCTTGTTCTCCTTTTTGCCAATTTGTCCTAAATTGGGTAAGATATCTCTTTATCAGTGGGACTGTAATTTCAATTGTAGGAACTAGATAAAAAAAAAACCAAATCTAATAATTCATATTGTGACGATTCATTTCTATTAGATTTCATGAGTCAGTTAATATGAATTGTAATGCTTTTTACATTAAAATGTCCAACTTTTTATTTTTTTTTAAGTAGCCTCCACGCCCAACGTGAAGCCACATGTGGGGCATGAACTCACGACCCTGAGATCACGACATGAGTTGAGATCAAGCATCAGCTTAACCTATTGAACCATCCAGGTAACCCCAAATTTCAAACTTTTTGAAACTAGACATTCTGAAACTAAGAAAAGGAAAGTCATAGTATAAAATCATTTAAAGTTGGTAGTTCATAGGAGTTCCTAAAACTTTACTAGGATATGTTCACATTTTTCATTAATTTCAGGTCAGGACTCCTCTGTAATCAGTAAATAAAAGCTTACAGAAATGTAGTTCCATTGCCAAATGCTTTAGCTTCAAATGTAATTTTCTTTCAACGTGATTTCTTTTAGATATAACACAATTTCTTTCTGATCCTGAGCATATGTGTCTATGCTAATATGAAATGGTGTCTTAGAAAGGTTATTTTTGTTTTCTGCAGGGAGTAGTCATCCTTTGACCTATATTCAATACGTGACACAGATCTGATTGTGCAACAACCATTAGCCTCATCTGAAATCTCTAGTTGGAGGTCGGGGCTCAGGTCAGGGACCATTACTCCTGGGTGTCAGAGCTAAACTTAATTAATGCCTTTTAAAAATATATGGATGATATTTTGTTCCCCTTAGGATGTATGAAAATGGCAGCAGAATTTAATCCTGAAAAATGTTGAAAACAAGAATGGTTTAGTTGTTTGACATGTCCCCATGACCTGTTTCTCAAATCATCAACATTGCCCAGTGCATTTGGCTTTTTACATGCCTCCTGACCAGTTCTTTCTTTCTTTTCTCTTTTTTCTTTTCTTTTCTCTTTTCTTTTCTTTTCTTTTCTTTCTTTTCTTTTCTTTCTTTTTTTCTTTTCTTTTCTTCTTTCTTTTCTTTTCTTTTCTTTTCTTTCTTTTCTTCTTTTTTCTCTTTCTTCCTTTCTTCCTTTCTTTCTTTCTTTCTTCTTTCTTCTTTCTTTTTCTTTCTTTCTGGCACAAATTCCTCTGTGCACCTTTATCATCCTCAAGGCACCCTCTGGTAAGCCATGGTCCATTAAAGATGGGCCCTAGCCCCTTGAGCTGTTCCAGAACCCAGGAATGTTTAGCAATCATTTTCCAATGAGAATTGGCAGTTGCCTGCCAGGACAGGATGTTATGTCAGCACAAGTGTCAGCCAAGGAGGGAGGTTTCTGAGAAAGTAACTGGCACATCAGTTAGGGTCGGGAAAAAATGAAAGATGCCAGTGCAGGCGGGAGGAAGAGGGCAAGGTGCTCTCCAGCAGATAGCTTTAAAAGTAATTTTTAACCAACATTCTTTAAGAGCCTTTTGGAAAGCAGATCCCCCTTTCCAGAGGCATCTGCCAACTGACAGTACAACAGGAAAAGAGGAAACTACTTCCGAAAAGGCTTTAAAAAGAGACTTTTAGAGGCTGTTAAAAAGACATACAATCACATTCTGCGTAAGTCTGTTTAAGCAGCAGCTTACTGCTCAGGCTGGGCTTCTTTCACTTTACAGCCTGCTGTTTTCCCTTTACCCCCCAAATCAACACCCACTCTCCAGAGCCCTTCACCCAGGAGCTAAGCAGCACCTCTCTTTTCTGCCTATACTCCACACAGGATGGGGGACCCCAATAGCTATTCCCCTATGTGTGGCCTGGAGACGTGGTCTCAAATTTTACTCTTTCATTTTTACCGTAAAATGTATCTGTCCCACCTCTGAATATCTGCGACGTGTACTGCTTGGGAGATTTTGCGATGGTATATTGCAGCCTTCGTTCTGCACGTTCACTGTTTGCATTCTAATGACCTTTCCCACCATCCACTGTCCAGCCGGCAAGTAGCTTGCATCTGTGTTTTTAGATTTAAGGATGCGTTCAAAGTAGACCCTATCAGTCCTTTTTGAGACAAAGTTCTCAGTGATGGCAACAGGAATTATGTTCACCATTGTATCTGCTGTAATTAGCATTTCGTAAGCAAGCAATCAGTACTTGCTGAAAATAAGAATGAATACATGAATGAGTGAATATGAATATCAGAAGAATACAAGCTGGGAATAGTGAGGGGAGGTGTTCAGGAGCACATACTTGGGCTAGAAAAATAGCTCCAGCCAACCGGTAGCATTGATTTTAGACTTGTAACTCCCTCATTTATTTTTCATATGCAAATACCTTATTGGGGAGTGTTTTCCCAAAGAGAATTTTGGGGCAGCAAAGCAAGAAAGAAGGAGAACCAGTTCAAGGAAGTGTTATTAAGTTGGCTACCACTTCATGAAATCATCCTAGAAACCCTATGAAATGCATCATGGGACAAACTGCCAGCACTTCAGGATTGTATATGGTTTTAGCATGAAACAAGTTCCTGTGGTGTCTCGCTCTGTGCCATCAACAGAGAAGCCCCGGGGTGGAAGGCAAGGTGTGCATGACCCAGGTCCGACATAAAGCACCATCAGGTTGCACCTGCAGAAGTGTGTCAGAACCTGTGAAGAGCTGGTCATCATGGCAGTGGCTGGAATGAGAGACAGGTGAAGCCAACCAGATGTGAAGTGGTACCTGGGTGATATCTGATACAGTCCCCCATATACTAACATACTACATGGAGCTGCTCATTTTTAGGAAAAAAGATGTAAAACATTTGAATTCATAGGTTGAAAACTAGAATTTTAAGTATGGTGTTTAGGAATGTAAGTTGACTGTGCTATTAGTAAAACCGTATCATTATAGAGGTAGAGAAATAGAGAATGAGACTCATCTGGCTCTGTGTGTGTCTTCGTCTATTCTTATTTTTGAGCGATATATTTTCAGGAGACCTTACAACTGGAAACTTGCCTGGAGGGACCTGTGGGCCTTATGTTTTCCCCACTCATGTTAGGGGAATGACTGCAAAGGAATTATCCTGGGCTTGGTGCAGAGTTACCCGGATTATATTTCTGGGAAATCTTAATGTCGGCTTCTGAGATGTCCCAACTGATGAATTTAGGGATGAACCAGAGCCTCGGAGCAAAATCACGTCAGCTACGCTGGTACCATGAATACATTCGCATTAGTCTTCTGTGGTCTACCATAGCCTACTTCTGACTTTTTGCTTGCATGTCAATGAAAATAATACTGAAAAATTTATGTATTTCTTCCATTTACGGCCAAAATATTTTACTCTAAATTTGTTGTTAAAAAATAATGCACCTCCTGGCCAATTGTGAATATTAACATTAAAACAAACGATCAAATCCCTTAAAAAAGATTCCAGTGGAATCTTAATGCAGTCGCAATCCAATAGCCACAATGTCTCATTTAAAAATATGTGAATAAGATCATCTTAATAGTCTGAAATTTTACACCATTGCTCTTCATGAATTCATTTCCATTCAACTTCCCCCACATATTTTAATGTAATGTAGTTTTTTTTTTCTTTTTATGCTGGAACATCTCATATTGATCACATATGCCTTGCAAAAATTATGTACATGAATTAAAATCTGAAATTAATATATTTTTCCTGGAAGTCTAATAATTTTGTTCTGAGCAGATTTAACTTTATCACGACACAAAGCAACTCTGCAAATTTTTTGTAGTTATATAATTCTATCTATACACATAAAAGTAACTTTATATGAAAAAGGCTCATGGGGACACCTGCCTGGGTGGCTCAGCGGCTGAGCATCTATTTGCCTTCGGCTCAGGGCGAGATCTGGGAGTCCCAGGATCGAGTCCCCCATCGGGCTCCTTGCAGGGAGCCTGCTTTTCCCTCTGCCTCTCTCATGAATAAATAAATAAAATCTTAAAGAAAAAAAAAAAAGAAAAGAAAAAGGCTCATGCAAATGTATACAGTGCACAGGGGCTGCAAGCCTGGGTCCCGCCAGGCACCAGGCCGGTGCAAAGACCTGACCCCGGCCGAGCCGTAGCAGCTCCGGCGGGGCCTCGCGTGTGGCCCCCGAGGACGCGCCCTAGGCCCTGGGTCTGCGCCAAGCACCCTCCCCAGGGAGCCCCCCAGGCACGCAAAGCGCGCGGGGGGGGGGGGGGGGGCACCAGAGCCGGGGGTCACGGCGGTCACGGGCCCAGGGCGCCGCTCCCACGCGGGGACCTCGCGGCCCGGCCGGGGGGCTACGGGGCTTGGGGCGCCTCTCCGGGGCGCGGGTGGCGGGGCTGGCGCGCAGGGCCTCTCCCGGAGGCACCCAGCCGGGGTGCCGGGGCCCTTCCCAGGCCGCTGGGCCACGTGCGGCTGTGGATTTGGGGAGTTGGTGCCGCCGGAGCCTCCTTATCACCGCTGTACCTGAGGGGTCTCTGCTGGTGGAGCTGAGGTGTGTGCAAGTGCATGCAAGTGCGTGCATGTGCAAGTGCGTGTGCAAGGTGTGCGCGTGCCCGCGCCGGTGCGTTCACACGGGCAGGCGGGCGACCAGGAGAGAGGAAGACCCGCGGGCCGGCGCATGTTGGTGCCAGAGAAGCTGCGCCTATTTTTTTTTTTTTTTAAAGATATTTATTTATTCACGAGAGACCCAGAGAGAGTCTGAGACCCAGGCCGAGGGAGAAGCAGGCCCCATGCAGGGAGCCCGACGCGGGCCTCGATCCCCGGTCTCCAGGGTCACGCCCCGGGCTGCAGGCGGCGCTAACCACTGCGCCCCCCGGGCTGCCCCTTGCCTCCTTCGGACCCTAGTTAGTTGGCACCTTTTGCAGCCTGAATGAGGAGCCCAGCTCAGGTTGCAGGTTTTTCTGGGGAACAATGCTGCAGAGGCTCTGAGGAAATTCCGAATTTAAGACACATTTGGCACATTCACTGTGTCAGCCACAACACGATTCAGTGCGTAGAATTATGGGCACATTGCCCCCAGTGGCACATTACATTTGTGACATAAAAAATGTGCTTCATTCCAATCAGTGAAATTAAGAAAAAAAAAAAAATAGCTTGCAGCATGTTAACAATAACCCCCAAACCTCGATTTGATTGAAAATTTGGAAGAAAGAGTGGTAACAACAGTAGTAACAGCAACAGAAACCCCTAACACATGGGGGGGGGGGCGCCTCCTACACGCTGAGCGCTCTGCTGTGGTTCTTCTCAGCCTTCCCTTGGCAACTCCTCCCAACACCCTTATGGACTTGAAACTATCATTATCCTCATTTTATTGGAGGAAACTGTGCTATGAGAAATGTCCAACAGGGTTATCTGTCTGGCGTACCAACAGTCAACCTGGGATTCTTTCAGTTACGCAGAAGTAGGGCAGCTTAGAGGTTCCAAGATAAAGATGCCCCCTTTCCTTGATATTTCATTCATTACTCATCTCCTGATTAAATACAAAGCTGTTATGGTCTTAGTCCCTTAATTCTGCCCCCAAATTGCTAGGGGAAGAAAAGAGAGTGAGACATTTTCGTCATAAACATTTGCAGTTAGGTGGACTCACACTGTGGCAAGGTCAGCTCTAAGGGAATACAAATAAGATTAGGAAAAAAATATAAGATTTTAGACTTTAGACTTTATTACAGGATGTTTCATAACATCCTGTTGTGTGGCATACATCACATCCACATTAATGCATTTGGAAAAAAAAAAAACACAACACAATCTCAGAACCTTTTGCCTAAAATTATCCAGACAACAGGGGCAGAGCTCTGTTGGGTTTTCATTTTATGTTTTATAATTATTTCTTACTGTTTTGAGTTGGATTTAGATAAACATCTGCATTTCAGCTTATTTGCCTTTCAAATAAAACCTTAAAAAAAAGGGTTCTTAAGGAAGGATTCAGGTTATTTTTAGCAATAAAGAGACAAGAAAATTGTTTTGTGATGCTATTTTTAAACACTTTTAAAAATTTTGTTAAAGCTCCAGTGGTCAGGACAGTGCTAAAGGCAAAAACGTTGCTTTAGAAAACACTTCAGAACATGCTAGAAAAGTTAAAGTCCGAGTCAAGCCCCCGGAGAGGAAAGAAAGTGCTCACATGGCATAATGTCTTTTGAATCTCTTAAGATTATTTTCTAAATGAGACTGTAGGAACAAAATGAAATTATACTTTCCTTGCAGCTAGTTAAGCTTCAAATGGCTAGATGAAAACAATGTTTTCTTTTTTGGACAGTGATGAATTTCTAGTCTATTCCCAAATCAAATACACCCAAAACCTGCTTTATGCACAGAGTAAACTGAGATAGGAATAGAGGTCATTCAAATGGTTTAAATATCATTCTGATTGCCATTTTGCAGGTAACCCTCTCTTGAAATGGTGGATTTTGGTCTTATTTATTTTATTACTTTTAAAGCTATAGTTTGTGAAACTGAATCCCATTGAAGTGCTCACTTATATAATATAGTACGGGAATCAAGGGAAGCTGATCCCAAGAATGGCTCTTTAGTCTAAAAAGCCAATTAGCATATGGGATTTCCATGCAGTTAATGTATTAAGAGTGGTTGCATGACCTAAACTGGCTTAATCGGACTGTCAGACCGAAGGGCATTACCCTTAATTCTTGATTGTGAGAGAGGTTTCTCTGTCTTCTGCTACACAAGAATAAGGAAGTATGTGGTCCCATTTGTCACCAGCAACCATGTTAAAGGCTGAGATTTTAAAATCCCCGGTTGAGTGATTTTGATGCCTCAGGTGGGGGGATGGAGAGACAGAAAGATCCTGAGTTTTTGATCACACCACTTAGGCGTGTGAGTCACTTGAAGCCTGCTTTCCTATGGGCTGTCATGTAAAATGTAATTTTATTTGTTTCTTAATGCAGTTTGAAATGGGATTTACTCTTACCCATAACCCAAAGCATCCTAACACAGGCTGAAAACACTTAGTGAGAAAGCGTACGAAGTAATCAGATCTTTAGGATGCTGAACATGAATTAGTATAGCTTGCTTTTCTGATCGCCTTTCCTCTGTTAATAGGCTTACTTATTGGCTTCCCCTTTACCCCCACTAGCTTAATCACTCCTGAAAATCCTTTAATTCTCTACTTAACCATTCTCAGGTTGGGGATGTGAGTATGGGAGAGGACTGCCCCTAAGCGGTGCAGATTATTTGTGTTAATGAGTGATGTTACTGATTGGAAGGTGTTAATCAAGAGAATGGTTGAGAGGCAGAGAAGAATCTTGGGAGCCACTGCTTTAATTTTTCTGAAACCTTAATTTCTACTCTGCTTCCTCAGAAGTTACAATGTCCCACAGTTTTGAGATGTAATAGAAAAATTTGATAGGATATACCACCATATCTATCCTAGTCTAGAAAATCCACTTCTATAAAACAAATCATTGTATTGTATTGATTAATAAGTTTAAAATTCTCTATGTATCTTTGACTTCAGGCTGATGGATATCACATTAAAAGGGAAAGTATAAAGAACATCATCCAAACCTCTCCCACTTCATCTCACAACTTTACAAAACATTTGGCATGCTCAGATAGAGCTGGGCTAAGTGCATATTTCATTGCCAAGCAATATTCATGAAGATTCTATCCCATGCATTGACTGCCACTTAAGGAATGAAACAGGACTACATAATCAGTTGAATTTAATTCAATCTATTTTGTGCAGCCATGTTCAAGGTTATAACAAGGTATGTAGAATCTTGTATTAAGCTTCGTCATAGAACCTCAAGGCACATTTCCAGGGTAGAAATTTAAGGGAAAAACTATTTTGCTCACAAAACATGTACACAAGAATGTTCCACAGATTGTTTTGTAGATTCAGTTTGATGTACTACTATGGGTGGATTATAAGCCAAAAGATAATCAAGGTTTATCACACTAGCCTACACAAAAGAGAGAAAATATATGGCCACAGTTTTCAACCTGAACACATAAATAAAAACTATAAACGATTCTATGCCTTGGTGTAGAGTGACCAAATGTCAACTTGTAGATAAGAAAACATCCTAAATAAAAACAACCTCAAGTGTTGTACTGGGAAACCTACCAGTTACAGGGTCTGTAACTATTTCACATATTGGGCCAAAGTCACCAAGGTTGTCCTAGGGATATCACCCTTCTATTGGGTGTATCGCTTTGGTCTGGACAGTCTGGAAGGCTGGCACTGACTTTCTTGCTGCTTAAGTGTATTCCTACAATGTGGGTCCAAAAAGAAATCTGATCATAAGTAAAGAAAACGAACATCCAACATGAATAACATAAAAACACATAAATGTAGTCTAGAATAATGTGTTCTTGCCAAAAGTCAAAAACAGTGCTAGGCCTTAGTGGTAAAAGTAAGACCCAGAGGCCTCTCTCTCCAGAAGCTCACAGGTAGGTGATGCTTATAGGTGAGACCCAGATGATCATGCAGAGACTTTGGGAAAGATGCGTTTACAGTTGCATTGAGGTGAAGTAAGGGCTATTAGAGAATCATACAGTGAGAAGTCTAAGCCGAGAGCAGGCCAGCTGAATGAAGGTCAGGGAAAGCTTCTGGGAAAAATAGACTCTTGCCCTTTTTCCCTGAAGATCCAATAAGATTTGGCCACGTGAAGATGATGAGTGGGGCTGCCAGAGGCAGCAACCCGAACGGTTGTCCCAGTGTGCGCCAGCTGAATACTCTACACAGTTTAGGTGTCAACCATTGAGCAAAAGGAGACCCTAATCTGTTGCGTGACTAAAAGACTCAATCCTGACAGAACATCTATCTGTTCATTAGGTAAGTTTCTAAAATGGCATTTTATGAGCAGTCATATTTTATATTAAATACATATTGGAACCAACCTGACATCTTAGCGTAGTATTACCCGTGGCACCTGAGACAACGCCTTGCACAAAAGTGTTAGTAAATGCTTCTTGAATTGAATTGAAATTCTATCATCGGAACCTTAATTTCAGCTGGTCTTCCTCTGTAAAGTGACTTCTTGCTGAATATATTTCTACTGGTCAATCTATGTAAGGCTTTCTGCTGCACACCAAGCTCATTGGTGAAATTGCAGGGATTGGGGGAAGAAACACTGTGAACATACTCTGAGGCATCCTATCAAGAGTAAAACTCTAATAAGCTTTTGGTATGAGTGGCTTTGGCTGTGTGGTTGTTTCTGCGCTGGGGTGGAAGGTCAGAAGCCAAACCTAAAAAATGATTAGATTTTTCTCCATTTCTCCCTACAAATCATGATGTAACCCGAAATTAGTGGCTAGTTTCTATATCCATGTAAACTGTCACTTGGGAGAAGACAAGACATAATCAACTCTGAAAGTCCCATTCATTATCGACCAAGCTGGTCCTACTGGCCTACCATTGGTAGAGCATACATTCTAATGGTGCTGTGTTCCTTCACTTTGTTTTTAAGTTCTGGCTTCATGCTTAGCAATTCTATTACTCTCTCAACATTGTGAATAGAGATTTACCTAATTGTTGGCTAGTAAAGTTCCAGTTTTATTTTGTACTCCTAAATCCTGTAGTCCCTATAGGATTTATCTGGTATAGAGTATGAAGAAAGCATCTATTTCCCCCAAATTGCCAGTGCGTGTCTGTCTTGTCAACCGCTGGCTCTTCTTTCTGCATGGGACACAGGAGGCTTTCGGTAAATATTATAGAATGAATAAATTAATGAATGATGAATCTGAACCTCCCAAATACTCTTGCTGGGTTCCCTTTGGGGACCAGCATTAAGTGGTTGCAAGACTAACTCAAATTACAGTGAATAGCCAGGCCTAAAACTAAAATGCTTTCATGGGGCTGATGATATCTGGTGTTTTGGGCTATCATTAATTGATGATTAATTGTTATGCAAACGTACCGATATAATCATTGAGGGATGAAAAGGAAGGATGTGTTTTCTTGTTTTCTTCCTAGTTGTATTTCTGAATCCTGAGAAATGTGTACATGTTACATATATTATATACATTGCATATCCCCACACTTTATTTTTGGATTTGAGATATATACATTTGAATCTATCCACCCACCTATCTGTATCTATCATCTGAGTATATATACATATACATATATACATACATACATACTAAGCATAAAAAGCATAAGAAAGAGTATTGGCCATCAAAACTGGATTTAACTTTAGCTCTCATAGGTACAGCTGACCCTTGAACAACATGGGTTTGAACTGTGTGGGTCCACTTATACGTGGAGCTTTTGATAAGTAACGTACAGTACTGTGAATGTATTTTCTCTTCCCTAAAATTTTCTTAACAACATATTCTTTTCTCTAGCTTACTTTATTAGAGGAATACAGTATATAATACATATAACATATAAAATATGTGCTAATTGACTCTTTATGTTATTAGTAGGTCAGCAGTAGGCTATTAGCAGTTAAGTTTTGGGGGACTCAAAAGTTATACCCAGATTTTCAGCTGTGTGGGGATGGTGCCCCTGACCCTTACGTTATTCAAGGGTTCAACTGTACTAGCTGTGTGTCCTTGGGCAAGTTGCTTAACGGCTCTGTTTTCCAGTCTTTAAAATCAGGAGGATTGGTCAGAGTATTGATGTGAACGTTACATCCCTATAAGACACTTTGAAGAGTGTCTAGAATATTCTAAGTGCTAAGTGTTAGTTTTTATTGTTACTCTACTCTGTTTTCCCAATCATCTTTCTTATTTTCTTATTTCACAATATTTTTAAAAGAACATAAAGGATTATTTGAATGCAAGCTGAAAAAAATCACTCACTTAGCAAAAAAGCAACTGCTTTATTTATTATAGAAAACATACACGCATAGATACTAAGACTGTAAAAGAAAAAAAACCTCAGAATAACAATGTTTAGTTTATGCTTGAATTTTTAAAAATAAAATATATTGAAAGTGTCAACTCAGAGCCACTTCCTGTTTCCAAACAGAAATTAAGAATTAAAAAATCAAAATGACAGACTTCTTGCTAATCTGCTTAGGAAGGCATAAATTGTTAATCAGGCTCCAGGCAACATTGTTTCATACCAAGTTTAATAAAAAGTCTGCCTGAAGGAAGAAGAGGTCTGGTGGCCCGATTTTGACGCTGGGCAGCTCTGTTTACATGCTTAGCCCTTCTAGCTCTTGGGACACCATGGATAGGGTTTCCTTTGAAATCAGCTCCTTTTGTAGGAGTCAAAATACTAAGAATGATTAGCGTGGGATAGAAAAGTTATATTTTTTTTCCACTGGTGTGAATGAATTTGAAAATGAAATAAATTGGAAAAATATTTATTTAAGAGAATCTTTGGCTGCTTGTATGACAATTTCACTAAGTAAGCTTATTGAGCCCTCACTATGTGCTTATGTTTGCTAGTGATGGTTTCATCTAAGACTGTGATCTGGGGATGGAGAAGTGATATTTTAAAGCCATTTCTCCTTTCTCCCCAGCCTGGATTTATCTATTCCATAAGGCATCTTACATGTGGATCAGGTGGGCTCTTGCTGTGCAGAGAATCAAGTAAAGAATTTTCTAAAAGTCTTGGCATTGTTTTTAGGAGCACTTGTCAATCAGGTAAAACCTAAATTGGAAAGTATTTGACAAGCACAGTATCTTTTTAGCTGGTGGAGCCTCATGGCTGCTTCTTTGGATGGTTGAGTTTAAAAACCTAAATTTCGCTGCTTGCTTTAAAGTCTTTCTTAATAACATTATGGATATTAGTGTGTATTTCCCAATTACAAAGCAGGGCAAGTTTGGCTCTTGTTTTCTGTGATTAGTTTCTCTAATCAGCTATGATGAAAAGATTGTCATATAGAGGAAAAGAAAAGAAGAAAAAAATAAGCCTTTTAAAAACCCATTTTAATTTACTGACAAATTGGGAAAGAAACAGATGTTCTATAAATGTTTGAAACATTCAGGGTGCAAAGCAAACTTCTTGCTCTTCGGGGCCCAATTAATCCAGCATAGCGTTTCAATGATTTCTCCTCTCTCTGTCCACTATGTAAAACTCTTCCATTACATCATGTTAAACGCCATCGCTTGAGAGCATTTTACTCTTAGGTAGCTGTGTTCACCTTCCTATCTTAAATAAAGTAACAGTCCTATATAGTGTTCTGTTTGGTGAGAAAGTGGATGTTCACATGATCACTAGACATCTTGCAGTGTCCTTCCTTCTATTGTGGTCATCTCTAATTTAATTCCATTGTTTTTTAGAACATAAGGTACACACACATTTAAATTCAGTGGGGAGAGATTTTAAGAAAAACAAACCATGGTGCTATTTGGAGAGATATTTTGGAATGTGGCATCCGAGAATTAAAAGCAAACTTGAGGAAGAAAAGCAGGTCTCGTGAGATAAAATTTTTAAATATGAGATCTGTATTTGGCATGCCTGTACTCCTTTCAAAGGTAGTTGACCTGCAGGTAAATATACTTCCTCTGAATACAAAACTTACTGCAGAGTTGTTAGTGTCTCTTTCTGGATCTGGAGGTTTGGGTTCACCTCCTCCTGGTGACACTAAGCAGTAATGGGCTCCTTGGTTCTGCTGTCTTAATTAGGGCCTGCCCCAAATATTTTTTTTGGATAAAAAGGCAGATAAGAGAAAGAGAGTGAAACTGTGGTACTGAAATTTATCATTAGGCCTCCATCATAGAATTCATTCTTTATGAAACGCTGACAAAAATCCCAACTAGATACTTTTAAACAAGTAGTTTAATATGAGAATAATTGTTGGGAGATACAGTTGCTCGACTTGGCTCAAATTAGGATTCAGCAGTAGTACTCCAGTCTTGGTGGATTTTATCATTTTGCATTGGTGATTACTTAGTCTGACCACACCATTTTGATCTGTGTTAAATTAGAACCTGTTGCTAAGGAGAGCTTAGAATATTTTAGTTGAATGTGAAATTGAGCAGTTTCAAACATTTTATAAAATGGATGATAGTAGATTAATGAAACTCTCTTTTTTTAATCCTGCAAAAGAGGTTTAAGCTTTGCAGCTAAAAATACGATAAGCTCATTTTCATGACTGAAATCTACACTATAAGCTAGAAGGCAATTGCTTTTTGAAGTAAAAATGCAAACCTTAAAATACAATGCAGCACCTTAGAAAATTTGTGTTTGTCCACAATTATGTAAAGTTCACTTTTATGGAAAAAAATAGGTATCTTTTTTTGTAATGTGAATGGTTAAATTGAGCTGGGTTTTCTTCAAGTTATCAAATTAGATACGAATTTAAAACTTTATTTTGTTTTCCACGGAATAATCCACTATGTAATTGAGTAGACAAATTCATTGTTGATGACACATTCTGGCCATGAGCTCAGCAAAGCATACTTTTGGAGGACTTCTATATAATCAAGGACTGTATTAGCACTGCAAACATTAGTATTAATCTCTATAAGGTTTAATTAAGGGATCCAAGGATACCTTTTGATTGAATGACTTTTGTTTAGTTTGTCTTTTTGGCTGTCTATTTGGCTTTTAAATATCATTATAATTCCCCTTTACTTTTTATTCATCCAAATAAGGAAGAGAAGTAGGTCAATCATTTTTCAACATGATGTTATTCATTATCTAACTCAGTGGTCCTCAGATTTTTGGATTTCATGGAACATTAACAGTTTCTTTCTTTCTTTCTTTTTTTAAGGGGGTAGAGTTGACATTGGTTTTCTTGCCAGATTTTAATTTTGCTAAGGGAAGAAACTCCAACATAATCTATCCGTACACTTTCATGAAAGAATTGACATTTGAACTCCAAAGAAGTGGGAAGGTCACTGAGTACTTAAATTAAATAAATTGAGATATATAAAAAAAACACAATAGGTTGTCATAATTTTTCATATCCAATCACTGACCAATAAACTATTGCTTTCAAAGATGGACACTTTGGCTAGTCTGGAGAATCACTGACTTTTTTTTTTTTTAAAGATTTTATTTATTTACTCATGAGACACACACACACACACACACACACACACACACACACAGAGGCAGAGACAGGCAGAGGGAGAAGCAGTTTCCATGCAGGGAGCTCGATGTAGGACTCGATCCCGGGTCTCCAGGATCACGCCCTGGGCTGAAGGCGGCGCTAAACCGCTAAACCCCCCCCCCCCCCCCCCCCGGGCTGCCCAGAATCACTGACTTAGATGGAGCTCACTCAAAACAACCATCAGACCATTAAAAATAAAATGCAAACCCAAGTTTTATAATGTGCCCCCTGCCCCAATAGCGATCAAAATTTTGAAGGAAAAAATTAATTCTTTACAACAGGAGCTTTACAAAATGGTACGAAGACACGAAATTTCTAAAGAAGTCTAAATCCTCATTTTCTCTGTAAGTTTCCATGTCTGTTCCTTCACAGCATATTTGTAAAAAATAATATTATAAAGTTCCTCTTTAATTTTTAATGCCATAATTAAATGGTGATTTTAAAAAGCAATATTGCCGAGCAACTAGAAGTTATAAAAGAGAGGGATAGAGATAACTCATTTACTTCTCTGGTCATCATGTATCTCAAATGCAAATGATGGGTGTTGGGTAAAGTTATTTCTGAGCTCCTGTCTGTCTCCCATTCTCTGATTTTATTTGTAATTATCACATTGTTCATGAAAGCTAGATTAACTGCGTGAGTTTCTGAATATTGGCAATAGAAAGAATAGAGAATGGCTCATCAAAGTCAACCATATATGATATTATTATATTGTTAATAGGATGTCTTCTGTCTCTACCTCAACTTTTTTTTAAAAAGATATATTTATTTATGTTAGAGAGCGAGATGGTGAGAGAAAGCATAGAGGAAGGGGCAGAGGGAGAGGGAGAATCTCCAGCAGACTTCACAGCATGGAACATGGAACCAGACAGGGGGCTTAATCTCACAACCCTGAGATCATGACCTGAGCTGAAACCAAGAGCTGGGCACCCAGCCACCTGTGTTCCCTAGGCATCCCCCCCACCCTTTTTTTTGGTGTGAAATTTCACTGGGTAAAGAAATCATTCAGAACAGATATTAAACTGTGATGGTAATGAAATAACAAAATTATGATCATAAAAGAAGAAAGTAATTACTTTTACTTATCATATATGGCCTTACTCGGCTCTACCCACAGTCCTAAATGCTATGTACAGAGTGAGCATATCAAATGCACTGAGAAAGGACTCAAACCTTCAGAGGGTACTGTGCAGGTGGGATGCCCCATCATGAAATGAGTTGTTGTCACTTTTAGCTACCTTCCTCATTCCTCAAATACTCCTCCAACATCTGGCTATTTCTGAAGGCCGGAGAAGATCATCTATTCTCTTACAAAAAGTGCTCAAATGGCTCACATAGTACTTTTTACTACAATTATAAATTGTAAGCATACTTGCAAGTAGTTTCTCAAAACTGAATAACCTACAAACATTTTCCTTAGCCTTAAAATCTGCATCGCTTTGGTCAAAATAGTCAGATCATTCCCATGTACTCTTCTGCTATGCATGTCTCAGAGTGTCACACTAAATTCTAAGATCACAAGTGTTTGTAAATAGCACATTCATTAAATGCTTAGCTCAAGCAGGAATTCCCTGGAAATTCAAACCAAAAAAGGGATAACTGCAAAGGACAGAAGTATAGCATTTTCCTTTGGACTTAGTGTGTAATTGTTACTGTACAGAATGTTATAAAATACTTAGAACAGCGTGTAACATGCAGAAAAGCTCATGAAAAGTTTATTGTCATTTACTTTATAATCACCATTATCTTTTGAATGTATAAAAATTCTGAGCCTAATGGTCAGAATTTTTTATCTTGGCTATCACATATGCATATTATATGTGTGTGTGTGTATGTACAGACATATATATACACACACACATATATGACATACTTGTTAACAGGCATTATGGGGTGGGGGTGGACTCTCTTGCTAGTCTTTCATGATGTACCACATACAGAATCCAAATGGGTGACTTATATTTGATGTGTATCAGTATTACAGACTTTGGTTTGCAGGTGCCCAAAGATCACACGGTATATCTATTTGGCTTGCAGGACAATAAAGATAATAGAAGGAAAAGAGTCTGTATTCTTCAAAGCACTAAGAGAACCTCTTTCTTTGATTCTCCTGAGATTTCAGATCACTTTTTAAAAAATGTACTTCTTTGGTTATTTTATGATTCATGCAGGATCATTTCCTTTAGATGGTGATTTTTTAAAGGACAATTTTCAAATTTGCATTCCGTAATAGAGAAGGATAGTGTTTATAAACATGTTAATGATGTTGCACTTATAAAGTTGAGTTTAATAGTAGCAGGATTTATAAAGTGCAAAATGCACACTGTGTGAAATCAGCAATTTTGATTCTATTTCTATTCTTATGTTTCCTTTTTTTGTACAAATTCACCTCCTCCTCTCTTTTCATTTTACTCGTACACCTCCTCAATTTATTTTTTTCTTGCTGTCTTCTATTCCTGTAACTTATTAGGTCTCCTAAACATCTTTTGGACAGATCTACCAATTTAGGAAATTATAGAAAGAGAAAAACACAGTGCTCTTTCAATATGATCTATGAAGACAAATCGTACCCTGTGGTGGCTACCATGAGATGGTAGCCTCCTCATCTTCATGAGATGCTCTCTTCCACAAGATGCATATGGTAGGTGAAGCTTGGGACCCATGCTGCCCATTTATACTGCACATCAAATTTAATAGTAACATTCTGGCTTTAATTAAACCCTTCCTCTTATAAATCTCAGCAAGGTGATCTGATTAATAGAGGAAATAAGCACCCAACAGTGTTAATATGAAGATATTAAACAGATGAAACAAGGTAATATAATCTGGAATCTGTGGGGATGGGGGACACAGCACCCTCTGCATATGCATCTAATTTACATGTATGCACATGTGCTCAGCATTCTTTCTTCAGTGAGTTTTATTTGTTGGAAGAGTTAAAAATTTCCAGGACAGTACAACTAGATGCTGGCTGTTTCTGGTCCTCTCTGCCCCAACCGTTTTGGCTTTAGTCCATTTTTACCTTTTGTAGTAAATGAAGGTGTACCAGCTTCTTGAATGGTATTTGTACAAATTTCCCCCTCTTATCTTCCTACTTTGCGAGTGATGCGGTTACAAGGACTGTATACACTTGGCTCTACAGTTAATTAGGGACAAGCTGAAGTTCCTCATATGACTGCTTTCAAAAAGGGAGCATTCCTTAGGAATAGGACTTTTAAAATGTAGGCCAGTTATCTTCATAAGAGGAAAGCTCAAACAAAAATATTACTGTTCAGATCCAGGGAAGTGCCTCAACCTCATCTGTCTTCAAAGTAAAATAAAAATCCCATTGGAGAACAAAAAGAGAAATAGAGGAATGAAGAGGAAAAAACCAACCCAAGTCCTACATTTCTGAAATATTTCCTCACTGCTATTATTGGAACAGTGTCACAACTGGGTGCTTGTACACTCTCTCGCTCTGTGTATGTGTGTGTGTGTGTGTGTGTGTGCGCGCGCAAGTTTTACTATTTTTCTTTCAGCAGTGTCCCTATTAGCATGATGTTCTTGGGTCTTTGTATCTAGAATTATTATTTAGAAAAAAAATTTTAGACCAGAGGAGGTTTGATTATCTACATTTTCACCTTTTTGTGAAGCAAATAAGGTAAGCTCAGTAGACACTAGCTAGGCTGAAACACTATTAAAAATGCCATTCAGACTGAGTCACTGTTCGTTATTTTTATAAGCGAGACCCTAATTCTGATCAACCCCAAAGAATGGGCTGCAGTGACTAAGCAAGCAGCACAAGGCAACCGGCTTCTGCCGGATGTTATCTCATTTGGAACACATTTCAAACTTTAGAACAGATTTTTAAATTGGAAGTTGAAACCTGCAGACTGTCAGCAGAAGAAGCTGATTCACCCCTAGAGAACTTACTTTAAGTCCCAGGCAGAGTTTTCTAAGCAGTAGGTTACCGAACAGGTGTTGTGGTGCATCAAAGAAAGAAATAAAAACACCTCACGGAATAAAGGTGATACATGCGTCCAAACAAGATTTGGACTTTTAATATATTCTTATTTGAATGGGGGATTCCTTTAATTTAGAAGTCTTTAAGTTCAATACACTAGTGAATGTTTATGGATCTCAGAAAGGCTAATTGATTTTTTTTAAGCAAATATTTCTTTGGTGGTGGTGGGGGTTCTTTGCATGGAACTTTTTGCGTCATAACTATAATGCTTATTCTTATTATTGGATACATTTGAAGGAAGGCAAAACAGTCTTGGTAAGGCCAGGCAGGAATGAGGAAAATCTTATACTGATGGTGGTGAATTCTTCATTAATTGGCTAATGCTTTCGTTTGGAATCATAGAAAAGTTACCGAAAGCCTAGATAACCAGAAAACTGTGCGGATACTCCTGAGTTCCTCAAATTAGAGGAACTACACACACGGTAGCAAAAATAATGATTTTTTAACCTGGCATAGATGTCAAGGCAGTACCTGGAGGACATTAACTCATCTATGAAGAAAAAGCTGTTATACACGTATTATCTTAGATCACAAAATCCGTGATGCCACGGAGCTACAGGGAGAAATGCATGGAGTGACCCACTAGAGGTCCCTTCCAACTAAAAAAAGTTTCGATAGTTCAAAGGATGCAGCCTTAGTGAGTTGGCATTCATGACTGCAAAGCAAGTAAGGGCCAGAAGGGGGGACCACACGTTTCATTTCCTTAGGAAGACACAGGGTTTTATCCAGAATATTTGTCACATTTTCTTTTTAAAATCCCTATGTGGGACACTCACTTAGTTAGCTTTAATTAGATATTCAGAACTTGTTGTTCTAGCTTATTGATACATTTGCCAAAAGGAATTATCTTTTGATGTCCTGGAACTGTACTTGCGCTTTCTAGAAATTTTCTCTGTGTCAGGTTTCTCAGAGCAGTATTTTGCAAGACAGACTTTTTTTTCTTAAAAAATGAAGAGTGCCTTAAAGTGAGTTTTTACTTGCAAAGCTGATGGAAGTGGTGGGTGGAGGAGGTAAGGTGCATGTTTTCTGATAGCAGGCAACTTGGTTGAAAATGATTTTGTTTCTATACATTATCTTTGCAAAGTTAGCATTAAGAAACGTAATTGCAATAAATTGATTTAAAAGCCAGATAGTAAAGGGACTCAAAGTCCCTATAGAGAATCCAGTCTGTCACTTATAATGGCAGTAAAAGATAATTTTTAGACAAGTACAGTAGAACTAAACCATGCCATTTTCCTTAAAAAATGTGCTGCTGCTTCTCATGTTTTTCTGAAGAAATTGGTTACTTCCTCTGCTACAAAAGTATGCCATGAACCATCAAAATAGGTAGAAAAGATATGCCTTTTATTTTCCCCCAATACCATTTTAATTAGAACATACCAAAGAACAAAAGGGAGATACAATCCCTGTGCAATTCTATTTTCCAGTAAATTGTTGGATTTCTTTTAAGTTTCTGAGCTCTGCATTGAAAACCTGGCCTCTGGCATAAACTTTGCCCTCTTCCTTTTGACATAATGAAGACATCTGCTTGATCATATCCCCTGTCTTCACACAACTTAACTCTCCGAGTCTCTCCAATAAGCAAACACAGAGCCATGCAAGTGCTATTACACAAAGGATGACACTCGAGCTAAACTGGAGGAAATATTTTTTTTTCCCTCCAGGGTAGAATCCTAAAGGTTTTCCTTTTCAGGTAAACGTGTCAGCAAGAAAAAAAAAAAAAAAAAAGGAAATAAGCAATCCTTGGCTTCCATGTGTATGAGCATATCTGTTATTCATTCTTAGAAGAGTTGAACATTTTCTAGGTATATCTCTGTGCTCCTTTTCTGACACAGAGAGGAGTTTATTATCCCCCCCCCCAGATAATAAGCAGAAAGCCCATATTTCGGGTGTGCGCCCCTCCAGAGCCCCCAAACGTGTACACAACCAGCCACTCCAGCAATATTCCAGATGGGGGGGAAAAAAAACCTCCTCTTTCCCACTTTAGGGGCTTCAGCAAGTCAAAGTGAAGACTGGCAGGGACAACCAGGGGTGATGTACTTCTACAGTGGGAATAGCATAGTTAAGATGGCTTGACCAAAAAAAAAAAAAAAAAAAAAAGGAAAACGAAAGAGACAGAGAGAAACGTGTGACTCTTCCACACGATTAAACTTCTTGGTACTTGCGTTTTCTCAGTAGTTAACTCCGGTGAACAGCCCTTTGCACTAACAAGGACCTGCGTGTGACTCCCCATAAAATATGGATTTCATTGCAGCAGCGACGGCACCTCGGAGCCGCGAGCTGACCTCCCCGGCAGCCTCCGCCGCCCGAGCTCCCGCGACCCCGCCGGGAGAACACCCACCTCCGGGGGCGCCCCCAGCTCGGGGCAGCGCAGGGCCCGCCGCAGCACGAGATGCCGGGTGCACACGGGGGTGCCCTCTGCCCGCCTCGGACCCTGCAGCGCGGCTCCGCTCCGCAACCCGAGCGGGGGGGGGTGGGGTGGGGGGGCGCCCCAGGAGCTGCGCCGCCCGCAGGACTCTGCCCCGGACTCCGCCGCGCCCGGGCACCAGCTCCCCGCGCCTCCCTGGGCTCCGCGCCGGGTCGCCCCCGCGGCTCAAGTTTCCCTGATCCGGAGCGTTCAGGAGTTCGCAAGCGAAACCTGATTTTCTGCTCCCCCCACCCCCCACCCCCCATCGCAAACCCCACAAAGGCAAGAAACGTAACTCAGCCGAGCGGCCTCCGCACCGAGCCCCGGGAGGGGGCAGGTGGGGACCCACCGAGCCCCCCGCGGCCCCGCGGGTCCTGCCCGCCCGGCGCCCTGGGAGCGGCGCCGCCAACTTGGCAGACGCGGGGGCTCCGCGGCCCGGCCCCGGCCCCGAGGCCGAGCTCCCCGGGACCCGCGCCCGCCCCGACCCGCGCCGCCGGGCTGAGCATCCCCGGACGCCCGCGCCCGGCGGCGGACGGGCTCCCGCGCTGATTGGCTTCCAAAGACGCTACAGAATTAAAAAAAAAAAAAAGAAAGAAAGAAAGAAAAAGAAAGAAAGAAAGAAAAGGGAGGAAAAAAAAAGAGAGCGAGCGAGCGAGCGAGGCATCAGCAGCCGCAGCCCCGAGCGCCGGCGGGGACCCACCTGGCTCGCCCCGGCCCGGGCCGCCGCCGCCGCCGCCGCCGCCGCCGCCTCGCTGCTCCCGCGGCCCCGGGCTCCGTCCGCCGTCCTCGCCGCCGCGCCCCGAACTGCAGCTCGCGGGCTGGAAGGTGACGGGCTCGGGAGAGCGGAGCCGGCCCTCGTGGGCACACACTGATTTGCAAGTGAATGAAGTGGGAGGGAGCGCGGAGGGGAGGACTCCGCCGGAGAGGCCCTGCCCCCTCCCCCCGACAGAAGGGCTCCCTGTGTCTCCAGTCCCGAGCCATCGGCTCCCGGGAACGCCCCCGGCCCAGGCTTCCCTTTCCTTCCCTCCCTTATTTTAGGGGGTGGGGGGTGGGGGGGTTAAAACAGAACTTGTGCGACTCCGTCTGCCTCCTCCTTTATGCACCTTGTGCTATTGCAAGAGTCGGATGTTCTTTTTTTTTTTTTTTCCCCCCTTTTTTTCCGACCGAGCACTTGCAATTTCCAGGGACGCAGGAGCTCTGCTCAGGGCTTGCACCCTGCACACCACCCCGGCCTCCCGAGACCCGGGGCCCTTCCGCACAACCTGAGCAGGCTTCCCCGGACACGTCTGACTGTGTCTTGCCTTCCCTCCTGCCAGGGAGACCGTTTTATTTTTTATTTTATTTTATTTATTTATTTATTTTTTTGCACAATCCTGTGATCCCTGTTACTCTCCCCCGGAGTGAGCATCCTCCAGATGTTGTAGCATGAAGCCCTGCTTCCCCGGGGCTCGCAGGAACACTGGAAACCCAAACCCCCAGGCTGGCCGATGACCCGGGGCTGGTTGCATCTTTCTAACGGAATTAATCCAAGGATACAAAAGACTTGCGGAAGAGGGGCGTGTGTGATGATATTCAAGGTCTGCCTAAGGGTTGAAGATCTTTCAGGAAAGTTCCTGCGGCAGGGTGACCTCTAAATTAGACTCATTGCTACACCTAGCAGTCGGAACAGCTCTATTCACAGTTACAGAAAAGTAATTTCTGGTATTAGCTGTAAAAATCTTTAAGCACGCCAAAGGACTATTAAGCGAGAGTTACGGTTCTCTACATAGGAGATGTAGACATGAGAAAGCCAGGGACTGTCGGATTAGGAAAATTAAATCTAATTACCACAGTGATTGCACCCAGAGTCAGCAGCATCCCAAGCCAGCTGTTTGTGTAAGCTGCAAGTTCAAGGGGGGTGGGGGGGTTTCCATTGCATGGTGCTCTAAAAACAAAATCCGGGGGGCTACTTTGGCTCCTGAGTAATTACACTGTTTGCAGGCCGGTCTCCTTCCCAACTGAGCTCTTACTAGAAAATCTTTTGTTTCACTAATAGAAGTTCAGGCATTTGGATAAAGCCAAAATCAAAGTACTTCCTCTAGGCAGCCAGTGCTTCAAAGAAGTATGCATGGAATGGTTTTAGCACAGATGTTCCACACATGGAAGATGGAAAGACTCTGAATTTCTTTCTTGAAAAGATCTTCCCTTAACGAAGAATTGCCACCAATTTACAAAGAAAGACTGAACATTTTCTCTTCATGCAGCTATTTAAATTATTGTGGAGAAAGGATAGGCGAGAGGAAATCTGCTTTTGATTCATGGTTCATTCCTCAGATTATGAATTTCTTATATATTTAATGGGAAATACTAGCTCTTTATGTTCGTATAGTCCTTTATAGATTACAGAGTGCTTTCATAGACTATTTTATTTAATTCTTCTTTCTGCAAGTGGTATGATTTTTCCTCATCAGGACGGAGGAAATAGATTGATGAAGAGATCACACAGGTTAAGTAACATGTCTAAGGCAATATAACTGGTAAGCAGAAGAGGAAGACATATTCCTGGTAAAATTGTGCGCAGGTGTATATGTATACATATAAGATACGCATCCTGTCTTTAATTTATATGTAATATAGAGGATTATGTACTTATAAGTATGCCAATAAAAATAAGTCATATTTTAAGACTATCCTTTATGGAAAGATATGCAAATTAACTAATTTTGATGGTAAAAGTGGGGTAATAGTGGGGTTGATGTTCTACTCGTTGAACAAGTTAATATCTCACAAAGGAAATCTCTAATTGTTTGCAATATTCTATTCTTCAAACCCCATTAAGCTACATGTCAAAAGTGGTTAAAACAACTATTTTTTAACTTTAGAATGGATAAATAATCAACTTGCTTCTGAACACTTTAAGTGGCAGCTTTGAGTCACATGAAGGATGGTATTTTTATACTAAAAAGGGTTTTTGTGTGATTCTTGAGGATCTCTCGTCACATTTATCACAATCATCATTAATTTTCAATTACTGATATTAATATGGATGTAAATATCCATAATTTATCCCAATTTCAGAGATGAAAGAACTAAGGTTAAATGGTTAGTTACCTGGTGTCATATAAGTGCTGTTTCCGATTCATTCTCGGGCACACCAAAGCATGGTGACAAGTCACAGAAGCTAACTAGAGACAGTTAAACAAATGTGGGGAGCGTCTCTGCTATCATCATGTGGGCTCTTTTTCTGAAATGTGAGTGGCAATTCTGCAGGGCCCCTGGAAAGGCCTCGACGCAGACACTCAGGAGCTACCAGCACTCTGCTTCTACTGCTACTTTTTTCTCCTCACTGCATTCTATACTTCTGGATGCGTGGCCTGGCGCTGGGGCAGGGGGAGGCAGCAGGATTACCTACACGCTGGGTCCCCTCGAAGCTAGGGAATGTCCTTGTGAACTGGAAGACATCCCTAAAAATGTCTTCTTTCTTTCTTTTTTTTTAAGATTTTATTTATTCATTCACGAGAGACACACAGAGAGGCAGAGACACAGGCAGAGGGAGAAGCAGGCTCCCTGCAGGGAGCCCGATGTGGGATTTGATCCCAGGATCCTGGGATCACAACCTGAGCCAAAGGCAGATGCTCAACCACTGAGCCACCCAGGCGTCCCTAAAAATGTCCCATTTCACATACTCTCTTGTTTAGTAATTCGGTACAGCTGAAGTATCTCATCAGCTTTTAGGTTACTTCATTATTTTATATGCTTCAGTCAAAATTGCTTGTACTTCTTCCCTTTACAGCTTGCAAAGTTTCAATTTAAAAAAAAGAAAACTCCTTCATAGACCATTACTAGGGATATTAATTTTGATGACGGATTTTTCAACTTCCACTAAATCTCTCTTCAGATGATTAAGAGGCCATCTTATCCTTATAATGGGGATGCATATAAATAAATAATTACAAGTTCTCTGACTTTCTTTTCAATAATATACATCTGTATGCAATGATTATCTGGTAAAAACATTTTCATGATCATCAACAATTATTCTTGATTAGAAGAAAAAGTTCACTTTTAAAACCATGCGCCTAATTAAGAACCTTGGCAAGAGTGGATGTGTTTCAACCAATCCAAATCTTCCATCTAAAATTTACCTTGAGTGTGTTGCTACTAGAAAAAATGCACATGTTATAATGCTTATTACTTAATACCACGGTGTGCATAAGTGAAGAGATTTCACTGAGGAACGAATACCTAGGCCTTCGCTCTGCCCTGTGTGTATATGTGCACACGAGCGTGCACAGAGGCCGCTCCCCCATTCCCCGCCCCAGCAGTGTTTAAGGGGGATAAAAGATTTAACCACTCTGGGTATTATTGAACTGAAACAAGGAGACAGGAAACCTCAATGGAATTCCCCTTTTGTAAGAGCCATAGACATCTCAATACAAGCTAAAATAAATTCACACAAATTTCATGTGCTTATCCAGGTTTTCTACTCCTGGGAGAGGTTCCAATACTGTATTTAAAATGGGTTGGATCCCAGGATGCATTAAGACATTTCCCTCTTGATCATTATATTTGACTCATCACTATAGGTAGATTACGCTAGCCGGGAGACTTCCAAATGTGATAAATGCACAGCGACACAGTGTTATTGACCTACCCAAGGTGTTTTAGTGCTCTGGGAATTTCAGGGTCAGTAGAGTGGACTTCAACTTTTTGCTAAATTCTTTTTACATCTTATTCATGGCTTTGTGGCAGAGTCTAAACTTGCCTGATCAGATGTGTACAATCCAAGTTTGGTGGATTGTACCACGTCAATGAAGGGACATGTCCTTGTTTCAAAAAAAAAAAAAAAAAAAAAAAGACCCATTAAGAGTAAGTCACAGTGTATTTCCTTAAATAATTGTTGTAGACCAGGATGAATTGAAAATCCTATACTTGCATCCGGAGGGTAAAATAATTTCTTTCTCTTGCTAATTCTTCTCTCAAATATAGAAGCACTTGATGGGAGTAGTGGCAGGCTGGAGTAGGAAAAACAATATAATAACATATGTTCAAAAATATTTTGGGATTTTATAGATCTTTGAGAGCATTAAAATTTTATAAAGTTTGTCAAAAAGAAGACAAGGACAAAGACCAGAAGATGATTATCCTCTGTACTAGTATAAATGTTCTTTTTAGAATAGATCAGACTTCACCTAGAGCCTTCTTTTCCCCCTTAGGTACCACACTTAAATCCCCTCTTTCTCTTTTTGCCCCTTCTCGTGTGTTTCCGTTGTCCTCTGTAAAATACCTGTAGTACTTTAGCTCGACCTCATTGTTTACATATTCTTTTCATCTACGAGACTGGATGTCATTGAATTAATGAAGGTAGAGCTCTTGTCTGTTTTGGTCATCATTTTATCTCCTGGAGCTTGGAAGAGTGCTTGGTACCTGCATGTGTAAATAAGTTAGCGATACAGACAAAGTAAAATGGATTTGGTGGACAGAATCTAGAGGTGACAGATGGACTTTAGACCATGTTTATGAACAAAAGGTAATAAGACTGGAAAAGGGAAGGTTCGAGCAGGCCATGAGCACTCTTCAAGTACTTGAATGGTGCTGTGGGAGAAAATTAGACTGGCTTTTCTGTGATGGAAGCTTCCATTAATATCAACTGGTGGAGCCACTGGAAGATACTGCATTTCACTGATGATAAGACACCCATATTTTCATATGTTAACATGTCTGAAATTATGATGCTTCTTACAATCGACACGATAAGGAAGCATCATGTCATGGTATAATTGGCAGTATCTTTTCTTAATGACACATAAAATAATGGTGCAACTTACTACCATTGGCATCTTAGATCTGATGACATGCAGATGGTAGGTTTCAGCTTAACATATGGAAGAATTTTCAAACTATTAGTGCTGTTCAAGATGAAAGGTACTGGCAGCTTCCGGATAGAGATGAAGGCATTCAATCACAGACTACACAAACACTTGTCATAAATGAGCTCAAGCATCAAATTTGGGTTTGTATGATCTTCTACATCTTTGGTAAACTTGAGTTGCTTGAATTTTGATCCAGCTCTCTTAGATTATAGATAAGAAAATAAGATCACAAAGATGAGAAAATAAGATCACAAAGGTTACATGCTTTGTCCAAAGTCACACATCTCTTTAGAGGCCAAGACTGGACTATCCATGCCTCCTACTTTCTAATATGACTATATTTTCATTTAATGCTTATCCTTGTTTTCTCTTCAGGCTTAATGTATAGAAAATGAGATATAATATTTTGATAAAAGCAGCGATTAGCACTTACTACATGCATATGATATGACATTTCTTTACAAGTATTATTTCATTTAATCCATCTGATACCCTATGTGCTAGGTGTTATTATTCTTGTTTTCAGATGAGGAAATTGAGCAATGGGAGGTAGAAAAATTTGTTCAAGGTCACATAGCTAAAATGAGTCAGATTGAGATTCAAACACACATTTAAAGTGAGTTCCTGTACTCTGAATCACTATATAGGGACTTAACAGATTCACAGAATTTATTGCGTAATCTATACGCAGTGATGTGCAAATCAAAATCTGCCATAGTCCAAAATTTTTTATTTTAAGATAAACATGGTTTGGATGTTACACTATTATCTTCTTTATTATTTGCCTGAAGATATCTGGATAATGGTTTCAGTTCTCCACTGCATTTATGTACAAAACAAAACCTTAAGTGCTTTCATTAAATTTTAGGGCTAGCAGGAAGCAAAGAAAATGTGGTTTTATTCTTTGCCGTGTGTACCCAACCCATGCCTACTTCTACTCTCTTCCTATCTGGAAGTACCCTAACGTTGAGGAAAATCAGTGTTTAACTGATTTCCTGACCTCTATTTCTTATTCATTGTGGGCCCTTGGCCATCTCTGTAAAGATGTGTTGAATCTTACGGGTCTTTTCTGTGGAAAAGCTCTCTTTGTGTGCCTCAGGATCAGTCTTTATTTCTCAAAAAGGAATTCTTCATAGAGGATGCAAGCAGAATCCTTGGTCACAGCTGAGGTCTTCTCATTGCCCCCTGGGAATCTATACTTACTAGCTCTCTTATAAGGAAAAATAAAACGAGAAAAAGCTGCCCAGTGTCAATTGATGAAGAAAATTTTTAAAGGACCTTAGTTAGGTTCATTTTGAGGGTACCTTTTTAGACTTCGTAATATTCAAAATTGTAAAAGAAAATTCTCATATATTTATGAGTTACTGAGAAATTATGTAGTCTTGACCAACCCTTTGTCTCTTGGCCTTAATTTATTTATCTGTAAGATGAAGGTGTTGATACAGTTTTCTACTCTAGTGGTTTCTGCAGTCGTTTCACTACATGTTGCTGTTTTGTTTGTGGCCACTAGGGGGACAGAGAACAGACCTTTCTTTTGAAAAACTACTAATTTATGATAATGGTCTCGCAGAACAACCATAGGGAAAGCGGATTTTTCTTAGTGAGACATCGAATGTTTTAAAATGCCTTTTATTGATTGTTATTAAACTGTGTTATGAACTAGTACTTCTTCGTAAAATCCGGGGATTTTTGGAAAACCATTTTAGTAGTCTCTCTTTATCTGTGGGAGCTGTGTTCCAAGATCCTTAGTGGATGCCTAAAGCCACAGATTGTACTGAACCCTAAATATACTATGTTTTTCCTATACATACATACCTATGATAAAGTTTAATTTCTAAATTAGGCAGTAAGAAAATAGTAGCTGGTAATAGTTTCTAATAATAACAATAGTACATAATAACAAAATAGAACAAATATAAAAGTATCCTGTAATAAAAGTTACGTGAATGTGGTCTTTCTCTCAAAATATCTTATTGTACTGTATCCATCCTTCTTCTTGTGATGATATGAAAAGAGAGGATGCCTATGTGATGAGATGAAGTGAGGTGAATGACTCGGCATTGTGACATAGTGTTAGGCTACTATCGACTTTCTGGCAGTACGTCAGAAGGAGGATCATCTGCTTCTGGACTGCGTTGACTGTGGGTAAGTGAAACCATGGAAAGCAAAATCTCAGATAAGGGAGAAACTACTGTATTACTATTTCTGTAACCAGTAAAGTCTTTTAAGAATAATCATGTATCTCCATGAACATTACCACGTAGGAGATTTCACTAAGTTCATTAAAACTATGAGCTTTTTGAAAAGTATCACAAGCCACAACATTGTAGGAATGGAGATACAGACACTTAAAGGATATTTAAAAAATTTTTTTTCACTTAAAGGATATTTTGAAAAATTTTAGTAGTTATCAGAGTTGGTAGTAATTAGTTAATATTTTCAGAAACTAAAACAATACAAATAAGAAATTTCCAATTGCAAAGTTGAAAGGAAACTCAATGTTTTGTAACTGAAAAAGGTCCGTAGTATATAATAATCTTTAAAAGCAATTTAGTAGCTAATATTTATTGAACACTTACTACACGTCACCCAATGCATTAAAAGCTTTTATTTGTCCAATTTTTTGGGGGTACCACATACAAGTGAAATCATATGGTATTTGTCTTTCTCTGTTTGACTTCACTTAGCATAGTACCTTCTAGATACATCCATGTTATCACAAATATCAAGATTTCATTTTTTATGGCTAATATTCCATTGTATATATACCGCATCTTCTTTGTCCATCCATCTATTGATGACCATGTGGTTTGCTTCCCTACCTTGGCTTTCCAGAGAACAGACTGGGAATTGCCAGAGCGGAGGTGAGTTGGAAGGAGGGGTGGTGAAATAGGTGAAGAGGATTAAGAAGTACAAACTTCCAGTTATAAAATAAATAAGCCAGAGAAGTGAAAAGTACAGCACAGGGAATATAGTCACTAATATTTTTATGATGTTATATGGTGACAGATGGTGACGACACTTACTCTGGTGCACACTGAGTAATGTATAGAGTTGGCAAATCACTGTTGTACACCCAAAATTAATATAACCTTGTTTGTCAACTATACTTCAATAATAATAATTATAAATAAAGCTTTTGTTTATACTCTTTTGATTCTCTCCACAAATCTGTGAAGTAGTTACTTGATCATGCCCGCGAGTAAATGGTGATTTAGGGTTTCATTACCATGCCTGTTACACTGCTGGCCCGTCCTCTTATACTCCTGGACGTGCTCTTACCCACCAACTATATCAATGCCCATTGGTAATAGCCGATGCAAATTGGCCTTTCTTAATTATAAAATGCTTCATGTTAATTACTGCTTTGCATGTTTACTACAGTTCTTTTTAACAGAGGGTGCCTGTGTTGTTAGCCTTTGTGTTTTCTGCAAGAGCAGGCCAACTCAGGAAGGTTAAGAGTCCTAAAGAAAAATCTACAGTTTGACTTCAACAGAATGCATTTAGAAACGAGAGTATTTTATCTCCAACTGTTAGAACCAGAATCCGGAATGGAAGGAAACTTCTCCTTTCTGAGCTCTTGATTTTGAAAAGCTTATGCTTATAGTCTGGTTGTCTCTAACTTTAAAGACAAGACCCTAAAATCCTCAGAAAGCTTCCAATTCCCATTTTTGAACATCAGTAATCACCCCGTTAATCAAATGCCTGTCATGCCCGTCAGTGCTTTTTAAGCTGCCTTGTTTGATTGCTCATGGCAACTTCCCAAGGTCAGTATTTATCCCATTTTACAGAGGAGGAACACGAACCTCAGAGAGATTAAGTGACTTACCTGCAGTCACACAGCCAGCAAACGGTTGAATTTGAACCCAGATCTTAAGTATGACTTGAACTCAACACACATAATGAGGGTCAAGATAATCATATTTGTTTGAGATGGTGTGGTGACACTTTCTACTCTTAACTATACATATGATCCAAGTTGCAGATGGTAAGCCAGGAAGCCTGCGGCTTTATGTGGTTATGAAGAAGTATGTGAGGTAGAAGGGGAGGAGAAGGTTTCTGTCAGTTTATTTTGCAAAATACGATCATTTTTTAGTGAAGAATAAGACAGAGCTGTCCTATCCCTGGAATGATTGGTTCTGAGCAGTGAATCACGTAGCTGGAATGCAAGGACTGTCTACTGGTGTGATAATATCTACTTAATGCTCCCTCCACCCCCACAACTAGGTGGTAGGATCTTCCTGTCTCCTGCTTGATCCCCCACAGCTCAGCCTTTTATTTTTCAAAGTTCATTTTACTTTTTGTTCATTTGAATACAATAATTGTTTAAAGTGGGAGGAAGGAAGCACAAAGCCTGTCTTCTTCAATCCCCGTAGCTTCTTTGAGATGCTTCTGGAAGACCAGGTGGGGTGGGGAGGGGAGAGTTCTGATTATGTCTTGTTGGTATTTTTCATCTGTGACAATTTGTCCATGAAGGTTTTGGGTAAGTACATGCAAATTATATTGTGAGCTTAAAGATTGTAGGTACATTGGTCATTTTTATTTGTGCAGTTATTTACACACGTATGTAGCTTTCATCGAAGCTTTATTGAAACTTACTTGAAACAACATTTTTGCACTGAAAACTTGCTCTTCTTTCTTTCTTTCTTTTTTCTTTTTGTCTTTCTTTCTTTCTTCTTCTTCTTTCTTTCTTTCTTTCTTTCTTTCTTTCTTTCTTTCTCTTTCTTTCTTTTCTTTCTTTCCTTCTTTCATTAGCAAAAGAGGCCAGGAGCAGAGGGAGAGAGAGAATCTCAAAGAGGCTCCAGGCCTGATGCAGGCTCAGTCTCATGACCCTGAGATCATGACCTGAGCCAAAATCAAGAGTCAGACACTTAACCAATGGAGCCACCCAGGTACCCTGAAAATGTGTAGATTCTTGAACTGTGACTTGTTTCATGCCTATCTGTAGTCAGACTCCACCCCCCACTGCATGTCACTCCCTTGCTTCTGCACTTGGGACTGTCCCATGAAATTCTAAATATGGCAAAATGATTGGGAGAACTTGAATTATCTGCATAAGTATTGCAAGACTACATCTAACTGTGATGTTCTAGTTTGTCTCCTTACTGCCCCTTCCTCCCTTTTCCTCCCTCTGCTTGGAGAATCTAGGCTACTCAAAAAGAAAATGATTATGTGATTATGATACCAGAGAAAAGTTGTTATGGTGTATCTTACTAGACCAATTTTGGTACATATCTTATTCCCTTAGCATTCATATGGCCCGTGATTACAAACATACAGAATTCTTGAAGATTGATTAAATGTGAAAAATACAGCATCCTTTTGCATTTCTAAATGAACATCATTAGAACAGGCTATTAAAAATGGCAGGAAAGTACATAGCCTATCGGAGGAAACGTTTAAATTCAGATTTTTCTGGTGCAAGTTTTTATGGTCGAAACCGTGTGAGAAATATGACTTAGTTCACACCTCCTTTGAATCCCTCTG
Source organism: Canis lupus dingo (assembly GCF_003254725.2). Lineage (NCBI taxonomy): Eukaryota > Metazoa > Chordata > Mammalia > Carnivora > Canidae > Canis > Canis lupus. Next base: position 76,542,829 of record NC_064246.1, read on the forward strand.
CATGTTGCTGCCTCTGCAGCGTTTTACTAAAAAGTTACAGTGACTTCAGTGAGATTCTGTGATAAGCTGAACTCCTCACAGCTTGATCCTTTTCTGACTTTGTAGTGAAAACCACTGTTGTTGAGTGGAACACAGGTTGCTGGTTGCTCTGCTGGACCTGGCATTCGACCCAAATGCCTCATGTTTATTCCTTGCTGTCTTGTGTCTTGTGTCTCCATTTGATTGCCCTTCTGATGCATGCTTCTGAATATATACTTGGGTGGGATACTGTTTTGAGGCTCAATACCTAAAAACAGAGCTTAGTGGTTTGGATCTTTCCATAGAGCCGATTTCCTGGTTTGTGGTTCGCCCTCTCAGAGTAGAGACTGATGCAAAGATGCTGATGGGTTTTAGAGGCTGGCCTCTTGGGATGTGGCAACTTGCCACGATGCCATCAGTTGAGACTAATGATTGTACAGGATTCTCATGAAGCAGATGGCTACTAACCACAATATTAATATTATTTTGCTTTGTACATTTAGAAAAAAAATCATTTTCACAGTTGCAAAGGAAAACCTCGCTTGGATTTTATAAAGAATGATCTGCAACAGAAATAACATGCTGTCAGGACCTGTTTTATATGCTTTCATTATCAGTGACAAATTGTGATATTAATTCTATAGCAAATTTGTGCTTGGGATTTTAGCATTTCTCTCAGCCATTTCCTTCTTCTGCATAGCTAGCTGTAGAATGAAATTCTACAGCTAGCTGTAGAATTTTACCTTGGAGGGATCGACAGCTGGATTTAAATGTTACCTTCGTAATTTGCTTAGAGATACTATTGTTTATAAATTTGAAGAGTGGATATTCTTTGACAGGATTCAGAACGAAGTCTGGGTTTGAGGTAATTGCTTAGATAATCCAGGTAGCAGAGACACTTCTGCCTGGATTCCCCCATAACGTAGCCAAAACAAAACAAATTTATTTCTGTTTGAATTAGTCAGGTAATTACTTTCGTGCTCTGCTTTGCTTTGCTGATGACATTCTGGTTCGTACGTGTTGGGAGAGATGATGGTAAAGTCAAGTTCATGTTGATGAAATGGCTGTCCTGCGACCCGTGTATTTCAGCCATGGGGTGCCAATCACGATTTTATTTTGATCAGTGATCTGGACCTTCTGTAGTGCTATTTTCAGGATAACTCACAAGCAAAGGTAACTCAGGAATGCCTCATATGAGGGCATTAGGGAATTTAGCATGACTTTGCCTCAAGCACAAGAATTTTAAAATTTGGAACACAGAGTGAAATGGGACACTTGGCAGTGGTATACACCAGTTTCCTGTTCATCTCTCAATCATGAAGCCCAGCGTACAGAGACGCAATTCGTGGTGTGGTGTTTTTTTTTTTTTTTTGAATACACCAGGTGTTTAGAAATAGTTCTTTATCTGTTTGATTTTTTGACTTTCTTATTCTTACGAAGTTCTTAAAACATAATGTAAAAAAGGAAGGGGAGAAAACCCCTATTTTTTGGACCTAGTAGACTAATAAGAGAGACATAAAATGGTAAACAGATAGGAAATGACTAATGCATAAGAAAACAAGAAATTGCATCTTTTTTTTTTTTTCCCAGATAGAGTTGGAAAGCAGACATAGTAAGGGATGAGAGTCATATTCCACTTAGAAGGTCTATTTTGAACTCCTGGTAATTTGTTCCAAATCCAAAACAAGAAAAGTAAAGGCTTACTCAGTATCCAAGTGACTGTTTCTTAACAAACCACCCTTAATTATACTCGACATCTAGTTTTTGATCACTTAGCAGTTTTGCAGCAATAAATTAAAAGGACAGAGGGTGACATGATATTAGATGGAAGTTTAATGGCAGTGGAAATGACAGCTGACCTTGAGTGGAAAGATAACAACCAGCCCCGCAAAAAAGCAGACATTGAGGGTATTATAGCAGAAATACAATGATACATCCTCAGGAAGATGGCTCTGCAGTTCAAGAAAAGTTAAATTATAGCCACTTTCCCTTAGAAAGCTAGGAATGGTTTCTTTTAGAGGCTGATGAATGAGTTGGTGATGACATTTGGCATATGAATAGGTATGCTTCGGTAATTTGGAAAATTCATTTATGTGGAATAGTGGATTCCCAGTGATGCAGTTCATTAGGTGTCTTTGCATTTGAGTTGGGTCATATCAAATCAAATACTCTATCCCTCCCTGGGTAGTAATGATTCGAGGAATACCGGTGTGGGTCAAATATCTGAAATTATTCACTTGGTGATTCATTCCTTTGGGCCTTGAAGGCATTTTCATTTCCATTAACCTCCTTATTTAAATTAAAATGCCTGTAGGTCAAATAACTGTACTCTGGAAATCCATGGGAATTACATTTATTAGATTACTCTGGCAGCTAGATACTTGTAAGAATTTTACACAGGATGGGCACCTAGTTGTTTCCTGAGCTAAAACTGTCTCCCTATTTTGGGTACTGAGGAAAACACTTTGAAGTAAACTCAGCTTCTTCCATTCTACAACACAACTGTGCAACATTCCTTTTCACCTTCTGAGGGGATAGACATCTAGGTCTGATGAACTGGAAAATCCATCCACAGCGCTCACTGTAGCTGATGAATTACCTGGTCGCTCTTTTTGACAACATGACAACTTAGTGGGTTAATGATAACTACAATGGCAAAACCAAACTTCGCAATTGAATGGCATTTAGTTATATGCAAGGAAAGCTCAAGGAGGATTGGCAATGTTGCAGAAGTTAGGTGGGAAAATATTAAACACATGCAGTTCCAGCCCATACCTCTATGGGCCACGATGCTTCTTGTGAGTAATAACAAGGGAGAGGCGATGGAAGCTGCAGAAGGGGTGAAGGAGAAGCTGTGGCTGTAGCAAGTGTGGAAATCAAGCAAACAACTGGCCAGGTGGTCCACTGGTTGGAGGTGGTCAGCACTATCAACTTCCCTTCCAACTGGAAAAACATTTTGTAGGAGGATTGCTTAGCTAAAGTGTTATCACCCATCCTAGTTTGCCTTGGACAATTCCAGCGTGTGCCTGTTGTACTGGTTTAATTATTGATAGGGCTTTATTTTGCTGTTCAGAACGTTCTGGATGGGACATTAAATAATTACGTGGTTACTCCACTTAATCTTGAATGAAACAGAAGAGAAAACATGGAGCTGGTTTTGGAACTGATCATTTACAGATATCCTTACTCACAACCTCTTACTTCCTTACAAGTGAAATAAAAATGCACCTGACAGTCGTAAGTCTAGTTTCCTACCTAGTAAAGAAATGACATCAAACTCTACAGTGCCTACAGCCTTCTCCCCCTACTGCCTTTATGTTTTATGGAGCCACCTATGTTCACTGTGAAATTGAGAATAACTAGGCAAAGATGAACCTTTCGGATGAGAAATGTAGAAAAAAACAATGCTGCACTTCTGTGTTTTTTTCCAAGGTGTATTCCAAGTTTATTCCAAAAGGAATAGGAGGGGAAGAAATGAAGTCCTTAGAATCTGTCCGGAGGAATGTTAATATCCCCAAACTATAGCCTGCTGTTTCTACCTGAGTAGTGTTCCTCCCCTGGCAGCCCACCCCATACTACTAGCTGGGGAGGTTATTTTTTTTTTAATTTTATTTATTTATTCATGACACACACACACACACACACACACACACACACACACACACACACGCAGGCACAGACACAGGCAGAGGGAGAAGCAGGCTCCATTCCATGCAGAGAGCCTGACGTGGGACTCGATACCGGGTCTCCAGGACCACACCTGGAACTGAAGGTGGCGCTAAGCCACTGAACCACCCGGGCTGCCCTGGGGAGGTTATTAGAATGAATTTGTCATCCTATGGCAGTCATTAACACCAACCAGAGTGGACAGTAAATTTTTTACACTCTTTATGAATGAGTCTGGAAAGCAGTTTCAGAATTTTTCAAAGTGACTTTTGGGGCAATATTCATTATACCAGGGCTATCCTTACAAACAAGAACATGAAGGTCTGTCTCTCAACAGTCACAGAGTTGCTTTTAGGGGGTTTCTATTGTTAAAAATCCCTACTTATTGATTTTATGTTCACTCTCTGGCATAACGCATATTCTTTTACCATTCACTCTTGGAATATGCTGGTTATGTGCCTTACCCTTGGTGGAGGCCATTAAGAAATTTCTGGGTGTCATGCTTGCCTAATCAGACCACATCTTACATTTTTGGTATCTGTTCATTACCTTCTTTCTCTATGCTTTCTTTTTGTCCCTACCATGAAAACACTCTTGGGGCACCTGAGTGGCTTATTTGGTTAAGCATCTGCCTTCAGCTCAGGTCATGATCCTGGTGTCCTGGGATCGAGCCCCATGATGGGCTCCCTGCTCCACAGGGAGTCTACTTTCCTCTCTCCCTCTGCCTCTCCTGCAGCGTGTGCTGTCTCTCTCTCTCTCTCAAATAAATAAAATCCTTTAAAAAAAAGTGAGGAAAATTTGAGGGTCAAACAGGAAGATTCCACAGGCCATAGTACAAACAGGGAAATGTGACAGGTGTGAAGAGGGCACATGAAATGTGGGGTGAAGTGTAAAGGAAGAACTTAAGACAGTGGAATGAAGAAATGCTGTTTTTAGGACCCCAATACTGGGAAGTAGGCATAGAGAGACCAGTAAGCAAGAGGTGAGCATGAGCCCTCATCAGAAGTGATACGGTAGCTGGGATCTGAGGACAGATGTAGTGCAGGATTCTGGGTCTAAATTCTAGCATCTCTTCCTAATAGCCATGTGACTTTAATAAATTTCTTAATGTCTCTCTGCTTTAGTTCCACCTTAAACTGGAGGTGAGGGTACTATTTAACAGGGTTGCTTAAGGATGGTGTGAATCAATCTATGTAAAGAGCTTGGAAAAGTCACAGGTACATTGTGAGCCCTCATAATATTAGTAAATGTTAGTTCCCTAAAAAGACTCCTCCTGGCTGTTGGCTTTTGTCCCGACTCTCTCCCTACAGCTGTGTATAGTGTAACCAAACATGCCTGAGCCAGGAAGGATTTAGCCAAGAAGTCTGGGAGCAACATAGCCAGGTAACACCAGCAGCATTTTTCTGTAGCAGTGTAGATTTTCACCCAACGGGCTTGAACTCACAATTCCCTTCTGGGCCAAAGAAGAAAACAATACTGGATGATTACCACATAAAATGGGACAATTATGACCACAAGTCTAGATGTCCATTGGGGAGTATCAGTTGGTCCTAAAAGAATAATCTCCCTTTGGTAATAAGTGCTAGGAAAACAGAAAGTACCTCATCTCTTCTTGTTTTCTTATAACTGTGTCCTTGAGTTGGTGTTTAGCACTGGGAAGAGTCTATTACCCCTTTGCAGTCGAGGACAAATCATGCTGTATAACTGAGGTGTCTAAAAATCCTGTTTGATTATGTCCTTAAATTTAAGACATGTTGAGTATTGGTTATCCAAATATACCCGTCTCTCTTATTTCTAATATCAATCGTCAATAAACTGGCCTTTATTGAGTATATCTGTGACTGTGCTGGAGATAATGGACTTATAAGACATGATCTTGCCTTCCAAGAACTTATGATCCAGTTGAGAAATAAAACTACAGTTTGGAAAAACAAAACCAAACCACTCAATCCATTCTTTGTATGTGTTCTGACAGCACAACCCTTCCTCTCTTACTTGTCTTAACTCACCATTGTAGTAACACAATACTTAACACTGCACTTGGGCTGTTTGGCATGTAGTAGGTTACCAATAAATGTAAACTAATCACTCCCTACTTAGTCTTGCCTGAAAAAGAGACCTTGCTTTTTTTTTTTTTTAATTTTATTTATTTATTCATGAGAGATGGGGCGGGGGCATAGACACAGGCAGAGGGAGAAGCAGGCTCCATGCAGGGAGCCCGACGTGGGACTCAATCCCGGGTCTCCAGGATCATGCCCTGGGCCAAAGCCGGCGCTAAACCGCTGAGCCACCCGGGCTGCCCGAGACCTTGCTTTCTATGTGCATGTGTGATTTGTCCTGCCCTTACATACCATTTTCATATCTGAAATCTTTGCTTAAGCACTTTTTTCATCCCCATGATTTAGTTGTAATGTTTAAAATCTTTTAAAAAAGTTAAATTGAGGTCATCTAATGTAAGGTGCCTATAGTATGTAGGGCGTAGAAAGTGGTCAATGAAAATTAATTCAACCTGGCAATACTTTTTTGTTCTGCATTTCCAAATCATTCTTCTCAATCCTGTAACGTAGTCAAGTCCATTTCCATTTTATGCATTTATTCTTACATTATGGAAGATGAAAACAAACATGTACAACACAAGGAGGACGGTCATCTCTCTCTACTGGGACAGGAACATGGACTGGAGTAATATATTCTGTGGAGCAGGGGTAAAAACAATAAATGTCCTGAATAGACTTCCCATTAAGCAGGTAAAATTATTTTCCTATTTTCATAGCTTTGTATTTGAAGCTCTGTATTTTATTTACAGTGTAAATTCTGTGCTCTTTTCAGTAGATGCTGCTGCTTGTACTGAGCAATGGTTACTAAAGACTATTTTTCACCCACCCCCATGTAATGTGCTCCTGATACACAACCAAGGCTTTCCTTCACTTAACCTGCTTGCTCCTTTCATAGCAGCATGGAGCAGTATTTTAAAACCTTGGAAACCTCGGGCTTATACGTGGTATCATTTATTTGTGTAGTCTTTAAAAATATCCTTCCCGCACAAAGTAACTTTTGGTTATTTCTTTGAACTTAATTTTATAAAAATACAGCATGGCTGAGTTTGGATTTTCATGATTCTTTCTCAAATTTGACCTTTCTTGTCACTGACAGATTTTTTTTCCTCTTGGAAGATTAAGTGCATTGTATCAGTAACCTCAGAGGGCTCCTTTGAGATGAGCAAAGGAAATAATAAACACGGTTCTCCACTTTTTTTTTTTTTTTTTTTTTTTGGAGAGAGGGAGAGAGAGATAGAGAGAGAAAGAGAAAGAGTGAGTGTGAGCAGGGGTTTGGGAAAGAGTGGAAGGAGAGGGAGAGAGAGAATCTTAAGCTGATTTGCTGCTGGCTGGGGAGCCCAGCACTGGGCTCAACCTCAGGACTCTGAGATCATGACCTGAGCCAAAGTCAAGAGTGGGTTGCTTAACTGACTGAGCCACCCTGGCCTCCTCATGGTTCTACATTTTTAAATGGGTGATTTGTTCTAAGACTATGACCATAATGGAGAAAATGCTAACCATTCATTCCTTGGAGGTTTCTGGTTTTGGATTCTATACACTGAATTTCATCAAGGTGTTACTGGCTGGTGGAAGCTCAGGGCCACTTCCCCTCCCTACCATGGTCTTTACCAGTTTTGATTCTCTTGGTGCATCCACTTGGCTGCTTTGGATGGTACATTGACAACTGATACACAGGTGCTTTGGCCCTTTCTATTATGGCGTCCACCGGGGATACGAGAGAACTACTACTTATGATTTCATTTAGAACTTGTACTGAATGTTACAATATCTTTTAATCTCCTCAGAAAATGAAATTAATTCAAAATTTTAAAATATTAATCTGAAAAGATGATGAAGATAGATGACAAATATTCTCTTCCCACTTCAAAACTTGCTTTCCATTCAAGATTAAAGATTAACTCTGGCTACCAACCAACAAACAAACCAAGAAACCAGAAGATTTTGTTCTTTTCTTTTACCTAGAGGATTGGTTTATCTTCATTTGTGTTGGTTGGCAGTAAAACTCAATGCCCGGCAAGATGAAACACTGGTAGATATTCCTCAGAAATGGCTCAGAAAATTTATCCTATTCAGACCTCGTATCTTATTTAGAAGTGCAGCCAGTATTCCAAATACATATTCTTTTAGCACAGCACAGTGTCTGAGACGTTTCGGGTTTCTATTATTTTATACAACCACCATTTTTACTGTCCATTCTGGATGGACAATTAACCACTTCACTGAACTTTTATCTAGATCTGAAGAAGAGAAAAAAGATGAGTTCTAAAACTTTTGTAACTTGGACCTTTGGTTATTATAACCGTCTATCTTTTTTAAGACAGTCATGGTAGGCTTTTGAACTCTGAATCTTTTTTTTTTTCCCTATGCCTTATTTATGGGAAGTTGGCAACATAAGGTCCAAGAGAAACTGAGATAGAATAGAAGAAGTTAAGGATTATCTGTGATTTGAGCTTTATACCTGCATACATTAAATAATGACACATTTAATAAGAGAGATTAGAATAAGAAGACAAGAGACATAAAAATATCTATGTATCTATTCTGTGCAATTTTTTTCCATATTCAAGACATAGACTTATATTTAGAGGAGAACTTATAAATCATCTTGGAGGATATTGCATTTAATGCAATGTCTGTATGGGTGACCAGTTGGCTTGGCAATGATAGATGGACTCACACAACTGGGTCCAGTGGTTCAAATGTAGTTCATTTTGGCAGTGACTAAAAGTCTTTATGATCCAGTGATTGTTCAGCGACCTGAATGAAATGAATTGGTCTCTTTCCTAGTGAATAGCTGTCCATGTCACAAGACTAGAATGTAACCGGTACTAATTGTTTCCCTGGTTGATACTTTCAGAAACAGGGTTAAAGAGGTCATAAGGAAGGGTGACAAAATGCTCTGTCTTTTCACACCATCGCTCATTTATTGAGCTCATTGTACCAGGTCATCCCATTGGCTAGGCAAAGAGGGATGCATTCATTGTTGCAACCTGAGTTAAACTGAGCCTATCTTAAATGACATTTCTTTAATTCTCTTGATTATCTCTGTGACAAAATCTTTGTAATATGCCAAATTTAGTCCAACACCTTCACCCCTGGTGGGAGGGACAAAAGCAAAAGCAGTGTCAGAAAAGAAAAATAGTCTTTAAAATGACAGATGCTTCTGATCATTTAGAGCAAAGTCCAGATTTGAAAAAGTCATGGAATTAGCTTCATAGTTTCTTTATAATTATATCCTACTGTGTTGGAGAATTGATTTAAAATTTACTCTCATCAGTGCTTGTCCTTCAGGACCCATTAGAGTATTTTTTAACATTTTTGTTCTACATAAAATGAAGTCCAGAAGAATTTTCCCTGGATGGGAAGAATTAATAATGTGAAGATGTCAGTCTTTACTAAATGAATATAAAAATATAATTCAATCCCAATCAGCATCCAAAAAATTGATATTAAAATCCATAGGGAAAAATTCCAAGAGAATTAATAATAATGAGGTACACACAATAATATTGAAAGAGACAAAAGAGTTACTGCAGTAAAATAATATGAGCCTGGAAGTTAAACAGACAAGCAGATCAGTGGAACCCAATGGGACTGTGGACACATACACACATCCCCACATATGGAAACTTGGTATTTGTTAGGCATGGTATTTCAAATCCATGAGATGTTTGGACAATTAAGTATTCAAAAGCAAAACACAAAATTGGAATCCCTCCTCACACTATACACAAAAGATAAACTACAGATGGATCAGAAATTTAAATGTAAAAATCATAAAAGTATTCGAAGAAAATGTAAGTTTGGAGTAGTATTCCTAAGTAAGATTTGGAAACCAGAACCCATAAAGAAAGCACCATGGGCAGATTTGAGTATATTAAAATTCTAATTTCTGTAAAGGATAGCAAATCCAAAGTTAAAATATAGGCAGGTAATGTGAAAACATTCGTACCATACGTAACAGGTGTATGTAACAAATATTCTTCATATATGAAGCGTTCTTCCAGCAAGTGGAGGAGAAATATCAACCTCTTAATAGAAAACTGAACTAAGACTATGAACAGACAACTCAGAGATGAAGAACTAGAAAGGACTGATAAACATATAAAAAGTCATTCAATGTAAGTACTAATGAAAGGAATGAAAATGAAAATAGGGATACTCTTTTTGACTGTTAGATTTGGACAATATAAAGAAAATTGAAGATATTTGTGCTGTGCTATGCTAAGCAATGCTGTGGCATGAAAATGACCTTTTCTCACATTATTGTGTTAAAGGAAATTTACGCAACTTTTGGAGGTTAGCTTGGTAATAGCCATTAAAAATTCAAATGCACATTTTCTATAACCTAGAAATACCATTCTGAGGGATCTCATCTAAAGCTGTGGGTTCAAAAGCATACATTTGTGCCCATCACAAACATAAGTGTCTATTAATAAGAAAATTGTAAAATAGATTACATCATGTTTTTACAACAGTTTCTATGTGACCATTGAAAAGAATGGAGTAGAATTATACGTGTTAACATGAAAAAAATATTTGTGCTATAAAAGTCAAGTGAAAAAACGTGCAATATGACAGACAGTTCTTGTGTGTGTGTGTGTGTGTGTGTGTGTGTATTTCTGTATAACCTTAGGAAAATATTGAGAAGTCTGTGTCCCCAATTGTTAAAAGCAGCTAAAATTTCAAAGCAGTTGGAAGGGTGAGTGGAATTGAAGAAGGCATGGTGAGACTTTTGCTTCCTTAAATAACTTTAGAAGGATGGAAACATGGGTAGTTTTCTGGCCATGAGATTTCGGGCTTTTCAGTGAGATAGGCTTGTGCCTGCATGGCCGTACTGCAGCATATCATGTCAATTCCCGTTGCTCCAATAAGGCCAAAGCAAGAATGATCATCAACCCATTGAAGAAGCAATTCGGATGTGGCAAGGAAGGCCATTGTGAGTGTACAAAGCACCAACATGGCTTTGAGAGGTGCCTGCTGGAATATGGGCAGAAGGAACGTGACTATTAAGTGTCTGTGGGGAGAAGGACTTCTTGTCGCTGATGCTTAATCTCAGAGTTCTTTGTGTTTGGTTTCTTTTTTGTTGGTGGTGGTGACATATGATACCGTCAAGTGACTCTCAGCAAATATCAACATTGTGATGTGATTGTCAGTTGGAAAACAATTTTTTTTAAATGTTTGGGTTTTTAGTTCCGCGTTTTAATAACTTGTGAAGATTTTTAAATTTTTCTTTAATTTTTATTTTTTAAAAGATTTTTTATTTATTTACTCGTGAGAGACAGAGAGGAGAGACACAGGCAGAAGGGAGAAGCAGGCTCCCCATGGGGAGCTCGACATAGGACTCGATCCTGGGACACCGGGATCATGACCTGAGCCAAAGGCAGACAACCACTGAGTCACCCGGGTACCCAATAACCTGTGAAAATTTTTTAAAAATGAGAGCATCATTTCTCTTTCTGTCTGTCTTTTTTTGTACTTCCTTCCATAAACAGTTTTAGTAGTTCATGTTGTCAAATTGGCATTTGAATCAAGAAGAGAATCAGTGGCCTCCTCAAAGAGGTATAGCAAAAATTTCAATTACTAAAATGCAAAACTTGTTCTCTCTACTCATGTTTTTATAACACAGCATGGAAATATGTCTTCTGATGTCTTAGAGTAAAGAATTAGTTTCTAAAGTACCAAATTGTTTTTAAAGGCACTTCTTTCTCATTCCCACTCCTTTTTCTTTTGTGTAACATTTTTCAGCTATTGGCTCTGGAACAGATTTGTTCTTTACTTTTATGTAGTGTACATCAAAACAGACATTCATATTTTCATATTTAAATGAAGTTTTTTTTTTTACCATGATTGCTATTCTAATTTATAGTTATAATGTCAAGGTGATATCCCTTATGTGGGAGATATTTTATTGCTAAATTGGTTGTGAGCTTTTCTTCTGTTTATATCCAACTTTTCTATTATCATTTCTTCTAAGAAATATTCCTATATAGAAAAATTGTAAGTGAAAATCCGAATTTAAACAATCAGTATTGGGGAGTGATTATGGCATTTGCCCAATACTAGGTTAGAAATAAAACCTAGAGAGAAGAAATTATGGAGATCAATTTTTCTGAGATGCTGCTTTTGACTTGTCAATCTGGTATTCAAGATTCTTTAGTACTTTAATTCTATAGCATCTCTTGGCTTTCGTAAAGTAAAATAAAACATATGCCCCAGATCTTCTCTAATAATCTGTTACCACCCTCTTAATACCTGAAAGGGCCAGAGAATGATGAAGAGAAGGTTTCCTCTGGTGCAGGACAGGCCTTGAAAGAGCTCACCTATTGCTCAAGGAGAAACCGCAAGGAAAAATGATCCTTACATCAGTAATGTTCTTGATATTTCCTCTAAAAAAAGGAGGGAAGACAAAAACAGACATTAAAAAGCTAACAAAAGTGAAGTATAAACCAAGGCAAATTTCAGGAGACATTGACCCTAAGTGGATATTTGTATACAAATTTTATACATGAGAGTAAAAATTAGTCGTTTTAAAAGCACTTTGGGGATCAGATTTAGTAGTGGTAATTCAGATTCTAAGCAGGAAGGTCCTTGATGTCAGCTCTGGATGTAGGACAGTTTTTTTGGCTAGAAATCCGGAGATGGGGGAAAATGGCACAAAATTGTTGGAGTAACATTGAAGTGATACCACTGAATGAACTTGAGATAAAAATAATTTATATGTGGTTCAGTAATGAAATGATGCAGACATTATTTTAAGTGAAAAGCAATACGATATAATAAAGTTTATGGAAACATTTAGATCCAGGCTAAGGGGATGTATGTACAGAATGGCCTAGTGACAAATGGAGGCACAGTAAATCACTCATTATGTAGAGACTGAGGGTGACAGCCATTGATGCAAAGGGACAGCTCTGTGCCTGCTTACCAGGGTTTGCACAGCACAGAGTGAGCTTAAATGACTCAAGTATTCAGAGGAGTAACAGAGCCGTGAGCAAAGAAGCTGCTGTGTACCTGGTGTAGTGGATGAGAAAGGGCATACGCCATCCACATTCTTGTGCGTGCTCAGGAATCAGGCTTCTCTTGTCTGGTTTGCATGTTTATTGGGCAGGAAATGATCTGTCAGCTTAATTCAGAGCTTGTATTTTCAACGGAGCTGACATTGGGTTAAAAAAATCAATACAAGACTTACAAGATAAAATAATGTTATCTTATTGACAGCTATCAATAATGGGTAATGAGGCCTTAGCTTGAACCTCCTTGAACAAACAAGGACTTGAGGCCATTAATAGGTTATAAATGAAATCCTAATTATGTAGAATAGTTAGCTTGAATTCAAGTCTAAGACATTAATGTAATTAATTTATGGAAAGGTGTCAGTTTGAGTGTGAGAATTCAAGTGCATATTTTGTTAAGTTTTTTTTTTAATAAACAGGTAGACTTTTAGAGAAAAATAGCTTTCTTCTTTGCAAGTGGAACTATTGCAGATGTATATTTGACGTGTAAACACGTGTGTATGAGACCGATTTGTTTGCAGTTTATGGGATGTCATTATAAATTTCCTATGTAGAAAGGAAATATGAACTGCTCAGGCAATCTAATAAAACTCAGATAGAAATAATTGAGTTCAAGTTCCTCAAGTTCCTCAGTATCAGCTCAAAATTAAAATAAATTTTTGTATTCTGTGACTGTAGGGTCACTTAAAAGTTCCTGTTTTTTCTTTGCCATGGTTTAAAATACCAGAACAAAAGCACAACTCCAGAGGGCTTTCCATTAGGTTGGCTTTTCTAGAAAGGTAGGATCCTTAGAAAGAGAGAGAGATTTAAAAAAAATATCTCTTCTGCAGTTTTATCCATAATGGGCGAAACTTGTAAGCAGCCAAGATATCCTTCAGTAGGTGGATGGATAAACAAACTGGTATATCCATGCAATGAAATATTATTCAGTGATAAAAAGAATGAGTTACCAAACTACGAAAAGACATGGAGAACACTTAAATGCATGTTGCTAAGTGAAAGAGGTCAGTCTGAAAAGGTTACACACTGTATGATTCCAAATATTTGACATTCTGAGAAAGGCATAACTATAGAGACAGAAAAAGATCAGCAGTTTCCAGGGACCGGAGCAGTGATGGGTGTGAGTTAGAGGTGGGGATTTAATAGATGAAGCATAGGAGATTTTTGAGGGCAGTGACAGTGCTCTGTATGATACTGTAATGGTGGGTATGTGACATTATGTCTTTGGCAAAATTCATAGAATGTACAACACCAAGAGTGAACCATAATGTAAACTATGGACTTGGAGCGATAATGACTTGTCGGTGTAGGTTCATTGACTGTAACAAACATACCACACTAATACAAGATGTTAATAATAAGGGAAACTGTGTGTGTGTGTGAGGAGGAGGTGGTGGGCAGAGAGGTAGGTAGGTGTATGAGAACTCCTATTTTGTTCAGTTTTTCTGTAAACCTAAATAAAGACTCTCTAACAAATAAGGTCTATTAATTTTTTAAAAATTCTCTTCAGAATTAGACTTTGAAATAGAAACTTCCAACTTACAAGATTAAGGCTGCTCTGGGTGAACACAGCCCATAAATCATCAGGGTCTATCTTATATTGACTTTCCATTTGGCTCAAAGCATTAATCTAGATACAGCAGGATGAATTAGTGATTATATAGACTTTGCCCTGCCCCACTAAGATGGTATCTAGGCTAAGTCCATCATTACTAACAGCCCTAGCCAGTGAGTTGACGCTGACCCAAATGCAATCCAGGTTGAGGTGGTGACATTGATTCCTTAAGTCAAGGACAGATTTTGTGCAAAGTTTTCTAATGAGATGGCTCCCGCTGTAGGGATAACTGCTCATAGGTGCATAAGTGATAAGTTGGTTATTCCTCCAGGAAACTCCCTAGAGTAACCAAGACTCTGCTCATCTTGGAACGATCTTCACAGTCATCTTTGGCTACATAGTCTGCTGATAGTGTTTTCCCGACATTTGTAAATCTTTTATACTCACTCCCAAGGTGCAAGTCAAGGTATTTTGGGGATGGAGGTATGTAAATGTTTGGCTTCCCAACAAGCAGTATGGTCCTGGGGACACGAGTGGTGTCTTTGGAAAGAAAGTAGCATTTCTACTGTTGTGCCCTCCCACGTGAGATATACCATGGGTCACAGAGACCAGGATGACAACGCCTCCAGTGTGGTGTTGCAGCTGACTGCTAAGCCTTAGGCTTCCCAGTTTATTTTGAATAATTGAATCGAGACTTTGATTTCAGAAGGAATAACTGAGGACAGCTAGTTCAATCTTTCCTGTCCACACCACAAGCCAGGGGGCGTTTTTCTGTTGTATGGAATGACTTAGACTGGGAAGTGGGGAGGCAAGAACATCAAGATGTGTTAATAGATATTTTGTGTGGGGAGTTGGGGGGCTGAGGCCATCCTGCTCTTTCTCTTGGACTTATCAGTAAGGCGAACAGTGAGGAAATTGTAGGCAGGGTCACCTAGTGGGGGATGAAACACCTGCCAGTCCGCTGAACTTAAGGTGCTTACAATAGTTTAAAGAGTTGTACTGCATTTCCTTTCATAAGGAAGGTTCCATGTGTGAAATTCCTCCTTCCTTTAAATCGTCCAAGGATCTAAGATGCTCCCTATCTAGGTGTGCTCTCTCTCTCCACTGTCACAAAATTGTAGTCTTTAAGTAACTTTATGTTTTTCTAGTGATACCCTACTTACTCTCAAACTTTTTTTCTAGAAATATGAGGTGTGAGAGGGACAGAACATCATTATAAAACTTATTGAGACCCTAAATTGTGCCAACCTCAGCCAACTGAGCCCTTGTAGGGGTTCTTATGAGGTCATTATAATGATCTAAGGTCATTGGACGATACTGGTCATTATTCTTATGACCTAAGACCATGTCATTCTAACAAAAGAATACAGGCAGCTGAACTGGAATCAAGTTAGAATCCCCCAGCATCATTTTTGATTGGGTTGTCATCCAGAGTGTTTGAACCAGATTGGCCTGGAGTCAGTGGGAAGTGGGGAAGGTGATGCATCATGCCCAGGACTAGTCAAGGTAAGATTCTGAATTTTCAGAATTGGTCTATATAAATCCCACTATCCCTTTGTCTCCTGATCATTATCTAGGGATTAATTATTCTTTGTTGTGTATTACTCCAATCTTACTTGTACTTTTTCATAAGTCATATTGGTTATCTCTCTACATGTCTGTTTTTCCTAAAAATAGTAAGTTCTTTAAGGCAAGGAATTTTGACCTTCACTTCTGTATTCCTAGGGCTTAAGAGGGTACCTGGTACTGTAGAAAGACTTAAAAAAGTGTTTCTTGGGGTACCTTGGAAGCTCAGTCTTGATCTCAGGGTCATGAGTTCAAGTCCCATATTCCATGCTGGGCATGGAGCTTATTTCAAACACACACACACACACACACACACACACACATGTGTTCAGTGTTTTTGAACTAGATTCAATGGTGAAAGATGGACTAGGATAACATTATTCAAATCAACTGTGGCTTGTATAAAATCCACAGAATCTGATTAAAAGGAAATGATTATTGATTCGTTATGTGTAGAGGAAAACAATATATTTGGGGATAAATATTACATATTTCTTTAAAAATTCTATAATTGCATATAACCAGGAAAAAGTCAATAAAAATTTAGGAGATTAGTATATGTTTCTTGTGTTTTTCTTTCTCCCATTGCATTAAACTATTTAGTAATGTTTTGACATTTAATAGCTATAGAATTATTTGATTGGATTATATTAATTTTTCGGTCTTAATGATGCTTATCAAATTAGTTCATTAAAGTAGAAAAATCAGACTAAATTTCAGAATGCCTGCTTGAGATAAATACCAACTTCATGAAACTAAAAAAGAGGCAAGTACTTAATTAGATTTCTTCAAGTTTTGTTCAGATATCTTGTGTTGAGTTTGGGCAACAATGGGGAAAGGGCTCTGGTTCTCTGGTTTAAGTACTGATGCGCTTATAGTTGGAGAAGTTCAGCCAGCCTGTTTTATAAAGGCAACATGAGAAGAGAAATTGCTGTAGATTAGTGAATGGTCTATGAATGGCATGGGTAATCACAGACTGGTCTCAGGCCATGGTGACTCAGTGGCATGCTTTACTTGCCGACTTTCAAGTCTGAGTTACTGCTTTACTGCTGGCCTACAGGCTCACTTTTCCTTGTTCTTCTCATTTCTTCTGAATGCACTCCCCAGGAAGTGAAAGTTACAACTTGCCTTGATGGACATTCCAGAGCCTTTAGACTTTATGGACATAGAGAATGTATTCAGAAACTTCCTGCTTGGGGATCACACCCTTTGTTCTTTTGTGCATATCCTAAGTGAACTTTGCTCCAGACAAATTAGCCTAGGGTGAGGCGTTAAAAAGAGGAGATTCCAAGAAAGACACAAAACACAGGAAAAGGGAGTCCTCATTCATTTCCATTTATGTTCCTATTTTTAGCCAAACATTTATCATTTTCATCTTTAATTCCTCCTAAGAATGTGAGTAATTCATGGTTTCCTTTTGTTGGGAGCATAAAATTGCTTCTGTCCTTGAAAGTTTTTAAGCATTGGTTAACTAAGGGGCAAGAAATCCTTACATTAAATGAGGAAACAACCTCACCAACATGTGGGCTTGAGGGTTTTACTATCTGGAATTTGAGATAACACTATAGATGTTACAAATGAATTATGCTCAATCACAATATCCCACCTTGTGCAAATCTTAATATCATTAAGCAAAATGTTGCCCTTCTAGTGTTTGATTCAGCAGAATATCGATGTCATTTTTTTTTTTTTTCCTAGGATGTATTACCTGACTGCTGGGACATTATTAGAAAAACATAGAAAGGGAGACAGAATGTAAAGACTGCTAACTCTGGGAAACGAACTAGGGGTGGTAGAAGGGGAGGAGGGTGGGGGGTGGGAGTGAATGGGTGACGGGCACTGGGGGTTATTCTGTATGTTAGTAAGTTGTACACCAATAAAAAATAAATTAAAAAAAAGAAAAACATATCACACGTGTTATGGTTGATTGTGTGTATGTTGAGTACGCATCTGGCTTATTAGTGACTTGATGGGGAAAGAAGAAATTTCTCGTTGTACCTCAGTCTATCCATTATCTAGCCCTGTACTTGGTAGAGAGGAAACACATTGTCCATTGCTTGTTGAACTGAAGTAAATCCCAGTCTCATCTAAAAACTTACTATGGTTGCTTAATTTTAATAGGGACATGAAGATGAATTGTCAGTAATGATTTCATTCATGAGCAAGAATTTCTCTTCTTAAATTAAGATTGTAGTACAGGCTTTCCTTTCCTTGTTTTGTAATACTATGGTCGTGCTCTAAGTTACCACTTTTGGTATTTTTGTGGAATCTTACTGGATTCCTCAGTCAGGCTTCTCTTTCAGAACTGCTTCTTCTATTACATCTTTGCTCAAAATCCTTGGAAACATCCCCATTAGGAAGGGGTGAAGGGGGCTACTTTGCATCCCTTGCAGTGGCTGGCATGGCGCTTTGTGCAGTTACTCAGTGGATGCTGATTAACTGGGAGATGTCAGCCTGGAGGTGGTTCTGACACTGGGCTGCTGAGCTCTGCTTTTAGCCACATCTTGTTAAATTCATGTATCAATGATGTGTATGAATACATAGAATGTATGCTTATCAGATTTGCAAATGACCTGAGGCTGAGATGGATAGCAAATATATTAGATGACAGAATCAGAATCTGAAAACATTTTGACAAGCTTCCTTTAACAGGATGAAATTTAATAGGGATAAAGGTAAAAGCTTACCTTAAAAGCAAAACAAAAAACAGAAAACTTCTGCTGAGGAACTGCATGTAGAAATGTGGAAGATTCTCAGAATGCACCATTAGTGGTACAGAAGCCACAGGCCAATGGAGTCATAGATTATTTGGAGAATAGAAGGAAGGAGGTGAAGGTTGCTCCATTGGCATTGGTTAGACCCCATCTGAAGCCTTGTGTGCAGTTCTGGGTTCATTACTGTCACAGACATATAGACAACTTGGAATCTAGGTAGGGGATGTCACTGGTTCTGAAATCTATGCTGTGAAATGAATATTTTTTGATGATAAGAGAAATTTTATAGGATATATGCTGGTATTTGTTTTTTTAGCAGTGGAAATACCATCACAAGGAAAAGAGATTTGTCTGGTATTGCATGTTCTCAAAGGTTTGACTAGCATTTAGCTATCTGTCAGTTATAGGGAAAACAAGTATGGTTAACTCTCAGGAAAAACTTTTGAATAACCAGCTTTTAATTAAATCATAAATTGCCCAGGAAAACATCAAGTTGTCCAATTTCTTTCCAAGATAGGGAAAAATCCAGTAGGAAAAGGCTGCATGAAAACAACAGATACCACTACATACTTATTAGAATGGCTAAAATCCAAAACTCTGACAACACCAAATGCTGGCAAGGATGTAGAACAACGAGAACTCCTACTCAGTTCTGGTGGGAATGCAAAATGGTATAACCACTTTGGAAGACAGCTTGGCAGTGTCTTGCAAAACTAAATATACTCTTATCATACCACGCAGCAACCATGTTCTTTGATATTTACCCACATGAGTTGAAAACTTATGTCCACACAAAAACATGCACTCAGATGTTTATAGCAGCTCTATTCATAATTGCCAAAACTCAGATCCAACCAAGATGTACTTCTGAAGGTGAATGGATAAACAAACTGTGGCACATCCAGTTTTTATTTATTAGTCAGTAATAAAAAGAAATGAGCTAATCAGGCCATGAAAAGACATGGAAGAACCTTAAGTGCATTTTGTTAAGTGACAAAAATCAATCTGAAAGGGTCACGTGATGAATGATTCGGAGTATATCACAGTTTGGAAATGACAAAACTGTGAAACACTAAGAAGATCAGTGGTTGGCAGAGGTGGAATGGGAAATGGGGAGGGATGACTAGGTGGGATACAGGGGGCTTTCAAGCAATGGTTTCTGCATATTATCATTTTGCTTTTTCTGCATGATATTATACTGGTGGGTACATATAATTATATTTGTTAAAACCAACAGAATATACAACAGCAAGAGTGAGGTTTAATGTGAACTATGGACTTTGGGTGACAGTGGCATGTCGATGTAGGTTCACAGATTGTAACAAATGTACCACACTAGTGCAGGATACTAATAATAGGGGAACCTGTGTATGGGGTTGGTGGGGCATATGGGAACTCTCTGTACTTTCTGTGCACCTAAAACGACTCTTTCATAAAAGGATCCATGAGCTAGTGATGGGGTAGGGCATAGTGACTGGGGTCTACTGGGCTGAGGCTTTTCCTATGGTATTTGATAAGGGTTCATAGAGATTGCAGTGGAGGAAGAGACCTCAGTAGCAGAGGAGCAGTGCTCAGTGTCAGGTCCAAAGGACACTTGGAGATCACAGATGGGAACTGCAAATAAAGAGGAATTTATACGGAAGAGTATCAGGCAACAGGAGAGGAAGCCTCCAAGATAGAAAACAAAAGCATAGCAAGTTGTTAAGTTGTCATAGCTTCAGGACTCTGAGGTGGGACAGCTGGTTCAAAGGCATGTAGAATGGCTGGCTGGCCTTGAACTTCCTGTCTCTGGGCAATTCACAATAAACTAGGGGACTCCTTTCTGGATATGCTACACACATGGACACTGACACACACATACACACACACACATATACATACCCACATGTACACACACGTGTGTGTATATAGACACACTTACAACATATATACACACATACAGATATGTTTATATGTAAATGCATAGGCACATGAATAAATAGGATAATTTTAGATACTGATAAGCACTATTCAGGAAATAAAATAGATCCATCAATGGAAATGACACAAGCAGGGTGCTTCATCAAGGGGGGTCAGGCAAGGTCTCTATGGAGTAGACAGACATTGGAGCTCTTGCTGGAAAGATGCAAAGAAAGCAGATGGGAGAAGAACTGAAGAAATAACACGGCAGCCAAACTACATATTTTTGTACTTAATTATTAATATTCTATTAGTTTCCTTTGGGAGAGAGAGAGAGAGAGAGAGCGAGCAAGCGAATGTGTTATGCAGGTAGTAAGGGAGAAGGAAGATTATTTAGAAAGCAAAGAAAGAAAAGACAAAAATAGAAACCAAGTCATTTCAAGGGTTGAACCTAAGAATTTTGCAAAAAGTGTTTAGAAAGACATGGAACTCTAGTATTTACCAAGAATGACATTAGATCATTTTTCTTGTAATGGATCTGAAGAATAGTTTCCTATCCAGCCTGGGAAAATTTGATTACTTTCCCAAGTTAAAAAAGATAAGCAAGGATTGCGATAATAGCTTTGGATCAAAATTTCTAGAATTAAAAAAACATTTTTTGGATGAATTATCTAGCACAAACTGTATACCTCTCAGAGCAGAACATTTATTTGTGAGTGTGGCATTTTTTTTTCTTTTAAAAGAGGTAACAGGAAAAGAGCACGGTAAGAAAGACTGTGAAATGACCACGCTGTGCACACCGTGGAGGACGTGTCTTCTGCTTCGTGTGGCCCGGGGGGAGATGTGAAGAGATGAAACACGTTCAGTTGTGCACACACGCTTTGCAAGTGTGCACGAAGAGCCAGAACAGCTAAGAGGGGAGACCGGAGTGGGGACAGGGAGTGGCAGGAGAGAAGTGGGGCGGATATGATGGCCAAGCAGCAACATACCGAAGAGAAAGAGGAGAGGGAGGAGAAAGGCCCATGACTCCCTGTGATATGACCTGGGCAAGAACGTTTAGGCCACGAACTCATGAAGAGATGCACGGGCGGGTCACAGATGATCTGGTAACGCCGACCACTGCCAAGCTGCAGTTGTCTGAGTAAGGTTACCTGTAAGAAATCAAAAGTGTCATGTTCTCTTGTCTTTTTGAGTAGATGTGTCCTCCCCATGTTCCTGTCCTGTGAAAAGGCAGGTAGTCGTCAGGCTTGGTCACACCTGTTTTAAGGTCTTACCCATGATTTTGGTGGGTGGCCCTCAAAATGCTCGCCCACCACTGTTCACATCTCTAGGCTGCAGTGGGGAATCGGGGAAGGGCTGTCCTACATGCTGCTCCTCCGACTCCCACCCCTGCGACTGCTGTCAAACAGTTGCTCTCAAGGTCACACATCTGCAAATTCAAATTCAAGGGAACCCATTCAACACAGTGAAATTAAGTAATAATTTAAGTGGATATACTTCAGCACAAAAGGATTTATTCTGGTGTGTTTTTAGGGCTTGGTACGACACACTGATACAAAAATACTAAATCACCAGGAGAAAAAAAAAAAAACACCAAAAAAGTAGTATCGTAGAGGATGTGAGAAGGGGAAAAAAAAGAACAAAGGACTTTTCTCCAATCAAATGCAAATGAAAATGACCCGCAAGATTCTGAAAACACTCTTTCTCCTGACAATGAACATTTTCATGCAGTGAAATCCATTTTTGAGACTCATTAGCAAACGCTGTGATCTTGCTTATTTTGTATAGCAGCGTCTGGTTATTTCAAATTGATTAGGAGACCTCTGATGTGGGAGAGAGAATCACTGAACTACCCCAGGTATTTCTGTAATTGGTTATCATGCTTAATTACAAATGTTTCAGCACAGCCAATTTATTCTGGAGCAGATTTTCCCTGCCTTTCCGCTGCCGCTCCTGCCAGTGCTGTTTTCTGTTTGCAGGGAGAGAAGGGAGAGAGAGAGAGAGAGAGAGAGAGAGAGAGAGAGAGAGCATGTGCACGCAAATTAACCTTCTCCTGGGCATGTTTTGGTCCTAAAAAAAGCAGATTAATGGATTGATAGATTCATTCAAGGTATTTCATCAATAGCAGTGGTTGAAAAGGAAAGAAATGGAAACATGTATGTATTGGTTTGCAGTGGGAGGTCACTCATTGCAAACTGTTACCAATCTTCCTTGGTTCTATTATTTCCATTAACTAGTGCTGAGAGCTGGAAGTTCAGTGCTCTCATCTCTCTCACCCTGCCACGGTGCTGGCTGACCTTCCTGTATTCAATCCACTTGCTCCCGAGCTCATCAGAAATAAATGGACTAGAATAGAACAGAATATGGCTCCACATTGCGCTATTCATCGTCTGGCGATCCTGAAGATCTGAGCAACTGGCTAGTTGTGCTGGTGTCCTGGGCTGCAGACGGAGCACGCATTACATTCTCCACAGTCGCTCATTCACAGCCTGGGGCATTCCAGAACCCAATGATGGGAGGTGGGATTCTGGCCAGGGTCCTGCCTTGTGCCTCCTGCCTTGGCCCTTCTGTGAAGATCTGCATGAACTTTGCAGCACCAAAGATTGCTGCCAAGACCCCGAGTTTGACATCTTATGATTAGAATGAAACTTAGGGAAATGTGGACATTTTCCCCCAGGCCATTCCTGCTGGAGACTATACAGCACCTGTTAAGAAGTGTCTTCTTACCTGTGATACGACAGATTTTTTTTTGGGTACAAAAGCAAAACATGTGTTATGTCATGTCCACTTTGATTTCCGTCTAAACTTTCCAATCTAAAGAGTGTTGCCATCGTTATATTAAGAATTAAAGTAAACTTTCCTGTTTACTTTAGGAAAAAATCCTATTGCTAAAGATCCTATTGCTAAAGAATGGGAGGGGGTTAGATTCGATCTAGTGTAATTCCCCATTGGTGAAATTCCCTGGATATCTGTGGGAAATTATTTAAAAAGTGGTGCGGGGAGGGCTTCTTGAAATAAGTGAGGCTAATTTGCCTTCCAGATGACAGAGATCAAGACAAGGCAAGTGACTTTTCAAGGTCAATAGTGGCGGAGCTGAAATCAGAATCTAGCTTTACTTTAGATGATGAGGAAAAGAAAAAGTTTTCTGTTTTCTCTGTAATCACCCAAACTAGCATCCTCCCTATGTCAGGAATTTTCTATCCCTAGAGAGTAATTTCATTTTGCTTTTGTTGTGCCGATATATAGGCATTATTGATGATAATATGATTAATCATTAGGAATGATATTTCAAATTGAAAATTTCACTTTTTAATTTTCTTATTTCAGAATCTAGTGAAATTGTGGTTTTTTTTTGTTTTTTTTTTTTTAGTATTTGAGTACATAGAGACAGTACTTCTGTAGTGAAGAGATCTATTTTATAGTTTCTGCTATTTACTATCAGCACTTTAGTAAACTTATGTAAATCATTATCGAGGGTGAGAATTAATTTTAAGAAAAGTAGCCGTTGGCAACATTCACATAAATGTGTGAGAAAAATATTCCAAATGGGGATTTTATAGTCACTGAAGGAAAAGCTCTTCTGTTATATTAGAGCTGCCAAAGAATTCAGAACTCGAAAGATCCAAATGACAGCAAAGCAGATTGAAGCCACTCTTCCCTCTACATTCTCCTTTCTTTATGCATTCAGGGCTCTGCATCAAGAAAACTTATATGCAAGGGGTGCAGAACAGATCCAATTATACAGAGCTCTAGCTAATGTCTGATGCTTTAAGTACTTTTCAAAATTTCTGTGGATCACCATAGAGCCACCTCTCAATTTCTCAAAGTAATGAGGAAATTACCCCAAAACCCATAGAATGAAGTAATTGGTTCTCATTACCAATTTTATTTTGATGCCTAATTGCACTTCATACCCACATATTGATTCAAAAAACTGGACAGTCAAGTAGCACTTACTATCATTTATTATATGGCTATGGAGAGAACATTTGAAAGGAAGTTTTTGCTGCTCCAAAAATTCTGCAAGAATTTGCACACAGTTTGATAGAGTGCTATGATTCATTGAAAACCAGACCTGACACCAGTGAGTGGAACGGGCCTTGGGAGGTTCTTGATCAGTAGGAAGGATACCATTGCATTTGAGGAGCGGCCCTGGGTGAAGGTGGTGATGTATGTGTCTTCTGACACCTATTATGGGCCTAAATGAGCATGGACAAAAGTTTGAGGGACTTTGGCATGAGAGTCCACTGAGAATGATGAACTAGGCAAATTTTTGTTTGAGGGGCATACTTTAGATTTTCTGCTCTGTTTTAGGAAGGGG
Organism: Canis lupus dingo; assembly: GCF_003254725.2. NCBI lineage: Eukaryota > Metazoa > Chordata > Mammalia > Carnivora > Canidae > Canis > Canis lupus. The sequence continues at coordinate 76,567,641 of NC_064246.1, forward strand.
AAGACCCCACTAATCTTTGTTAGAAAACACCAGAGGGCTGCAAATGTCCATAAAATTAGCTCATTTCATTCTGGCTTCCTTTAGATCACCACATTAACAAAATAGAAAAAAATGTACATTTGACATTTTCACTCATGGGAAATTTCTGGAGCCCTCTTATAAGCCAAGCAATGGACCAGGAGCTTTTGCTTGCCTATTGGGGCCCAAGCAACAGAAAACACCCTAAAAATAGGAAATTTGGGAAGGATATAATAATAGGACAATTAAAAAAATATGTAGGTTTTGTGTAGAAGAACTCTGAGAGCTGGTGAGTTACTTTAGGGCTACGAAGTATAGAATTAGAATGTCTTCATTTTAATGAAGTTGGAAGTCAGAGGAAGGACTGACCCTCAGGAGTTCTATCAGGAGGGATACTGAACAGTTAGCCTTTAGAGAAAAAGCTGGAAGAGTAAGCACTTTCCCCCAATTCTCCTTCCTCCATCACATCTCATGCTGGGGCTTTCTATTGGCTGAACTCCATTGGAAATGGGAGGAGCAGGGAGCTCTGTTGATGCGGTCCATTGTGGGTGCACATTTTGGTGGACAGATCAGGGTGTAGAGGGAGGTCAGTAGAAAGGGAATGTCCTGAGAATGCCGAGGATGCACGTTTTCTCTCAGTTCATTGCGGAGTAGTGCGCAGTGTAGGGCACGGTTTTTAGTTGCAACAACAGAAACCCAACTTTGGCTGGCTTAAAGCAGGAAAGGATTTAGAGAGCCTTCTGGAAGCCCTGGGACACCTGGAAAGCCAGGTTCTGGGGGGACACCACTGCTTCTTACTCTGAGTTTTCGTCAGAGACACTATTGCTGCTGCTACTCCGGTAACTGCTAGTTTTGCCTTCACAGCCAGTGATTCTTTCTCATGGACCCTTTTCCTCGTTTTACCAGCTGCTGATTTAGAACGAGTGTGTGCCTAAGACTGGCAGACTTTAGGTCTCTTGATTGAACTTTGCTTCAAAAGAAGGTGGAAGAGTGAGTACTTGGCATCATTAGCTTTCTAGAGAGGGACAGCGCGTCTTAGAAGAATTTTTAGGTAAAGAATTCTCCAAATTTAGAGATGACAGTCCAGTGATGGGTGTCCAAAGAGCATGTCAGATGTCACCACATGTGGATTTTATTAATGCCTTTTTGCAGTTGAAGATCAGGTTCAGAGAGGCTAAAAAACTTGCCAAATTTATAGCTTTAGTTGAGAATCAAACCTTAAGAGCAGGTTTTGGCTCTTTCTACTATGTCAAAATTTCTCTCAACTCTTTCCGATAATTCAATCTGATTTCCACTTTAGTGAATTCGTTTGCTTTTTAAGACAGCACTGAATATTTTTTTGAAAGTGCAAATGATTCTCAAGTTAACTTGGATGAAGAAATGTATGAGAAAAACATAAAAAATAAGGAATAGTGAGAGGAGATATGTGTTCTGAGTATTGAAATGTAATAGAATGCTGTAGTAATAGGAATAGTGTGGTATAGGTACAGAGACATACAGATTAATAGTCAACTCGAAGTTCCAAAAATAGATCCACCCAAGTGTAATACTGAGAGTGTGACAAAAGTGGAATTTTAATACAGCAGAGGAAGGGGTAGATGTTACCAATTTGTGGGGATCACCTGCTGACCATTTGATTAAAAAAATTACATCCTACACTAATTGAGTTCCAAAGGCATTAAATGTTTTAAAATGAAAAGTGGAAAAGAACAAAAGAAAATGTAGGTGGATAGTTATGTGATCTTATCTGTATAAAATGTTTTTAAGTATGGCACCAAAGTGAAAAAGACAGAGAAAACTATTCCTAGACTAGTATGTAAAAAGTAATTTTACATACTAGTGATTTCTTCGTAGCAATCACAATACAATACATTGCCACCTGGAAAAACACTTGCAAAATATATAAAATAAAAGAGCTAACATTCTTAGTATGTATAGAGAAAAATTCACAGAAGAAGACAGGATATAGCCAATTAACATATGAAAGGAAGTTAATCTCATTTGTAAAGTAATCAAATGAATTCATGTTTCAACAAAGTTAGCAGAAATTAAAGCAATTAACAATATCAGAATTGGATTAGTGTTTTTGGAGAGTTATTTGACATTATGAACCAAAACTCTTTAAAATGCAAGTACTCTTTATTCAAAAAATTTTACTTCCAGGAATTTTTCGTCTTGAAATAGTTCAAGACACACATAATTTATATGGAGATGAATATTACAATGTTATTTTTAACTGAAAAAATTAGGAAAAGAATTACTCATTATTCATAAACTGAGGATGCTAAATGATCCATGTAGATTTATAAAGTGGAATAGTATTTAGTCATGAGAAGGCACCTATCTGTCTTCGGATATCAAAAGAGATCCATGATATATTTTTAGTTGAAAAAAATAAGGCATAAAATACTATGAATAGCATATGTAATATTTGTAAGAAAAAAGTATTATATTTAGAAATAACTGGGAAGTTTATGCTCTAAATTATAAACAGTGATTTTTACCTCACTAGTAGCATCAAAATAGCATTTAGTTTTCCTTTACCCATTTTGACATTTTCTAATTGTCTTATGATTAAACATTAAAAAGCACAATAAAAAACAAGCCATTTCTGTTTTGAAAAGTGAAGTAATAGATATGTATCATCATGAAGTAACATATAAAGACTAGTTTCCATTTCTTATTTTACATGATTTTTCTAGCATAATTGTGTGTGTGTATGAGAGAGAGAGATTGAGAGAGAAAGAAAAAGGTAGAGAGAGGCAAGGAGGAGAGAATGATTTGTCCTAATTTTCAATCCTCGGATGATGTGTAGGGGGAGAACTGAGGACTGTCACCTACGCCTAAATCCTATTTCTATCACAAGACCTTTCTTAATTCTAAAGGCCCACTCGGTAGGTGAGGTTAGGTTTGATATCAGTCCTGGAGGGAGCCGATAGGGCCTCAGCTCTGAGAACTAAGCAACTTCGCTCTTCTGGGCTGCTGCTCTGAAACCCAACTCCTAGAGAGTGGGCTTTTCTGTGGGTGGGCTGTGGATAGAGAGAAGGAAGACAGTGGCTTACAAAGAAGAAATAAAAGAGAAAAAGGGAAAGACCATGTATAGAGAGGAACAGGAAACAGAGCCCATAAAAAAATAAAGGAGAGAGTCAGACAGTTAAATAAAGGAGAAGCTCGTTTAAACTTCTTCCTAGTGTACGAAATGGATCAGTGATCCTCTCCATCCTGTTCTTAGAACAGATAAGAGAGCCGAGGCCCCAAGAATTTAGGTGACGTGCTCAAAGCCATTCGATTAATCAACACAGATCTAAGACTGAATTCAGGTCTAACCCAGTGATGTTTCTACTGCACATAGTTCTTTCAGGAGGTGTTAGAGCAGCAAGGTCATCATTAATTAATGAAATTAGTGTAGAACAGTTACAGACATTAGTACAGCAAGATGACTAATAATCTCAAGGGTTTGAGATTGCTTCTTTTACAGGGATTTTGCTACTTTTTATTTTGTCTAATTCATAAAGTTTAGTAGTTTTTTTTTTCCTAAAACAGAATATTGTGTTTAGGAAAGTGCCTTTCAATATGAGAGGGCTCACATGAGACACATAGAGCTAATTTTCCAAATAGTTGAATAATAATCTGTGAAGGTCCCAAAGAATAGAGACCTGATGATAGTAACACTTATTTTTCTTGAGCAAGTATGTTCATGTTTTCTGTTGGAAAAGATCAAAGGACCAATACTCAAGAGACAACTTCAAAAGGCAAGTCAGCGTTTTTGACCAAGTTTTCTCTCTTTGCATATAGGCAATACACGGCAAGAACAGCAGCAAAGGGATTTGCCAAGTGAAAGGAAAGAACGTTTGAAGCAAGAGAGAAATAATTTCCTAGCAAGAAGGGCTATGTGATGATGGTTCAGCTGGTGATCCATTATGCCTGTTAAGAGGCCAAAGAGAACTGTAGATCTCTCAGGTCCATGGGGGCAGAGGCAAGGGAATAAGTTGAAGGGAACATCGGAATAAATGAAGTGCCTTAACAGCTGAAAAAGGCTGATGGATGTGCTCCGCACCTCAGAAGACAGAGCTCCCAGCAGGAGAATAAAGAGTGCAACAGAGCAGAGCCTGCTAGAACCACACAGTTAGGGAACTGATCCTCTAATAACCTCCCGTTTCAGGAGTTTATAATGTGCTATAAAAACCCCCTGTCTCTAGACTAAAACCTGGCACGACCACACTTAACTGCATTTTACTGCCATCACACAAATCCCCGATTTGCTGTTACTTTCTCTTAAATAGGGCTGGATCTATTTTCAGCATTGCAGGTGCCAAGATGTTTTGTAAAAATTCTCCGTGGAGAATGGATTTGATTTTTAAAATGCAGAAACTGGATTTCAATTCTTAAATTGAAATGCTGGACTAGGCACCAAGGACATTTTGATTAAATCATGCCTATGTTCAGGCTATTAATTCCAACGCGGATGGTGTCTGTAGATACAGAAAACTACTTGAAAAGCAGAGATAGTCAGAGTCTCCAATGGGTGAAGGTCACCCAATAGCTAACCCTCTTCAGTGGCCTTCATGACAAAATTTCGAGAAGCTTTTACTTCTCACACATATCTGCAGTTCCATTTATGATCAGTGAAGACGAAATGAAATCTTTTACTTTGTAGAAGAGTCTACCCATACTTAAAAAAATTGACCCTGGTGCTTACATGCGTGTTTCAAATATTGCAATCACCAGTAATGAGTATTCTTATACTCATCATCAGACACAGTTTTATTTCAGTGGTTGGTTATGGGTCATGATCTGTCCATTCTATGCTAACTAGAATGTTCTGTGTTAACTAAAACAGGCTAACTAGAATCCTAGTTAAATTAAAGGGTTGTACGCGGTCAAATTCAGAATCGGAAATAAAAGTCAGGTCATCGTATCTTTCCTTTTCTACATCATGCTCTATAATCAGAGTACACGATAACATATTGTCATTATTCACTATTTTCCAAATACCTCTTCCTGGGCACATAGGATATGCTTACAAAGTAGAGGAGGAAAAAGGCTGCTGTCATGGATGCATAAGAGACTGAAGTAAAAAATCACACTTAACTGTTTAGAGAACCAAAAGCCTAAGTAAACAATTTATAATATTTTATATTTTCTCAGATTCGTTCCTGAAGAAAGGTTCACTTTGATAATCCAGCTGTTCCAGCTAATTATTTTCAAAGTGAACTGCTGTTTGCTCTCGCCTCTATTGGTTTATTTACTTTGAAGTTAGAGGCCCAGCTTCAAGCCGATATTTTGAATTCAAAGGTCAAGATAATCCCCTTCTTCCTATTTTGAGGACCTAGTTGGCTAAATATGCTCTTGTAGGGAAGAAAAGTTTTGTACAATGGGTGGAAAAACCTTATAGTTTTCCCACCTTTAAGCTACATGCTGTGTTTTTCTTTCTCTTGTCACCAAGGCTGGTGTATGGAGAATTAAAAAGCCCCCTTACATTTACCCATAGATTATTATTTTAACTGATCAAGGCCGAGTTCCGGAAATAGACTAAGAACTTTCACAGGGTCTCTCTCTTGTACGTGGGTCCTTTGCAAGCATTTTGATTCTGTTTTTAAGGTTGAACTCTTTTACTTTAATTACCCGGATTATGGAATGGTGTATTGCTTTTTATCAAAACTTCTTCAGTTCTTCTTGTGTTTTTGGAACTCTGTGAGTCCATTGGTGCAATGATTAGAGTGTAACTGTCTGTAGTTGTTTTTGTTCAATTTTCTGAAGTAGTCTGTATGATAAAGTTCTAACTGGGATCTGTCTGTATGTGGTGCGCTTGGAATGTGTAAAAGAAACACATTGTCTAGCCTGGGTGATGGCTTCCTGGAAGAATGTCTTGAGTTGAATCTTGAACAATCAGTATAAGCTGCCAAATGCGTGTTTTTTTTTTTTTTTTTTAACACATGAAGGTGGAAGGAACTGTGGGTGAATTTCTAGAGATAAGAAAATATGGTGAATTCATAAAATTTAGTGTGACTGGAATGTGGGGTGTATGTGTAGAAGGAAGGGGATTAATGTGGAGGAGAAAGCTAGGACCTGAAGTCTGGAAGGTAGGCAGGTGTATAATGGCCTCGGTGGCCAATTGTATACAGTTAGACCAACTACTTACCATGCTGCGCTGGAGCCCTGTGAGAGCTTTAGAATTCATCATTGTGCCACCCAGCATGCTGTTTTCCAGGCTTCATAAATTGACGGTCTCTCAGCTGAGTAGAGCAGTTTGCTGAGCTTCCCAGTGGCAGGGCTTACCCTTTCCAGGGGCAGTAAATTCCTTTGGATCTCTTCCTTCCTTTTTTTCCCTCCTGTGCTTTTACAGTTCCTGATTCTTTCCCAGATACAAACTCTTGTATTAATGGGTAAATCTAGATTAAAGTTATCCCTCCCTTGTCACATATTTGCATTTGAGCCAGGAATCCTCAGAAATGGCTTTCTTGGCCATCTCAGCCCTGGTGTCAGGCACCAAGAGATGCGAGCTCTCAGCTCATCTCAAGCGAGGCCATGCAAGGGACTGTCTACACTGACTTCAAAGACATTTAGTTTTGGTGCTTAATCTGCCTGTGAGAGGCTCACCATTACACCTTCTAAAGCTAAACCAAGTATGTGCGGGTGTGTATTTAGATTGAGCATAATGGTGTGTGTATGATTTTCTAAATTTAAATTTCTTTCTTTTTTTTTCTTTTCTTTTCTTTTTATTTCTTTTTTTTTTTTTTAGTTTGTGCTTTCAAGAATCAACTAAGAAAGTTCTGTTATTTGATCCTGCTGATGTTCCCTTTCAGACAGCTGCCACCAGCACCGCTTGGCCACTTCCTTTTTATTTCCTATTCCCTTTTAACTGTCTAGCTTACTTTGATATGATTTCATCTCTCTCTGTAATGGCAATGAGAGAGGATGTTTTTTCCCAAGGCCATGGCATGATATGCCTTTTAATTCATTTTAGGCTTATTACCTTGCAAATGTAAGAATGAATTAGGGCTCTATTTGCCTGGGCCAAGCATGCTTTAGACATGTGGAAAGGTGAAAGTGTGCATCAGACCCCACGTACGCTTGACAGACTTTTACTATGACAGAACTGGTCGTTAGAGGTTTGGTTCTTGGATCTGCCACTTTTCTACATTGTGACTTTGGATAACCCACATAATCTATCTGCGAGCTGCCTCTTTCTTTATAAAATGGTAAAAAGAATATAATTTTACCTTCCTTTCAGATCAGGTGTGAAAGTTGCTTTGAATTCCATGAATTCCACGTAAGAATGCTTTTAAAATAGCTTAATACAAAAATGTTAAGTAAGAGAGTGTATTTTGTTTTGGAAAACAATGTATTTTTTTAGAAATAATATTTCCATTACACAATTACAGTAAAAAATTTTTTTTACTGTGACTTCTGGATCTTATTTTAACACATGATTTAACAATATGCTGTGCTTTTGACAGCATTATACATCTTTCTCTAGAAATCTGTAAGACTGTGCTGTTAATTTGAACCTAGGGAGTGAATCTGGTCCCCAGTGAATATTGCCACCACTGAACCTGTGTCCTGTTAACAATCCACAAAATAAACATCACAGGTAATGCTGCTATGTTGTGGAACAACTCTTTTCAGTAGACCATAGTGCCTATTTTGCAATGCATTTTTTTTTTTCTTGGTCATTTCCTTTTGGCTGACCTATTGGCAACTCTGAAGATAGGATACATTACTCTATAACTTTAGGGGGAAGAAAGCTTTGTAATTAACACGGAGACCACACATTTATATTAAGTAATATGCATAATGAGGTGCCCTTATATTTATATTTATAATTCCTCGTAATTATATACCTTCGGTTCTTTCTGTGTTGCATGGTGGCAATTTGCCACTATTTTTTTTTTTTTTCCAGAGGAGAGGGAGCATATGGTCAGTTCCCTAGATCTGAAAATTCAGACCATACATACCCACTAATGAAATGATTTTGGAATTATGGAAATTGCTTCTTTCTCTCTAAAGACTAAAGCTGTGATTCCCAGCTCTGGTTTTACTGCCCTCCAGGGTAGCTTCAAACATCCCAGAAAGTGGCATGAAAATTTTAAGACAAAATTAATTTAAACTCATTCTAAATTAAAAACAAATGCATGCCAAATGGTGCTGTTAAAGAAATATTATCTTGATATCTGATAAATGTAATTTCTAACCTGAAAGTGTTCCATTCAATGCATACTGTGTACAGATGGGGACTAACTATATGGAGGCATGGTGTGGAAAAGAGCAGACCAGGAGGGAGAATTTCATTATTCTACAGAAAGCTCTTTTAACAGATTTTCTGATTAAGGCTTAACATAATTTCAGGACAATGTGAAAGAGGCAAAATTACAGTTTAAGGTTGACCCCTCTTTCCTGAGTTCCATTTGAACTATAGATACACCTCCGTGCAAGGATGAAAAATGTTTTGTCTCATATTCCTTTCACTTTTTGTTGTCTGTCCCATTAGTGCTTGAGTTGCTGTTCAGTCCTTACCTGATGTCATCTACCAGCTGTCTATTAAAGTGCTCATAAGAAACTTACTTCACTGCATCATTACCATACTTTTAAAAGAGTTATTGTGCCAATTAACTGGCCTTCGGGAGTAAAGACATTCTTTGGTAATCATGGCAGTCTAGGGGCACCTGGGTGGCTCAGTAGTTGAGTGTCTGCCTTTAGCTCAGTGTGTGATCCTGGGATCCTGGGATCCTGGGATCGAGTCCTGCACCAGGGAGCCTGCTTCTCCCTCTGTCTATGTCTCTGCCTCTCTCTGTGTGTAGCTCATGAATAAATAAATAAAATCTTAAAAAAAATCTTGGCAGTCTGATCATAAATATTTTTGCATTATTTTTTCTATTCTGTTCCCTCTGCTGAAGTTCAGCATAATTTCTTTTGAACCCAAAGGCATGTTCTTTCCTTTCCTATGGCTCTATAAGTTATTTGCCTGATTTTTTTTTAAAGATTTTATTTATTTATTCATGAGAGAGAGAGAGAGGCAGAGACACAGGTAGAGAGAGAAGCAGGCTCCATGCAGGGAGCCCAACGTGGTTCTCGATCCCAGGTCTCCAGGATCACACCCCAGGCTGAAGGCGGCGCTAAACTGCCGAGCCATCCGGGCAGTTTATCTGAGGTCATCTTTGCCTCATCTTAAATGGGACTTTTTTTTCTTAACTTAAAATATCTTTAGGATTGTTTCAAAGTAATTTTTATGTTTATAGTTCACACAAATCTTATATTCACTGTTCCATTTATTTGAAATCAAAGTATAACCACTTACTTTCCTTGACTCATGAGTAATTTCTCTAGCAGTGGGGAAAAAAAAAGCTAAGATTTATTTAAAATTTTTCCTGCTTCATTGATATATAATTCATATATAACTGTGTATTAGTTTGAGGTATATGGAAAGGCTAAGATTTAGATTTCACAACTGCTTAAAGTTGTATTTAGAGCAAATTGGTGATGTTTGGGACAGTGGAGCCTGGGTATGTCAGTATGAACCTCAGTTAACAATTTGATTAAGATGTGAAAAAATGTAAGTAAACAAGGTCATTATGCTTCTGTACCTCAGCCGACTAGATGCTGAGGCCCTGGTGGATCAAAGACTCTTCTAGTGGTAGATTTCTATGCTTTTTGTTTTAGAAAATAGGGAAACAGGTTTCATCATAAACCTAAAACTTTCAAGGGGAGTAAAGAATGGAGTGATAAAGGATGAATACTTTTTAATAAATGCTGAAATTTTTTCTCATCCCGATTTTAAAGTATTCTTATTATTAGCACTATTTGATATAAACATCTTTTTTTTTTAAAATTTTTTATTTATTTATGATAGTCACACAGAGAGAGAGAGAGAGAGAGGGGCAGAGACACAGGCAGAGGGAGAAGCAGGCTCCATGCACCGGGAGCCCGACGTGGGATTCGATCCCGGGTCTCCAGGATCGCGCCCTGGGCCAAAGGCAGGCGCCAAACCGCTGCACCACCCAGGGATCCCCTGATATAAACATCTTGATGCAATTGAAGTCTACTTTAGTATTATGGAAGGGGCATAACAGATATTTTTGTTCTTTTTTTTTTTTTTTCTTTACGATTTTATTTATTTAAGAGAGAGAGAGAGATGGGGAGAGTAAGCAAGCACAGCAGGGGCGGGGCAGCCAGAGAGGGAGAAGTAGGCTCCCCACTGAGAAGGAAGCCCAACATGGGGCTCCATCCCAGGACTGGGATCATGACCTGAGCCAGTGTCAGACACTTAACTGACTGAGCCACCCAGGTGCCCCAATATTTCTGTTCTATAACAAAAAAGATTCATTGCATGTGGAATTGTGTGTGATGATTTGACTCCCCCTGTAACCAAGGTCTTTAAAGGAAAAAACATTGAGAAGAAATGCAAATGACACGTGAGACAGAGACACTTGGTTGAATGGTCTGTGGAAACTGTCCAGTGTGGAATGATGCAGCTGCATTTCCCAGTTCCTTTGCCCTCAGAGGTGGGCCTCTGTGACTAGTTCTCAATAGTGAAGCATAAGAGAAGTGACTTCCAGACCCGTGTGATTGAGAAACAGATGGGTCATGGCCATAGTCTCTTTCAGTATCCACCGGGTGAATGAAGAGAACTCCTGGGATCTAGAAGAGGGCAGCATCCTAAGGGAGACAGAAGAAGTATGGGCACTGAGTGGCCATGTGGAAAACTCCCCAACCAAGACCACCCTCACTAATTGTCCTGCAAAAAATAAACTTTTGTTGTGTTAGGCCACAGAAAAGTTGAGGTTTATCTATTACAGCAGCTAGCATTTACCTTGACAAATATGATATGAAAAATATATTCTAGTTATGAGACACTCCGCACAAATCATTTGTAGGATGGTCAACAGTAGGAGGAACAGAAATGAATATACACTTACTGTATATCTCTTCAGTTCTAGCACTTGGAAAATATTCTAAAATAATCCCCAAATCTCTAATTTCATTGATCATCTTTTTAAGTGAGTGTATCTGAAAGGTTTTAATGAACTTGTTGAAAGACTAAGAGCTTTGAAGGTCTTTTATTTAGAGGATTATAGTACAGTGGGTCATCCAAGTGTGTGCTTATCATTTATGTAATACCTCAAGCCCACGGTTCAAATGCACAGCATGGAAAGGTTTACCTTTGGCCATATATTAGCATTAATTGTTTGGATATTGTACAGCACAATATAATATTATTATTATGAGATACTTCAGGTTATTTACATGTCATAAGAACTAGGGATGCCAATGCACTAGACATCAATACGTAATAGAGAAAAGGACTTAACATGCTCTAATATTCTAAATTTCACCGTTTTCAAGCATGGAGATTTCTCTCTCTCCCTTCTCTTCTCTCATATAATTCTATGGAGACTTGATAAGACTTCAAATTCCAAAATGTTCCATCTGCAATATGACATGATAGTAAATATTAAGAAGCATAATTCTTATTTTACTTACCTGCATTCAAATGTGTGATAGTTTTGAATACTTCTGGAGGTTTCGGATAAATTTTACTTTAGATACTACATCAGGAAAATTTTGATGTTGATCACAGATGGGACTATCATATTTATAACTCAATTGTAATTCAATCATTACTTTGGGGACAGAAAGTCCTCCAGGGAGAGTCACACGTTTACATGATGTATCCCAATGCTCAGCTGGGTATTTGTAACGCTGTTTCTATCAAGAGATGTGTAAAATCACAAACGACTGGTCAACTCCCTATTGGATGCAACTGAGAGGCCTTATGAATTCCATTTTCCACTTATTAAAATTTAATGCTCTAATATTAATAGAGGCTGTGAACTGGGGTTTTGCTAAGATTTTCAGATGAGAATCTGAAATTGGGCCAGGCTTAAGCTGGTACCCAGGATTTTGAAGTTGGATCCTTCTCTTTTTATTTCTAGTATGCACTTTTTTCCCTCTTAAACTTCACTGTTCCTTTTTCACTGTATCCCTCTTACATCCTCTCTTGGTGACCAGTCTTTATGTCGTGTGTGGTTCTGTTTTCTGTTATCTCAGAGGGAGACAGTTTATATCTTTGTCCGTAGCTTCCTATTCTATTCCTCTCTCATCATCACTTCTTGCCTGGATTACTGCAATAGCCCTCTGACCGGGTCTCTCCTCAAATTCAATCTTCTTTCTTTCTAGTTTGTTCTCCAGATCGTATCTAGTATAATGCTCTAGAATTGCACATCTCTTCATGGCTTTCCCTACTTATAACCTTTCAATTTTTTTGCCACTGTTCTCAGGATAAAGTCCAAAGTCCTTGCAATGTTACAGGGTTTGGATTTGAGGTCCGGCCTGCTAGTTATGACTACGTGACCTGACCTAGTTATATCTCAGTTTCATTACACAGTTAGTCCCCATTATTTGCAGTAGTTCTGTTCTGGCAAGTTGTTGTGAACACTGCATTAGTGAATACTGAACAATCACTCACAGGGAGAGTACAGGGTTAGGTTCCTGTGAGCCTCTGGTCATATATTTCCATCAATGGATCAATATATAACCTTGTTTTATGTTTATTTCTACTTAAAGACGGCTTGCTTAATACATATTATTGATTGATTAACATTGAACTCCTGGCCAGCAGCATTCTAACATGCCTAAATGAAGCTTACCTAACACATGTATTTTTCTCTGTATGGCACATCACAGCCTTCTAGCACTGGACACTAGACAGCAATTCAGCACTATTCCTGGAGGCCATTTAAAATAGTGAAATAACCAACATAGCACAATATGCAGAAAACAGGGCACTAAATAGACTTGAGAAGGATACTTGTTTATAGAGCTGAAACATCACCTTGTTTGACTTCAGCTAGGAACGGGCTCCTGTCAGGTGACTCAAAATTTTCACTACTCCACTACTCCACACATGAATGACCACAAAAGTACGTAAGCATTGATTTAGGGGTTACAAATAAATTTTAGTGAGTAGGGAAATGTACAAATAAGGAATATGTGAATAATAGGATTAGCTGTGCATTAAAAAGAATATTCTATAGCAAACACTTAGTTTCTTGCCCTCCATACTCAGTTGGCTGATTTCTAATTTTGAAGGAGTTGTGTTCGCTGTTTCTTCTGTGGCCATGTGCTCAGGGAGGAGGCCCTAGACCCCTACTAATTCATAACCATCTGAACCAGTCACTTTACCAGTGAAAGGTATGGGGGGTGGGCATGTGACCCAGTGTAGCTAATGAGCTCTGAGGGACGGGAAAGGAGCAGTGAGCTGCAAAGCTTCTCAGAGAGATTTTCCTGCTGACAAAAGGACACAGACACCTCTTCTCCTTTTCTGTTGGAAGTTTTTGTACCTTCCTGGAACAGCAGATAACAGGGATGGCCTCTAAAACTGTGAAGACAAAGTTGATATACTAAGTATAACCCAAAGAAAATTTCAACAAAATCTAGGTTTTGGAGGACATTGCTGAAAAACAGAATTAGCCAATGAAGCTTTCTTGATACGTGAGCTAATTAACTTTATGCCAGTTTGAGTAGGTTTTGTGTATTAATTATTTGAAACCGGGATCCCTGGGTGGCGCAGCGGTTTGGCGCCTGCCTTTGGCCCAGGGCGCGATCCTGGAGACCCGGGATCGAATCCCACATCGGGCTCCCAGTGCATGGAGCCTGCTTCTCCCTCTGCCTGTGTCTCTGCCTCTCTCTCTCTCTCTCTGTGACTATCATAAATAAATAAAAAAAAATTTAATTATTTGAAACCTAAAACATCCTGGTAATGTGCTTTATCTTTCATAAGGCTGAGGTTAGGAATGAGTGGGATAAAAAATAAATAATATACATATATGTGTATATACACATGCCTTCTTTGTTATATTTCTATAGGTATGGAAGGAGAGTGTGAGTTAAAGACTAAACTATCCAATATTTTTTGTCAGTGTTTCAAATTAATAGTAAAATGAGCTGATTCAAAACCTTTTAAGGTATTTTATTTCAAGGTTTTTGCTTAGAATTACGATTCCCTTAGTTCTCTTTTCCCTCTTGGCCATTTGTAACTCAGCTGTTCACTTTTTTATTATATAAGGCATTGGTCAATACTTTATTTTTTATTTCTTTAAAGATTTTATTCTAAGTAATCTCTACACCTAATGTGGAGCTTGAACTCCTGAGATCAAGAGTCGCACACTCCATCGACTGAACCAGTCAGGCAACCCGGTTAACACTTTAAATTGCTGTATCATGATTATTATAAAATTGTCACAATATTACTAACAAATCCATCATGCTGTGAGTTAGAGAGGCCCCATATTGCAGGGGGCTTTCTGAATCTACCAAGTGAAGAGTAGCAAGTTTTCAGAAATTGAAATTTATGCATAAAAACATTGACAGACTTCACCCTCAGCCATTTTTTTTATTCATTCAACTAAGTATTTATTAAATCTACAGTTATCAGAGCATGGGCTGGGTTGCAAAGTGCTGTAGCAGATATGCATTATGCGTCTAAGACATAAAATACTTGGCATGGCCTAGGCTGTAAAGTTTTGGAGACCACAGGGTGCTTTTCAACCATCGTTGTGTTGTCCATGCCACCAAATCTAGAAACTTTAATACAATAAGCCCTCAATAAATACTTGTCCAGTAATGGTCAGTTGTTAGGTAGAACGTGTGTGCTTGCATCTGCTCTCTCTTTCTATCTTTCTCTCTCTCTCTCTCTTACACACACACACACACACACTCACTCTTATGTAGAACTACTATTTGCCAAAAGAATGTATGAGCCTTTCCTCTACCCAATTTTTAAATAATATTGATTTCTCTGCGTTCTAGTATTTCCTCAAGCTAACACACTTCTCCATTAATTACACACCCCAAACCATCTAAGAAGTGTCATTTGTCCAGCTTCATAGAGTGCTCAGTTACTTCATGACACTGTCATATCTAGTGGTTCATAGGCGATAGCATTTGGTGACTTTATGATTTCACTTTCCCAAGAGGCCTGATGAAGCCACACCATTCAGCGAGGATTTGCAGTGCTGTCATCTCTTGTGAGTGTACACTGGGACCTTGAGCTAATGTTCTTTAACTTCCAAATGATTTCTCTGAGATATTTCTAGAATTCTGACAAGTAGTCTAATATGCAGTTATTTTTTTTCTTACAGATCATGCATTCAAGCGTCTAAAATAAAACCATTTTCCCTCTTCGATGTAGTATTTAGTTTTCTTTTAAACATTTAAGCCTAATATTTTCACTTTGCCATTTTCAAAGTGCATTGCAATCAGTATTGACACAGGAATTGTCATGTTATTCTCTGTAAACCATGTACAATAAAACTAAGAAAATTCTATTCAGACCTCCCTCAATCATAATGATCTTAACGTAAAATGTGAATTTATTTAAACTGTTTTAGGGTGCTATGTAAATGTTTTTACTATTAACTACTATGTCAAATCCTCATGACTGCTGAAAACCTCACTATAATAATAAATAGCCATTTTTAATGGAAAAGTGCATCTTTTAAAATATACACAGCTTAGATTTTAAAATGAAAGAATAAGTGGCCTTTTAGAGATTTGTAGGGGTAGTTGATTTATGTTATTTTGAATAAGCATGCAGTGGTGATGGCTGACTTTGCTGCCTCCTTTAGGATGCTCATGTTTCTCTGTGAGATGATGTGTTAGGGTACTCTAAGTTAAGTCGCAGTAAAAAAATCTAAAATCTCAGTGGACTAATACCACGGGAGTTTATTTCTCCCCTAGGCTATATGTTTATTTTGGATTGACAGAGGGAGGCACTGCTCAATGTGGTCACTCAGGAGTCAAACTAATGAAGGCTCCATCTGACCATCAGCTTCCCAGGGAAAAGAGAATGCAGCCTTAAAACTCCTCCAGAGAAGTGACACTTGTCCTTTGTACTTACCTCTCATTGTCCAAAGGAAGTCATATGACACAATAAACAGCCAGGTGGGCACGAAGGACAGCTCTCCCACAGAGTGGACAGAGAATTGTGAATAGCCCTAATTCATCTGTGAATAGCCTTAACTCATCATCATTGTTGATAACATTCACTGGAAATGCAATTGGAAAGAGGAGTTTGGGGCCATTTCCTGAATCTGTGTTTGCAAAGCAGACAAATGACTTTTATGTTTTTGTGGGTTGATATTTTTAATTGGGGGCATTGATGGGAAGACACTAAGAGAAATAAGCTTTAGGTGATGCAAGCTACTTTGCCCCATCTGTGTATTTCTTTGGGAAGTATAAATAATGCCTAACTGTGTGAGGGCAGTACATGAAGTACTGCATGAAAAACAGTGAGGTATCTGCGCACATCAAGTTAATCGTTTCCTTTACTTATATGCGTGAAGTTTAAAATAATCAAATGGTGATTTTTTTTGACATCAGCATCTACTGCTTTTATTATCTGTGATGGAATGATACAGTAAGATCCTTAACCTTGTTATAAGAAATGAGATAAAAAAAAAAAAAGAAATGAGATAGAGCCCCCCTCTCTTAGGTGCTCTCTTGACTTCTTTTGAAGACACATATACTCTTTCACTTCTGAACTGAGTACCATAAAAAAATCCTAATGGCAAGTCAACAATCATATGTTAAGTGTGTTTAATGATCACTTGATGTACTTGTATTTTTCTATTGGTGTCAGTTTTCTGACAGACTTCAAAAATTTAGAAAAGGAAAAAGAAAAAAAAAAAAAACAGAAACTAAAACAATGTCATGGCTACAAGTAAGAGTGGTTTTGGGGAAGGAATTAGAATGACCCTGTGTGGTAGGTAGGTTTTATTGTCCTGAGTACACATCAAAAGGCTATTTTCAAAACTGGTTTAGAGAAATATCAGGCAAAATAAAATAATTTTAATTTAGTATGAATTAAAAAAAAAAAAGAAACCCAAAACATGGGCATATGCTTTCTTGAACAGAGAAGCTTAGCATTAAATTGACCAATATGCCAATTGGAAAATAATGCCCTTAATGGAAGTATAATGACTAATGAGGTCAAGAAATGGATGTACTCTAATTATTTTCTTAATAAAGAACAGACCTTTATTCTCTAATTTCTTTTAATTTCAACAATAAAGATTTTTATACAATAGACAAAGGGCACTAGGCTAGGCTTCTGTTTTATAAAATGTCATTTAAAAGTCTTAAAAAGTTTTTAATAAGACTGTCTCCTACGTGCTGCATTTGTTTTTCAGCAACTTTGAAGCTTCAGAGGTGTTCTCTTTTGTTAGTGAGTTAGCTCCCCTGTTGGTTTATCACCACTTTATTAAGGCTTGTTCCTGACAGGAGCAGACTTCCTCCTAGTTGCACAAAGCAGGACCTGCACATGTTTGGTCCAAGGAGATAATCACTGGGACCTACAAGCTTCTACAGAGATGTATCTCTGCTCACAGCAAGAGAGGAAATAGGAAATGACTAGGGGCCAGTCTTGCTAAGCTGGAAAAATGAATTAGACACACTCCCAAATGGAATCTAAAAGCATTATAGTCAGAAAAAGGAGAAAGGGTATGTAAAAGATTGCTTACCATTCCCACCTGGGAACTGAAAAAAACATTTATGGCTGTATAGTACCTCCTGACAGTGCCAGGTTTCTTTTCAGTGATGTTAACCAGAAAGGGGTGTCACCACTGAATAGATGTTTTCATTATTTTGGTGGATTCTGTCTTTAAAATTTTAAAAATAGTTTAAATTATGAGATAAGGCCAGTATACTGGAAATCAAAATTAGTGAGCTTCACTGAAACCAGCATTTCCCCCTTAAAAATTTGTGAAATAAAACTGTACCTATAGCTCTGACCTCAGAGGCACTAGCCTTCTTAATATGTAGAGTAGTTTCATCTCACATGAGGTCTAGGAAAACAGAAATTACTACAATTGAGTTGCAAGCTTTATGTTCTTAAATCCTGTCATTATTTTGTCAAGTCATTGGAAGGGAAGCTGGAAAAGCAAATTTTATCTCCCAGAAAAAAGTAAATCTCCAACAATAGCTTCTGCGGGTCTTCATGTTACTCTAGTATGTTCGGTCATTTCATGTTTCTGTTTTCGTGGTAATGAATTAAGAGTTTGAAAGTCTGAAACTTAGTGCCAGGCACACATCCTCTCATTGGATGAATGCTTAGTTTGTGTTTATTTTTAATCATATTTGGTAAGGATATTTAGGAAATTACTTCCTTAGCCTGTTTGGGTATTTATTTTTATTGATTCTGAATACCAGAAATTCAAAAAGCAGGATGAAATGCTTATTCTCAGGAAGGTGTAGAGTCTATAATCAAATAAAGTGTAGACTAAACAACAACACAACCAAGGAAAACAGAATATGAGATGACAGAGACACCCTCCCCGCCCCAACTCCAGCATCTCAGGATAAAGCAGTCATTAGTGTTTACATCAGTTGATTAGGGTATGTAAGTAGGAGAGTTTTATGGGCCATTTACTTCCTCTATCTTCATCTCTTCTCCTCCTTCTCTTGCCTTTTCTCCTCCTTCTCCATAATGATAATTGCTAGTAATTCATGCAGAAAAGAAAGTTGATAAACAAAACCTAAATGAATATTAATCACCTTAATAGAAAATAATATTTTTGGACACACTAGAGATACAGGCATCAAGGGAACATTCTCCTGGGGAGCACTCTCAATGACCTTGCTTTGGGAGGGGGGATGTAATTGGCACTGGTGTCATAGCTTTGTATTAGGCTTATGTTTTATTCTCTGTACTTTTATTTTATTTTATTTTATTTTATTTTTTTTTGTACTTATATTTTAGAAGGCAGGCTGACCACTGTACATTTGGTGTCTGAACATGAGTTCTAATAAGGTTTAGAGTTTAAAAAATCAGTTTCTCAGCAAAATTACCATTTTCATTATTGAACATTATTATTATTTTTTTTTACATCCTGTTTCTACCGCAGTCAGGCTTCCAAAGGAATGAATAAATCAGTGCTGTGTTGTAACACATACATTCTTTAGCTCCTATAATAGGTTTTTTTTTTTGTCCTTAAAAGGTTTAAAAGTTTTTTGTTTCCACATCTTGGGTTGAAAAGTATTATCTAATCTTTATGCACGTCTTTGTTGACTCTCCTTAATTGAGTCAGTTTTAACACCTGAGATATGAGACATTTGTGTGGTCATGACTCTCAGGCAGTCGAATGTGTTCTTTCCCTTAGGTGATAACTCAGTGAGTGATGCGGGTTTCGACTCCAAATACAATGGTTGACAGCACAACATGTTTCAGCACCATTGCTCTTAAAAACCATTTTGGTCAAGGGTAGAACTTTTTAAAGATTAAAACAGATAATGTGGTATCAAAAGGTATTTTGCTGGTCAGCTAAAGTTCTTTGAGGATAGAATTATGCACCATAAACCTTATCCTCCTTTCCTGATGATTTTAAGATATGATTTTTACAGATGGATTAAATGTAGATTCCCTTTGTATTTGTAATACATATTCCAAATTACCACAGTAGATTTACTGTGCAATTTTTCTTGAACTCCAGGGATCTGAAGGCTGGCGTGGTCAAAGAGTGCTCTGATTATTAACATGCTTAATGTTGTAAGCCAGATGAAATAAGGAGGCTAGCAGAAAAGCCCAGCTTTCTTTGGAGACAGTGCACTATATCTTGCTTTAATTTGCTCCTTGGAGTCTTTGCATGCTATTGGTGATATACGTAAGACAAGGTTACAAAAAGGTCTTTGTACTCTTTCTCCAAGGCAGGATTTCTGCTTTATACTGAATTCCATAAATTTGGACTTCGTTAAATGCTTAAGTAGTCTGAAATTCACGAAGATATTACAGTCTGTTTATACTAAAGGTTTATAATCTGCCATTTAAAACTCTTAGGGCCAGAAATGCTTAAGAATTCAAGTTCCCACCTGCCCCTCAATTTTGGAAAGGTAATATTGTTCATATGCATACTATGTAATACTTATAGCAAGATCTGGGGCAAAACCTCACGATCCAACAGATTAATATTTTCCCAGCAAAGTTTAACATCCACAGTAAGATAAAGAGACTATGAATAACCTATCTTCAGTTCAGGTCAGATCTTTTTCACCAAAATTTATGGATGACTCCATTTTTTCAGAGCGTTTTAGATTTTGGGATTTCAGATAAGAGATTCTAGGTCTGTATAATTTTGTTTTCTGCTACAACTTGGCAGACTTTGTGAAGCTTTTAACTATCAATAAAAGGAGGCATTGTAAAATTGTTTTATTTATTTTTTATTCTTTAGATTTTATTTATTTATTCATGAGAGGCAGAGAGGGAGAGAGGGGCAGAGACACAGGCAGAGGGAGAAGCAGGCTCCATGCAGGGAGCCTGATGTGGGACTCGATTCTGGGACCCTGGGCTCACGCCCTGAGTCAAAGGCCCGACACTCAATCGCTGAGCCACCCAGGCATCCTGTAAATTGTTTTAAAACCTCAAATGCTTATAATATCTAACATATCTGGAAGCCTTTGGTATTCTAGTGTTGTTGATATAAAGACAGTGCAGTATTGCTGATAACTAATTTAAACCAGATCAATATTTGCTTCAGTTATAAAGATGAGATCAAATTATATTTTTAGATTTTACAAAATTTTCATTAGAAACATTGAATACTGCTATACACATAATCACATCCCTCCCCCAGCTCTCTTGATTCCATTCCCACTTCCCTACTTCAGGAATTTCCCTTCTGTAGTTACTCTCTTTCCTTCTTGGATTGTTTTGGGTCATTTTGTTCTTGATCATTCATATCAACTTATGGGCTTGCTTTAGATTATTCTGCGTTAAAAAAAATTTGCGATGAGATTTAAAGTTGCAATTTCAGTTGAGGACCATAATGAAATAGATGCTGCATTCCGAAGCAGGTGCTAAATCATACGCAGAATCTAGAGGAGTTTTAGGGAAGTGGTTATGTGACCCTTGAATACTACACTCAAAATGTGAGTAAAAAAAGTCAGATATAAAAGCAGGGATTTGGAGAAGATTTCTTTGAAGAGCAGCCCATGTGAGATGAATCTTTCTCCTCCTTCTACTGTCCCTCATCTAAGATGTGTGAAAAGATATTCAGAGAGTTGGCTTGGAGAATATGATGATTTCTTAATGAACCTAGAGTGTGACCCCAAACTGAAAAAAAAAAAAAAAAAAAAAAACTTAACAGGCAGAGATGGAATGGTTTAGAAAACCAAAGTGAAAAAACTTTGATGCTGCCTAAATTCTTTTTTTTTTTTTTTTTTTTAAAGATTTAATTATTTGAAAGAGAGAGATTGCAGGGTCAGGGGGAGGAGCAGGAGCAGAGGGAGAGAGAAACTCAGGCAGATTCCCGGCTGAGCAGGAAGCCCAACGTGGGGCTCAATCTCAGGACTCTGAGATCACGACCCTGGGAACATGACCTGAGCCCAAATCAAGAGCCAGACGCTTAACCGACTGAGCCACTCAGGCACCCCAATGCTGCCCAAACTCCAAGTATAATCCCAGGGTCTATTTGGGCAAAGAATTCAGGAGAGTCTCTTGTGGGTTTGTTGGGGTCATAAGTGAGAAGAGGCTGCTCTGGAATCGCTGCAGATTTGACCTAATAGAATCATCTTTAGAGGATTGAAAAGGTTTCACCAGATAAGAAGCTGGAGATGGTGTGAGGTGAGATGAAGGAACTGCTAGAAATGGAGTATGTGTTCCTCTGATCTAGGGAAATACAGGTGAGAGGCCACAAGTATTGTGAGGTCACCCAGGAACCCATGAAAAAGTTCCACAGAGGAGACAACTTTAAACTTCCATTGAGCCAAAGAGCACAAAGCCAGCTGATAATAGCACTGGCATGTGGGCTCTTTCCTATGCTCCTCATCCGCCTTCCTTTCTGTCTCCTTCTTCCACCCTCCAACCCCAGAAAGGATGAGAAAGAACAGCCAGCCATGAGAGGGGGAGGTAAGTAAGAGAGAATAAACTCACTTAATTCCCTAATATTTCTTATATCACCCAAGGAATTTACAGGTTGTTATTTCTATGGACATGACTGGATTTAAGCTTAGATCTCTATCTACAAAATTTCCACAAAACTGTAATTTATAAATGTCTTTCCTTTGAATGAAATTGGAGGCTTTGACTCTTATATGGTATAGGACATTTTAACTATCAAGCTGACATCAAGTTTAGTGATTAAAGGTAGGAGTTGGGAATTACTAAGAATAATTAGAAAAGTCATGGGATTGCCTGAATTTTCATCCAGGGAAAGGAGAAGCAAGTAATCCCTGAGTAGATTTTAGGTAAAATCTATAAATAGGTAAAAAAATAATTTTGATCCTGTTTACCTCCTCTGAGTCTTTTTTGGATGAATTCAATGGTTTCAGATTTTATCACTTCTCTGTTTCCTTCCAGTCGGTGCCCATTTTTTTTTTTTATTTTCTATAGAACAAAACTCTGCTTCCTTATTGAAGAAACATTTACCTAGACGCGCTGCCTTTCCTTCCACACCTCTCATTCATAATGCGGTTCCTTCAAAAAACTGTGGTCATTTCTGTCACTCCAGGGAAATATCACCAATGACTTACCTCTTGCTAAATCCAACATACACTTTTCCCTTTATTCTTTCTTACTGAACCTCTTAGCAGTGTTAGACCTAGCCGATTACCCTATCTTTTTGGAAATAGACTTGGTTTCTGTGACAGACATTAACCTTATTTCCTTTTTCTCCTTGCGACATCTTTTTTTCAGGCTCCTTATTGACTCCTCCACTCTCCACTTCTATGTTGATGTAGCCCATGGCTCGGCTACGGGTTCTATCTCTTCTCTGCACATCAGATGACTGCTTTAGGGCCATTGCTTTGTATCATTCATAGGCTGATGACATACAAGTTTATATTATCAAACCTGACCTTTCCCTTGAACTATGGACTGTATATTGTTATTATCTGGATGTCTAATGGATGCTCCAAATTTGTCCATCAGGCAGTTTTCCCTCAAATCTCTTCTCTCTGTCTTGCCCATCTTAGTAAACGGCACCACCATTTACTCATTGTCTTGGACCAGAAACTTAGGAGTTGTTACTGTCCCCTTTTCTTTTCCCACATCTAAGCCGCCACCATCATGCCTTACCAGTTTTATTTTCAGTATTCATTGTGAATAGAGAATCTACCTCTACTGCAACAGTCCAGGTGAAGGATTATATTTTTAGATTATTCTGACAGATGTATGAAAAATAGATGGTTGAGGACAAGAATGAAATATTCCCAGCGTACTCTTATAGGGGTCTGAACCTTACCTCAAACACTGATGCAAAGTACACTCCCCTTGGTGACTG
The DNA here is from genome assembly GCF_003254725.2 of Canis lupus dingo. Taxonomy (NCBI): domain Eukaryota; kingdom Metazoa; phylum Chordata; class Mammalia; order Carnivora; family Canidae; genus Canis; species Canis lupus. Next base: position 76,590,929 of record NC_064246.1, read on the forward strand.
TGACCTAGATAGACTTGCCTCCTCTTGTTCTTGACACATGCCAAACTCTTTCCTAACTCGAGGCCTTTGTATTTGTTGGTCCTCCTGTCTAGACATTTTTTTGTTTATATATTAGTTTACTTGCTTATTTCTTTTTTCTTGCTCTTTTCAACTAGGGTGTAATATATGCTGTCTTTCCTGTTCAGCTCTATATTCCTAAAGCTATGGAAAACCAGTATGCAGTAATTGCATGTCAATATTTTTGAGTGAATGAAAGAATGTAAGTATTTAAGGCTTACAATATAACTAGGAAAAAAAAAATCATGCTGTGATAGAAAGAGGCTGGGAGACCTGTGTCTACTCCTGAGTCCTGACTCAGCTACTCTGACGAACAGAATGAAAAAAACTTCTCCATGTATTTTTTCTTTACTCCTAAACATGCAGCTTCTTGTGTCCATTAACACAAATGACAGCCCACGGAAATAAAAATGTAGGACATGCATTTCCACATTGAGTTCAATACAGCAAAAAACACTTATAATTTTAAGCAAATGGTCTCTCCTCAGTAACAGTGCCCTTTTGATAAAATTTTACTCCACAGGAAATCCATTACAATAAATATCTGTTCCAGTATCTGTCCATTTAGCAATAATTCTCTTTATGCTTGATGCCTCTTCCCTGATGAACTGTCCTAGGGACCCTCCTCTGCTTCCCTCTGAGATTTCCAGAGTTTCAACTCTGCTTCTGAGTACTTGCTGTTGTCATGGTAGCTTGCTAATTTTGCTTATATTTTTTCCCCCATATTTTCCCACAACCTTTGAAAAGACCAAGCTAAAGATGTGCCAAAGGCTATTTCTGACTTAATGTTGTAGGCATGAAAATATTTCTTTTCTTAGCCTGTTGAAAAATGTTAAATGGTTGTCTCAGCGTCATTGATTGAGACTATTTGTTTATTCCCAGGGCTGAAAGTTAAGGCCATTCTATTTTGATAGAACTATTTATTTAAAACAAGCTTGAAATCAAAGCCATCTCATACAGTATGCAGGGAATGCTGTTTAACCCAAGTAATCCCAAAGTAAATAATTTATTGGATTACTCGGTGGGTTGAGAAATGAAGGTAGGATTTGGGTGTATTTGGTTTGCCTTTTTCGTTTTAATTACTCACTAAATAACTGCATGTGTTGTGTGAGTTTAGAAAAAAACAAAGTCTTCTTGGAAGAAGACGTTATCCCAGTGGTGACTTTGAGTGGTCCTGAGAAAGAACAGATCCCCTGGAGCAAGGGCAGCCCTGCTATCCATGGCAACATCTTGGCCACACTTGGATCTAATACCTAGCTTTGCCATCAACATCTGTGTGGCTGCAAGAAAACCATTTAACCTCTCGGTGCTCCAGTTTATAAAGCAAGAAAAAAAATCTTTCAGGTCTCTACTGGCTCTGAGATTGAGCCATTCTCTCTGAGACCAACCAAAATTTACAGGATTGAGGCAACTACATGGCATTTTAGCCAGGGCTGAGAGACCATAATGTGGACTTTTGTGCAACTCATGACATGGATGGCTGACTCCCTTCCTTTTTTATATCAAGCATTTGCTTCATTTTAAGCTGAAAAAAAAAAGTTGTTTGTGTGTGTGTGTGTGTGTGTGTGTGTGTGTGTTTTCTTTTAAGGGGAACATGCTACAGATCTTGTACCAAAGTTGTTTTACTCTTGTGGATAAAAAAATACAATACGAATTCTTGTTCCTTATTCTTGCTTTTTCAATGAGTTTTTGGATCACTAATATTTTGTTGTCAATTAAAAGTACATCTCTCCAGGCCCAGATGTTCATGGACCCATGCTGGTTACACACCCTGCTTCTTTGGTGGTCAGGCTCCTGTTATTATGCCCTGAGAAACAAGGCTTGCTTATTTATTTATTTATTTATTTATTTATTTATTTATTTATTTATTTATTTATTTATGAATCCTGATCATTTGCTCTTTCTAATAAAAAGAAAGAAATAGCCTAACTAACAGAAAAGACTTAAGTAGACTATAAGAAGGAGCTTATTGACCCTGGGTAATAAAAAGCTGGCATGAAATGCTAGGAGTTGTAGATGGACCATCAGGAACCACCTGTTTGGGAGGATTTAAATATTTAATCAACTCAATGTAAAGACTTCAATTAGAGTGTCCAGGAGCACAGTTACTGGTCTACCAACTCCCAGCCTCCTTCAGTCTGGAAACCCTTGGAAATGTATGTGAAGCAGGTAGTTTAGGCCAAATTAAAGGCAATAGATTTATAGAGCTCGTTACACAAAAAGCACACGGTTAAAATATTGTCAGATGAGTTTAAATGAATTTATGGGTGAAGATGCATTACACATTAATAAAGGGAACCATGGACCTTTGAAAGAGATACCTGATCTAAGAAACGCTCCTGATTATGGCCTCAAATATTTTGAAATTGACAACATGCACAAAATGTACCTTGTTGCCACTCTCAGAGAGAGCACATCAGACTAACTGGCTCATTAATTTGACCTATTATGGCATTTCTTATGATCTTACATTCCTGTGACCTCCTTGAAGGCTCGTTTGGCCTTGAAGCACCACAAGGTGAAAAAAAAAATCTCAAAATTAATCGAGAAGTTACCCAGAGTGCTTTTACATAAGCTTAGCAAATTGTCAGCTTATCCTTGAAAGAATGGCTTCTCCCAGAATCTTTTTCCCTATGACAGTGGCAAAGGGGAAGAGAGGGTTTGTGAAATTGCTGCCAGAGGCTGGGCTTCCTCCCTAATTCTTGTCTATCCTTGAGCCAGACACAGGAAACTGTTGAGTTCAAATATTTAGATAAACTCAGATGAAGGAACACAAATCTACTCATTCCTTAGGGTTTCAAGGTAAGGCTTGATTAACTGGACACAATGGACAAATCAGGTGTTTTTCATTACTAGTCAGAAAATGAAAACTGACTCAGCCTAAAGTAAGGAAATCCACCTGAGGCAATGAAGGCAGTGCAAAATGTATGTTATTTCAAAATTTTATAATCTTAAAGGTGTGGTCTCTTGAATGTGTGTGATCTAATGAGAAAGTAATTAGTTACCTAGGAGTGTTTACTTTGACTTACGTCTCAGGTACAGAACATTTTACAGCCAAAATAAATAAATTGAAACAGTAGTAACGTTCACTGTGAGTAGACCTGTTTTGATGAAAAGCACCAGTATACAAACTGTTTTCTTAGAAGGTGGACACTTCCTCTTGAGGTGGTGGATTCTTTCACCTAGTCTTTATGTCTGAAAAATTAATACTTGTTCTGCAACTATAAACCCGCCTGTACATGACAGCAGCTCTGCCAACATTGTTTGAGTCATTAGAGGAGTCGGCCAGTTGTTCTCCTGTCCTTTCTGCGTGGCTGAATTTTCTTAATGACCAATTCATTGTGTGTCTTCAAGCATGACACCTGAAAAGCTGTGATCTCTTTAATGAAGGATCCATTAGTCTTTCAAGAATGTGAACATGTGAAGTTGAAAAACCTATTCAATAAGGTATCTCCTTGAAAGAACTCTAATCATGCTGTGAAGTACATTTACACAAAATATAACTTCTTCATGCATGTTTAACTGAGCAGAATGGTTTTTGGAGTCACATTAGCTGACCCTGCGAACACGGGCTCAGTTTCTCTAAATACTTTCCATTTTCATAAAATTGCTAAAATGCCACTTCTCTCTTCCATCTGCATCTATATATAGCAGAGCGTTCTATCTTAGAACATAGGCCATTGTACAGTCCTCTTTCTGCGTTCTTTGAACCTTGGCAGCACACTATCTCCAAGATTCCACGATCACAGACAGTCCCCCTGCTGTTGTGGGCAATGTACTGCTTTATACAAATCTTTCTGGTGCCATTGGAAGTGACTCCCAGGAGACAAAGCCCAAGAATGACCCTGAGTATTACCTTTTTGTATATCCACTTCCGCATTTCATCTTTGCAGTTCTAAACCTATTCAAAGGTCTTTCTGTTTGAGCTTCTAAAATTTAGCATATCCTCTGCTGAATCTAGACAGAAAAAGATGTAATTATAATACACGAACCATTCTTGCTCTGCACATTAACACAGTAATAGAAAATAGAAGTTTTTCAATACAAAAAATAGGTTTTTGCTCTTATTTCACATATTTAAAAATAATGCAATATATCAGGAATTAATTTTAAGGTAGTCAAGTGTGATTCATCACCATTAAGTCACTTTTACCAAGGAAAATAACTCGATATACTTTCTATATCATAGGAGAAGAAATAAAGTATATTTCATTTTAACACAGAAATACAATTTTGTCCTGCAGTATAATTGGATTAGTGATATAGGAAGGTATCTCCTAATAGGGTTTTATTATATTTTTCCCTAAAGTTGCATAGTAAGTATCAGCTTCCACAAAGGCACTTACCTGCAAAATCATCTGAATAGTTCCTTCTCTGAGTATAGCCCGTAGTTTCCCTTGAATATGTTCACTTGGGAGATTCCTCGTCTACTATTAACTTTTACGGAATATTTGGATATTGATTATTTGAAAAGAATTGGAGTTAATAAAGAATTCAGTAAGCAAAGACGTGGTCTATTAACTAATTTCTCCTAGTCAGGAGAGGTTGAAGCTAATGGTTTTGATTACATGTCAGGTGAAAGTACTACAAATGCTCCTAGAGCGAGGGTCTTGCATGAGCTGATCACCTTGGATGCAGACATGTCTGGGCACGTCTGCAACCCTGCAGAGTCCTGCCCACTCACTGCATGAGGTACAGAGGAAGTTTCCTGGGAGAGAATGCCTTCTGAGGTCAGAAGAAGGGAAGCAGTCAAGCTTAACTCAATAACAAAGACTTAATCTTCAGAAGGAAGCAGGGAGTTTGAATTCAGCATGGAGTCTTGTTTGCAGCTGATGTGTTTTCCAGTCTAGACCCCCGTGGACTCCTTCCTGTGGGTTGTGAGTCCTGTGAGGTGCATGTGTGAGGAACCTGGGTGGGCCTGTGAGGAAGGATGATTTTGATTAAAACCTGAAAGAATTGAATGACTAGGGATTCCCTCAGACACTGTTTTGGTACCAACACTAATAGATGTAATACAGAAGTAGGAAGAGGAATATCCACCTGCTTTGCAAAACAAACACAAAAACAAAACCCCAAAAAACAAAAACCCTAACCAAAAACAAACAAGTCCTCAAACCAAAAACGTTGCTCTTTTGAGGTACTGCCAAAGGATCCATTCATCGGTAGTGTGCGAAATTGTGTGGCCAAGTGGGAAGTGATGTAGCGCAGCAGAAATGCAGAAGTGTGGTACAGGATTTAGGGGAAGAGGCCACTGGGAGTGGTGTGCGAGATGGGGAAGAAGATAAAGTGAATCAATGAGGCCACTTGTGATGAATTTTTGTGATGACAAACAGCGTACTTTCTTACTCTCTTCCATTTTTACATTATTAAAATGGATTAGTACTGTTTGCTCACTTTCATATAGAATGGGTGGTGAAAATCTTAAACAACGTTTATTTACTTAAAATTTAAAAACAATTGTCTTAAGGACTTGCCTAGTTATAAAAAATCTTTTTTTGTTACATTTGAAATGTTAGGAAAAATACTCTTCACCCTCCACGTGGCATGAAGTTCTCCTCTAAACTGGAGAGCTGAGGAAATATAAAGTTGGCTACACTCCTCACTCTTCTGAGCCCCCCCAAAAAGTTAGTCCAAAAACATCTAATTCAGGGTTTCTCAACCTTGGCATTATTGACACTGTAGACTGGAAAATTCTGTTGTGGGGGACTGTCCTGTGTGCTGTACTATGTTAGGAGCTTCCTTGACTCTACGCACTAGATGCCTGTAGCACACTTTCCCTCCCCTTGAGTGGATACAATCAAAAGTGTCTCTCAGCATTGCCAGGGCAGGGGAGGCAAAATTGGCCCACATTGAGTGTCATTGATCTAAGGTCACACAGTGTACTAATTTGAAATAAAAGAACTCTGATAAAATAATGTTGGTAGAATTGACCATAAACTTATTAAAGTAATACTTGCATTCCTGTGCATTCCTTCCTTAATTTTTGACACACTTGTTTCTTGATATGTAAGTATGATAGATGCTTAAAACTAAAAACAATAACAGCTGCCATTTCCTGAGGACTTCCTGAGTGCCAGATACTGTGCTAAGCGGTTTATCAACATCAAATTCTCTTTGTACTTGGGCACAGCCTTTGGAGGGTTACATTATGAGTCAGTTGGGGTCCTTGCAGGAAAAGGCTCACTCTAATCAGGTAACCCGATGAGACTTTAACGAAGCTCAGATGTACATTTGAGGGTGGCAACATCAACAAGGAAGGAGGAAAATCCCCTGTGTAAGTAAGAACTGGTGGATCTTATGCTAGGTCTGAGGGGGCCAGAGGAGGGGGTGTTTACAGAACCCAGAAAAGAATGGCTGTAGTTTGAGATGGTTGCAGACAGCAGCACAGAGTGGGTATAGCCAATTCAACAGCTGCCAGGCAGGAAGGCATCTGGGGGAGGTAATATGTTAAAGCACATCCCACCTTCCACCCTTTGACCCCTCACTGATGACTCCCAGATCCAACAGGAAGCGAAGGAGCCTGTTACTGTTGCATCCATAGCGGTCATCTCCTGGGGCTCAGAGCTGGGGAAGGGTTAGAGAATGAATCTGGAGGGGCAGAGGGCAAAATTCTGGTTTGCTCTAACCTTAATAAACCTTTATATAATTAGGATATTTTATTAAGTGATCTTGAGCATTTACACAGACCATGACAATAACTACTAGTAATAATGTGTTAAAAGATAAACTGAGGCATATTAGGATTTTTTTTGACTTTGAGTATCCATTTGAATGGGGCAGTGTCAAACCAGAAATGGTAAGGTGCACGTGACCAGCAGGAGCCAGGGTAAAAGTATGGAAGCAAAGAAAGGAAATTATTGATTGGCTATAGCTTAAAGCCTAGTTGGCTGTTTGTGACTGATTGTCCTTAGCGTTTTGATTTTGTAAACTTGAAGTATTTATAGGCTTGGATTTTGGTTTGCTTGCATAAGCCCTCGTGGCATTAGAATCATCTCAGTCTAGTGGCCTCCCTATTTAGTTAACTTAAAAGGATTGTAGTAGGTGTGGGGAAATTTCTTTTGTGAAGGGCCAGAGAGCAATATTTCAGCCAGTATGGGCCATATCATCTCTACTGCAACTATTCAACTCTGGCTATAGAGCAAATGAATAAATGAGTTGGCCATATTCCCATAAAATGATTATTTTTTGGTTCAAAGGGCTGCAGTTTGCCAGCTTCTCTGCTATAGGAAAACAAAAACTACATACCGTGCATACTAAATGATGTCAAGTTATTGATCCCCCTTAACTCCAAAAGCTAATAGAAAACAAATGAAAAATATAGCACATTTCATATATATATATACACAATTACCCTATCTAGGCTTAGAACATTAAAATCATCTTGCAATAGGATTTGTGAATTTTATTTTTTGTCATTTCAACACTATTGTTGTAAAAACAGGCTGAATGAAGTGAATGACTTTGTATTTAACATCCTCTAAAGCCCAATGCAGTGTTTACTTAAAAGTGAGAAAACCAAGCAGAATGAACAGAATTGTGTTTATGAAGTCAGTAAATATGTGGAAAGAAATAAACATGTGTGAATAATAGTATATGGAAAAAATAAAAAATTATAATGTTTACCTAAATAATTCTTATTAAATGGAACCAACTAAAAAAGGTCAGGCCATTGAAACTCTTATGTTGATGCCGTATGAGGGATTATTGAGCTTGTTGTGCCACAGAGGTCATACTTTATAAGGGGACTAACAGCATATAAAGATCCTAGAGAGAAATCCATAATCCTAATTACAGAAAGGTACCCTTGACCCTCTTTCCCTTCCTTCCTTCCTTCCTTCCTTCCTTCCTTCCTTCCTTCCTTCCTTCCTTCCTTCCTTCCCTCCCTCCCTCCCTCCTTCCTTCCTTCTTTCCTTCCTTCCTCATATATAGATTGAAATTGGCTTGATTAACCCCAACCCATATATCACTAAATTGTAATATTTTTCTGAGGTGTCTGGGGATTCTGAGGGATGGCTTATGTTTCTCTAGTCGTCTCTGCCTTCAACTGTAGCTGTCAATTTTATAAGTCATTTCACCATTCCTAGGGTGCTGCCTTGGTGTTCTGACTATGACAAGGTTCCCTTTTCTTGATTCCTCAACCCTTCTCCCCTCTTAACAAGGTCACATGTGTTGTGTCTTATATTGATGATTTGAACAGATGTAGGAGGCGTAGTAACACAAACAACTTGTGATTGAGACACAATTCTTATATTCTGTAAAATCCTTCTTTGTAGTCTCTAGTCTCCAAGATGTTTGCTTCTCACCCAATCTCTCTTTTCTCCTGGCCCTAGAAATACCTCCTCCACCTCCCATCCCCAAACCTCTTCCATTTTATTAAGGGGAACATTCTGGGTTGCCAAACTTCCACATGAATATGGAAAAGTTGCCCATATCCTGTGGTTGGTGGTAGATCATCTGCTGTGACTCTTACTGCATTTCACCTCCTTTACTACCTGTAAAGGAAAAGAAGGAATCAGGTGAGTTGTTTTTCCCTGGCATGAATTAACCTACCCTAGCGGGCAGAAGCAAAGGGTCTTGTTTAGTTAAAAAAAAAAAAAAAAAAAAGAAAAAGAAAGGCTAAATTTCCGTTGTGCATTGTAAACTCTAGCACTTAAGAAATTGAGATTTTATCCATTAATTTTTGTTTTATTTTATTTTATTATTTTTCTGGCTGCCACTAGTCAAGTACACAAAGATGATAAGGTCCTACTGACCACAAAATGGGAGAGGATGGCCATAGGTTAGCTAGGAAACCCTTTTCCAAAATTTTTGTTTGGGGTTATGTTCTTGGCAAGATACAATTAAAAATTTTGGATTTATTTTTGAAAATACTCATTCAGGCTTTTAAAAAATAGTATTTTATTTATAGGACTTTCCCCTTTGCTTCTCCCTCTTCTTTTGTCACCTCCTCAAGTTGAAAGTGGTCAATTAGTGTACTTAATTGGATAATTTAGGTCTCAAATCCCCTTTATTTTAAATGATACATATAAGATCATTTATGTCCTATTTAATTTTACCTTCAGAAGATCCAATCATAAAGAACAGGTATAGAAAGTTTTTTTCTAAGAATAATTACATAGCTAGAAAGCTGAAACTAGCTTGTTTAATTCCTGAGATACTGATTGAGATGATCACAGAGTAATTGAGAAGAACCAGAGGTTGGCTCTTGGTAATACAGGAAACCTTTTTCTTTTTTTTTTTTTTTTAACAGTTTTGTTATTATTCCTAGGAACAAGCCAAGAGCAATGAATCAGGCTGAAGTTGGCAAGAAATACATAGCTATGTCAATGGTATTAGACCTGAAAGTATTTATACAATTTGATCAAGTGAGTTCTGAAAAAAAAAAAAAAAACTAAAAAAACAAAAAAACAACATAGAATATTTTGTCTTTTAGAAAAGCTTATTTTAAGGAAATTATGTACTTCATGGCCTAAGGAATCTTAACTACAATCCTTTTGGAATAAAACTCTACATTACTACAATGTTGATGTTATGGAAACCTGTAGAGGAGAAAGTCTGATTAAAATTAATTCCTGTTCCTATGAAGGTAAAAGGCAGACAGCCAAAGTAAGGGCAAAATGAAGTATATGCCTTAAGGAAGAACAGTTTTAGACTATAAAATTGTGAGTCTAGAAGAGGAGGGAATTGGGATGATTTATTTAACTCAGTAATGAAACCTAAACGTAATCTAAGTAATGGTTTCTAAAGTAACCTAAGGTGCAAAACCCTCCAACTGTGAAAATTTAACTCTGAATGTATTTTAATTCATAATAAGAAGGTATATCTTCACATATTGACTAACAAAAGAAGTTCACAAACAGAGATTTCCAGAGTATAAATCCATAGAGAGAAATGGATGGCAGATACATATTCCAAGGCACTTCTAAAATTAGATTATTATTTGAATGCTTCAAATTTTGTGATTAGCATAGAATTGGAAATCTCCAATAAAACTCTCAGCAGGGACAAAGGCAAAGATTCTTTCTTTGTAAAATTCATTTCAAATCCTCAAATATTTTTGAGGGCCAGATGATCTCTGGGGGCCTTTCACAGTAACATTCTGAATCGTAGGAGCAATAGATTGATTTGCTACTGTGAAGGAAGGTTTGACCAGAGCATTGGATACATTTTTTGATTTCTTGCTGTCTCTTTCCTTCCCCCGCACCCCAATTTTTCTCATTCAGCTCTCCTGCTTTCTTTATGACATTTTACTCTTATTCTATTGTAGTGAAAGTGTTCCTCATGAGACTAAGTCTCTTTCATGAAAGAGTCTTATCCTGAGTCATAGCATGTATGATGCCCCTGTTTTAACAAGGATCCCAAGGACAGTGGTGGCTTTTGAGGCTTTCACTGTGAAGACAGTGCCTGGATTTCAATTATTCATTATCTTTAAAATATACAAAGGAGTGAGAGGGGATATCTCCTGTACCCCTGTGTTTGTTTTCTGCTTTATTCTTAATGCATTTACATGAAGACATGCTGCACACATCACTTTTTATGTGGCATCATTTTACCTTCACCTTCAGACCAGCTGTATCATCCATTATCACCAAGTAATAAAGCTATCACCACTGTCACCCTAGTCTAAACTAATGTCATCTCTCTCCTGGCTACCAAAGTAGCTTTCCGATTGGTCTCTCTGCTTCCACTCATTTCTCTGCAGTTCGCTATCCACATGTCATTCAGAGTGGTCTGTTGAAAGCATGAGTTAGATTTGCCCAAAACACAGCAAAGGCTTTCCATAATATTTAAAGTAAAATTCAAACATGATTTTGCCCCTGCGTCATCCTTAAACTTATCTTACCCTGCTCCCCCTCTGGTCTACTGTACCCCAGGATCACTAGCTTTCTTTAGGTTCTTCCTGCAGGTTTGTTCCTTGGTGGACAGTGTTCTTTCCTCATTCCAGACGGCTAGTTGGAGCCACTCGGCTATTGGTCACAATGTGTCATTTGGAGATAGGCCCTCTCAACCAATTCACTGGAAGTAGCCACACAATACCATCATAACACCTCTTCTGATTCTTCACATACACTTACCACTATCCGATGCTCATTGCTTTTATTATTGGGGTTTGATCACCTTCAACCAATAAAACACAAGTCTTTGTGACTGAGAACCATACCTGTTTCCTCAGAGCCTAGAATAGTATTTGCTATGTGGTGAGTGCTCAGTAAATATTTATTGAATGAATAATAACCATCTTTACATTTTTCACCTGGGTTGCAAGACCATAAACAAATGATAACAAATGTAGTTCTGTTGTAAATTCAGTGGGTTAATTGTGTTCTTTATGTAAATAGTGATAAATGTAACTTTCCTATAATAATACAGAGTATCTCTAATGTGCTTCTGTTTTTTGAATTTCTACTGCCCTTGAACAGAAAGCAATTTGATAGCTTTTTCATTAGGAATTTTATGCATTTAATTTGAATATTGTATTCAGTCTTCAACATCAAAACAGATTATCTTATCTTTCCCTTCTATCTCTCCTTTTAATTTCAATCATAGATAGCTGTAATTTTAGGATCCAAAGGCCAAATGTTTTAATGATCATTCTACTTTGGAGAAGTGTACTGAAGAAGTCTGTCCTTGAGTTTGTGGTACCTGACAAGGAAGCCAGCAGAGATTGTTCGTGGCCAGGAGCACTTATTTTAAAAAATTGACCCTAAATAACACTGGCACTGTGGAAGAAGTCAGATATCAAAATACACTTTGCCTAATGAAGCTTCAATTTTAATATTAGAAGTTGGAAGTAGTACCCAAAAGGTAGTGAGGCTGGGAAAACAAATTTATGACCCACTCAAACTGAAAGTAGAGGGTATATATGGATTTAGGATTGATTCAAGCAAATACCTATCACCCATACTTATAGGCGCTGACAAAAACAACTCATGTTTTTAAAACCCTTTTTGGAAAGCCAGATTTAATTTATTTAGGGAGTGTGTGATCCTTAAATCCATGACACATTTCAGTAGATCCATTCAAAATAAAGATCTAGACTCAAGTGATATCATTCAAACTATGGCAAGATGACCCATTAGTAGATTGTGAAATCAATTAGTGTGTCATGATTGGTAATTTTTTTTTTAAAAAAAGGACATATAGGGATCCCTGGGTAGCGCAGCGGTTTAGCGCCTGCCTTTGGCCCAGGGTGCGATCCTGGAGACTTGGGATCAAATCCCACGTCGGGATCCCGGTGCATGGAGCCTGCTTCTCCCTCTGCCTGTGTCTCTGCCTCTCTCTCTCTCTGACTATCATAAATTAAAAAATATATATATTTTAAAAAAAAGGACATATAATAGATCGAATCAAATATAGAAGGTATCATAGGGCATCACACATTATAAAACTTACAACAATTTCATTAACATTTCCTGTCAGTTACGTGATTGTAGCAGGTATGGCATCATCATGTAAAATACATTTCTCCCTGTGAATGGGATCAAAAATCTATAAGAGCCACCAGAGAATATTCAATTGGTTTGGATTGGGTTCATCTGACATAAAATGAAGAATAATTTCAGAGAGAGTTTTCCCAAGGGTATAAGGACCAGTCCCATAATAAGGACAAAGTCAAGTTGTCACTGATATCCATGAAGTAGGAAATTATTGAAATATAGAAGAGAATGTGTTGGAGTCCATTATTCATAATTCCCACAAACATGGCCTCATATGCTTTGCTTGCTGACGGTTCATAACTTGCTTAATCAGGTTTTGAGCTTCCCACCCAGAAGTTAAGCTCCTTGAAGTAGAAGTGGTCATATAATTCTTCTATGTGTCTTGTAATGCTGAGAATGTAGTGGTTACATAAAACATATGTGTTAGTTGACCAACTGGAAAAAATGTGAGTAGCTAAAGAAGATCATACGTGATTTGCATAATTTTGGTTGGCCCAGTAGTTATGCCCACTGTCTCTGTCATTAGCATACATATCAGTTTTCAAGTCAAGTCTGTTTTGAATTGATTAAAAATAGGACATGTGATAATTATCAAATATCAAAACACCTTTCAAAAATTCCAAATAGCTTATCACAGTCAGTTCTATTTTTTTTTAAACTTTCGAATCTGTGGTTCTATCGAAAGAAGATCGCATTCTCCTGGCATGATTTGTTTTTCATTATAACGGTAAGCTTGGAATCCAGAAGAGGTTAGAAATGGTTTCAGATTCCTATTTAGAGTCTTTTATCTAATTCAGGTTTAGAGTCTGCTCCTCCTGCACAATCCAAAGTCGTTGAGTTAAATTAAACAAGAGATTCCTGAGAAGATGAAGCCAACCATGACTAACGTCTTGTCTCAGACACATGTCAAGCTTGGTTAAGAATTAGACTCCCCTTCGTTATTGCCTGGACAGAGGGAAGTCTCTTTTTTAGTATGACCCAGCATGAGTGAGCAGGTCTCATGTTCATTTGAAGCAATTTACTTTTGTATTCCTCTTTTGTAGTTCACAGCAGGTCTTTTTAGAAGGAATAGAGGGCTCGCTCTGCAATCTACCTTTATTGTTTCACTGAAGAGTAGAAGCAAAACATATTTTAATCAAAAGAATTATACCTGAGTGCTCTAAGTGTTTCCAGAGCCAACAGAGAAGGCCCTGCTACATTTAAGGCCAGGGATGATGTTTTAAGAGGAAAATGTTGATGGTAAACTCATGGGGAAATAAAATCTTAGACTATTCTCAGTGACCTATCTCATTGGGTAGTAATCAGGAGATAAGGCCAGAAATTCCAGAGATTAGCTCCAGTAGATAAGATTCTCAGACTTCTAAAGAAAAAAAGACATTGCTAGGATACGCAATGAGTTCCATGGAACTTGAGTGCCACTGTTTTACAGCAGAGCCACCTTTCTATTGATTAGTGTTAATGAGATGAGGGGGTCCCACATTGATGGATTATCAAAGTCTACCTAATCTTGTTTTTTTTGCTATTTATCCTTTCTTGTTGCTATGGTTAGAAATATGTGCAAACTAAATCCTTGTTTCTTCTTTCACTTGACCTTATTCTGATTCATCAAAGTGATTCTCTTACACTCTGAACTATGCCAATTATTGTGTCTGTCAAGCCACACATTCATTAGAGTATTGGGACTAATGGACATGCTGTAAGAGCACATTCATCTTTAGAAATACGGTAAAAGCTAATTCTTTTGGCTCAGCAAAGCTCAGGTTGACATCTTGCCACTCTTCTGCTGCCAGGAATATCTGGTGACTTAATGAAGCAAAGATCTTAAACACACAACTCAGTGGATTATTCAATATCAAGGTTTGCACTAGCGTCGGTGAAAAAGGATTAACACTTTCAGTTCTACGAAAGCACAGGCAATGAATTAAAACACAAGAGGACTACCAGAATGGACAGTGCATCGGAAGGCTTACAGAGTAACTTGTACTTCAAGAGCCCATTGATCTGCCTTTTCATATGGAATTTAAAAAATAATCTTTTATATGCCGGTGGTAATACAATGGGATTAGTGAAGCCAATGGGCTGTGACTGTTTAAATATTAATTGGGACAGCAATGTCTAAATCAGTTGTTCTCAACCCTGACTGCATATTAGAATCACCGAGGGAGCTTTTAAAATTTGCCGATGATGCCTAGTTCCCCCTCCCCGCCCCCAGAGAGACCGTTTAAGTTGGTCAGGGGCAGTGCCCTGGCATCAGAATATTTTAAGAGCTCCCTTGGTGATTTGGATGTACAGTCAGCTTTGAGGACTATGAGTAAATAAATGCTAAAACAGAATAGTTTTTTGTTACCAGGATGCCTGATTCAAATATCCCATTTTTGAAAAAGATTCTCCATGGTGTATCTTTTGTTAAAACAATAGAACAAGCATCTTGTTTCATTCAATTCCAGTCACTTTGGTCTTTGCCCTGTGATAGCATATTATGAGTTGAATGCAATTAAAATATTTTGGCCATTTTCAGGAAGGCTTTTGAAATTTTCCAAATATATTCAATATGAAATTGATGCTCTAGAAAAGTCTCTTACTGTTTGCAACATCATGGAATTTGTTCACCAGACCAAAAAAAAAAAAAAAAAAAAAGTAAAATATACCCAAAAATTCTTTGCCAGTTCAATAAATAAGCAAACAAAACCCTTAAAACCTGTTTTTGTTTAGTTAGTTCAATTGACTAAAAAAAGGAGACAATTAGTTATTCATTAATTTGTGCCAGAAAAAAAAAGTGTTGTTATGAGAGGTAGTGATACACACACACACACACACACACACACACAGAGAAATGCTATGAAACCCTCATCCCACCATTAAAAAAATTTTTTTTAAGATTTTATTTACTTATTCATGAGAGACACAGAAAGAGAGAGAGGGAGAAGCAGAGGGAGAGGGAGAAGCAGGCTCCATGCAAGGAGCCCGATGCGGGACTCAAACCCGGGAACCCAGGATCACACCCTGAGCCAAAGGCAGGCACTCAAGCGCTGAGCCACTCATGCATCCCCCACCATTAATTATCTATGGAGTTTTGATCAAGTCACCTCAGCCTTCCTTGGCCTCAAGGTCACAAGTTCGTGGTGGAGCTGAGATGAACATCCACGATTTTTGTCTCACACTCTGTGTTCTGCTGCTTGGGAAAAGAACAGTGAAGACCAAGAAGGTAAAGAAGGTGATGATGGGGGTACTGGAGTGGGGTGCTTTCTTAGGGATTAGACTGGTTTCTACATTTCTCTACAGGCTACCCCCCTACCCACATGTATCTGAGTGTGCCTGAGTTCTTGTGGAAAGGCTGATGTGAAGCCTGAATTCCTTCCTGGAGTCCAATGTGTGGCTGCTTGCCGGGGTGAGGACCTTCCGCAGCAGTGCTGAGCACAGACCCACAGCCACCACCCTCCTCTCGGGGCTCCCTGTGGCCTTTTGTTTTGCCACACATCCCTGCTAATGATTTCTCTGAACTTCCTCTAAGCTGGCCTCAACTGCAAGTACTTCTGTGCCTTGGATAATGACTTCCCGCCTTTCAGGTGGCTTCTTACTTAAATGCCATGGAAAGAGGAGCAACCCAGCCGGGGCAAGCAGGAGAGATGTCACAGGTACAGCGCAGCCTTTGGGGAGACTGGAACCTGATTTGGTTGGATTCCTACAGTCTTGTCCTACTTTCGTGTTTTGCCTCATTTTTTTTGGTTGTAAAAATGCAAAGCATTCACACTTCTTTGCTTTCTCTCCATGTCTTTGTTTTCCTAAAGATCTATATATTTTTCTCTGAATTCACTAACTTCACACATTTATATTCTAGTAATTCTGATACGTTTCTCTCTAATCTGAATTTCCTCTCCGATTAGTCTACCTGTGCAACATCTAACATACACATCTTCCTGATTTGATGCCATTTAGGACATATTTTTTGATTAGTCCTTTTTTCTTATTTTATTATGTATTTTATAATATAACGCTAAAAAGAATGGTCTGACAGTGCAGTTCTTTCATTGTATTCTTATAAAAGTGACATCTTCTTTATCAGGTGTAATTGCTAAACTTAGAAGCAGTATTTATTGACCATCATCATTTACTTTTTTCTGCTTCTTGCCCCAATTTAAAAATACGTTGCTATCTTCCACTTCGATCTTCTCTACTCCAACACATGTACTGTTTTCTGGCATTTTTTTATAGCACGTTTTGTATGTGTTAGTGTGTGTATGCTGAATTTTGTCAAATGCATTTCCTGCATCAACCAAAGACATCAGGTGACTTTTCACCTTAGTTTGTTGACATGATGATGGATTGCATCATTTGATTTCAAATGTTGAACCAGCCTTGCATCCCTGGAATAACTCCAACTTGGTCATGGTGTATAATTCCTTTTACACACTGGTAGATTCAATTGCTAATATTTTTTGATTTTTTTTGCATCTAAATTCATGAGAGACATTGGTTTGTAGTTTTGTTTTGTTTTGTTTTAATGTTTTTTCAGTCTGGTTTTGAAATCAGAGTAATGCTGGCTTCATGAAATGAGTTGGGGAATGCTGTTTCCTCTGCTGTTTTCTGAAATAGAGTGTAATTTTAAAAAAAAATCAGTTTATTTAAACAAAAAGAATATATCATTCATTTCTCCTATCCCTCCAACCTGCACCCCCCACCCCCACCCCTCCTCTGGCAACCACCAACACCTGTTTTCTGGATCTATGAGTTTGGCATATGATTTAATTATTGTGTTTAATGATTCTACATAAAAGAGAGATCCTACAGTATTTGTCTTTCTCTTATTCAGTTTGCATAATGCCCTTGAAGTCCATCCATGTTTTTATAAATGGCAAGACCTCATTGTTTTTTACCACTAATATTCCATTGTGTGTGTGCTCATACACACACACACACACACACACACACACATCTTCTTTATATTCATCCATAATTGGACACTTAGGTTGTTTCCGTATTTTGGCTATGTGAATAATGCTGCAATGAACATTGGGTGCGTGTATCTTTTTGAGTTAGTCCTTCTGTTTTCTTTGGGCAAATACCCAGAAGTGAAATTGTTGGATCATAGGGTAGTTCTATTTTTAATTTTTAAGGAGATTCCATACTGTTTTTCATAGTAACTGCACAAATTTATATCCCCACCAACAGTGCACAGGAGTTCTCTTTTTTCCATATTCTTTTTTAAAAAATATTTTATTTATTTATTCATGAGAAATGCAGAGAGAGAGGCAGAGACATAGGCAGAGGGAGAAGGAGGCTCCCTGCTGGGAGCGTGATGTGGGACTCGATACCATGACCCTGGGATTATGCCCTGAGCCGAAGGCAGATGCCCAACAACTGAGCCACGCAGGTGTCCCGCTTTTTTCCATATTCTTGCCAACACTTGTTATTTCTAATCTTTTTTGGTAATAGCCATTCCAACAGGTATGAGCTGATATCTCACTGTGGTTTTGATTTGCATTTCCCTGATGATTAATGATATAGAGCATCTTTTCATATATACCTGTTGGCCATATGTATGTCTTCTTTCGAAAAATGTCTACTTAGATCTTCTGTCCATTTTTTACTCAAATTGTTTGGAGTTTTTTGGTATTGAATTGTATGAATTCTTTATATATTTGGATATTAAGTCCTTATCAGATATGTGATTTATAAATATTTTCTATGATTCAGTAGGTTGCCTTTTCATTTTGTTGTGCAAAAGTTTTTTAGTTTGATGTAGTCCCACTTATTTATTTTTGCTTTTGTTGCTTTTGTTTTTTGTATTAGATTAAAAAAACTCATTACTGAAACTTATGTCAAGGAATTTACTACCTATGTTTTCTTCTAGGGTTTTTATGGTGTCAAGTTTTAGATTCAAGTCTTTAATCCATTTTGAGTGATTTTTTGTGTATGGTGTAAGATAGTGGTCCAGCTTCATCCTGGCTCTCTCATTTTTCTAGCCCCATTTATAGAAGAGAGTATCCTTTCCACAGTGTATATTCTTGGCTCCTTTGTTGTCAATTCATTGACCAGATAGGCACGAGATTATTTCTAGGCTTTCTATTCTGTTCCATTAATCTATCTGCTTATTTTTATGCTAATACCATGTTGTTTTAATTACTGTAGCTTTGTAATATTGTTTGAAATCAGGGACTAGGATGATTACAGCTTTCTCAAGATTGCTTTGGCTATTCAGGATCCTTTATGGTTCTATACTAATTTAAGGATGGCTTGTTCTATTTTTGTGAAAAATGCCACTGGAATTTTGATAAGGATTGCATTGAATTTGTACATTGCTTTGGGCAGTGTGGCCATTTTAGCAGTATTAATTCTTTCAATCCATGTGCATGGAATATCTTTTCATTTATTCATATTGTCTTCAATTTCTATAATGTCTAATAGTTTTCAATATACAGGTCTTTCACCTCCTTCGTTAAATTTATTCCTAGATATTTTATTTTTTTTGATGCAGTTGCAAATGAGACTGTTTTCTTAATTTCTCTTTGGTAGTTCATTATTGGTGTATAGAACACAACAGGTTTATTTGTTGTGTATTTGAATCCTGCAACTTTACTGAATTTGCTTGCTAGTTCTAACAGTTTTTTGGTGGAATCTTTAGGGCTTTTTATGTATGTCCTCTGCAAATGGTGACAGTTATGCTTCTTTTCCAATTTGGATGCTTTCTAATATCTTTTCTTACCTTATTGTTATGTTGAATAAAAGTGGCAAGAGAGAGCATCCATGTCTTGTTATTGACCTTAGAGTGAAAAGCTTTCAGCCTTTTACCATTGAGTATGATGTTAGCTGTGAGTTTGTCATATATAAGCCTTTATCATGTTGAGGTTTGTTCCCTCTATACGTGCTTTATTGAGAGTTTTTATTATAAATGGATGTTGAATATTGTAAAACTTTTTTTGTATCTGTTGAGATGATCATATCATTTTTATTCATTTTGTTAATGTGGTGTATCATATTATTGACACTTTGCAGATTTTTAGCTGTCTTTGCATCTTTGCAATGGTTCCTTCTTGATCATGGCGTACGAACCATATAATGCATTGTTGTTAAATTCAGTTTGCTAATAGTTTTTTGCAGATTTTTGTATCTCTGGTTCTCAGGGATATTGGCCTGTATTTTTTTTTTTTTTCAGTGGCATCCTTTCTTGGTTTTGGTGTTGGGGTAATGTTCGTCTTGTAAAATGAGTTTGAAGGAGTTCCCTCTTTTATTTTTAGGAAGAGTTTGAGAAGGATTAGTGTTAATTCTTCCTTGAATGTTTGGTAGAATTCACTCTGAGGCCCTTTAGTTCTGGACTTATGTTTGCTGGGAGATTTTGGTTACTGATTCAGTCTCCTTACTAGTAATCAGTCTGTACAGATTTTCTATTTCATCATAATTTAGTATTGGTGGGTTGTATGTTTCCTAGAATTTAACCATTTTTTCCAGGTTGTCCAATTTTTTGGCATATAATTTTCATAGTAGTCTCCTATGATTCTTTGTATTTCTCTGTTATCAGTTATAACATCTCTTTCATTTCTGATTTTGTTTATTTGCTTTTTTTTTCTTGGAGAGTGCAGCTAAATGTTGGTCAATTTCATTTATCTTTCCAAAGAACCAGTTCTTAGTTTCATTGACCTTTTCTACTGTCTTTTTAGTCTCTATTTCATTTATTTCTTCCCTAATTTTTGTTATTTTCTGTCTTCTATTAATTTTGGGCTTTGTTCTTTTTCTAGTTTCTTGAGGTATAAAGTTAGAAACTTTTTTGTTTCTTGAAGTAGGTTTGTATTACAATAAGTTTCCCTCTGAGAACTGCTTTTGTTGCATCTCCTAAGTTTTGATACATTTCCATTTTTGTTTGTCTCAATGTATTTTTTTGATTTTTGTTTTAATTTCTTCTTTGACTCATTATTGCTCAGTGGCATGTATATTTACTTTTCACGTATTAGTTAATTTTCTAGTTATTGTGTAATTAATTTTTAGTTTTGTACCATTGTGGTTTGAGAAGATGCTTGATAACATTTTAATCATTCTAAATTTATTTGTGGCCTAATATGTGATCTGTCTTGAAAAATGTTCCAGTACACTTGAGAAAAATGTGTATTCTCTTACTTTTGGGTGGAATATTCTGTAAATATTTGTTAGGTCCATTTGGTGTAATGTATCACTTAAAGCCAATGTTTCCCTATTGATTTTCTGTCTAGGTAATCTATCCATTAATTTAAATTGGATAGTAAAGTTTCCTTCTATTATTTATTGCTGTCTATTTTTTTAGGTCTGTAATACAGCATATTTTGAACATGTAGAACAGTATGAAAATAGTAGTGAGTACCTACTTGCTTCTTGACACTTTCCCCAAAACCATTTCTGTTAATTTGAGGGAATAAGATACTGCAGAAACATATAAATTAACCTGCATACCCTTTTTTCTTTCTTCCATTTTGTCTCCTGGCCTCCTCCAGGATAAGCTCTGTCTTAACTTTATTATCATCTCCATGCATGCTTTTTATCATTAAAAGCATATATCCATAAATATAACATTTTATTCAAGTGACATTTTATGAAGTGCTATTCTGCAGCTTCTTTTTTTGGCTCAGTATTAAGATTTTTGAAATACATGGCTCAAATTTATATATTTTAACTCTTATATCATGTTCTGTTGAATATTCATACAATGTATTTAGCTAGTTGAGGGGCAATTAGTGTCTTTCCAGTCCTGAATTATTATAGACGGTGTTTCAGTGAACATTTCTGTTAACTGTGTCCTTGTGTAAACAGGTTGGGTTTTTTCTGTGTCCCTAATGCATTGTTGGTTGTGTAACAGCTCCTCTAAAATTAAACTCTCTTACCATTTACTACCAGGGGGCTGAAAGGCAAATTTCCTGGTTTCCATTTCATTTCAGTGCACTCTAGGAGTGTCAGTAGTAAGGTTCTGATCAGGACAATTAAAGAGGTTGAGCTACCTGGCTAGAGTAAAAGCAGCCTGTGGTGTGAACTCTTGGTAATTTATTGGTTCCTCTAACTGTAAATTTGCACTGCTCTTGCAGTAGATCATTTCTGATATGCCTCTTCCCCTTTGTTTTCTCTAATTTACCTTCTACTTGGAGCTTGGAGGAAATTATTCTGTTCACCCTTCTAGGATGAGAGGATTTTCTGTGAGGTCTTTCAGATATGTGCAATATGAGCTTCCTAGAGCAATCAGAGATTTAATGTTTGAGGTCACTGTTCTAACTTCCCATAAGATGAGCTGCTGCTCTTCTTGATGAAACTGGAATCACAATCACACATTTCTTTTGCTTTTTAAAAAATTTTTAAAGAAAGATTTTATTTATTTATTCATGATTTTAAATCTTTAAAATAAAGATTTTATTTATTTATTCAAGAGAGAGAGAGAGAGAGAGAGAGAGAGAGAGAGAGACAGGCAGAAGGAGAAGCAGGCTCCCTGCAGGAAGCCTGATATGGGGACTCGATTCCAGGATCCCGGGATCATGACCTGAGCCAAGGCAGATGCTCAACCACTGAGCCACCTAGGTGCCCCTCAATCACACTTTTCTGATAATTGCACTCAGCATTGGGCTACACTTTACCCCAACTCTACCTTGGGCTCGTTTCTGTAATAATAGGGAAGTATTTTCTGCAAAGCTACATCAGATAATTTTAACAATTGAGGAAACATAAGAGATTGTGTAATATTGCATTTTTAAGTGATGTCACTGAGCTCCATGCTTCATGGAATTGCTTCCTTCTTTCCTTCTCTCATGTCTGGGTAGATGTAGGTCAAATTTTGCTTCTTCCTGTAACCTGAGCTGCTTCCAGTTGGGAAAGGACTCCGATGAACTCAAGAAAAGTTGACTAAGCTAGACTGCATAGACCACCACTCCCCTCACCCAATTTTTTGTTCTGGAGACAGCCTCATATTTGATGCTTATAGTATCCTGCAGAGCTATCAATTTCTGTCTCATATGCAACTTTCATATTTTTGCAGCAGAGTTTTTCTACTTCTATCATATTGTTCACAAATACTTTCAACTTGAGCCACATTAGTTCCATTAGAGAAAACAGAACAAGGGCCAACATTAAAAAATAGAGAGGATCAATTCCTTGAATCAGTATCCTGATTGAACAGTACTCATGGCTCCTCCACTTTCAATAAACCATATAACATTTGAAACCAGGAAAATTTTAGGTGATGTTGCCTACTCCAGGTGAGTTACAGTCTTTATTTGAGCTTTCATCAGCTGAGCCGAGCTCTGATTATTCCACGATGTTAGGAGTTAGGATGGCATGAATGGGTAATGCTATTTTGACACCAAAGTCTGTATTTATCATAGGAAGAAACATGAACATGCCTTCCATTGTCAAATTTCCCTTGAAAGAAGGGCTACCCTCTACATTCCCAACCTTTTGCTTCTGGCTGGTACCTATAAGCTGGTGCCATCACTATTAGAAAAAAATCATATTAATTTTCCACAGAAATGGGAGATCTTTTAAGTATTCTAATTCTCATAGGTAAAAATATGGGTCAGATCAAACCAAACCAAACTAAACCAACCAACCAACCAACCAAACAAACAAACAAAAACTCAAACAAAATAAAGTAAGAGATAGTGTTAGTCCTAAGAGGTTAGTTGCCTCACATCATTGGCTTGTGTTTTTATCTAAACCCATACACAGGCCTAACATGGTATATGAAAACAAAGTGGCCCTCCCATCTTGGCTAAGGAGAAAGGATATGACTGGGTCTGTTTACCATAATTACTTGATTTTTCGCCTTAAGCTGTGCAGCTTGTTGTGTTGGCATGCCCATGTGTGAGCATGTACTATTGCCACTCTCCATGATGCTAATTTATTTAAATCCAGACAATCTGCTACAGATTCTTCCT
Organism: Canis lupus dingo; assembly: GCF_003254725.2. Taxonomy (NCBI): domain Eukaryota; kingdom Metazoa; phylum Chordata; class Mammalia; order Carnivora; family Canidae; genus Canis; species Canis lupus. The sequence goes on from NC_064246.1 coordinate 76,614,303, forward strand.
AAACTGAGCTGTCAGTTTACCCTCCCTTGGGGTGACATGGTGATGTCTGGGATCCCAACACTGGGCCTTCCATTCCTTTATCCTAGTTCTGATCTGAGGGGAAGGAGTGACTGAACTTTGCCTGCCCAGAGCAAGAAAGAATCTCCTAAAATTAATCATTTGTTGCTTGTGAACTTCTAGTCTTTTGCCCATTATTCAAATTTCACTGCTTGAGGATTTTGATTTTGAGCTCTTACTGATAGTAGATGATCAGAATACACAGACTTTAATCAGTCAACTAGTGTATGTTAGAAATGTACTGTAGGTCTCTATTTAGGGTAGGCAATAAGCACTTATATGGCTCTTGCCTTTGATAGTAAGTAACTTAGATGGTTTAATAGTCCATGGATGATTTGGAAAGTGTGTGTAATTCATATCAGTGGGTAATATTCAGATGAAACATACTAGGAGGGCCAATGCCATGCACTGAGCGGGACAGTACTGTAGCACTGGAGTGCCAATAGCCATCCTTGATCAACTGTGGAAGCTGCCTTGATTACTGCCATAGATCACAGGAACTGTTTTTTTTTTTTTTTAATAATAAATTTATTTTTTATTGGTGTTCAATTTGCCAACATACAGAATAACACCCAGTGCTCATCCCGTCAGGTGCCCCCTCAGTGCCCGTCACCCTATCACCCCCACCCCCTCCCCTTCCACCACCCCTAGTTCGTTTCCCAGAGTTAGGAGTCTTTATGTTCTGTCTCCCTTTCTGATATTTCCCACACATTTCTTCTCCTTTCCCTTATATTCCCTTTCACTATTATTTATATTCCCCAAATGAATGAGGACATATACTGTTTGTCCTTCTCCGATTGACTTACTTCACTCGGCATAATACCCTCCTGTTCCATTCACATTGAAGCAAATGGTGGGTATTTGTCATTTCTAATGGCTGAGTAATATTCCATTGTATACATAGACCACATCTTCTTTATCCATTCATCTTTCGATGGACACTGAGGCTCCTTCCACAGTTTGGGTATTGTGGACATTGCTGCTATAAACATTGGGGTTCAGGTGTCCCGGCGTTTCATTGCATCTGAATCTTTGGGGTAAATCCCCAACAGTGCAATTGCTGGGTCGTAGGGCAGGTCTATTTTTAACTCTTTGAGGAACCTCCACACAGTTTTCCAGAGTGGCTGCACCAGTTCACATTCCCACCAACAGTGTAAGAGGGTTCCCTTTTCTCCACATCCTCTCCAACATTTGTGATTTCCTGCCTTGTTAATTTTCCCCATTCCCACTGGTGTAAGGTGGTATCTCATTGGGTTTTGATTTGTATTTCCCTGATGGCAAGTGATGCAGAGCATTTTCTCATGTGCATGTTGGCCATGTCTATGTCTTCCTCTGTGAGATTTCTCTTCATGTCTTTTGCCCATTTCATGATTGGATTGTTTGTTTCTTTGGTGTTGAGTTTAATAAGTTCTTTATAGATCTTGGAAGCTAGCCCTTTATCTGATATGTCATTTGCAAATATCTTCTCCTATTCTGTAGGTTGTCTTTTAGTTTTGTTGACTGTATCCTTTGCTGTGCAAAAGCTTCTTATCTTGTTCGATAAAGGAGGCAAGACTATCCATTGGAAGAAAGACAGTCTCTTCAATAAATGGTGCTGGGAAAATTGGACATCCACATGCAGAAGAATGAAACTAGACCACTCTCTTACACCATACACAAAGATAAACTCAAAATGGATGAAAGATCTAAATGTGAGACAAGATTCCATCAAAATCCTAGAGGAGAACACAGGCAACACCCTTTTTGAACTCGGCCACAGTAACTTCTTGCAAGATACATCCACAAAGGCAAAAGAAACAAAAGCAAAAATGAACTATTGGGACTTCATCAAGATGAGGAACTGTTTTCCTACAAATAAATGCAGATGCCAAAAATGGTAACATGAATGAAGATCATGAGTTTTTACATCTTTGTTGACTTGATGGCTGGATGGGATCTGGTTAGTTAGGAGCTTCTTACTACTCTCTGCCCCTCAAAACCACCACACCATCTCCAGCCTCTGGCAGTCTTTCAGGTTTACTCAGTGTGTTTCACGAATACCATTATCATATATAAAGTGATGTGGAAATATTTGTAAAGCTCTCTGTAGATCAGTATTCTTAGCCCTAGCTGTACTTTAGGATCACCTGAGAGCTTTAAACTAAAAAGACCTACTACTGGGCCCAATAGATAATTAAATGAGAATTTCTGGATAAGACCAGGGCAGTGGCATTTTAAAAGTTCTCCCTAGATGATTTGAAAGTGATGCTAGGGCTGAGTACCATTGCTTTGGACTGAAATTCAGACTAGAGGAATGCATATGGGAGGTCAAAGTGGGCAAAAGAAATACATAGGAAGGAGGTGGGGTAAGGCTTTGTGATTTGATTGAGGCTAGAAGTTGAGAAGCCAGGTTGGGACTGAGTGATGCCCAAAGAGTACTCACTCTGAAAGATTTACCTTCTTTATTTTTAACTCTCAGATTCTTGGAATACTCACCTTTGTGCCCCAGCATTACATTTCTAAATCCTATACTGCAGTTCCTTTTAATTGCCGGAGGACAGAGCTTATAGAGGGAAGTGCTGGCTGCCCCACACAAATTGTTCTCTCAGAAAAGAGGTTTGTAGGGAGATCTAGGAAGTTCTAGGTCTAGGAATTTCCATGGTGATCAACAGTTAGGTGAACCATGATCCAAGGTGAATCTGGGCATGGTGGGGAAGTGCACGTGTTTGTAGGAGTCACTTTGAAGTGGACAACTAGTAAAAAAAATGACAGAAATTTGCTTTCATAGTGTACTAGAGAAAGGTCATACTTGAAACTAGGGGTGAATAGTTGAATTGCATAGATAATGAAATAGAACTCATTGCCTGTGTATGTGTTTGTGTGTGTAGAATGGTTACATCATCCATTTTACTCTTCACTACAAATACCCGGTCTGGTGAAGTAGGCCAATTTGCCCAAAACCAGCCCAACAAATGATTATTTAACTGAATTGCCAATTCTTCAAATAGCCAGTTTGTCATTTTCCCACTTATTTCCATTTACAAGAAACTTAGGTATTCAAATGTGAGTAAAATTAATCATATTACATTGAAATTTAAAAATTTATTGCTAGAAACACAAATTAATGCTTGCATGTTAATTTCAGGAATCGACACAGGAATTTTAAGTATATGTAAGATTTTTAAAAAATAGAAAAGTAAATAACTTTTAAACACAATTGATAGAAATAAGAAGTAGCCAAAATAATCAACTCACAAAAAAATTTTGACTTCTAACAAATGGAATATGTTGATCTGGCAATGGTTTGAAAAGGTATTTACAAAACCTGAAGACCATTCAAAATAGTGGAGAGGAAGTGAGAATGCATGGAAGGTATATGTGTCACTACCATTTTTGGTGACAGTGATGAGACAGTAAGTATAAATGAAGAAAGAACAATAAAAGAACAAAAAAGCATAAATTTATTAAATCTTACAAATACTAAAACCTTAAACATGCTAAAAGATGGGTAAGTGTAAACAAGACAGAGACAAGAACAATCACATTACTTGTTAAATTTTGACAACTAATTGCTAGAGATCACATATTAAAGTTGATGTACTTATTGATAGAAGAGAATTGGAAAGACATCTGCATAACTGCAAAGTGTCCTTAAGAAATTCTGAGATCAGTCAACTAAGACTTTGCAAAAATCTTCAAAATGTCATAAGCCATCCTGTCTTATATAAATCACTATAAGCTTTATAACTAGTTGCTTTTAAAAAATATTTTCAGAAATAGATACATTAGTAAATATGCCAGTTGGCCACTTAGCATGTTGATTTTTTTGTGAACTGACTAGAATGGTAAGGTACATAGTGACAGCAGAATTTTCCCCATTTTCTAAAGTGACTAAGTTTCATAGATAAAGGAGCAAAATTCACGTCTGTTTTATGTGCACCAAGGTATGGTTGCATGTTTCTTAGAAACCTGAAGACTGTAGACTAGATGATTCAAGCTCATGTCTGACATTTGAGAGGTACAATAAAAATAGTTCATAAAGCATACTAATTAAAAGATATCAGATAAAGAATATGAAATGTAAAATAGCTAATTGCAAGAAAACCTCCTACCAAGCTTTTTAGAAACACACATAGTGTCACTTGAGCTCTTATGGAGAAGAAATAAATCCAAAGCTAGAGAGCTCCAAGTGCCAGTATATATAAGAAAATTGTCACTTCCAAATCTAGGATGGTATTTGGCACATGGTATGACATATGTCATCTTCACTGCAAGCACTTTCTTATGCATATGGTCCCTGCAGCTAGAGAAGCCCATCTACAGTCTATTTTATCAATAGTGAAGACACCCAGACTGAAAATAATCTTGCATTAAATAAAATCAACTTATATTTGACCAAGAAAGCAGTATATATTTTATAGATACACTTTTTTCATTAAACCATTATTGCAGAAAATACTGTGTACCAATGGTACAGAATAATTCCATGCCTTCATACTAAACATTAATTGTATTATAACAAGAGTTTAAGAGTGTTCGTTAAGTATAAAGGATTTGCTGTGGGTTCTGTGAGTCTCATACCTGACTAACTTGGAAAAAAGAAAAAAAACCTTTCGTTTTTCAATTAAAAATGGCTTATGACTTTTAGATCCATTTTTTCTGATATGTAGTATTGGGAATACTATTAGTCAATAAAACTTAAAGATGTAACTTTCAAAAGGGAGTCTTGGCACAAATTCCTTGATTATATCTGACCATTCTCCTTTTTTTTTTTTTAACTTTTATTTATTTATGATAGTCACACAGAGAGAGAGAGAGAGGCAGAGACACAGGCAGAGGGAGAAGCAGGCTCCATGCACCGGGAGCCCGACGTGGGATTCGATCCCAGGTCTCCAGGATCGTGCCCTGGGCCAAAGGCAGGCACCAAACCGCTGCGCCACCCAGGGATCCCTCTGACCATTCTCCTAAAGTGAAATTGTTAAGTAGCTAATATGAAAATGCAGTATGTTAAAGGCAAACTTGTAAGGTTTTTAGAGGAAAACCTAAAAACCTTAGGTGCACATCATTTATAAGTTCTGTATTGATTCTTTGCTGTCTTTAAAAATGCAGGAAAGTAATTTTAGAAACTAAAATAGACCATAATTTAAGTGCTGTTTTTAATAGTGAGAAACAATATTTTAAAAAATACATTTTACTCGGTGTGGCAAGTAAATCTCTATAGACATTAAAAGAACTCACAGCTAAACGTCAGCTGCTATTTTTAAATGTTGGAAAGGACCAAGGGATTATTTTGAATATCAAATAAATGGAATTCGGAAATGCCCAGGAGTTCAGAAAACTAAAACTAACACTGTAGTTGAAGAAAAACACCACACTGCTAAAGAAATCTTTGTCATACGATTTGCAAAAATGGCTTAGCACTTTTCCACTACTCCGTGGATTAGAGCCAGAGAATCTAGACTTTGGTAAATTACAGTGGAATTTTAGTGTCATGCTTTTTATGGTGGTGCCATATTTGATGCAGAGTCTCCACAGGCAAAAAACATTTAACTCCATCTCTCTTTCAAATTATTTTTGGCAGCTACAATGACTGTCATAAGAGCCTGTCTAGATATTTTAGCTCAACTTCTGGTCCTGTGGTAGAAGTGTACTGTTCCACTCTCCTTGAAATGGGACATGACCACGTGACTTACTTTGTAGAATGAAAGGTGATTGGAAGGGGTCTATCATTTCTGGGTGGAAGCTTTAAGAGGCCTGTGCCATTTACTATATTCTCTTTTCCTCTGTCACAATAATGGACACCTGTCTGAATGGAAGAGTCTTTGTCAGCTTGATGCCTGGAGAAAGGGTACATGGGGGCCTACAGTCGACACAGTGGATATGAGAAATAAGCCTTTGTTGTTACAAGGCATTAAAATTTGGGGCATTGTTTATTACTGTAACATAATGTTGTGTATCTTAACTCAATTTAATAATAATAAAAGCAGCAAATTAGCTACAATCCCAGAAGAGAAAACCAACTAAGAGAAATATAACGCAAACTACTTGCAAAGGAGACAGTACTTATCATATAACATGTGAAGAAATATAGACAGTGAGAAAATTAATAATTAAGACAGTGTGTTAAAATTTTTTATTTGATTTTAACATGTGACACGGAATTTGCCAGTAGTCTTGTGTCATTTTATTTTATTAGATGGAGGCCAGGAAATTATTTTTTCTCTATGTGGACTGATAATAAATATTTTATACGGTTTGCAGGCCATATGATCTCTATTATAACTATTCAACTCTGTCACTATAGCCAGAAATTAGTCATAGACCGTAATGTAAATGAGTGGGCATAGCTGTGTTCCAATAATACTTCATTTAAAAAAATAAGTGATAGGCCTGATTTGACCTAGTGGCTGTAGTTCAACGTCTGTTACTAGATAACATATTTGTTAGAGCTAGTACATTTATATTGGCATCTCCTATATTTTCCCACATGACCAACAAACAGGTGTATTTTCTAAAAATGGATTCCATTTTTTTTTATCATGTTCCAACTCTTTGTGGTATAGGTGGTATAACTGACATCAATGGAGAAATCATATTTACCATACAGTGAAGAGGATGCAGATTCAATTTCTGATTTACTAAGTAATACGATTTTTACCAACTTAAATATTTTACTTTAGCAGATGAAGCTGTTGAGGCACATGGAGACAAGAAGGTTGTTTGAAATCATGGAAGTAGTTTGCAGAAGTGCTAGGCCTATAACCCTGGTCTTTTGGAATCTACCTATTACTGTATTATTTCCATTATTACACACTGACTTCCAAATGATTAGAACAAGTTCAGAAGCCTTGTACCCAAGAATTTTAAGCAAGTTTCCTAATTTTATTTAAAGACTATAGAAACTGCTTTTAATATTGAATAGAGCAGGTGTTATATGAGTATATGTGAATATATACAGAGTGTATTAAGCTTCACTTTAAGTTTTTTTTTTTTCCAGGTAGAGGAAAAGGAAGATGTAAAGTCCTGCTATTAACCTAATTTATGATGTTTACTTATTCCTACCTATCTGACTAATGCTCCTTTTGTTCTCTTTATAATTCTTAGTTTCTATCTACTACCGCTTTCCCCCCAAGAGCTGCAAACATTGGCTGATTAATACTCAGTCTTCTTAGCTGCTGTGATCAGTGGAGGTAATCTCTCATAGCATGTTGATATCTAAATCACCTTTGCTAATCTGCTGGAATTTGCTTAGTATTTCCTGAGCTTCTATCTCCACTACAACAGTGTCTTTAGAAAAAGAAATACCCAGGACATAGAGATATGAGAATTCAATTCTATAAAAAAGAATAAGTTTCATTTTTGCAGTTTGAAGCATTTCATTAAAGTTCTGAAAAAAGTTTCCTTCCTTCCTTCCTTCCTTCCTTCCTTCCTTCCTTCCTTCCTTCCTTCCTTCCTTCCTTCCTTCTTCCTTCCTTCCTTCCTTCTTTCCTTCCTTCTCCATCTCGCCCTCCCTCCATCTCTCCCTCTTTTCCTCCTCCTTTCCCTCCTTCCTTTCTTCCTGGTTTAGGTCATACTGAAGAGAATTTTCCCACATACAAACCATCACCTTAGATGATCATTTCCCTTTATATTTCATAGTCTGTTTCTCTGTTCCTAACTAATGTATGAGAAAAAAAAAAGAAAAATAAAGAGAGTATGTTAGAAATCTGCAGTCCAGCTGCATGTTATCTTGCAACTTAAAGTGTCATTTAATTTACTTTCTTGAAGACCTAGATTGCTAATTATAGCCAAATCTTGATTACTTGTATGCTATATGGATTCTCTGTACTTATGCTTGATCACAGATTGAAAGTGGTTACTGTGGTAGCCTGAAAAATTACCCATCAAAGGCAGCCACATCACAATCCTGGATGCTGTGAATATGTTATTTTACACGCCAGCAGAGATTTTGCAGATGTGATTAACTTAAGGCTCTTGAGATGGAGAGAATATATTGGACTGTCCAGATGAGTCCAAAGTGATGACCAGGGTTCTCATAGGACGGAGGTGGTAGCGTTAGAATCAGAGAGAGAAGGATGTGATGATGGCACCAGAGGTCGGAATGATGTGCTCTGAGGATAGAAGAAGGGACTGTGAGCCAAGGAACGCAGGCAGCCTCTCCAAGCTGGAAAAGATAAGGAAACCGAATCTTGTCGAAAGCCTCCAGAAGGAATGCAGCCCTGCCAGGGCCTTGAGTTTTTTTAGTTCTCCAAAACTGTGAGAGAATACATTTGTGGTGTTCTGAGCCCCTCCGTTTGTGGTGATGTGTTATAGTGGCTTCAAACTATTATAGTCACCTTCCTGGGTTATCAAAGATGCAAGCAGGTTTGACTTTCACCCATGAGCACCCCCAGGGAAATAATCAGCTTCTCTTTCTCAACGAGTAGAACACTTGTTTTAGTAAAATGTAAATCTGTTTTACATTATTTGTCATTTTATCTGTTTTTCTTTCCCCTGTTTGGGATAACTGAGTTCTTAGAAACGTGACTGACTTCAGACTAGACTTCTGGTTGTTACAATCGCTCTGTGTTTATTCTGGTAATCTTGTTTATTTTCTTCTTGCTTTCTATGAAATTTAAGGAACACGGTGAGGAAGTGGAAAGCTGGCCTCCACTGGCTGGTGTTAGCAAAGCCTAGAGGAGTGAGTATGTGGGCTTACTTCCAATTAGGCACAGAAAGTGTCTCATTTTTTCCCAAGGCCATTTCACCTGCATGGCCTGAGGTGGGGCCAGGGGCCAAAACACAAAAAGGGAGGCAAAAATCTCCTGTTACAAATTAATTGGAAGAGAGGACAAAAAACAAAACAAAAACAAAACAAAACCACACTTCTTTACTTTTTCTCTTTACTCAAGTGGCTTGTGAACTCTAGTTTTAAAGGGAAAATTAAACTCCATTTTATAATCAAGCAGTTTTTAGAGCTGGCCAGAGCCAAGCCTCAGAGGCCTTTTACAGACACAATAGTCCTAGCATTTTCTAGGACTTTTAATAATAAACCGGGAAAAATGCTCAGTCACTTGCACAGACCCCACACCCTGTTGCCATGCATAGTCAGTGCGCTTTGAAGAATCAGCCTGCAATTCTTGTGGTTTTATTGTACCTGTTACTCGTAGCTGGTTTCAGTTTTTATTAAGCCCAGAAGGAATACCTTTCCTAAAATAATGAAAGTTGCGAAGTTTAAAATGTAGATTCCAATAAACGCTCCATTTTTGTATGTGATCCTTCTGTCTTCTGCCCATTGGGGGCTGATTTGTTCCGTTTTCCCATCTGATTATAGAAAATATTTGTTTTATAAAGTGGTTATCTGATTGATGGCCCAAGAGAAAAATAATCTTTACGTTGGTGTTGCATTAAAAAACTTTATAGTTGGTTCTTTATAAATTGATGTGTTCTCGGGAAAGAGATTAAGAGTTGAGCAGATAGTCCTCATTGGGCTCTTGGTATTGTACACAATAAGATGAGATGCTATTATTTCCCTCAAACTATTTCAGACCTTACCGGGGAGGCAAAATATAAATGCTTTGGAAAGGCTAGTTCATAAAGCACAACTACATGTGGTCTCTCTCGAATGTAGTGAACAACGAAAAATTAAAGGAGCAAGAAAAGAGAGTAGGCTGGATGGAGGGATTGATACAAAATTTCCAGATGGGATGGGGTTGAGTTAGGTTGTGAAACATGGGGAGAATTTAAGAATGTGAAGAGAAGGAAGGAGAGGGGAGAGAGTCCAAGACTCCAGGAGATGCCAACAGCAATTATGAACACATCATATCCCAGAGATTGAGTGGAGTCCTGATTTGTGCCGCTGAAAATGTGCACTTATAATCTAATTTGAAGGAAGGTCAGTGCAGTATTTTTTTCTTTGAGTTTCTAAAGAGAAACGCACTCTTCATTCCAGGTGGGGTACAGCTTTTCCTCTTTCGTGCCAACCTCAGCTGGTGAAGTGCTGTCTTAGCCGTAATAGCAGACTCTTCTCCAACAGGCGCAGACTTATCTTACAAGGCGTAGCATCCTGTCACTTTTCACTTAGCATTTGCTTCAAATAGATGAAAAAAAACGTTCTAGCAATTGGAAGTTTTGCAGTATCAACAAAACCTGTGTTAGAGCTAGTCCTTAAATGCATATTTTCCCTGTTAAGGCTCAGAGGTATTTTGGGTTCCCATCCCTCATCGTAATCAATAATAAGGCATAATTCTGACATCGAAACTTTGTCTTTCTCTCTTTCATTTATTCATGACTAGTTTTGAGCAAGGTGCCATGAGAAATAAAATGTCTTACCATTCCTAGTCTCTGCCCTGAGATTTGAAAATTATTTTTTTTGTCCTGTTTGAAAATATGGCAAACTCTGGAAAACCATGCTTTGGAAGTGAAAACAAAGTGGGTTATGTCAGATTTTGTTTTGAGGCATGGCTTTCTGATTATCTGGTGGGACTCAAAAGGCTTTTAGATGAAAAACCTAATTTTGGAAATAAAACTTCTTTCCAAGAATGAAAACATGCCGCACAGCTGAATTATGTTATTATAACCAAGAAGGGAACCCGCAGGCTGTGCATGAGGCCAGCAGCCATGGCACCTTCTGTACTGGTTTTAATATGCATATTCACAGATCACTCCCCAGCCCACCTTTCCTAGCTCTTAGTGTTGGCTTGGTCTCCAACCATCACTGCTAAATACTGCATTCGGTGTCTCCCTGTAATAACAATATAAACTTTTGAGAACAACAAAGAATGCTTTACATTCAAATAAAGCTTTCAATAAGATTTTCCAAAGCTCTCCCTCTGTGGATCAATTTTAGAGCCAAATATGTTATTCCCTGTTGCCCGTGCGTAACACCTCCATGTGGTAACACTAGAATGTATCTATTCACATTTGATCCGTGGGTTCCATTTTCATATTTCCAACAACCAACTGGGATGAAGTTCTCTAATTCAGTAAGTCCAAAGCCAAACTGAGTAATTTTCACTCCTATTTGCTTAAATTTCCTACTTCAGCTAATTACATTGCCATTCATTCTGATGCCTAAGCTCATTCATGATCTCCTCTTCTTTACTATCCTTCTTTCTTGCATCTCCATTTCAGCAGGGACTCTGGTTCGTTTCAGACTCTTTAATTTCTTATCCAATTAACACCACAGACACCTCATTCTTTCTGCTATCTCCAACATATTCTTTGCACTGCCTCAAATAAAACATCTTCCCCAAACACAAATCTGTTCGTTATACTGTCCTTTCAAAATCTTTTACCCAAAGAAAAATATCCAAATTTCTTGGCACGGATCATGTGCTCCTTCGTAATCTGGCCTCAAACAACTTTATTTTACAAATTTTCCACCCAACATTTTCATATACAATATGCTGTAGAAGCATTGAACTTGTCAGTTCCTTCTTAAATACATTGCTCTGTTAAGCCTTTTTGTTTTTCCTCATTTTTACTTGGCATTCTTTCCACACGTTAAAATTCTATCTATCCTTTAAGATAGTTCAAATGCTGCCACTCAACTTATTTCCGATCTTACCCTCGCAACTCCCATTACCTTTTATTTCTTTCTCTACTCTGGCACACATCAAGTTCTACCTTAAAACATAATTTAATAGAAGACAGCTTGGAATTGTCATCACATGTTTAGGTTCAAGTCTGAGTTTTTCCTTATCTCTGATCTTGGGCAGGATATTTAATTCCTTCTTGATGAGCAAGGAATGGAGACTATTTCTCACTTTTAAGAGATAAGGTAGGTAGATATCCTTATTAAATTATGAAGTTCTACAAATGTGATTTGTTAGTATTTGAGGAATCGGAAAAGGGATATGATACTAAGGTGATGCCTGAAGGTTCAATGGGACAAGAAGATTGAAATAATAACTTTTACTTGAACTAGTCAGTAGCACCATTGGCAGTGGTCAAAAGAATCTTTGAATTGACAATGTCTACTTCTAAGTTCATAGAGATCTGGTTGCTATCACTTGTAAGTACATTTGTATGGTGTTTGGAGATGGGCAAATCTGGGTTTAAACACCGAGCCCGCATTTAAGCTACCTTACTTCTTTAAGATTCCACTCCTTACCTGTAAAAAATAATTCACCAGTAAAGATTTGCACGGACCTGTTATAAAAGGCACCAGTGCTGTGAAGAATCAATCACTCCTTTTAGATGACACAATTGTAGGAAATTTAAAAGAAAAGGATATTGATTCCTGTAAGAAATGAAGGAGAAACTATTTCCTGGGTACCCTGAAGAAGTGTTTTCAGCTGTTAGCCCAGTTCTAGAACTGGGGTTTCTCATTTTAGAGCAATTTCAGCCAGTAGTCTGTGCATCATTGAAGCCGGGCTCAGGAATGGTGCAGTGCTAAGTAGAGGGGTGCTTCTGAGAAAAAAACGTGGGGCCTGTCATTTAAGGGTTGGAAGGCTTAGGAAGCAAACACATTAGTTGGCTATTTTCTTTCTTCCTCATTGTCTTTAGCTCTGTCCTTGGCGCATGGACTGAGTGCAGGTGGTGGTGTTTATCCCATCTTTGTTGAGTACTTCTCAAAAAACCTTCCTTATCTTGTCAGCTTTTCGATATCTGAGATAACTGCTAAGGGACATGATATTCTTTTAAAAATCATGTTTCAAAGCATCTCTTCCTCTCATATGGTAATAAAACGAATTTAATATTATAATCACATGACTTAATGGTGGAGGGTTGCTTAGGTGTATGCATACGTAGGTGAGGAGGGTGGAGGACATGACTTTGAGTTACTACTGATTCCTGGCCTTTGACCTGTTGGTAAAATGAGAATAAAAAGATTGCCATAAGAGTTAGATAACATTGTTTAAAAAACATTATTGTTAATGCATGGTAAGGAAGCCTTTATTCAAGTTGGGGGGCCCAAGGCAATGGGTTTAGGGGCTTCTACGATGGAATTTTGCAGTGAAGGAAAGAGATTGGGCTCAATTTGGAACAGAGCATGGGCAAGTGTGGATTTATAGCCAAGGATTAGGGTGAGGATCAGTGGATGGAAAATTACTAAGATGAAATATCAGGGGTTAGAGAGCTACTTAGGCTAAATCAACCTAATGGGATTCTTGCTGAATCACAAGTCAAACATCACCTAGAGGATGGTGGAGGATGAAGAACTTGGCAGGTAATGAGGGTAGGGGTTCTGGTTAACCTGACTTGGAGGGGTTCTTGCTAAAACTGGATTTCACAAGGAAATATGCAGATGGGCCTAGGAGAAGTGTTAGATGCCTAATTAAATTTTGGTCAAGCAAAGAATCTTTGTCAACATATACAAAGTATATACTCCCTGGCTAACAGGCAGTAAATAATTCCTTCCTTTCTTCCCTCTTTCCTAAAATATTTTCTCTGGAACTTAAAATATTTCTGGCAAGAATCCTATATAGGATGTCAAATAGGTTCAACTCACCTCCCAAGACAATGATTAGAAGTGGCGGTGTTAAGAAGGATTGCAAAGCTCTGTCTGAACTCATTGGGAAAAAGTGCTGCAGTCAATTAATAAAATTTGCCATGGTTGTGCCATGGGGACAGTGGCAGCAGGCAAGCAATATGTCTTCCATCGTCGTCGTGTATAGATGACATGTGGCTATTCAGTTTGAACAAATGTTCCTGGAATGGTTCAGAGGCTCCACTTGTTAAATACATGCACAAGCGTTTAAGGTCTAATCTCAAGCCCAAGGATCCTTGCCTAATTTTGCAATCGTGGGATTTTGATTGTGTAAATGAAGTTGTATTTTTGTCATTGTTTAGACTAGAGATGCTGATAACTAAACTCTTTGAAAACAAACAAACAAAACCACCAAAATTTATTTATTTAATTTATTTTTATTTTTTTAATAATAAATTTATTTTTTATTGGTGTTCAATTTGCCAACATACAGAATAACACCCAGTGCTCATCCCGTCAAGTGCCCCCCTCAGTGCCCCGCAATGGATTGTCATTACCCCTAATAGGATGAACTCTGTTTTTCAAAATATACATGGGCTTACATTCTGTACTTCTTCAGTCCTCAGTCTGAAAAAAAAACCTAACAGATAATGCTTTTGAAACTCAATTATATCATGATGAATAAAGGGACTTACCACTAAACACGACTGTAGCATTAATTTTTAGAAATGTTAAATATACTTTTTAGAAATGGATTTTCCTGATTTGGGTCACTTCCCTTTGACCTGAAGGAATATTTGCAATACATCTCAACTTTTCCTCTCTATCTGAATAAAAGCTTCTCTACCCTTCCTGTACTCTTCTCTGTCTGTAGAGCTGGCTGAAAGGGTTCTTTTTGCCAATCTACTCCACAGGAGCCCTGTGAGAATTTATGGCTTCTTTGTGGTCAAGAGCAGATTTCCGGTATCTGAGTAACTCAGGCAGAAGCACATGCTCTGTCTCTCTTTTTATTTGGTGGGGCAAAGCGGAGTATTTAAATTTTCAGATCAGTTACCTTAATCCTTTTCTATGTTTGCCCTAAAAACTAGTCTGTGGTTGTTGCTTGAGAGTGACGGTGTGTGAATGTTTCAGTTGCTGCCAGGTGAGACTCAATCTCATCTCATTCTTTCAGGACCTCAGGGGATCTTTTGCTACATTGCTCAAATCCCCTCTCAGTTCCCCTACATTTGTTAAACTGAGGCTCAGAGATTACACTTAAGCCTAGCAGTGCATGCTGCTCTAATGCTGATCATTAACTGCCTGTCCAGATGGTCCCTGCTCTCACTGACAGATAGTAAGTCTAAATTGTTCATCTCCAGTGTTTCTTGTAGACTGCCCAATATGTTTACTGTGGTCCAATTACAGGAGGGTGACATTAAGCAGATCTGATGCTAACATTCTGGCACTAGTCCTGATGAGCCAAGTGGCAGATCTGGGGAGGAATGTGGAGGATGCAGCAAATGAGTAAGTTACACCCGAAAGCACCAGCATTCCGGGGGCAGCCGACTATTTTAGACATCTGTCAAAGACAGGTAGGAATTTAGGCTTAGTGCTCCATTCCTGCTGGCCTGGAGAAGATTAGCAGTGCAGCAACTGACACCTCAAACTACTTTCCTTTAAGTCATGGAAACAGCAAGCAAGCAACAACAACAACAAAAAACCCCACCAGCCTCACACCTACCTTAAGGTCATTCTCATAAATGTCAATCATGCTGAGATCAGTGGGGCTTCTGGAGACACGCAGCACACAAGAGACTTAGAACTCATTCACCCGCATGCTGCTTAAAAGTTGCATTCTCCTTTTCAAGTTTTGTGTTAATGTCCACTTGATCTCACTGTTCCTTCAGCCTCACCTCTCTCCTAGCTCAGCTATCAACTCAGTTAATGCCAATCTTTATTTTTTGGCTCTGGGAGCTGTAAACGCTAACTGTCAGAACCATCTTTCCTCATTTTCCTTTTTTTGTTGTTGTTTCAAATAATTGGGTGAGACTACTTGACTGTGCAGGTTGACTAATGAAGAGTGCATAGCCACTGTTTTGAATGGTGATATTAAACCTCTTTAAAAGATGGATTGAAAAAAAAAAATAAAAGATGGATTGAGTGTCAATTATGTGCGAGGCACTTAGCTTCACGATATCATGGATCTCAGGAACTACAAGTAAATTCCTGCTATCAAACAATTTATATGAATATCACCAGGCCTTGGGACACTGGGTGGCTCAGCGGTTGAGCGTCTGCCTTCGGCCCAGGGCGTGATCCTGGAGACCTGGGATTGAGTCCCAAGTCGGGCTCCCTGCATGGAACCTGCTTCTCCCTCTGCCTGTGTCTCTGCCTCTCTCTCTGTGTCTCTCATGAGTAAATAAATAAAATCTTAAAAAAAAAAAAAAAGAAAAAAGAAAACCACCAGGACTGCTAATCAAATACTTGGTAGGTTATTCTTCTGAAACCCTACCATGGGTTGCACAGTTTCCAAAAAAGCATTTATTGTTTGATAGTCAATTTTTAACCATTATTACTATTATTATTGTTAAAGATCTATTTATTCATGAGAGGCACACAGAGAGAGGCAGAGACATAGGCAGAGGCAGAAGCAGGCTCCTTGCAGGGAGCCTGATGTGGGACTTAATCCCAGGACCCTGGGATCACGCCCTGAGCCAAAGGCAGATGCTCAGCCATTGACCCAGGCAGGCGCCCAATTTTTAACCATTATTTATAAAGATGTGTAACTCGAATAATTCTGATTGCCTTTAAAAAGATGGCTGGAGAGTGTAAGAGGAGAGACAGGACAGCCTGGTAATAACCTGACGCAGGGTATTGGGTGTGAAGCATACAAGCCAGTGCCTCGCTTGCTGGGGAAAAGGGTAACTGCAGGTCGATGCTGTTACTGTGGTCTCCTGTAACATTACCTGTAACTTGTACCTCTCTAGATCTCTTGGGCTTAAAATATACATATTTATTTTCCTGTTGGAAACAAAACTACACAAAATATTTCAGCCTCTCCAGATATAAGGAATAACAATGTTTGGCACTTACTCATTTTTATGAACTTAAATATATTTTAGGCAATGAAAATAGGCCTTATATGTTAGAGAAGAATTATAATTTGAGAGGAAGCAAATCTAGATATGAAAGCAGCAAGATAATTTTCCTCTAAGGTTTTTAAAGTTCCATTCAACTTCGCTCTTTGATAGCAGTGGTGATGGAAAGAAAGAGTGTTTGGTGTGTGTGCTTCAAGCCCCTGAAATGATCCTCCTTTCTCTGGACTTCAAAGTATAGAAATTGTTCCATCCTACTTTTCTACTTCAAACCACACTGTCTGGTGGTCAGACTTTGAACTCTGGGTGAGAATAGAATTAGCCTCAGGAACTTTGGGGGAGATTTATAAAATAAGCAATGAACATTTCTCTGCTCTCTAAAGACTTTTTTGCTACCATTCCAATAACATCCCTGGTGGGCTATAATAAGCATACTTAAAAAAATTTTTTTCCTCTTGGATCTCTACTGCCCCACTTTCTGGTTTTGAACAGCTACCCAGGAAACTATTATCTCTAAAACTGTTTCTAGTTTTATGTGGAGAAGGCAGATATGGGAAGGCTCCGTTAGTCTTCTCTAAAGGTAGGATTAGAATTGAAGAATAGAAGAATGAAGAGACATTTTAGGACATTTCACCCAACTTCATCTTTGTAACTTGACTCAGTATTTAGATAGCATTATTTTCTTTAATGGTAAGGAACATCCACTTCTGTTATTTTTTTTTTTCTTTTAGCATCTTGGAATTTTGGTATGATTAAGGTACATTTATGTTTTGCGGTACTCCTTAATAATCAATTTTTTTAAATAGGGTGATTGATTGGAAAAGCTCACCAATATACTAGGAGTTTTTGAAGGAAACAGTTTTTATTGAAAGGAACTTCAACCTTAACCCTTTCTGGGAAATTGAAACTTCCTGGAGTTGCCACCCAAGTAACTGTAACAACGTCAAATTTAACAGATTTAAAGATGAATTTTGACTATTCTTATACAACCTTCTCTTCTTTTACCACCATTCCTGTTGGGTGGCATACATCTGCTTAATCTTAGAAGGAGAAGCATGCAGAATAGTCTTTGTTTCCCCCTCTTCTTACCCTCCATGTCTAATAGATCAACAAGTCCTATTGATTCTGTTTTCTGGGTGTTTATATCCTTTTTTCAAAACCCTTTACAAATTGCTTAGCTTAAACTTTTACATTGATGGAGCTACTGATGTAGGTTTGTTATTTCACCAGGCTTCCCTGCTACCTCTCACCCTGTGCATGGTACCCAGAATGATCCAAACATGCACATTTGATTATGTTACCCAGCAATTTAGGGTCCTCTATTACCTAGAGTCTCTAGTCCACAAGTGCTGGTATGTGGCATAACTCATAGATCTGGACCCTGACTTCTGTTCAATTCATTTTTCTCCAGTCATTCTTTATGACTAACACTCTAACTATAATGAACTAGGCAGGGTTGCCTTAAAAAGTCAAGCTATTTTATTTTTAATATTATTTGCACAGGCTGTTCCTCTGCCTGAGAAACATACTTCAGGCACTGTGCTAAAAGATAGTATTATTATACCCATTTTATAGATAAGTAGACCGAAGCTTAGTGAGGTTAAGTATTTTTCCTGTTGTTGTTATCCTACTAATCATTTTTGTGTCTCTGATCACCATATGTTTCTGATTCTACTTATAAATATATTTCTATAATCTACTTTTCTGTTTCTTTTGCTATTTCCGTAAGCATTCGGGGTTTTTTTCCCCATTTATTCAACAAATGTTTACTCATGATGCACTTAATGTGTGCCAGATACTTGAAGGTAATCTAGTGGTGCTCTCTCAACATCAGTTATGCGCTGAAGCTGGTTTGTCCAACAGTGAGCCTTTCTTCCCTATTTACTGTTCAGTGACATCATTTTGGAGCTGAAGAATGGCCAGAGATCAGAGTTTTGGAGAGCCAGATGTTGAATATCTGCCAGTCTCCTCATCCCATCTCTTAATCTTTCACCTCTTAGGTTAGCCTCGTGGTTGGATCTCTTATTTCATGATCACTTCTTAAGCAAGAATAATAAGACAAGAATAATAAGACTGTCCCCATTTTAAAACACAGACTTGATATGTCTCTTGCTTTTTTTTCCACTGTTAACAGCTTATAATCAAGATTCCTTATTGTGGTACATATAACCCATCTTAAACTGGCTGCCTTTCCATATTTATTTCCTATCGCCATTGCATTTTATACTCTGGCAATACTAAGTAGTATACTGATTCTGAACGAGCCCTCTTGTTTCTGATCTTCTAGTTTTTGTACATACTGCTTCCTGTGCTTAGAATGTCTTCTTTATTTTTTCCTTCTGGTAAATTCTGTTCCTCAGCATTTAACAGCTAGCTCAGTGTTTGGCACAAAGCAAGTGAGCATCACATTTTACCATTTTATTGAATAAACATTTATTTAGTATTACTTGTTTTAGTAAGCTTTTCTGGAATCTCTCCCTTTCATCATTATAGAGGAAGTTAAATGCTTTCTCATAGTACTTCTTTGGTTACCATATGTATATATCCATGGTCACATATAACTTTGCATGATCAATCCATTAATTTATAAATCTGTCTCCTCTATTAGCCTATATTCTTAAGGACAAACATCAAGCTATTCATTTCTGTTAACGTTTTGAAGTTGAGTAGATTGCAGAATAACATACATTTAACTGAAAATTTGTGTAGGGCCTATTACTTCTCTTAGTGAGGATAGCAAAGGTTATGCTGTGATGATAAATACATCCCTAAATTTAGTGAGTTTGCATGATAAAGTGTATTTCCCACTCACACACAGTCAGTGATGTTGGGGGCAGTTTTCTAGGGCATCTCTCCTCTGTGCAGATGTCCAGGCTCCATTCTGCTTCTATATTTTCAGAGAATTCCATCTGTGCCTTCCAGGGCTTATCAGAGGAGGAGAGAAGAGGAGGAGACATAATATCCCACATATCACCTCTTCGTAGAGTTCATTGACTCTAACTCTGAGGAAGATTTGGAAATATAGGGCCAAATGCTGATATTTGGAGAACATTAACAATCTGAGCCACAAAACATTAAAGAACATAGTAAAAAGAAAATGATATTATCAGGTGGCAGAGTTGTGGGAAGCTTTATGGCAGAAATGGGGCTTAAGCTGAATTTAAAACAAGGTTAGAATTTAGATAATGAGAAAGAAGAGATTCCAGTCATTTCTTGATCTAAAATATAATTAAGCTCTGACTTCATATAAGATTATTTTCTAGCTTCTATATAACTTTCAGATTCATAATTTTACTTATGCTGCTTGATATTTTTTAAAAATCTAGAGTATAATGAAAATTCATTTATTTAGTTTAGCGTAGAATTTTCATTAAAAACTCAGCAGGGGCTTATGGTTACTAATCAAAGACTGTTAGAACAGTTTAGGCAACATTTAGGCCTGGAAGTTTGGGAAAAAATGGCATGTTGTGGAAGACCAGTTGTGTTAGTAATGAAAAGGATGGGATCTTCTACATAAATAGTCCAATAGTCCATTAGTGCATTTTGCTAGATATAATCTTCCACCATAGAGAAAATGAGTCTGTCTCCTTGTGCAGTCTTGATGCTCTACTTCTGAATAAGCTAATTAAGCTTTGGTTAGCTCAACTAGACCATTTTCCAAATGGTAACAAATAATGATACCTCATCTTGTATTGTGCTTTCAAATTGCAGAGCAATTTCATATTCACCACTTTCTTTGATTTTTATTGTGGATTGGGTAGATATCATTAAATCTCATCTTGAGATGGAATAAATTGAGGTTAATTGACTTTCCCAAAGTAACAAGACAGACTACTAGTATTGGAAACAAGACTGAAATCTATATTTTGGGATCCAAGCAGGGTCATTTTCCATATCATATACCTACCACTTTCATTATCTTTTGATGTTGGTAAAATCAAACTGTGTCCTGGTTCAAATTATTATTGAAGCTTCACAAGGAAAACTGACTTCTCTAGAGTCAAATATTACACTCAAATAAATTATTTTTTGAATGCTGACTGAATTTAAAAAATAGAGCAAAACAGCGAATTGTTAGAGGGAAAAAACAACAGATTAAAATGCTTAAATGAAGTCATTATTTCCTCTAATCCTAGAGTTTCTGAAAACAGTTTATATAACTTTTACTATACCTGAACTGTAAATCTCATGACTACATCTGCTTGCTTATATATCAACATTTATTCATTATTATATACTGACCACTTATAATATGTTAAGCATTACAGTAGACATTAGAGATTCAGTGGGGAGCAATGTAGAGTTTGTACCATTACAGAGAAATTATTAGGAATTGCAGTAATTGCCAAGATGGGGTTAGTACACGAGTAGTGAGAGAATGTGGGGGGAAGGGACCCCACAGAGTCCACCGGGCATAAGGACTTTTCTTTGGAAGTGCCCTGAAAGACAGGGCAGGATTTAGGTATGCCACAGGACTGCCCCTGAGATGCAGCATCATGAGGAAGGTGCTGTGTTGGTTCTGCCTGGAACCCAGAGAAATATGTAGACTCTTAAACAGTTCAATTCTGATAAGTCTGCAAGTGTATTTGTCATGTAGATATAGAGATATTAAGAAAAAGAAACACTTTTTATAAGGAAAAGACTCTTAGAGCAATAGTTCTAAAGTTCTAGTGTGAAATTCTGAAATTCAAAATCACTGAAGGCTTTATTATAGCGGATTGCTTGACCCTAACCCTAGAGGTTTCTTTTTTCTTTTTTCTTTTTTTTGGTTGTTGTTGTTTTGTTTTTGTTTGTTTTTCATTCAGTGGATCTGGGCTTGGTCCTTGGAATTTGCATTTCTGGCAAGTCCCAGATGATTCCGATGCTGGGATTCCAAGGACCACACTTAAGCAGTCCTGGAACAAAGGATTAGGATTTGTATGTTAGTGACTTTCAGCTTTACGTTTGCCATTTGCCCTTAGCATACACTCTGAAAGCAATTAGTATTTGTTACAAAGGTTCTTCACATGGTACTGAATGAATAAATCAATGAATCTAATTAATTATCCTCCATTGGTTACAGCATTTATGTGGATTTATGATTAATTCAGATTCATGAGGAATACACAAGCTATAAACTATAAAAAATGACTTTTCTGAAAAACGGCAACTGGAAGAATTTACTAGATTTGCTGGCTTTGTATCTTGACTATATTTTTAGGGCAACTGATTGAAAAAATTATTTAAAAATAGGGAAGAGCTCACTTGGATATTTATAACCTGACAGGTTAAAACTATCACAACAACTGAATGGGAAATTGTGACTCTCAAAACCTACACAGACAGTTTCTAAGAACTCAATGAGCTGATTTATAGGAAATTGTACTAAGAAATCTGTGGTTCTGGACAAGAACTCTTATAGTTGAGATATCTTCCTAAAAGGGTTAACACATTAAATTATCTACCCTCTGAAAAAAATTCTATTAAAGGGAAGCTATATATTCATCACTATAACCTGCAGATACTCCTTCCCCTAGGTGTTTCCTGGCAACAACTGGAAGCAGATGGAGGGAGGGAAAATAAAAAGTCTTGGCCTTTACCCAGACTCTGATGCCTTTAGTACCTTCTCCCTAGCTTCACTTGTTTAAAGGGCCTAATTGGGCTGGGAGGAGTAGAAAGAAAGAGCCATCATCCCACTTGATTCAAAGGTGGAGTTGTAGTTCACAGAGGCTGGCTGGTTGTGCTGGGAAGGAAATGTCTGTGATTCTAAGGTTCTGATCCATTTAACTGAGCAAAGCCTTATGGACTGGAAGGAATGTCATTTAGGGGATTGTTTTAAACATGGGAGGGCAAGTCTAGAAAGATGTTGAAATGTAGAAAATCCTAACTCAGTACAAGGATAGGGACACCAAAGTGATAAACCAGATAAAGGAGGGAAGAAAAAGTACCTGGGTACTTTTCATCATCTGCCAGAGAGATTGATCTCATTTAATTCCACCAGCAATCCCGTGAGATCGATGTTAGTATCCCCACTCTACACAGGACAGTAGTGACACCCTGAGTCTCAACAGAGCTCGTAAAGGAGCAGGGCTGGGATGAGACTGCAGGATGTTGGACCCCAAAGTCTGGCCTTATTTCACCATACCAACCTAAAACTTTTCAAGTAAAGGCAGGCATCACCATTGTATAGATCATAGAAGATGATTATCAGAGTGTGGATAGCTAAAATATCGGAAGGGATTTGAGCAGTTTTCATGAGAGCCAGGATCTTTCACTTAAGCCAGAAAAATAATTAAACCACTTTTACACAAGACTCATACTTCGCGGGTCTCTTGGAAACTCCTTCAGTTATTTCCTCTGCTTCAGACCTAGGTTTGTAGTAATATCCTAGATTTATTTATTACCATGAAGGCCTGCGCTTAAGTGATCAATTCCCCATCTGTTACTGATTTTCTAAAACACACTCATGACTGAGTCTTATTGCCAGCCACCAATGGCCTGTCATACTCTCACTTGGGACCTCTCCTCCCCAGAGTTTGCCTCATAGGATTGCTCTTTTAGGATCCTTCCTGAACTTCCAACAAAATATCATTACTAGCTCATGTCTAAAGTCTTGTGCAGAGTGACAAGACCATCTCAGATGGCCATTTTTTAGGACAAAATTATGAACAATATATTAAAAGAGTAACATGAGCCTTTCCTTTTTTTTTTTTTTTTTTTTGCATGAGCCTTTCCTAATTAGCTAGTTCTTTCTCTTACCCTTTTCTGCCTTGGACTCTGTTTAAATACAAGATTTTTTTGACCCACATTCCATATTGACTCGCATCCCACATGCCACTGTGCCTTATGGAATAAAAATCTTTGACATTTTTCCAAGGGAGCATCTCTCTTAAGCAATTAACCTTCTAATTCAGGAGGACTCTTATTACTCCAGTTTCCATATCACTAGTTTTAAGAAACATTTTAAAAAGAGTGTCACCATAATATAAAGCATGCAGCTTTGTGAATAAGCATGTAAATCATTTTTGTAAATAGCTATTTACTAAGGATGAGCAGCAATTTGTGCTGGGTGGGAGGTAAAGAATGAGATTTCATCATTTAGTGGTGAGATACACATACTTCTCAATTATCTGTGCTAATGGGGACAATGATAACAAGGGTAATGGAGTCCATAAGAAATCCATGGTGGAATTTAAATCAGTCCTTTTTGCTGCTTCTTAGTAGTGATAGAAAACATTTTGCTAGAGTGAAAATTTAGATTGTTTATAGATTTCAATTACTATGCTATTCCAGTTCCCATTTTTTTTCTCAACAACTAAAAGTTGGATACATAAACAGATAAGGGCCTTGCTGCATTTTGAAAATAAAGGTACTTTAATCAGGCTGTCTATGAATATATAATACCCAAACAATGGCCTGTTTTTTCCCTCTGTAGAGTTGAATAAATGTTGGCATTTGGCAAACAAAGCAAATCAAACACTTTTACTAAAATTAGCAGGGCATTTACTAGAGAAAATTCAGTGATGTTATCCAGAAATGAAATGGATTGAATTTGTTACGACTTCCCTTAAACTCATATAAAGAATTATAGCTGCAGGTGGTAGGTATTCGCCAGTAGTTGGCTCTTTTCCTATTTATGTCAAGAATTTCGAAAGAAAGACTCAACATCCTCCAGATAAAACCACCCCATGCTTTTAATTTTTGCTTTTCGTATACAAAGGTATGACTTTACTGGATAGCATAAGTGTTTCAAAATATTACGATGAAAATGTTATAGAAATTAACAATTTAAAATAAGAACAATAAAGTAAAAACCAAGGCACAAATGAGCCTTCTCCCCTAATATCGCATCTGCCTTCTATTCCATTCATATGTAATTAAAACTTTAAACACATTTATTTTAGTTAGAATACCTTTACCTCCTGAGCCCAGAGTTTCAAAGAGCTTCACTCGTATAACCTGGGCAAAAACAACCTTGTAGCCTCAAACAACTTTAAATTTGAGAGGCCTTAATGCCTCTCTTGAAAAATCCCATGTGTTCAAAGGCTCTTGTGCGAACTCCAGTCTGTTCCCTCTGGCAGCAGATCCGTAATTAGGAGCTTACCCCACACATGAGCTAACACCTTTCTGGAGAACTGTCTTCTGCTAATTCCAGCAAGATTTCTAATTTGCTACATATTTTTGCCAACCACATCAGTAAATTTTCTTCCTCTTCCAAGTCAGAACAGAAAGATATAGAAAAACAATACAGCCTCCTATCTCTTTTGAGCAGACCAACCCTCTCAGTGTTCTGAATGTTTTGCAACAGAATTTTTTGAGTGGGAAAGATACCATATTAGCCTGATTTTGTTCTTTGCTATTTTTCTTTTGGATTTCTCTCACTTTTTTCCCCTGTGAATGACTTAATTAACACTGAATCAGGATTCTTTCCTGGAACTAGAACTCCTAGAAGTGTTTAATAATTCACCCAGATTTGTAACTTTTTATTCAAAGAAACTTTTCTTTACACTTCATTCTGTAAACATGTTCTGATTGTTTATGGTGCTAATCAAGCTTCCAAAGACTCTACCACAGAGAGACTTAGTTGTCTAGTATGGTAGCCATTAGTCTCACGTAGCTATTGAGCCCTTGAAAGGTGGTGAGCCTGAATTGAGATATGCTATACATGTCAATACATACTGGATTTTGGAGATTGGAAAGCCCCCAAAATCTCACTCACAATTTCTAATGATAACCTGTTGAGATGGTAATATGTTTTTTAAAAGATTTTATTTATTTATTTATTTATTTATTTATTTATTTATTTGCGAGAACATGCATGTGCATGAATGTGCAAATGGGGAGAGGGGCAAAGGGAGAGGGAGGGAAAGAATCTCAAAAGACTGCTGAGCAAGGAGCCCAGTGTGGGGCTCAATCTCACATCCCTGAGATCCTGACCTGAGCTGAAATAAAGAGTCATCTGCTTAACCAACTGAGCCGCCCATGCACCCAAGATGGTAATACTTTTGATATATTGTGTTAAATAAAATATATTATTAAAATTAATTCACCTATTGCTTTGTAATTAAAAATGGCTATTAGAAAATGTAAAATTAGATATGCAGCTATGATTTGTGGCTTGTCTTACATTTCTAATGCTTGGCATTGTTATAGACAGCAGCCCCACCACTGTGAGAGCAAAGTTCAGGATGCTTTGACTGGAGCTGCTATTCTAGCGTGGACAAAGAAAGAAAAGTTATCTGGGGGCAAGGGGATCCTCTTCAGATGTGTCTCAGAGGACAGGGAAGAATCACTTAGGTGGGAAAATGAGCCAGGTATATTCTAAGAAGGGGGAAAACGAGCAAAAGTCAAGGTTTAAGGTGGCTGGAACTTAGAGCATGCATTGAAAGATGATAGCTATAACAAGGACAATTTTAGAACAATCTGTTAATCCAAAACCTGTTTCCTTTAAATAGGGTGTTCATATCACAGAGTTTTTTTCTCTTCTAGAAAAAGAACTAATGATACCAAAGAGGAAGCTTACCTTTACCCTACCCAATTTTGAAAATTGTGGTGAGAAAAACCCAGAAATAAGGGGAGCTCAGGCTCTCAGATCCCCCACTTTACTTCACTTATGGGGGTGCTTAATATTTCCAAAAGCATGAGGGAAGCAAAGACTCTTGGGGGCTGGAGAGGTCAATGACATGTTTTCTCAACAAGAGCCCCCCATCCTTAATAGCTCTCAAGCATCTCAGGAAGACAATAGGCTGGTGTTCTGGAAGGGGAACGGTGAGACAGATGAGCCTGAGAAGATCCAGGGGCCCAACATGACCTGGCATAGGATTGAAGGTTCCAGAATGTGGGCAACTTGCACAGGGCAGACAGCCAGGTCCATGTGGACCAGACACCTTGTTGATCCTTTAAGCAGACCTGACTAGATATTCTCCAACAGGGGCCAGTGAAGATCCCTCAACACACCCTCCCCAAATGCCTTGGTGTCATGTCAAACAAGAACAGGGGAAATGGAGTGGGGAGCAGAAAACTAGAAGCTTCAGCATTTATCCTAAAGGGTACCAATGGAGGTAAAGTTTGCCCCTAGACTATCTAGCAGCTTGTGGGGATGATCAAATACAGTTGTCTCCCCTTATTCAAGGGGACACATTTTATTTTATTTTTAAATTTAATTATTTTTTTTTTCTTTTTAAAGATTTATTTATGAGAGAGAGAGAGAGAGAGAGGTAGAGACACAGGCTGAGGGAGAAGCAGGCTTCATGCCGGGAGTCTGATGTGGGACTCGATTCCAGGTCTCCAGGATCACGCCCTAGGCTGAAGCAGGCTCTAAACCACCGAGCCACTCAGGGAGCCCCAAGGAGTACACATTTTAAACCTCTAGTGGATGTCTAAAACTGTGGATAGTATCAAACCCCATATATACTCTGTTTTTCCCTGTACATACATACTTATGATAAAGTTTATTTTATAAATTAGGCACAGAGATTAATAACAATAATTATGAAATAGAATAATTATGACAATATACTGTGATAAAAGTTATATGTGTCTTCTCTGTCAAAATATCTTACTATACTCATCCTTCTTCTTGTGATGACATGGGATGATAAAATGTCTACTTGATGTGTGGTGAATAATGTAGGCATTGTGAGGTAGCCTGTGACCATCAGCTTCCAGGCAGTGGTTGACCATAGGTAATGAAAAGTGAAATCCTGGATAAGAACTACTGTATAAGAAAGAAACTACATTTTCTTTGGACATCTGAGTATAGCTCATGGCTGCTGCATGTAGCAGAAGTTAGAGAGAATAGTTTCTCTTTTATTTTTTATTAGAGAATAACAGAAAAGTGCTAAATACAAATGTATGTGATATGTACATTTTTATATTGTTATAAGTATACACACCATTTGAAGAAAGACATTAACTAAAACACATAGAAGAGAAAATATTTAGTGGGAGTAAAATGAGGAATGAAGAATAAATTTATGGAGCATAAATAGCATATTTATCTTACTATGTGGATTTTTATTTCCTTAGTATTTGTGTTAAATCAGACAAAATTTCCTTTAATATTTGCCTTTGTACAAATTTGTACAATATAGAGTGGGGTAGAAAGAGGGGGTATGGAAAGAAGGATAGATTTTTTCTCTGTCTTCTAAATATGCGTATGTTTTTAGTTTTTGTCCCTCCAAAATTTGAAGTAACAAAGGAAAATGTCATCAGGAAATAGTAACTAGGATATGAAGAGACCTATAGTGCATACATCCAGGGTGACTTTCCACTTCGTAGCAGTTTGAATAGCTCTTTACAGGATCATGCACTTGGTGGCAAATGCGCTCTTGTTATTTGGAGTATCTGAGGGATGTTCTCCTATTGTGTATCTCTTCCTTTGATTCAGAAAGCTATCTTACTATCTTTCCAGTGATTCCTCTTTACTTTAGTTAATTCAAATTAGTTTATGATTAGTTGTAGCCAAAAAAGTCCTGACTAATGCTTGGAGTACTTAATAGCCAAAGCAAATACATTTTTAAGTATTTTAGAAGGATAGACTCACATATAGGCAACGCAACTGACAGATGCATAGTAGTCAACAATGCTTTAGATTGTGCTATTATTTAAGAAATGTTATTCATACATTATCCCCATACTTTAGCCAGGAAACATATTAGTAACCTAGATCAAGTTACTAAATAAATATGAACACAATAAAACAATTTAGTTTTATACCCCAAGACTGCCAATGAAATTGGATGATAAGTATCAGTGAGATTTTACTAAGCTCCATTCTATTCTCTAATGTCTTTATTATATAAAGCAGCATCTCAACTTTGGTGGTTTTTGCTTCTTTCCTTTTTCATTGTCTGTCTATATGAAGAAGGCAGGGGTGGAGATTGAGAGGTTATGTATGGATGTATCTGATTAAAAAAGTTTTGAAGAGAAATCTCAAATGTGGTCCAGTTTAGATAATCACTTGCACATCTCCTCTGGAAACTTGTCTCTAGTTTAGTATGTAAGAATTCTAAGCTTGGGCAGTGCAAAGGCTGTAAGTATTTTAAAACAGTTTTGTTTTTTATGTAATTTTCAGCTCAAGGATCTGCAGCAGCTTTCTCTCTTATTTATGCTACCCTTCATTTAGTCATTTAAATAACTATGCTGCAGACTGTTGTGTTTTCATTTTCATTTGTCTCCCTATATTTTTTGTTTCTTCTTTAATTTCTTCATTTGCCTCAATATTCACAAATCAATCAACATGATACAGCACAGTAACAAAAATGAAGGAAAAAATCACATGAACATTTCAATAAATGTAGAAAAAGCATATGACAAAAGTCAACATCTGCTCATGATAAAAATTCTTAACAAAGTGGGTATAGAGGGAACATACCTAACATAAAAAAAGCTGTATATGAAAAATCCACAGCAAACATCATGCTCAATGGTGAAAAACTGAGAACTTTTCTTCTAAGATCAGGAAAAACACAAGGATATGCACTCTTGCTGCTTTTATTCAACAGTCTTAGTCACAGCAATCAGACAAGAAAAAGAAATAAAAACAACCATATTGGTAAGGAGGTAAAACTATCACTATTTGCAGATAACATGATACTGTACATATAAAACTCTAAGGACTCCACCAAAAAACTATTAGAAGTAATACACGAATTTGACAAAGTTGTAGTGTACAAAATTAAAAAATCAATTGTGTTTCTATACACTAATAGCAAAGTAGCAGAAAGAGAAATTAAGAAAACAGTTCCATTTACAATTGCACCAAAAAGGATAAGATACCTAGAAATAAACTTAACCAAAGTGGTTAAGAGTATGGACCCATACTCTGAAAACCATTGATGAAAGAAATATTCCATGCTCATGGATTGAAAGAATTAAATGTTGTTAAAATGTCCATCCTACCCAACGCAATCTGCAGATTCAGTGCAATTCCTATCAAAATACTAATAGCATTTTCACAGAACTAGAACAAATAATATTAAAATTTGTATAATACCACAAAATACCCCAAATGGCCAAGCAACATCAAGAAAGAAGAACAAAGCTGGAGGTATCACAATTCCATATTTCAAAGTATACTACAAAGCTGTGGTAATCAAAGCAGTATGGTGCTGACACAAAAATAGACACATCACATACATTAATGGAACAGGATAGAGAGTCCAGAAATAAACCTACACTTATATGGTCAATCAATCTTTGACAAAGGAGGAAAGAATATACAATGGGTAAAAAGACAGTCTCTTCAATAAATGGTTCTGGGAAAACTGAACAACAATATGCAAAAGGATGAGACTGAACTACTTTATTACACTACATACAAAAATAAACTCAAAATGGACTAAAGATCTAAATATGAGACCTGAAACCATAAGATTTCTAGAATAGAACTGGAAGAGAACATAGGCAATATTTTTTTTGACATCGCCATAACATTTTTCTAAATATGTTTCTTATGACAAGGGAAACATAAGCAAAAATAAACTCTGGAACTACACCAAAATAAAAACATTTGCATAGCAAAGGAAACCATCAACAAGGTAAAAAAGCTGAATTGGATATTTGCTAATGATATATCTGGTAAAGAGTAAATGTCCAAAATATGTAAAGAACTTATACAACTCAACATAAAAAACCCCCAAATAATCTGATTAGAAATGGGCAGAGGATCTGAACAGATATTTTTCCAGAGAAGACATACATGGCCAACAGGCACATGAAGAGATATGCAATAACACTAATCATCAGGGAAATGCAAATCAAAACCACAATGAGATATCACCTTACATCTGTCAAAATGGCTAGAATCAAAAAGACAAGAAATAACAAGTATTGGTGAGGATTTGGAGAAGGAACACTTATGCACTGTCGATGGGAATGTAAATTGGTACAGTTGTTGTGGAAAATAGTATGGAAATTCCTCAAAAAATTTAAAATAGAATGATATGATAATTCCATTACTGGGCTATTTACCCAAAGAGAATGAA
The DNA here is from genome assembly GCF_003254725.2 of Canis lupus dingo. NCBI lineage: Eukaryota > Metazoa > Chordata > Mammalia > Carnivora > Canidae > Canis > Canis lupus. Next base: position 76,644,794 of record NC_064246.1, read on the forward strand.
AACACTAATTTGAAGATACATGCAGCTCCATGTTTATTGCAGGATTATTTACAGTAGTTATGATAATTACGATACAAATTTACAATTACAAGTTTACAATAATTGTTTACAATGTATGGAAACAACCTAAGTGTTCATTGATTGATGAATGGATAAAGAAGATATGGTACATATACAACAGAATATTACTCAGCCACAGAAAAGCATGAGATCTTGCCATATGTGACAACTTGGCTGGACCTAGAGGCTATTATGCTAAGTTAAATAAAAGAGAGAAAGACAAATACCGTATGATTTTACTTACATATGAGGTCTAAAAAAAACCAAACAAATGATTTAACAAACAAACAAAAAGCAGAATCATACTCCTAAATGCAGAGAACAAACTGATGGTTGCCAGGGGGGTTGGGAGTAGAGGGTTGGCAAAGTCAGCAGGCGGGGTGGGGGGGCACAATAGACTTCCAGTTATGAAATGAATAAATCATAAGAATAAAAGATACAATGGGGCATAGAACCAATGATATTGTAATAGCATTGTTTGGTGACAGATGGTAGCTATACATGTGGTGAACACAGCATGATATATAAACTTGTTGAATCATACGTTGTACACCTGAAACTACTATAATATTGTATGTCAACTATATTTCAATTAAAAAAAACAGAAACTATGCTATAGATATTGGCTTGTCTACCAAGGGAGGGGGGTGATGAACGTTGGGTGCAACTAGACAGGCTTGTTGGAACTGTCAACCTCTCTCAGTGCTTCCCTCATACGCCCTGTCTTCCATGCTCCTTTACCACATGTGCATTATCCTGCTGGGATAATCCAGGGCTTATTTTTCCACTGTTCCTTTCAATGGTACTATCAATTCATCAGTTCTTGACTTTCAACAAGGATAGTTTTATACATTTTAATTTCTAGATAGCTAGGTTATTGATGAGGATAAAATTGGTTTTAGAAAGATCACTCTGCTCCTTGTTGCCAAATAGCTATTATGATACACTGCCTGGGCCCCCACTTAAAAAGACTTCAAGAAGTCTTTTTGCTAACATTATCCTCAGCAAAATTCTAGATTTTATAATCCTGCTTTTCAGAGTGTCCATTGTGACACTGATTCAAGTGTTTGGAAATAGTACTGGAAAATAAATGGCCATAACAAGCTCTTATGATCAAAATGTCCCAACATCTTTGGGGATTTAACTGAATAACAAATATATCGCAAATTGTTATTTAAGCAGTGCTTAAAGAACTGCACATTTTTAATAGTAGTTGGTCTTGCGATCTATGTTTCCAAGTCACTAAAACATCTTCGTGTTCACAGCTACTGTTTCACTGCAGTTTTCTGTCAAAATATTTAGAAATAACAAAATTCATCTTTATTATAGCTTAATTTAGAAGGTTTGGCTCTTTACCCCTTCTCTTCTCTACTTTTTTGAAAGAGAAAGGATTATCTTAAAACTACTGACTACACTCATGGCAAGATATTAACATATACAGTATATTAACACCTATCCTTAAAAGTTTGCCAAATAACAATCACAGGTGAATGAGATTTTAAAGAAATTGAGTACTCAAAGTTGTGATCTTCAATTATCTTTAAAAGCTTTGATGTAAACCTCAGTAGACTAAGAAGGAAAATGAACAGACAACTTCTGACCACCTGTCAATTATACCGTCAATATAGTAAATATCAGTAAAAGTGGTACATGACATAAAAATGAAGAAATTTGTTATGTCCTTGAATTGAAATTGACATGGAAACTTTTATATTTGTATTAGGGAATGGAACTAATTTATCTTCTACCCCAACTAAAATAGGAGACATAGAAAGGGTAAACGTGACTTGTAGTCTGCTGGTTAAAAAAGAAATGGCCAATTCACTGAAAATTTATTTATGTCAACCTAATTATTTACCATGTGTATGTAATATCAAGAAGTGGATTGGTTACTATAATTTCTATTCTTTAATACATTGAGGGAATAGTGTGAAGACATATTTATCCATTTAGATGTTTAAATTAACCGAGGCAGAGGTGCGTGGGTGGCTCAGTAGGCTAAGTGTCTGACTTTGGCTCAGGTCATGATCTCAGGTCCTAGGATCAAGCCCCATGTCCAGCTCCCCACTGAGTGGGGAGTTTGCTTGTCCCTCTCCCTTTGCCCCTCCCCTTGCTCCTGCTTGCTCTTTCTCTCATATAAATAAATAAAATCTTAAATAAATGAACAGAGACATATTATCTTAACTCTGCAAGAATAGAAACATTGTATTACAGCAAAAAGCCCAAGGTAGCCAAGAGGCTGTTCAACTTAGGATGTTGATCCCATTTATTTCCTAACACTCGGAGGACAATGCATAGGGAACTTTCTAATAAAATCTCCAAAACTACTTTATTGGTATGTTTAATGGCATTGATGTTTATTCATTCAAGCAGTGAACTTAAATACAGTGCCTGGTATGCACATACTGCATTAGACAATTGGAAGTGGTATAAATATGAGTAAGATATGATGCCCACTGTCAAGGAGTTTATGGCATAATAGCACTAGAACTCAGTCCAGTGTTTGGGACTCAGTAACTATTCATCAAAAACATTTGGGCAATAAAAAAAGGTGCCCAAAATATTGTTGACAAACTACATGAAGATTTGAGTAAGGGTTTAAAGAGTTGATCTTGAAGGATGAGTGAATGTATGCAAAGATTTTAAGGAAATAGGGTTTTTTAGAAACAAGAACAGACTTGCCATGATACAAACTTACACAGTGTTTGTTCACTTGAAGAAGGAATGGAGATAGGTTTATGATGTTGGACTTGAGACTCTGGGAACAATCATAGATGATGATGGTAAATATGGTGAATCTAGAGTGTGTGGTCCTGTTTGGCTCTATTTAAAGGAGCTTTGGAACTACTCTTTGGAATGTAGAAATCCAGAGTAGGTTTTAAAAATAGGAATTGTAGAAGCAGATTTGTGAACTTTAGAAGCAGTGTGGATATAGACTAGAGGGGAAGGTTGGTGTCAGGAAGAAGGATAGAGAATTTTTCAGGAGATTAGAAGGAATATATTAAAGCAGTGACATGATAAAGTTGGGGAGAAAAATGGACAGTTTTGAGTGGCTGACTTGGTGGTTGATTATATATGGGGTACAGGAGAGGGGAGTTGAATTTACCACTATAGCTTTTCTAGGCATGCATTCTTGAGCATAACTGCATAAAATAAATTGGATTAAATGGAAACTATTTTACAATTCAACCTCATGTTTGTTGTTGTTAAAAAATGAATTTGACAGGGCACATTCAACTAAGGACTGATGAGTCATAAATCATTAAGCAATAACCTTGGGACCTTGGTGAATTTTTCACTATTCTTTAACACCTACTGGAATTCCAGGCTAACATCAAAAGCTTTTTAGGGTTAAGGAAGCAATGCTTCCTATGCTGTAAACATTACATAAGTGTAGGAGTACCTCACACAGTAATTGAAATCACATTTTTTTTTTCCTTTTATGTGGGGGCAGTTAGCATCTTCCTCCATAATTTAGCACAGAGTAGGGGTTAAGAATATTTGTTAATTTGTGCATATTGCTTACATCTTTGACAATTAATGGCAGAAGCTTTTAAAAATGATCTCTTAACCAATCTACTGGTTAAATAACACTTAATTCCTTCTTAAAGCAGGCCCACTGTTGCCCAAAAAACTTTGAGTGCCTTGGCTAAGACTACTCTCTAGGCTACTTGCTCACATTGAATCCTTATGAAAAACGAATTGGGCTTGGTCCCAAACCTGATAATGTCATTTTAAGTGGTTGTAATGGTTTTGAAAATTAATTACATTGTATTAATAAAATATAAATATAAAATGTAAGGGAGATGATTTCTCTGAAAATCATGTCAAATACGTTTGAAAGACTCAGTAGATATGAGTTGCTAATAATTACTATCCAAATAGATGTGAATAAAACATATGTGAAATAAATAGTGAAACTAGAAGATTTACTTCAAATTCTTATTTTGTTAGTGTTTGTATATTTTTGTTCTGTTTTGAAGAAAACTAAACCAGAAATCATCGATGATGCATTATGGATGAATTTGTTGATGAAAGACAACGGGGAAATCTAATCACTAGTCATATACACACTAAAAATAGTCTTGGCCTTGTATCAAAATAATAGCAAAAGATCTTTGGTTTTGGATTAAATAAAATGTTTATGAAGATATGCACTATTTAGAAAATTTCTGGTTTATGAAAAATATGCACTATTTAGAAAATTTCTGACTTAACTATTTTAGTTTTGAACAAACTGTCAGGTGATAGTTTCAATGTCATGGACAAGAGATCCAGTGAGAGCAACACATATTAAGGAAGTGTACATTAGCAATTAAACAGAGGCGTGGACATTCCTTAATAACTGTTCAAGCACACCACTGGGCTCTAGCCTTTACCATACTGGCCCTAGATAGAGACATTAACTTCCTCGTAAGATTGTTTAATTGCATGTTTACAGCTCTGTTCACATAATAAACCATTCCTATCAGAGAAAGGAAACATTAGGGAGGCATTTTGAGTAATCTTGGAATAATATCAAACAGAAGTGATTTGGAAACACAGTTATCACCTAGGTTTATCACCATTGTTTAGTAATGTTACACCATGGTGAACAGCTATATTCCATTGGCTACTAAAATACTTCTCATTTTGTTTTGAGAAGTGGTCAGAACAAGAAATAAGTTATTTTTGTGGGACTGATTTGACCTTTAAATGGAAGGTTGCTTGCCAGGAAAAGACTCCTTGGACAATTAGGAATCTTAGGAATCCTCTCTGTAGTATGAGCTTATGGAAAATTCTTTTCATAGGTGTGGCAGATAGACCTTGGAAATGCTCTGTATAATCTCCTATCCTTGAGTGTGGACAGGACCTGTGACTTGCTTCTTACCAACAGAACATGGCAAAAGTGAAGGGATGTTTCTCCCGTAATTAGATTTATCTATCTATCTCTTCCTTCCACATATAATTGTGTCTTGTTGGCATGCAGTAAAGAGACTCTTCTGGCTCTTTTCCTCCCTGGCTGCTTGAAGCTCGGCCGCCATCATGAACGACACAGTAACTATCTGGACCAGGAAGTTCATGACCAACCGACTGCTTCAGTGGAAACAGATGGTCATTGATGTTCTTCACCCCGGGAAGGCAACAGTACCTAAGACAGAAATTCGGGAAAAACTAGCCAAAATGTACAAGACCACACCAGATGTCATATTTGTATTTGGATTCAGAACCCATTTTGGTGGTGGCAAGACAACTGGCTTTGGCATGATTTATGATTCCTTGGATTATGCAAAGAAAAATGAACCCAAACACAGACTTGCAAGACATGGCCTGTATGAGGAGAAAAAGACTTCAAGAAAACAGCACAAAGAATGCAAAAACAGAATGAAGAAAGTCAGGGGGACTGCAAAAGCCAACGTTGGTGCTGGCAAAAAGTGAGCTGGAGATTGGACAACAGAAGGAGTAAAGATTCTGCAGTGGCTTTATCTGTGGTGATTGTGTAGATTTTTCATGAGAGGATTAATAAACTAAGAACGTTAAAAAAAAAAAGACTCTTCTGATACCCTTGAAAAACAAGGTGCTATAATAGGAACTGCCTATGAAGAGGGTCTGTTATAGACTGAATGTGTGTTTCTCAAAACCATATGTTGAAATCCTAACCCCTGGGATGATGGTATTTGGAGGCGGAGCCTTTAGGAGTAGATTAGATAGAAGTAATGCCCTTATAAAAGGGACCCCAGAGAGATCCCCTTGCCTCTTCAATCAGGTGAGGGCATAGGAAAAAGATGGCAGCTATTTGTGAACCAGGAAGCCGGCTCCTTCCAGACACTGAATCTCCTGGCACCTTGACTTTGGACTTTCCAACCTCCAAGGTGATCATTACTCCTGTGAGTAATAACATTTCTACTGTTTATAAACTACCCAGTCTGATAATTTGTTCTAGCAGCCCAAACAGACTGAGACAGGGTCACATGGCAGGAAAACATGATCTCTAAAAGCTGAAGGATGCAAATTATGTTATTTTGAAGTTTCCTAGGTTCTGTCCTTCCAAAATATTTTTTAATGTTTATCCAGGTTTTCTATTTATCTAGAAAAGATATTTCTGAGTGTTTTTTTTTCGTTTCTTAGTTGTCTGGTCTTTTACCCTTAGTTCTTACTATTGATATACACACATACATATATTATTTCTTCAAGAAATAAAAGAGGAAATCAGATTTTTAGGGCAATAAAAATGTGTGTTCTCACTGGATTTATTATATTGAGAGAGGAAGCTCTGTAGATGTTTCAGAGAAAAAAAGATGACATTGCTATCATAAGTGACCATGCTCTATTGGTTCCTTTAGAAATATAAAATAAATCCAGTACCCTTCTGCTCACGTTACTCTCTTCCCCATTGTCTTTTGCTTCTTCCAGTTTTTTTTCCCCTCATTCCCAGTCTACCATATTACGTTTCATCACCCAGAGTTGGCAGATCTATACTATTCAAGTGATATAAAGGATATTTTCTTATGAAGTATAATCTACAAAGTGAAAGTTCCCCTTGATAGCTCATACCAGCATATATGTTGTCCATTTCTTCAGAAAGTTTCAGAGTCTTTGGAGATAGAGGAAGGCAAAGGAAGACCACTTTTATTTAAGGATTCTATTCATTACAACATTATAGGCGATTTTGAGTCTTCTTATAGAGTTACCGCTGATCTTGGGAAAATCTTCAGATGGAATAAATAAATACTATCTTGCCCTTAATGTCTGTAATGCTTTCCAGACATACAACCTGAGTCTGTGGCATTATTTTATGCTTTTAATTTTGCTCTGGAAAAACAACCCAATACTGGTTATTAATTTGATTCCGAATGAATCATACTCTTATGTGTATGGATTTGCCCACGTGGTCTCCTTTAATGTTAATGAGAGTGTAAAAGATTGACTCCGTGTCTTGAGCTGAAAGGTTTTCACTTTCCAGCTGCCTTGGAAAGAGCCAACGAGAGCCCTTATGTCATTGTCATGCCAACCAAAAGTAAAATGTTTTTTACTTAATGATGAGAAATAATTTCCAGCTCTACCCACCTGGAGAGCAGTGAAAATGGCTGATTCATTTTCAATCAAGTTTTTGTATGTCAGTAATACAAACAGATCTTTTAAACAACCACAATAACAGAAAAGTAGGATAATGTTTTGATTTCTTTGTTGAGAACCCACGAAAAACTATCTCTTGGATCAAACAAAAGCAGTGAATAAGGAGATTCAAAACAAGATACAGTGGGAGATTCTTCTGTCTGTGTAAATAAAGAGCAAGTGTCCTAAAAGCCATACATTAATCAAGCAATTAACCTTTAAATAGTGTTATTTATGTTGGAGAGCAATTTTGCCACCCCAAGAATTATGGAGAGATTAAAAAATATGTTAACTCTTTAATAGTTTAAAGAGTTCGTGTCTTCTAAATGGCTGACAGATTGCTGTGTAACTAGAGCCAAGGAACTGATGTGCAGGAGTAGGCTGTCAGTCAAGCAGGTGTCATCTTTGCAAAAGTCCGGAACATGTCTTTTTTATTATTGAAGAACATTGTCATGTTGGCAGATTCAGGGACAGAGTCTGAAATAAAAAATATTCATGCAAGTAGAAGTATCTCATTCCCCAGATCTGCTTAATGCTTTTCCTCCCAAGGCTGAAGGCCTTCTAGGTCATTTCTGGTCATTAGACTCAATTAAAAATTAGAAACAGAAAATTGATCTTCACCCACCTCCAAAAGCATCCACATTAGGTGGCCCATGGATGTTAAACTTGTTAATAATTCAAGACTTGCATAGACATATTTCCTTGAAACTTAACAGTTTGGAGAAAAAGAACATATCCAGGTTACCCCAGAGGAGAAAACAAATTACCTTTTGCCTTTCTGACATCTTATTTTCCTTCAGTGCACCTGGCCAATCTCCACCTGGCAGTGCTCTCAATCACCCAGATGGAAAGGGAGTTTAGGTGGCCCCTCCAAAAACTGATGAGGTTCAGCCTCACCACTGTCTAATAGAATGTGCTCTATAGTGGAACAGTCTACATTATACGCATCTGTCTTTCAGGGGCCAATAGGCTGCATATATTCTTGTTTTGCACCATAAAGCAAAGAAATATTTTCCTGACTGTTTCCACATTTACTTACCCATGATATTATCAGTAGATTGCTTTTATCATTATGTCTAGTTTCATGAATAATACTTTAGTATTGTATCTTGCTTGATACACCAGTTAAGTACATTTTTTTATCTTCTAATATATGTGGACCAGAGATAACACTTCTTTTAATGATGTGAGTGTTTATTTTACTTCCAAGATGTTCAGTTTTTAAAAAATCAAGATAATATGGGAGGGTAATATGATGGATGCTCCTGTGTGTGCGCAAAATGGTAAAATAAATCAGCTAGCTCACTTCTCTGCATAAAAACCTTGCAATTGATTATTAAAACTTGTGTAGAACCTGTTGATTCAAATCCGTTAAGAGGGGGGATGGAATATTTGAAACTGTGAAAAAATCTTGATATCTATTCTTGCCCACTGACCAGAGAGCTGAATAATGCAAAATTTGAAGCGATTCAGTTACTAAACAGAAGTCCCTAGAGAATAACTGTAAGAGTTTTCATTTACATCACAGTCCTTGTGCATGTTAAGAAGGAAGGATCACAAAGTTAAGAGTCTATTTCTATTTGAATAATTTCAATACATTACCAGAGCTAATTTTCTGTAATGTCCCTAAGAAGGTAAGCAGAAACTTTATACTCCCTAGTCTCTTGTGATCAAAAACTTCCAAATCAGACTTGCAAATCGCCTTCTCATCACATCACTGGAGCTGCCAGATAAGAAAGTCTTGTAAGAAAGGGAACAACCAGAGTGCATTCATTAGTGTCATTGTACTCTAATTGAAGAAGTGACTTCTTTTGTATCCTAAGATGGAAAATCAGTAAGCGTGTGACTGGGCTTCCTATATGTAACTCCTGCCTGAATGGTAGAACAGCAATTACACATTCAAGAATACCTACGATGAGGGCAAATACTTTAAAATATGGAATCTACTCTTTGAAGTTTACTCTAAGATGGTGATTGCACTTGAGATACCGTTTATTGCTTGTCTCCTTAAAAATGATTGTGAAGAGCCTCCCAAAAGGGCATTTTCTATCATTCTGTTTTGCTTACTGTTTTGTATGTAGCATCTTTACTCGTGAAGAGAGGATAAGTCAGTCATATGTTTCTTTGTGGATTTGAAATACACGTGCCAAATCTATATTGGTCTCTGTAGAAAGAGCTCTTCTGGTACCAAGCTTCTTCCAGTGGTAGCAATTATACTCCCTACCTTTGGCAGGTAGAAGGATATGCTGGTTCTGGAGCCACCATAAAAATTAAAATAAGCAATAATTGCCTGAAGCTAGGGGTGCATTTTGTAGGGAATGAAAGTATATCCTAAACGTGTACATTTATCAGCTCTGGAAACCGTTTTATTACGTAGCTTAAAATTTGAAAGTTAGGCCATTCTATTATTTTATATTTTTATGTTTTTGAGCTTCAGTTTTGTTATCTGGACAATGGGATTAATAATTTCTACTTGGCATTAGTGTCATAAAGATAGAATAGGAAGATAGATATAAAAACATTTTGTAAACTTCAGTGCAGTAAAAGTGGAAGTTATTTTTTTACAAGAAATTCTTTTTCATCTCTCCTGCTGCTTAGTAATGGAGTAGGGTATCTTGCTGACTCCTAAGCTCCCAAATATGGGGAAATTAAAGCAGAAATTGTCAGACACACTATAGAGAGACAAGTACAGTGGAGGTGATGATTGGCAAGAGGATTACATGGTGTCTACCAACTATAAACCTCCCTGACCCTTTGGTTTCATTTACAGTTGTATTTAATTGTAAAACATCTTTGGAGGGAGTGGTGACGGGTTTGCCAAATATGTATATCGAGGAGCATATATCAAAACATTGTTTTAAAAATTATACAGATGTGGTAAAGATATTTGATTTGTGTACTATTAAGAGATGAATTGTGACAAGTAACTCCTTTAAGGTCACATTTGGCCAGTACATCTGTGTCTTTTAGAAATTGTTACCTATTCAGGGAGACCTGAGAACCTTAAATCAGTCTGCAATCTCAAAGGCAAAGTGAAAGTCTATTCATTTTATCATGTTATTTTCTTCATAAAGCATGGATTCATTAGATACAAATGAGTATTCAGTGATTAGGTTAGAATAAATGTTGAAAGCACTAATGCTAATTTTTGCCTTTAGCTTGATAACATATTCCCCATGACTTGAACATGTGTAGGTTTATTCAGTGTCAGGCCCCTTTGCCCTATTTTTCTCCCATAGTTGGCAATATCCATCAGATAATGACCTGCCAACCTAACCTGACTTACTATGCAGAATAATCAAAGTAGGTGAATACCAGCCTCTAGGAGAATCATATTTCCTGCTTCTCAGTTTAATGTATGTGTGTCATAGGAACTCCCTGCAAAATTGTGCCTAGGGGCTTTAGGATCCAAGTCAAAGCGATTCATAAAATGGATGCGTTATAAATCTAGCTGTGGAAGATTGATGTTAAGGCTCCTTAAATGCTTGCTAAGTCCATTCACGAGCAGGGATGGTACAGTTATCTCCTTTTTAGTAGCCTGCCGTTTTATTGCTCTTTAAAGAAATCATTAAAGATATTTGAAGTTGTCAGATTCAGAGAGCTCAAATTTTGGAGGAATTCCAGGAAGGAAATGCCTTATACAGAAATGCTCTCAAGACGATTTAGATATAGCCGAAGTCTATCCAGTACAATAGACTAATTCAGGGTTTTAAAAATCACAAATACAATCACATCAGTTTAACTCACTCTTTCATTCATTTATTTATTCATGTATATATTTATTGTGACTTATGTGAGTCAAGTACAATTCTGGGTGCTTTGTTCTTAAGAGGGAAATAAGGCATACATAGTGCCGGCTTTCATGAAGCTTATGGTACAACCAATTTATATGCTGGGGGAAAAGATGGTGATAATATATGTGACCTCATGTCATTAGCAGCACATTAGCAAGTTGGAATTTGGTGCATATTAGCAGGATTAAAATGTACCTCCAAAAATGGGGGCTGGCATGTCTTTGAAAAAAAAAGTCACCAAAGTTAAGAGCAAAAACTGGTAGTGAGAGAATTGTGAAATGATAAGATAGATTTATTCAGAGAATTCAAGAAGTTTATACATACCCTGATGATGCAGTAGGCCAGATTATTGCAGAGAGGAGTTAATTAAGATTACTGTTAATGTATTTACTGACAAAAAAAAAACATATTTCATTCCAATATAGGACAATGAAACAACATATTGTCAGAATAATGGGGAATCCAGACCTCAAGGAAACTAGGGGGTATTGGTGCCCATCTGCTTTCGCTTCCACAATCCCCATGCCACCCTCTTGCTGGGTCTGTCTCTTCAGGACTCAGAGTTGTGCTTGGTTGGGCAAACCAGATGTGTAACTGGTGGCTTATAGGGTTTTAAAGGAGGATATATCCTCACCTTTATATTTCCCTGCTTAAATGTTTCAATCTCACCAATAATCCATATGCAAACTCTCAAATGCCACCAGCAAATCACATGGACCTATGCTGGTTGAAATTGTCCTGACGAAGAGCCATTGAGCTCGGTTTTAAAGGGAAAGAAAGCAAAGATGCATTAGACAGTCCCTTTCGAGATTCGTATATTCTCTTGAGATAAGAGCGACTTATCAGGTTAACTGCTGCAAAAAGATTGAAATAGCATCTTGTGTTTATAGATGCTTTTTTCACAGGAAAGTAGCTGATGAATTGCCAGATGAATCGCTCGGCCAGGTCTTTGGCCCATCTTATTGGGCACAGGAGGATGAATTTGATCATCCTTGTTGCTCAAGAGAACCCCTCTTCATGAGTTAAAATAGCTGAGCTTCTCCTACTCACGTTAGGGGTTTCGTTTCCACTGAACACAGCCCAGAGAAGGATGAGCATTTTAATTGTCTTCCCCGTTTCTCCTTTACACCATGCCTCTTTACAAAGCAGGCATGCCTCTTTGGTGAAAGCGCCTTCCCATAGTTTGACAATTCGTCCCTCGTCTTTGAGTGCCTCTCTCCTTTTTGTTTTTAAGCTCGATGTTCAGATATTTATCCTCACAAAGGTGAACAGAGAGAACGTATTTAAATATGGCATCGATGTGTCCCGACCCAGATGAAAGCCTCTTAAATCAGTTCCCCTCAATCCTGCTACTAGACATTAACTCTGAACAGGATTATCTACCAACCTGCCAGTCAAGATGTTCAGGGGAAAGAGGGGGGAAAAAAAAGAGAGCAAAGAGCCTTTTTGCTCATCAGTCTGCTGTGGGACCAGTGGGATGAAAATGTGTTCTGATCTCACTTTATTCACATGGTTACAAGCTACAGTTCCTGCTGGATGTGCTGCCGGAAGAGAAAATGGATCAAACACACAGATGCTCCTTCACATTATCTGAAACTCCCAAAAGTTAAATAGAAACTTAGTCTTTATTTATCTGCATATGTAATTCAATAGCATATTTTTAATCGGTAGTTTAAATAAAGAAGAAATCTAGCAGTTGAGCTCTAAAGAAGTGACACTTTACATTGGGTTGGTTTGGAGTTAATGAAATAATTAGCACCATTTCAATGTGACTAATTTATAGCTGATATACAGCTATAAGTCCTCAGTTAGTTCAAGAAATTTGAGCACCCCAAGTGCTGGTTCAAGAAGCGATATGGCTCAGCAGTGGTAAGGTGTGATTGAAACTTAAGTCCTGAGAGTCACTGAAGTCAGCTACTGCCCAATCTCCAACCCCCCCACCCCCCATGGTGACCCTGGGGAAGGGCTTGTGGCAGGAGCTACATTAGCAAACCTCAGGAGACCAGAGGGGTTTGCGGTGTAGTAACTGGGATGTGGAGCAGGAGGGCAGGTGAGAAAGAGTTATTTGGGATATGACTCGTGAATATCCTCTAGACAATCAAAAGGGCAAGGTGTTTAGGAGCTTTTGAGTTCTAGGTTACAGGGATAAAATATCATTGCCATTTCTAAAGCCTTTCCAGTCTGTCTTATATAATTGAAATAAAAATGCCCCTCTCATGACCTTAATATATATGATGCCTCTGTTTTACTTTTTTGCTGGATAGACTTTCTGACCACCATGAGTTCTTTGTACTTTGTTTATTTTTAAAGCGCTCGGGTATAATTTTAAGCTTCTCAATCGCATCTCACTCAAAAATTTACAAGTCTGACATTTTTAGATTAGAATCTCCTAGAGAACAAGAACACATTTTCAGCTCAACCGTGCACAGCACCTGCCTGAAACTGGGAAAGGTCTGAGACTTTGCCATCCTTGCAAGCTTATTTGTTAGCCTGACAGTTTCATGGATGCTGGCAGAAGGCGGGAGACTCCTGGGCTGGAGATAAAGGACTTTACGACTAAAGGGAGTAGTAGCACCCAGAATATCGAATTTTTTTGGCACTTTCCCCAGACCCCAGTTCCCACAGGGCAATGCAGAGAGGGCCAGGTAATACCTGCACTTACAGTGTGTTGCTTTACAGGAGAAGAACGCTAAGGTCCGGGGACCCAAGCTTTTTATAATGGCTAGTAAGGATGCCTGCCTTTTGTTCTGGAGGGAGGCGTTGTTTCTATCTTCTAAGATTCTTCATTATACAAACATTATGGAAAAAATTGTCTGGAACAGCTATAGCAAGTGCCTCTGCTTGCAAGATGTTCAGAAATGTGCGAGAACCACAGAGAACCGTCTCCCGATAGTACCCAGCAAAATGTCTTGTGGAGGAACTAAGACTCTTCTCTATATAGAAGCAGACTGAGGAGAATCTGATGTCTGTCTTCATGCAACCAAGTGGAATTTCATCTGTGCTTCCTGGAGCTCTCATTAGGTAAAACAAGGATAAATGAGTAGAAAGTAAATTAAGTCGGATTTTGAGTCACTTATTTTGAGTTCCAGGCTACTATATTACCCTTCTGAAAAATTAAAATAATATATAAGTGAAAGCCCTCTTCACGGGGCTCCCCTACCCCACCTCCCTAGGGGTAACCACAGTTAGCATTCTGGTTCAAGGAAAGGACTTCTAGTGACTAAAGCTGTCCAGTGATATGATCGACGTTTCTGGGAAATATTTTCCTACCTAGATGAGCTGAACCACAACTTATTGGAGTTATTATGTGGGCAAGATGACCTTTACAACCCCTTTCAATATTTAAATTCTACATCTCTGGTAAAAATTAAGGTTTTGTGTTATAACTCAGTCTATGAATTACTTCCTTTGTTATTTTAAGGAAAAAATTAAGAGTGTGGTATATATCAGCTAAGCTGTAAGCAAGCAATTATTATTTTCAGTGTTGCTGGAATATCTAGGCAACAGAGAGGTCTCCAATGGGAGGGATTTCAATATCCTTTGCTCATTAACTTTCTTATATCAGAGTAGAGACCACTTGAGTAATGGTAAAGAGAAATTAGAACCCTTTCTCAGTTTGTTCTATCATGTAGATGGAATATGACATTTCCACTTTCGTTAATGTTCCACACTTGACAAAGATTGGTGGCTAGTGTCATGAAACAGAGGGCATTATCATATTCTTTTCTCTGAAAGGAGATTGTATATTGATTCTTTTTCTATGGCACTTTTCCCAGGAAGGAGAATGGAAGATTTTGAATATAAGCTGTGGTTGCTCATGAGCGTAAGGAACGCCAGATAAGCAAAATAGGAATGAATTTGTTAAATACCAGTTTTCCAAAATTAGTTGAAGCTTTGGAGTTTTCTGGCAAAGCTAACATGCTAGCTAACTAAAAAATACTGGATGTGAAAAGTGGCCCCATCTTAGTTTGAAGAATGGTTTGTTTCCCGAAGAAATCACTGTGGAGATCTGGGGTCTGAAGGATGGACTTCAGGGCAGGTGGGGGGAGGAGGTGCTGACAGTGCTGAGCACCGAGCCTGATGCATAGAAATCACACAGTCGAGGGCACTTCACGGGATGAGCACTGGGTGTTCCTCTGTATGTTGGCAAATTGAACACCAATAAAAAATAGATTTATTAAAGAAAAAAAAAGAAATCACACAGTCGACATTTGTTGAATGTAGGTGAAGCGAGCGGAATTGGGGAGTGGTTCTTCTCTCTGGGAGCCTCACCTTCCTCCCACTGGAGGTAAATTAGTAAAACTAAGGAATTTGATTCGCCCCACTGGTGACTTAGTAATTCCAGGGTTTTAACGGTGTATCCTAGACTGTGAAACTGAATATACCTGGTACCCAAACAGTATGGAATCCTAACGTAATAATGTGACCTTGATAATTTGGGAGGCACAGCTTTAGGACCATTCTTATGATCCTATTTTAAATTTGCTCTCTCAAATGCTGTTTTGGGGCTTTGGCTGTTTTGATTACATTTTGAAAAGGGGCCATGCTTGTAAACAGTCTGAGCAAGAACTTAAGAGACATCAACTCCAGGAATTTCTGTGGGGTGAGTGGGATGTAACTTGTCTTGAATGTTGTGGAGTCGGCCACTTGAACCTTGTAATTTGTTTAATCATTATATCTGATTATCTGCTTTTGTTTCTCTCAATATCTCATCATATATCTCCCAATATACGTATATCTATCCCTCATATGTATATATGTGTATACATACATCATATATATATATGATTTTATATATACATAATGTTTTCCATTTCTTTCCACTATTTTTTTCATGCCCTAGGATAAAAACCGCTTGTCTTCAACAGATACACTTAAAGATTTATTCATGAATCCATATTAACATGTAACCCAGAGAGCCAGATACAGATGATGTGAATCCCTTTTGAGTCTACTCTTTAATTTCTTTTAAAGAAGCTCTCTATCCTGTGCTGTAGACTCTGCACATAAGTCATTGTTTGTTTTCTTTGCTGGTTTAACATTGGAATTAGACGTTCTGTATGTTGACGTTGGTGTCCAGTATCCTGATGGTGAGCTCTATTGTTTCTTTTTTAAAGAGGTCTATTTTTTTTGACGATTTTATTTATTTTTTCATGAGAGACACACAGAGAGAGAGAGAGGCAGAGACACAGGCAGGGGGAGAAGCAGGCCCCTTGCAGGGAGCCTGATGTGGGACTCGATCGGGGTCTCCAGGATCACACCCTGGGCTGAAGGCAGGTGCTAAGCCGCTGAGCCATCCAGGGATCTCCAGAGCTCTATTTTTCTTAACTCTGGCTCATAATGTAACAACAACAAAGTATAAGTTTTGATAAATAATTAGTTCAAAGAGAAATAGTTTTGACAACATGAAAGTTAAAATAGGATAAAGGAAAAATGGGGCAGCCCGGGTGGCTCAGCGGTTTAGCACAGCCTTCAGCCCAGGGCCTGATCCTGGAGACCTGGGATCGAGTCCCACATTGGGTTTCCTGCATGGAGCCTGCTTCTCCCTCTGCCTCTCTCTCCTTCTCTGTCTCTCATGAATAAATAAATAAAATAAAAAAAAATAGGATATAGGAAAATTACATTTATCTTAAAAGTTCACTGTCTATCCAGATCTATTTTTCTTTTTAACATAAATTCTAGTTAATATGCTGAAATCTGAATGAAGTCTTATTCAAGTATAATTTGGAACATAAATGTGCTACATTCAGCTTTTTCTTTTCTGGTTTTTAAAATAAAAAAATTAAAAAGATTGTATTTATTTATTTGATAGTGAGAGAGAGAGAGAGCAAGCACAAGCAGGGTGAGTAGGAGAGGGAGAAGCAGACTCCCTGCTAAGGAGGGAGCCTGATGCAGGACTCGATCCAAGGACCCCCAAGGACCTTGGGATCATGACCTGAGCCAAAGGCAGACCCTTAACCGACTGAGCCACCCAGAAGTCCTTGTTTAAAGGTTTTATTTAAATTTCAGTTAACATACAGTGTTATATTAGTTTCAGATGTATAATATAGTGATTCAACACTTCCATACATCGCCTAGTGCTCATCACAAGTGCCCTCCTTGATCCCCATCACCTATTTAACCACCTATCCCACTGACCTCCCCTCTGGGAACCATCAGTTTGTTCTCTGTAGTTGAGTATGTTTCTTGGTTTGCCTCCCTCTCTTTCTTCCCTTTGCTCATTTGTTTTGTTTCTTAAATTCCACATATGAGTGAAATCGTATTTGTCTTTCTCTGACTTGTTTCTCTTAGCATAATACTGTCTAGCTCCATCCATGGAGCTATAATACACCCCCCTCTACACACACGTAAACACACTACAACTTCTTTATCCATTCATTAACCGATGGACGTAGGCTATTTCCTAATTTGGCTATTGTAAGTAATGCTGCTATAAACATCAGGGTGCATGAATTCTTTTGAATTAGTATTTTTATATTTCTTGGTAAGTACCTACTAGTGCAATTGTTGGGTTGTAGGGTAGCACTATTTTTAACTTTTTGAGGAAACTCCATACTGTTTTTCAGAGTGTCTCTACCAGTTTGCATTCCCACCCACAGTGGAAGAGGGTTCCCCTTTCTCTGAATCCTCATCGACACCTGTTGTTTCTCGTGTTACTGATTTTAGCTGTTCTGACAGGGGTGAGGTGATATCTCACTGTAGTTTTGATTTGCACTCGTCTGATGATATATGATGTTGAGAATCTTTTCATGTGTCTGTTGGCCATCTGTATGTCTTCATTGGAAAAATGCCTGTTCATGTCTTTTGTCCATTTTTAAATTTTTTTTTTTGGTTTATGAGTGTTTAGTTTAGAAGTTCTTAATATTTTATATATATGTTTTTTAAATTTAAATTTATTTAACATATAGTGTATTATTAGTTTCAGAGGTAAAGTTCAGTGTTTCATCAGGTCTTATAAATACCCAGTGCTTATTATATCATATGCACTCCCAATGTCCATCAAGCACTTACCCCCTTCCCTGCAACAAGCCTCAGTTTGTTTCCTATGATTAAGGGTGGCTTATGGTTTGTTCTCCCTCTCTGATTTCATCTTGTTTTATTTTTCCCTTCCTTCCCCTATGAGCCTCTATTTTCTTTCTTAAATTCCACATATGAATGAGATCATATGATAATTATCTTTCTCTGATTGACTTATTTTGCTTAGCATATCCTCTAGTTCCATCCACATTGTTGCAAATGGCAATATTTCATTTTTCTGATGGCTGAGTAGTATTCTATTGTATATATATACACCACTTCTTCTTTATCCATTCATCTGTTGATGGACATCTTGGGTCTTTCCATAGTTTGGCTATTGTGGACATTGCTGCTATCAACATTGGGATGCAGGTGCCCTTTTGGATCACTACATTTGTATCTTTGGGGTAAATACCCAGTAGTGCAATTGCTGGGTCATAAGGTAGCTCTATTTTCAACATTTTGAGGAACCTCCATACTGTTTTCCAGAGTCGCTGTACCAGCTTGCATTTCCACCAACAGTATAAGAGCGTTTCCCTTTCTCTGCATCCTCACCAACATCTGTCGTTTCTTGACTTAATTTTAGCCATTCTGACCAGCATAAGTGGTGATCTCATTGTAGTTTTGATTTG
This sequence comes from Canis lupus dingo, assembly GCF_003254725.2. NCBI lineage: Eukaryota > Metazoa > Chordata > Mammalia > Carnivora > Canidae > Canis > Canis lupus. The sequence goes on from NC_064246.1 coordinate 76,663,392, forward strand.
TGTTTACCTGATGCCAAGTGATGTTGAGCACTTTTTCATGTATCTGTTGGCCATTAGTATGTCTTCTTGGGAGAAATACCTGTTCATGTCTTCTGCCTATTTCTTAATTGGATTATTTGTTCTTTGAGTGTTGAGTTTGATAAGTTCTTTATAGATTTTTGGATACTAGTCCTTTATCTGACAAGGCATTTGCAAACATCTTCTCCCATTCTGTTGGTTGTCTTTTGGTTTTGTCAACTGTTTCCTTTGCTGTGCAAAAGCTTTTTTCCTTGATGAAGTCCCAAACGTTCTTTTTTGCCTTTTTCCCCTTGTCTTTGGAGACGTGTCTAGTAAGGAGTTGCTGTGGCTGAGGTCACAGAGGTCACTGTCATGTTCTTCTCTAGGATTTTGATGGATTCCTGTCTGAAGTTTAGATCCTTCATCCATTTTGAGTCTCTTTTTGTGTGTGATGTAAGAAAATGGTCCAGTTTCATTCTTCTTCATGTGGCTATCTAATTTTCCCAATACCATTTATTGAAGAAACTGTCTTTTTCCATTAAATATTCTTTGCTGTTTTGCCAAAGATGAGTTGACAATAGGGTCCATTTCTGGGTTCTCTGGTTCATTGATCTATGTATCTATTTTTGTGCCAGTACCATACTGTTGTTATGATTAAAATTTTGTAATATAGCTTGAAGTCCGGAATTGTGATGCCACTAGCTTTGGTTTTCTTTTTCAACATTCCTTTGGCTAATTGGAGTCTTTTCTGGTTCCATACAAAGTTTAGAATTATTTGTTCCAGCTCTGTGAAAAATGCTGGTGGTATTTTGGTAGAAGTTCCTAATACGTTTTGGATACTAATCCTTTATTGGGTATGCCATTCACAGATACCTTCTCCCATTTTGTAGGTTTCCTTTTAGTTTTATTATTTCCTTTGCTGTGCAGAAGCTTTTTGTTTTGATGAAGTCCCAGTAGTTTTCTTTTGTTTTTGTTTCCCTTGCCTCAGGAGGCCTATCTAGAAAGAAACTGCTTTGGCTGATGGCTGATGTCAAAGAAGTTATTGCCAGTGCTCTCTCTTAGAATTTTTGGGGTTTTAAGTCTCATTTAGGTATTTTAGGTCTTTAATCTTTTTTTGAATTTTATTTTTGTGTTTAGTGTAAGAAAGTGATCTAGTTTCAGTCTTTTGCATGTTGCTGTACAGTTTCCCAATACCATTTGTGAAGAGTATTTTTTATCATTGGATATTCATCTTTTGTGAAACATTTATTGACCATATAATTGAAGGTTAATTTCAGGGTTTTCTATTTTGTTCTGTTGATCATTGTGTCTGTTTTTGTGCCAGTATTGTACTGTTTTGATGATTATAGCTTTGTAATATAACTTGAAGTCCAGAATTGTGATGGCTCCAGCTCTGCTTTTCTTTTTCAAGATTTCTCTGGCTATTTGGAGTCTTTTGTGTACAAGTTTTGGGATTTTTTGTTCTAGCTGCTATGAAAAATGCTAGTGGTATTTTGATAGGAATTACATTAAATGTGTAGATTGCTTTGGGTAGTGTAGATATTTTAACAATATTTGTTCTTCCAACCCATGAGCATGGACTGTCTTTCCATTTCTTTGTGTCATCTTCAATTTCTTTCATCAGTGTTTTGTAGTTTTCAGAGCTCAGGTCTTTCACTTCTTTGGTTAGGTTAATTCCTAGGTATATTATTGTTTTTAGTGTAATTGTAAATGGAACTGATTCCTTAATATTTCTTTCTACTGCTTCAATATTGGTGTATAGAAATGCAAGATTACGTGATTTTGCATCATGGTGACTTTACTCCATTCGTTTATCAGTTCTAGCAAGTTTCTGGTGGAATTTTTAAGGTTTTCTATATACGGTATCATGCCATCTGCAAATAGTGAAAGCTTTACGTCTTCCTCGACAAATTGGATAACTTTTATTTCTTTTTGTTATCTGATTGCTGTGGCTAATACTTCCAACACTATGTTGAATAAAAGTGGTCAGAGTGGACATTCTTGTCTTGTTCCTATCCATAGAATAAAAGCTCTCAGTTTTTCTTCCTTGAGGCTGATATTATATTAGCTGTGGGTTTTCATATATGGGATTTATTATTTTGAAGTATATTCTCTCTAGACCTACTTGTTGAAGGTTTTTATCATGAATGGATGTTGTACTTTGTCAAATGTTATTCCTGCATCTATTAAAATGATCATATTGTTCTTTTCTTTTATTAATGTGATGTATCATATCGATTGATTTCAAGTATTGAACCACCCTGGTAACCCAGGAATAAATTCCAATTGATCATGGTTAATGATTTTTTAAAAATGTATTGCTGGCTTTGGTTTGTTAGTATTTTGTTGAAAATTTTTGTAATTATGTTCATCAGAGATATTGGCCTATACTTCTCTATCTTGTATCCTTATCAGGTTTTTGTATCAGGGTAATGCTGATCTTACAGAATGAATTTGGATGTTTTCTTTCCTTTTTACTTTTTAGAGTAGTTTGAGAATAGGTATTAACTCTTCTTTAAATATCTGGTAGAATTCACCTGTGAAGTCATCTGGTCCTGGACTTTTGCTTGTTAGGAGTTTTTTGATTACAGATTAATTCTTTTGCTGGTTATTGGTCTGTTCAAGTTTTCTATTTCTTCTTGTTTCAGTTTGGATTATATGTTAACAGATGTTATAGGTGATATCTTTTAATATTTTATTCATATGATATAATGTTTATATTCCTATTCTAAATGTGAGTGTGTGACTTTCTATAGCCCAGTTTAGGTGCAAAATACTTACAATTCTAGAATGTTTATTTCTTAGTGGGGCATCTGGTTGGCATAGTCATTTGGGAATTGGACTCTTGGTTTCGGCTGGGGTTGTGATCTCAGGGTCATGAGGTTGAGCCCCATGTTGAGCCCCATGTTGGACTCCGTACTCAGCTCAGAGTCTCCCTAAGACTTTTCTCTCCCTCTCCCTCTGTCCTGCTCCCTGTGTGTGCGCACACACTCTCTCATAAATAAATATTATAAAAATGCTTACCTCTTAGTAATTTGACACAAAAGTGTAGTGAGTCAAAGGTATAAAGTTCTGCTTTGATATCTTCCTAGCTGAGAAATGAGGTTGTTTGATCCACTGACACAGACAGAGACAAATGCAGAGGTCTCCGTTGTCTTCTGGCTGTTTCTTCTCTCACCATCCTCATGGAGGGTTGGCTAGTCTCTCTTTCTGTCTCCTGCACTGACATTTGCTTCCATCCAGCTTGCTGTACTTCACATTTATATAGACATATCCCATGATGTCAGAGAGAGTTCTCAGTGCCTGGCCAATGGTGTAAGGAGTGGTTAATGGCATTCCGTGGGCATTTATCAGGTATCCGTAATGTGCTACATGCTATAATACTGTCTCATGACAGTGTCTAGCATAGTATAGCATAGCGTGGCAGGTTGACAGACTGGATTTTTTTCTAATTTTAATTTCTTAGGTTGAGATGGGAGTATTGGCCTATATTTTCACTTCTCCATGAGGAGCATTTAACTTTATTCTAAGTTGTGTTCCCTGCATACCTGCTGACAGTCTGAAGATAATATCACTTGGTGCTTAAAGCTAGAAACCCTTATTTGTTCTGATATTATATAATTTATGTTTGCAATTTCAGGCAGGTACAAATTTCTCAGAGTGTATGGTGTTTCTTGTAAGATACCATTTAGCAAATTTGTCTAAGCTTCTTTAAGGCTAGAACTTAAAAACTCAAATGACTACATTTGGCTCAATAACCACAGACAGTAATGACACCTCTAAGTAGCTAATGCAGGCGTGTAATATCCTCATAGCCCTGATTTAACTTTATTTACAGATTAAAATTGAATTGCAGTTGATTTATTGATATAATAGGCAGAAAGTGATTATCAGGCATCCATCACTGATGGAGGAAAAACCAATCAAATTATGCTCCAAGGTTTGCTTTAACCTAACCTAACTCATCACCTTATAAAACTCAGAGGATTTGAGTCATACGCTCTCACTAAAGTCAATGAGCCACAACTCCCACTAAACTCCTATCTGCTCCTTTCAAGGCATGTAGGAATTATACTAATTTGCACAACTGCAAGTTGTTATAAAAGGAAATGGCAGTAGGCTGGAGATTTAGCCTTTGCACTTCCTCACCATGCTTGCAGCCTTGGTAATATAATCCTGTGATGTTTGTTGCAAATCCATAAAGGCTCTCCGGTACTGGGCTATCTTACCTGTCCCGGAAAGATGTGCGGAGTAGAGGATGGTGATGCCTTCAACAAGCAGATTAGGAAAGATGTGTCCTTTTGAAGGGAGAACTGGGGTCAGTCTATGTTTCAGAAAGCAATGAAACACCTTGATTAGAAGCAAGCAACATGCTCACTTTGGCCTTAGATATTTTAGCTCTCTTTTCAGAACTGGAAAAGGTATGGGTTGGAAGAGAATACAGTGGAAAAAATCATCTATCCTGAGCCAACAGTTGAGCTTGGGCCCCAGGGATTCCTGGTCTAAGAGTGGCCTGGTGTGGATTTCCTTCCATTTGGACCACTAAAAGCTGATAAAATCAAGTTGAAAAATCCAGTGCCATCATATTTCAGAGGGTTGCTAATGTCACACGGAGTACAGAATTGACAGCAGCATTCATTCTTCTCACTTAGAGAATTCTTAAGCTGAAAGTTTTATGTTTATTTACTTGATTATTGTACGCACCGAGATACTTTTTTTCAAAAAAAGTTATCCATCTGTGAAATATCATGTGAAGTTATCCTCCTATGAAGTAGAATGTGACACTTTTAATTATAATTTTTATGTATATTCTCAACTACGTTGCCGCTGTTATTTCATATGTCTGATGGAAAATATCACTGTTGTCAATAAGTGCCATTTCAATTATACCTAAACCCTAACAAGGTTTGAAGAAGGCATAATTGTTAAAAATCTGAAGCCGTATAATGGCATATTCAAGTTTTTTAATTATATTGCTCATTTTTTACCTGTGGTGTTGTGTACATTATTAATTTCTTAAGCTATTCATCTATAGTTTAGAAAATGAAACTGCTCTTGCATTGTTCTTTTTTTTCTTGCATTGTTCTTAATACTATGTCCTCCAAATATGGATGACACTCACTGACTTTAAAGCATATTCCTTGTGTACTTAAGTTCCAAAAGGAATAGAAATAAATGAAATACTTCCTCCTGTTATATATATATATATATATTCATTCATTTTATTGTTCCACCTAATATTGCTGATCCTACATGGTAAACTTCTTTCCTAATGAATATATTTTGCTCATGTATAACCTTGTTCATCCTCCGCCATATACTTTCCATATTGTCCAGATAGGCATAATTTAAAGGAAAGAAAAGTCCAGATATCCAGCTCTACGTTGGAAGTAGGTGAGGTAGAGAAACACTGATTGGCTTCTTCCTTCTATTGCAGCATGCTTCTCAAACAGTAGGATACAGAGGCTTTGTTTTAGTCAGTGTGGGCTGCTATAACAAAATATTGATTAGATGACTTAAACAACAGACATTTATTTGTCACAGTTCTGGAGGTTGAGATATCCAAGATCAGGTGGCAGAGTAAGAGCCCTTTTCTTGCCTTGTGGATGGTCACCTTCTCTGTGTGTTCCCACATCCAGGAGGGAGAGAGTGCTCTGACCTTTTCTTACTCTTAGAAGGGCACAAATCCCATCATGGGGGGGGCTCCCCCCTCATAACCTCAGTAAGTATAAACACCTCCCAGAGGCCCCACCCCCAAATGCCATCACAGTGGGGACAAGAACTTTAATATACAAATTTTGAGGAAACACAAACATTTGTAAAAAAATTTGTTAGAGAGGAGGTTGCTATTCTCAAAATAAATATTCTCATTTAAAAAATGGAGCCTCTGTGTCGAGCACCCAGTCTATGCCCAGCACATAACTGCAGCACCACTGTTCTTGATTCCGAACCCCTTCATCTTTTTACTTTGTTGTGTTTCCCATTATTGCCTATGATATGCCCCATATTACATATGATATTCTTTCCTAGGATAACCTGTGGGTTTTCTTTGTTTTTATGCTCTTCATCCTGCCACAAATCTCTCTTTCTGTTCTTTTTCCTGGAAAATCTCCTCTATCATTTTAGCATCTGCCCTTAATAGCTTGTCCTACAACCTCTCATCACACATTTCACTGTGGCCCCTTCAGGACCTGGAGTCCTCTCCGAGCTATCATGTTTCTCACTGTAACACTGTCACTAACATCCAGTGATTTCCACCAATAAACAAAAACTGGGAACATTTAATCTTGGGAATTTAGAAAGCATGAGTCTTGCAGGACAGAGGATTCTCGCTGTTAACTTGCCTGAAAGATACTGACTGGTTCTGTTTTACTCTGAGATTCAGTGCAACAATTTGTTTACTTAGAGGTAGCTACATTTCATCGCTTGCAGAATATCACAAGAAATCATATGAACTTTAACAAACATTCTGTTTTACTGTGAGAATGAGGTTGTTGGCTTATTCTAATGGAAAGGCGAAGGTCTAGCTTTAAATGCCATTATCTGTGCACGCTTGCTAGAATTTTAACTTTGGTGCAGTGCTTTCACAGATTACCATGCCTCGGGGGACCTAGGAGCATTAAGCACAGGCCATTGATAGAATAAACCATGCATGCTTTGTAGGCATGCACACCAAATACTCTTATGAAAAAGCACTTGCTTTTCAGTGATTGAGTTGTAAGCAGTAGCTCCTTGACTGCTTCATGAGAAACTCATTTCATATTCTATTTCATTCAACTAATATTTTATTAAGCCCCTAGTATAATTCATTCATTGCTATGCATCTTAGAAATATAAAGATGAGTATGGTTCAGCTCTTGCCCTCAAGACGTTTATGGTTTGGGGGTGAGAAAAGCATTCGTATAGGTAGATACAGTGCAGTGAGATACAAATTAGCCAATTTAAAAATGTGAATGTGTGAATGGATGTATTTATGCTGCCTATGAAGAGTGAGGTAAATTATGTTAGTAGGAAGGGAGGAAACAGCCTTCCATAAAGAGACCAGCATGATGACCAACATGGGGTTTTGTTTTGTTTTATTTTATTTATTTCAATTTATTTATTTTTTGTAGGCATCATGGGATTTTATTTTATTTTAAAAGATTTTGTGTATTCATGAGCGATACAGAGAGGCAGAGACATAGGCAGAGGGAGAAGCAGGCTCCCTTCGGGGAGCCTGATGCAAGACTCGATTCCAGGACCCTGGGATCACGACCTGAGCCAAAGGCAGATGCTCAACCATTGAGCCACCCAGGTGTTCCAGCAGCATTGGATTTTAGACTCATGAGTCTAGGGTGTAGTCGGGGTTGTAAATACAGATTTGGGGATTTATTGATTTTTTGGTACTTTTTCTAGGAAGACATCTTTGAAGGAAGGAATGTGGAGAAAATAATAATTAATAGTTGGAGGAAGAGAAGGTAGTGAGAGACTAACAAAGCAAAGTCTGGAGAATAGTAGGACTAGACATGCTGAAGTTTAGGGGAGAGCCTGAAGAAAACAAGCAGTTGATATGTATATTTTGTGCAGATATGTCTAAACCAGTATCCTGAAAACTTGGTCATCCAAAACACAGAAGGATTTTTATTTTTTGTTGTTATTGTTTTAGAATATCTTAAGACATCTTAAAAGTCTTGTAAGATATTTTTTTCCCATGTGGAAACACTGAGTGTCAAATTAATTTTTTCTCTCAAATGCTCAAGCCATGCCATAAATACAACTTTGTAAGAATGCTGATATTTGAGTGAGCTAGCTTGCTTTTTTTTTCTTTCTATCTTTCTTCCTTTCTTTGTATACCCAAGGTTAGCCCTGACTACATTGAGAAGTGTATGAAATCAGTTTTGGCACCCTTTCTTTATCCCCAGCCAAATTCTAGAAAGATGGTCTACTGGTACTTAAAAGAGAAAGTGCTAATAACTCACAGCCAAAGTGAAATTGCTCAGAATGGTCTTGCCAAATCCCTCTCTTGAGTCTGATAGGGTTGTTACCCTGAAGTTCAAGAATTTCAGGGAGCTGCTTTCACACAGAGAACAGTACAATTAGGTGAGCCGCAGGTGATTAAGCAATGAATGTTGACCAAGTGATCATTGCATATCTGGAGGGAGGCCACTGACCCTGCCCTGTTCAATACTTTCATCAGCAATTTGGATGAAGTCCAGGGAATAAACCAATGGCGAGAAGCCACAGGGAGGCAGATATTTGTTCTGTAAAAGGTTACACTTTCTCGTGGTTAAAATTGTCCAAAAATGGTTTGGGCCTGTTAGTGGCAGAGAGCTCTTCATCACTGGGGGTGACAAGTGCTATAAAATCCTGGATGTTTTACGGTCATTTTCAGCTCATGGGGAGGGATTGGATTAGGTGACCACTGCTTTCTTTTCCAATTCTAATTTTTTTTATTCTAAAGAGGTTCTATATGTCTGCATACTCTAGATGTGCTTTCCTTACAATAAGAGTGAAATCAGAAACTTGCCATGAGAATGGCATTCCCTTTGACCTCTTCACCCTGAGTGTAACCCCCATACTTTTTCTCCTCTGAGCTTGACCCTATGAAGCAATTGCACACCACAGAGCATATTCCTGAAGAATTGTGCGAGAGTCTATGGTGTATTGAGCCCTTGTTTTCACTTATTATCTGTAGCAGGTCACATCTCTGTGACTCAACCTTTATCATTGAAGAGAAAAAAAATCCTATTTCTTAAGCTCTGTAAGGCAGGCAATATTAAAGGAATCCTATATGTAGAGGGTTGAAACAGTGAACTGGAAGTGATTCTCCTTAGGGTCAGGGACACATGCTTGTTTTATATCTAACGTCTTTTCAGAATGTGTATCTAGGGCACAGCTACTATTATATAGCATCAGATCATAACCTGTGTGCTCCCATATCATCAGGCTTTGAACTGTCTGCATTAGGGCCACTAATTTACTTCACAACACACCAATTAGTCAAAGCAACTGGGGATCTAAATATATGCTTGCTCCTTTTGCAAAAAATCCCTACTTCCTGACAATCCCCAAACTTCTCACTTGATACATTTAGGGAATACACTCATGCCAAGATTCTGCACAAGAACTTCATTTTAGAATTTCAGGCATTCTTGGATTCAGCAAATCAGAATTCACTTCTTTCCTTTTCAGTTATATATTCGGGAAACCATATTAAGCTAACTAATCATGTGATTATTGTGACAATTTAGAATGACTAAATACAGAATTTCACACTTGGCTGATTGCCAGGGTTGTCTCTCTCTTTTCTGACATAAATTTCCTGCAGAAGAGAATCAGTGCAAGAGCCAGATAATTTTTTATAGGAATTCCATAGCTGTATTCCATTTCCCATATCCCTTATTTTACTTCCAGGTGCACATAAAATTGTCCAGTTAGTCTGTTACCCCTTTAATCTGCATGCTGTTTCTGGTAACCTATTGGCATTTGCATTTGTGACAGGTATTCGAAAAATTGGTGGCAGAACGACTTTCTTGAAAGGCAGAATGAAAAAAATGAGAAGGTTTAGAGGTCAGGCATTTTTAAATATCTTATATAATTGACAGTGGTTTGTCCCTGTCATGGTTCTTCTCTGACCTATTAGTGAAGAGCAAAATTCTTAAAAAGTGTTTAATTAACATGTACATTTAGTATAACAAAAGCTCTTGCCTTAACGTACAGACTACATGGAGAGACAGTCCATAAAATAAAAAAAGTATTTACCTCCCTCTACAATTACTGTGGCTTTTTTGTACTAGCATCCTTCATCTTATTAACATCACAGTAGGATGGTATCACTAACTGGTACTGGCAGGCGCCTATCTGCCCTGCTCCTGGGGAGACTTTTCAAAGAGGTCCAGGGCTTCAAATACCATTTGCTCCTTGTGAACTTTGCAATGCTCCATCCTTTCAAAAAAGTGAAAGCTCAAATTTTTTTACAAAACAAGAATTGTTTCATTGATTGAGAGTCCTGAATTTCCTCTTTTAAAATGAGTTGGGTTTTACTATAATAAATAAAAAGCTTGTGTAGAAAATTTTGCACTTTTTGATGTTTTTATAAAGATCCTCATCAAAGAATGTTTTGTGTCATCTTGGACACCAGAACTTAGACTCTATCTGTGACCCCCATGTTCTCTTCCAAAAAGAATTTTTAAAATATGCAAACCATTTCTTTTTGTTTGCTTTTTACTACAGCTGTGAATCTAAGTTGGTATGTCATCAGTGTATCTGTAAATTAAATGATTCTTTAACTATTTGAATGGCATGACATTTAAGAAAAGTACTATCACTATCAAAGAAGATTTTTTTGTTTGGTTGGTTTTTGTTTTTTATTGTTTTGAAATATGGCCAGTGGAGTTTAGAAATTTTCTCACTGTGAAAATTGGCTAAGTCAAACTCCAGCAGCATTTTGAAATGAGGAACTGAGACAATTATTCTGTGAATTAGATAAAAATCATACTGTTGAGTGAAAGGAGGGAGCTTGGGCCTGAGTTATGTTTATTTACATTAAACAACTAGAGCACTTGAAAATTTAGCAATTTTATAGCTAAGTATGAAGTTTTTATTACATTATTATATTTTCCTGCTTCGCAGTAAGATTTAGCCCGAGTTTTACTCACAGTTTAATTGATTTAGGATATTAACCTTGACAGGTGAGTTTCTGGCTATGAATACTTATACAAGGACCAACTAATATGTGATTTGAGCACAGTGAGATAGTGCCATGAAAGTGACCTATTAAAAAAACCTTCTTTTCGTTTTTGCATTATGAAACATATATTTTTGAAGGGCATAGACAAATGTCTTTTATCACACCATGAAACATGATATGCACATTTCCATTTGTCCTTAAAATTAAAACTTTTCCAGAAATCAAAGAATTAAATTACTCAGTTCACAATAGTCTTTTTTCTCAGGAAAGCTTTTCAATTTAAACATTTTCTATAGACCTCTGAGTACATAGTACTGGGTAGGAGACGCGATGATAGAAGCAAAAGCATCCCTCAATTTCAGGAAAGACTCAAAGTATCTTCTTATGCCTGAAAATGTTGGAGGTCCTGATGGGCACATGGGGGGCATTTGAGGCACAGAAAATGTTAAGGGAGTTCTAAGAAGGTATTAATGCATTCTCTGCATGCTGATGCTTTCCTTACTCTGTTTGGTAGTAGATTATCCCTTAATTTATCCGCTGCTCAAATAGGTTCTCTAGTCTTTATTTTCTGATTATGTGTATTTGTTCCATTTGGCAGTCACTAAGGAGATGGAGAAGCAACTAGGTCATGAGATCCAATATTGTTACCAGCAGTAGTTAATTGAACCTGACAGAACAGAATTGAAAATGTAGACATTTGAAGACGAACTCATCAGCTGTAAAAAGGTGAGAGATGTTGTGAAAAATAGCAGACACAATACAGCAGCCACATAGCAAACTCTGTAGTAATTATGGCTTGAGCAAACTTGGTTATGCAAGAGGAGCAAGAAGAAAAGCATATGTAAGATTAGGAAGAGCTCATTTCAGAAAGCATGGCAGGGTGCAAGTGCATTGCTGAATTCTTAATTCCATCCTTAATTAATTTTTCTTAACATCTCTCTTTTTTAAAGCTCCTGTGTAGGAAATGTTGAGAGCCAAAGTTTAAAGTTTTAGAAACATGTTGCACTTCATTGAAGATATTTTACATTTCGACACTTTTTATTCATATCATAATACATTCTTCTTTTGATAATTATAATTCAAAGGAAGATTGTATTGCAGTGCCGTGTATTTGATATCTCTGAAGATCATAGCATAGTCCTACATACAAAGCAGGTGATCAGTATATGTTGAGTGAATTAAACTTCAAAATTTTAGAGTTTCTGGATTATCATTATCTAATCAATTAAGATTGTACAATTAAGTATTATAGAAAGCATATGATTTTATTGAGTTTTTTCCATCTTGTTAAATTATACTTATATGTTAAAAAAGCTGCAAAGTATAATTTTAATGCAATCTTAGAACAAACCTCACGACTAGTAAGTAATATTAGAGCTGTATTTCCCCCATGTTACAGTAAAGCATGATTGTTAGAGAATTTTACGTTAACTAAGTGAAATTCTTGGCATTTAGTTTTGGTTTACTTTCTTAGTTTGATGCACACTCACAGCTGCTGTGATGCTTGATGCTGTTTTGTTATGACATGGACTGTATAATGAGCTTTGTAGTAGTTTTTGGTTGGGAGTCCTTATTTATTTATTTCTATAGTTTGGCACTTGTTCCATTCGGTGGGGATAATGTGCTTCGGTGCATGCTGAGAATTAAGTGAGTTTGGCTTTGGGGAGTTATCAGGAAACAGAAAAAGAATGCCAAAGACTTCAGCCCCTTGGGGAAGACGGAACCTGGTGATGCAGACGTAGTTCAAATGTAAACTAGGCATTAAGACCTTGGGAATATTCAATTTGAAAGCAAGAGGGTATAGGCTCTACTTTGGACTCTTAGAATAACGTGACTTATGTGCTAGATAAAAAAAGTGGATTCTGTTAAGAATTTTGTCTGAAATAAAGCAATGATGTAGCATGAGAGTCCTGTAGGTGGTAAAACAAATTCTGGACATTCGGAGTCAGCTCCAGATAACTGACTATGATTTAGGATAAGGCTCTCTCATACATTTTTTTTAAAGATTTTTTATTTATGTGAGAGAAGAGAGGGCATGAGTGGAGGTGGGGGGTGGGAGGGGAGGTGCAGAGGGAGAGGGAGAAGCCAACTCCCGGCTGAGCAGGGAGCCTGATGCCACCGGGTCACAGGATCCCCAGACCATGACCTGAGAGGAAGGCAGATGCTTAACTGCTGAGCCACGCAGGCACCCCTCTCTCATATGTCTTAATAAATTCCTGAATGTGTAGGGAAACCCCAAATGCTCAGAAATTCCAGGCAAAATAGAACCATACTTGGTGGTGGTGGTGGTGGGGAATCTGGATATCTTAGAATTAATTGAGGAAAGGTTGCTACTTCGTATCACCATGGTGACTTCAACGTGATAGTTTCTACATAGAGTAAATTCATACCTATTTTTAAAATTCTTTAGTATTAACCAGTTTGGTTCCTTTTTTCCAGTCCAGTTCATTTATGCATAATATGGGTTGCCAGATTACATGTAAGGTGCTCAGTCAAATTTAAATTTCAGTAAACAATTTTATTTTATATAAATGTATCTCAGATATTGCATGGGACATAAACTAAAAAAGTATGATTCCTACAGAAAAATAGTAGTGATAAATACTCTGAGTCTTTCAGATTTTACAATAAGTTTCAGTTATCTTTTTGGTATAAAGTGTAGTTTAGCTAGCCTAAAATTATTCAGTGAAACACTTGTTTTGAAAATGAAGGTTTCTTTTAAAAGATTTTATTTATTTATTCATGAGAGACACAGAGAGGGAAGCAGAGACACAGGCAGAGGGAGAAGCAGAATCCACGCAGGGAGCCTGACGTGGGACTCTATCCTGGGTCTCCAGGATCACGCCCTGGGCTGGAGGCAGTGCTAAACCACTGAGCCACCTGGGCTGCCCAAAAAAATGAAGGTTTTTAAACATATAATTACATTTAGACATTTGTTCTTATGGAGGAGAAGGCTGAGGCTAACATTATTTTAATTTTTTTCTTCTAGGATGCTTCTTGGATTACTTATTTATCCTTGAAATTTAAGCTTTTATTGAGATATTTCTTGTTGTTGACATGTATTTAAATATGTGCAGGCAAAATTTCAGGTTTTAAAAGTTTGTTCTCATCTGGAATGTTTCTGTCTGTATCTTTGACTATCACTTCTAAATTGTTTGCTCTTGTAACTTCACTAGGGAAGTATAGTGTTTTCACTTTGCATCTCTGTTTTCTCTCCTCTCTGTGCCTAGTATCTCCCTCCTCATTCCATTTAGTTTTCTCCCCCTAATCCTTGGTTTATTTTTCTTATACTGTTGAATTAATTTTTTTGCAGTTTTATATCTACTTTTATTGTTTCCAAAAGTGATTTCTTGGGTTTATTTTATTTTTATATTATTGAACACTATTTTATGTATATTCTTGGTTAATAGAAGTTATTTTGTGCATGTGTGTGTGTGTGTGTGTTGGAAGCCTCTTTTTATTTCTTTAATATTGTGAAATTTATCTCAGGAAAAAATGATTTTCCTGTAAGTTCCTTTATTTTCTTGTGTTTACTGTTTATTTTGCAAATGCTTTTCTATTTGGTTACTGTGGCTCAGAAGTTATTTTAAAGAATCAGGTGATATTAAATTGACTTAATTTACATTTTTGGCTAAACACTTCAGACAGTTCAGATAGTTATTTAAAGCAATTTTGATTTTAGCTCTATTGATGTATGTATTAAAGATGTGTGGGGGAGGGAGTTTAAAGTCACAGATCTGTGCTCAAATAAAACCTGAAGAACAAAGATACTATTTGAGTTTTTTCCTCAATGCTTATTTCTGTCACAAATCAGTGACTAAAATTAAATAAAAAAAACCTGAGTGGTTGATTACAAATTACACTTCTTTTATCAGATCATAAGTACATGAGAAAAAAATTCTTATTTTTAAAAAAGATTTTATTTATTTCTTCATGAGAGACACACAGAGAGAGGCAGAGACACAGGCAGAGGGAGAAGCAGGCTCCCTGCAGGGAGCCCAATGTGGGACTGGATCCCCCAACCCCAGGATCTCGACCTGAGCCAAAAGGCAGACACTGAACCAGTGAGCCACCCAGGTCCCCCACCCCCCATTCTTATTTTAAAGCTGAATTCTCTATTATATCTTCCTACTTGTTATATTCTTTCTTACACAGACTTACTGAATTACTTCCATCATTGTATTTCTATTGTGTCTTTACTTACGGATTTTTCAGTAAGAGCAAACAAGAGAAATAGCTTTATTGCCGTTATTCTCCTTCCTTCTTGGTTTAAATTCTGCTAGATTTCATAAAATCTCTCTTTAGCTTCAGACGTTGAACTGATAGACTTTCTGAGCTGGAAAGGGTCTCTGACCCTCTTAGCATTTCCTCCAATGAGTCTCTGCCTTCCTATTTTCCATCCTGAACTTTGTCTTTATTGGAGTCACTGGGTTACTTATTTACTTTTAGAGCCCTAGTCTCCAAAATCTCATGGCAGAGAGTAAATAACTGAAACAAGGATGCTCGAGTATGAAATTTATAAGGGATTTTAGAGAGGAAAGCAGATGAACCAGGTGTCACCTGCCAGATGTAATCCTTACTTCTTCTCACTCTGAGCTCCGTTTCCGTGAACTGTCTGTCCTTCAGATCACCATTGGTTATCCAGAGAACTTCTGTCCAGAGTCCCAGTAAGCTCGCTGTGACTATAACTGAATGAGTTATTTGGATTCTGGTAATATCACCAGCTTCCATCAGAATTTTACTTTATCCTAAAGTTGTGTTGTCACCTAACAGCTAGTAGCTCTGCCAGTGGCATGACACTTTAATGTCTCCAAAAAGCGCTTGTCTTTTACCTGCTGCTCTTATGTCTAGTTCTTTAAGAATGACATTCTATCTATAGTCTTTTTGGGATTTATTTTTTGAAAACCTGGTAATGATTTATTACGATGGGCTCATTGATCTATTTATGGCAGTAACATC
The DNA here is from genome assembly GCF_003254725.2 of Canis lupus dingo. Classification (NCBI taxonomy): domain Eukaryota; kingdom Metazoa; phylum Chordata; class Mammalia; order Carnivora; family Canidae; genus Canis; species Canis lupus. Next base: position 76,679,017 of record NC_064246.1, read on the forward strand.
CTTTGGAAAGTGGGTTACACCACAAAAAATAGAATGTGAGCAGCCATTCTGTGAACAAAAACAAAGGAATCTGACTTTCAGGACTCAGTCATCCTGTGTGTCACTTATCTAGCAAACTGATCATGATCCTTTATAGATAGAAACAGGATTACCTAACTTAAAATCTAAAACATGATTTCATAAGAAATATGGTAGAAAAAATCTTTTTTTTCAGTGCTAATCTACCTCTTCCTTAGAAGCTCTTCATTACTTTAGATTTCTTTTCTCATCTTATTTAATGGAAGTTTGAAAATCTTTATTAATTAAGAGGAGGCACCATGATATTGTGGAAAGATTAACCAATCAAAAATCAGAGTCCTGAGTTTTCATCTCAACTGCTAAATAAAATAGCTGTGTGACTTTAAACTGCATTTCTAATCTCTGATCCTCAGTTTTCTCATATGTAAAAGAGATTAAATTCTAAGATATCATCAAGCTCTTTTTTTTTACCGAGATATAATAGGCAATGACATTGTATTAATTTTAGGTGAACAACATAGTGATTTGATATTTGTATATATAGCAAAATGATCACCACAGTAACTCAAGTTAACATGCATCACCACACATAGTTACAAATTTATATTCTTGTGATGATATATGTATATATATTTTTTTTCTTTAAAGAGGGAAAGAGAGAGAAGGAGAGACAGAGGGAGGGGGAAGGCAGTGGGAGAGAGAGAATCTCAAGCAGGTTCCACTCCCAGTGCAGAGCCCAACATGGGGCTTGATCTCACAACCCTGAGATCATGACCTGAGCTGAAATTAAGAGTTGGATGCTTAACTGACTAAGCCACCCAGGTGCCTCTCCTGTGATGAGAATCTTAAGATTTATTCTTTTAGTAACTTTCAAATATGCAATATACATATTAACCAGAGACATGTTAATAGTTAATAGTTATTAACTAGAGGCATGTGCTATACATTACATCCTCAGGGCTTATTTATTTTAGAACTAGAAGTCTATACCTTTTGGCCATCTTCACCCATTTCACTCACTCCCTACCTCCCCACCTCTGGCAACCACTAATCTTTTTCTGCATCTATGAGTTTGTTTGTTTAAAGTTCCACACATATATGTCTAGACTCATTCTTAATGTTCTTAATGGTGGGTATGTATGGATAACTTGGGGTATCTGCTGTATATGAAATTCTCCCTTCTCCTCCCACAGTATATGAAAGCTAATCTAAAATAAGTTCTAGTAGCTGTCAGGACAAAGAAAATAATTTTGATTATTGACAAGAACCTTTTATGTAATTCAACTAATATCTTTGAGGGCATAATTTCTATCTTATCACATTAAAGGAAATAAACAACTACCAGAAAAACAACTATAACTGTTTTAATCATATACTAATGGCATGAAACAAGCTGAAAAAAACACACGCAAAATTTTTAATTATACTATCATGATAGAATTTAGACCAATGCAAGGCTAATTTTATTCTATACCAATCTTCCGGACATGACAGATTTTATCTAATTGATCTTTCTCAGATGTCAACACAATTAAAAATGTATGATTATGGGTGAAGGAAGGAATATTTCAGGACTAGATTAGAATGAGTTTTCTGAAAGTCTTGAATTTCTTAAAGACTTTCATGTTTTAAGTTCAGTAAAGACCGTCATTTTCATCATTGAAGAATTAATTTCTTTGTCATGAAACATGATATTGGCAAAGCAGGGCTAGTGTTTTTGTAAGTTTTTTCCTCTTTAATGTGTATTCAGATATATCAAAGACTTTTTCTTTTTCCATTGGCGAGCCTCCAGTTTTGTTCAGGTCATCCTCTGTTTATCCTGTTACCACAGAGCACATGTTGACGCAGAGAAAAGTGTAATTCTGTCATTTCCTCATTCCTCTGAAACAACAGATACAAATTATTTATTTGCTTAAATACATCATAATTTTCTGGGAATATGACCAAAGAAAGATAAAAGTATGACTTTAGCAATTTAAACAAAATAATGAGATCAAACTGTCTTGGCTAGAAGGTACTTAGAAGTACTGTTTGGTTTATTCTCTACCAGTAATGCTATCTCTTAGAAATCACGTGCTGCCCAGACTTTTTACACATTATTAAGGAATATACGCTATTTAAAAACTCTTTTAAAACTAGGATATTATGCTTTTTTGAAAAAAAAAAAAGAAACAAATCAATAACCCCCCCAACTCCAGAACAACTCAAAAAACCAAACTCTGTAGATTTCCAAATTAAAAACAAAACAAAACAAAACAAAAACCCAACACCTCCCCCAATTTCTCTATTCGCAGATATTTGATTGACCCAATTTCCATTATGGTGTAATAGAAGGTATTAAGTTTCCTCAGTTAACAGCTTGATATTAGTCATTCCATTGATTTATAATATGTCTATGAATGGTACAATATTTGACAGATGGGCTTTTAAGAATTTTGCTGATTTTCAACCTGTTAGCTATTAATTTATGTTCTTTTACATGGATTGTATTAATCCTTTTATTAGAAACTGTGGTGCTAAATTACATTATGTGGACCATGTTCAAAATTAATAGAAATTCCATGCTTAACGTATAAATATATTGGTTCTTTCTTTTTAGGAAACATATTCAAGTAATATGAGATCAAAATGGTTTAAGTTACTAAATAAGAATGGAGGTTTCAAATCTGTTTCTAATGCTGATTCATTGTAAGATGTGTGAATTTTTTTCCCCTGATCTGTTGTAATTATAGTAATGAGGCACCTTGAAAATGGAAGCTGTTAATTAATAAGGCTATGTCTAATTGTAGCTGCTTTCTACCACTATCTGGCATTTTGAACAGTAATCAGATATTAATGTACCCTCACATACACAGAGTTCTAACCACCATCTCCCCATAATTTATTCTTAATCCATCCTGTTTAGCTCTAAGAGAGAGCTCTCTCTCTTATAGTCAATCAAGTGTCTCCCATCTCTTGCAGTAATTACTTTATTGTAATATTTTTACCTTTAGGAAAGATATAACTTATTTTCTCCCCCAGATGAGTTTAACTTGTGTCGTTGTCCTTTATTGGCCACATCTCATCTTTGCCTGTTTCTAAAATGAGACATCTCATTTGTTCTTTGAGTCTGTCGATACTTGTAAACTTTTTTTTCAATATGATAAATCTACTGTTTCAATCACAGCCATAACTGGATCGCATTCTCTGACTGAAATGGAGATAATTTTGATAGGGATTTTGTAGCATTTATAACATTCAAATGTTAAATGGGCACTAATTTAAAGCCAAGTGTAATGCCAATTAACATTAGATTAATCAGGCAGTTGAAGATTCAAGACCATGATTTGGGCATGTCCATTTATCTTCCTCCCTGCTAAAGATCTCATTGTAATGATAGACATTTTATTTGTAAAATAATGAAACCAAACTGGTATTGGAAAACATGGAAAGAATTCCATGAAGATAGAAACCCAATGGAATTGGAATGATGGAAAAATCAGAAGTGAGAAGATGGTAACCAGTGGAATCAAGGACAAGTATTATTTTTCCCAGAAGAAGCTAGAGAAGCTCTAAGAGCAGAGCTCTGCAGTAAAGAGTGGCATTTACAAATAGGCCTGGTTAAGGACTATTATCGGGAGAATTAATTAGCAACTGCATTGGAAATAGCTGTTTCTCTTGTATGTTCAAGAAAGCTACCATTCAGACTACTGCCTTCTCTAAAGATGTGCACCTTCCAGTCAACCTGGCGTGAAATCCTAATGTGGAGACCTGAAAGAAAAGCATGGTGGAGGTCCAGGTAACTCTGGAACTTCACCAGTTGACACACATGAACATACATGTCCATGGTCCCCCCACCCCAACACCCAGTATACTAAAACTGAGTTGTTGTTGAATTTTGAGCTGGATTTTCCACAGTTGTGGAAATCCTCCACCTGATTGTTCATGGCCCTCATTTCCCCACCAAGACACACGCTACCTGCTTCCGCAGAACATGTAACCAAATCTTATTTAAAAGAAGTTGTGGTACGGGAAAAGAAAGAGCTTATATAAATACAGAGGGAATTCCTACTGATTATTTAACCCAATCAATTAGAAGTTCATTCATAAATGCATAAGCATCAGGAATACCAGGCTTATACGGAAAACAGCATGAAGAGGAGCACACAGATGAAAGCTATACAAGTGGAACTATCTCAAAGGAAATAGAGATAGTATCCAACAAAATGTTTTAAAAATGCTAATTCTTAATTTCAAAGAGATTTCAGAAAATATCACTTGCGAAAAAGAATAGGAAAACATAGAATGAGAAACACTTTGGGTAATTAAACAATATGAATGCTAAAGTACAAAATTTAGTGAAGTGGACAAATAATGATAGAATGAACATGGCTGAGAGGAAAATTGGGATATGGAAGATAAAGTTGAAAAACTCCCGAATACAGGATGAAATTTTGAGGTGAGAAATATACAAGTATATTAAGCAAGTCTTAATAGAAGTTCTGTAAGAAGAGGATATAATTATTAATGTTAATAAGAGAAAATTTCCCAAAGTTGTAGAAGGTTCAGGTCTCAGGAGACCTTGAAGGTGAACTGAATACTAAGAGAAATTATTAAGAAAAGGAAGAGAAAGTGTAGAAATGTCTTGTTTCAATTTAAAAATTCTGAGGGAAAAAATTTCTTTTTTTTTTTTTAAATTTTATTTATTTATTCATGAGAGACACAGAGAGGCAGAGACATAGGTAGAGGGAGAAGCAGGCTCCCTGTAGGGACTGGATCTCAGGACCTTGGGATCATGACCTGAGCCAAAGGTGGACACTCAACCATGGAGAACCACCCAGGTACCCCGAGGGGAAAAAAAAATTCTTAAAGGCTTCTGGAGACATGAACATAATTCATTTATGGAGGAAAGAGCAATAATTTTAGCAACTCTGGATACTTTGATGCAGTGACTTGAAAATTATACCAAGATGTTAGTCAGTTTGTAAGTTTCAATGATAATTCAAGTTTTCATAAAATATTATCCAAAAATTAATATTTTGAACACAGAGATACCCAGAACATTATATATGATGCCCAATATTAATAAAAATTGCCCAGTAATACTTAGGAGAAAAGAAAAAGTAAAGAGGATGGGTTGACACATAAGACAGGGTAACAGCGCAATATGACTCTAAGAATATTTAAAGGGACTTGGGAGTCTTGTTATTGTTGACAACACAAGATTTTAAGGTACAAGTATTTTATTTAAAGGTACACTAATGAAAAAATAAAAGTACATTAATAACTACCAGCAGAACTAAAAGAAACTACTCCTACTAGTGATTGACTCTTGGAAGTGATTCTAGGAATGTAAAATTTGAGGGGTTTTTACTTTTCTATCTTTCTGTATTTCTTGAAATATATTTAACTATGTAAGTATATGATCTTATAATGATAACAATGACAAAAATAACTCATTTTGAAAAGAAAAAGTCCCATGTTCTTTGACATAGGATCAAAGAGTTCTCTCTTTTTAAACTTTTATAGATGTTTCAGATTTTTCTTAAATACTGGAAAGGGATTAAGGCAAACAGTAAAGGCAGCATTATTAGAGAATGGCAATGGATGAAGGCAAGGAGAGCTGGAGATTGCAACAATTTCTACACGTTATGAGGATTTAGAAATAAAACAGATTATGATCAGACCTCTAGCACTTGCACTGAGGAGAAGTAATAGACAGAGTGGGCTCGTGGCTGCTTGTGTACTTGTTCAGGGCCCCCTGCTCAGTAGCATTCCTTGCTTAATGTTCAATGCTCAGGCTGCAGTCTTGAAATGCTTAATCATTTTATCTTTGAATTTGTATTTTGTAAGAGTCCAGTGCAAAGCTAGAGTATATGCACTGGGAGCTCAGAACCTTGGAGACTTGGAGACTTGGCTCAGGTGTAGTCCCCTCAGCTCTACCTGCCCACCTCTCTAGTATTGGTTCTCAGCTTACTGGTCTCAGTCAGTTGGTTCTCTGGGTTCTGCTTGACCCATCCCCACCTCACCAAGACTGTAACCCTCCTGGTCCCATTGGTGGGAAATGTCTATATTCTGACACTGCCCTGATTCTGAGAGAACTTGGGCATTGGCACAGAGAAGGTAGGGGCTAGTCTAATACTTCATGGTGTCTTAGGATGGCATAAAACTTTGACCATCTCCTTTGTAGGCTGGCAGTGCCATGGTGCAATCTGCAGGCAACTTAGCAAGGGGCCTACAATGTGTGGGTGTTAGTTAAAACCTCTCAAAATTCCTAGGTTGAAACCCTAATGTGATGGCATTTAAACATAGGGCTTTGGGAGGAAATTAGGTCATGAGGGTAGAGACTTCATGAATGTAGATAGTGGCCTAGAGACAAGAAGAGACAAAAGAGCTATCTAGTTCTCTTTTTACCATATGACGATGTAACAAGAAGATAGACCTATGTAATCTGGAAAGAGGGCACTTACCAGCAACTCAAGCATGATGATTCCCTGATCTTAGACTTCTGGCCTCCAGAACTGTGAGAAGTAAATGTTCAAGCCTCTTAGTCTGTGGTAATTTGTTATAGAAGCCCAAACTAAGAGTGTTTCCCATTGCCTATCCAGGTACCAAGCAAAACACAGCGTGGAAATTGCAATACATTAGAATATATCTATCTGCTGTGGGGTGGGGCTGCAGGCCCAGGGGAAGGAAAGATTGACTTCCCTGTTTCCAGCAAGGACCATAGATTTTCATTTTGCACTAGGCCCTGCAAATTATGTAGCCATCCCTATGGGCCAACTCCATGTGAAACAGTGGCCGTGACGTCGTCCTGCTGTTTCTATGAAGGGGTGGGGGGTCATGATTCTGTCTTCCTATTGCCAAGAAATGATGGAACGTCAGGAATTCTTGTTGATCTTCGTGCTGGCACCTCCGGCATAGCCATAGCCACTTCCTGAGATGAATGCCTCCTTTTCATTCTCAGCAATATCTTCACTCAGAAATGACCATGTTGCTGCAAGCTTCAAAAAGTCTCCCACACCTTTGCTTCCAGGTCCAGTTCCAAATCACCTGGTAGGTATTTTTCTACCTAATTCATTCCTTTTGACATTTTTATTTTCCTGAATTTTTCTTTCTGTTATAGGCTTCCCTTATTTGTACTTTTCTGTCTCTCAGGCTTTTCTTCTTTGTTCCTAATCTAGTGGTAAGATTTAATTTATCTCTTACAAGACTGAAAAGTAGGTGGAATTTTAGATTCTTACTAGTATTTATTCTCTCTCCCCAGCTATTTTTTCATTTTGGAAATGGCATTTTTCAACATGTCATTATTTGTTCTCTGAGCTTATGTTGCATGCTTTGTCTAAATCAAGATACAGTTCTCCTGAAATTTGGGAATACATGCTTTTAATTAACTTTATTTCTGCTGATCTTCATTTAAGTTCCATTTGAAATAATTTCTGAGAACCAGAGTCTATAAGGCTCAGCACTGGGGCCTGGCAAGTAACACAGAAAATTCTCTATTAGAGTATTTCAGGAGGGCTTTTGTAAACCAAATAAATTGAGAGTTCATCTACCCAGTAATAACTGACAAGTAAGCTTTTGCAGTGAAGAAAGAAGCTGATGGTTAAAAGTCCCGAACTCCCCGATGGTTTGCAAGTGAGGGTTTTGAAAGGCAAACTTTGGGGCAGGGGTCTCCTGAGAAGGTGGATGCCATTGATTGGAGGCCCATGAGGTCATGATAGCCGGTGTTACTTAATAACTGGTGCCGTTTTGTTTGGTTCCCCGGAGGTCCACTCCATCTCTGAGAAATATCTTTGTTCTGTATGTCAGAGATTTCATTAGTGCTGATTAACTACTTGTTCTACAGGTCCTTTTGAGTGATAAGCACTCCTATCCCTTGAGCCTAGGCCTTTGTGTTCCTTGGTGGGTCCAGCTGTACCTGTGGGTGATAGAGCCTTTAGTGTTCATTTTTCCATCTGAACTAACAAGACACATTCTGGCTTCACTGCTTCTATTTGGAGTAGAAGGCAAATATGTAAATTACAAGTATTTTTCATCTAGTCTATATTTCATTTTGGTGTTCAGTTGATCATTAGACATATTTCATATATAATTAATATCAGTGTTTCAAATATTACCACCAGTATTTCTTTATTTTTTCATACTTTCTCACCCAGCCACTAGAATGGCCCAGATCTCATACTTTAGAAATAGCAAATAGGAAAAGTAGAAAACAGTGATGAAGGTGAAGTGGGAAAAAGAAAGAATATTAGAAATCTTTGCCAGGTCACTGTGGCCTCCTAAGGTCCAGCTTGGAGAACACCTTGACAAACTAAAAGTCATCTGGCTTTCATATTCTTCAATAAATATTAGTTGATAGAAGACAGTACTATAAATAGGTTTACAATAAAGGCAGAAAGAAAGAAATAAAACTATAATATTTGCTGTATCTTTTGTGTGCCAGGCCTTATACTAAATGCTTTACATGTGGTATATTATTTTGACTTCGGAGTTCCTCTGGGAGTTGAATATTATCCCATTTTTATAAGAGAGAGCAAAGGCTCAAAAATGTTAACTTTCCATAGTCTAGGACAATTAGAGACTGATAGAGCTCTGTTTCATACATGTCTGTCTGATTTTTGAATACTCTCCTGAACTACTCTGAGAATTCTATTCTTCCTTATTGTATTTGCTTCATTTTCCTTATAAACTCAATGGACTAATGTTAAACTTTAATTTTAACGAGACAACCTGCTGCCTGACCTGTAAAAACCTCACCTTTTCTCTTAGGAGCCATCTTAATTTAAAGAGCTGCCAGTCTAGGAAGGGTCAGTAAGCTCCTTCCTGTTGAATTATCATGCCTCATACACTTTGTTTTATGGCTTCAGATTAGAGCTAAAGTCCTCCCTTGTTATTCATTGCCTTGTTTCAATAAGGACAGAGTTGGTTAATGTTTTACTGGGAAGATCCCCAGTGGTCACAATCTGGCATGTGAGAAAAATTGGATTTATTTATCAATGTATAACCAGCTGTATGAGAGATATCTTTCCCCACCCATTTTCTTCCTTGTTGGTTACTTGATTTGGGAGGAATGTGCATAGTGAAAAGAGATGCAAATTTTGAAGTTTTGGTTCTTCAAAGGGAACAATCAATTCTGGGTTCAGTTTCCCTATCCTGCCCCTCAAAACCTCAATTTTTAAACTCTTTATTCAGAAGATCATGGACAAAAGCTAAGCCAAAATCAAGATGAGAGAGAAAATTGTTAGCAATGTCAGCTCTGGGGACAGTCATCCTTCTCAGTATTCCACTGACCTTGTAAATTTAAAAACTGCATAGTCCTAGATGAGGGTAGCTCAGAAGCAGCAAAACGAGGAGGATAATAACCTAACACTGCTAGCTACACAAAATGTTTGGGGCGTGGTTCTTGAGAAGCCTCCTCAGAAATTACCTTTGAAATTTTTTGCAGTCCTGTGTCCCAGGACTTTTTGTGTCCACTCATTTTCTTCTCCTAGTTTAAAAATTTTGCTCAAAACATTTACATAGTGTTTATCATTATCTCAACATAGAAATATTGAATTCCAACAAGAGTCCAACAAAATACGTCAAAAGCAAGAAAATCATCACAATGAAGTCCTTTGCTATTCTTTTGTATATTTAGACACTATACTGCATCTCTGTAGTATTGTTTCATTTTAACTAAGGAAAACAATGAAATAAAATTTTCTGAATTTAAATTTACCCTTTCGGTTTTGGAATAATTAAAGTTGTACCTGGCAGTTTCACCTTTTTTGTGTATCACTGGATTTGCTCCCTGAATTAGTTTAGGGCTGCCATACCAAAGTACCACAGACTGGGTGACTTAAAAGAAATTTGTTTTTTCACAGTACTGGAGGCTAGAAATCCAAGGCCAAGGTGTTGGCAGGGTTGGTGTCTTCCTTCACATGGTACTTTCCCTTAGTGTGTCTGTGTCCTAGACTCCTTTTCTAATAAGGACACCAGTCAATGGATTAAGCCCCACCCAATGACCTCTTTCTACCATAATTACCTCTTTAAAGATCCTATCATCAAATACAGTCATATTCTGGGGGACATATTCAGGTGTAGGGGAGAAAAAATAGTTTCCCCTTCACCTTCTAGGTTCTTGTCTGAGAACTCCCACCTGTAATCATAAAACACAAATTAGCAGGAAAGAAACAAACAGAAGTTTAATAACATGCATACTTCACAGTGATGCCCAGGAAAACTGAGTAACCTCTGAAGTAGGCCAACCATCACCTTAAATAGTATCTTCAGCTAAAGACAAAAAAATGTTTGGGGGTGGGGAGGTCAGTGTTGGGAGGTTACTAGGAAAAACATAGTCAACAAGTAACAAAGGTGTGGTTGTTATGATGCCTTCTTCATTGATAAGAATTTCTAAAGATTTAGTCATCTTTTTCTGCCTGGTACAGAGAGGGAGACAGCCTTACAAATGGAAATTTTTCTAATAAATGTAAGATTTTCATACAAAAGGAATACTCCTATTTGGATTTCAGAGCTTCTCTTGTTCGACTGTTTCTTAAAAATATTTAGCCCAAAATAATCAATATGCCAAAGAAGTAAATTTTGGATGGCAAATTCTGCATTCCTTCAGGGGGTTAAGGACTTTGACATACAAGTTTCATGGGGACACAATTCAGCTTTTAATAATCCCTAAAATCTATTCACAAGCTGGCAAGCAGGGTGATCCTTGCTTAACAAGAGTCAGACGGAGTCATTTCTCAGCTCACAGTTGCCATCTTGCACAGTCCCATCAGGTGCCTGGCATAGAGGAAGACTTAATTCATGGCTTTTTTTTTTTTTTGAATAAATGAATGCATGTTTTGAGTGTGCTTTTAAAACTTCAAATTGGTGTTAACATTTGTTTAATAAAATGTAGCTCTATCTACTTTTTCCGAAACTTCATGTAATAATCAAGAGTTTTGGTGTTCCAGGCTTTTGAGTTATTTTGATTCAGGTGTATTCTGTACATTTAATGCATCCAAAAGAGAATTTGAAAGGCACAGAAAGGTCAAATATCAAAGATTTTCTGACTGTGTCATTTAGTCCTGTACGAGTTATCTTAACATACCGTGGGCAGCATATTTCTCAGAACCACATGTAACTGACGCAACGTTTAACTCTAAATATCCATACAAAGTAGAGAAGGCCTTCTTTTGATGTAATTCTCTTGATATCAGAGGAAATGTGCATCAAACTTTCTATTCATAAAGTATAACTTAGTGCTTTTAACAGCAGGCTCGGTAATTAGTTGGGCAATTAAGGGACCATAAATTATAATTTTAACTCAGATAGACATCCTCTCTAACACCTTGGGAAGTCCATTTACCATTACTTTCTCTATTTTCCCATCTATAAAATAAATCTAAATATAGATGCTCCATAAACTTGCTGACGAACTAAAGAAAGATAGGTTTAGAAATGGAAGAGGTTTTGCAAGGTTATCTGCGTAGGTCCCCAGCTTCCACGCACATTAATTTTGTAAGGATAGACAGTTGCATTCTCTAGTTTATTCTTGAAAATTATATATATATATATATATATATAATGTATTTTAATGTTTTTATTGAGATTTATGTGAAAAATGCTACAAAGTGATTTCCATATATTATAAGTGTGTATCGTATGGAAAGCTAAATATTAGCTAATGTCTGCTACAGAGGTAAATATATTTACCAGCTGTAAGCTTGGTTGCATCTTAAATTTCAAGGTTAATCATTAATGTATTTAAACTAAGGTAATTAAAGGTGTTAGTACCTACAGATCCTGATTCATAGCCTCCTTTCTACATATCCTATTCTGGATTTAGAACTGAGCTTTAATATTCCTTTCCCTTTCTGAAATCATGTTCTTTTAAAAGTGCTGGCTTGTATTTCCTTTTCTTATTTTGTTGCCTCTTTTTCTCTCTCTCATTAATACATACTGTATTACAACCAAAACCTTCAATCAAACCTTTTATTCATTTTTACTGTTCTGCATTTGTGTTATCCCAAAGGGATTTTATTCCTATAATATTTACTGCTGGGCCACATTTAATCATCTTGTCTTTTTTTTGGGAAAAAACCCACACATATCCTTTCTTTTCTACCACACTCTTCCCCTGGGACCCTGATGGAGTTGAAGTTCATAATACTTGAGAGGTTACACATTTTAGAATGGTGTCACCATTCTAAAGATGTCCTATGGGCGTGGTCCCCAATTTGGGTACAGGAGGTAGAAGTCTACCAGTCAGTATCCTTGCCTTTTAAGGTCATGTGTTAGAGAAAAACAATCATTCTGTTGCTTATTAAATTCTTGACACCTATTCAGCTCTCGCCATAGGTGTTAAGATGCAACAAGGGAGAGAGAGATGAAGCTCAACTCCAAATAGAAGAACAAGTAGTGATATTTAGTTAGAGAGTGGAAGGGGTCGGGGTGGATGGGTTGAAAATTCTCAAGAGGACTCATCAAAGGTAGGGGAAATTCTTGTTAAACTGATCTAGCAATTGCTGGAGGCAGACCACGGTGAGGAGATAGCAGGTGTGAGATGGTAGGGCATGAGGAATTTGGTAGATATGAAGAGTGGTCAGATAGGGATCTGCTTTTCACAGATCTTTTCCTTTCTTTTTTTTTTTTCTGTAAACAGTTATGAAACAATTATTATTAATAGATTTTATTTCCATAACACTTTTCTTCTGCCAGAATTCCCAGGGGATACTACATACACAAATTAAAGGGACGCCTGGGTGGCTCAGTGGTTGGACACCTGCCTTTGGCTCAGGTCTTGATCCTGAGATCCTGGGATCGAGTCCCACCTTGGGATCCCTATGGGGAGCCTGCTTCTCCCTCTGTCTGTGTCTCTGCCTCTCTCTCTGTGTTTCTCGTGAATAAATAAATAAAATAAAAAAAAGAAAATAAAAAAACCCAAACAATTATTTCTTACACCTCTTAACTCCACCTGATGTCTGAAGCAATCATTGTTAATCTCAAGAATTTCACAAGTATTTTGAGTTAAGTTCTGTAAAATCATCCAATCTTGGAGGATGGCAGCCTATTAGGATGAAATATTTGGAGGATGAAGAGCTTTAAACTTTAAAAACAACGAAGAGGTATATGAAATCTGACATTCTGGACAGAAAGAGCCTTGAAGAAAGTGAAGAAATGTGTAAATGTTACATATGTGGGGGAAGAGTTTTACAAATATCTAGCCAAATCTTAACAAGAAGAGCTTTCTAAATAATGAGTCACTTTAAACTTTAGAGTGTTTTTAAAGTCTAGATTAGAATCTTAGTCAAAAAGTATGATTAACTATAAGTTTCTGGTAAAGTTTGGATGTCATAAAAATGGCTAGATTTTGTGCCTGTAACAATTATCTTTCATCAGTGTCTCTTAATTCTCAGTGCAAAAAGCAAAGAATGCCTTTTAAAGTTGAAAACAGACTATACAGCATATGACACCAAAGCGTCATGTGTGAAGGTATCATAAACATAGGGGATTATTTCAAAGATAGATACATATTGGATATAGAAACAGTGATAAACTTCTCATAGAATACAACTGAACTCTTAGAATCCTCTAAACATAAAATGTGATTATTTTTTTCTTAGACTTCACTACATTTAAAAGAAGTTCCATTTTCTTTTTTGCTTATACATGATAAGTTGTCATGTCTCCATTACTTAGATTGTAGGCAAGAGTCATTGTCTGAGGTCAGGCGCTTTGTATAGACTTTTTAGAATTAACTCTTCTCTCTGGAGACTACCTAAAGTTTAGACATTTCCTTGATCCCGGTCACTCTGGGAATTAGGCTGTAGCACATGGTAACTGAGTCCTCTAAGGTCACTTGTCAGAGTTAATACCTTTTAAAAAATCAATAATTAGGACCACAGCTTGTCTGAAACCGGCTGATGATATGTAAGTCTATTTGTTTTCAGAAAATCCTGCACACTGACATGGCTCTTGAAATCAGTGGGGCAATGATGAAGTGGTTAATCATTTGTTCTCTAGCCTTACACATATCTGAACTTGTCATTAATCATCAGTGTCTGTGGGTGTGCTTGCATCTTTTTTTTTTTTTTTTTTTTTTGGACTGGTGAGTTATAAAAGAACATACAGAACCAGTGAGTGATGATTAACAGAAAGAGTGTGGAGAAATATTGGTGCTGCCAGTTCATTGTTTTGTGCTTAACTTTTGCCAGTATTCATTACTACAGAAGAATATTTGAATGACTTCATGTCAACACTATGACAAGCAGTTCAATCCTTCAGAAATATTCATAAAATACTTTGAAGCCATGAAAATTTTCACTGCGGCATATAATGATAAATCATCTCTCTCTACCGCTCTTGGTGTGTACGCCTAGCTTCAGACTTGGAAGAGTATGTCCCTCCAAAACTGAATTATATTTTATGTATGGATTATTTTAGGGTCCTGGGTAATTTTTTCCCTAGCTGTATATTTCCACATGGTTTAAAAATTATTTAGGTTCCCTAAGTCTAACTGTATTCTTTCAAAGTTAGATATATCTTAGTTAGATTTCAGGGAAATTCTTAGACCTGAGGCAAGTGAATTTTCCTATACTTTCTGGACCAGACACTAACCCTTCTGGGGTTTGCTCTGGCCTTGAGGCCAACCACCACCCACATGGGTGTCTCAGTAGTCAGAATTGCTAAGTTACCTTTTGGTTCTGTGAATCTGAGGCTTTTCCCTTTCTATGAATTTTTTTTCATTACTGAGTTGGTCTTTCCAAGGACAAATTTTTTAGCTGCTAGAATGTGAAGCACACAAGCCTTGGCTCTTGGCAGTTACTATTATGTCTCTGGTCAATTTTCTAGTTGCACCGCTAGCATTTAGCTTTGATCAATTAGTGGGAAAATACATGAACAAAATTCCATATTGGTCAGATCTGGCTTTCATAAGGAAAGCAATAGCCACGTGTGAGTTTATGAGTACATGCTCCTAATCACTGAGCATCTCAGACAAGTTTCTTTGACAAACATAATCTTTGCCTTCCTTGTGTCATGTATTTGCTTCTTGAATCTCCAGTGCCTTACTAATTCCTTTGTTTTTGAGTGCACAATACTTAATCCCTGCTCGTTCTACCTCTGAGTCCCACAATCTCATAGAATGTTTATAAGAAATATTTACAGCATTTGTTTTTGGAGAGAAAAAATCAGAATCCAGAGGATTGGCTTAATGATTTGAAACAGTGGTATTTCAGGCATTTGGCCCATGATTCACCTTTTAAAAACTTGTCTGGTGTGTAGGAGACACTCAATAGATATTTTTTAAATAAATGACTGAACATTGAATTAATCTTTAATGGTGCCAACCAACCTCGCCCCTTATCATGCACCTTCATTTGCTGGTTAAACATTTCAGAGTTTTTTTTTTTTACTGTGATACAGTCTGATATTCAAACTCCTTATCTTGTCAGTCAAGTTTTAGAATAGTATGAACCATACATACTCTTAATCTTGCATTGTGTCCCAGTAAGAGAGAAATTTTAAAAATCATTAATGCTAAAACTTTTATGTACTTATTATATATGAATAGCATACATATAGTACAATATTTTTTTAAATGATGGCTGAGGGATTTGAACATCATATATTAGGTAGGTATTTGAATATTATCTCTTCTCAGACTACAACATTTAATGTTGAGAACCAACTGGATGAGATTTTCCTTCTCACTGATTTTCCTCTTCATTGATCTTTAGTCATATTAACCATAAAATCATTATGACAATGTAGTAAATATATCTATGGATTGTTTCTTTTTTAGCTAAATTTCTTTAATGAAAACTGCTGGCTGAAATATATTTAGAATTGTTTTCCCTGTGTTTTTTTCCTATAATTTTGGATCATTTAAATGGAAAGAAAAAGTCGAATGATGCAACTTTAAGCAAAATATCACCATATAAAATGAATACACAATCTGAAATGTTATGATGATATTAATTAGTAAATAAAAGCCAAGTCTAGGAAGTCCAGGAAATCGGACTATATATATGAAATTGTAGTACATACTACAGTGTACTACAGTGTATATGCATGAATGCAAATACTTCCCACCTGTTTTTGTTGGAACATATTAAAAAGGTGAAGAAATATATTTTGCCAATGATGAAAACAATAGGAATTTATGATATACAAAATATTTTTCCCTAGATTTTGTATTTATGTAGTGTGAGCAATTGCTAAAACAATGAGAAGACGGGGAAGATAGATTTACACTTGGTATTAGTAAGACTTAAGGTTTAATTTCTCTAGCCGTATATCTTGATACTTCTCAGTGTCTAAACATGTTTAGCTGTCTTTCTCTTCAAAGATACAACATCACACCAAATCAAACCAAAATGCCTGTCTCAATCAATTTCTCATCTGGCTTCCGCCTTTTCCAATTTTGTACTCGGATCCAAGATTCTTACAAGACTTGTCTACGTAAGTGGCAACATTTTATCACTTTCCATTCACTCCTCAGTCTACTCTAGTCTGGCCTTTTCTTTATTTCAGCAAACTAGTTTTCTCTGAAATCATGAGTGAAATCCTCATCTCTAAATCCATACTTTGCTTCTCAGGAGCAACTGACACTCTGGTCGCTCTCCCTGAAATACTCACTTCCATTGACTTGAGCTATATGGGTCTTTCTTCTACCTTTCAGGTTACACCTTTCCTTTGCAGGCTCTTTTTTTTCTCTATTTGACCATTAAATATTGAAATTCCTTAAGACTCAATCATACTCTTTTCTGGTTTTTGTGTATTCCCCCTAGGATGTCTTCTTTACATCCATAGTTTAATTTACCATCGGCATAATAAGGACTCTGAAATTAGTATATTGATCTCAGACTTCTCTTGGCTTCAGTTTTGCATGTATGTATTGTTCCTACTTAAAAATCTCTTTTTAGATGTTTCTAAGGTGCCTTAAACTCAACACACCCAAAACTACACTCATGGCCTCTGTCCCAAACTCCATCCTCCTGTGTTTCCTGTGGCAGTAAATGCTATCTATACCTCTGATCACATCTCATTCATCCTTCTGTGCTCTGCTCCAGCTGCACTGGCCTGTCTGCCATTCTTTGAATAAACCAAGAAAATTTCCATCAAAAGACCTCTGTACTTGCTTTTCCTTTTGCCTGGAATGTCCTGCCTCTAAATCTTTCCAGGGCTATTCCTGGAAAGTCTTTATTCATTTCTCATCTCAAACGTGGCTGTCTCAAAGAAACTTTCCCCTGAGCACCTTATCTAAAGGAGTGGCTCGCCTACCCCTGCTGTTCTCTACATGTTGCTATTTTTCTTTTTTATGCTTATAAATATCTATTGTGATGTTATTTTTATATATGTATTGCATTTTCCCAAACTAGAATCTAAGCTTCTTAAAGAAAGTTACGTTTTTTTTTGTTGTTGTTCATAACTGTCAAAAATAGTGTCTACCAAATACTACAAGTCAGTTTTACTTTTTGGTTTTCAAATTCATGCCTCTTTATCCCCATTGCTACTACTCTTGTTTGAGCTACCAACCTCTCATGTGCAATAGCTTCCTTAATTACATCCATTTAGTTACTTTTCAATACACATATTTTCTGCCCTGCAACTAGAGTGGGGTTTTTACAGAAGCAAATCTGATAATGCTTCTTTACTTCTTAAAAACATTTAAGCATTTTCCCATTCTTAAGGTAATGATACAAATCTTTAACATGGGTTATGAAGCCCTGAGTGATGGCCTTCATTTCTTAATGCTTTTCCTCTTAGTCTCTTTCTTTTTAACTACTCCGTTGTTCTGCAGTTTACTCAAAAGCACCATTTTCTTCTTATCTTCAAATCTTTTATATTTTTCTTTGGCTTGGAAGTTTCTTCAATTGCATTCACTCACAGCTCTGGACTTCATCTGGTTAATTCCTATTTACTTCTCAAATTTCAGTCCAAAGTCCAGTATACTCTGTGTCTGGCAATGTGCTATGTGCTAAAATATAACGGTGAGCTAAATATATTTACTTTCTTACCCTTTAAATCTAGAACAAAAACAATATAAACTTACTGGATTCCCCAAACTAACTCTTTCTAACCCCATTAGCCCTTTCAGAATTTCTAAATATATATATATTTATGCATTTATGGGATGTTTTTGATCTCTCTCACTAAGCAATAAGCTTCATGATTTGCAATATAGGTTTGTGGAATGAATGAATGCATCATGTCCATTGAATAAATACTACTTAAATACTGTGGCACATGTCAGGACTCAAACTTGATTTTAGTTATTAATATGATAATATTTTGCATATTTGTTAGATATATACAATGAAGATCATTTCATGGTTAAAATTTGAAGCATCTGTTATTACATAGCTCAGGCTTTATATTCTGTAACATTTTTTTCTTTCTCTTGTAGAATCTAAGTTTCATTTCCCTGCACATCTCTAATTCTGTCTAATAGGAATCTTGCTCGTGCTCTTGTTTACAATATCCTTTGATGAAATCGCAAATTTGGTCAAACATAATCCTGATTGAATGGGCTCAGTGGTCTTTGCCACAGCATTTAAATTAATCTGTTGGCAACAGGGAGAGAATGCATTTCTTTCTATTTGGCAGGATATTAACTCATTTCAGCCATGGAAGCTGTAATTTTCTGAATGGTATCCTAGTGGCTGGCAAAAGTTAATGCAGGTTTCTAGTCCCTTTCTTATGCCAATGGTACAATTTACACACTGAGAATCTGGCTAGACATACGTTGAGTTAAACCAATGCCTGATGTAAAACATGAGGAGTTCAGTTCAGCGAGCATGTTTTGAATTTTACTCTGTGGAAACTCTTCTTTTTAGCACTAGTGGGGGATAGAATAAAACATGTGAGAAAGTCAGGTTTTTAAATAAGATTGTAGTCTTATTGGATAATAAAATGTACATATCCCTGGGGACTTCATGCCATCATCTGAGAGCATTACTTATTTTTGACTTCTTCCAAAACCTGATCCCCTGTTTCAAATTCCTTCTCTGTAAGGAGTCCACTATTCATGTGATTACTCAGTTTTGAAATCTTGGAATTCTATCTATCATTCTATCTCTTTTCTTTTATACCATGTGTCTGGTAGGTCATCATGGTATCTCTTCCTCTTCAAAACTTACTCTCTTTTTTAACCCCATTGCTTCCATTTCTGTGACCCACATTGCCTTCTTTCCTCTTCAATGAATGATTTTCTATTTGAGATATTAGAAATAAGTTTCTATTCAAAAAAATTTTGTAAGTGATTTCATAGAGATGGACCACTGGAATGTCATTCACATAGACAAAAATGTAAGCAGTACTTCAAGGGCTGTGTGAGGAAGTGGATCTCCTATGATGTATCATCTAGCCAACCATTGCTAAGTGGTTTTCAAATGTTTGATGCTTTCAAACGAGAAGAGATTCAGTACTTAACCAATTTTAAAATGTGGTGTCTCTAATGGTGGTAAGTTCTTCCTATAGCGTATAGAAATCCATCTTTTCTTTTTGGTTCTTACTATTTCTCCTATTTAATAATCTAAATATTTGAATAAACAGCAGTGCTCTACGAGATCTGAACGTCATCAGCTATGTTAATCTTTTCTCTAATTGTTTCTCATAAGGTGTCTAGACACACTCAAAACTCCCTTAAACTGGGATAGTGCTGGAATGTAGTTCTGTAGATTTTAGTATTTTTTTTTCCTGCAAATTTGTTTGTTTTCTCACAAGTGAATTTTGTTTTACCCAAGGGACTACTAAATTTAGTTGAATTTAATGTTGTAAAGATACTATTATATTTCAAGATACTTGTTCCTAAATATGATGAAGGGAAAAAAAAACATTGTTGGCAGAAGGGTACTTTAACAGCCTAAACCCACAGATTAAAAAATTAGTTGATAAAATTTTCATTTTAGTTATTATACAATGCTAAAGAAACCAATAGTCTACATTTGATAAAGTTTAAGAGACTCAAAATTGGAGGAGGTATTTGAGCCTGTTGTACTGAAGTGACTTTATTTTAATCTCTAACATGAATCTTTATTAATATTTCTTGGTGTAGAATATACTTGAAGTGACAAGTTCAACTTTGAATAATTGGTTAATATAGCAACTATTCTGTGCCTCGGTAGTTGGGATAACTTCAAGAAAATCAATATAATATTTCAAATATCCTCCTTGTTAAGATTGCTCATTTTCTAACAAAAGAGACATAAAAAAACTCAAAAGCAATTTTTTTGTTCTCAGTATGCTTTCAGGAGATAAGAATGACATTGTCTCAATAATCTTTCCTTTGGAATACGATAAGAAATAAATAATTATTTAGGATACAAATCCTGAGAGCTAGTTAAAACAGTATACTTTGTAAAAGCAGCCTATCTTTTTTTTTTTTTTTTTTTAGCGGCCTATCTGATTTGTTGAGCACCTGCCTTGCAATTCTAGCTGTTCATAATTATTTCTATAATCCAGAGGCAAAAGGAAGCCACAGCATATGTAATTGCAGGAGAGACAGAACTCTTCCTATTCTTGGTCATTGCAGCAAATGGTAATACTTCCTTCAGGGACAGGACTTTGTAAAGGAAAGAGTTTATTTTTTTCATATCAGCCCTATAAGCAGGGACCATTTTGATAGACTTAGGTAGAGTAGCCCAGGGAGCATCATATCAAGTTCTCCCTGGATGAACCTTAAATTTATTTTCACTAGTCTCCCTAGGATAAATGATGGCCCTAACCTCTTTGTATCTTTTTGTATCTAGTGTATTAATGCTGTGTATTTTAGTACCCACATTTTTTAATGCACTACAGTGTTTGAATTCTTCCCTTAAACAGTATACTGTCATTTATATTCAAACATCCCCTATGATGTACTGATTGCCATAATCAGTGGGTATATTTCTGCCTTTCTCTTGTTGAAACTCGAGGTGGCATTTGATGCTTCTGTGACCCCTTGCTGTCACATGCTTCTCATAATGTACCTCTCTATACCCTTCATGTATGTGTTCCTTTCTCTTTATCCATCTCTGAAATGCATATGTTTCTCATGTGGCAGATCCTGCTATTACTTACTCAATATCCATTTTTCCTTTTTTTCTTTATCAATGGAAGACCATACTACAGGTAAATATAGTCACTTCTCCAGACTCTTAAGAGCAGTCCCAGGCAATGAAATGTAATAAATTCTAGAAGATGGGCTTATGGGAAGACTGTTGCTTTCTAGATAGAAAGGGGCAGGTACCTTTTCTCTTTCTCCTTCTTCTTGCCAAGAATGCAAAGCATGAGCATCAGATAGATAAGCCAGTTTTTGACCTTGAGGATGAAAGTCACTTGTTTAGAAAAGCAAAGGTTGATTGATCCTGGGTTTTTTTTATTGCCTTCTTGGTCTGCCACCTCCTGATTTCTCATCATGTCATAAAAATAAATCATTCTTGGTTAAGCCAGTATGGTTTTTGTTTATTTGCAACCCAAAGCAAGTCATGCCAATCTCTGCTATTGTATTGTGTTTTTAAATTTTTAAAAACTAAAAATATTTTGTATTTGTTTTTTCATTTTTTACTTTATTTTTATATTGTTTTAACTATCAATTAACACTATGTCCTTCACATTAATAAAAACTCCTTACATGCAGAGGTTGAGTTTTTCATCCATCTACCCAAACTACTTAGCACACATCTGGAAAAAAGCAAGAAGTCATTCTGATTCTTTATATATGACTAAGAAACATACTGGGGAATCACAAAATCCATGGAAAGGTCAGCTAATTTTTTTTTCAAGATTTGATTGATTGATTGATTGATTTAAAGAGAGCATAAGCAGGGGGAGGGGGAGAGGGAAAGGGAGAGGGAGAAAGAGAATCTCAAGCAGACTCTGCACCTAGCACAGAGCCTGACGCTTGGCTCAAACCTATCACCCCAAGATTATGACCCAAGCCAAATTCAGGAGTTGGATGCTTAACCAACTGGGCCACCCAGGCGCCCCAGGTCAGCCATTTTTATACTATTTGAACTTTTGATCTTTTTATATGTTTTTGGTAGAAAGTATAATAATTTTTAGTGGGGGCCCTAAGAAATAGTAATTTAGTACAAGGTTCCTTACAACCAGAAGTTGAAGAAAACCTAGTAAATATAGGGGGATCAGCTTGAAATAGATTAACTCACCTAATGTAATAGAAAGGAAGGAGAGAAGGAGGAGAGAATGGCTATTAGTTAGTAAAATGGAGATAATAATGCGGCTGACCTTGAAGGTTGAAATGGGTCAACACATGTAAAGTACTTAGAACACAGTAAATAAGCACAATATGTATTAGTATGTAACTGGTGCCTAATATATTAGGTATTATTATTGTTAAAATAACTTCTCCAACCCTCCTCTAATAAATTTAAGTTAGATATATCCCTACCTATTATACTATATGCATATTTCTATTTTTGACTTATCGACAGGCATTATAACATTGTGGAATTCAAACCCAGGGCATATGGGTTTGAATTTTAGTTCTGTTACTTACTGGCTATATGATCCTGAGCATGTTAATAAAGTGGCTCTGGGTTCCCTCTCATAGCAGACTAGGGTAAACCTTGTTAATATGGCACTCCCCACCCTCGCATTCTCTTGCTAACTTGTTCTTGGCAGGAGTTCATCCAAAGCTGTCCCACGAGTGTGGCAGTGTGCAAGCAGCCCCAACAAATTGTCTGCTATGGGAGGGGAGCTTGAGCCACTTTAGAAAAAGTCCTTTTCCAGGGCTGGAGGGGTGAGTAGGCCGGGGAGCACAGGGGTGGGCCTGTGGTGCCAGTGAGGTCCATGGTAATTCCTTTGGGATGGGATCTGCGACCACCTGAGAACACTCCTGCTCCTCTAGCACATGCTCTGAGATAAGTAAACACATCTCCCTTCCTTATGCCACAGGTGTTTTTAAGATCTTTTTAAACTTCTGCTTCTCTGCTGTATCTCAGAGGGGCTCTTGTGCTCTCTCTTTAAGGGTGGGCTCTCGTTTTCCTTTTGCCCTGTGGGGCCTCCCAGAGCAGCCTGATGATTTGTACAGTTCCATGTCCTAAACCCTGCTGATTTTAAGAACCTATAAAGGATGTTAGGCCCCTCTGGTTTTCAAAACCAAATGTTCTGGGCATTTGTCTCCCCATTGCTGGTCTCTTGTGCCTGGAATACCTGGTGTGGGGTATGGCCCTCTCCCTTCTCTGCATCCCTATTTGGCTCCTGACTGGGTCTCTGCCCTTTCTACCCTCTTTGTTGTGACCTCTTTTCTTTGTTTAGCTGTGGAGAGTCTCTTCTGCCAGTCTTTGGGTCATTTTCTGGGCTATTTATACTGATGTAAACATTATGTAATTGTATCCAAGGAATGATGTGAGCCTAGGATCCTGCTACTCTCCTATCTTCCCCCAAAGTTAGTATTTCATTGTTTTTATCTATTCACTTCTCAGTGGACACTTGGGTTGTTTTCATGTCCTGGCTATTGTAAACAATGCTGCAGTAAACATGGGGGTACAAACACCTCTTTGAGATGGTGATTTCATTTCTTTCAGATATATATACCAACAAGTGAATTGCTGGATCATATTGTAGTTCTATTTTTAATTTTCAGGGACCCTCTATAGTTGTGTAAATTTACATTCCCACCAAGAGTGCACATGGGTTCCCTTTCCTCCACATCTTGGCCAGTACTCATTATATCTTGTCATTTTAATAATAGTCATTGTAATAGGTGTGAGGTGATACCTCATTGTGGTTTTGATTTGTATTTCCCTGATTATTAGCAATGTTGACACTTTTTTTTAAAAGAATTTATTTACTTACTTGACAGAGAGAGAGCGCGAGAGAGCAAGAAAGTGCACAAGCAGAGGGGAACAGCAGGCAGAAGGAGAGGGAGACACTGGCTCCCCACTGAGTAGGGAGCCCGACATGGGGCTGGATCCCTGGACCCTGGGATCATGACCTGTGCAGAAGGCAGATGCTTAACTGGCTGAGCCACCTAGGCACCCGACACCTTTTTTTAAAAAAAGATTTATTTATTTTAAAGAGAGAGAAAGAGAGAGGGAGAGAGATGGAGAGAGAAGGAAAGAATCTTAAGCAGACCCTGAGATTGTGACTTGAGCAGAAATCAAGAGTCAGATACTTAATTGACTGAGCCACTCAGGCACCTCACAGTGTTGATACCTTTTAATGTACTTGTTGGCCCTTTGAATATCTTATTTGGAAAAATGACTATTCATGTCTTTTGCCCTTTTAAAAAAAATCACATTTTATTTTACTTTTTTGCAATTGAGTTGTAGTTATTGCTATAAATGTTCCTCTTAGAACTGTTTTTGCTGCATCGTATAATTTTTTAAAGATTTATTTGAGAGAGAGTTCACGTGTGCACATGTGAATAGAGGGAGGGGCAGAGGGAGATGGAAAGAGAAAGGGAATCTCCAGCAGACTACACAATGCATGAGGAGTCCCAGCCATCCATGTCACAACACAGATCATGACCTGAGCCAAAACCAAGAGTTAGATGCCTAACTGACTGAGCCACCCAGGCGCCCCTGCATCTCATAAATTTTGATATGTTATGTTTCCATTTACAATTCCCTCAAGATTTAAAAAAGTTTTTCCTTTGATCTCTTTTTTGAAGCATTAATTGTTCAGGAGCATGTGGTTTAATTTCTGCCTATTTGTCAATTTTCCACCTTTTCTCCTTTTATTGATTTCTAGTTTCACACTATTATGGTCAGAAAAGATACTTAATATGATTTCTGTCTTTCTGAATTTGTTGAGATCTTTTTTGTGTCCTAACATATGCTCTATTGTGGTGAACATTTCTCTGTACACTAGAGAAGAATGTGTGTTCTGCTGCTGTTGGATGAAATATTCTATATGTCTGTTCGGCCCATTTGGTCTATAATGTTCAAATCCACTGTTACCTTATTGGTTCTGTCTGGATGTTCTATCCATTAATCTTTTAATGACAGGACTGTGGGCTGGTCTCTACAACAAATCGTGGTTAGTGGAGTCTCAGGCTGTGCTCTGAGTTCATACAGGGCCACAAGCTATGCCCCCAAGTTGGGTGGGATCCTTAGCCATGCTTCATGATCAGGTTCCTGGCTGTACTCTTTTGTTTGGCAGAGTAGCTGGTTATGCTTTTTTTTTTTTTTTTTTTAACTTTATTTGAGAAAGAGAGAGCACAGAGAAGAGTAAGAAGCAGACTCCCCACTGAGCAGGGAACCCCACATGGGGGTTGATCTCAGGGCCCCAAGATCATGACCTGAGCCCAAGGCAGATGTTTAACCAGCCGAGCCACCCAGGCACCCCTGGTTATCCTCTTTGGTTGGGAAGGGCCCTCAGCTATATTTTGTAAATGAGTGGAGCTACTACTGATTGTGCTCTATGGTCAGGTGGGGTCACTGTCTGGGCTCCCTTTTTGGGTGGAGTTGCAGGCTGTGCTATGTGATTGGGTGTGGTGACTAGATTTGTTCCCTGTCTGGGATGGTTGTAGGCTGTGTTCAGTAATTGAGAAGGATACTCACTGGGCGAGTGGTGTATGCTGGACTCTGTGGCTGGGTGGTATCATCCTGGTTCCAGAGCTGCCCGGTGTCACTGTTTAGGCTCCTGCCAGTTGTGCTCCAGTTTCCTATGTTCTCTGTCTTGGCTTCTTGGTCAGG
Organism: Canis lupus dingo; assembly: GCF_003254725.2. Classification (NCBI taxonomy): domain Eukaryota; kingdom Metazoa; phylum Chordata; class Mammalia; order Carnivora; family Canidae; genus Canis; species Canis lupus. The sequence continues at coordinate 76,704,642 of NC_064246.1, forward strand.
AGGGGCAGCAAGCTATACTTAGGTTGGGTGGACCTTCAAATTTGCTTCCATTCCTGGAAGAGGCTATAGAACAAGCTCCACTGCTGATATGGTTCATTGGCTGGGGACCCAAATAGACAAAACTGCCAACTAAAGTCCCTGGTCAGAAGGGATCACTGACTCGACTCTGTTAATGGGCAGAGCCTCTAGCTAGGATCTCTGCTCAGGCATTGCTACAGGGAAGAATAAGATCTGCCAAGATCTGAATACCGGTTGCTATAAGTCCTTCTCCCTTTTCCATCTCTGACTGATCCGCAGGGTCAAACCCCACAGATTTCTCCCAGTGATTCCTGAAATGTGAAACCTGAGTGAGTCTCTCTGGAAGTGTGCCACAACCCTGGGGAGCTAGATATCCACCTTGGAATCTCTTCCTGCTGAAGAAACTATAGGCCCAAGGGGGCTTTCTCAGAGCACCACTGTGCTGGCCTTGAAGATGGGTGATGTGGTCAGGGTATAGTTGCTTTTACCGTTCTAATGTGATATTCTTGGTCTCTGTGGGTCAGGGTGGGTGCTTCTGCCTCACCCCTGGGGGTGGGCTCTAGAATTTTCGCAATGGCGTCTTGTTTAAGAACTGTTGCTAGTTGGTCTTCTTGAAGAGGGGGCCTGAAGTCAGGAACTGCTGATTTTATCCTGATGACTGAAATTGAGCTTTCTGCAGGCAGGGTTTGTGACATTCATTTTATAAATTTCTAATAACTAATGCTGCAACAAGTATATCGTTGACATTCATCAAGTCTTTCTTGAATGCATAGATCATTTTTTTCTTCTTCTTTTAGAAAGGAACAAAATTAAAAGTAAAAATAGATGAAGTTTTATTTAAATATTCTAAAGTTTATTGTTCAGAGTCAGATCATTGGCACACAATGGGTTTCACCATTCCTCTGCTAGTATTTCTTTATTCCTGTCAGATTTGATAAGGACTATAATAAAACTTAGAGAAAACATTAAACTGCTGACACTTGAAATATCCTGTTAGAAAATCTGATGTTCCCACTATTTTCACTCCCGTGGTTCCTGACTGTATTAAGCAGGTTTATTTAAGGGCAACTTAGGTCATGAGAGAACTTATTCTGGGTGACAGATTATACTGAGCCTATACTTTGTGTGTTTCCGTCACAATGCACTGTAATGGATGAAGCATTTGTCGAGTTTCCTTCCTTTTTTTTTTTTTATTTTTATTTTTTTTTAGTTTCCTTCTATTTTATCATTGAGGTACCAGATAAACTTGGGTCAGGTGAGTTCCTCTTACTGTCATACACTTGCTGCTGGATATTGGGCCCTCTGCAAACAATCTTCCCAATCAGTTTGAAGATTTTATACAGGAGCGTAACATGATCCAAGTTTGTATTTGGAAAAGATCAATCTGGAGCTCATGGGAAGAAAAACTGGAGAGGAGTGACAGATCAGTGAAGAGACATGCAGTAGCCCAGGCCAGGAACCTAGACAGAAACAATCACTGGGTGCAGACATTGCCACAAAGGTTTTAGGAAATAACACTCACCCTTATTTCTTGTGATGCTCGTTATTTTTCCTTCCACTTTATTCCTTCATTTCACTCTGTTCCTTTTCCATTCTGTTCTACTGTATTTACGATGTATTTACATTCTGATACACCAAACCACCAAGTTGATTTTTACAAACTATTAAGAGGTCACAATCCACGGTTTGAAAAACTCTGCATTAAAGATCCTCCTGAACCTCATATGGTTTAAAGGTAAATCCTACTAGTAATACCTTTATTGAGAGTAGGCTAGTGTACAAGAGTTTCTAGGAGACTAATTAGGGCCCTTATGGATCTTCACGCAGAAATCTTGCTGAGGAGCTCTAAACCAGTTAGTTAATCATTTATTCATTTCCCATTCAGCCAGTGGATATTTATGGACTGCCTCCTCTAGGGCATTGTGCTAGTTGTTGGGGCTAAAGTGCTCAACAGAGGGCAGATCCAGTTTCTGGGGCTTGACACCTACATAATTTGGCGACTCATTTTGAGACAAATGATGTAAAACTGCAAATATAAAATTAGGTGCCAAAGTCATTATTTATTTAGGATGAAAAAAGATATCACACCATATTCTTTTTTTAATTAACTTATTTAAATTCAATTAGTTAACATAGTGTATCATTAGTTTCAGATGTAGAGTTCAGTGATTCATCCGTTGCCTACAACCCCCAGTGCTCATTACATCCTGTGCCACACCATATTCTTAACTTCTCAGGTCCCTCTGTTCTAGGATCTTTTCAGGGAATTTGCTGAAAAGGTTTACACAGTAATGCTTACTGACTGCAGCCTTGTTCCCCTCCTCACCTGGGACATCCTGCAGCTCCTACAGCTTCCCTCACTCACAGGGGCCTCTTTAGCAAATGGACCACAACCTGATATTCATTAGCTTCAAAGTAAATCCATTTGTGTTTACTTCCGTATCAACATGGGCAAGTCAGACACAATGAAAGGACTAGTCCTATGATACATTATTCAAGTATTTTGTGAGACAGAGAAGTACAGAGAACTGGTAGGAGAACACAAAGAAAGGAAATCAGACAGCCTTCAGCAGAGAGAAGATTTTCCTAAAGAAAGGCCTCTTCTCTGGAAAGAAGGAGTCCGAGCTCCTGTGCTGTAATCAGATCCGGGGACTGGTGCTGGTTTGCAAACTGTCAGCAACAGACCAGGACAAGACACATCCAGAAACTTAGAGTAAGTGTCTAGAACCTTTTAAAATAACCTGAAGAAATAATTCTGTGTCCATTACACCTAATAATATGGTTTAATCTTGCATTTTGCATGCCTTCCTATAATTCCGTTTTTCCAGAAATTCGTTTTTCTTATATTTACAAAGGTATGAATCTGCACAGATATCAGGAAAAAAACCTGGTTCTTCCTCATAGGTAAATTGAGAAACTGTCCGGGACTCTCCTTACAGCGGAACCCCACTGGTCTCTGCTTTCTGCATTCCATTCTTAGAATAAATAAAATTAAAGAGAAAACAAAATAAGATTTGGAATGAGAACAAGACATCAAGAAGTATTATTTTTACCTTAATATAGAAAACTTTAGTAAATAAGAATATTTTAAAAATAGGGTATGAGAGTTTAGAAAACCTCAAAAAGGGGCATGGATAATTAGGATGTGATAACTTTTTAAAAATGTATCAAATAACTAAAAGATAAATGACTACATAATATACTTTAGCATAGAATGAGTTCAGATGACAATGAAATTTTTCATGTAGGAGCTCAAAACCAAACTGACGTGCATGTACTCACAGCACCAGGTTTGTTTTCTGGCTGAGAGCCAATGGGTAGAGATGGATTCCTTGGTCTTGTCCTGGGTGTGTGACGGTTCCAGCATCCATATTGCTTTAAAATGCCAAGGAAGGAGGAGACACCAAATTCTCTCAGTGCAGGGAGTATGCATTTCCACATCCGTAGTGTGCAATCCAACAGCAACTCCAGATATTCCTATGGAAGTTGATCAAATGGTGACATAGTGATCACATTGCCTAGTCAACAGAACATCTGTTAGAAATACAAGGACAATATATTTCAATTTAAAAGAAATCCACAGCAACCAACTTTTTGATATTTATGAACTAAGAAAGAGTTTGCTTCTAAAAACATTTAATTTCATTTCACAAAGGTCAGTAAAAGGATGTTTAGGCATTATAGGAAGAGATATGCATTTTACCTTAAACATCAGCCGTTAAATCCTTTTTAAAATAATTTCTAAGTGTTCAAGAGGATTTAACCTTTTCATAAAACTTTTATTAGATTCATGGACAGAAAAAGAAACAAGTATCACATTTCTATTGAGAATTTCCCTCTCGTTTTCTCCATCTCCTATTTTAAACTCATCACATATTTTCTACTTTAAAAAATATTTTTTTAACATGAGCCCTAGTTTCTCAAGTAAAATTTATGTAATTCCTCTCACCAATAAAATAGCTAAAATTTGGTCATCTTAAGAAAGGCTTTATTAATACAGCACAAAGCACACTATTTTTAAGAAGTTGCTTCTCATAAAAAATATTTAAAGTATTTTTTTCAGTTGAGCTAAACTAGCAGATTATCTAATCATTCGCTTACCTCTCTAAGCTCCTGATTCTTGCAGGGTTACTATATTACAGTCTTCTAAAATTAATTCATAATTTTGTCAATTATTTTTCTTGACAGATTTAGAACATTGTGTATTGGGTGCGTTTAAAAAGTGTTCCTATATTTACAAAATAGCTGGAATGGATGACTTTTTTATTGTAGCATTCTTCCGCCATTATGTCATAATTGCTTAATTTAGACAAAGTAATGCCATGTCACAGTGGTAATTTAGCAAAGATAAATCACATTTTTGTTAGGTTGTTTTCCCTCTGTGTAGTTAGAATTATACACTTATATGGAGCTAGTGAAATTTATAAATGGAATCTACTTTGAACTGAATTTGAAGGAAAAAACATCTTAACTGAGATTAATGCAGAAAAGATTTGTGTTTACCTGCGTTTCCTGTTTTTGTTATTAATGTTTGTGTAGATCCTTAAGTTTCAGAAAATTGAGAGAATTTTAGAGAAATGTCCTATACCAAAAGTGGAGCACATGGATTGCAAATAATTTATGTGAATCATTGAAAATACACCTGTCAACAGAAAATGAAAGAGAGAGAGAGGACTTGGGTCTCTGCTGGATGGATATTTTTTTCTTACAAGATTTTTCTCTGTTTTGTACCATGACACAGAAATGTAAATGTCTCTTGGATAAATTGATGTTGATGGCATTTTCATAAATTGTGCTTTCATGAATACTCTCTGGTCACAGTATTTGGAAAGTGTGATAGCTATAGATAGCTTTGTGTTGGTTAGACTACTGCATAACTATTTTTCTAATAGCATCAAGGAATGAATGAATGAATAAATGAATGGTACTGGGGGATACTTGGAACATTGATTAGAAGTCATTAAACCCTTGAAATATTTAAGATTTACTAGAAATTCAGTTTTTCCATGGACTTAATTTGGATAGTGTGATATGTTGGTTAGGTCCATTTCCCAGACTCCTGGAGGAATTTTTTTCAAAGAAACAGCAACACATGCTTGTATACTTTCTCTAATTTTCAATGCATTATTTATTTTTCTGAAGACACATTTCAAAGGTGAAAATACTTGTTGCAGATGCTGTGGATCTAATTACAGAAGCACACAGATGTCATCACAAATATAGCTTTAAGGCCCAGGATGTAAGTTCAGGGTTTGAAGCCCAGACCTCCGTTGAGGTAAGATCCATGGTTCTGTAGCAAACTAACATTAAGTGTTCTGAAAATGAGAGGCATGGTGAAATCTAGTAGTGCTTTGCTCCCATTTTATTGATGTAGTTCACCTGGGTCCAAATGCAAACTAGATAGAAATTCAGTCTTATTTTAGTTGGCTTCATTTGGGCTAGTTTTGATATACAGTTGTCAAATTAGATATGTATAGTAAGAGAAATACAGTTAGTTATCAGAGTACAGGTGAAATTAAATTGCTCATAAACAAGATAGTTATGAGAAGGGGAATAATTTGTTGGAGTGAAAAAAAGTGGATTTTGGATAGTATATGTATAAAATAGTATTACTCGATCATGCTTACAAAACATCTTTTGTAAAATCTAGATAAAGAAGTTATCCATTTACTCCCTTAAAAGTAATCAGTTTACCCCAGACATGGGTGTGAGAACTTAGCTTTCCTTCAGTTCAAACACATTATTACACAGCAAAGAAGAAAAGAAGAAAGAGATTAGGGGGAAAAGCTACTTAGTAGAGGCCAGAAGCCTCTCCAAACTGAATTTTAAGTGCTGCTTCTGATGTAGGTTTCTTCTTTTCATTAAAAAGGGGTATTAAGGAAGTAACACAAGCATAATAACTGTTCACACAGCCCCTTTCACAAGTTATTCTTAGTGGCTTGCATTTTTCAGGGCCTCGTGTTGGATAGTGGAATGGAACTGGTGCAGATGGTGGAGAAACAAATTCTGTGGAAGTGGCCACAGTGAGCAATATGGTATAATCTCAGACACAGTGTTTTCATTGTGCTTGATGCATTCATTCATTTGCAGATGAATTCATTTGCAAATTACCCCCAGCTCATATCCCTTTCAAACTAAGAATATGTCATTCCAAGAAGGCCAGCACAACCATGACCCACTAGATTCTTTAAAAGCCTGCCCTGGTTCTGGTTTTCCCCACCCTCTTTTATTTCCTGTGCAAGGCTGGAAGAGTCTCAGTGAAGAAAGCATGGGCTCACGCAGAATACGAAGGAGTTCCCCCAACTAAGCATGCCTGGACATTTTCCCTACAGATATTTCATTCCATGTCCATTTGAAGAACGAATTGAAATTGGTGAAATTAACCATAAATTGATGGAGTAATCTTGGGAGAGAAGGAATTACTTTAATTAAATTTACTTTGTCATCATGGATGTGCAGTATGTACATAGATACCTATTTTATTTAGTGGGGGGAGATATCTTGCATATTCTTATATTGGGTCAAGATTGTCTCTAATGCTTGGAGGTATAAAAGGAATAGAGAATGAAATTCTTATAAGAGAAGAAGAATAAATCACAAAAGGAACTATTGGTAAGATGGGATATAATTCTCCAGTAAGCAAGAATCAGTGCTGGAGGTTTCACCTGTGCCTTGCAGCATCTCAGGATAGATTGGCCAGAAAGATTCTTTGCTAATGCTAGACCCTGACTTTTCGAAACAGCCTCCACCTGCAAGTTGCTCACACCTGACAAAGGCATCTGGGCAGAGTGGAGTCTGGTTCTGCAGATAATCCATCCTTGATAATGAAACCGTGAAGCTGAAACCTGAAGAAATGATGACCTCAGAGTCCACTAAGTGCCTGTAGAGGAAAGGCCAAAATTTTTCCACGCAGGGGATTTAGAAAAAGTGAGTGTGTGAGATGAACAAGTAGCTTCAACATGGCCCTATGCTCTTCATTCTGTGCTCCCATCTCTATCACATTCGCTCTTCAAATTAGTTAAAGGGTCATTTATGTGTGAACTGAAGTGTATAACTAACTCGGTTTTGTCCTTCTGTTCTCAATGATACTCAATATATTATTATTAACGACAGGAATAATTTAAATAGATTTTGTTCCTTTTACATAGGTTGTCCAATTTTTGACATCTATCCCAAGAAAGGTGTTAGTACAGATCAGTAGAAATAGTAAGAACTATGAAAACACATTGATCACTGGAAACTACTGTTGTTTGCACAAAATAAAAAACTCCACTTTCCTTTTTTTTTTTTTTTGGATATTAGACATTACTTCAAAATATTACCTATATTTGTTCTCACGATATTCTGTGGGCAAATATTGGGGAGGATACCAGATGCTAGGTGGGTAAGTAATCATTTACAGAACTCATTAGTGGCTCATTTATCGTCACTCTGAAGTAAAATATCTAGTTACTTGCCTCTCGACTCTCTTCACTCCTGCACCATGAGCACTGAATTGAAAGATTAAAAATACTGTTGCCAATGTTGCAGTGTTACAACACACTTTTTCTCCCCTCTCTACAATAATGAACAAAAATAGCCAGCATCTATTATATAGTTGGCAGTAACATACATTTTCTTTAATCTTCACAGTGTTCCTTCCATAGAGGCATATTATATTCTGTACTTATAAATGAAAGAACTGAACCAAATAAAATAACCTACTTGAAAAGTCACATAACCCATAGTGTAAAGATTTCAGAGATGACTCTCTGGCTCCCAGACTTATGCTTTGCACTCTGTTTTCAACTACCTGTGCAAATTTTCCTTTGAATATATATATATGTCATCAAAAATATTGCCCATTATATAATCCTGCTGCTATCTCAAGATTGCATCTCTTATGGAAGGAAACATCTCTGGTAAATAAGGAAAGGGGTAAATATCCTCCATCACCCTAATTAGAATAGATAATTTTTGTATACTGATAACTTGATAGCTTCCAATATGATGAAAAGAGCATAAATACCATCATCATTTATTTTTAAATAAACTTTTAAAAATTTTGGAAAAAAATAGATTTGTATTAAAGATAATACAGAGTTGGCATATACTGGAGGATGAACACTGACCAATAGGCTGGCTGTGCTAAAGTTTATCAGAGAATTCAAGGACAGGAATAAAAAGTTTACTCATTTGCATTCCCTCAAAGAACACTGTGCTGTTACGATGTACTGAGTCATAATCATTTTTTGATAATCCTTTGCTTAGCACAGTATTGAATGAGTGAATACAATAAAAATGTAGTTCTTGACTCATTTTTTTACATGATATTTTTTTACATGAAATTCTCAAAATATTATTATTTAAGAGTAATTTGATTGAACTGGCAGGACAGTTTGGTTAAACTACTTGAATGTCTAGCTATTTGTAAGAGTTTAAATGAGACTTCCAATTCATTTCTTTTCCAGAAGGAAAGAAGGAGTATCAGATTAAATCTTTTTGTGTGTAGAAGCCCCCAAAGTAAGTTTTGGTTTCAACTGTGTTTCCCCACAGTAAACTATGGTTTCAACTGTGTTTGAGAAAACTAATATATTTTATTTTCCTTGCCATTTCTTTCTTTCTTTCTTTTCTTGTTTTCTTTTATTTACAAAAGAAGTCACTTTCTGTGGAATTGAGCGTATATATATAGATATATATCTATATATATATTTGCTATAAGTACACGTTAAGTTTGGCTAAAAGAAGAAGGGACATGGGAAAGTTCATTTTGCTACCCTGTTTGCAGTCATAACACCTATTTCTGAGATTCTTGAACATTTCATTAAATTTACTTTAAAATTTAATTATGTAAAACCAGTGCATTAGAGCTTGTGAAATCATCATGGCTTGGAAGATGATCACTCAAGAGCTGTACACCCAGGGGACCTGGGAGGTTGCATTACCAATTACCAAAATATGCTTAATGCAAGCCCATTCTTCCTCCTACATGATACAGCATTTATTGGAAACGTTCCAAAGCCTTATGAATATGTATGCCCTAAATTGTCCATTTAGCTTAGCAACAAAGAAGTGTTTCCTGTTACATTGTACAATATTGGCCATCAATTACTTTTAAAAAGGGTGCTGCACACGATTTTGAATAAGCAGGCAAATAGAAACTACAATATCCTACCCTTTTGCCATATAGTAGTAAAAATAAAAGGTAGGTCCTGATCCACACACCTACACACACAGAGTATGTATACAGGTATATATTGAGCCTCCTACGTAAAAATATGTATAATTAAAGCAGTTTTTATTTTTAAAGATTTTATTTATTCATTCATGAGAGACACACAGAGAGTGGCAGAGACATAGAGGGAGAAACAGGCTCCCTGCGGAGAGCCTGATGTGGGACTTGATCCCAGGACCCCAGGATGAGCTAAAGGCAGACACTCAACCACTGAGTTACCCAGACGCCCCGCAGTTTTTATTTTATGTGTGGCATATAATGAACTTCCTGTTTTTTATGGACATATGAGTTGCACCCTTTTTATGAGTACACCCCTTTGACTATTACTCATCAACTTAATCTCTAAATTATGTCAGTTAATTTGTTACAAGATAGTTTTAGGCAAGGAGGAAGTCTGGGAGAGTGAGGCAGAAACTGTGCTGCTGCTGCTGTATGTCTAGTAGTTAGAGAAAGACTTTTAAATGTAATTCCTTCTATTGTTCAGTATGGCATCTCACTCAGGAGGCTTCCTGGAGTGAGCAAGCGTAATATTCTCTATGTTTGCTAAGTATGTATCCATTTTGTTCCTCAGAAGTTATTGGCAATAACTGATTACTAAATGCAGCTTTAACAGTCATAAACCCTACTCTGGGAGATGGGGAGAAGGCATATAAGAATCAGAGTCTGAAGCAACTGATGTGCCGTGGATCTGTATGATAAGCCACCCTTCATGGTGTTCTTTCTGTTTTGTTTTGGTTTGTTTTACATTTGGTTTTAATTAGATTTATTGTGCAGGGAAAATTCTGAGCTCTTGTTCAGTAAAATGCTTGTCATGTGCTGGCTATCACATGAAGATAGTTTGGCACCAAGGAGAAAATATTCCTTCAGTTTTCGTAATTTCTTTCAAAAAATTAATTAATTAGTTAATTAATTAATTACTTAATGAGAGTGAGCGAGCGTGGAGTGGAGGGGCAGAGGGAAAGGAAGAGACAGAGTCTCAAGCAGATGTCCCACTGAGTGCAGAGCCTGACATGGGGCCCTGAGATCATAACTTGAGCTGAAATCAAGAGTCAGACATCTAACCAACTCAGCCAACCAGACGCCCCCAGTTTTCTTAATTTCTTAAGGAAAAACAATTAGATGTTACCTTTTGATTGAAAGAAGAGAAATGAGGTAGCAGCACTGACTCCCCCCTCCCCCAAACAAAAAAAATCAAACATTAAGAATAAATCAAGATTTATGAAATCTCTTATTTTAAAAAGTGTTTCTATCTTTTGCAATTTTAGCAGTTGGGCCCATTTGTTTAAAATTTCTATCCTGAGGAATAAATTTTAAAAATCTTCCAGGTAAAAAAAAAAAATCTTCCAGGTGTCCAACTGTATTGCTACTGAGTCATATATCATAAAAGTCTGGCTGTAGTCAGTTTGGACAGAGTTCTTGGAAACATGACATATATTTCTACATAATAAATAGGAGTCATGAAAAATGAGGAAAACAAAGCACAAGATAATCTTCCATTAAACTTCCCCAAATTAAATTCCAAATATTTTCAAGTATTCATAGTTCCCTGGGGAAAAAAAAAATCATGTTACCTGCTTGAAATGATAATTACTACAGTGCTATTTTGGAACATGCCAGGTACTTAGATTAGAATGGGACTTACTATCAGATATATGAATATGTTTGATATGGCTTCTTATATTTTATTTTTGAAAGATTTTATTTATTCATGGGAGAGAGAGAGAGAGAGAGAGAGAAACATAGGCAGAGGGAGAAGCAGGTTCCCTACAAGGGAGCCTGATGCAGGACTTGATCCCAGGACTCCAGGGATCACATCCTGAGCCAAAGGCAGACATTCAACCACTGAACCCCTCAGGCATCTCAGACTTCTTATATTTTAAAGGGAGATCAGATTTCTCATTTTCCCTTTGGGCCATTTTATTAGGAATTCAACTTGACAAGGACTTGAAGACATTTACTTCAAATCCCTTGCTTTCCTGGCCCTAGTCGTCTACCAGCTACAGAGCCTTCAGCCAGTCAAGCTGTAGTTTTCAGGAACCATCAACAGTTTTTTATTTTACCTTCTAATATTTATCTATTTTCTCCTTTTCTAGTAGCAAACCATCCCCAAACTTAGTGGGCTTAACAGCAGTAGTAGGAACAGTGAATCTCCACTTGAGCCCCAACTGGGAAGACTTAAAGGCCGGCTGTAGAATCATCATAAGGCAGCTTCACTCCCACATTTGGCGGTTGATGGAGTATCATGGCTGGGACCTCAGTTGGGTGGTCAGCTGGTATTTCTCTGTGGCTTTGCCATGTGGTTTCTCTGTGTGGAGCTAGTTTGGGTTTTCTTATGGGAAGATGGTTGGATTCCAAGAGCAAGTACCCTAAGAGGGCCACATAGAATCTGCATCACATCACTAAGCTCAAAGACCACATAGTGTCCCTTATGCTGTAATGGAAGGGGAGGGAGTATTGACTCTACCTCTTGATGGGAGAAGTCTCCAAGTCACATTGTGACGGCCACTTTTGGATGCTATAATCTGCCACATTTTCCCTCTTCTCCTCACCTACAATCACTATTTTAGGTCTGTGTCTGACCACCTTTTGCTAGAAACTTCAGGCCAATGGCATCTTATCTGTTGGTCTTTCTGCCAGTGCTCTAATTATCTTCAAATGTACTCCTTACACAGCTGTAAGAATGATCTATCTAAAATGTAAATCTTTCTTCACACTGTTCCAAATCCCCAAAAGCTTCTTTTAAAAGAAAGGCCCTCAGCCTGGTGTACAAGCTCTTCATGTTCTGTTTGCCAAACTCTCTAACTTAGTCACAAGGCACTCTCCAATAAGCTTCTTGCGGTTCTCTCTCGCCCCTGTCCCTTTGCACCCATACACATGCCTCTCATGCCTTTTCCAGGGGTGTCTCCTTTCCCTCACCTGCATCCGCCCTCTTCATCTTCCCCTAGCTAGTACATTCCAATTCTTTCTGAGTAGGTATATGGTGGTGTCTCCTTCACCCAGTATGCGACATGATTCCAACCTATCTTTTAAATTGTAATTCTCAAAAAAAAAATTGTAATTCTCATTTCCCTCCTCTACTAAATGGAAATATAGTCCTCCATTCATATGGCTCTTGGAAAAATTAAATGAATTTAAGACATGTAAAGTGCTTATAAAATAATACCCAACATATGGGAACTGCTCAAAAGATGTTAGGTATTATTATCGTTATTATTAGCTAATTATATCTTACATTTCTGGCAAGCTGGAAAAATTCTGGAAAATGTCCTGCCTCAGTATCTTTGCTTATGTTCATTTTTGCATGGGATTCTCTATCCCAGTTTCTATCTAGATCCATTCTCCCTATTCTTCAAATTCTGTTGTAAGTTCCACAGATTCTCGAAAGAGGACATCTAAAATGGATTAAATGTTTGTGTACTACCCAAATGTATATGTTGAATGCTCAAATTGATACGGTAGGAAGTGGGGACTTTGAGAGTGATTAGGTCACGTGGATGGAGTTCATGAATGGGATTAGTGTCCTTAGAAAAGAGACCTGAGAGAGCTAGATTGCCCTTCTCCCCAAGTAACGACTCTGAAAAGGAGTCGTCTATGAACCAGAAGACGTGCCTCATCAGATCAGAATCTGCCTGTGCCATGATTTTAGACTTCCTGGCTTCTAAGGCTTCAAGAAATAAATGTTGTTTATAAGTCATGCTATCTCTGTTATAGCAGCCCAAACAGACTAAGCATATTTCTTCTCCTGACTTTAGACCCTCATGTCTTTGTTGCACACCCTCTTGGAATCTAGACATTTTTTAAAAATTAGTTTGTTTGAATGTGTCTTGTTTATGGAATCCTTGAGGGTAAGGATTACATCATATATTTTTTTCACTTTAAGTTCTAACTTTCAGCCTTGCTTGGAGTAAGCTGATTAATCAGTGCCATTAATTAGACTCAAGAAAAAAGAATTACTTTGTCAGCTATTTTGATATTATTAAGCCAGGACAAATGCGTGTTAAATTTGCCATTTAGTTTTATTATATTATGTCAGATATTTATTAATATATTTTACAAGATATACCCAATGCTTTGTTTTATATGTATTACATATGAAACACTAACTTTCATTTCTAGTGTTGATTTTGTCATGTTAATACCTACTTTTATCTTGTTTCTTTTCAATTATCCTTGCTTAAACTCTTTTCAAATTAATGCAAAGGGAAGCTATTATACGCACTGTCCCCCCAAAGCACCTTAAATACAAATTTTAAAATACATATTCATACTTGTTAATTTATAACTTATTTTGAATCTAAGATTTATTTCATGACTATTCAATTGGTGCCTGATATGGGATAACACTGGGGCTACAAGGATTAACAAAACATAATCTTCATCCTCAAGAAGTTTGGCATCTACTAGGTAGAGAGGGAGGAGTCAGCGGGGGAAACAGATAAAGAGATAGAAGAGTTCAAAAGGGTGATCTTATTTTTAGCCAAGAGGAACAGTAAAGGATTTGTTGGGGGACATGGTATTAGGGCTGGGTCTTGCAGGATAAGTTTGGTTTGATTTGGTAAACATTCGTTATTCCAGAGTAAAGAAGGAAGCAGAAGAGTTGTCCAGTGAAGGTAACAATTTAAATATACCGTGGTGGGAAAGCAGAGTGATATGCACATACGCGGGAAAGAGTTTGGTTGAAATGTCCTGTGAGCGTAAGGGGAGGAATAAGAAAGGTAGTGGAGCCTGGTGTCGACGTCTTGAAATATTCTGCTTTGTTCTGTAGGTGATGTGAAGCCATTAAAAGGTCTAGGGTGATCAAACTGAGTTAAAGGAAATTGCATGGGGGGGAGAACCACTGAAGGGAATGGGTTAGTAAAAGCATCTGACCTCAAATACTTTCTCTGTAAATGTTTAAAGAAAATCTAATTTGGATGTGGATATATTTGCTTTTACACTGGCAATCCTATTTCATAAGCTTGAGGTTACTTTTTAGGTGAGCATTTTCAATCACTCCCATCCCAACCAGGAATCACTCCAGTGAATGACCCTGGAGCGACAGCTCCACAAACCAATTATAGTACTCTGGGGATTTCTGCACAGAGTCTGTGTCACTCTAATTTCAATTAACATCTTTCTTAATTAGAAAGAAGTACAGAGGTACAGAGGCTAATGCTTTTAATTCATTGCCCCTTATTTAGCTTTCTGTCCATTTGATACATAAGATCACATAGATGGAAATTTGGAGAGCCAAATTCATGGAGAACCTGATTAGGACAACAAAAAGTTAGGTCAGAAAAATTATATACAATTTATAGTTTATTGCAGCATCCACATTTGTCTTGAAGAAATTGTGTGCTTGTGTTTCAGAAGCTGTATCAGTGGACTCTATATGTCAAACTGTAATGGACAATGCTCTAATTAAGCCAACATCATACCTAAGAATTAGGTCCCTAGTTCAGTTTCCAATACAAAAATCTGTAGCATAGTTACCTGTAAAACAACAAAACACCAAAATGAAACGAGTTTTCTTTCATTGTGCCAACTGTACTTTGAGACACTTAGGCCATTAGAGGTATATGTTAATTTACCAATGGGAGGTACTTTCAGTGTATATACTGAGAATATTACTTTGGCCAAGTAGAAGAAGACCCTGATTCACTATGACCATCCCAGCCTTCTGGTCTTTTCAGAAAACTGGATAACCTGTCCTTAACTTGATAGCTCAGGTGATAAAAGGTCAAGGGCAAATCATTGCTTCCTGAACTTAAAACTGACTATACTCAAATAAGAAAGGAAATGCCTGCTATGAAAATGGTAAGACAAAAGCAACTCAAAAGGGCTTTTATACTATAGTGAAGTTAACACTGTGTAATATTCAGTAGGGATGATAATAGAGAAAATCCTACCAGAAGTATTTATGGGCATTAAACACAGCTATCTGGAGGTAGGAGTCCCTAAGCTAGAGCTTTATGTCATCTTTCTTTAATTAAAGAGGATGAATACTTTCATTTAATTTTAACAGAACCTGTGAAATGCTTTCATCATTTCATACACATTGTGATGAGCCTAACATGATTAATGGAAAGTGGGTTTTCCCTGTATTAGGTCAATAAAAATAGCTTCAATTTATTGAATGTTTATAAATGCTTTGCGTAAATTATCTTATTTTTCCCCCAAGGTTATGGGTTGATATAATCACATTCATTTTACAGGTGAGAAAGCTGTGGCTAAACATGTTCAAACACGTTTCCCAAATTATAAGCAGTTAAATGAGTTAGTGTTTGGATCCAGCTTAGTATGAATTCAAAATTTGAACTATTTCCAATATTGTAATTACTGTGATGCATTATCTTAGGATCTTCCGTGGGATGGTATTTTAAAGTGTACCTGAAATCTACATTGGCATTGGTTTTGGCTGCATCTTCAGCAATATCTTATTAATCGGGATCTTTTAATACTGAATTTGTGAGTTTCACAGGCATAATATCTTGATGCAAACTGAATTAAGAAAGGTTTAGTTTGTAAACTTCAGGTGACTTTTTCAGATCCCTAATTTGGTGAATGTAACTGTCAGAAATGAAGCAAAACCATGAATTGAAAGAGTTCTATTTGCTTTTTAGTCTGAGTAACTTAGTTATCTTCCTTTCCTTATACTACTCTTGTTTCTGTTCACAAAGTAGTATAATTGTGAATTGCCCCTTATATTTAGGACAATCTTTATGTAGCATGGTTTAGCCATTTAGAACTCAAGTGAAGCTTAGTACCATAGTTTAAATAAATACTTTACTTTAGACTGAGGTCTATGGTCTGAGTTTGTGTGTCCCCTCAAAATGAATATGTTGAAATCCTAACATCCAAAGAAAAAGTATGAGGAAGTGAATCCTCTGGGAGGTTCTTAGCTACGGAAGTAGACCGTTTCATGAATTGGATTAATGTCCTTATAAAAAGATCCCAGAGAATCCCTGGCCTCCATGTGAGGACACTGTGAGAAATCTTCCATCAGGAAAAGGGAGCTCACCTGACCATGCTGGCACCATGATCTCAGACTTCCAGCCTCCAGAACTGTGAGATTCCAAATTTCTGTTGTTTTATAAACTTCTCAGTCTGTGGTATTTTGCAGTTGCAGCCCAAATGGACTGAGACCCTGAAATCTCAAAAGTTTTCAAGCATGAAGACCTGCTTTTTCCTCTTATCTCCTTACCTGAATGCATTTCAGTAGGTCTAGTATTTTTCAGCTCTGAGTCATGCCTCCTTAGCTCACCATATACCCTGAATACCAACTAGCGCCAAGGGCTACTTCTTGGGTTTGTCCTGTCAATTTCTAATTTAGGAAAATGGGATGCAGTAACTTCCTTGTACTATTTATACACATTCAATACTTCTACACCTTTAAGCCCTCAGGGACATTCAAGGAAACTTCACACTTTTGTGTCATTCTCTGCTCAGATTCAAGGCCATCATAATTACAATTAAATTTGCATTTTAGACCCTTGTATAAGAGGATGTCACTTCTTGGAAATGCTACTGGATGATAAAGTAAAGCAAGAATCATCCTCTGCTCTGTATACACTTAATTAGGAATTCTAGTTAATTACTCATTATGTCTCTTTACATTTCTGAAAATTTATAGAGAAAATCTTCCCCCTTTGTGTAAGAAAAAAAAAAAAATCCCTTCAGCACAGGAAAGCTTTTCTTTTTCATACAATCAGATCCTTAACTGACCTTTGTTAAAAATACTTTTCTATCTTGATGTTTTCTTTTACTTTTCTGTTGGTAAAAAAAAAAAAACAAAAAAAACAAAAAAAACAAAAAAAAAAACCTGTCTGAAGAGAGGCAAATTTTATAGTGAGGTACACTAAAAGCACAGTATGGATGAAAATAAACGATTTGTTTTATTTTTTAAATTCAACAAACACTTGTATGTTAAGTGCCTTAAAATATTAGCTTATTTAATCCTTATAATAAGACTGTGAGGCCGAATTCTATTATTATCCTGTTTTATAGATGTGACTACATCTGCAGCCATTAATAGATATTAAATAATATCATTATATGGGAAATGATAAAATGTTCAAATTCTGTATATGGGTTTTGAAAAATAACAGAAGTAAAATGTTGATCACCAGCTTCTTTTGAAGAGCTGTTATTTCTCTCTGGGGCAGTTCTCTTAGACTTAATCTCAGTGGTGAGTCAAATCTGTGTTAGAAGCAGCTTCTTCAAGAATTCTAATGGACAAATTCCCAAACAAAGTTAATTCTGAAGATGAACTTAGTGTATTAAATTCTGCACCACAGTGAGCCCATTATAGTGAAGCCCCAACATGGGTCCTTTTTATAGTTAGAGTAGCAAATTAAAGGAGATTTCATTTGGTTTTGAGCCATTCCCCAATTTAATTGTTCACATTTATATAATAGGTGGTAGCATAACCTATTGGAAAGGATAGCCAAAAGCAATTGAGTTCTATTTGTTCCTCAACAGGCTGTATGATTTTAGGTAAATCCCTTTATCGTTTTCTGATTTTTGTTTTCTTTTCAGTGAAACAGGAATAATGCTGCTTTTCTTTCCCTACCTATCTCTTAGGAATAGTCTATGATAAAACCTCCAAACAGCTCTCACTCATGAGGAGAAGAGGCACAGCTGTGTGCTCCCTTTTCTTTTCTTCTCTTTTCAGCTTATGTTAGACTACTTGTAATATTATCCACTATTCTTGCCTAAGTGACATTTTGTGATTTGGATGGACAAGAGCCCTTGCGCAGTTTGTCAAATGTCCTATTACAAAAGCCTTTGATAAAAGCAGGATTTTAACACTTTTCTGATGTTAGAAAGTTGCTCCTTGAGATTATACTTGTTTTGATGTAATGGGCATAGAGGTTAACTTCTTTATTTTTTATGGAAATATTTATTCAGTACTGCAATGAATGATAGGAAGGAAAATGGGTGAACATTGAAGTAGAATTTTAAAACCCTGACTTTTACTTCCTGCTTTACCATTTATAGGCCTCTGCCCTGTGATACATTATTTAAAGTAACTGAGATTTTGTTTCCTCATCTATTAAATGAAGCTACTACTATCTCATCTGCTTTTGAAAACTATAGATGCCATTTGTCTTATTGATTTTTATCAACAAATTGATGGTGATATTTAGGCGTGAAACTAGATAAAGGGGTGATGGTAACCTGTTCTGGTTTTGCGTGAGCAATGAGGCTGTTAGTCTTTTTAATTTAAACGATGTTGTAGAAAGTTGCCTCTGCACCTTTCCTTAAGAAACCTGGAATTATCAAAGGGAACTTATTTGTGCTATAACAAAAATATCCAAATATTTTTGTCTGGGCTTTTTCTAAAAGCTTTAGTTGAGTTTGGACTCCGCAGATTTTCTTCAAAGCCTTTTGAAATCATGTAGAGAATGCTCATAGTGTTTATTGTGAGCTGAGGTCAAAATAGCATCAAGCTCCTTCCTACTCAACTACTCTTCTCCCTCTACACATGTCTAAATTGGATTTGCCATCTTTCCTCCAAAAATGCTTCCTTCCTTCTTCAGAAGTTCCTGTTTCATACTCATTATAGGGTGGAAACCAGAATCATCATGAAATTCTTCCTGTGAGCTTATTCTTTCTTCCTCTTTGCTTATAATCTATAAACCTTTAAAAACCATTGGTTTCTTCTTTCTCTTATTACTTACACATATATTTCTTTTCAAAAATTTGAATGGATATGAGGAGTAATGTGTCTTGGGTAAGATGCTATGGAGCGGGAGAATCAAAGCCACTGAAATGACCATCGATAGTATAGCCTAAAATCAGTGCTAATCATAACAAAAAGAATAAGTATTTTATTTTTAAAAACAGATTTGAAGAACAGATTTGGAAAAGAGTAGTAGCATTCTGCTTAAGTATTTACTAATTGACATGGAAATTAGAGCAAATCAAGAAAGCTAGTATAAACATTCACCAATGTAAGACAAGCAGTATGTAATATGACATGTTATTTAATAACAAACTTAATGACTACAATCTGTTGATAATTTTTGATTGTCTTGTGTGTGTTCTTGTTGTGTTGTATGTCTGCTCGTGTGGGGTAGATACTACGGTATGATATACTATTATCATGAGTATAAGAAAATGAGCTAACCTATATTAAATATTCTTCTAAATGATTTCCCAGATAGACTCTTATTTAAACTTTATAATAATTTCATCCAGGGGGTACTATTATTATGCCCATTTTACAAACAGCCATGACTAAGGCAAAGAGCAGTTATTTGCCCAGCGTTACAAATATCTAATAAGCTGCAAAGCTAGGATTCTGATCCAGGATGTCCCAATTTAGAGTCTAAAGTCAGCCTCAACATGCTTCTCTTGTACCTCATGAGAATTTCATCATGATCCTTGATAATAGTAATGCTATGAGCCAGTCAGGAAGAATCATCAACGACAGAGTCTAGAATATAACTCTATTATCAGGGAAGTAATATATGCTTGGCCAATACACTTTGCCTGTTTATTGACATTTTCAAAATTAAATTCAACTGTGGGTGAGTGGTTGATGAGAGGTCACTGCATGGGAAGTAGATGACTAGAGAAGGGAGAGCTGCCCAGAGCTATGTATGTGAAGGAACCTGGGAATTGAGGAGGGGTAGAAATGGTTGTTTTTTTTTTTTTTTTTTTTTTTAGAAATGGGTTTTATCACAGAGTCTGCCTTAAGGATGATTCCTCAGCAAGTTCAGAGAGATCTATGATTGACCCTTGGGGAGAAATTTAAAGAGTGGTTTCTTAGTCTACTAGAAAATCTGTGACCTATTATGGCTGTTGTATAAGATAAGTGTATATACAGGGCAGTGGTTTTCAACTGGGGGCAATTTCACCTCACCCCTGGGTAGCATCTGGCAGTGTCTGGAGACATTTTTAATTGTCATGACTGGTGAGAGGAGGTACTACTGGGATCTAGAAAGTAGAGTTCAGGGATGCTGCTAAACATTTGACAATTCACAAGACAGGATCCACAACCCCCCAGCCAACAAAAAATGATCTGTTTCAAAATGTCAATAGTGCCACTATTGAGAAACCCTGATACAGAGGACTAGGTCCTCATCCTGTCATCATATAGACTTTAGCAAATGTTGTTTAACACAGCATAAATTCATAATTAGTAACCAGAAACACTATATTCCATAAGGTCCTAGCAGTAATAGTCATGGTAAACCACCTGATGCATCTTTATCTTCTTTTAGAAGAGTCTGGAAGAAATCTGGGACATTACTTATATGGAGGTATCAGTGGAGCAGTCTCTGGTGACTTTTAAAAATAGTAAGAAAAGAAGTAGAAGGAAGATGAGAGATTCTTCTTTCCTCCTTCCCCTCATTTCATCGAAGTCTGTCCTTCCTCCCTCTTCCCCCCTTTCCTCCCTCTCTTTCTTCCATTCATCTATCCATCCTGTCTTTGTCCTTTCAATCAAAACAGTTGTGCATCTCTTATGTGTTAGGTGATCTGTATAGATGAAAACACCAAAACGTCAAAATGGAATAAAAATGATACTTTATGGTATCTGTTCATCTATTTACAACACGATAATGGTGAAACCAAGTGTATGAATAACATATACCTATGGGTCAAACAAATCTGCTCAAGTAAAGACAGAAACACTTTGCCTCATATCTCCACAGCCAATATATGTGAGCTCTCAGAAATTTGTACAATTTAATAACAAGGGAGAACCAAATAAGATTGTAGATATTTCTGTGCAAATCAATCATCTTTAATAGAAAAAGTCCAACCCTATAGTCCATGTCCTACTGACTAATCACTGAGATTATACTTAGACTGAAAAAGAAGACTTTTAATTAGGAAATAATTCCAACAGGAAATACAGATATTGACAGTAGATTCTCTACTTGGGAGATTGGGGGAGGGGCTCTGAATTCAATAGGTGTATTTTTCACAAAATTTTCCTAAACAGTGAAAAGTGACCTTCTATGTATATCTCTTTTTAGAAAAAAAATCTGTAAATTGTGTTTGTAAATTTTTAGTAATTATCTTCCTAGAATATTCTGCTAAAACCAAAAGGAATAGTCAAAGCTCCAGAAGAATCAGTAAGAAAAAAGAACAAAGGCAAATATTTCAGCAAAGAAAATTCAAAGCAAACACTGAAACAAATGAGGTTACAGACAATGGCATGAATGTTAATGAACATAAGGCCATATAGTGGAAATCTGCTAAATGCGTAGTTGAGGGAATTGAGAGGACATTTCCCTAACAGTTTGTTCCTGTTGCTTATAATTTTAAAAAAGGTATTGCAGGATGGCCCAATTCAGTCCCAACATCATATTATGCAGATGCATTACAATTCCCTACTGAAGTTCTGTGGAAGAATCGAGTCTAATTTAGCACAGTTGTTTCACACGATATCATCAAGATCAGTAAATGAATACCCAAAGCATGTGTGAAAGGCTGAGAAGTGATTGCAGTTTTGTAACCAAGAGCTAACTATTCTTTGGAGGTTCATAAATTTGTGAGAAGGGGAAAAGAAATTATATACAACAACAACAAAACTCACACAACAGTTAGTTAACTTTTAGACATTTACCTTCAAATTCAAAATGCATTTTCTTTACATTTTTATTTATAATGATGAAACCAGAAAGCTTTACAGTTTTTAATTAAGGGAACTGCTCACCTCAGAAGTCCTGCTTATGTTAGGCTGAGAAGGAAGACATGTTGGCACTCTTAAGGCATAGCTGGTATGACAAGTCATGGAGGTAGGCTTATTGTCAAACATCCGGTCCCCAAAGTAGGCATGCACTTATATCTCAGTTCTTTCAAGTGCAGAAAGGATGTTCATGGACGATCTATTGCAATACTCTACTCAGCATTAACCCTTTCCACAGAGAGAACAGAATTTGTTTATGTACTTATTAATTTATCCCTTCAATGAAGATTTATGGGATATCTATTATGAACAATGTGGTGTGTCTACTATTTGAAATGTATAGTCAAATTGGGAAGATAAACATGAAACTAATGAACAATCATACATACAATTAGATAAGAACTAAAAACTTTGTAGAGCCTGAAGCACCTATGACAGAATGAACTCTTGTCTAGAAGAATGAGGAAAATTTAAGGATGTATTCACAAAAAAGGGATGGATAAGAAGATGTATAAAGGATCAGTAATATTTTCCTAGACATAAGGTAAGTATGAATGCTATGCTGCTTCTTTCATAAGACCACCTAATCCATCCACATGTCAGATACTAGCTAATTAAAAAAATATATGAGTTATAAATACCCACAAGCATCTTTTCAGTTACCCTGGAATCCATCACCACTTGTGAACTTTATCATTGTCAGGCTACAATATCCTCATCAACTTATTCTGGATTTTTTTTTTTTTTATTCTGGATTTTGTGACAGACTTGGTGTTGTCTATGTAGACCCTGATCTGGCTTGCTGTTCTGAAGTCCTTTTTTGATTCTCTAAACACCAAACCACTGCTAGTAGTGATTTGCCTGGCATAAAGGGCAGACCACTCCTACTCCTCCTGAGAAAAGAAAGATTTACCAGAGTATCTAGAAGGGCACTGAGAAGTGATGAGTTGTTGGTGTTTCCAAGGAATTGATTTTTTTTTTTTGTATGGAGCATAAAACATATGTGGGTCAGATGAAACTGGAAATACAAAATTAGTTCTTCTCTGCCATCTACAGATTAATTTTTTTAAAAAATGTGGCTGGTAGAGATCTACTAAACAACATTAAGTAAGGGAGAAAATGGATTAGATTTGTATGTTAGAAAATGACACAATGGACAAATAGAATAGAAGAGGGGTTGCTGATATAAAGCAGTCAAAGCAGTACCAAAGAAGAATGGATGGGTTTCAAGAGTTATTAAAAAGCAGTATCTCAGGGCTTGATTTCTTTTCTGTCCCATTTATTGACCACTTTTCTTATTCCCATGTTAGCAAAGAGCAGAGGATGATTGCCAGATTTTTACCTTGAAATAAAAAAAAAAAGCCAATGATTATTGGCATTGTGGCATGCATCACACTCAGTGCCTTACTTGCACCATCTAATCTAATCATCTAACAACTTGATAAGTTAAAAACTTGATGAGTAGTTGTTCTTATTAATGCTGTTTTGTAGTTGAGGAAACAAGGGAGGTCCATGCAAGGAATCTTGAGAAGGAACACATTTTCTGAGGTGGGTATGGGAAGAGGGATAAGAGAATGGGTAAAATTAAGGAGAGAATCTTTGGGAAGAAAAAGAGGCTCAGGACAGAATCCTGGGATAAACAACAGCATTTGTGGGGGTGGGCATGAAGAGGGGCCTACCAGAGGACTTATAAGAAGTTCTCAGACATCTAGAAGGAGAATGGGAAGAAAACAGGAAAGAGTTTTGGGGGAAAAAAAAAAAAAAAAGAATGGCTTGCTAGGCAGTGCCCCAGACTGTGAGAGGTCAGGTTATTTGAGGATGAAAGGAGCCTTGAATTTGGCCTTTAGAAGCTTGTTCTATGCACTGTTAGCAGGGTGGTGGGGTAGCAAACTGAGGACAAAGGATGAGGAGTGAATTGAGTGGAACTAGTTCGTAGCCGCCTGAAGGGAGGAGATACTGAGGAAATCAGTGATGAGGAGGAGATGCACAGGTCGATAACCAGAAGACAAAGAGATTAGAGACATTTCATTTTTTTCTTAAGATAGAAAAGAGATTCATCATTTTGTTTATATAGAAAGGCTGAGGGGAAGGAGCCACTGAAGATGGTGAAGAGGAGCATAATTGAGAGAATGTCTTAGAGGATGTTGGAGGAGACGGGTCAAAGGTATAAAGTAGGGCAGAAGGAAGGACACCTCGTTCCTTGACCCTGGTTTCCAGGGTTCAGACACAGGTTTGAAACACGGGTAGTGTGAAGGAGAGGAAATGTGAAGAGACATCTGAGGGGTTGAGGAAGTTAGACATAGAAAAGCTTTTCATGCTATTCCTAATGTAGAACTGGGGCAGGCTGTAAAGTTTTATATATTTTTTTCATAAAGAAAAATAAATAAATGTAGTACATCTGCAGTATGACTTTGTACTAAAATGAACCTCACTATGGTGCCTTCTTCAAAATTAACAGATAGAGGCATAAAGTGTTACAGAAAGTAGTTTCATTTAATTTACTGTATTTCATTTGTTTAACATGGCATTTGCAATTGATGTTCCTTTTGGTGTGATAACTATCTACAAATTGCCATGCTTTCTTCCTCAGAAATTCACTGTTTTTGAAAAGAAAAGAGTTTGCAGATTAAATTAGACTTGTATTTTTAAGACTGTATATTTGTGAACAAAAAACATAAAACATACAAATCTATGTATTACACCAGTACATTTATCTAATCTCTCTCTCTCTCGCTATATATATCAAATTAAATATAGTTGACCCCTGACAACATGGATTTGAACTGCATCGCCCACTTATGTGTGGATTGTTATTTGGATAAATAATGTATAATACTGTAAATGTATTTTCTCTTATGATTTTCTTAATACTTTTTTCTAGCTTCCTTTATTGTAAGAATACAGTACATAATATGTATGTTGTACGTCATATGTTTTAACTGACTGTTAGGTTATCAGTAAAGCCTTCTGGTCAATAGTAGGCTATTAGTAGTTAAGTTTTGGGGGGAATCAAAAGTTATATGCAGATTTCTGACTGCATGGGTGTTGACACCCTAACCCCCTGCATTGTTCAAGGGTCAATTTTAGTTTTAAACAACAGCAACAAAAATAAAGCAAATGAAAGCAAAAGGAATAGAGGATAAAATAGCATAACATTCAAAAGAAAGTGAAAGATTTTAGATTCTTATATGGTATAAAGGGTTCATTTCAACTTCTTGTCTCTCCCTAGGAAAGGAGCATTTTCTTATAATAAGACTTATTAATAGAATATCTCAATGACATTTGGGAAGAAATTCAATTCCCAAACATATAATTGCGGCACCGAGGATGAGAAAAAAAATCAACATTTTTTACCCTAAAAAAATGTTACTTTTAGAATTGAATGAAATACTAGAAAAATTAAGGTATTTTTACACAGAGCATGCCAGTAGGAGTTGCTTACATATATACCAATTAAAATTTAGTTATTATTATCCAGTCATTTCCTGGCCAGAATGCTAAGCCAAGATATATTTAAATGAAACAAAAAGCAATCTTTTATCTATATCCATAAACATATATTTTGGTAAGGAACTGAATATTTCCTTCTGGCAAAAATTTATTATGGGATAAGAATAATTATTTAAATATGACTCTGAGCCTACCTGCTTTCAGTTTGGTAAAAAGTTTGGTCTTTTTTTTTAATATTTTATTTATTAATGAGAGACACACAGAGAGATGCAGAGACATAGGCAGAGGGAAAAGCAGGCTCCCGATGTGGGACTTGATTCCAGAACCGTGAGATCATGACCTGAGCTGAAGTCAGACGCTCAACCACTGAGCCACCCAGGTGCCCCAAAAGTTTGCTCTTATGTTCTGTTTCCTGGATGTTTTTAAGACACTCTGACATTGGGAATAGGTAGGTCCTTCTCAAAAGGATCTCAAGATTTTAAGATCTAGATCAAATCTTAAGAGACCATTTGTGTTTTTATTCAATGTTATGTTCTAGACACCAGTGTTTCATTGATTCAACTATCTTGCCCTGGGATGGGCACTGCCTTCATTCCTTAAATATAAATGTCTTTGAGGGGCAACATATTAAGTGACTGTTTCCTTTTATTTTATTTTTTTAAAGATTTTATTTATTTATTCATGAGATACACAGGCAGAGAGAGAAGCAGGCTCCATGCAGGGAGCCCCATGTGGGACTTGATCCTGGGACCCCAGGATCATGCCCTGGGCCAAAGGCAGGCGCTAAACCGTTGAGCCACCCAGGCTTCCCTGTGACTGTTTCCTTTTAGAAATCAACTTATCAGAAGTAAATCCTCACTGATTAGGGGTAAAGAAAGCGTTTCCTAAAAAGTGGGCAAACTCCCCAGTAAGTGGAGCTAGGGGATTATCACAGAAACTTTTGCTTGCTTCTTCATTTTGCATGTGGCCAAAAGCACCCTCGTCTTCAGAAACCATTTGACACTGGGCTTTTTCATGTGGAAGTGCTATAAATGGACCTTCCAAGAGACACATCAAAGGGTTTTCATTTCTGTTAGAGTCTGTTTTTCAGCTAAGTTCATTCAAACAGAATTTCTTGGCGTGCTCATGTAAGTAACATGTCTGGATTGCCTAAAAATGTAATTTATTTCCCTTCTCTCAGATTTATGGAAAGTTAATGAAGGCCAAATTCTTCCCTTGCATTGTGGAAGAGCACAATTTAGTCTTATGAATGTGACTCTTACATATACCAAATATAGTATGGATTTTCAGAAAGCATTTAGTTTAGTTGGTCCCTAAATCTCTGAGCTAAAGAAATTGGGTTGATAATCATGACATTTCTACTACAATATTTCTGGGATTTAATTGTCTCAAAATAATGTAAGGAAGGCCTTTTTATTTTTATTTATTTATTATTTTTTTTCAATTTTTATTTATTTATGATAGTCACAGAGAGAGAGAGAGAGAGGCAGAGGGAGAAGCAGGCTCCATGCACCGGGAGCCCGATGTGGGATTCGACCCCGGGTCTGTGGGGATCGCGCCCTGGGCCAAAGGCAGGCGCTAAACCGCTGCGCCACCCAGGGATCCCGGAAGGTCTTTTTAAATAAACATTCTATGAATCAATTGTCTAATCTTGTGGAATATCACTTAAATTTATTTGGGTAAAATAGTGATAGTTGAAAGCTACTCGTAACCAGTTGCACATCATAAACAGAACTTATTCCGTATATAAATCATGACTATATCAGGCAATTAGGAAATAAGTTTCAGATGCTTAGAACTTTTGGCTATTAGTCACTTTTTTTCTAGTTCCTAGCAAAAGTAATATTAGATATTAACAGTTAAACTGTCCCACACTGTACTGGAATTTATTTAATTATCAACAGTGATGCTGTTGCCAGCATCACTCCCTTCTTAGGGATGAGGATTCCCCAAATCAGAGATGGTGAGTGCTTGGCTCAAGACCTCACAGCCAGTACAGGACAGAATTAAGACTCAGTTCTAGTTTTTGACTCTGAATACAGTGTTTCTGCCAGCAAAGGCAAACAAAGCAGCCTCTCCATGGTCTGCAGTTGACAGCAGCTGACATTTGACTTGGAGAACAGAAAAAACAGGACAGTATGATTCCTTAGAGCAGAAAAAGGAAATGATTGTAGACTCTCAAGGAATTGAAGATTTTGAGTCTGTTTAATGCAAAGGGAGTTCCATGAATGACTTTCCTACTTACTGTTCTTTTTATTGACATTGTTGTCAATAAAGAAAGTCAGCATGATGAATGTGAGCCATACTCCCTAAGACAGAAGCAGGACATAAGTGCTTCTGAAATCTCTGTATCATACGTATTCAGCTGTACAAATACACAAAATCTCACCCTGAGATACTTGACTCTGAGACATGTGTTGGAAGAGTATGGAGACTCAAACTTGCAGACTTATATTTAGCAAGAAAAACATGGTCCTGTGCATCAAGGGATATCATGTAAAGGGTTAAAGATATAGCACTTTTCAATATAGAAATTCACCTTCTTCCACTTTTTGTTTTTGTCAATCACTCAAGTTATAGGAAAACAGATTGCATGGTATCTAGAAACATTATAAATATCTTCACACTAATTTATCTTGCTAACTGTGACCCTTAGAAAAATTTCGGTGGAAAGCCATGAAGGTAATTTAAAGCTTAGGATTTGATTGAATAGATTGGCTACTCAGAATTAAGACATCCACATTTCCATGACTACAAAGTGAACACTAGCTATGCCACTTAGTAGCTGTGTGTCCTTGGTCAGGTCACTTAACCACTCTCTGCCTCAGATTTTCGTCTTTTTAATGAGACCTTAAGAGTACCTATCTCATTGTGTTATTATGAAGATTAAAGTGATTCACATCTATAAATTATTTAAAGCATTGCCTACCATATATATAGAATGTGTTTGCAAAATAGAAACAAATTAACTACATTGTCCTCAATTAGTGACTTATTACTTTCAGAAAATAATAGAGTCAGAAATTTAGAGGAAGGAGGAACCACACTAGTCTCTAAAGAAAAGTAGGGTATTATACAGTAGGTCTGCTCTCTAATGATACAATTCCTTTTTCAACTACCTGTTACTAAAAAGCTTCTGGTATCTCAATTTCATTGTAGTGAAGTTTCAGCTTTAATGAGAAAGAGAGTAATATGCTGGAACTGTTTATAAGGAATTAACTTGTGAAAATAAAATATCCCACTTAACGTCTGCTCTGTTTGCACAGTAATAGAAAAAAAAACCCCAAAATTCTAAGTGTAACTTTTAATTAAGCAAGCAGTATGGTATGTTTTAAATAGTCATATATCTGGTCACCTGTTGAGGCAAATGGCACTGATTGGTTAGATGAGATTCTCTGGGATGTTTTTTAATCACAGGGCAGAGGATAAAACTATAGGGATGTTTTCACTCTGGTTTCAGGCCTCCTCCTTGTCAGTCTGTCTTTATGAGATAATTAAAGGAGGACATTAAGGAATATAAATGAAAAAGTTCAAACTCTATTATTATATGACGATGTCACTTTTCCTTCTGGATATCTTGCTGCTTCTTTCCTGTTGACTACACATGGCAGCTTGAACATAGATACATACTGTAGAGATGCTATCATTAAAACAAATTGGAACGTTTTTCTTTTTCTGACTTTTAAAAAAAGGCCTGACCTTTTGGTATGTTAATCACTGTTTAAAGAAATCCAGTTCTCAACAGAATTTTACTTTCCTTACATGATACAGATTTTTGTTGTAATAACTCATATAAATGATTAGTGTCTATGGGGCAATTATTTTAATCAGTCCATTGCAAAGTGTCTAATTGTATTTTAGATTATAGTGGAATCCAGGGTCACATTGGTCTTATCTCATAAAATATCTTATAAAATTAGCAAGATATTTCCTTCTGACATTTTATTTGACATATTATTTTAATTTTTAAAGTACTTAGAGACTGATTTATCTTATCGTTACTTTTTTACTTTTATGTGTGTTCTATCACTATGCTAATAGCTGTGTTTGCATAAACAATATTCTGCAAAATAAAAATGCCTTATATTTCCAGTTAAATAAGAATGGAATTTTGTAAGTACATAATGTGTTATATAAATGTGTTTCATTATTTTATTATTAATTAGTCAATAGGAAAACATGAAATCTGTATTAACTGTGAATTTGGTTTCATTGGAAAGAAAGAAGGGTCCAATCTACATTATGTGGTCTGTAGTCAACACTGACCGCTGGTCTCTGAGACAGCCCTTTGAAGAATGATGAAAGAAAGAGAAAGATAAGAGCCAGCTAAGGGAGGCAGTCAGAAAATGGGGGAGAAATAAGTAATCTATGTGTAAAATAGTAAAGAGAGAATTAATTAAAGAGTTGTTGGTATAATACAAAAGCTATTGCCAACTGCAGTGAAAAATTCAGCCAGAAAAAATACCTGGAATTCAGCTTGCCAAAATACTTCTCTTCATTTGAAGAATGCTGTGCTGCACATTGTATATAGTCATACATTTACTATCTCATTATTCAGTAACATGCTGAATCTCAGCCTTTGTTCAAGAAATGTAAAAAAAAGATTATTATTCAGCCAATTATGACATAATTCAAAAACATTTCATAGATAGGCAGTGCTTAGTTGAGAAAGAAGTAATTTAATTCATTTAAGTATTTTTATAATTAAAATTATATTAATTGAATCCCCGAAGTCAAATACCCCATATTTGATTTTCATATATGCGCATATGCATATAATATATATAAATGCATATATATGCATAAATTTTGAATTTATATTAGTTATTAAATGCATCTAGCCACAAATCTCGGTTGTATCAAAATGTAATGTGCTTATTTTTTTAAAATCCAACTCATGAGCTTTTTTTCTGCTTGGTCATAGCACCTTTATACTAGCCATTTTAAGGTAACCCAGTCACGTCCGAATTTTAAAATATATTTTTAATATATTTTTAGAGCAGTTTTAGGTTTATAGAAAATTGAGCAGAAGATATAGAGACTTCCCATATGCTCTCTGTCCCCACACATGCATAGCTTCCCTGTTATCAACATTCTCCACCATGGTTGTAGACCATTATAATTGATGAGCCTATGTTGACACATCATTTTCACTCAAATTTCATAGTTTACATTAGAGTTCACTCTTGGCGTTATACATTCTGTAGGTTTGGAAAAATGTATGATGACATGTATCCACCATTATAGTACCAAATGGAGTAGTTTCGCTGTCTTAAAAATCTTCTGTGCTGCATGTATTCATCCCTCCCTTCCCCCTAACCCCTGATAACCATTGAACTTTTCACTGTCTCCATAATTTTGCTTTTCCAGTGGAATGTCGTATAGTTGGGATCATACAGTGTATAGATTTTTCAGATTGGCTTTCTTCACGTAGTAATACACATTTAAGTTTCTCCATGTCTTTTTCATGAATTGATAGTTCATTTCTTTTAGTACTGAATAATATTCCACCAACTGCATATACCGGTCTATTCATCACCAATTTGATGGCTTTCAAGTTTTGGCAGTTATGAATAAAACTGCTATAAAAAGTATCATGCAAGTTTTTGTGTGGGAATAAGTTTCTCATTCCTTTGGGAAGATATGAAGGAGCATGGCTGCTAGAACTTATGGCAAGATTGTTTAGTTTTATAAGAGACTGTCAAACTGCCTTCCAAGGTGGCTGTGCCATTTTGCATCCCTACCAGCAATGAATGAGAGTTCCTATTGTTCCATGTCCTGGCCAGGATTCGATGTCATCGAATTTTGGCTATCCTAATAGATAGATAGATAGTAGTGATATCTCATTGTTGTTTCAATTTATATTTCCTTGTTGACATGTAACATGGACCATCTTTTCATATGCTTACTTGCCCTCTGTATATCTTATTTGGTGAAGTACCTATTAAAGTCTTAGGCCCATCATATCCAATTTTAAACTCAGTAATTTTTAGGGTAAATATCCTCTCATTTCAGAATTTACCGCCATTACTACCCGTTGATGCATTCCTTTTTCCTTCTTGGTAACTACATTCCGGAGTTTCACTTAATTCTTTATACTGGAGGTGCGGTGTGAGGTGCACCTTTAATCCACAATGGCCTTTGGTATTTATTGGTCTCCACTGAGGTGTATTTGTCCCTCATACTTTTGGGAATAACCTTTGTAACCCAGCTGTATCTGCTGTGAAGGTCAGTGCTTCCACATTAGTATGCAGTAGTCAGCTCCATAGAATATTCTTCTTCTCTTCTCTGAGACTGAGAAGTATTTACTAGCCTCTTCCATTTTCCTCAAGAGACTCAGCAATTTTCCTGCACCCATAGGGGTAGAAGGTATTCCTTGTAGCTGCTGCTTCAGGAACATTCTCCTAGATTCAGGCATGAGCCACTGGGGATTCATTTTAGCTCTCTGACTTTCCTAAAAAGTTTACACCTTCTCAGTTTAACCTGGGAAGGCCAAGCACCAGTCCCTTCTGCCTCTCATGTACTTCATCACAGTTTCTGTCATCCTGTTCTTCTCTCCCAAGGACTTACTTATGCCCAAAGACTTCCTGGAACTTCTCAGCATCTAAAACCCTGTGAAATTTACTGTTGTTTCCCCTTTCATACCAACCCAGTGTTGATCTTTTTATCCGCCCCCCCGCCCCGCAAAGGGAAATCATCATGATTCTTCCATTTTTAGTGTTATGACGTTACTTTATGTTCTGATTTTTTTCTGGGATTTGGTCTTGATATTTTAAGCAAAGTCATTGAAATTTATAAGAACAATTTTTTTTTTTTTAAATTCAGTCATGTACCTCTGCCAGTCAAAAACCATGGTGTCAAGACCATGTTTGGCTATTTGCCAAAATTGACTCATAATTTCAAAACCCAAGAATTTGTCCTTTGTTTTTACTATATTATTCCTATCCATACAATGGTAGAAAGCCTCTGCTATTAAATGATAAAGAGCATAGTGATAACTTTTAAGAGTTTAGATCACAAACCTTATTCTATTACATTTACATATAATTGTAAATGTAACAATGATACCAGTTGTTTTGCTCCCTAGAAGACTTTCTTTCCTCCAAAAGCAATTTCTTTCTGTACTCAAGCAATATGGGTTCAATGGAGCTTCCATTTTCTTACAAGACTTTATCCACTGGCCACATTTGATTGGTTATGTTAGGGGGAATCTTACTTATTAAGGATTAGTCAGATGCTTTGCAGGGATTTTTTTCAAAAGAAAAAATATAGAAGATATTTGAGATGTGAGGATTATGCATAAGAAAACAATTTGTGATGAGAGAGAATTAAGACAACTCACAAAGGCAAGTAGAGGTAAGAGACAGGGAAAGGCTTGAAAACATAATTGGGAAATCAGAGTAAAGGAACATCTGATCCTTCACTTTCTAAGGTTCTTTGGATATCCATCCAGGATGGACAGTGTTGGTGATTTGCAATTTTTGGTACCTGTGTGATCCTGAACATGTTATTTAAACTTTCTGGGCTACATTTACTTTTTCTATGAAATGGGTTAACGGTGCCAACCTAAATAGTTTAGGCGTACACACTTGGCATCTGTTATTCTATAACTTGTATCAGATGGACTTAATGATAAAGCTAATCTTACCCCTAAATTAGTTTTTTGCTTCCTTCGTAGATGACTTTAAAAAGGTGATTTTCTATATCATCCTAGTTTTAGTGAACAGCAGTTCGTGGTTGCTGGGAATAGAAAACATGGATGAAATTGATGTATTATTTAATCAGAGAAATGTAGGCTTAGCCAACTTCAGTCCCAATATTTGGATATATCTTATCCCCACAGAAGCATTCTGAAATAGACAGTGCTTGCACAAATCAATGACTAATAATTGTAGATTGCTAACCTAATATTTTTTGCGGTATAAGATTTTTCTCTTTTTTAATATTATAGGAAAAGAAGAGTTAAAAATGACACAATTCATTTCTATAACATTGATTCAAAAGAAATTCAATCCTCTTCTGAATCCTCTCGTATCTTTTTTATATTTCAATCATGACCTTGATTTTGGTGGAGAGTACAAAATATGGGGGTTACATTTATAATATTTCTGTAGAAATGCTAATGACTTTAACTTCATCAGATTGTCATCACAAAATTGCCTTGACAAATTGAATAGACGTTATCTTTATCCGATAGTAAATGGAGGAAACACAGCCAGTGAGAGATGAAGGCTATTTTTTCATGGTGTTTGCGGTCACTTAGTGTTACTGGTCTGGGTCATTATAGATAGTGCTTTGTGTGGCCGAAACAGATGAATGTAGACAGAGGCGATGGACTTTGATGCCTGTTACCCTCTAAGACTGTACTTTTGCTTTTAAACTGTGGGAGGCACACTTTCTTGGCAGGAAGAACTTCAGTCCATTCATTACCTATGTTTTTAGAGCCAATTGTTCTTTAAGCACTTGAATTTGGGGGTTCTGATTATAAAAATAATTGCGTGTTTCTTGTAGAACATTTGGATCAAACAGAATATATATATATGGATATAATATATATCATATATATATATATATATATGAAGAAGAAAATCACACCTTTCACTGTATCACCTAGAAGCAATCACTCTTCATTATTTCTTTCATGTCGGGTTGGCATATGAGAGATATTTCTGTGTAATCAGTTTTATCATCTGTCATTCTCACCTACTGTTGTGACATAAGCATTTCTTTCTAATCATTGAAAACCTTTTGGAAGCATAATATTTAAAGGCTGCATAATGTTTTCTGTAATATAATGTATTCCATCCTTGGCTTATTGTTTTTGCATTTTTTTTAGGTTTCTAGAATTATAAATAATGCTGTGATGAACAGTTTCTTTCTTTCCTCCATGAGAAGAGCATAATGAAAGCAGACAGAGCTTTGAGAGAGCAACTGCTCTTTCCATTCTGCTCTCCCATGTTTTGAGGTCCTTATGTTGTATAGGGATCATCATGTATTAAAATAGAGAGGGCGGCTTTGCTGGAGAGCATGATCAGAACGGGATGTAGTTATCCCTTGTAACTCCACACCCTGACTGGAAATAATTTTAGTTTCTGTAGTTTATTGCTTGGTTAGGCTTTCAGTTATCGAAGACTCCAGTGTTCTCCTTGTGTCCACCATATTGCGTGGCTCTCTGATGCTCACCAGATTGTTTTCCTTGATCCATGCCATGTTGGGCACTCTGCAGAAAGCAATACGGCATGAAAGCCATGGTACTGATGATGATGCGTATCTTTTGTGTGTTCTCATGAACTCCAAATGAGGAAATTTAGTAAAACTTTCTTAGATAAGAAATGGTGGTATTGACTCCTAACCTGAATAGAGCAGAGGCATATTTTAACCACATCATATTTTAATCATATCGTGGCTATTAGTTACCCTCCAGTCTCTTTAGCATAGTTGTTGGGACATTAAGAATGTAGTAAGAATCATATACCCCCTGACTCCTGTCATTGTTTACATTTTATTAAAGTTTCCCCTGAGTCAAACTGCCACTGCCATATGGTTATTTAGGAAAATAGTGACTTGGAAAAGTAAAATAAATATGGAAGGACTTTCAGACTGACTTTTTTTTTCAGATTTATGATATAAAACCACAGGAGCTCATATTCATATCCAGCTCTGCCCCCTTTCTCTCTCAACACTGTTTGAATAGAATTAGAGTCACATTGTGAAGAAAACCTTCATTTGTCTCTGAGGTTGGTTAGGCAACTCTAATTCACTAGAGAATATGAAGAGAGGCTTCACCCACACTGGCTCTGCACTTACCTGGCAGCCTAAAATAGCTGCATTCTAGATATAGGAGGTACTTAATTGGGAGTGTAATTCTAAACTCTCAACCTCAATATTGCTCAAAAATTCAGCAGAGAAAAACAAATGCTTATGGAGGATTGTCTGAGAGAAAAGCACTAATCATTTCTGTGAATCAGTGATTCTCAGTGGAATGTGGGGAAGTGGAGGAAGAGGAGAGAAGGAAAGGAGGCGGAGTCCTAATGTCCTCTCCTTAGAAGGTCCTGGTTCCAAGATGGGGACATAACTGATAGCCACCGCTCCCCTCAGATGTTGATGTGGATAAAATTTGAGAACCACTGCTTGAGAATGCTAAAGTAGGGTGACAAGCTAGAGATCTCTTAGTCAAATCCAGCTTGTAGACATGTCCTCTCCACTCTATATAAACACAGACACATAGTAACAAGGAATATAAAATTTGCATCACATCTAGATTTCCCTGGAAACAATAGAAAAGATCTGACCATACTGGGCACATATTCCTGCTGGCAACAAATTCAGGGAACCAAGAAATAGTTCCTTCTTCGGTCACTGTCCTTTTCCTTCATTCCTTTTTTTTTTTTTTTAATTTATTAATGAGAGAGAGAGAGAGATAGAGAGAGAGAATGGCAGAGGGAGAAGCAGGCTCCATGCAGGGAGCCCGACGTGGGACTCGATCCCTGGTCTCCAGATCAGGCCCTGGGCTGAAGGAGGTGCTGAACCGCTGAGCCACCTGGGCTGCCTCCTTCCTTTTTTGCTTACTCCTGGCTCACACCACTGATTTAGATCACCAGAGTGGTCCATGCGGGTGCTAGGGTTTACAGCCTTTGACCAACAGGTTAACCCTAGATTAAGGCAAAGGAAAAAAGAGCTGGGTACCTGGGCCACATCATTTTACATTCTAGAAGCAATTTTTTGGATCATTTAGCCTGGGTTTTGTGACATAAGGAAATGACCCAGTCCAAATTTAACATAAAAATATTTTTTTCATTATTTTGGGCATTTTATAAATATAGTGACTAAAAGGACAGACTCTGGAGCCAGACTGCAGGGAACCCAATTTCAGCTCCTGAATTTTCGAGCTGGAAATCTTTGGCTTGGCATTTGATCTTACTTTGATTCAAGTTCCCCTTCTGTAAATGGAGAAGTACCACTTACTTAGGATTTTTGTTAACATCAAATCTATTAGAGCAATGTGTTTAGGACAGTTCTAAGCATTGACATTGACAAATGTTTCCTAACTGATACTAATATTACTAATTAGTATTACTAATATTATTCACTTTTCCCTCAGAATTAAGAATAGTTGCACCTACTATTATGTACTTCTATTTTAGAGAGAATCTAAAACTTTTTTTTTTTTTTTTGAGAATCTAAAACTTTTAATGAGTCATGTTTGTGGTTCCTTATTGGCTGCTAGAAAGTTTTATGTGAAATTTGATACATCTGTTTGGTAAATATATCACCAAACATGTTTTGTTCTGCCTCTATCTTTTTTTTATTTTTTTATTTTTATTTTTTTTTCTGCCTCTATCTTATTTTCTTACTGTTCATTGTCGTCTGTATAATTCTTAATTATTCTTGATTTTTCTAATCTTTGCAAGTCATCTCAATTCTCTTTTGAAACAATAAATAAAAGGCCCTAAAATAAACCAAATGCAAACATATATGAGCTTTCCTAATGGACAAGTATGACCAGTAAAACTAATTATTTTCCAACATGAATTTCATGTGAAGTTTGTTTTTCTGCTGACATTCTGAGCTTCCATTTATTTTCAGCTCTGTCTTTTAGCTTTAGGGATAAACTGATCCAGTCATCTTCGATAGCGGCACTCGAGCAAGTTCCTGCAGTCATGTTATTTCCCAGATGTCT
Source organism: Canis lupus dingo (assembly GCF_003254725.2). Classification (NCBI taxonomy): domain Eukaryota; kingdom Metazoa; phylum Chordata; class Mammalia; order Carnivora; family Canidae; genus Canis; species Canis lupus. The sequence goes on from NC_064246.1 coordinate 76,741,629, forward strand.
TCAAATATATTGCATTGCTGCAAATTGATTTTTAGCTTGTCTTTAAACCTAACATCTCAGTATCCTATGCCCAGCTGGCCTTTTTTTAGGTGACCAAAGGGAATTGTTTGTATATTTAAATTTGCTATGGTGGACGCAGTATTATAAGCAGCTACGTATTCTATATGTCTTGTGTAAAGTAGGCTATTCCACCCATATAAATAAAGCTATTTGGAAATGGTCAGCCTCCTAACATTTACTCCCAAGAGACTTAATAGAATGCTTGGAGAATTTTACTATAATCATTTGATACAATGAGTGAGAAAATTTTATGATTACCCACCCTAAGGCTAGTAGAGAAGGCAGGGCTTTATTTCTCTCCTTTCTAATTTGATGGTAAATGAATGAGACAATTTTAGGATCTTATCAGCCATTTTAAATCAGTGAAACAGAAACCACTCTATTTAAGATGGGGATTTGGTTACCAAAGTGAAGGATGGGCAGTAAGCAAAAGGGAGAGAGGTGCTGTTGTCCAGGGCCTTATGAATCACACTCACCACCAACATGGCTAAAGCCCTTGTTTTGAGTGAGACCTGAGGAGCCCATCCTCTCACTAATGCTTATACTGCATTCCTTCCTTCCTTCTCTTCTAATCTCATGCAAGCTCCTCCCATTGGCAAAACTTAACTGGAATACAAACTGGCAAGGAGTTCTGGGAAGTGGGGCTTCAGACCTCCTTCTGGCAATCTGAGGCGAGCATAGAACATATTTTCCTGCATGTACTTCCATTACTCTGAGTCACTTTGCTGCTCTGTTGCTTTCATATGTTGTATTCATGTAAGAATTCTAATTTTAAAGCATTTGAACCATATGAAATATCTCTAACTCCAGGACAGTGTCAATTATGTCAGAAACACTTACAGGAGCCACTTCCAGCAGTCTAACGGGGAAATATTTTAAGTTCTTTTATTAACAGTTATATGGTTTTTGCCAATCCTTAAATTATAAATTTTTTGATGAGAGAAAATACTTAATGTACCTCTCTATTCTTTTAGCTACTTGAATTCTGTTCTTGTTATAGGGGTTAAAATACTTTAATTCTTATATATGGATATTTTTCAATTTATTTATTTGTATTTGATCTTCATTGTGGTTTCTTGATTTTCATAAACATGCATTTGTTTTTAAATGTCCTCTGTCAAAGTATGGGTTTAACTATTCAGCTCCTACATCAAAAACTGTGGCTGATCAGCTTTTATCTCGAGTGCCAAAAACATTTGGAAGAATTAGGGATTCTTGAAATGCATCATAAAATGCACCCAGAAAGACTAAGGTGTTCAAGTGGCAGAGATCGAACTGCTCAGAGCTTCACCGTAATGGGGTTGGCAAGTCAACAGAATCTGAGTTGGAAGCTCATATCTTTCTACAGCCCTCTGTCCCCAGAAGGGTTTCTTGTCATTTTGGCAATGGTTGACAGGACTCAGTGGAGTCCTGGCATGTGCTGTGACTTCTGTAAGTGTTTCTGACATAACTGACATAGTCCTGGAGGCTTTTGACAAGTTTGTCAACCTAATGAATGGGCAACTAAGCTTTAAAACCACAGTAAAGATTGTGTAAGTTGTTCAATAAAGGGTGCAAAATCCAGGTAGCCAAATGATGGTTTCGGAATTATTCTGCTTGCTGCTGGCACTTCAACAGACCAAAATTAAAAAAAATCATCTTTGAAATAAAGATTCATACTTGGGAATATAATATAGCATATGCCTTATAACAGAGCACCTTTTGTTTTAAAGGTATTTGTAACATTTATCTTCTCATTTGTGTTCATTTTCTTTTGTGTATATGATAGCTGGAATGCTTAATGCTTTAGGTCTCCGGTGAGTTCTGGCTCTGTCTGAAAGGTTTAGGTTACTGTGGTGAATGTTTCCCAGGAAATGGAACAGTGACTACTAAGTAACTTTGCTGATGTGAGGATTAACCAGAGTAATTACAATTGCCTGGGATTTTGTGTTTCAGGGGCAATGTTCTATATGGAAATCACTAGGGCCTCTGACACTCAAGTGTCACTCTATTTGAGCAGAATCATAATTAACAATAATAATTAGATTAAACTTTGAGAGAAACAAAAAATAACTGCACATGTCTGTACTTATTAAACAAAATAAAATTACATTCTTCCTTTACTATTCCACTTGAAAGGTATGGTTTTTGGCTTTTTCAGACCAGATCTACTTGAGTAAACCTAAATCTAAATTGAGTATCTAAATTGGACCAGAATTTTAATGTTTAAGTCCATTTTTCTTGGGGCTCAGGTCTCTGTTATTTCGGAAAATCTGTTATTCTCACTTTATACATGGATTAGGATATCTCCAGTGCAGAGAGTTCTGAGTTTCTTATCTCAAAGCCTATGAAGTAACTGATATTTTACTCAACTGGAGTGTAAAGCCAGAGGAGGGTATGGCCCAACAATCACTAAGTTTTCATGTACTATAATGAAGTTATAGTTCAGCCTGCTTTTTGGAGGGACTTTGATCTTGCAATGAATTTAACTGAAGATGCCCACCCCCTTACTCCTGTATTCATTCATTGTTAAAAGCTGGAAGGTACATTCAATATGGTCACATCCAGTGATTCTCATTTTTCCCCAACGGTGAGGTTTAGGGGTAATAAATGGGGTAGGTAACAAGGTGATTGAATTAGTAGGAATGAGTGTAAGGGAAAACACATACAGCTCTGCATTCCTACCTCAGATGGAATTCTGACCATATGATATTTATTGGAGGGTCTTGTGATATGTAATTCTGCTGCTACCAGTTCCCCTAGATTTCAGATGAGAAAATTTGGTTCCAGAGAAACTAAGTAGCTTGCCCAAGACATGAATCTACTTCATCGCCAACTGAATTCAGGATCCAGTTCCTAATGTTTTCTTTTTTAAAGCTCAATCAATAGTTTTTGATAGGATTTCTAGTAGCATTGGATAGGAAAAGCAAGAATAAAACTCTTATCCTTTCAAATGACTTACAGTTTAACAAAAGGTGTGCAAGTAAGTATGATAGATATATGCCCAGAGAGTCTCTAAACAAAAGAATGCCTCTCATGTGTTCTTAAGTAAATCGAGAGGTTTCAGAAAGCTCTTATTCTTTTTTTAAAAAATCTTATTTATTAGAGAGAGAGAGAGATAGCACAAGCAGGGTGAGCGTCAGAGGGAGAAACAGACTCCTCACTGGGCAGGTAGCCAATGCAGGACTCAATCCCAGGACCCTGGGTTCATGACCTGAGCCAAAGGAGATGCTTAACCAACTGAGCCACCCAGGCACCCTGAAAACTCCTATTTCTTGAAGGTTTTTTCCTGTATGGTATTAGCAGAGACATTCTAGAAACTCTCAAAAGAGAGTTGCTTATTTATAGAATTCTTACTCTATAGTCATATTTTCATAAAAGTAAGCTGATAAAAGAAAATATTTTAATTGAGCACAGACAATATTATCTAGAAATTCAAATATTTATCTAGAATTTTAGCATATAGGATGCGCTGCTTCCAATATGGATTTCTCTCTTGATTTGGATGATTTGAATCACATGTTGCTTGTTCTTCAGCCTCAGAAGTGTGCCTTGTCTGTTAGAAGTTAATAGTTGCTATAAAAAATAATGATACTTAATTATTTCACATAACAAGTGACCTTGGGGTCTGTGGCTTCAGGGATGGCTCAACAATGACATCAATAATCCAGGATTTCTGTCATTCCTCAGTGTGTTGACTTTTCCTCCTCTGGTATATAACCGCATGGTTGCAAGATGCTGCTATGCCTCTGGCCTCAGGTATTCACACAGCAGCTTCCCCAGTAGGGCAGAAGGAAAAGAGAAACAACAGGTTTTGTCAGATAATCTCATGTTCATCCACCAAGAATCCTTGATTATTTTGATATTTTATTTTGATTAAATTGACTTAAATACAATATATTTTGGTTTATATTAAATAGAATCTATTAGGTGTGGGCTGTCCAACAGTGTCCACACTGTGTGTGTGTGTGTGTGTGTGTGTGTGTGTGTGATGTAAAACCTGTCTGTTCCTCACCATAGATAGTGGATGTGACATGGAAGGAAAAGTTTGTTCAGGTAGTCCATGTTGAGGGTAATGGGTTAAAAACCTGTTATGATGTTTTCCTCCAAATATAACCTTTATTTTTAAGGCATGAAGTAAGAAAGCTTGTACTTACCCTTAAGTCTTTGCTCTCACCATGAGTAAACTCAGTCTATCATTGAGTACCACGGACATGGATATTTTTGCCTAAGTGACTTTCTCTTCTTTCCACACCACAGTCCCTGGCTGAGCCACTTCACAAGTCTCCTAAATGGTCCTCCCATAGACACTGTACCCCCACCCTGCAGACAGTGATTGACTCTGTTTAGAAAAGTTTAGTAGGAGACATTGCTCTTAGAAGAGAAAGAAAAATTTTAGTTACCTTGGGGCTGACTCACCCTTATCTCTCCAGCTCCATCCGCAGGATACTCTGTTTTCTGAACTCCCATATTAGAGGTCCATTCAGTCCCTTGGATGCTCTCAGTTCCTTCCTGTCACCGATTGTGTTTGTATGTACCGCTGCCTCCACCTGCAGTTTCCTTGTACTTCTCACTTGCTTCTCTTCCACACGCTACCCTTTATTCTGTGGATTTAGGCTATGCTACAGTGTCTCACGAAAACCTGTGGCTCCGAGAGACTTTCTTCTCTTAGCACACCGCCTGTGTATCATTTATACGACTCTGTAATTTCATAATTATTTTTGTGGTTGTGTGCTTGGTATCCATTAGTATCCAGTTCTCTCCACTGGATAGATGGTGAACTTCATGGGCACTGGACTATACCTATTTATCTTTTAAATTTATCTTGTGTTCAAAATGCTTATGTGATACTTGGCACATAGTAAGTGCTCAATGTACATGTGTTGACTGTATCAATAAGTGAATGAATAAATAGTATTTATGGTGTTATCTGATCTCTGAATGATTTAAGTATGTCAATTTCTGAGTTTAGTTGATGTGGCTATAGAACAGGTGATTTTGGGTCCTCTGTTTTAAAGATTTTATTTATCTATTTATTTATTTATTTATTTACTTGAGAGAGAGAGAACATTCTTGGCGAGGGGCAGAGGGAGAGGAGAGAGAAGCAGACTTCCTGCTGAGCAAGGGAACCCCCTGCTGCTGCTTGATCTAAGACCCAGGTCTGAGCTGAAATCAAGAGTTGGACACTTAACGGACTGAGCTCTTTTTGGGTTCTCTGTTTTAGAAAATCAGTTAGAACTTTTTCCTTTTATTGGTAATTTCCTGAAAAATAATCCCCATGTGTCTTTTTATATGCTATATATATGAGATTTTAAGTTAGAGAACTTCTAAATACAATGACAGGTTTTCTCTTAATAAAGTTGGAACCTATAAGTGTATGATCTTTGAATTTAGAAGTCAGAGTACTATTAAAATGGTGGAAAAAAAAAGACCTTCTATATATGGATTTGAGTTTGGAGAGATCCAAATGTCATTTGGAGTAGAGTCTATTGTATAGCATGGTATCCAAGAGAAATAATAAAAATGGTTAAAGTGATGTGGTTACCAAGTTCAGATGATTTTTTCCCAACATCCCTTATAACTTGTTATATTTATCTGAAACCGTAACACTTACTATCTTTGCCTTTGTAAATTCAACAAAATTAATGAACAGAACACTTATCAAGCAGATACTATGTGTCATTTATTAATTTGGCGAATAATTATTGGTTACCTCTTACTTGCCAGCTATAAAGTCGTGTTTTTGTCAGAAATTTATCTAAGAAAATGACACAGTCTCTGATTTCCAGGAGCAAACAGTATGGACCAGAACTTTCAAATCCAGCATGATAAGTACAAGTACTTTGTTAGAAGTAAGCAGAGAGGGTGATGAGGCAATAGATTAAATGTCTCTAACTCAATTTCTGTTAAGGCAAGCGAGGAGAGAGGGGAAGCTGAGGGAGGGCTTCCTGGAAGAAACATGTGAGTGAAATTCTGAAGGGCAAGTAGAAGGTTTTAATGAAATACCTTTTATTGATGATGCTAATTTTCTTATTATATTGAATTGTTTAAGTAGTATTGTTATTTTCTCCCCAACTCTTATCATTTTTTCTCTCTCACATTCTTGAGAATTGGAAATATGTGTTATGTTTTAGGTATCTAACAAATTATTGAGCGTTGGGCTATGCATCATCTGGATACACACTGGTAATTTCTCTTTCTAATATTAAGTGGATTGAAGCTTTGCAGTGGTGGTTCTAGGAGACAAAAATAACAGCAGCAGCAGCAACAACAACAACAACAATAACAACAAAAGGCACTTGGACCAGATTCCACAATGAACTGTGCTTTATTTAGATCATTTAGCTTAAGTAATTGCCACTATCCTAATATTTGGAAAGACTCTAAGTGGCTTTCCCTGTATGGACATTCATAGGTGACATCCTTTGGTTCTAAAATTTGGACCTTTGCACAGTCACAGACTCATATCAGGGTCAGGGTTTTTGAAATAATGTTTAATGGATTCTATCTTCAGACAGGATGCATGATGAGCATTTGATAAATACACTCTCAGTTAGTGATCAAGCTCACTGGTCTATGCATCTTTTATTTCTTCCTCTATTTAATCTGCCACTTTTGCTTTCAAAACGGGGAAAATTTCAAAGAATACATGCAGGTTATTTTAATTTAGAAGAGTGAGCAATTTTTAACTATTCTGAATTGAAGATACACCAGATATCTTGGTTCGTAGGACCATCTTCTGAACCAATAAATTGGTATTTAACTGATCTTAACGGAGGGCAGGATAAACACTTTCCAAGATTACTGATGGAGAGGGAAGAAAGAATGACCTTATTAGATGCATTGTAGCATTACTTTTTTGCACTTATTTCCTAAGAAATATTGCTTCATCTGACATTTTTTTTGTTAAAGATGTTGAGTTTATTATTTTTGGTTTTGTCACTGGCTGGTAGCGTCTCCAGTTGTTTTCCCTCTTATGTGTTTCCCCTTCAGATGGATTATTTATTTTCTATTAAGTTGTTCTTCTCCACCTACATAAGTGAGTTTTGAGGAGCTAAACATTATCTGTTCACTTAATCTCTCTTCAGAGTTCGCATTGCCAAGACCCTACCTTATTTTTAGAAGCTCTTCTCTGTATTTTTCCATACTTTTTCAACGGGGTGATGCCTGAACTGTTTTAATATCCCAAATGCAGCTTTCTAATGCTTTGTAAAGTAGCAATATAACCTCTCATTATGGAATATTTCTTTTTAATCATGTTGGGTTAGCACTGACCTTTTCTTTTTCTTTAAGAATGCTACATAGCTTAAGAAGCACTTATGCCAAATGCTCATTTAAAATGAAGAAATATACAGGTTAAAGCAGAAACACACACAACTACTTACTCATTGTGGAGTACTTACCTGACAGTTTTAATCATCAGAAGCTTCAATAAATGCAGGCAAAGGCCTCTTGAGTTGTAGCCGTTGCTTATGACATATTTCCCAGATATATCTGTGGGCTGGGGGCTTAGTGGCTGTGCTTCTAACTAAACCCTTAGAATTTCACTTAGGGACTCTTTCCCCATGTTTACAAATAAGATGGTTTTTCTGATTTCTCAGCCTTCAACAGATTGGAAATAGTTCAGTAGAAACCAGAAAGGAAGCAGAGGACTGGTATATTTTGAAATGGGGATGATATAAATAATGAACACATAGGAAAATTTATCCCATATATGACTCTCCTGATTATTAGAAAAGATAAAAACATTTTGCTGACCTTTATACGTTACATTTTGCCAATAGTTGAAATGGCTTTGAGTAGGAAAGAATGTTTTTAGTTTATCTTCTGGGGTTCTTTTTTGAAAACTAGAGATAAAAGAAGACAGAATGTGAATTATACAGATATATTTTTATTTGTTAGAATACTTTATAATTATGAAATATGGTATATCTCAAAGACACTGAAGATTCAGTTATTATACATAAATTACAGTGAGGATTCATCAACCTGTTATCTTTCTTAATTCAGTTCTAGAATTGTACAAAACAAGCATTCTTCACCAATCCTCCTTTGTGTATCTGAGAGAGTGGTGGCAATGAACTCTTGACCTATGGGAATTATATGTATTTGCTGTAAAACAGATAAAAGTAAATAATGTAAACATTAAAAGAGTCATTTCATTTCATGCCTGATAATGATAATGAAAAATAGAACATTTTAGTTCAGTCCTTTGAAAAACTTATCCACTATTTAAATAGTTTTCACATAAGCAAGAATATTCAAAGACTGGATTTTTTAAAAAGAATTTATTTATGAGATACACACAGAGAGAGGCAGAAACATAGGCAGAGGGAGAAGCAGGCTCCCCGCGGGGAGCCCAATGTGGGACTGGATCCCAGGACACCGGGATTCTGAACTGAGCCAAAGGCAGACGCCCAACTGCTGAGCCACCCAGGTACCTCTTAAGATTGGATTTTGAGGCATTACACTGACACTTAGAAATTATGGGTGCTGGAAATGTGAGGGTCCAAAGGACCCCCCCGAGTGCTCTGGTGATGATGACTATAATCTGAGAGCCCCCAACCGTTTCTCTATTCTCTAGTTTCATATATGACAGACTGCCAACAAGCATTGTGCCAAAGACTATTCGTGACACAAAATTCATGCTATTTGACATAGCAAATAACCTTTCTCATGGACAGCCTTTTAAATGTTTTCATTAATACCAAATCATGATCCTAAGTGGCATGTGCTTATATCTTTTGGATTTTGTGCTGGAGACAGCACACTGCAGTCTAGCTCTCACTGTGCTAGATCCAAGGGCATCACACATCATGCTTTGTGATGCCACCCATCCCTGCTTCTCTATGGCCCCAGGATGCCCTGTCAAGCATTTCACTGATGCTTTAACAGCTGAATAAGCTGCTAAGATTATTGCTGGCTTAGTGAGGTAGGTCTGCACAGGAACATGTGAAAGGAATCTCAGCTAACACAGAGGTGGAGTTCAAATGGAAATCTTTTAAAATATAAGTATTCTTATATTTAGTTGCAGTTACTAGTTCTGTGTTGAGCCTGGTGATGTTGGTTGTTCCTTTCGTAATTAGCGAAGAGAAAACCAAAGAGAGTTAGAGGCCAATCCTCCTCTATCTTCTCATTCCCCTTCCCTCCTGACTCATCTGTTTTTTCATTTCCTTTGTTTTTTTTTTTTCCTTTTAAAGTAGACATGACAGTGAGGTGTTATGTTTACTTTGCATGGATATTCCTTTCCTGACCTCCCCTTGACCTGCGAAAAAACTCAAACGCGCACACACACATTTCTTCAAGTGTAATGGCGAAAGGTAAAATGGAAGAGGATTTCCTCCACTAGTTTCTTTGAAAACAAGATTAAGGAAACAATCTAGTTTGTGAAACAGTGTATTTGATCAGTAAGAACAGTCCTTCAAAATGTGTGTACTCTGTGGTACAGTGTATTTTTTGATTTGCCAAGTTTTGTATCATCACAAATCGATAAACTAACCCGTCATCCTATACACCTGGGTGATGTGCTGCTTTCCTGGACTTGATTTGGCAGAGGACGAGTGAAGTGTGGGATTCCTGTTAGCTCTGGGTAGTGTGAACGCTGCCAGTGTGTGTTGAGAAATGAGTGTATTTCCTGGAAACACCCAAACTTAAAAGTTTCTCTGTTTCCCCCCTACACCACTGAGTTGAATTCAAAGAAGTTGTCAGCGTCTTTGATAACAGCAGTGTGGTCTGGTTGGGCATGGCTGCATTTTAATCACTTCATGGATATTAAGAGCTTTAGTTCCAGTTTATTCCTGCCTCTCTGTTTCCAGAATTCCCCTTAATCTGGCTCTCGATAGGAGGGACTTGCCTGTAGGGGACATGCAGAAGCAAAAGATAACAGGAAGGCCCACACTTTGCCAGGGTATCTTGAAACATGAAAGGTCAGACACTACCTTTCACTAAAAATAAATCTCTTTCCACAGGGTCAGTAAAACTATCATTAAGGAAAATCTCCACTTTAAATTTCTTCTTTTTCCTCTAGAAAAATATGCCAGTATATTCTAAAGTGTGGCTGATTAACTGTTAACAGAGTTGAGTTCAAACCTCCCAAGCCCATTTTTAAACCCCTTTAGAGGGATAACTGATAAGATGTCTACGTTGCAATAAATATGCCACCACACGCCTTTAGAGTGTGGATCTATATTAGTATCATTATCAGTATTATTTTTTTCCTCCCTTTCTTCATTTTGCATAAATTGAAATTCTTTCAAAACTTCAGCTGCATGTTATTAAAGTATCTGTATACAAAAAAAAAAATTGCAAATGATTTTCTTCTGGAGGAAACGACTGCTGAGGAGTCTTTGAAGCCGATGCTTTTGTTGTGAATCTGAGAGTCATTGTTACCTAACAGATTCATACCCTAGGCAGAATTGCTATGGAATCGTGTGCATAAAACACTGTGTGTCAGCCTAGTGCGCCTCAGGAAGAAGCAGGACCATCGAATGTCCATCAAAAAGAAAAATATATGGGTTTCAGCATCCACTGCTTTCCAACCTCACTATAATGGTAAAGCAAATTGTATACTCTTTAACTCTCTGTTTGCCTACTGTGAGGGAAAAATTGGAACAGATCCCAAGTCCACATTGTCCTCCTGCTGAAATGTCTGTCTTATCTGACTGATAAGACCATTTTCATGGGCCACTTGCAAATAAGACTGTGTTTTGCAATTCTGCAAGATATACATATGCATATGTATATCCACCCATACGTAGATATACATAAATATATGTAAATATGCATGTATATATATAATATTCATCATCTATCTCTCTTTTTTGAAACTCTAGGGAGATATTGACTAAAAGCAGGTGGAAAAAGAACTCCCTTCAGTGTCAAAGACATCCTGTTGCTTTAATCTGCCAAGACTGCCATCTCCTTCTGTGATATGGGGTTGGTGTGTGTGGAGTGGGGAAGAAAGTGGGGGTGTTTCAGAGCATTCTTAAGTGTGTTTGTGTTTAAAACAATATAGAAAGGAGGGTTTCAAAATTTGAAGTCTTCAGGGAGATTCTATGTACTAATCTTTATGTAACAGCAAAGGTGGGGCAAGCTACAGGAACAATTATCCTGGACCTCAGGTCTGTACATCTGCTTACTGGGTTTCACAAATCTGTTTTGACCAGGTTAACAGAACCTGATGTAAAATAAGTTAATACTATATAATGGCAGGAGTCTTGAGTGGATAATGATACCTACTTGGAGGAATATATATACTTGGAGGAATTTTTTTGTAAATTAAAAATGAAAACAGGGATACTTCCCATTTAATTGAGAGATGTTATAATAAAGGAAAATTTATATTTCAAAAATTGCATTCTTTGGAGGCACTAAATCCAAAGTAGATAATTACTTTTTTTTTTTTTTTTGTATTTCTGGAATATGGTTCATTATAAGTTCCATATTTTAGGAAATTCAAATGGTAATTAAAACTTTAAATCGTATGGGGTACCTGGGTGGCTCAGTGGTTGAGTGTCTGCCTTTGGCTCAGGGTGTGATCCTGGGGTCCTGGGATTGAATACTGTATCAGACTCCCCTCAGGGAGCCTGCTTTGCCCTCTGCCTATGTCTCTGCCTCTCTGTGTGTGTCTCTCATGAATAAATAAATAAAATCTTAAAAAAAAAAACCTTTAAATTATATATAGTTGTTTGGAAAACATATAGATGGTACAGGAGCTTTCCTGTTTATCAAGTTTATTTCAGTTGTAGAAGAGGAACGCTTTTTCTCTCTTCTCCTAATTTGTTTGGATGGTCTAATAATTAAATTGACATAAGACAGACTAACATGAGAAAAAAACCTGATTTTGTACATATGGGAACCCCAAAGATATAAGGCCCCCTGACACTGAGATGGGTGACGTGTGTATGTCATCCTGAGCTAAGGAGAAGGGAGTAGGGGCCTGAGACATCAGAGGGGAGGAGGACAATTCACGGGGTATGGGAAGAGCAAAGTTTGGAAAAGCAATGTCTGCCATGTGTGTAGAGAAGCCTTTCTGATGTAAAAAGTTCTCTCTTGTAGGATCCCTGGGTGACTGGTGGTTTAGCACCTGCCTTCAGCCTTCAGCCTTCAGCCCGGGGCATGATCCTGGAGTCCTGGGATTGAGTCCCACATCGGGCTCCCTGCATGGAGCCTGCTTCTCCCTCTGCCTATGCTCTGCCTCTCTCTCTCTCTCTCCCTCCCTCTCTCTCTCTCTCTCTCTCTGTCTCTCATGAATAAATAGATAACTCTTAAAAAAAAATAAGTTATCTCTTGTAACTGCTGTCTTCCTGATACAGGCTCCCTGTTTAAATTCTTTTAGGCAATTAAGGGAGAGGTTAAAAAAAAAAAAAAAAATCTCCCTGAGTCTGTGAGGCCTTGATTATCTCTTCAGCTCAACATAATCCACATACCAAAGTGGCATATTTTGGAGTCATGAGTTCTGTTCCCCCTTGCAGTCCATATGAGATAACTATGAAATTAGAAAATAGAGAATTTCATCATGGAGAAATGAGATTATTTTAGTCTGCATATGACCAACCAATGAGAGAATAAGTGTACATACTCAATTTGATTTTAGATAAATTAATAAGCATATTCATTTCCTAAATTTCTCTAGAACTAAAATGACTTGCTCAATGACTTGCATTTTATAACTGTTTTCATTATTTTTTATTCAGGTTGAATATATACTCTACATGGAACTTTAAATGTTTAACACTAGAGAAATCTTTTCCTAGTTTCTTTTCCCATGAAGCATTTGGCAACTTATTTGAAATTGAATTATTCAGCTATATTTTTACTATTGTTTCCTGATACTGAAGTTTACTCAGTATAAGGGCTAACCAGTTCTAGAATGATTACTCAGTGAATTTCCCAAAGTTTTAAGTGTCCCTGTCCCCCCAGCTTGTGACCTCTTGGAAGGCAGCTTCATTGGTTATCAAGAACTTTGAGTGCTGTCTTGATTTTGATAAACTATATATAATCACTGAATCTAAAAGTCCCTCCTATTGAAAATATGATTCCCACAGTCCCCAATTTTCTCTTATTCTCCTTGAATGCATGAAGTAGTGTATTTGGGATTCTAAGGCTAAACCATTTTTTTTTTTTTAAGCAGTGTAGGCTCATCACTTTTCTTTCCGTAAAAGAGATACACTATTATGGATAATAATATTGGCTTACTCATTGATAATAATGTTCAAAATTGGCCCAGTGTTTTCCCTGAAAAATGGTGATTATTTTAGTTTGAATTTCAATTTAATCTTAACCAGGGTAAGCAAAATAATTAGCATATCCATTAATGAAAAGGAATTTTATCTTAAATTGGAAAAAAAGTTGGGTGCTTTGGAATAATTTATTCATGCCAGGTTTGTTTCAGAGGGTTGAATTTTTATTGTAAATTACTCTATTCTTTCAACTATTTTATTCATCTACTATCTGCTAGATATTTACTCTTTTCCAAAAAATATATGAATCTATTGATTTAACAACCAGAGACAAACCAGCTTCAGTCTCTGTTAGACTAGGTTGAGGAAGGGTTGAAAAAGTTTCTCAAGATCCATAAAGTTTTTTTGTTTTTTAATTTTCTATACTTAAAATCTACTCTCACCCAGTTATATAATGGAAACTCTTACTGTCTATATGTTAACACAGCTGTAAATTCTCTAGGGTGTTCCAAGTTTATTTGATGATTTTAATGTGTCATGAATCTGTAGAAAAGAAATAATAACCGAAAAAGAGAAATTGCAGATTTCAAAAATAGGAGGAAAAAGTTGGGAAGTTGTACTTTCCTAGAAACTGAATATAACCAAGATTTGCTTTCTATTATTTGCTTTTCAGGAATGTGTCTGACTCTTAACTGACAAAGACTGCATTGACAGAAAGCCTTTCCAAAGGTTAATTATTTTACAAAGAAAGAAATCAGTACTATATTGCTTGTTACCCTTTATTTTAATCTTAAAATTATTTTCCTTAATTACCTGACTGCATAGTTTCAGGGATGTTTTTGATTTCTGATTTACCTTATCAGTTAAAATATTTTTCAAATCTGCATCTTATCTGGTTAATCTTATTTATTCTGAAGAGAATAGATTAAATCCACTTAACTGTCCACTTTATTAAATTTTGGCTATAATTTATGTTACTGTAATAGAATCAGGACAGGAGGAAATTAAATTGCTTAAAAAATGCAGAAGAGTCTGTGGCTTCCATAGTCTCCTAGGTAAAGTCTGAAATCATTTAATGCTCTAAGTGGAGAGAGTAGCATTATAAAACTTCATGAAAACAAATGCCAAAATAACATTTACTTCTTTTCATTTTGATAGTGGCATATTGGAAAATCACTGGACTTCTGGGTAGGGATTTTGATTTCCCTTCGAATAATTTTATAATCATTCAAAAGTTTTAGGTAGAAAACTTTTTGTTCTAAAATTTTGACATCAGTTGCAGTAGTGCAGGGATTAGACTATTTCCCAGTATTTGTTCCCTGGGCAGAAATTAAATAGAGTTTGTATTGGTTATCAATGCTATAAATCAATGTATACAACTAATTTGGACCAGTCAAGGATAAAAATAATACTCCATTTTATTCTGTAATTATTCAAAAGATTTACCTCTTCTTTCCATTTCATTTTTTTTTAGCAACCCTACTTGGAAGGATATACATGGAAGATGCATAGATTTACGGAGATATGAAAAATTGTCATGAGGAAAGAATTGCTGGAGAAATTGTAGTACTGTAATCTGTTGTGTCTAGTCTGAAAATGAAATCATTGGAAACCTGAACTAATTTGTACTGCCCAAGAACCATAAGAATAGGACTATCTGGTGCCATTGTTTAGGAATGGTAATTTAGAACATGAAAAATGATACAGTTATTGGCACTTTTCTCAGTATCCACGTTTGTTAAGCGGTATGAGCCATGTACTGGGTTGTTTACCTGCTAATTAATGAGCCCTTTCTGATACCTACTGTGTATGAAGCAATAATTTAGGTGCTATGTGTGATGGTATGGAGGGTGTAAAGGACACGTAAGAAAGGGGCAGCTGGGTGGCTTGGTTGGTTGATTGTTGGACTCTTTGATTTTGGCTCAGGTCATGATCTCAGGGGTGTGAGATCGAGCCCCTAGTCAGGCTCAATGGGGAGTCTGCTCCAGATTGTCTCTGTCTCCTGCCTCTCTTGTACACTGGTTCTCTCTCTTTCTCTCAAATAAATAAATATTTTATTAAAAAAAAGGGAAAAAAAGACAAGACAGTCATGAAATACTGAAGGAAAACAACTGTATTCCTTCATCACAGGCTTTTAGCATGTCATAGAAACAATTATTTAGGAGCAAAGCAACAGAGTCAAATGCATGGTTTAAAATCCACATACATTGGTATGGGATAGAAGTGGGTCTGACTGTTCTCTTAACTTTTTAAACTGAGAGACCTGAGTTCTGATTTTAAAAATAAAGTTGTGTATTTTCAGATGCTCACACTGCCTAAGCACTGAAGACTGAATTCTGTGTTCAGCTATTTGGCTGTTGTTAGCACTGATGCATGAAGCAGAAAGAAAACAGCTTGATTTCCATAAGTTAGGCAAACTCTAGAGAGCTGGGAATGGCAGGGAGGCAATTGGCTTGCAAAATAAACTGACCAAACCGGAAGCCAAAATTAAATAGAGTGTATAAGGGCACCCCAGGGATCGCCTTAACAATGTACTAGTTACGAACTAACTATTGTCATATTACCACTGCTAATGAAGAAGCCATAGGAGAAGGCAAGCAGTGCCTCTCCCTGATTCCTGTGGGCTTCCGGTTTAACTAGCAAAGGCACTCAATGATCCTTTAAAAAATGAATTTACTCAAATGTCTTTCTGCTATTAGTGAGGATACCATTAGACATGGTTTAGCTTCAGAAAGTATGAAGACAGTTTGGCTAATGATGGCTAAAACTGCTGGATAAAACAACATTCTTAGACATAGGTTTTTTTTTTTAACCATGTTTTGTAACTTGATAATGATTTTAGCTTCTAATACATTTCTAAAAAATGATCCAGGGAAGTTACTAAATGCCAATTTTCATTTAGAATTATTAGTCTATTGGCTTAGTTAAGTTTTAAAAAATATTTCTGATGCTCAAAAAATAGTTTGCCAGTGATGGCTTTTAGGACAATAGAGGTCAATTAATATGCAAAGTGGTATCTTTCTAAAAGAATGCACCATTGGTAACTATACTAATTTGACTTTAGGGGCAAATAAAAACTAATGATTAGAATATCTATGAAAATATCTAGAGTATCAATGAAAATGATTCTTTATCCAGCCTTCTTATATTTGGAGAAAAGCAAAAGGTATTTCCTTATTTGATTCAGCACTTATTAATCATTTATTAATCTATCTAATAACAAATATTTATATTTCTACCACAGATCAAACCAGTTGATGAAAAATATAATATTGTTGTTAATAGATAACAACAATAATAAGTAATATTTCTTAAGTTGGGAACTTGGACTGGAGGCTACTGATTAAAGGCAAGACAGTAAGCCCCTACATCCTGGGCTGGAATCCTTACTCTGCAGCTTATTGATTGTGTGACCTTAGGCAAGTTACTGGTTTATCAGTTTTCTTATCTGTAAAATGGACATACAATAACAACACCCATTCCATAGGTTTATTGTGGAAATTCAATAAGGTAACATCTGAAAAACCATCTTGAACAGTGCAGGTTTCATGGTAAATGATCAATAAGTATTAACATTTATAATTTATTATTTTAATTATTGCATTTAATCTTTATAGACATGAGCATACCAATCAAATACTTGGAATGAAACAGGTAAACAATATAAGATGAGAAGGATTATAATTTCTTCTTTAGGAATTAAAATGCTGAGTTTCCACAGTATGATGTCTTTTTGTCTCACTTTGTGAAATAGAAGTCCTCACACCTTATTAAAAATAATAATAGATATACAATAATAATAATAGCTATACAAGTAATAATGGGTTCTTATGGAATATTTATGAATGTAGTCTGATTGTCCACATTTTATACTTGAAAAACTGAGCCACAAAGAGGCAAATAACTTGTCTAATATCAAGCAGCTGCTAAGCAAAAGAGATAGAATTGAGACCCAGGCAGGGTGATTCTTACCTAGGTTGCTATGCTTTCTCCCAGCAGGGCCACATGGCTTTTCTCCAATTTAAAGATCACTCAAAAAATCACATATGAAGTCAGGTTTTGAGAGCAATTTACTCAGGGTAACATAGTCCTGAAAGCAGATAACAGCTCCAATCTTCTATGTAAAGCAGCTGTCTCTTTGTATCTGGAATAATTAATTAAAATAGGTCATTCTGATCTATAAAGCTGTAGAAGATCTGAATTCTGATTGCTTTAGAGATTAATTCTCTAGACTTACTGTCATGATCATCAAAGTATTTATGCTAATATTTCCCAGGTTTGAACTTTGGGAAATCAAATGCACCCCCCCCCCCTTTATTTTCACATTGTAAATTTTAGGCAACTTTCTTGATAAAATAGAATTTAGGTCAAATCTCTCAGACTCATGCAGGTTCTTTGTATATGGAATGAGGAAGCAAATTAAGAAGGAAAGAGAAAGACCTCAATTTATCTTAATCTTATGTTGTATGAGCCTGTGTTATGCTAGATGAAAAATGCATACATATACATAACAAATGGAAATTGCTCCTTGACTAGAATGTCAATTCAGGGTGTTATTGCAAACTGTAAATGTAGCAAAGAGAGCCGTTCCTCTCTCCTCCTCCCCAGAATAATGAAACTAGTACATATTTCCCCCTTTTCTTTTTTATTCTTTCCTTTTAGTCTTCTCTTATTTTTTTCTCTTCGCTCAGTAAAGAGTACTCAACCAGAGATCATGCTTGCTTCACATGAAATAAATACTTTTGCTTTTCTGGTTGTTGTCCTTCTCAGAATCAAACAAAAGTTTTTAGGCAGGAAAAAGCCCTGGTTTTCTTTCACTAGGATGCTATGCCCGGATTCAACATTTTGATTTGACTGAATGAGGAACGATATAATCTACTGAAGAATAATATTAACATAAAAACACAATAGAACTTGTCACAAAATGCATGGCAAACATTATAGCTTGTAGTCTGGAGCTTTAATTAACATATTTGTTAAATGCCAATTCTTCGAATAGACACTATCCACAAAGGGAAGACTTTCCCTAACACAGATAATGCAGATAGCTCGCCTTCCTTTAACAGAGATTTTGACAGTTATACTATTGAGCTCTGTAATTCTGCTGGGAACCAACTCCCATCTTTCTGCCACCCAGGCTTTCAAAATCAGAACAGAAGAGAAGTAGTAGCTTTTACTGCTCTACAATTTATTCCAAGGCAGGAGTTGTAAATGGATGTATACACAGACTCAGGAATTAGTATACTGAATACCTCCTCTCAGTTTTCATATGTCTGCCTCTGTCCCTGTCATTTAATTTGCATTTATTCACCAATCAAGTTTGTTTCCTGGATGCCTCACTTGCATGAATGGGTAGCAGAGTAATTACAGCTAAGTAAAGTGGTTTTATGAATGAAGGCACAATTTATAGTATTGTGTGTAAGTATCACCTCCCCTTCTCTTGTTTAATATTCAGACCTGTCACCTTGCACGCAAGCTGTTAGAAAAGGCTCCAGAAGCCACACTTATACTTCTAACAAATCACACCCGATTGTACTGCTCTGGAGGACTTTCTTGGGGTTGAGCAAAGAAGAGTCTTAACAAGAAGCCTGAGACACAAAAGCTTGATTCTTTATTGCATATGAAGAACAAAGATTTGGGGAACTGACAGGTAAAATGAAGGGAGAAGGTAAAATAGAAAAAAAAAATTACATTTTATTTTTGGAGAAGATTGAATTTTATTCCAAGTATTTGCTATAAGATTTTCTCTTTAGAACATTGATGGTTCAGTTCTTGAACACAGAGGAGAAAATTCAGTAGGAACATCTTTGTTGACCATGGAGATAGTACTAAAGCTTGAGGGTTTTCATGTGACATCAGGTAGGCATTTTTGAAAATGTTGCAGAATGTGTTTATAATCTGCTTACATGGATCAATTAGGAACTATTGTGACAGACATTTGCAAGTTATTCCTTCATTAGCTAGCTCACTCTCATTCCCTTAAGCCAGTTCTCAGCTGGGGGTGATTTTACTTTCAGGGCACACTTGGCAATGTCTGGAGACATTTTTAGCTGTCACTACAGGGCAGGGGCCAGTGCTACTGGTATGGACTTTATAAAGGCCAGAGTGGTTGCTAAATAGTCTGTTGTTTAGGACAGCCTCTGTCAACAAAATATTTGGTCCAAAATGTCAGTAGTGCCAAGGTTGAGAGACCGGGCCTTAAGCACAATTTGCAAGTATTCCTGTCCAGTAACTGCCCCTCCCCCACATCCCTGTTCCACCACTGCTTTTTCTTGAAGAAAATGATCTTGCCACTTGGCTCTTATTTTACAGAATAAAAGCTGGCAACCATGACCTCTTATCTCTTCCCATTCACCCACAAACGTGTTTGCACTTAAAGTCCTTCCTTTTAAAGTTTATTGTCATCCTTCTAGCCCTGAAAAAGAAGCCCCTTTTGCTTTATAAGGCTAATTGATTCATTTGTGTTCTAGATTTCATCTTCCCGTCTCCTTGTAGGCATTTCTTCATCATTCATCTCCTTACCCTTCTCTTTTATCTAAAACCTTTCATTCTCCATAGATTCAAGATTCATCAATTAAATATAAATCCTTTGACTTAAGCTTTCCTCTTTCCTTCACAGAAGTTTTCCAAGAGTATTTTATAGCTGCTGTCTCTAATTCCCCAAATGTATATCCCATTAGTCCATTGCACTCTTTTTCAGCAACTGATCCTACTTTCAGTGTTTCTGTCAATTAGTTATTGCTGGGTAACAAACCACCCCAGAATTCAGTAGCTTAGTTTGCTTAGTTTACAAATCTATGGGACATCTGGATGATTCTTCCAGTTTCAGCTGAGCTCATGAATGTAGTCAGTTATGTGTCTGGTATGCAGGATTTTAAGAGATTGAGTGAAGGTGGAGGCTCCTTCGGGCTTAGGGTTGGAATGGGTGCAGTTCTGCTTCCAGCACATGTCAGAGGCCGGCCAAATTTAAGAGGTAAGAGAATAGACTCCCTATCTTGATGGGAGGAGGAGAAAGTCTCAGATACAATAAGGGGTAGAGAATCAGAGCCATTTTTGCAAGCAGTTTCCCAATTGTATTAAAATTACCGATGATTTAATATTCAAAATCAACTCTAATTTCACTCCTTCCTTGATTTTATGGCAGCCTTTGACAGTGAATACTCCTTCCTTCTAGAAACTTTACTCCCATGTCACCTATAACACCATTATCTTTAATTGTCCAACTCTCTGATCACTTTTGATAATCCTTGATTATTTACCATAACTGATAAAGACTGTTGGTTCCAGGGTTTCTATCTTTGGATCTCTTTTTAGTCTACAAACACTTACTTGGCAATGTTATCCCAATGACATTTTTATTTGTCCACCTGTATTTGACACCAAAATCTAAATTTCTAGCATTACATATTTTCGTTAGACTTGTATCTCCATCTGTATACTGGAAATCTTAACCTGGAGACTGAATGTATTATTCTTCCAACACCTGGTTCTCCTCAAAATATCTAATTATGTAGCCAGTTAATTTTGGCTCATCGTTTTCTCTCATCACCTCCAACCCTTTAACCATTATACTCCATTTAGTGGTTTATTAAATTCTACTGATTTATGTCATCGACTCAATTAAACAAGTATTTACCCAGTGCTTACTATGTGCTAGCCTCCACGGGGCTTAAATTATGTACTGTATACTCTGCTGGCTGATGATAAGTGATATGGAAAGATTTAAATTTGGGAAAGAGGAAGATGAGGAGAGCCAGTGGGTGTTGCCATTTTATTTGAGGTGGTCAGAAAGATCCATCGAGGAGGTAATATATTATGAAAGACCTGAAGGAGTTCAAAAGTTTAACTATCTGGTGAGAATATCCCAAGCCCACAGCAAAGCAAGGCTTAGGTCCTGCTGTGGCAGGTTGTGTGACCATTGAAGGAACAATAAGGTAGCCAGTGTGACTCATTTGTGGGGGAGAATGTTACTTATGATCCAATTAATATTTTTGTAAGTTTTATTATTGTGTTTTTAAAAATATTTTTGTCAATGTCTAGAATCTTTTTTACCCTCCCCATCAATAAGACAGGAACTTAACAAGCTTTTTTTGTCCCTATTTCCTTCCCCAAATCTTCATATACCTCCCAAATTGATGACTTTGTGATTTTAGCTTCAAGTTAGTATTTTCCTAAAGTTACTAACATTTATATGTAACTCTTCTGGTACAAAAAATTTTTTTTTAATGGTTTTTGGAGAGTTTTGTAGGATTTGCCTTTCTTAATGATAATTGGCTGGACATGAGATTCCTTATTTAGAACATCGACAATATCTATTCAGTGTTACCTTCTGGGTGGGGAAACTAATGAGGTTACCAGATTTAACAAATGAATATGTAGAACACCCAGTTCAATGTTAATTTCAGATAAACAGCAAGTACTTTTTAAGTTATAATTATGTTCCATTGAAATATGCAATGTGGGCCATACTTATACTAAAAAAACTATCCATCGTTTATCTGAAATGTATAGAGTAACTGGGCAGCCTGTATTTTATCTGGCATCCCTAAATCTAATGTAATCTGATTATCCTTTTTCTGTTTCTCTCGAAGGTCTTAATAAAAGCATGTCCAGGAGATTTTAAGAAATATGTTTATTTTTGGAATTCTAAAATGTCATCATGGTGTGTCTGGTTGTGCATCTGTTTATCTGCATTTTCTTCTTCAGACTCAGTAGTCTCTTTTAAACTTAAGCTTTCCATTTTGTCTTCATTTCTGGGATTTTTTTTTTTAAATTCTTGTTCTGACAATATGCTACCTATAGTTTTCCCCAGTTCTTTCTAGAACTCCTGTTGAACAGGTGTTGAACCTTCTAATATAACTTCCATGATACATTCTTGTCCTTTCATACATTCCACCTCTAAGTTTGTTTGCAATGACTCCTGGAAGAATTTATTGGCTTAATATCTTTGTGCATTAATTTAGTCTTTAGCTGTGCATATTTTGCTATTTCCCTGATCATTACAAGCTTGGTTTCTGGGAATGGGGCTTCCCTACAAGTCTTGGAGTTAATAGTCCTCATATCATGGCCTTTTTGATCTTAGCACTTTTATTCCTCCATTAGCTTTTTTGCAGCTGCTTAGTAGTGCACTGGGCAAACTGATTGCAGAGAGGAAAGGAAGTATAGTCCTCTAGACAAACTCTAGCTCTGTTTCTTATACCTGCTGACTCTTAGTGGGGCTTTAGTAGTCCTTGTGCTGTTTTATGTTATGGCCTGACTTGTGTTCCCCAAGTACACATGTTGAAGTCCTAAACCCCAGCATCTTACCACATAACTTATTTGGAAATAGGACCTTTCAGAGGGGCAAAGTTAAACAAGGTCATGACTGTGTGCCCTAATCCAGTATGACCATTGTCCTTATATGGAGAAGAAGAAATGCCAGAAACAGGCACTCAGAAGAAAGGTCATGATAGGACACAGAGAGAAGGCAGCCATCTGCAAGCTAAAGAAAGAAATCTCAGGAGAACTAAACCGCTGACACCTTGATCTTGATCTTTCCGGGCTCCAGAACTGTAAGAAAATAAATTTCTGTTGTTTAAGCCACTCAGCCCATGGTATTATGTTGTGGCAATACTAGCAAACTAACATATCTAACTGTAAAAAATGGTCACTTGATGTATTTCCTCCTGTCTCTGTTCTTACATTTTTGCTGATGTGTCAGTCTCTCCCTACCTGTGCCTACTTGTTGAAGATTTACCCATCATTCAAGGTGCTAACCACCTATTCTTGTAATGCTTTTCTCTTGCCATCTTGCCTTTGATATGCTGATACCCATTCTTGGCACCACCAATGTGCATTTCTGTATGTCCTTTACAACATTATGGCTAGGTATTAAATTATTTCTCTATATTTGTTTGTACTATTGTGCTATTGAGGATGGAAGCTGATTATCTTTGCACCCTACTGGCTTAGGTATCACTAATACTCAAAAGAAAAATTGCTTACTACATGGATTACAAATGAGTAAATAAAAAAAAATGAGTAAATGAGAGTATAAAAAAAGACCATGAAACCTTGAGTCATCTTTCAGTTTTTAAAGAGTTTTAAGGACCATAAACCAATTTTTTATTATTTCTTTTTAAACTTAGCATTTTCTTTTGATTTCATTTCATTCCATGCCACCGATTATTGTACTGTCTTTTAAATAAAAATTGGCAGGTAGAAACTTCAAATCAGTTAACCCCCCCCCCCTTTTTTAGTTAACCCTTTGTATTCATTAAAAACCTAAGTAAAAATTTACTTAAAACAATTAAAATGTAGGTCAACGTTTCTTGTACCTAATTTATAAATACAGTAGGTAATTGCCTTGGGACATCCAACAGGAGGGCAAAAGAATTTCATTTACCACTTGCTCAGCTCTGTATAATCCAGAACACTTATCCTGAAAAGGGCACATATTCAAAGAGGAGAAACAATTATCTGCAAGTGAAACAGGTAATGAAGTTTTCTATGTGCTATAATTTTAATTTAAAGAGCATGTTTGAAAGGCTAAGAGACCCAGACAGGCAGATATTTCCTTCTTCACAGTTATAAAATCTGTCACATCTTAGAAATACTCCCCCATTGAGTGGCAATCACAATTTTTATTCTAAAGGTTCCACATGCGTGGCATATTATGTAATGGACAGCACTTCAGAATAATCTAATGAAAAGAGAACTCTTTTCCATGCTAATAAACTTCAGATTCTGCTTGTTTCAAGAAAATGAATTCAGGCTTTGAACTGCTGAGGTCCACATAAATTCAGGTTATCCATACAGCCGTGCGGAAAATCTCCAAGATGAGTTCTTTATTAATAGCAAGAATGAGTGAGTCAGTCAGCTCATTTAATGATCTGGCCCATAATTTGAATCCATTGAAAGTTGCCTGTTAGCACCTCTGGGAGCTGGGATCAAGCGTGACCTTGACTTGTGATAGTCTGAATTAAATCCTTGTATGATAGTTTCCACCCCAGCTTTGTTTTGATCATTTGGCATGCAAGCAGACTCCTTGAACATCCTTATAATTATTACAAACATGAAAATTATAAGGAAGTGGGAGGAGGGTTATGCTAACATGTGAAATTTATTTTGATAGAAAAGAATAGGCAATTCTCCTCCTCTGTGAAATTACTTGTAGAGGTCTATTAAAAGTGATAAAGTTCATGCAGGCAGTTTTGTTAGGCCTCTGCAGAACATTTCATATACATGTCTATTTATTAGGATTTCCTATTTTTAAATATATCTATGATTATGATTCAAACAGGGAGGAAAAAAATTCTTTCTACCTATGAATGACCTAGTTCTTCATCTCTCTTGGCAACTTGAGCTTGTGAAAGTTTAAGGTTTAAAGTCTTTACCACATCTTGGTAATCATTTTAGAATTTGGATCTATCTGGGGCACCTGGGCAGTGGTTGAGCGTCTGCCTTTGGCTCAGGTTGTGATTCTGGGGTCCTGGGATTGAGTTCCACCTCAGGCTTTCCGTGGGAACCTTGCTTCTCTCTCTGCCTATGTCTCTGCCTCTCTCTCTGTGTCCCTCATGAATAAATAAGTAAAATCTTAAAATAAAAAAAAAAGAATTTGGGTCTAAGCTTTTAAAATATGATAGCTTTTTAAAAAAAAGATTTTATTTATTTATTCATGAGAGATATAGAGAGAGGCAGAGACATAAGCAGAAGGAGAAGCAGACCCCTGTGGGGAGACCAATATGGGACTCAATCCTGGGACCCTGGGACCCTGGGATCATGACCTGAGCCAAAGACAGACGCTCAACCACTAAACCACCCAGGCATCCTATGATAGGTTTGTTTTAAGATGTGTTTATCTTAAGCATCCTATTATTACACTGAAATACAAAATTAATTTATACTTTTCATATGACTTTAATTTTTTTTAAAAATTATTTATTTTAGAGAGAGAGAGAGAGAGAGAGAGAGAGAGAGAGAGATAGCATGGTGGAGAGGTGTAGAGGGAGAGGGAGAGTTTTAAGTAGACTCAGAACTAAGCATGGAGCCCGACGTGGGGCTCCATTTCACGACCCTGAGATCACAATCTGAACTGAAACCAAAAGTCGGATGCTTTAACCAACTGTGCCACCCAGGTGCCCTAGTTTTCATGTGATTTGTAGGTGTTGTGATATTTCTGCCTCTTCGTCTCCCTGCCTCCATC
Organism: Canis lupus dingo; assembly: GCF_003254725.2. Lineage (NCBI taxonomy): Eukaryota > Metazoa > Chordata > Mammalia > Carnivora > Canidae > Canis > Canis lupus. The sequence goes on from NC_064246.1 coordinate 76,767,033, forward strand.
TTACCATTTTACTATAGGAAATGATAAAATGTAATTCCCTAAAAGCACAAAACTTCCTTTTAGGAAATTAGTGGCATTAGGACCCTTGCTTTATAATGGAAAGTGTGTACATTTCCTAGGGCTGCTTTAACAAACTGCCTTAAGCTGGAAGTTAGAACAAGATATGTTTATTGTTCTGGTAGCTTTGGAGATGAGAAGTCTGAAATTGAGGTGTTAGTAGAACCATACTCCCTCTGAAACTTATAGGATAATCCTTCCTCGTCTCTTGCTAGCTTCTGATTGCTGTGTTGCCATCTTTGACATTCCATGGCTGGTCAGTGCATCACTCTGATCCCCTGTCTTCACATGGCATTCTCTGTATGTCCCTGCATATAGTGCATGTTTGCTTCTGTGCCTGAATTTTCCCTTTTTATGAGGTTCCAGTCATATTGGATTTGGCCCACTCTAATGATCTCCATTTAACTTGATTTCTCCTGTAATAACCCCCTTTCCAAATAAGGTAGCATTCTGAGGCAGCAGGGGTTGGGAATTAAACATATCATTTTTTGGGGGGAGGGGGGACATAATTAAACCCATAATAGAAAGACAATTTAAAATGTCATATTGGCATGTATTTTTTTTCTTTTGGGTTTTGCATTTAATATTTCTATTTAGTATTTGAACTATTTTAGATGTATTTCTAAAGGTGAGATATGAATTATTTTTCTTGATAATGGCTAGGAGACAATGAGAACAGGTAGTATTACAGTACAGTGTAGATGTAATTTTATATGAAAGTGCCTCATACTGTGAATCAAACCAGTATGTCAGAAAAAAATATGTTTAGAATGACAACTTTAGATAAACTTGAAAACTAGAAATGGTTAATATTACAGATTGTAACAGATTGTCACAATTGGCATGTACTAGTGTTTTTTTTCTTTGACTTTTCACTGTGATTTTTCCATTGCTTTATACAGCAGAAGTGATTTGATTTTATCAAAGTGTCTTCAGTTTCTTGTATTAATAGCTTCATCACATCAGAAATGGCATAAATTCAGGGGAATGTACAATGCAGATTGATTTAATTTTTTGGATGTTTCTTAATTTTAGGGATCTTCAATCTTCTAAATTGAAATTTACAATGGGTGGGGGCAGTGTGAAGCACTTTTATACTTTAATATCATCCATAGCTTATAGGTTTAGAACTTTAAATAGTTTATATAGTTTTTTTTCCAGTTATGAATTAAAAAGCAGTAAAGTGAATTACTTGCAGGTAGCATGAGCTGGCTGACAAACCTAGGTATTCCATGACCTTCCCAATAATTTGTAGTCAGATAGAGTTCAGTACTATAATTATTTTAAGACTGGGAAGGGAAGAATTGAGTTTATGAAGTCAAATAAAAATCAAATAAGAATAATTTTTATTTAAGAGTGTCGCCAAGTGAAAATCACAGAAGGAGTTCCCTTTGAGGGCAGCATACAGAGATCTTATGTAACTATAGGAGAGGTCAGGCTCATTGTGATCAGATGAACAGAAATGTTACACAAGGACAAGTTACTCTTTTTAAATACATTAACATAAAATCATTACAAGCAGTACTTTTCTAGTTGATCACTAGACTCCATGAAGTATGATTTTACTTGATTTTTGGACTCTGTGACTAAATCTGCTGAAATACTTGGTCAATTTAATTTACTCTAGTTCATTAAGACTCTCTCATATGCATCAGGACAGTTGTTAGGTTTCATAAGTATAGATTTTTGTTGATACAAGATCATTTAATTATATCTAGCCATTCCATGGTTATATGGACAGAACATTAGTAAACTGAACATCAGCTTTCACGCTTCTTGAATATTCTGTGTCATTTATGAAACAAATATCCAATATACCTACCTATTCAATGCATTTTAAAAACATGATAACTAAGAAGAATCTAAATAAATAAGAGGAATCTTTCCAGGTCAATTCCACCTTGGAATCACTATGGGACTGTAATGCATATAAATCTTTTACAAAAAAAAATATATATATATATAATCTTGTCTCCTATTTTTTTTCAGTGCACACATAGCTTATTATGTTTCTGCTGTGACTCTCAATAGATGATGGAATGGAAAGTAGGAATAGTTTCTCGTTTATTACATTGCCAGTTTAATAATTAGTTCATGACTCTGTGCTTGTGGTCAATTGCAGTATTTCTAATCTGTTCCAGGGCCGGTCAATTTCAAATAATATTTCCAAATTGAAATCCATTAATCTCTTTGGTCTGACTTCACTAAAATGTATTTATGGAACAGGTTAATTGGAGCCACCACATCCATGACTGTGAGCCAGTCATTTTGAATGATATAGGTAGCATTAGCTCATGCTAGACCACAGCAAGCTCATTTTCCAGAGCCAATGCCATACTTGCATGCTGGACCTGGGCCGTCACTGAAGGGGTCCTTTTGGAATAGAATTATTCATACTTCACCACTATTTGCAGAAAAGAACAAAGATGACACCAAAATGAGAAGATGAACACTGTCCAAACCAATAGGAAGTGCTCAACTCCTGTGTGTGAGGAAAGTCAATAAATCTGGAGTCCTTGAAATGATATAGTTCATCTGTCTTTGGATCAGCGTGGTTTACAGAATAGTCAAGTCCACATTTTTCAATAGTGGCCCCCATAATTAGTAGTTTACATTGTATATTCTGTGTCCTTTATGAAACAAATATCCAATATACCTACTTATTCAATGCATTTTTAAAACATGATAACTAAGAAGAATCTAAATAAATAAGAGGAATCTTTCCAGGTCAATTCCACCTTGGAATCACTATGGGATTGTAATGTCCTTATCATTTCAAGGACTCCAGATTTATTGACTTCTTTCCTCATGCACAGGAGTTGAGCACTTTCCATTGGTTTGGACAATGTTCATCTTCTCATTTTGGTGTCTTCTTTGTTCTTTTCTGCAAGCAATATTGATTTTTATAAAAACTGTGATGTGTTGAGAGGCTCCATGTTTAGTGTATAGCTGTAGAACCTGACTCCAGCATGAATCAACTGATTATGCAGCATTTATTCTTCTCTTTTATTCCCTTATCAGGAATAATAATGCTTCATAATGCTTCATGTTTCATGGTATAGTATTAGAGAAATTAAATTGCTCAAAATTTTATAATTAATTTTTTTCAGTTTCAATTATGATTCACAGTCTACTAGCCTGGCACCTCCTGGCAGGCAATTATACAAAATCAGCAAAGGATATGTGTTAAGTTTCTTCTTCATGTGCTTTTCTCAGGAGATATTTCTTCCCCCTTACCCTTTCTCTCTGCCTCCTAAGTCATAGGTAGAATGTATATTGGGGTTAAGTTTGCTTCTTGAACCATAAGCACTTTTCTCAAGTGTGTACAATATTGCTCTCTACTCATCTGCTTTTTTTCCTGAACCTTATTTCTTTTAGTGCCTTTGTCCCTGGAATTTCCAGTCCTCATTTCTGTAACTCTGCCCTTAGTCTCTTTCTTATGTTAGACCAACTGAAGGTGCTGTGCTTATTCTGATCTTCATACCTGGTTCTCTGAGCCTGCCATTCATTCTTGTATTTATTTAACAGATATTTCTGAGTGTCTTCTATTAACTCACATTGAGTCCACAGTTGTATACCATGGGAACTTAATGTTAGCCATGTGAGGTGTCAAAGATAAAAACATAGATATATCAACGGTCTTGTTTATTACTACTTATCTTTGAGTTTTGCTAATGTAACCAGTCATTCTCAACCTACCCATATAAGTAAAAACGCAGGTGAAAAACAACAACTAGCAAACAAATAAGGCTCTAATTTCTCTGGCTTGTTGGCCTCTGGGTAGCACCAGTAAAAGCTGACACTTTTATTTAATTGACTGTGTGCCAGGGACTATTGTAAGTTGTTTTAACCTTCATAACAGGCCTATGAGAAACACAAACAAAATAATTAAAAAAAAAGGTGGGGGGGAAAGAGGTCACACAGAAAGTTTAAAAAACTTCCCAATCATATCCAGCTGATAAGTGGTGAAGCTGAAATTTGAACCTAATGGCCCTAGTCTCTTCTAGCTGCTATAACAAAATATCACAGACTGGGTGACTCATAAACAACAGAATATTACTCACTGTTCTGGAGAGTGGAAAGTTCAAAATCAGGGTGCCAGTTCTTTAGTGTTGGGTGAGAGCCTCTTCCTGGTTCATAGATGGCCATATTGTTCTGTTGGCAGAAAGACTGAGGGATCTTCTCTGGAGTTTCTTTTATAAGTGCAGTGATCCCCAAAGGCCCATCTCAAATACTATCACAGTGGGGATTAAATTTCAACGTACGAATTTTGAAAGAACACAAATATTCAGTCTCCAGCACTGATTTATCTGGTTCTAGGAGTGTTTCTATAAAGTCTAATGTATATCCTGTGAGAGTAAGGGAGGGCCTGCCCTGTTCCTGTGCCAGCAGTAGTATTTCCCAAGGCATTTCTGTGCTTCTTGAGTTTGAGAGCACAGACTTAATAGGATTACATCTTGTTCAGTGTTCCAAGTCTACCATCTAAACCTAAATGAATGGATGTGAGCAACTAAAACTGCAGTTATTATATGTGGATCATGGTTTACAAATTTCTGGAAAGTATGATTTTGAATAATTGAATAGTACACATTCAGATAGTATTTAAGGAATATTGCTTCATATTCTCTTTCACACTAAATATCTGATTGGGAGATATATTTTATTCAGTTTTTTTGTGCACTTTTGAATTCAATATTCATGTTTCAGGTGACCCTTTTCATATGATGTCTTATAGAAGCCTCAAAATCCAGCATGGCCTGGATTGCATTCCTTCATCTTCCCATGCCCCTCTCCTAAGTGGCTCCTTTTATGGATTGTATTTCAGAGAATGGCACCATTATCATGGCTTTTCTAGGCCTGATACTGGGGCTTCTTTCTTCATTTTCCCTGCTTGCTTCACGATACCTTTTACCCCCAATCAGATCATTCCTCATGATACATCTTTTCTACATCCTTAATATTTCTCAAATCCTTTCACTTCTCTTCATCTCCACAATTTAGTTTATTTTTAATGTTGGCTATTTGTGGTAGACAATTCTCTGTATCTCTGGCCCTCCCATCCACTGCCTTGATTTTTAGCATGACATACAACATGCTCTATTATGTGGCCCTTGAATCCCTTTAGGATTCAACTCTTAGTCCTTGACAATCTCTGCTACCTGTAATGCGGAACTGCAAGGGCAGTTCTTCAGATGAGCTATGTGCTATATTTCAGTCCTAGGATTCTACTCTTCACTCTGTATGGCATACCCATCTCACCCCTCACTCTTCCTTTTACGTCATTCCTGCTCACACTTTCATTCTGCCTTTCCACACAGAATCTGGCATATTATGAGTACTCAAGAAATATATATTAAGGGACTCCTGGGTGGCTCAGTGGTTGAGTGTCTGCCTTTGACTTAGGTCATGATCCCAGGGCCCTGGGATTGAGTTCCGCATTAGGCTCCCCACAGAGGCCTGCTTTTCCCTCTGCCTCTAGCTCTGTGTCTCTCATGAATAAATAAATAAAATCTTAAAAAGAAAAAAAAAAAAGAAATACATATTAAATGGATAGTGGAATGATTATAGATGGTCTACCTAGAGAAATGTTAGGAGACTGGTTTATTTTTTTTTTTATTTTTTATTTTTTAAAGATTTTATTTATTTATTCATGATAGTCACACAGAGAGAGACAGAGAGGCAGAGACACAGGCAGAGGGAGAAGCAGGCTCCATGCACCGGGAGCCCGATGTGGGATTCGATCCCGGGTCTCCAGGGTCACGCCCCGGGCCAAAGGCAGGCGCCAAACCGCTGCGCCACCCGGGGATCCAGGAGACTGGTTTAAAGATGAAGAAATATTTGTGTTAGAGAGTGTAGGTGATATTTCCCAAAAGCTTATTGTTTATTTTTAAAACAATAAAACCCCCACCTGGGGGCACCTGGGTGGCTCAGTCAGTTAAGTGTCTGCTTTCAGCTCGGGTCATGATCCCAGGGTCCTGGAATCGAGCTCCACATTGGGCTCCCTACTCAGTGGGGAGTCTGCTTCTCTCTCTCTCCCTCTGCCTTTCTCCCTACTCATGCTATCTCTGTCTCAAATAAATAAATAAATAAATAAATAAATAAATAAATAAATATCTTTAACAAATCCCAAAACACTTAACGTCTAGTTCAAAAGTAGAGTTTTTTAAATGAAGGTATGGTCTTGTTATATGAACCCAAAAGACAGATGAACTTGTTTCTATATTAGTAATAAATAGACTAGTGATCTCATTTTTATTTGTCCCAATTAAAACTATCCTTATCCCTATATATTAGAAGACACTGTGCTAAGTTTCTTTTTTTTTTTTAAAGATTTTATTCATTTATTCATGAGAGAGAGAGACAGAGACAGAGAGATAGAGTCAGAGACATAGGCAGAGGGAGAAGCAGGCTCCCTGCAGAGAGCCTAATGTGGGACTCGATCCCAGGACTCCGGGATCATGACCTGAGCCAAAGGCAGACCCTCAACCACTGAGCCCCCCAGGCGTCCCCTGTGCTAAGTTTCTAAAGGTAATTCCATGATGTCTTTATAATAACCTCTAAGCATACAATTTCTCTGAACTGAGTAGACCAATTTATGTGAGTTTCTTGAAACTGTAGACCATTAATATTTATTTTTCTAAATTGTAAAAAATATGTGTGATGCTTTAGGTACTTTTTGTTGGATGAATAATTTAAAGAATAAAGAAAATCATGGAAAATAAACAGTGTAGTAAAAACATGACTTGACTTATTTAGTAAAATAAGTTCACTTATTTCAGTGCAGGTGGTGGTCAGGATATTACCAGCTCGCACCGATCTAATGCACCCCCGGCATAAGTGGCAGTCGGTCAGCAGAAGCACATGGAGACTTGCCAGTGTGCTTCCATTGACCCTCTCATATATCAGCTTGTTACATCATTGCGGTGTGAGAAATGTCAAACACTCGTTCGGAAATTGAAGTTGCTTTTCTTTGTCCCTCTGCTTGCCGTTTTACTAAGTATCCTCTCTAAATTCTAGAAGTTGACAAATATTCACACCTTAATCAAACTTTAGTCAGGCTCCTCAGAGCCCTCTGTTCAGCTGGACCTTCAGCTTCTGTCTCCATCCTTGTGGAGTCCAGTTTTAGCAAGAATCTTGTCAAGTCGGTTTAAGCAGAATCACCCCACCCTAGATGTCTGATCATCCTTTATAACTGATTGGGTTCCTCATCTTCCACCCTGCTCCCCCCCACCCCTCCAACCACCAGGTAATGTCTAATTATCTTAGCCTGGCTTCAGCCAGAAGAATCCTATTAGATTAATTTAGCAAAGAATTATCTTATCCTCTTAATTTTCCATCTACTGACCCCCTCCACTCTGCTCCTTGGCTACAAATTTCCCTTTTCTTTCTTGTATTTGAAGTTGCACCCAGCATCCCTCCCCTACTGTAAAACCCCCTGTGATAGTCCTTTATCTGTTATGACAGTTTCCCTGAATAAAGTCTGCCTCACTGTTGGAACAAGTGTCTGAGTAATTTTTTCTTTAACAAAGCTGAGGTATATAGTGTTCTGTATTTCAATATTGCAAAGACCACAGAACTCAGCAGGATAACAACTGAAAAGAAGAGGATTTGTCTCTAAGAGCAGGAACCTCAGAGACCAGAAGAAGAGTTCAAGATGAGGACAAAGAGAAGCAAGTCACAGAGTGGCTTTAGGAGTACTCCAGTGGTTAATTACAGTTCTTAGTTATTCTGGAAAATAAATGCTCCGAGATGTATGCAGGTATGAAAGTGTAGACTAGAGACAGAAGAAAAGAAAGAAGATAGAAATAATCTCACAACCTCTTGAAATTATGAAATTATTTTTAAATGGCAATAGTTCTAATCAGGATAATAATGCCATCTTCTTTCTAATTTTTAATTGTTTTTTAAAAAACCTGAGGCATAGAATACCAAGCAAGGGCAGGTTAAATTTGGAATAGATTTTTCCCAAATTAGGACATCTTGCTCTTCCAGTGCTTCATGGAGACGTGAAAGTTATGAAAATAGTTAAAAATCCCAAACCTGTAATTATGTCTTTTGCCTTAACATTTTAACTGGGATCTTGCTTTGAAAAAGCTTTTGTTCCCTTTGTTCCCCATTCCTATCACTGCCATTTTGTTTGTCTGAGAGCAGGCAAAAATATAGATCATGAAATGACTTTGGATAAAAATGAAAATAGCAAATGAAGCAGTCAACAAGAAGTCTTTAGGGGGCATTTGCTTCCATCTGTGTGTGTGGCACTTTCTTGTGGCTAGGCCTGTGGGTCAGTGGTCATAATTGTTTTTATTCTTTAGATGCAGTTTGTTGTACTGGCTTTCCCCCTGTCACTTGAGTTCAAAATGTTATATCACGAATGAGCAATTGCAGAGCAAGAATGACTGGATATGCTATGTGCTGAAATGATAAAATTGGAGATATTTTGTGTAACTTTTCCCCAACATATCATTTCTCTTTCTCTATGCACCACTTACAACAGATAGTGGGCGAAGAAAAAGAATGTAAGCTTGTAAGAAAGCAAGCAGTACATGAGAGAAGTCATGAGAAAGCAAGAGAAAAAGGCCCTGACATTTCAAGGAAGTGGCCCGTTATACCTTATCAGTCATGAACAACTGAGATTTTCTTGCAGAGCCCCTTCCTGTAATCACCTCGAGTCTTCTCGTTTTTTCCCTTGTCCCCTCCACTCCACCAACGCATCCAAACATGATGGCTGCCATAGGTGACCTCATTGCAACTTAATGATGTGATATGTCCTCCTTTCCTTCTTCAGTGTTTTCCAAGGTGACAAGTTCCTTATTTGGCTAATAAGCTAATGCAGGGTGATGAGGAGCCAATCCTTTTCCGTCCTCCTCCTCTCATCCTCCAGGAATATATGCCCTTTATGTCATCCCTTATATTGCATAAAGCTGAGGATGACACTACGGTATAAATTTCCTTCCAGAAAACAAAAAGAGTGTGGTTTTTGGCATACCAATGGAGTGATGGATGGGATTTTAGCTCAGTATAAGCCCCACTATAAGGAACAAACCATGTGTTGCGACTGCCAAAAAATACAAATAAAAGCTAATGCAATGCACAGAATGCCCCTCAGCATTCTCATTAAAGGGTTTGCCTACAAACAAAGCTAATGGCAATTATTTGTACAGATTAAATAATGTTTATCAAATTATCCAAATAAATTAATAAAAATTACACCGTGGCAAAAATTTCTAAGCAGCCAGAGAGAGAGAATGCGGGCTTTAGCGATCGCTAGTCCTGCTGAGTTTCTGTGTGGGACTGCCAGCAATTTAGGAGTTCCTTACAGACCGCAGCAGCCTCCACATTAAAGAGTACCTTGTAGTAAGCACACTGTGTATAATGATTTACCATTTTCAGAGCACTTTCAGTATATTTCTTCAGCAGTAACTGTGATAGAGTAACTCCTCATTTTACAGATGCAGAACCTGGGAGTCCATGGGGTTTAATACTAAGAGAAGAGAAGCCTTGAGTTAGAAGGTGAGCCTCAGACAATCAGTTTACTACTATTTGTTTTGGACTGAATGCTGTGTGTTCCTAAAAATCATATGTTGGAGCCCTAAACCTCTATATGGTGGTATTTGGAGATGGGTCTTTGGGAGGTAATTAGGGTTAGATGAGATCACCAGGGCGGGGCCCTCACCATGAGATTAGCTCAGAAGAGACACCAGAGAACTTGCTTTCTCTCTCTCACTCTCTCATTCTGAACACATACAAGGAGGAGGTCATGTGAGCACACCAGGTGCCGGCAGCAATCTAGATCAAGAGCAGAGGGCTCCGAATGAAACTTCCCTCTCAGGCACTTGAAACACCAGCCTCCAGACTGTGAAGGATAAATGTCTGGTTGGTGCTTAAGTACCCAGTCTACGGTATTTTGTTATGGCAGCCTGAGCAGCCTGAGACATTCCTTTCATCTAGCTATATGGTTTAGCTCATTGGTTAGGTACCTTTGTGACATTAAGTGCTAACTAAGACCTGGTGTGCTACAATTTCATCATTATTTTGTACTTTCATTCTTTCATGCAAAAGCATTTTCATTAGTACCTGTTTTGTGCTAAGAAGGGGCGTCAGGTGCTAGAGGTACAAAAATGAACAAGCCATATTCAATTTGCTCACATTTTGATAGGGGGATGACCCATATAAGAAGACACTAATAATACAATTTGATAAATGCTGTAATAAAAGTATTAAAGCACTTTGGAAGCATGAAGAAGCTCATGTATTGGAGGAACTCAAGAGATGCTTCACAAGGGAAGTAACATGGATGACTTTTTAAAGTGATTACGAGTGAGGCTTGGAACCCATCCACCCAGATGCCCTCAACAAGGATGTGGCTGACAGAGGGAAGGAGTGAAGGCAGGCATCACGTAGGCAGGCAGCTGCAGTTCTTGGGCTATGTACCTGGGCATTATGGTCAAGAGCAACCTAGCACTTCTGTCTACACTGAAATCCCCCCAGGGTTTATGTAAACCCAGAATCCTGAGTCTTGACCCAGATATGACCTAGCAGAATGTAATCTCTGGGCATAGCACAGTGAAATAAGCATTTTTAATAAGCACGCCAGATAATTGATACTCACTGTAGTAAGAATAGTAATGCACTCAGGATACAGGAAGGAAAAGTAGGCTTTCTCTGTATTTCAGTGTGAATGAATTCTGATGTCAGATTTCCTACATACTTGTACATAGTCCTTTATACTCCAGTTTTTTTTTTTGTTGTTGTTGTTTCAGCAATGAAATTTCTTCATAGCCCTACTTTCAAAGCATCCATACTGCTCTGTCAGTAGAATAATTCCTCCTTTTCCTCTTGATTAATAAGCAGAGCATCATCTGTTTTGTCAAGGTGATTTAGTTCTCTACTTTTACCTGAAAGATCTTACAGTTGGCTAATAAGAAACGAGGCTGCACAGCACAAGGCCTGGTGAACAATTACTACTAAATAGAGATAAGTTTCCTCCCGCAGCATCCTCCTCTTCTATTGTCTCCGAACCCCTCCCTGAATTTAAACCACTTCACAGGCATCAATTAGTCGTATTTAGATTCTTCTTAAAAAATGCTGAACATGTAATTAAGATTAAGATACTCTGAGGGCTTTTTCTACCTTTGAGGTCGATTCCTCCCTCTCTTTGGATGTTTGTCATTTAACCTCTCTTTTTCTATAAATGTCAAATGTACTTGGCCTGAGAGAACTTTTCTGAACATTCAGCAGTGATGTTAGTCAACTGCTTAGCACATAAAAAGTGCCAAATAATAGCTATGTGATGTGCTGGGCAGAAACTCTCTTTGGAACATCTGTGGTACTTGACCCTTTCTGTGATTCTCTTTTCTTGACAAATTATGTCATATTGCTTCACTGCACATGAGAGAGCAACAAGATATAATGTAAATAATTAAAGCCAAAATTCTTATCATCTATTTATGTAACATAGGAATAAAGAACAGCAATGATGTAGCACCACGGTATTTGATGCAATAAGAAATCAAGTATTTTAAAGGAAAAGTTTGAAAAAAGACCAAATAGCAACATGGGGTGCCACTGGGAACTTTCTTTCCTTTGAAAGAGCTCCATGTCCCTACCTATCAAAGCATGTGCTATATATAATCACAGCTGCCTTCTGGATTGTTTGGAAATCTGGGAGTTACCTTTGATTTCTTCAGTCTCCCCCACCAAACCAGCTGATCCTACTGGTATCTTTGAACTTGTCTATCTTTTCCCAATTCTACTTCCACTCTCTTATCTATCACACCAAATTCTTTCCATTCTCTATTTTAGTTACCCTTTAACTGGTCCATGTACTCCCTTATTACATCTCTTCCAACCCATTCTTCACACAGTAGCCAGAGTGATTCTTTAAAAATGTAAATCAAATATTGTCTTTCTCCCCTTACATCCTTCAGTGGGTTCCCAATGTACATAGAACATATGAGTTTCCTTACTTTCAGTTATAGAAGCATCGATATGTTGAACTCTGCTTACTTCTCCAGCTTCATTTTAAACCAGTTGCACTTTCTCACTGTTGCTCAAGTACACGCTTTAGTTCTTAGAATACTCCAAGCTCCAACCTACTTCGGAGCATCTGTGCACAATTTTTCCCCTGTAGAACCTTTTTACAATGTGTCCTTCCCTCATTCCTTGATATTATTTGAATCTCAACTAAAATGCTATTTTAAAAGTTAGCAATTTTCTGGGGTTAAAAAAAAAGGAAATCTCAGCACTTCCAAGCACTGTTTAATGTTTGTTACCACCAACCTGACCATGAGCTCAATGTGAGCACTGACCAAGTTTTTTAACTTATCACTGTGTACCCAGTGCAGAGAATACTGCCTTGACAATTACTTGGGATTTAATGGATGATTGTTGAATAAATAAATGAACAGTAGAGAAGGTGGATCCTGTTTTGGGAATATCCATTTGTAGAAAGCTCCTAATTAGCTTGTATATCAAAAAAAAAAAAGGCTTGGAAATAAGCTCATAGTACAAGATGGGAAGAACTGAAATTACATCTGAGAGTGAAGAGTCAAGGAAGAGAAATGGAGAGAGAGAATAGCTGCTAGACAGATGAATAAAAACAAAACAAAACAACAACAACAAAAATACTCTAATGTGTTCTGTTGAGGGACTGAGTATAACACTGAGTTTCTCTATTTGCATTTTTTTTACATGCCCTTGATGTAAACTTAGCTTTCCCAAGTTACCAGAAAAGTACGCTAAACACGAAGCCTGATGTATGTCAGGGCTTCTGTTTTAGGTATGTCAGTTATCTACTTTTGCATAGCAAATTATTACATAAATCAGCATCTTAATATACATTATCTCAGTTTCTATGGCTCAGAAAACTGAGAATGGTTTAGCTGGGTCTTTTATTTCATGATCTGTCACAAGGCTGCAGTCAAAATATTAGCCAGGGCTGGAGTCACATCTGAAGGCTGGACTGGGGCTTTCCAAGTGTTGGACTGAGGGCATCAGTCTTAGGGGTTGTTAGACAAAGGCCATCTTTGATTCTTTGCCATAAGGGTCTCTCCAGTATGGCAGCTTGCTTCATAAAATTATGTAGTCCAGAAGGCAATAGAGAAAATCTGCTAAAAAGATAAAAACGACAGCCTTTTGTTACCTTCCAACAGAAGTCATATTCCATTACCTTTTCAATATTTAGTCAGTCACAAGCAAGTCACTAGGTTTAGGCCAGATTTAATGGGGGTGGCAGCTATTGATAAGGAGTCATTATGGGCCAACTCAGAAGTCACCTACCACAGTATGTTTTTTGATGTTTTGGTTAGGAGTATGTGTGTTTGTATGTGTATGTGTACATTTAGGAAGACTAAAATTTACGTTTAAAGTGACACAATTCAGTAGGAACAGACAGCTGAAACAGACATAATTGTGGAAACATATATTCCCTGAAAATATGAAGAAAATTTGGGACAGCCATTTGCATGGTGTTGATAAAGGTCTGAATCATTATTTCTTAGGTCCCATGGGGCACTTGGACCTTTAATTCTAACATACTCTAGTAACTGGATTATCTAGAGCACTGCCATAACTTTCCACTTTGCCTTCCCTGACAACTCTTTTGTTTTTTTTTTTTTTTTTTTTTTTTTTTTTTTTTTTTAATAAATTTTTATTTATTTATGATAGTCACAGAGAGAGAGAGAGAGAGGCAGAGACACAGGCAGAGGGAGAAGCAGGCTCCATGCCGGGAGCCCAATGTGGGATTCGATCCCGGGTCTCCAGGATCACGCCCTGGGCCAAAGGCAGGCGCCAAACCGCTGCGCCACCCAGGGATCCCCCTGACAACTCTTTTGAAGATATAATACATAAAAAAGTTCTAAAGGTTGCCAAAGAGTTAGGAGGGAATTTTATAAGACTTTGCATCAGAGTCTCCACTTGAGTTGTACAAAGCCTCTAAGTTATTTTATAGTTCATCTCGGCTTAAGGTCTAATGTAGAATGTCAGAAGTTCTCCAGTGATCCAGCACTAACTCTGAAACTGTAAGCGCTATGATTGATTGGATCAGAAAAATGTTTTATTACAAAAACTGGATTATTAATATACTTATAGTAACAAAAATTTCTTTTATTTAAAATCAACTGAGGTGTATTGAGTGTTCTCTGTGTGCCAGGCATTGTGTTCGGCAGTTTCTCAGGTATAAATTATACATTGCTAAAATAACCATGGTGAGTAAACAATTTTGAAGGCTGATAGTAGAAGAGGAATCTGTACAAAATGTTCTAGCTTGAGAGACTGGATCATTTATGAAATAATTATTTGAAATATGATGAGAATAAGTTTGACTATGGGCAGATAGGAGATGACAAGTTCTGTTTTATCCATAAAATCTGACAGCATATACAATGATGTCATGAAGAGTAATGTGGAAATAGAAGGATCATATTGGGAAGTATCATGAGTAAGGAACGTAAGGTGAGATACCTGCTGTCCATCTTTTTTTAAAATATTAGTGTTATTCAGAGTTGATTCCAGCAGCTTTCTTTAATTTCTTTATGCCAAAAATGTAAGAATGCAATTGGTAGCAATAAATGCCTTTAGTATGATTGATGAATGAGTATTTATGTAGTAGTTGACACTTTGGGAACAGTGACACCTTCCAATTAGAACAGGCAGAACTTAGTGGTGGTGTGGTCACCAGATTGCATCAGGATGATCTCCTTTGCCTTTGGACCCACAGGAGAGCTGACTATTTGACTCTGTTAATGGACAGAGTAACATTCAGTAACCATGACAGCTGATGCTATTTTCCAAAAATGGAATTAGACATACTTTTCCAAATGATAAGTGTCCCATCTCTCCCCTTGTTCATTCTCATTAAACCCTAGGAAGATAGTTCTTCCAAAAATTCAGTTGGCATGGTAGTAAAGAAGGAGTCCTGCTCAAAAGGGCCTGCTGTACAGAGTGTAGTTGACTGACAGCCTGCATGTGGGGACCATGGTTCCCTTAGGCTGATACCAGCTGATGGCGGAGCATGGCAAAGGTACTTGAGTAGGTAGGGCCTTCCTCTCCAATCCTGGGCTCTTCTAATAGGCAAAAGGACTCCCCTTTGGCCTCGTTAAGACTTTCTTAGTCTTGTGCTGTGGTGTAAGGATCTTCACTCAATGCCTCCTTTTCTATTTCCTTTCATAGGTGTCAGACCTGCGTCACTATCTGAAAACTCTTTCCATCTATTTCTGCTTCTCCCTTTTCTGCCCTTCATAGGTGACTTGAACTGTTAAATCTCTTAAGCATGTTTAATGCCAGCTTGGTGTCAATGTGTTGAAGGACCTGAACTGCCCCAGGTAGTAAGTTCACCATCATAAGTGACGATTATGCCATACACTATTTTTAAGAGCATCCACAGTTTCTGAAATCAGCCTGTAGAAGCTGGCATAGTGACAAGGTTGTGGATGGCATTGATAGACTTAGATTCCTCAGTTGGATCAAAGTGGAGTTACATTTTGAGTACTGCATTTTATTTAAGAAATCAGAGCAGTATATTACCATATTAGGAGAATTCTTTGTTCAAAATAGGATTTTCAAATTTGGAATGTTTTTCCATTTCTAGGACAATTAAGTCACTCAGAACACTATGTTTGCATATTATGTCAAATGGATGAGGTATTTCATAATAATAATAATAATAATAATAGTAATAATAATGGCCTGGTAGGTCGAAGAATGCATATTTGGATTGAGTGTATTGCTTTTCTATGTGTTTAGATATATGTAGATGTGTGATGTTGGAGATTTGTTATGGACTGAGAGCAAAACTCAGAATATGAAAATTTCATCCATCCAATGTATAACCACCCCCAATTCACACTTTTCTGTTCAATCATGGTAGTTTGGAGTCCCAGCAGGATTTGTACGTATCTTCTGAAAAAACAGATTCTGGTCTCCGTGGTAGGAGCCTTCAGGTCCATGCTGTGCCTCACTGTGTTACTCAGTACAATGCTTCATACATGGTCGATGCTCAACAAATATTAATTGAAAAAAAAGAAGGATATTACGAGCAGGAGAGTTTTAATGATGAGAAAATGTGACTCTATTCTAGTATTCTGACCATTTTTATATGTAGAATAATGCATTAATCACAACTAGTCATAATTGTGTCTATTCTTCTATGATCTGTATTTCTTTAACACTGATTACTTTTTATGTGATGAGTAAATAGGGGAGTGATGTTGGTATAATATTAAGGAGGTGTTGACTTATACATGATTTTTCTTACGGTGTTAATTCTTTTTAAGTGATTGGGCTGAGCTCTCTCATAATTAAATGCTTTAGCAATGTGTAAAGTCCTTATGAAAAGATCTGAAACTCTACAGAAGTGCCTTGTTTTAGTGCAAACCGGGCTTGGCCTCCACTATGTTATGCTACAGTGAAATGTAAGTGCATGTGAAGGGCATGGTGCTGACATTTCCTCCCTTATTTAAAACAGTGGATTAACACAACAGCCTAGTCTGGATAAGATTTTTGATTTTGATGACTATGTCTCTATTGAAACAAGTGCCCTCCAAGAAGTGCATCTCAAAGCAAAATGTTTAAGTGCCAGAGTTCATGTTGCAAAGAGCTAACTGTGATACTTGATGCCAATGACAGCATATTTCAGATGTATTTGTGTTTTTATTAGGATTGACATTGGTTTTGATATTCTGGATATAGTACTTTTTCAGTGATTGGTTCCAACCCTGTTTTTTCCCAGAGCCAATGTTATTTTTACCATGTGATTTTACAGAAAGCATGTCTTCTCCCAATGTCTAAAACACACATATAAATATATATAGCGTGATAGCAAGAATGCTTATATTTAAAAGAAAAGCAATAGAGTAACTTGGTTAGGAATTCATCTCTAGAATCAAATTGGTTAGATTTAAGTTTCAACTTGGCCAATTCTGAGCTGAGTATATTTGACCATGGCACTTAATATTCTGTACTTTGGTATCTACAGTGGTAAGTTGGGGAAAATATTAGGATCTGTCTCATTGGGCTATTGTGTAACACGTGAGTTGATGTAGTAAAGAGCTTAGAAGAGGGCCAGGCATATAGTAGGCAGTCCACTGATGCTAATTGTTGTTATGGGATAAAGCAGCTCTTTCCCCAGCTAAACCACATAAGAGAGAGTTCACCCTGCTATGCGAAGACTTGGCATGGTTTCATAACTGGGACCTCAACATAGAAATTTCTTTAAGGCTTGACTCATAGTTCTTGGTAGGCATTTTAGAAACTAGTCCTCTTTTGAATTTGTACTCATTATTGCTACAACCTGTTTTAAAATTTTGTCTGGCTAGAGTCACTAGACTGTGACTTAAATTATAACTTTAAAACTGATTTCCTCCAGTTACTTGTGCTCCATACAGTAGAGTTCATCACACACTTACTGCTCTTACTTGGCATTTTCTTTTACTCTTTTTCTTGATAAATTATGACCTGTTATACCACTTCCTTTATATGTGAAATTGTTGCAGTATAATAGAAACAAGATGTAATATCAATAAAATGATCTATCATAAATACAGCTAAAACTGCAAAACAGATGTCCAAAATTAAGTGATACAGAATTAAAGGATACTTATTTTCCCCCCGGAAAAAGCTGATGAAACCAAAGATTAGAACAAGGACAAAAGCCTTTTAGTATCTCTAGAAATATTTGTATTTTGAGGGAATCTTTGGGAAAATTGGATACGTGCTGTTTGGGAGTTTGCTTTAAGAGTGGGATCTTGGGGCACCTGGGTAGCTCAGTGGTTGAGAGTCTGCCTTTGGCTCAGATCGTGATCCTGAGGTCCTAGGATCGAGTCCCACATCAGGTTTCCCGTGGGAAGCCTGCTTCTGCCTCTGCCTATGTCTCTGCTTCTCTCTGTGTCTCTGATGAATAAATAAATAAAAATCTTAAAAAAAAAAAAAGGAGTGGGACCTCTGGGTTTATATGTCCTTTATAAAATGCTTGGATTTCCAAAGTAGTCATTCGTGGCCTGGGGTTAAACAATGCTCTCTTCCAGCTGAGTGTTTTAAAATGACTTTTAAAATGGTAAACCAACTATACCGTCACTGGATTAATCCTGATGATCAAGCTGAGTGATAGGTTAGACAAAAAGATTTCAAAGATCCTTTGATTCTATAAAACACTCATTAATAATAAAGGGGGCTCCAACACCTGAGAATGTTTTGTTGTCCTCCATTCATAGTGGAAGGAAAATATGAGAAAACCAAGGACTTTAGCAGAAAAGGACTATATGGAGGCTACAGTTCCCTGTTTTCAAATTCTCTATAGAACTGGGGCAGGAATCTCTACTATGAATACATATAAATAAAATTATGATAAGAGGAAAAAAACAAATTATATATTAAATACCTACCTCAGGCTCTGAGATTGACATATACCATTTCATTTAATTCCCTCTCTCTATCCCCTACCCCCAAAGGAAAACAGGACTTCAGCATAGACATAATTATTTTTACTTTAGGGGTAAGAGATCAGGCTCAGAAAAACTGGGCAATGAACAGGTTACTCACAGTCTGTTTTCTTCCCACTATATCAGACCTTGCCTAGTATCTTCCTATTCTAGTTCCCCCTTTTTGACGTAACTTCTAGTTTCAGACCATTAGACTGCACTCTTTTCCCACCAATCCTCTCACTTTTAGCCTGTATAAGTCAGAATTTGAAGGAAGTGTGCCAGCATTGAATGTCAGCAGACTGTCTAGAGGATACCTCAGGGTGCGTCTGCCCTGATGATTGACTTACTCCCTAATCTAACTCTCAGTTTTGCAGGTCAGAAACTTGGTTTTTAGAAGTATTGAGAGTGACTGTTTCCATGTTAACTAAATCCATACATGTTGATGTTTGAAGCCAAAATATCAGTTGATTTCATTTACAATAGTAATCTGGCCAAGATCCTGAACTCTTACATCCCCTGGCTAATACGTTCATTCTTTGCAGATACATGTCTTAAAAAGCCACATTATAATCACAAAATTGTTGGTGACTACTGAGTCATTAGAACAGAAAGAATTAGTGATTCAATGAGTGTTGATGACATCTGGTAAATTAATATAGAGTATTCACATCCAAAATACATACATGATAAACTGATGAATAGAGTCAAGTCCTTGGGCAGTGGACACTGTCAATACTGTTTTTATCTCTCTCTCTCTCTCTCTCCCCCTATCCATCCACTCACCCATCTATCTATCCATCCTTGTCTCATACATGCTTGTGTTTCTGACAGTTCAACTTCTGATTGACTTATAACTCAAATTTTGCTGATTCCAGGGAGAACTTGTAGAACTTAGTGTGGCTTTACACATACGTGTTTTAATCCATTTAGTGTTGATTTTTAAATTAAACCTTCAAGCAGTAGCCTTATTTCTCTTAACTGGAAATGAATTTAGAGTTGGATGGAGGAAATCCCTCTGTACATCACAAAGCCATAGATACAAGATTTCTTTTCAAAAGAAAAGGACATATATGCCTTAGGACAGAGATCTGTGAGGATTACATTTTTGGAAATTATAATTAAGATTTCGTGAGGTATTAATAATGGGACACTATACTTATATTTTGCTTCAGGAATTTTGTCTAAGAACTCTTACATATGGAGGCACCTTTTCTCAGACCATGTCTTATGGGAAGAAAATAGTCAATGGCTGCCTCCAGGATGAGATTCAGAAAGTTTTGGGAAAGATAGGCCTCAAAAATTTTTCTCACCATCTGTCTGTAATTCAACCTTTGAGACAAATTTCTTTGAGTTTTAAAATATTTTCCATTTAAAAAATTCCTTAGAATGTACTACATCTATCTGGGATAACACATTAGGCCAATGTTTATCAAATGGATATCATTAAACAAGATGCAGTTATAATTTCAACATCTGGAAATTCTCTAGAAGAATTTAATTTTAATAATATAATGATAATATATGCATATTCTGGATCATCTGAATAACTATGTTATAAATGAGTACGTTCTTCTAATTTAAAGCCTGAATTTATGTTTTTGTTGTTTTTGGCATCAAATATTATTACTTTAATTGTCACTGGCTCATTAATGATGGGATTCTTAAAAAAAGGTCAAACACTATTACTACATTATATAAACAAGTCTTCTTAAAAATTTACAGTACAAAAAGAAGTGGGAGAATGGAATTCTAGCAAAGGGTAGTGGAAATAGATTGTACTGGATAATTAGCATCTGGATGACTCCTGATTTGAGGCAAATGGACATTTAAATCCTGCCGGTGGGGTGATCAGATTGAAGTCAAGCTTCCTTATATCAATTACTTCCTGAATTTGAATTAAAGATCATTTTATTGTCTGTTACCTTATCCCTTAGAGAAAAATATTGATATCTCTGATTCCCAGTAGTGAAAAATGGGACGCCTTCCTCTATTGTGAGAGATTAAAATTGTTTGAAGTGATTTTTCATCACAGAATCACACAGTGGCTTACTTTTTATTTTTAAGAGTTTGTGGATTGATTGCTTACATACAGAGTAGGTTTAGAAGATTCTTAGATATTGATTTAAGAGTCTCAACCTATATAGATCCAAGAAATATGTTTTCCTTTCTCTTTACACCATTGAGCTCAACCTATTCTCCCGAGTTTAGGATATCATTTGAATTTCTGGGAAAAAAAAGATGGCTAAAAGCTCTGAGGATTCTAATGGTTGTCATGTTCAATAAGACTCATTAGTTAATGTAATAAATCTGTTACTAGAAACCAGAAACAACAGTTACTTTGATGAAGCATCCGTGTGAATGGAGAAGTTTTCCTAAGAAAATTGTGGTTGTATTCCACTACCTACCACATAATGCAACTCATTTGCTTCTCCTTCTTTTAAATTCCTATTTCTTCCTTTGACTTTATTTTCTGTCTTTCTGATCTAAAACCTTATATTTTCCTTACTTTTTATTATTCTCTATTTTCTTCTTTCTTCATATCCTGTGAAAGAGAGAAGAATTTTTATTGATGCTGGCATTTATGTGTACAATAGTTCATTCATTCACATACCCTACAAAATAGGTAAATTGAGACCATGGGTGTATAAATAACAGCCTTAAGACAACTAATAAACGATAGAGACAATTTTGAATTCATGTGTTAGACATGAGTATTCCATACATAAAATACTATTTATCTTGCTGTATAGTATCTCACAATGTATAACATATAAGTATCAACTATCTGCCTATCTGTATATGACTACAGTGTGCTAAAAATCCCTTTCTTCCTTCCTTCCTTTCTTTCTTTTTCTTTCTTCTTTCTTCTTTCTTTCTTTTTTTTTCTTTTCTTTTCTTTTCTTTTCTTTCTTTATTTCTTTCTTTCTCTCTCTCTTTCTTTCTTTTCTTTTCTTTTTTTTTCCTTCTTTCTTCAAGAGCCCCATCCCATATTCCAAAGAAATGAAGAATGATTTAAGGCAAATAGTTGGGCTCCAAATATTTGTTGAATAGAAGACATATCTCTATTAGAATATATCTATCCTATTCTGATGTATATAGAGTATGCAGTATTCATGACCACAGATACAAGATGCAATCAAAGCACTTAAATTTAATTTACTTTTCTTTAAATGCCCCAAATCCAAAGTTCAAAAACATGAAGAAATTTGTACATCCTATCAGTATTGGATACTGTACAGTCCTTGCCATCAGAATTCATATTCTTCAATAATAGGATTAACATCACTTTAGAAAAAAGGATAATGACAGAATAAAAAATTAAGTTAACTTAGACATAGGATTACAAACTGAGTGTATTTATATTTGGAGGTAATCAATCATTGCATGTACCGGAGATCTATAAAAGATTGGCCTCAGAACTTACTATAGGGACTTTATCCTTTTCTCTACAAATTGCTCAGTTCCACCAAAGCAAAGACACTATTCCCCACTGAGGACTAAATAAATGACAAGCTTGAAGTGGTGAAAAATAAATTCCTTCTCTGAGTTACTTGAGTAAAAAGCTGCCTGAACAAAAATCACACATTTCTCTTCACATAATGGAAACTTACCACTTCTACCATACTGTACTTATTTGAGAAGAAGCTTGGGAAATTCATTATAAAGAGTAGGATATTTGGGATATTAATCCCACCACACCCACAAATCATAGAGAACATTGGGAATAAGGATCATTTGCCCTATTCATCCCCCCCAAACCTTTATCCATGTTATTACATTCCATATATTGTTCATACGTATGAACATTTTCTTGTAACCAGGGAGCACTTTATTTCCACGGCATGTCTATAAGAATGCAAAAATGTAAACATTGATCTACATAATCATATACATATATTAAGGGAAGCTTCCTGCAACACTGTGAATCAGATCATTAAAAAATAGTAAAATTGCAGTTAATGGCTTATTAGCTGAAAGTGGGTATTTTAATTATTCTAGATAGTTTGAATTCATGAATAACTTATTAGTCACTCATATTCTGTTTTTTTTTTTTTTTCCTGCTCTCATAGTCCTGATGAGCCTCTGGTATTTAGATCATAGTCTTCGTTGCTTCATTATTTGAATTCTTGCTAGAAAGTTCTGGAAAATGATATGGCCAGCCAGGGTAGATGGAGTCCCTGTTCCAGGTCACCATCAGATTGTGTAATCCATTTTCTAAGAGAAAAAAGTACTAAAAAATGTAATGTAGGATACTTAGAAGCAAGAAGTCTTTTTTTTTTTCTAAAGTAGATGACATGAAAAGATACTGAATTGTAGCAAAATTACATTTATGTATTTCACATCTTTTTGTTTTTAGGCTCTAAAGGAAAAAACATTGACTAGAAATCATGAGGAGACATAGGTTTAGCTCTGATCTTATATCAACAACTTATCCTTGGTTGTATTTCTTCAATACTGCTGCTGTTCCTTCAATCACTGCCACCAAACCCCCCACTGTCTTCCTTGTCACCATCTTGCTTCCTCTCCCATCCCCAAACTTGCCAGCTTCTTTCTTTCCTGGACTATACCAAGATCTTTTCTGCCTCACTGACTTTGTATGTTATTTCTCTTCATGTTTTAGCTGATCATCTCCTAATCATCCTTTGGGTCTTAATTCATAATCACTTTCTCAAGTAATTTTCAAGCCCACCATTTCTTTGGAGCTCTTGTATAATATGTTCATAGCATCCTGTTACTACCAACCACCAGAATTACTATTTAGAAATGTAAACTTACTTTCATTATTGTATTTTATTGTCTGGATAGTATAAGTTATATGTTTTATTAAAGCAGAGAGTTTGTTTAACACATTGTAGATGCTCAGTAAATATATGAGAACTAATAGATGAATAAATTAGTAATAGAGTTGAGGTAGGGTAAATGATCTATAAGATCTCATCCATCTTGAGTAATCTATAGTATGGGGGTGAATTCATAATTTTATTTCTATGTGAAGCCAATCCTGAGGAGACTTTATCATAAACCATACTTTGTGCACATAGTCGGGAATTGCAAGTGAGTCTCTTAAACTCTGAATTTTGGACTTTCATTTAGTCATTCATACCAAAGGATTAATCTGTAAAACATAAATCTTATCCCACATATTCTTATTGAAACTTGACCTGGCTCTTCATTGTATATAACATGAAGTCTAAACACCTTGTGATGATATGAAAATCACTCAAGATCTGCCTATTTTTTTCCAGCTATCAGCAAGACAAAAATCCTGCATTTGCCATTTAAGACCCATGTAGAGTTTCTAAAATTCATAGTGCTTTCTAACTTTTTTTCATTTGGTGTCATGTCTTTACCACAGCGTGTCCATGTTTTAAAAAGCCTCTCTTCCCCTTTTCCTTTTCAGCTTTTGTTCATTAGGCAAATTCCAACTCAATCTTCAAGATTTGGCTGAAATTTTGAATGCTTAGTCATTTTTTAATCTTTTCAGAAAGACTGAGAAACTGTATTACATGCATACCTCTATTATACCATTTAACAGATTTCTGTAATCATTAACCCATAAGACTATTTCCCCTTGACATTGCCAATCCTGAAGAACAGGGGTTGCATTCTTATCATGTATCTTCTTGGTCTCCAGCACAGTGCCCAGCACATGGTAGGCAATTCGTGAATATGGAATGAATGAATGAATGAATGAATGTGAAATCCAAATTAGTATGTTCAAGGCTTAGCTTATGTTTTCTAGTGCTTTAGGTGGGAGTCAGAGAAGTTGGTCTCTAACCTCCCAGTTTTATTCTAATATTCCGAGGTTTATTAATAATGTATCATTTTGTAGACTTGTCTTTATAAAGTTAATAACTCAACATTTTTGGATAATTTTATTGATAATTATTTTATTGCTTTTCTCTCAACATTCATGTTTTTATTTTTTTGCAGGTTTATTAAAATTCATTCAAACTGGAGGGAATCATCTATGTAGAAATAATGTTCCTTAGATTTTGGTAGTCATAATTCTGAGTATCTCAGCTTCTTGTCAGATTTTAAAATATGAGAATTATTTCCTTTAATCCTTTGTTCAATATTATATTCATTATTACTTTAAATCCTTATCTTTCATATTTAGTGATTGGTCTTCATTACCCACTGATTTTTTTTTCTATGATAAAAATGCATGATTGATCCTCAGCTCCTTTCAGTTGAATGTTGATTTTATTTTTTTGAGTACTCATAAATTCTGTTCCTGTTTTCCAAGACGTCAGAAATAAAATCATACATTTTTGCTTCTGATTGTAATGAAAAAACTCTGCATCACATCATGGTGTGGTACTCGTTAGTATGTTTCCTCTTCTCTGTCTCATATATCAAACCCTCTGAGGTCTCCGGTCTCCTGACCCTCCAGGGAGTCATGAAACTCAAATCAGCCCATTTCAGGTGTAGGTACTCAAGAGTTGTTTTTTTCAGTCATGTCACTTCTTAATGCCATTTGTTTAGTGTTAAATTGAGTTTCAGGTGACATTCTGATGATGGATGGGAAAAATTCAACCATATTTCCTTTTAAATAAGGATGATGAACTATCAAAGACCTCAATACATGTTGTAAAGTGCAAAACTCCCATCTTTCAGGTTTGTACTTGTAAAAGAAATGGAATCTCTAATAAAGACAAGGGAAAAAAGACAATTTTACCTACATCTGTTTCAGAACCAGCCTATGCTAATAAAACACGACTTTAATAGGAAGAAAAAAATCTTTCCCAATACTTGAATAGTCTTATTTTAATTATTTCTATTGGCTGACAAGCCAAGTGCCAATGTGCCCTTGCTTTAGTCTGGCCTCTAAATTATTTTAGAACTAGCAGTGGATTGAGCCTCCCTGGGGCTGCGACAGCCTGGGCATTTTATGAATGGTTCAATTGCTCCCTACAGGTTGCCTGTTCCTTCTTGCTGAGCCTCAGACTATCTTGACTGAATGGACTGAATGCTCTAGCAGTGCGACTTTTATTGATAAAAACATTGCAAACTGACAAGAGGAGGTATTTGATAACCAGGAAGGCTCATTCCCTAATTTCAAGTGAAAGCAACAGGACTGGTGCTGTGAGTTGGTAGGGTCTTTGATAGGATGAGGGATTAGAGAGAGGATTGGAGAGTCAGTCTCTCTAGTGTGCCTTTTGTGCCTAGAGATCAAGCATTTAAAAACAAGAAGAACATGATAGCTCAAGAATATCTATACCTCTTCCAAATGGAATCTAATGTGTGACTACAAACTAGAGTTTATATGAGCAACCACGCATGATTGAAGTGTACAGAAAAATGTTTCCAGGAATACTTAAACTATTACTCTGTTTATGGCAAAAGCATCTGGAGAGGGGAGAAGTAATTGAGGAGAGATCTTGAGGAGGAGGAAAGATGCATTTTTGCTCTATGTGCTTTATATTTTTAAAAACGTTCTGTTACAACAGAAATGTTATCTCTATTTTCAAAAAAATATTTTCCTAAGTACACATCCCCTCCCCCCCTTTGGTAAATAGCAGCTTTTTTTTTTTTTTTTTTTTTTTTTTTTGGTAAATACTAACCTAAGTGAGGTTCTCTAACCTTGGTTACTATGTAACTTACCAGTTTTGTAATGATTAATATTTTAAAAAGGTATCAAAATCTTTAGTATACACTTTAATTACCCTTTACCATTAGTAGGGCAAGGCAAATTATTGACCAACTGGAGAAAATCATATTTAGGGGACAGCAGAAGGTCCCCAACTAACCTACCAGTGGTCATTGTCATCATCATCATCATTATCATCATCATCAACATCATCGAACAGCAGTTTTTAAACAGTCCATCTGAGCATGGCATGGCACAGCACTCTACAAGGTTAATGAAACAGAGTGTCAAGGACTGTCGTTTTCACTATTCCTACTCATACCAGAGACTAAATGTCAACAGGAACACGCACACTTAGCACTATAAAAACACTATCTCCAAAATGATTTTGGAGATGATATTGGCCATTACTAATTGAGGAAACCAACATGCCACAAAGGACATTCTTTTATGTTTTCCTTCTTTAAGAAGAGCTTCAGCAGGAAGTTATTTGAGAAGATATTTTGTGATATCATGGTTCTGATCTATAGAATCTTTGTTTTGAAGTACTAACAGTATGAGAATAGTTACTTGCAAGTAACAAAAAGTGTAATAGTTCTTAGTAAACACTTTTTTTTTTTTCTACTGACCAGGATAAGATGCATCATTCTGGTTATATTTACTAGAATATTTCTTTTTGTTGGCTTAGGATGAGTACTCTTTTTCTTCACTGAATTTTCCACTATTGTCATGACCTGAGCTGTAGGAACATCAAAAAATATACATTTTTAAAATTTCTATTTTGGTCCTAACAATTATCTCTTATGATTGGTTTAGACGTTGATCTCGTCTTCATACTTTATAAGAAAAAATGGCAATCAATTTGAATTTTTATACAGTAAGACTCTATAAAAATATTTTTTTGTTAGTGGTGTTCATGAGTTCCAATAAAATCTTGAAAATAGTATGTTTATCCTTCTGAAAATTACTACTGTTATTTCTTTTTTATTTTTATTATTTTTTATTTTTTTTAATTTATTTTTTATTGGTGTTCAATTTACTAACATACAGAATAACCCCCAGTGCCCGTCACCCATTCACTCCCACCCCCCGCCCTCCTCCCCTTCTACCACCCCTAGTTCGTTTCCCAGAGTTAGCAGTCTTTACCTTCTGTCTCCCTTTCTGATATTTCCCACACATTTCTTCTCCCTTCCCTTCTATTCCCTTTCACTATTATTTATATTCCCCAAATGAATGAGAACATATAATGTTTGTCCTTCTCCGACTGACTTACTTCACTCAGCATAATACCCTCCAGTTCCATCCACGTTGAAGCAAATGGTGGGTATTTGTCATTTCTAATAGCTGAGTAATATTCCATTGTATACATAAACCACATCTTCTTTATCCATTCCTCTTTCGTTGGACACCGAGGCTCCTTCCACAGTTTGGCTATCGTGGCCATTGCTGCTAGAAACATCGGGGTGCAGGTGTCCCGGCGTCTCATTGCATTTGTATCTTTGGGGTAAATCCCCAACAGTGCAATTGCTGGGTTGTAGGGCAGGTCTATTTTTAACTCTTTGAGGAACCTCCACACAGTTTTCCAGAGTGGCTGCACCAGTTCACATTCCCACCAACAGTGTATGAGGGTTCCCCTTTCTCCGCGTCCTCTCCAACATTTGTTGTTTCCTGCCTTGTTAATTTTCCCCATTCTCACTGGTGTGAGGTGGTATCTCATTGTGGTTTTGATTTGTATTTCCCTGATGGCAAGTGATGCAGAGCATTTTCTCATGTGCGTGTTGGCCATGTCTATGTCTTCCTCTGTGAGATTTCTGTTCATGTCTTTTGCCCATTTCATGATTGGATTGTTTGTTTCTTTGGTGTTGAGTTTTTTTATTAAGCTCCTTTTGTCAGGGGTTATGGAAGAATAACCTAAGTCTTTCTTGCTTAGAGTTTTAAGAAGGCCAGGTAGAAATTGAGTCATGTTTGTGAGAGCTTATCAACACATATAATAGAAAGAGAAAAGGCTTAGCATTTCAGAATCACTTTTATTTTATTTCACTTTATTTTATTTTTAGAGCAGTTTTAGGTTCACATCAAAATTGAAAAGAAGGCGCCGAGACTTCTCAAATATTCCCTATCCCCACATGTCATAGCCTCTCACATTATTAATATCCTGACTCAAGCAGTACGTTTGTTGCAACTGATGAATCTACGTTGACACATGATTATTATCCAAAGCCAATAGTTTACTGCAGGGTTCATTCTTGGTGTTGTGCATTCTATGGATTTGGACAAATGTATAATGAATATGTATCTGCCATTATAGTATTATACAGGGTAGTTCCATTGCCCTAAAAATCCTCTGTGCTCCACCTATTCATCCCTTTCCCTGCTAACCCTCGGCAACCACTGATTTCTTATTGTCTTCATAATTTTACCTTTTCTAGAATATCATATATTTGGTACCATATAGTATGCAGTGTTTGCTGACTTACTTTTTTGCTTAATGACACACTCTAAGTTTTCTCCTTGTATTTTCAGGAGTTGTCATATAACTCGCCTCCTTTTAGTGTCAAATAATATTCCATTGTCTGGATATACCATAGTTCATTTACCTATTCCGTTTCTGAAAGACACCTTGGTTGCTTTCAAGTTTTGGAAAATATGAATAAAGCTGCTATAAACATCTGTGTGCAGATTTTTGTGTGGACATGGGTTTTCACCTCCTTAGGTAAGTACCAAGGAGCACTCATTGTCACTTTTGAAAAGAAAGGCAGGGACTCAAAATTTGGTGTCACAATAGCTTTTGTTCTGTTCTTTAAAAATCCTAGTTGGTGATGCTACTTGTTGTGCTATCTTCTCATTAAGCCTTTTTCTCATTTGGATAATGTTTTGTTTAGCAGAAGGACTAATAGAAAAAAGGCTTCAAGGACTTTATTCTATGAGCAGACCATAATTACTATGAGAACAGGACTATTTCAGATTTTTTAGTATAAGCTAATAATGTTATAGATTCAGGAATATAAGTTTGTCAATGATGGTGATATGACATTAATCCATTTCATGAAAACACTTCATGTGGAAGTGTTATTGAGAAGTAGCTTTGGTTGTTACAGGAATAACGCTGACTTTCTATGGGGAATTCCTGAATTTGTGGCAGTCTGTATTAGACGTGATTATATTCTACTGATGCATTTTTTAAAATTAAAATCAAATAAAATACATTGTGCAGTAAGTTCAGGTTCATTATATACATATTCCTTCCCTTCGATAAAGATGCAACAAAGAACAATAGCAACTCTTGTTCTGCTATACTTCAAACTCTTGGCAAACCTCTTATGACTTAATATGTAAGGGAACCATTGTAAAGATCCTGAGTCAGTCATCTAGAAATGCTCCCACACAAAGACTCACAAGAGATTACTGATCATTTTTCAGACTAGGGACAGTCAAATGGACTTAGGCCTGAATAAAATGTAGTTATATAAGGAATCTAAAAGCAGTAAAAATTTTCCATTAACTGTAGAGAAGAGAAACCATTACCATTCTGCCATTTCAGCAGCATGATATAAAACAATGCTCTGATAAAAGATGAAAACAAATCTATAAATCCAGTCTGTGCTTGAGGAGGATGCATCCACAGTGGCATTAAATGTGACTTCAAATCACATGCAGACAACCTGAAGACCTTCCCAGTGAGGGTCAACCTCGGTGTGATTGTGAAACTTCGAAACTTGGCCCCACAAAGATAAGTGCTCTTATTTCCTTGAGAGGTTTTATTTACTTGTGAGTGCACAAATCTCATTTACTATATAGACAGTGGCAATAACTTCCAGGATTTTGACTAGTCCATGATATGAATATGACAAAGTTGAAATAAAATGTGTCTATTTAGCATCTATTTTGTGCCCCAGATTTTGCTAGGCATTTGGGGAAAAAAAAATCAAAGCTGTAAGAAAGAAGAACAAATTAAATTATTTTAGAGATGACATTTGCTTGCATGACAGAAATAGTGAACCACATAAGACAGTTCATAGTCAAATTTAGTTTTCTAAACAGAATATGAAGGGGTAAAGAAGCTCACAAGAAGGGACTCCAGCACAAGCTGCAGTACCCAGGCTTTGTGTGTAAAATGGGTCTTGGGCTATGCATTAAAAGGTGTTTCTTGGAATGGTATTAAGGAGAGAAGTTTGATTTATTTTGGTTGGATTAGCTATATGTGTAATATGAGTGAAATATGGCTGTGGAAACATCAATAAAGAGAACGAAAAAATGCTATAAGGACACTCTTAAAAGAAGTAGATACAGTACTGGGCACTTTAAAATATGTTAAGAGGATAGATCTCATGAGAACACATGTTAAGTGTTCTTAAAAAACAAAACAACAAAGCAAAACTTATAAAAGCATGGAAGGAAATTTTTGGAGGTGACATATATGTTTAGAATCTTGGTTAGAGCGATAGTATTATCGTGAATGTCCAGGGGTATGTTCAAACTCATAAAGATGTATACGTTAAATGTGTGCATTTTTTTTAAAGAAGATTTATTTATTTGTTTGAGAGAGAGGAGAGGAATGGAGGGAGGGGCAGAGGGAGAAAATCTCCAAACCGACTCCTTGCTGAGTGTGGAGCCCGATGCAGGACTTGATCTCATAGCCTATGAGCCAAAACCAAGAGTAAGATGCTCACCAACTGAGCCACCCAGGTGTCCCTAAATATATGCATTTAAAAATATATCTATCATACCTCAAATATAGCTAAAAAAAGGGAAAGGAAATAATCTTGACATGTGGAAATTAAAAAAGTTACAGCTATACAGATAATAGAAGGTGACAGTTAAGGCTATGGCTTATAAATATTAGCAGAAGCAACTGAATGGGATACTTATTATACATAAAAAAATTGGCAGTTTTATAAAATTTTGCCAGTGTGTTGATGCAATAGAATAATCTCAAGAAGAATATAGAATATAGTTAAACTTTTGTATCAGTATAGATATCCATAGATATTGGTAGATGGATTCACATATGTGTGATTCTTGAATGTAAAGCATGAAAGATGATGTTTTAAAATAATTTAAAATCCTATCAAGTAATAACATATGAAGCAAAATTCTACAGTGAAGTTCAAATTCTAAACTATTTGGCACAAACTAGCAGAGGTATTGTCTCTTCTACCTAAAGTTAGTCCCTCCACTTCCCACAGGAAACCTAAACTACCCGTTAGCCCTTCCGTTTCTCTTATCTCTAATTGCTTATGTTAACATACATCTTGCTAAGCCAAATTGTAATTATTTGTCAGATGTCATCTTAAATATTACCTGCTTGTAAAATAGTTTCTGACTACCTAAATGTAATAAGTCTATAGTTATGTAAAGCTTTTTTTTTTCCCTTTCATCCTTTGAAGCACCTAACATAAATATTTTTCATTGGCAATATGTGAAATAATTTGCTTATTGAAGGCTTCCTCTCTTGGGCTGTACCCTCTCATCAGCTGTTTATGGCTACAGCACTGAATTCTCAGTGACTGGATCAGTGACTGGCATACAATGACTCTCAGTGCATTTTTGTTGCATAAGAGGGAAGCTACAGGGCCTAGTCTTTCTAACATGTGGGATTACTACATGTAACTCTGGTCCTTTAAGATGTAGCTGGTGGATAGAAAACAGACATTCTATGCATGTCTTCAAACCTTATCTCTCTCATCTTTTCTCTCTCTTTGATTCTGTTTGGATTTTGTGTGTCCAGTTTGAAGAAAAGGAATGGTGGATAAAATATGGTAAATAAGAGAAATAAAAATAAGAATCTAAAAAAAAAAAAAAAAAAGAATGATGGACAATATGCCAGAGTTCTGAATCAACTCCAACACAGACTTTGAGGAGCATTTCCTAGTTATCTGATCTGGTTGTCTGTAATGTGTTTCCAGCTTTATCAACTTTTATTAGTCCAGTCCTGTGATGAAACATAAGCACTAAAAATATAACTTGAGTGATCATTACTCTAAAAGTATTTAGATTACTATATGATTGCTTCTGAACTCCCAGGCTCTAATAATGGCTAGATCAATAGGATAGAATAATCTAATTGGGGCATAATTTAGCCATTCTGGCTTTTCCATCATCATCCTATTGTACCATGGTTGGTTACAGGCCAGAAACTCTCCAGAATGTATGACTTGATTCTCTCACAGGCAATCCACTCACATAAATTAGACACAGAAAGACACCAGGCAAATATTTAAGTGGACATGGACTACATTATAAATAAAAGAAAAAATCTGTTGAAATTTCCCAGTCTCCATTTCTAGGCAACAGTTCTGCAATCACTGGGGCAGCTAGAATGAATTCGTTGGCTCTCTTTTTAAGGGGTGCTATGATGTACAGTTAAAATAGAGAGTAAACTTTAGTGCAATTAAGGCATTTAGTTTCAGCAGCTTTATACAGAGATTTAAAATAATTTTTAATTTTTGCTGATAGTTACAAAACTAAAATTTAGAGTTTTATCTCCATGATGGAGAGGATGCTCAGATTACTGAGGATAAAAACACACAATTATAGTCACCATAGTCATTCTTTCATAGTTTATGCCCACACAGGGGATAAAATAGAGCTTGGAATTCTACACAAATGAAAATAGTAGTTGGACCATTTAATATGGTCATTTAAATTTAAAAAAGCAAATTTGATATATTCATGTGCAGATGTATCTCTGTACATTTTATTTCTGATGTCTTCTGATGTGTACTAATTACAGAAGTTGAGTGACTTGTTCTATATGGTTGTGTTCTGCAGATTAGCATGAAACATAAAATATTTCTAATGAATTTAAATCCCTATTTGTTTGGCTTTAAATGCCGTTTTAAAACTACACCTCAAATTCCTATGCAAGTTCACTGCTTTTAGTGGATTATGATGCAGAGGCAATATGATGATCCCATTTGCTTTCCAAAAAGTTTGAAAATTATCTACTGTAAACTGTGGCACATTTGCCTTCCCTGCTTGATTGCAGGCTGCTTTTCTCAGTTAAACCAAAATTACCTAGTTTATCAATGGAATTAGGGTTTGTTACCCACTCTGTTGGGATTACAAAAAGTACTTTTGAGAATATATTGTCCCTGCAAGTTAAAAGTAAATGATAAAAATGTATGAGGATTTCCTCCCTTTTCTAAAGAAGTTAATATCAGGGAGATGCTTAGTCACTCAAAGCATTTGAAACATTTTCATCTGAAGATCAGAATTAATGTAGAACATGATTTTAATACCCTTTTTCTTGGCCTAAGAATGTGGACTATTCAATTTGTGTAGTAACACTCCTTCTGTGCATAAAACCACACAGAGTATCTGGGGACATGCAAAGGATGACAATCTTATACATATAAGATTTGACTTTCATGAACAGGAAGAAAAGCAATGCATATAAAGTGATTAATATGAGATGATATATGTTCAGACATCAAAAAGGTACAGATAGTGAATACCATAATATTTCCAAAGAGAAAAAAGTCAAGCGAGGACTTCAAAGAAACTTCACTGAGATTGAAGGTCTTGGGCTGGGCTCTGAAGAATGCGTAAGATTAGGGTGGACAAAAGAGAGATTGGTTCAATACTCCAGGCCATAGCCTAGTATAAGCAAAAGCGTAAGAGCTGGAAAATGTATGGGAAACAGTAGAATCACACAGTGAGAGAAGAGGCTAGAAACATTTGATTTTAAAATCCAGTCTATCATTTATTATTTGTGTAACTTTAGGCAATTTAATTAATTTTTTTAGTCTCAGATTCATATGCAAGTTGGGGTTATAAGCCCACAGTTAAATGTATGGTCAGAAACAATGTTTATTAACAAGTTTTTCAAAATGTCGTGGTGCTGAATAAATTTCGATTGCTCCATTTAATTAATTTATTTATTTGGAAGAAAGAAAGATTTATATTGGAAGATGGAATACATTTAAGTTAGATTTTAGAAGACTTAAATGACATACAAAAAGCATTCGAACTTTATCCAATAGGCAATGGATGGATTTGGAACATTTTGAGTTTTGGATGGATTTTGAAACAAATTCACCTGGTGAATATATGCAGGATTTATTAGTAATGTGTGAGGTTGAGTCAGGAAGACTGGATGAAAGATTCATTTGATAAGGCCCAAGTTAAGGCTTGATGAGAGCAGGAAAAAGATAATTTTGTGAAGTGAATTATTAGTGATTGATAGGTTCTGATCAGTGTCTTTTGGAACTATACCTCAATTGGGATAAAGTTTCATATAAGTCACTCTACAATTCAGGGTATTGGCTAAAGCCCTTAACTTCAAACAAATAATAAAAACAGACTCAATTTAGATGAAACAGATTTAAGAAGGATAAGGTAATTCATAGATTCTCTGAGGGGTTTGAAAACCTTAGCTGTAGAGACTTTTTCTCCAGACTCTATGCCCCAATTTATACCCTAGACCCTTTCTGGCAGAGATACTACTCATATTATGGCTAAACACTAGACGTAAGGCTAGAATCTTGATAATGTTCCCTCTGGAAACAAGATGTACTTGCCTTGTTCTCCTGAAATTGGATTGCCCAGAGTTCCTCATTCTTTGTGTTACCTAGTTATCTGTGAGCTCAAGTCATATGCAAGAGAACCTGAGAATTTGGCTTCAATGGCAATAGGAAAAGATTCTTAATGTAGGAAATTCCCCAAATACAGGAAAAGTGCTGTTTTGTATGAATTGTGTCCCCTTAAAATTCATATGTTGAAGTACTAACCCCCAGTACTCAGAAGTTTACAATATTTGAAGAGAGGACCTTTAAAGAGGCAGTTAAGGTTAAATGACATCTTTGAGGATGGACCCTAATCGACTTTGACTAATGTCCTTATAAAAAGAAGAGATGCAGGGAGGGAAGACTATGTGAAGATACAAGGAAAACATGGCCATCTATAAGGCTTAAGAGAGAAACCTCAAAAGAAACCAACCCTACTGACATCTTGATCCAGGATTTCTAGTCTCCAGAATTGTGAGAAAATAAATTTCTGTTGTTTAAGCCACCCAGTATGTGGAACTCTGCTATGGCATCCCTAGCAAACCAATATAAGTATTCATAGGTACTGAAAAGCCAAAAATAATGGCATATGGCAAATATAAACTATGTTTATAAGAGAGGGGAATTTCTCAGGTGGGGAAACAAAAAAACAAAAACAAAAACAAAACAAAACAAAACAAACAAACAAAAAAACCAAAAACAAAAACAGAAACAAAAACATTTAAAAAAGCCAAGAAAAAACATCTTGGCTTGTTATATATAAAAAGGCAACAAGTCAGAAAACCTTAGTACAGAATGCTGATTTGGATAGAGAAATGTGAGTTTATTTGAGACATTTGAGTTTGAAATGGTGGTGAAATCTGAGTGAGAATGTTCAATAAGCAGATGGAGATGCAGACCTAAAAAGTAGAATAGAGTTCAAGCTTGATATATGAATGTAGGATCTTTCATGAAGAAAAGGTCATTGAAGTCTGGAGAAAGAATCCATGATAAGTACATCTGAGTAAGATAGGAGAGCTCCTTTAAGGACTAAAAAAAAAAAAAAAAAAAAATGCCAAAGTTAGCGGAAGGAAGAGTTAGAGGAAATTCAGAGGAGAGTTACTACTTGTGTAATTCTCTCGCATCTCAGTGTCTTATAACTGTGTGCCAATATTTGTGTTTAAAAAAGTGAGTTCAGAGTGACGAGGGGCCCCAGATGTGGGTAAAGGGAGTACAGTATTGGCAAAACAAACAGTGAGTCAAGGGAAAGTATGGTTGGGGTGATAGGCTCGGCCGTTTCAGTAAATCAAAATTGATTACCTGGGAGAAGGGACAACATAGCAGGCATTTTTGTGGTAGGAGCTTATTGTGCTTGTTTCAGAGATAAATGATAAATATGGAAGGAAATAAGATAGACCAGCTCTATCCTTCTGGATCTTGCTTTCTCATAAGCATTGTAGGCAAGTAAACTGGCAGTTACAGTGTCATGTGCCATGACACAGAACAAATGTAGAGCCTGGGATGCTATAGGTACCTATAAGAGACAACCTGACTGAGACTTCAGATAGTGACATCTAAACTAAGATTGTGAGAATGAGAAGGAGATAGCAGGCTAAGAAGCTACAGGGAAATGGACTTACTATGTAGTTTGGATTTGAACCTATGAACACTGATAATTTTATGTAAGGGAGTGACAGATTTATGTTTAAAAGGGACAAGACTGAAGGCACAAAATCTAGAAGGGACTGCTGAGTATATCATGGTAATGGATGATCATATAGTGAACTAGAAAGATAATAGAGAGAAATAAATTTCCAGTGCATGTAGGAAATACAATCAACAGAGTTTGATCAGTTAGATGTGGAAAGTAAAGGAAAAAGGTAAAGAGCAATTCAAAGTTTACATCTTGTGCAAACGGGTAGGCTGGATACTGTTCACTGCGCTAAGGAGCATAACAGGAGGAGAATGGAAGTGTTGAGGAGGAGAAGAGAGTAGACTTCTGACCTGGATTAATTTAAACTAGATATGAAACTGAGTTCCAAACTCTTGCTCAAGAGAAAGATTTGGGCTAGAAAGAGGTTTGGAAGTCATCACATGCTGCTGCTATTACTATTAATATTACTACAAAGAATAGCAACCATAATTACAGATTGTGACGACTTGGTGGAAAGTGGTGGAAGGAGAATATTTCAAAAGCAGAAGTTGACTAAACTGGAGAAGGAAGCTATCAATGGCCAAGCTAGGTTCATAAGACAACAAAAGATTAGGATATATAGGCCATGGATGGAAGGTTGCATGTTATATCCAGATACAACATTAATTTCATGGTAAGAAGAAAAGGTAGGTGTAAATATGTCAGTCAGTTTGGAAGTTGGGAGTTAATGGTATTCATTTC
Organism: Canis lupus dingo; assembly: GCF_003254725.2. Lineage (NCBI taxonomy): Eukaryota > Metazoa > Chordata > Mammalia > Carnivora > Canidae > Canis > Canis lupus. The sequence continues at coordinate 76,803,981 of NC_064246.1, forward strand.
TGGTAGCTCGTATGTTTATTTGTTAGAGGGGGAAGGGCTGTGGTGTAAAGGAACTACAGTAGTAAATTCAGGTGCCGAAAAACGTCTTTTGGTGAAGGTTAGTCTTATGAACATATTTGCTCTATCCTGTGATAGATTTGTGTTTGGGTGAGGTTTCTAAACACTGCATACAGGAATATACTGATTGCATAATGGAGTTACCGCATAAGAGAAGGCTTAATATTCATGGATGTAAACAAGCTTATAAGGGTGTTATATTAAAGCTTTTGACCTCTACTAATGTCATAAAGCATCTCCCAAAAAATGGCAGCGCCAACACAATGTGAATTGGATTATATGTTATTTGATCCTACATGTCTTTTCTCAGCCTTCATGAAGGACACGAAACAGATGTAAGGGGACAGAAATCCAAGTATGTGAGAGAGCCATAGTAGTGCATAAAGTTCTGAATCATCCCATTATTTAGAAAGACTGTGTCAGTACAATATTTAGATTAGTACCTTTGACATTCTGGGTCCTCAGTGATGGGGAAAAAGAAGTGAAGAAGTGGTGCAGTATGGAGGAAGGTAAGAAACTTTCTTCCAGTGGGTTGACTTTATCACTAACTAGCTGTGGAATTTGAGGAAGATGACTTAATCTCACCAATTTACAGTTTTCTAAGTTAAAGGCAGCTAGGAATCTAATTTGTGAGTGCCTCTGAATGTCATCATCTTTTTATATGTTGTATATTTAAACTTCAAATGTATATTATTATTTCCATTTTCTAGATAAGAATATGGAAGCTTGGTTAAATTAAATCACAACTTCAAGTTTAAATAGCTTGGTCCTAAACCTAGGTCTTATCTGTATTCAAAGTGTATGCATTTTCCATTATACTGACTAATCTTCCGCATGCCCTTCAGCCCAGAAATCCTACATAGTATGAAGAATTAAGGAAGAACTTTTTTTATGTTGGTGACACTTCAGTTCCTACCTCTCCCTTTATCTATTCTCTGTACTGCCACATTCCTCTGTTTATTTTATAGTTCTGTATTTGGGTCCCTTGGCCCACCTCTGTTTTCTTTACACCCTCTACCACTCTCCTAATTTTTCCTCTTTCCCTACTATTAAATGAGCAGAGGATTCTGATCACCTGAGAAGGTAGCAGGCCATGGTCATAAAAGTGCATGCTCAGTATTAAGGGCAGAATTGTACTATAAAAGAAAATTGTGTCATAGAATGAGTTCTTTTTTTTTTTTTTTCACTGACCCCATTACCCTGGTAAACTACTCTGCTTTATCTATATTCTTAGCTGTAAATGGACAGGCCATATTTCATAGGTTGCTTAACCTAAAAATCTTGCTGGGCCCATCTGTTATGTAGAACCAATTTCCATCAGGAAATCTAAAATCCTACAGCTGGAAGGATCTCAAAGATCAGCTAATCATATTCGATCATCTTAAAATTGGAAAATTAGGTCTCTGCAAGAATAAGTACTTTCCCCAAGGTTACTAAGAGGAGCAAAATTCATACCTGCCCAATGGACAGCTTTGAATAAGCATGTTTGACTTGAAGTTTCAACATCTGATCAATTATTTAAATAGAAAGGGATGTGAAAGTCTTTGTATGTTCCCTAATGGGATAAGTGGTTAAGGCCATACATCTTTGTGGTTGAGAGGATGTAAGGTTAAAGTCACAACTCTACGGCTTTATATGTGAAACTCTTGTGCTCTACGAGCTCTGTAAAGACAGTGATCATATATCTTTTGGTTATCATAGTATATGCTGCACCTGGCATGAAACTGCTAAGTCAGGGATACCTGACTTCATTCATTTGGAGGAATAAATGAATGCATCAGTAGTTTCTACCTCTTAAATCATTATGAGGTCTTTAAGGGAAGTTTGGCACACCAGGGCAGAAGGAACTGTAAGTGAATATTAGTTATTATTATTGCTAAAAGTAAAGCTGAGTCCTCTTGCTTTATATTCAACACTTCTGAACATTGAAGATCCTTCTGATCATGTTCAGTAAGTTCTTTAATCTTAAAGGTTATTCTGGGAGCCGAAGAGTGTTTATGGGGCCCTTAGAAACAATTATTAGACAAGAAGGACAAAAGAATAGACAGTGAACTTGCTATAACATGAACGGGCACAGATGGTACAAAGGGAGGTAATAAGGGAGTCCGTGTGTTGTAAGGTTGTGGAGAAAAGGGCAACAATGAAGTTTCAACTGTGTGGAGACTTTCTGCCAGGATTTTCCTGTCTCTCTTTTATTGATCTTGAGCAGGAACAACTTTTGTATCAACACAAAGTGTTGGCAACTTGGTTTTCTGTAGTTCTTTGAAGTTTCCAGTGAAACTACACAAATTTAACTAAGCTTGAGGGACTCATTTACTTAGCAGAAAAGTACAACCCTCTTGTTTTGAAAAAAAAAGTGAAATCTATTCAATTAATACCTAAACCTATGTAAATAGGCGCTATAAACTATGGATTGAAGGAAATGTACTCTGTTTATTTTGGTGTTTAGTTTCTTAGTAATTTTTTGGGCATTCATATATTACATTAACAAATGATAACAGGCTGGCATAGAGGTTGTGAAAATGTAGGTCCAGATCATAAGTGTCATGGTTGTGTTCAGCACTTATATTTGTATAGTGCTGAAATGTTTTCAGATTATTAATAAAATTAGTCATAATTCCTTAAAATATATTGATTCCAGCAGATTACTATATTTTGACTTTTTTTTTACACTGAAACAATATATTATTATTGGTTTCTATGAGGGCTTGGGTTATATATAATTTTAGAAACAAATGAGATGATGTCAGTGGCTTGTGAATTACTGTATTCCTTATATGCTTAATTCTTAATATGACATTTACAAAGCTATCTATGGATCTTTAAAATATTGCTCTTGGAATCTCCACTTGGGATAATGCCCTTTCAATTCATTGCCTGTGTCTGTAGAGAAAATATTTGAGGTCGAGAATAACCAAATCCTAGACAATACTACACTCTGTTAAAAAACCAGGGCATCTAGAATCCTTATTTAGGTACTAGTGATACCTATTGCTACTTTTCTCTCCTTATAAAATAATTCACATTTGTTTCAGTGATATGAAAAGGAAGCAGGCTACAAAACATTTATTTTTTTTATTTTGAAATGTCTTAAAATAATCAAGAAATCCATTTTTAAATGTCAAAATTTATTCGGAATATATAACCTTGTACAGATAATTCAAATAGTAACTTTACATATGGAAGAGAGCCTCATTAAATTGGATTTTAAATGGATGGGGACACATGATTGCATCTGACACACAGAATTTCTCTTTCCACCAGAATTCACAAAATCTACATCAGCCATGGTGAAATTCACGTAGGCTGTTGAGTCATTGATTAAAATATGAAAATAGTTCCTTTATAACACAAACATTTTTTCAAGGGCTTACTCATCCATAACACTTTATAATGTACGCAGTTACATGTTAGTGACAATGTTTTTTGAAAATTAGTAATGACATCTTATTTTTCACAAGTTATACCTCTTTCATAAGCTTCCCCTTTTTAATCCTTTTGAATCATACACATTTATTGATGATCTTGATTTTTAAGTTTAAGTAACATGTAATTATGTTGGAGGTCTATTTCAGTGGTGTGGGAAAGACATGGCCTTAGGGGCATAGTGTTAGCACTAAGTAAGCCTATGTTCGACAAGCTAATTTAGAGAGAAAAAGGTCCAGGGGGGTCCAGAGTTTGATCAGGTAGGTCCAGGAAGAGGATATACATTAAGCCTGGCTTGTTTCTTCAATGTGGCAGAAATCAATATAGTGGAAACTATGGGGAAAGAAACAATACATTCCTCTTTTGTATATGCTCCTTCTCTACTGATGGATAAATTCTGTGGCCAACAGAATAAGGTGTTCCCTTCCTTAGCACCACTTTTCTGATCTCACCTTTCTCTGGAAGCATTGATTATATAGCTGTGGGACATTTGCCAAGAACCCTGGCCAATAGTGGTCTCCTTCAGTTTTAAGTGAACACATGGCATGAAGGTTCTTAAGGACTGTGCCTGAGCAGCTTGAGGAGACCAGAAAATTCAAGCCCAAACTCTGGAACAGCTGCCCCTCAAAGGACAACTGATGCTGTGAGATTCTAGATTGCCTCCTTGGTTTATTTATGGCTCACCACTCCTCAGAGTCTGTTTGCTGCTATCTGCTTATTCAGAAGTTCCTAGAATTACCACTCAACCAGTGAAATTATTTTAAAAAATACTGAACTGGTCAATGCAGACACTTATTCTCTTAGAATTTCATTACCTATGTGAAATGCCTGACATAGTGACATTGACAATTTTCAGTGAAGTACCTATAGAGAAACAATGTCTTAGAAACAATACTTCCTTGCAGTTTATTTTCATCGAATTAAACATTAGGTATCCCATTTTCAAGAATTGAGAAATAGAGGCAAAAGAGGAAAGATACAAGATAGAGTTAAAAAAAATCTCAGAAGCTTCTTTCATATATATAAATCCCTTAGAATGAAACATATTTTATAGTGTCATAAGTGCAATCTATAAAATATCTTTATAGATATGCATCAGATTAGCACTGATCTATATTTCTCTTTGAATGGGAAATCTACTGTACTCTCCTCTGTTTTGGGTATGCCCATAGAAGCCTTAGTTAGATTAAGTGGGTTTAGTAACAGGGCCACATTTTTAAATACATGCTTTCAGGCAAGTTTATTTGTTTTGTTTGGGTTTGTTAGGTGGTGGCTAACATATAAAACCCACTATATTGCTCAATTGAATCAGTACCTACTTGCCTCCAGGACTGCCATTTGCTGTGAAATATCACGATGGGCATGCCATACTATACCTAACATCCTTCATTTCTCCTACATCATCCAACATAATCAGTTGTTACCGTGCCTGTCTTTACAAAGAATTACTCAGCAGAGGCATGTTTAGAAGAAAAAATATTAATACAATTTTTTTTCTTCTCCGAAGCTCTTTTGATTTAGCTTCTTTTAATCCACCTTGTCACCAATGTATGTGAAGCATGCATGAACAGTATATAATATAAAAGAGTCAGGCTACAGAGGAAATAGTAACAGTAGTTGTATTCAATTTATAGATATGTTCACTACTCTACTTTGTCTGAAAATATCATACATGGTATAGTGGATATAATGCATAATTAAAATATTCATGTTTGTAAATATAATGAGAGCCAAAAAGCAAAACTTCATCAGCATGATTGCATAACCTCCCATACATTAAGCAGAGCAATTCCACCCTGTGACTAGTAGGCTGTCTGGTGATTCGAGTGAGTCACCCTACGTATACACATGTGTTGAATTGTACAAAACTGACAAAATATTGACCATGTCTTCTATATGAGTCATTCATTCTTTTGAATATTTACTGAATGCCAGGCACTGTACAGCAGAGTACAAGACAGATGAAGTTTCTTCCTGTTTGTTTACATAAGACTAGCCGGGGGATGTGGGACAAGAGAAATAGATACAAACAAATAATATTGTGGAAAGGGATGATGAGTGCTAAGAATGAGTAAGTGGAGGCTGTGCTAGAGAATCACAAGAGGACTTCCTTCATATAGAAAGAACAGTAGGATGTAGGGTGACAGCAGAGAGGCAGTCTCTCCCCTCAAATTGCTGACAGCCCAGGAGGTGGCTGAGATGTGTACACCGAGAGCCATTACTCACTAGTGTGCTATTTCTCAACAGAGTTCTGCCAAATTCTCATTTTGCAAGAGAGATGTTAATAGGTATTTTATGAAAACAATGAAAAGTTCTGTGGTCATATATATCTGGAGAGCACTGCATAGCAACGTAGCTCCTTTTGGAAATTCACAATGCACAGCACAAAGGAGTGTGGGCTCTGGGAAGCCCAATAGTAATAAAAGTTATACAAATTTGCTTAATCCTGTATTTCAAAAAATTATTTTGACCTTGGATCCTGATTCCAGGCCAGGAAGTTCTTTATGGTTCAATGAATTTGTTGGAAAATCTTGATATTTCGGCTAGCACCCATACCATGAAGAGTCTGCTACAACTTTGTGAGCTATGAAATCATTATATTACGTTATATTTGAGATACCCATGATCATTTTACTAGTAGTCCATACCCCACTGCTTCTATAAAATAAGGGTAGTGACTCCTCTGCCTTCCTCCTGAATTGAAAGGCAAATATAAGCTAGGTATCCTGGATAATTAATCGGAGTCATTTGCTTTCTACTTAATTCTTCTTGCTTCTTAACTCTTGTAGGAGGATTCGGTTGGAGTTCTGCTCAGATCCCCTTGGATCTGTTTTACTGTTTCTTCTTATAACCCCTCAGATTCTGGATCTCTTGCTTCTTATGGCCTGTGTGTGTAACTCCACTGGGACACAACTACCTTTGGGTACTGGCACCACTTTGCTGGTGTGTAGCACTTTCTTAGCTCAGGCTGCCATAGCGAAATACCGTAAACTGGGTGGCTAAAACAACAGAAATTTATTTTCTCAAAGTTCTGGAGGCTAGAAGTCCAAGATCAAGCTTTTAGCATGATTGTTTTCTTGTGAGAGCTTTCTTTTTTTCTTGCAGGCATCTGTCTTCTCTCTGCGTCTTCACAAAGTACAAAGGAGAGGTAGAGGAGAGCAAGCCTTCTGGTTTCTTCTAAGAGTATTAATCTGATCATGAGGGCCCCATATGGTTTCATCCAAACCTAATTATCTCCTAAAGGCCCTGTCTCCAAATACTTTCACATTAGGGATTAGGGCTTCAATAAGAATATGGATTTGGGGAGGGGGGCATATTTTAGTCCATAGCAAGTATGGAGGTGGATGTGTGTATAAGCTGATATTCTTTGGGGCAGCCTTTAACTACTGAATAAATTGTGCCCGAGTTTGAAGTCTCACTTCCTTCACAAAGCAATGAGGTATGATTTATACTCCATGGGAATAATCAGTGTTATGTGAATTAGGCTGAGGAAGGGTGTGTTCAGAATGAAGGGTACTGCCTGGGTGGCATGCCTGTGTGTCTTGGCTCCGTATGTGACGGTAGGGTGGGGAGGAGGGAGGACATGCCTTTGAATTTTTAGTTCCAGAGATGGGAAAGTGAAAGAAGGTGGGAGGTCAGCTTTCAGATATCACCTTTCTCACTGTAATTCCCAGGAATGAGCTATAGTCATAGATTCTCTCTGAATCAAGGATTTATATATCTCTGAATAGTGATTATTTGCTCATAGAATAAGAGTCTTGGACAGACCATTCTGTTTTTTTTTTTTTCCCAGTTCAAGCAAAATATTTTCGAATGGAATAAAGGTCATTTTCCCCTTCACAATATAATCTATATGCATAAATTATATCTGATTTGAATCCTACTTCATATATTTAATAACAGTAATTTGACATGTTGGTGTGGTACCTTCCTGGAGCTGTAGAATTTGTTCATTTATTGACAAATCAGACACAATTTTTATACTGTCCTATCTGCAAAACATGTTAAGAGTCTGTCAAAATAACATTTTTATCCACCTGGTCCATTAAATATGTATAGTATAGGATAAAATTAGTATCTTTGACATTTTTTAATGATCAGTATAAGATAACCTGTCTTTAAAAAAATAGAAAATATTTGTTAATACTTCTGTCACTGGTATTATAACTACATCAAAATTGGTTTTTAAGTATGTATTATACACATTCAAGACTCTAGCTTGATAAACTAAATACATGTGTCTTTAAATATATAAGAATAACTTCATAAGCTAAATAGTGAAGGTGAATTTCTCTATCATTTCAAAACTAACATCATCATCTATTTAGATTCTCAGGGTTATAATTTTTGAAAACTACTGTTTTCTCCTATGAATGATGCCTTACACATCCATCACATTCCTGGCTAATTCCTGCACCAAACTTCATCATCTCTTTACCAGGCTGCCCAGATTGTTATCACTGAGTGTCTTATCCAGCACTGAATCCCCAGTATCTAATAGTGCTGGGTTCATTGCAGACACTTTGCAAATATTTGTTGATTGAATGGTGAATTGTTCTGTTAATTAAATGGTCCCCCAAGGAATCAAAATTAACTTTTGACCAATCTATTCTTTATGGATTTTCCACTTCCAGCTTTAAAAGCAATTTGCCCTATAGACATGTGATGAGAAAGTGATCTTTATTTTTCTATGGCATGTAGAACTCCCACCTGTCAGTTTTTGCAAGTCTTGTCTCTAGGCTAAAGATTTGGAAACTATATATATTCCTTTTTCTTTAGCATTAAAATGAGTAGGTTTCAAACTATTGGAAAAAGAAGTCAATTGAAAAAAAATTCAGCTTAGCCGGTGATTAATGTAACAGCAGGTGGATTACTTTACTACTTTGTCAATCAGTTTCCATAGCATGAAAATAATGATATTTGCTCCTTTACTTTTCATAGGGATGATGGGGAGATTAAAGGGGAAACACTGGTCATGGATTTCATCGCTTGTGAAGCCAAGCTGCCATGATGATTTAGCTCCATGTGGAGCTATTTTAAGCTCAAAATACTTCAGCCTGGTCTTTAGCTACCTAATGTCCTTTAGACTTTAAAAAGCCACCCTGGTTCTGCTGTGAGTGTAGAGTGCTGGTCAGAGCTTTTATGTTTAAAATGACCACTATCTAGGGACAGAGAATTTCTGTGTAACCACACGAAACACCTTTGGCTGTCTACCTTCAGTAGAGAACCATAAATGTTATACAGAGGGCCAGAAAAACCAACCACCTCGCTTTTGTGCAGTTAAGGACAACAGTAGAGTTTTCTTCGAGTTAGTGATGCGGAGTCCACTGCTGTGGAACATGCCTGTGTTCAGGCAGAAACTGGTTCAGTGGTTCAGTCATTCCACATGAAGTTTCTGCTCTCACACTGCATAGCAAAGTGCTGGTGTTCCAGTTCGGGTCGATTAATAATTCTTTATTGGAAGGTGGCAACAGAAACCAGAAATGGCAAGGAACGCATAGAGATATGAAATCAGATATAAAGCAAAACTTAGAAATGTAAGAATCTGTCAAGAATGGTGAAGAGTTAGAGATTTTATTCTAATTGCAAGTTAAAAACTTAGTCTGCCACAACTTCATGGATGCTGGCAGAAGATACAGACTTTTCCGCTGGAGACAAGGGACTTTACAACTCCCAGCAGAGCAGGTGGCCCAAGGTTCATGTTTGCATTAGTTCTCTTGTCTGTCACTCCTGGGGGGTGGTGTGTGGGGATGCTCTGAACCTAGTGGGTGTGTGTCACAGCTGAGGAATCCTGAGTTTAAAGAAATGCAGTATTAGGAAATAGAACAAGCCAAGTTGTCCAACTTTTGAACTAGGGAGACATACTCTCTTTCTTAGTCTGGTCAAGAACAAAACTGCCTTTTGCCCCAGATGGAGATCCTTCACCATCAAGGGCTCTTTGCTGTGAAAACATCCTGGAAAAAATAGTCGAGAACAAAAGCTATCAGTGCCGTTGCACAGAAGACATGCAGAAATGTGAAAGACCAATGGATAGTTGCTTCCCCAAAGTCTCATGAGACCCTGAGCTGGCTCTCCAGTGTCCTTAGTTGCCAATATTCTACAGTTCCTTGGGAACAGTGCCTCTCCACTGGTTATGCTTTTATACGTTATCTGTATTCTAATAAAGTGCTCTGCATGATATAAAATATTTTGGGTAAATGACTTTAAACAGTTAACCAAAGGTCTCATTTTCTGATGCCTGTGTAAGTCACTATTTTCTCCTCAGAAATTCAGTTCCGCTCAGCCATCAATCACTCAATGGGAAACTTTGCAAAGGTGGCATATCAGATAAATTCATTAACCAATTTAATCCATTTTATGTATATACTAGAAATTGCAGGGGGATATTTTATTGTGTTTCCAGCCAAGAGAAGAAATTTAATAATAAATTACATCTGTCATTTCATGCAGACTCCTCTATTTACCTTTTTTTGGGGCCACTTTTATTAGACTGTTGATTCCCAAATCTTCTTATGTATCAAAATCTTTTGAGATCTTTTATAATAGTCAGATGCCCTGGCCACTCCCTTAGAGATTCATACTGAAGATGTCTGTCTGGCATGTATTCTTGGAATACCTAATTTAGAAAACTTTCTGGGTGATTTTAAGGGTAACTTGGTGTGGGCACTTGCAGATTTTAACTATAATTTCACAGTTATTAACACTTCTATTTATGACAAGAGGAAAACATTTAAAATCTAAAATGTAAGGAGCAAAAAAAAATGTAAGGAGCTGAGGAATATTCTAATCACAACCGTGTAATTTTAATTGGGAAAACATATCTTTTGAAAAAATATGGGAATAAATTATTTTACACTTTGAGCACCTTTGGTGCTCTGAGGAAAAGTTTCCAGTTCAAGGACTGTTGGAACAAATCAAAAAGTGTGAAAGAGCTGGTAATTTTAAAAGGCTGGAATTACCCACATTTCGATCAGCACAGAGCTGTGGGTTTGGAGAGGATTGTGGTAGGAGCACAGTGGCAGAAGGGTGCCATTACAGCATCTTCTGGCCAGGGTGACTAGAGGTTGTGCTGAGGGTTTTGCTAAAAGGGACTAACCATGCAAAAGAAACAAGAGGAAGATGGAACAGAAATTTAGTATTTTGCAAGCTTTTGAAGAAGAGTGCCAAGTTTCAGAAGATTAAATACTGGACATTTCTAGATTCTAATTTTCAATGTAATCCCTTTTGGCAGCTTCTGGGTATGCTGCTGCTACTGCTACTACTACTACTACTACTATTACTACTACTATTGCTGTTGCTGCTGCTACTACTACTACTGTTTTGGTTATTCTTATTCTAAGTCTCTGGCTATTTGGTTGAAATGAAGGTATGATGAACCCAACTGAGTTTGCAACAAGTTACAGTCCTGGTTACATAACTCTAAGTAGCCTTGTGATCTCTCAGAAATATGTTAATCCTTTCTGGCCTTTGCTTCAAATCTAAAACATGAGTGTGTTCTATTGGGTCAGTGGTTTAGAAGTGTTACCTCATAGCCTAATGCCTTGCCCCAACAAGATTTTCAATAACCTAACAAAGTAAAAAAATAGAAAATAATAACATTTAAAATATGTATGTAAAAGAACAACAAAGAGAAAGTTTAAACTCTTTATTCTTTATTCTGAGATTATGTTTTTCCCGCCTTTTTGGTGGTAGCACTCTGTTTTATATGTAATAAGAGAAAAAAATTATTTATACATTTTTAATGTTTCTATTTCTTGGCAAATTTAGGAAAAACGCTATGCTGATTTGTGTGTGTGTGTGTGTGTGTCTGTGTGTCTGTGTTTATTTCCTGTTTACTGAAATTCAAAAGTTTGGGAATACTGTGGAAAACACTTTTGTAATTTCTCAGAAGGCTAAACATAGAATTACTGTAAGACCCAGCCTTCCACTTCTATATATATAAAGCAATGGAAAACAGAGACCCGAACAGATATTTGTAGACCCATATCATAGCAACATTCTTTACAATAGCAAAAAGATGGAAACAATCTGAGTTTCCATCAATGAATGAATAAACAAAATGTGATATACATACAATGGAATATTATTCGGCCATAAAAAGGAATGGAATTTTGATATAGATACAATATGGTTGGACCCGAAAATGTTATGTGTAGTGAAATAAGTCAGACTCACAGGGAAAAATGTTTATGATTCCACTTATATGAGGTACCTAGAGTAGTCAAATTCATAGTGACAGAAAGAAGTGACCCGGAGCTAGGAAGAAGTGGGGTAGGGAGAGTTTTTGTTTAATGGGTATAAAGCTTTTGTTGGGGATGATGAAAAGTTATGGGTATAAATAATAGTGAAAGTTGCACAACATTGCAAGTATATTTAATGCCACTGAATTTTATCCTTACAAATAGTTAAAATGACAAATGTAATCTTATGTGTATTTTACCACAATAATAAAAGCCTGGAAACTCCTAGACCACAGGGCCTTTCAATTTTTATGTCTTTCTAGTATTTCATTTTTAACTTGCCCTTGCTTAATAATATGCCAAGGATTTTTGCCTATAGCAGATTATATTTAAAGATCAAGGAGGACTACTGTTCAATTATGATAAAGTCTGTGGTTAATATTATATTTTATAGTACAGTCCCAACTCACTAAAAAGTAATAAGGAATATTAAAAGTGTTTTTTGTAAATTGTGGAATTTTGGTAGCTCCCTGTGTTTTCTAAATCTTAAGTAAACAGATTTTTAAGTAAAATAAAAGCTATTAACACAAAGTTTATAAATAAGAATTTCTGAATTGGGCTAGTGTGGTGGGCAGACCTCTGAGATGGCCTCCTATTATACCTTCCTCCTGGTATTCATGGGTTTATATATTCTCTTCCCTTCAAGCATGGGTTGGCTCTAGTGACTTGCTTCTAACCAATAGAATAAGGCAAAATTTCTGCAGTTAGATTATGAAAACTCTAACTCCCAGTTTTCTGGCAGGTTCTTTATTGACTTCTTGGTTTTTAGGCTTTCATAAAGTGAACTGTTATGGTGGAAATTGTGGTGGTTAATTTTATGTGTCAACTTTGGTAGGCTTTAGTGCCCAGTTGTTTGGATTATCATGAGTCTAGATATTGCTCTGAATGTATTTTTTGGTTGTGATTAGCATTTAAATCATTAGGCTTTGAGTAAAGCAGATTAAATAAAGTCGATAATGTGGGTGGGCCCTGTCCAATCAACTGAAGGCCTTAAGGGAAAAGACAGAAGTTCCCTGTGGAAAACAAAGTTTTACCAGCAGATGGTCTTCAGACTGGAGCTGAAACATCAACTCTTCTTTTGGTTTCCAGTTAGCCTAGTCTGTTCCGCAGATTTTGGATTTGCCAGTCCGCATGATGACATGAGCCAATTCCTTAAAATAGAACTCTCTATGTTTATATAAATCCTGTATGTTATGCTTTTTGGAGAATCCTGACTAATACAGAGAGATCTACATGGCAAGGAACTGAAGACAGATTCAGTCCAATGATGTGTGCTGCCTTAAGCTGCTAAGTTTTGGGGCAAGTTGCTATGCAATAATAGATGACCAATACAGTCTTGTTAAAAAAAAAATATTTGTTAGCAAAATGAAAACATCTGGAAAAGAGCTTGACTTTATTGTATTTTCTGGAAAAAAAAAGTTTTCTCATAATTTGTTTACCTGCCACTAGTCACCTATTTCCTTTCCTTCAAATTTGCACTTCCAATCTGCTGTAAAACATGACATTGATAGCTAGACATTTTAGCATTAATATTAAATAAGTTGTGAATAGTGAGAGTTTAAAACTCTTAAAAAATAAAATAAAAACGTTTTGTGAGAGAGGATGCATGATTTGACTCCCAAACTTCATGTCATTTATTTTGGTACCTAGGTGCCATTTTATTTTCTTGAAGTTTCTTCACTGAGTTTCTGGAAAAGAAATATCCCAGGGGATCATTAGAGGCTTTTTTTTTTTCCACTTTATTAAAAACTTAAAACATAAGAGAGAGAGACAGAGACAGAGAAAGAAATAACAAGTGAATTTCATACATAAATTAGGAAAAAATGCTCACATTTTGGCTTTGAGAACGCATGAATCCTGAAGTAGTATTTTGGGCCTCCTTAAATAGTTGCAGTATTTTTTGGTGTTCAGCTTCGGTATTTTACTTTGACATATTTTCTATCTTTGAGGTTATATTGTCTCCTAATATTTGAAGAACCAGTGATTCAAAATGAGGGCAGAAATGTCAAATCATGTTTTGAACAGAGTACAGGAAGCAGAAGGTCTTGGGATTTATTTCTGCGTCCACAAGTGACTTGTAGTGCAGTAGGGCACTGTTCTGCTAAACCTCTCCAAAGATTGCCAGTCAACAACATGGGAAGATTCACAGGGTTTTGTAGGGGCAATTCATGTTTGTAAATACTCCAAGAACCTTGACCTAATGATGCTATTGAGGTGCAAAGTATTATTTTCAAGTGACTGAACATCTGGAACCTATGAACTCTACAGAATAAAGTGGTTTGAGTAGTTAACTTAACACTTTTTGTGTTTGGTTTTACTGATTGCTGGGCAGGAAAGAAATAGAGAAGATCCAAAACAAATGAGCACAGGGAAAGACAAGACAGAGAGAGAGGCAAACCAAGAAACAGACTTAACTGTAGAGAACAAATTGATGGTTACCAGAAGGGAGGTAGGTGGGGGGGATGGATAAAATAGGTAACGGGGATTAAGGAGAGCATTTGCCATGATGAGCACCGGGTGATGTATGGAAGTGTTGAATCACTGTATTGTACACCTGAGATTTTAATTACACTGTATGTTAACTAACTGGAACTTAAATAAAGACTTAGAAAATAAAAAAAAATAAATAAAAAGAGATTCCAAACAAAGTTTTCATCTTCATGTTTTAAAGAATCTGTACCACCTAGCAGATTTCACACCTAATTTGAGAATATTCCTCTTGGTATTCTTCAGTGTTTCCTCACTTGTTATGAATCTGTTTAGTTTTATGAATCTCTAGCTATAGCTACAATTAAAGAAAAAAAGGTTGATACCCTAGAGATATTGTCAGAATAACTTAGTAGCTGTGTGAGGCCACCAGGAGATTCCCATATCAATCGGAGCGGCCTGTCTTTCCCTTGCATTTGAAGCATGCTGAAGAGAAGGGTGATGCTGAGGGCAGCATCTTCAGTGGTATTGCACACTCTGCCTTCCAGGTTCCCCTTGAATACGACTCTTTCAAAGATACCCTCATCCCTTCAACTTTGCAAAAATATGAGAAAGTGTGACCAAGTGGCTTTCACCCAGCAGCAAGAACAGAGGGAGGACATGTGTTGAACTTGTCACTGATTGAAGCTCACTTTTGCTATAGAATGTTTTACACATCGCTGCAAGATAGAAGGGGTTTTAGCACATACACTTCAGTAGACGTTGAATTGCCTGCATAATTACCTTTCTCTGTATCTCTTGTTGTTGAGAAAAACCTTACTTGTTGGCTTTTTAGGATACACCGTGAGTATATTTTATGATTTTTTTCCCCCACTAGTTTCAGGTACTACGGTTAGTTATTTGCTATACCTCACAGCCATTTGATTAGCCTGTATAAATGTCAGTTTGAGTGAGTGGTTTCACTTTATGTAGTGTCTGGAAGTCTAACTAATGGTACCATTATAAAGTGAGGAAAGGAAACAACTCTAAGAATCACAGTCCTTCGTGGAAATTGTCTTGTTCCTTCTGATTTGTGAAGTCTACCAAGTGTTAAGAGCTCCTTGATTGAGCCTAACAGTCCTTGAGCATAGGGATGGAGTTGAGTTTTAATGCAATTGAATCGCAAACTATACAGTATTTTGTAGACTCACATCGATTGGCAGGCTTGAAAATGAGGACTGGCAAAAAAACTCACACCCATAAAACGTCTCTTAGGCTCATCTACCTCAAATGCTTTTTCTATCAGTGTTAGCATATTTGTCCCAGCTCTCTGGACTCAAGTCCTTGTGAGGAATTACAACTCAATTTTTCAAGATCACCTCTGAATCACATCAGTCACTACTTTTTCTTATATCTTGTGGATGAGATTTCTCTTTGTTGGTCTTCTGTTGTTCTCTCCTCCTCTGGCTCCTATACTATCACTTCCAACCACATTTTGTCCTACAACTTTGCCAGTTTCTTCTCTGCCTCCTTCTTCATCTAATTTCCTTTCTGTATCCCTTCATGACTCTGTTGCCTTCTTCCCTCTGCTCTCTTCAGGCTGTATTCCTTTCCTGAGAAATCTAATCCTCACTCATCACTTTATAATTGCTTAAATGCTAATGATTCCTGAACATATCTTGTCTTGACCAATCCACCGATGTTCAGATTTGTTACAGCCTGCTCTATCTATCCATTTGAGTTGGGTGGTAGCTCATATGAGACATGTTCAAAACTGAATCCGTTGTCCTTCTCCTCTTTGAATCATCCTCTTGAATTTAGAATAATAACTTACACACCACCCCCTGAATTAGCTGACAGAGACAGAAAGTCAGCAATCATCTTAGATATTTCCTTCTTTACTTTTCTTATCCAATAAACCCTGCAATCCTTTTCATTTAATCTCTGAAATATTTTTAGAGTCTCTCCTTAGTTTTTCATCACTGTTATTCTGCACGGGTTAATGCCCTTTCACATCAGGATTATGCTAACAGTGTCTTAACCAGGTTTCTTCTTTTCAGCCTCACCTTGTCCTAATTTTTGCCTTAAATGGAAACTTGTAAGACACATATCTGACCATAACACTCTTAAATTAGAGTGGTATCATTTTATCTATAAAATTAATACCAAGCACCCAAATATGACCCAAAAGACTGCCTTTGTTCTCTGTATTATATTATGGTCTTCCTCCTCCAGACTGATTCCTCCCTCCAGCCATTGTAATTCTCCCTCAACCTTTAAGATTGCAGTTCAAGTATAACGTACTCAAGAGACTTTCCTTTTTCTCACTTAGGATGTGGGCTAAATGCCTCTTCTCTTTCCTCCACAGCGGCATATTTACAACATTCTCTTTGCACTTGTGAAGTTGCAGGAGAATTATGTTCCTTATCCAATGAAGTCCTCAGTACTGCCATCCTTCCACTCCCAGAGCCCAGTGTAGTGCCTAGACCAAACTTGGTGAACTGAGCCAGGATATTCCAGGTTCTTATGATGTCAAACAAATGCTGCAGTAGCTTTATAAGCAGTATGCTTGCCTCCAACACATTCTCGCTACAATCCACCTTACACACAGTTGATATGTGAATATAAATAAAGCACTGCTCTTAGTAATTTTCCTTTCTACTTAAGATCTACTAAAGCTTCCTGATGGAGATGAAGATTTATGATCAAATTTATGAAGATTTATGATCAAATTTATCACTCTTTCCTCATGTGACTGATCCTACTTTATCCATTCAAATACATTAACTGCTGCTTTTCAACTATCTTTTCTTAACTGACACTGCTCTCCTTTGCTATCATCACTCAGTTCCATCCTCATAAACTTTCAACTTTAAGTAAACTTTTAGCATTTAAAATGAACTTACATAATGTGTGTTCATTCCCTAATTTTTGCTCTGCTTTTGCCTTCTCTGAATCCTAATTGAAATTCTATTTTCTTGAAGGTTCAAATCACAATTATCACTCCTCTGATATCCACAAGAAAATTTTGCAGTCTTTTTCTCAATTTGTACTTTTCTAATAAAAATAGTTATGCTTTTTTCCTTATGGTTTTTCCCATTCTAAGTATCTCTCAAGTTTTCCTAATGCTTAAAGCTGCATATTGTATCTTTCTAACTAGCATCAGAGTTTCTCAAAGGTAAAGACTAAAACTTCTTTTTCTCTCTATATTTTCATACATAGTCCTTGGAACAGAATAGATTCCCTCTGTGGGTGGCATTTACTAAGATTTTCTTCTCCTTCTGTGAAGTAAATTTATTTTCTTCTCATACTTAAATTCATTCCTGGAAGATAGTTGATGTATCCTTAAGTTTCTTTTCTTGTAGTATCTTGTAGTATTTTTGGACAGTCCTTCAAACGATCAGGAAAAAAAAGATTTTTTCTGTATCATGACATTGATCTTGACCTGGCTCCCAAAATGAGATTTTGCTCTGCAATCAGTAAGACTGCTATTCCATGCACAAATAATAATCTGTAATATAATACACTGTATCAACATAACGACAGGCTAATAAACTAGACTGAAGTAAAGGATAAGGTGAGTTGTTTTTGTTTTTTAATCTATTTCAGTGAGGTGATAGAAACATAATTATTTGGAAGAAAGAATGTTGGGAAACAGGCTTACCTTCCTTGGTTGCCTACCATGGATTCCTTTTTATTTTCACACACATCAGCAGTATTATGTAGAAATAATGAGTGCTTATATCATGGAGACTAGGTCTTTGCCTTAAAAAAATAAAGCAAGTTTTAAATTGAACACAGTTGGGGAAAACAATGATAGTAATACAAAGATAAAGTACCATGTTCTGTGTAATGAGATCTACAACTACTTTTTCACATGTTATAATTGGGTAGGATTTATGTTTCAGGTTAAAGCTTCACAAGCAAGCAAATTCTAGAGATTTTTAAAATGTAAATTTAGTGGTAACAATAAATCCCCCCAGGGAGTCCAACATTATTTACAGAGTCAATTGGGCTATGACAGTGATCCTTCTTTTATCTCCTATATAGCTCCAACTCCATTTTTTTCAGCTTTTTCTCAGAGCTCTACAACCTATAACTTAAACAGCATATATCAGGCATACTAAAGTCTGCTCTTCTCATCAGGGGACTTGTGCAATTGACTTGCTGTCCTGGTGAGAAGAAGAGCAAATTGGTATGGGGCAAAAGGTCAATCTGCATTCATGGTGTGCTAATGTCTTTGTAGATGAAAAAATTATAATAACCCTCCTGGATATACCACACTGTATGCATCTCTCTCTCTCTCTCTCTCTCTTTTAAATAAAAACACTTGTGCAAATTCTTTGAAGATATTTTAAGTATTTTAAGTGAAATAGAACTGGCAATTTTATCAGGGTACTATTTACCAATGGCCTTCTGCCTCCAATTTGAGAGGTACTTCCAAGGGAAAGAATATTGTTCTGGAACTCTCTATTCAGACAGGACCCTTGTTAGACATGGGTCCCTAGCTGCCTTCATCTCTTTCATATTAATCTCATATCCAATAGGAAGTAATTTAATAAGAGGGCTCACTATTACTTAATTTTTAATGAACATAGCATATCTGAATTTCAAAACATTAAATCTTAGTGTTGTTTTAATGTTTCATGTCCTGCCATATTGAAGGGATGTTTCTGGTAAAATCACTTAATTAACAGCCAATCATGACGAGGGGCCTGTCATTCGGAGTCAAGCCAGCATGCACCATATAAACATGATTAATAAAAGAACACCCTGGAGTAAAAGAGGTCAATTTCTGCATCATGACATTAAAAATTGGACTGTAGCATGTCAACAACTTTAATTGAGTTAAGTGTTCCATGAAAAGAATTGAAAAAGTCAGAATGAGAAACAGGGGCTTTCATTATTTCCACTTTTTTTTTTTTTCAAGTGGGGGAATCTTGCAACTCTAGAACTATCAAAGTGTTAGTCGGCCTCTCTGAAAAAGAATATTAAATACCTCCTTCAAAAGAAAAGCTAAAACATGATGTGATATGTATTGGATTTTCAGTAATTCTTGTTCTTTTTAATTTAAAAATAATAATAATAATAATACAACAAGAGAATTTCAGAAGAATGGTTATTTACAAATTCTAAAGAGGCATTTAATAAGTATAGACTCTTTTGCCTTTTATCAATCTGTCCCAAACGCTCCTTTTTAGGTTACTAAAAAAAGTAACTTGTGATTGCTTTAAAAATTATGAATAATTTGGGATCCCTGGGTGGCGCAGCGGTTTGGTGCCTGCCTTTGGCCCAGGGCGTGATCCTGGAGACCCGGGATCGAATCCCACATCGGGCTCCCAGTGCATGGAGTCTGCTTCTCCCTCTGCCTGTGTCTCTGCCTCTCTCTCTCTCTCTCTCTGACTATCATAAATAAATTAAAAAAAAATTATGAATAATTTATACACAATAAGATGTATAGATTTTAAGTGGTCTAGTTTGATGAGTTTTGATGATTGCTTACACTTATATAAAAGGAAGAGAATATTATACCATTTCAGAAAGTTTTTTCATGACCTTTCTATTAACCTTATAGTGAGGTGCAACCACTTATTCTTATCATCGTATATTCCTTTTACGTCACCTAGAACTTTATACAAACGGAATCACACCGTATGTACTCTTCCAATGTTTCTGAGATTCATTAATGTGGCAGTAGATAGATGGTCTGTATTGGTAGTTTGCTCCTTTTTTTTGCTGATTATTATTCCATTGTGTGGATATAATACAATTTGTTTTTCTCTTTTCCTGTTGATGGACTTTTTGGTTGTTTGTAGTTGTCTTAAACTTTCAGAAATTACTCTAGTATTTTTCTTTTTAGAAGTGCCCAGCCTCTTTACTTTGCTGTCTTACTGCCTGGGTGGCTAACGCTGTTTCTTCATTGTTCTGAAGAGGGTGGGTAATTTTAAATGAGTGATGGAAGAAACATTGTTTGTAATTGTTGAAGAATTTAGCCATGGATGTTAATGTCTTAGAACAGATTGTACTTTTCTAAAAAGAAACATAATTCATTAGGATTGTTATTTAGAATGTAAATATAGGTATATATGAAAAACTGTAAAAAGAGTTTATAAGATGTTGTAGTTTATACAAATGATGGGTATTTGGATAATACTTTCAAAAACACCTATTCCATGGAACAAAATGTCTCTATTATACTTAATAAAATTAAAATTTTTCCATTTATTGATGTGCTTTAATCTTTCTTTGTTCTAGAAGTTTAAATCAGGGTATGCAAAGATACAGATTTGTGTGCATGTATTTTTAGCTATCAAGAAAATGCATGTTCTAAAATCCCATAATTATGTACAGAGCAATACCTCTGTCCAAAAGACTGTAATTATTTAGAATACAGTGGGCACACTGTTAGCATAATTTACCTCATTGTTCAAAATAGCCAAAGAAATGGTCCTACTTCAGATGACTGACAACTGCTTTGAAAGTCTCAAGGGATGGGCCCAAATATCAAATTAAAGGCATGCCATAACACATTTTTAGCTTGTCATTTGCTGCATCCAATTTTATATTCAGATTCTGATGTGAAATTAAATTTCCCATAATGGATGATATTTTTCTTCCCCCCTGCAAACTGTTAGCTCCTTGTGAACAAGTTTTGCTTTTTGTTCACCTCTGTGTCTTTGGATCCTAATGTTCACCCCAATCCCCAGATCCTGGTAAGTAATAAACATTGATAGGCTGATTGAATGCCTATATATGCCATTACTAGCCTTGGTTGATATATGTCCTGTTTTGTACTGCATCAAATATAAGACCTGTCAAGATGATCAAAAAAAGAACAAATTTTTCTTGGTTTTTGGTAATTTATTTCAAATAGCTTTTCTTATTCAATCCTTACTACAAAGAAACCACATTGGTGGTGTTTGTTATTTGGCTAATGCTTTCCACTTTTCTAGTGTGAAACAACTCTCTGCATTTGTTTCTCAGAAAAATAGTTTTTAGAGCCTGTAGGCAGTGGAAAAATCTACACCAGGAACAGTGACAATTGTTGTACAACCTGGAAAATTTGTCTGTACCTCTTGTCTCTACTTCCTTGGCTCACATTCATTTTCCAGCCCTCTCCAATCTGCTTCTGGCCATAACATTCCACAAAATGGGGTCAAATCCAATAGACACTTATCTCTCATTTTACTTGAACTGGCTTAATATTGATGCAATTGGTTACTTCCTCCTTGCTTAAACACTCTCTTTTTCTGTCTCCTGGTTTTCCTACAACCCATGGTACACTTTGTCTTCTTTTTGATCCCTCTCTGATAATCCACATAAAAATCTTCTTATGGCCCATCTGGGCCCTTTCTTCTTTCTCTCCTCTCTCTTCAAAAAACTGCAGAAATCTCTGGCTTTGCATTCCTCACACAGACTGATAATTTCTCACTTTGCATCTCTAGCCCAGAGCTCTCCCTTGAGCTCTGGACTTGCATATGTAGTTGCCTACTTGACATCTCTTTTTAGATGTCTCACAGACATCTCAAAGTAACAAGGATTGCAAAAGAGAGTCTTGATTTTCGTCAGCCAAAAGTAGTCTGATAGTCCTTATCTGTCTACTCTAGTAAATGGAAGCTATTTACCCTCTTATTCAAACTAGATTCGTGTAAGTCATTATGGACTCTTCTTTCTTCCTATTCTTTCAATTTGTCATCATATCCTATAAATTCTACTTTCAAAATATACCTTGAAATCATCTACTTCTTTCCATTTTTCATCTGTTTCCACCTTGTTGTAATCATCTATTTTCTGGATTATATAGCCATATTCCCCACTTGGCCTTTTTCCCTTCTGTTTCCCCTTTAAATCTCTTCTCCACACAGCAGCATGAAGAATGAGATTTTTAAAGCATAAATTATAAAACTATATCATATCATTTAAAATCCCCTAGTGAGGTGGGTGGGGGGAATGAGGGAAATTGGTGAAGGGGATTAAGAGCACATTTACCTTGATGAGCAATGAGTAATATGTGGAACTATTGAATCACTATCTTGTGTACCTGAAACTAATATAACACTGTATGTTAAATACTCTAGAATTAAAAATAAATAAATGAAATCCCCCAATGATTCCCCAGTACACCCAGAAAAACTCCAAATTTGTTGCCCAGTCTATAAAACCATCCAAAATCTGGTCTCAATTTATTTGTCTAGTGTTAGGTTTTGACTCTATTCCCCATATATACAGATCATCAAATTCCTTATAATACATCAGCTTCTTTCCAATATCATGGTCTCCTTGCCATAGAGAGAATATAGTGTGATGCTTATGTACCTATACTTTGCAGCCAGGATTTGCCTTCTGATCATACCACTTGCCAGCTGGGTGGCTTTGGGCAAATCCCTTAAGCTCTCTGTGATTATATTCTTTCCTCATTCATATGGAAAGTGAGGAAAATAATAGTGTCAGTGACACAGAGTTGTCCTGAAAATTGGACATAAAATATTCAGAAGAGTGCCCAGAAAATCCAGGCATAGCTGTTACTATCTGTACTGTACTGTAGTGTTGCCCAGCATTCACTTCCACCTTTTCTTATCCTTCAGCTCTCACCTTTAAACATCAACTGCCTCAAGGAGGTTTTGAACACCTCAGCTGAAACTAGCCCTTTTAAAAATATTTCTATATTTCATTTTCTTATTCGTCTCCATTATAGGACTTTTAATAACACTGTCCATTTATTTTATTTACTTGGTTGCTCTCTTCTGTGCTTCTATCTTCCTGCTTTTTGGTTGCTAGAATGCAAGTTCTTGGAAGACAAGGATCATGCAGCTAACTCAGCACCTGGCACATGATAGACAGGTGTTTAGTAAGTATTTTTCTGAATGAATCAATGAATGAAATTCTAGCAGCTGAGAATTCATACCCACATCTCAGTCATAATGTTAGTTACTTGTATATATTTATCACCTTCTCTTAGTGACAGATGCAACACGAGGGTGGAGATGAGAAAAGAAAGGCACGTTCTCTAAGCACTTAATTTAAAAGAACCTGTGATTCAAAAACCTCTTGATTTCTACGAGTTACAATGGAGTCACCTTAGTGTTTTTATCAGTACAATAAGGATGTTAGTCTACATACTTCTACATAAATTTATATGACTTATATTTAGTTTTATGATTCTCCTATATATGAGTATGTATTTTCTTTTTTTAAAAAAATATTTTATTTATTTACTCATGAGAGACACACACAGGGAGAGAGAGAGAGACAGAGGCACAGCAGAGGGAGAAGCAGGCTCCATGCAGGGAGCCTGATGTGGGACTCAATCCTGGAGCTCCAGGATCACGCCCCGGGCGGAAGGTAGGCGCTAATCCGCTGAGCCACCCAGGGATCCCCCAGAGTATGTATTTTCATTAGATAATTAGTTCTCAGTTTCCCTCTTAAATTGCAAAATATAATTAAACAATTTTCTAAACTCATTCATTGTGCAATAATAGAGTTGTATATGGAGCAACTTAAATAAATCAAGTGAAGAAAGTCCATTTCCTGAAGATTTTCCTGTTTGTTTTTTAAAACAGATGCCCTGGTTTTAGGTATATGTATCTGAATGAAGAGAAAGGGTTTTCTGATTCAGTTACTTTCTGTAGGAATTGGTAATTAATTGCCATTTTTAATGACTCAAGTAAAAAATGATAGTCAACCCCATATAAGAGCACACCATGTATTTATCCCACTAATATAATACAGAAAATTTCACTTAAGTATACTCACTTTTAAAAAGTAAATTTATTCATATAAATATAACATACATAAAGAGAAGTTCACAAATATTAAATATACCTCTTGGTAAAGTTTCTCAAAGTGAATACATCTATGAAACTATCATCCACATTAAATACTAGAATATTACAAGCATTGCAGTCCCACCTCTCTCCTCTTGTCTCAATCATACTCCGCACTCCCCATAAGTAAACACAATCCTGAATTCTGAAATCATAGATAAGTTTGCTATATTTTTGAATTTTATATAAGAGGAATCATACACTATGTGCTTTTTTTTGTGTCTGGCCTCTTTTACTCTATTTTATTCATGAGATTAATCCATACTGTTGATAGTAGGAATAGTTTTTTTCTTTTTCTTTTCTTTCTTTTTTTTTGTCTTGTAGGTCCTATTTATTATTTATTTATTTATTTATTTATTTATTTATTTATTTAAATTTAAACTTAATCAATTAACATATAATGTGTTACTGGTTTCAGAGTTAAAGGTCAGTGATTCATCAGTCTTCTGTAACACCCAGTGCTCATTACATCACATGCCCTCCTTAATGTTCATCACTCAGTTACTCTATCCCTCTATCCCCTCTCCTCCAGAGACCTTCAGTTCATTTCCTATGATTAAGAGTCTCTTATAGTTTGTTCTCCCTCTGATTTCATCCTGTTTTATTTTTTCCTCTCTTCCCGTATGATCCTGTTTTGTTTCTTAAATTTCACATATGAGTGAGATCATATGATAATTGTTTTTCTCTGGTTGACTTATTTTGCTTAGCATAATATCTTCTAGTTCCATCCACATTGTTGCAAATGGCTAGATTTCATTTTTTTGATGGCTGAGGAGGATTCCATTGTATATATATACGCCACTTCTTTATCCATTCATCTGTAAATGGACATCTGGGCTCTTTCCATAGTTTGGCTACTGTGGACATTGCTGCTATCAACATTGGGGTGCAGGTGCCCCTTTGGATCATTACATTTGTATCTTTGGGGTAAATATCTACTAGTACAGTTGCTGGGTCATAGGGTAGCTCTATTTTCAACTTTTTGAGGAACCTCTATCCTGTTTTCCAGAGTGGTTATACCAGCTTGCATTCCCAACAAGCAGTAGTTATTTACATTGATGTATATGTTTACATTTTATAGATATCTTATATATTGGAGATTATCTCAGAGATTTTATGGAGATATCATAATTTATCTATTTTACTATTAATGGAAATTTCTTTCAGTTTTTGGTTACTATGAACAATGAGGCTACAAGCATCTATGTTCATGTGTTTTAGGGCATGTAGGTACTCTTTTCTGTGTATATACCAGTAATAGAAATGTTGTCTCATGGGATACAATTTAGAAGACATTGGCAAAGAGATTTTCAAAGTCATTATACTAATTTGAACTTCTATCAGCAATATTGAAGTATACATTGGTACGTAAGTTGGGAGTTCTTCACCAATACTCAGTATTGTGTTTTTGATATTGTTCATTCAAGTGGAAGTGTACTGAATTGTTATTGTGCTTTTATGTCATCTTATGTTTTGTTTTTTTAAAGTTTGTATTTTAATTCTAGTTACTTAATGTACAGTGTTATATTAGTTTCAGGTGTACAATATAGGGATTCAACACTTCCATACAACACCCGGTGCTCATCATGACACATGCACTTCTTAATCCCCATCACCTAATTCATCCATCTCCCCACCTCCCCTCTGGCAGCCATCAGTTTATTCTCTACAGTTAAGAGTCTATTTCTCGCTCTTTCTCCCTCTCTCACTCTCTCTTTTTCCCCTTGCTTGCTTGCTTTGTTTCTTAAATTCCACATCTTAGTGAAATCATATGAGATTTGTCTTTCTCTGACTGACTTATTTCTCTTATACTCTCTAGCTCCATCCTTGTTGCAAATGACAAGATTTCATTCTTTTTTTATGGATGAATAATATTTCATTGTATATATACATCACATCTTCTTTATCCACTCATCAATCAGTGGATACTTGGGCTACTTCCATATCTTGACTATTGCAAATAATACTGCTATAAACATAGGAGTGCATATATCCCTCTGAATTAGTGTTTTTGTATTCCCTGGGTAAATACCCAGTAGGGAGATTACTATCTAGTAGGCTAATTCTATTTTTAGCTTTTTGAGGAAACTCCATACTGTTTTCCATAGGGGCTGCATCAGTTTGCATTCCCACTAATAGTGCAAGAGGGTTTCCCTTTCTTCGTATCCTTGCCAATATCTGTTGTTTCTTGTGTTGTTGATTATGACAGGTATGGGGTGATGATACCCAATGAAGTTTTGATTTGTATTTCGCTGATAATATGTGATGTTAAGAATATTTTCATGTATCTTTTGACAATCTATATGTCCTCTTGGAAAAATGTCTATTCATGTCTTCTGCCCATTTTTTTTAACTTAATTGTTTTTTTTTTGGGTGTTGGGTTTTGTCAGTTCTTTCTATATTTTGGATACTAACCCTTTATTAAATATGTCACTTGCGCTTCTTCCATTCCAAAGGTTGTCTTTTAATTTTATTGATCACTTCTTTTCCTATTGCTGAAGCTTTTTATTTTGATGTAGTACCAATAGTTTATTTTTGCTTTTGTTTGCCTTGCCTCAGGAGACATATCTAGAAAGAAGTTGCTATGGCTGATGTCAAAAAAGTTATTGCTCATGTTCTCTCCTAGGATTTTTATGGTTTCAAGTCTCACTTTTAGGCCTTTAATCCATTTTGAATTTATTGTTGTGTATAGTATAGTGTCAGAAAGTGGTCCAGTTTCATTCTTTTGCATGTTGCTGTCCAGTTTTCCCAACACCATTTGTTGAAGAAACAGTCTTTTTCCCATTGGATATTCTTTCCTGCTTTGTCAAAGATTAATTGACCATATAATTGTGAATTTATTTCAGAGTTTTCTATTCTGTTCATCTCTGTCTTTTTTGGTGCCAGTACCATACTGTTTTGATGACTGCAACTTTATAATATAACTTGAAGTCCAGAATTGTGATGCTTCCAGCTCTGCTTTTCTTTTTCAAGATTACTTTGGCTATTTGGGTTCTATTGTGGTTCCATATAAATGTTGGGATTGTTTATTATAGCTCTGTGAAAAATGCTGGTGGTATTTTGATAGGGTTTTCATGAAATGTGTAGATTGCTTGGGTAGTATAGACATTCTAACAGTATTAGTTCTTCTAACCCATGAGCATAGACTGTCTTTCCATTTCTTTGTGTCATCCTCAATTTCTTTCATCAATGTTTTATAGTTTTGAGAGCACAAGTTTCTCACCTCTTAGGTTAATTTTATTCTTAGGTATGTGATTATTTTTGGTGCAATTGTAAATGGGATTGATTCCTTAATTTTTCTTTATGCTGCTTCATTATTAGTATATAGAAATGTAATGGATTTCTGTCCTTTGGTTTAATATATGAAACTGTACAGAATTTATTGATAAGTTCTAGCAATTTTTTGGTGGAGTCTTCTGGGCTTTCTATGTATAGTATCATGTCATCTGCAAATAGTGAAACTTTTACTTCTTCCTTGCTGAGTAGGATGCCTTTTATTCCTTTTTATTGTCTGAAAGCTATGGCTAGGATTTCCAATACTATATTGGATAAAAGTGGTGAGGGCCATCTGGGTGGCTTAGTTGATTAAGCATCTCATCTGACTCTTGATTTTGGCTCAGGTCATGATCTCAGTATCATGAGATCAAGCCCTGAGTTGGGTTCTGTGTTCTGTGGGGAGTCTGCTTGAGATTTTCTCTGCCTCTCCCTCTGTCCCTTCCCCTGCTCTTTCTCTCTTTCTCAAATAAATAAATAGATAGATATTTAAAAGTGGTGAGAGTGAACAACTCCATCTTTTTCCAGAATTTAGGGGAAAAGCTCTCAGTTTTTCCCATTAAGGATGAGGTTAGCTGTGGGTTTTCATATATGGTCTTTACTATGTTGAGGTTTGTTCCCTCCAACCCTACTTGGTTGAGGTTTTTATCATGAATAGATATGGCATTTTGTCAAATGCTTTTACTGCATCTATTAAAATGATCATATGGTTCTTATTTTTTTTACTGATGTGATTTATCATATTGATTGATTTGTGACTATTGAGCCATCCTTGCAACCCAAGAATAAAGCCCATTTGATTGCAGTGAAGGATTTTTTAATGTATTGTTGGAATCACTTTGCTAGTATTTTATTCAGGATTTTCGCATCTATGTTTATCAGAGATACTGGTTTGTAGTTCTCTTTTTTTTTGTAGTGCCGTTATCTCGTTTTGGTATTAGGGCAATGCTGGCTTCATAGAATGACTTTTCCTTCCTTTTCAATTTTTTGGAATAGTTTGAGAAGAAATATATTAACTCTTCTTTAAGTGTTTGGTAGAATTCACCTGTGAAGCCATCTGGTCCTGGACTTTTGCTTGTTGGAAGGCTTTTGATTACTGAGTCAATTTCCTTGCTGGTAGTCAGTCTGTTCAAATTAGAATTCTAATTCTTCCTGTTTCAGTTTTAGTAGGTTATATGTTTCTGGGAATTTATCCATTTCTTCTAGGTTGACCAATTTGTTGGCATACAGTTTTGTATAATATTGTTTAATTGTGTGTATTTCTGTGGTATTGGTAGTTACTTCTCCTCTATCATTGTAATTTTATTTATTTGAGTCCTTTCTGTTTTTTTCTTATTATGTCTGGCTGGAGGTTTATCAATTGTATTTATTTTTTAAAAGAACCAGCTCCAGGTATCATTTATCTGGTTTTTGTTTTTGTTTTTGTTTGTTTTTTTTTTTTGGTTTGGTTTTGGTTTCTATGTCATTTATTTCTGCTGTAATCTTTATTATTTCCTTCCCTCTGCTGGTTTTAGGTTATGTTTGTTCTTTTTCTAGATCCTTTAGGTTTAAGGTTAGTTTATTTATTTGATATTTTTCTTGCTGCTTGAGGTGGGACTGTATTGCTATAAACTTCCCTTTTAGAGTTGCCTTTGCTACATCCCAAAGGTTTTGAACCACTGTGTTATCATTTTTATTTGTTTCATGTACTCTTAAATTTCTTTATATTTCCTGGTTGACCTATTCATTGTTTAGTGGCATGTTAATCAACCTCCATATGTTTGTGGTCTTTCTGGATATTTTCTTGTGGTTGTGAAATGTCATAGTGATTTTATGATTTTTTCTGATAGCTAATGAGGTTGAGTGCCTTTGTACATATTCTTTGACCATTTGGATATGGTCTTGTGAAGTGCTTGCCCACGTCTTTCGCTCATTTTTCTAATGGGGTTTTCTGTCTTTTTCTTGTTGACATTTTAGCAATTCTTTGTATATTCTGCATATAAATCTTTTATGAACTAAAAATTCATTATACATATTCCTTGCTCTCTAGTTTGCTTTTTGACTCTTGATATGCTCTTTTATTAAGAGATAGTTCTGTCAGTGTAGTCCAGTTTATCAATCTTTCTATTTTTATTTGATACTTTTTATGTTCTATTTAAAATTTTTTGACTATCTCAAAGTTGTGAAGATATTCCTCTCTATCATATAGAATTCTATCTTTTAGATTTAGATTTGTAATTCACCTGAATTGATTTTTATTTTTTTTTATTTATTTATTCATGAGAGACACACACAGAGAGAGAAGCAGAGACACAGGCAGAGGGAGAAGCAGGCTCCACGCAGAGAGCTCGACGTGGGACTCGATCCCGGGTCTCCAGGATCACGCCCTGGGCTGAAGGCGGCGCTAAACCGCTGAGCCACCCAAGGATTCCCCTGAATTGATTTTTAGATATGATTAAGATTTACTTTTGACTTTTTATTATACACACACATATATATAATATACATCATATCTTGTTTACTTTATACCATTTGCGAAAAGACCATCCTATTCCATTGATCAGTGGTGTCCCTTTCTAACAAACAGGTGTTTATATTTTTCAAATACTGTCAGGAACCTGTTTTAAAGAGGGCAGCCTGGGTGGCTCAGCGATTTAGCGCTGCCTTCAGCCCAGGGCGTGATTCTGGGGAGCAGGGATCGAGTCCTGTGTCCTACGTCGGGCTCCCTGCGTGGAGCCTGCATCTCCCTCTACCTGTGTCTCTGCCCCCCTCTCTCTGTGTTTCTCATCAATACATAAATAAATAAATAAATAAATAAATAAATAAATAAATAAAATCTTTATAGAAAACATGTTTTAAAGAGACGATATCTATCATTAACATCATCAGCCACATTTATTACTCTAGCAACAGTAAATGTTAAAACGTTCAACAGTAAATGTTAAAATGTTAAGCACTACTAATATTTTTTTAACCTTTCTTGTATCGAAGTGGCAATCTGATGTAAACTCTGAACTCTATTTACAGAAAAATGCACATTACACAAAAATTTTTATCATTCTAAAATTATTTGTTAACATCCACAGCCTATGTATTCTGATTTTTGAATCCCTGAGTTATCATATCCCGTGGATAAATGATGCCAGTCAATTGTGTAACATGAAAATTAAAATGGAATTTTGAGGGAGAAAAAGAGTGAGCGGGATTTCTGACCTTGCATTTACATTTTTTCACAAAAGAGTTTAACTTTGTGATAAGTGTGTTATATACCTATATTACGTACATTTGTATTTTTCAACAATCTATTAATATGTACTGTGCAACTAGAACAAAGGAAGGAATGCTGCGTTTGACATCTAGTGTGAGAAACCAAACTTCCATCAAATAGTAATTTATCTTTGTAATAAAATGATATGAAAAAAAGCAGAAGTTTTAAGAACATGTTATTAGTAGCCTAAGTAATTTGTGGGCATTAGGGGTGAGTAATAGGCAAGAGTCATGGAAGCCTCACATAAGAAAAGGACATTTTAGTTGAGTCTGAATCATGGATATGAATCACTAGTTAAAGGGTTGGGTAGAGGAGAAAAACAAGCAACAAGAGAAGTGGAATTACATACAGTGTCCATATGGTAGGGGATAGTATGGTTAGGTTGAGAAGAAAAATCCAATCTGAACTGTTGGTGCCCAAAAAGTGAGAAAGTGTGGCATCTGACAAGGTTGGAGATGTAGACAGCAATATGGCCATTCTCTAGGAGCCCTGGGTACTGGGGAGACCAGCATAGTCAAAAGAGATGATGGTGCTTGTCATTGGGTAGTGTCATGTGAGATAATGGGTGGGATTGATCTTGAAAGGAGACTTTACAGAATTTGTTGACAAAGATTTGGAATATGGAGAGAGGAAGAGGGAAATCCCAAGGATTGATTTCTAGGTTTTTGTTTTTTACAACTAAATAAATGGCTAATTAATTTATTGAGACAGGAGCAACTCTAAGACATGCCAAATGGACAATATCTTTTTCCTTTTGGATAGACAGGAATAGAGTGTAGAGTTTGTGCATTTAGCTTTGGATTTGTTGAGTCTGAACTGACTTAAGGTGAGGTTGAGTTGACAACATGTAGATTGTTCCGGAGATCAGGGAAATGGCCTGGCCAGTTTACATTAGGAGGTTAGAGGAATTTAGATGGCACTGAAGGCTAAGTGTGGAAGAGATTGTCAAGGAGGGCCCTGCAGGATATTTATTCAGAGAATTGTCTTTATTTTTCTTGGTTCAAGTTGGCTCTGTCTGAAATCAGCTAATGAAATATACTTTTACCTGAGAGTAAATACAACAGCTCTTTTGGTCTCTCTGATAATTTATCAAGATTGTTTAGTGGGCTAAGTGGCCTAAGCAGAGTCGTTGGGATTTCCACTAAGAAATTTAGGAGTAGATTTTATTTAAGCCATTAGAAAGATAAATATCTTATTTTCCTCCCTATAATCAGAATCTGACACCCTTAAGGGGTTATGGTAACATGGATTATTGGTGTAGAAAGATGTGCGTGTGTCTGTGAGTTAAACTGAGTATTCAACATCTGAATATATATTTATACTACTTTGTTTTTAGCTTCTATCCATTAAAATCTCACAGTTTTATAAATACAGTTTAATGCCACGATATACATGTACTTAACAAGATTCGATTTTCTAACGGCCTTCAGAACTAGAAAAATGAATCCTGAGAAAAGGAGCCATAGGATAAAATATGCTATTTCTTGGGTTATTATGGAAGAAATTCCATAATGGTTGGTATCTGTGGAATGAATTTATCATATGACTCTGCAGGTTGCTAAAAACACTGACAGCTTCACAGTTATGTCTGAGGTTAATCCTACACTTTCTAGTGCCTGGCACAAATGATGACAGGTACTGGGCAAGCTTTACTGCAAGCCTTTCTCAACCCTGGCACTATTGACATATTGGCTGGAGATCCTTTTATTGTGTGCTGTCCTGTGCTGTGTAGGATGTTTAGCAGCATCACCAACTCATTTGCCATTAGATGCCAATGACACCCCGACCCTAGTAATGACAACCAAAAATGCCTCCAGATATTGCCAAATGTCTTCTTGGGCTGGGGGAGTGGGGTATGTGTGTGACTGGGGGATGATCAGAAATAGCTCTAGTTGAGAACCACTGATTTATTTAATGAGAAACCTTTCCTTTTTCTTTTTTTTTTTTTTAAGATTTATTTATTTATTTATTTATTCATGGTAGACAGAGAGAGAGAGAGAGAGGGAGACAGGCAAAGGGAGAAGCAGGCTCCATGCAGAGATCCCTACACGGGACTCGATCCCAGGACTCTAGGATCACTCCCTGGGCCAAAGGCAGGTGCCAAACTGCTGAGCCACCCAGGGATCCTCGAAACCTTTTCTTTCTGACAGGGCTATTCTGAGTCCTTCTGGTCCTTTTCACCTATATCTGGGAGGGTAGAAGAGTCTTAATCTCTGGACAGTATGGGAGGAAAAGCCTGTTGGTCACCCTGTTGTAAGAGGCAGAGATCGCAGGGCAAGTCAGGTGCTGACGGAACATTTAGTGAGGGGTTGTGAGCCAGGGTTCAAGGCTATGGATTGTCTGCTAGGCAGCCAGGGTTCAACTGGGGCACACATGCATGCCTATTTTATTTCCTCTATGCTTTATGAAAGAAGGTTTTCACAAGATGACAGTGGAACCCTTGTGAGATATCTTAGCAGATAGGTCAGAGGTCGACTCTAGAGGTTAAAAGTTGCCATTTAATGGACTCCTTTCTCTTTAGGTCAAATGGCTTACAAAGAACAGTCTGAGGAATAAGGGAGTGAAACTGCCATTTCATGAGCATGAAGTTTCCTTTGAAAATATACAATTTAATGACCAAATAAAAAGTAGTTATGAACCTTCAGTTTGAATTTGCTTATGTATGTGACTAGTAATATTATCTGACATATTTCTAGGCTGACTAGCCTTAAATGCCGAACGTATCAGCAGACGTCAGCTGTACAACATTAAGGGTGATGCAGTACTCGATTGAGGCTGCAAGTCTTTATGGTTCCTATGCTTTATACATTTATATTCTTTATGTAAGGGTTACATTGAAGAAGACAATATATATGCCTGAAGGTGAAGGATGGTTTCTCAGAATATCTCTGTCTGGAGGAAGAAAACAATTACGTTCTTCACCAGCACTTTTCCAGGTGTCTTTGACCATAACTAATATCAAACTTCTTTGCATAGTTCTAGGAAACACAGCTCAGACTAAACTGGCTGCTGGTATGACATGCCTTGACATAGGATAGCAGCCAAGTGGAAACATGTATTGTTATGACAATAGAGAGATATAAAATCATGCTGGCTGCCAGCAGGAGTGGAAACCTAGTAACCTAAATGAACTCAACCAGAAATCCATTGAAAGATTTAATTTTTGGTCCATTCAGCTATTGATTATATTTATAGTGCTGGAGCAGCAGCAGTAGTAATATCAAAAGCACCAGTGTAGGCCTGAGTAGAATTATTAAGGGAAATTAACTACTGTATAAAATGAATCGGCTCTGAAGGGGTTAGATTGACTAGAACAATAATTTTCTGAAAG
Source organism: Canis lupus dingo (assembly GCF_003254725.2). Classification (NCBI taxonomy): domain Eukaryota; kingdom Metazoa; phylum Chordata; class Mammalia; order Carnivora; family Canidae; genus Canis; species Canis lupus. The sequence continues at coordinate 76,837,785 of NC_064246.1, forward strand.
GGCTGATTTATTCCCTGTGCAGTGAAAAAAAAATAGATTTCTACAGATTGTTCATGTCAAAACATCAGACTATAACAGGTGTCTCAACATCTGAATGCACTGTGATGTTCAACAATTTTTGCCTTTCAAGAAAAATGAAAAAACAAATGAACAATAGGTTCATGTACAGTAGACCATGAGATCTTTCATGCTGGAGAGGCTGGGTAAGGTACAAATACTGCATGAAATGGGAGTGACAAAACGTAGTTATTGCAAGGCTCAAATTTACATTCAGAATATTAAATGTAGTAGAACCTGTTCCTGGTAAACTCAGCTGTGTCATATTATGTAGAGTAACAGAGAGACTTGTCTTTTTTTTTTTCTTTTTTTCAATGCTGTACTATAAGCAAGCTGTAACTAGCTTTAAAACAACCATAAACAAGCAAACAAAGTTCAAGCCCTTTATTTCAGGAAATGGAAAAATAGGATTATGAAAGATTCTTACTCTAATTTGAGGTATTGCAAGGAGAGAAGCATGGGTAGGATTCCATAAAAATCCTTTTCCAGATTTATGGAAGAAATCTTAAAACATTTATAGAACTTATTTTTACATTTCTTTTCACTACGAATAAAACACAGAAAGAATCCAACTGTTGGGGCTTTGTGAGGACCATACTCTTGTTAGTATTGTAGAGAAAGAAGGATAGGAAAAAGGCTCATGTGATTGTGATATTTTATTTTCAATGACTCTTAGACAAGGAAAATTTTGTCTTTGTCTTTCACTGGCTATAACTGGAGAGAAAGCAGAAACATGCAGCCTACAAGCCCCTGAACTATGACAAAGAGTTTATTTTTTGTAAGCATGAGGTTTATCAATCTTTGATCCAAATATAGGACAAATTTTTATAATCAACTATATCCTTTTTTCCAATTCAAATATATAAAGCAAAATTAATTCTGAGGTTCAGCTCAAACCAGTAGGCCTTCCACAACACCTGCCTTGGATCTGGAAGCAGAAATGATCCTGTTCTCTGGTAATACATTCTGGTGCAAATCTTATCGGCCTTGAGTTTATTCTAATGGTATAAGTAACAGCAATAGTCATAGTCATGGGGAAATCTTTTCTTTTACAGACTAAAGATTTTCACATTATTAATTATTCTTCCAAATAAAATCAAGACATTTATAGAAACAGTGAAATGAAAGCTTTTTAGTCTGGGAAGTAAGGAGTGAAACTGGCTGTGTGTGGTGATTAAGAATTATAGTGATTAAAGTTGAAGAGACAGATTTTCTGGATTCAAATGATGACTTTGCTGCTTCTAAGTCCTAAGATCATGGGATATTTTTTTCTTCTCTTTTCGGTCTCCTTTTTGTCCTTGTCTGTAAAATGAAGATAATGTTCCACTCAGCTTTTGGGGTTATTATGAGCCTTAAATATGTATTTTCCCCCCACCCACCCTGGCATATACTAAATGCTCAATAGGAGCTAAATATTATTATTTGTCATTATTATGTCATTTGGTCACAAATTTAAAGAGAGCTAGATTTTAAATTCTGGGTAGAAACATAAGGAAGGTTGTGATTCCTCCAGACTCTTGAACCAAGATGAAAATAGGAGAGAAAACGAAGATGTATTGAGGGTTTGCTATTCACCAGACATTTGGACATGTATTATTTCATTTAATCCTTTCATAAATGGTCTAAGGAAGATTTTATCTCCCAGGTATAGATGCGAAGACTCAAAGTGAGAAAAGCTTTAAGTTATTAAAACTCACACATAGTAGCAGAAGGAGTTGAATCCAAGTATCCTGAGAAAGGTTTTTTTTCCACTTCATTACCAGCGCACACTTTCCACAATGCACTATGATCTCAGAATGTCAAGTCTTTCTAGAAGTGTTCTTCTAGTCACAGAGCCACTCCAACAGGGATAGCCCTTGGCTGCAATAATCCAAAGATACCCCAGAGATGAAATTGATAGATGTGACTTAAACAGAATTGCTTCCTACCCAGTCTTTCTCCCTTTTAAGGTCCCAGACCCTATCTGAATTCTTGGCAAACCCCTAATGCAACAGTGCTCTACAGTCTGTCTTGTAACTGACAGTAGTTTTGGTGAGCTGAAGTCAACCCCCAGACTTCAGAGCCCACAGGCTAGTGTTTCCAAGGCTCATCATTTATTTTAAAGTTCTTAGATCTAAATAAGTCTTATGTGGCTCTGTATAGTATGTTTTGCAAAAGGAGAATATGGCTTGGTTATTTGAAGAAAAACACAGGTAGTCCTCTACTAAATGGAACTGGGAAGAGTTTCCAAGTACACTCAAACCTGATTGTTTGGAGGTGGCTACTTGCAATGCCATGATGAAAAAGATTTTGAGGCTGTGTTCAAACATAGGAGGACTACTGTCATCAATAGGAATGTTTGCCAGGACCATGAAAATGGAAATTGGTATCATGTAAACTACTTCTTAGCCCTCTCTGGGCTAGAAGCAGAAATAGAATATGCAGTCAGTTTGAATGTGGCTTTTATCATCCGCGAACTAATTTTACAAATTCTCCTCACTGTTCAGGTGAGCCTTCTTTCCTCACTAATCTTTATGTACTCCTCCTGAAGATGTACGCTCTCTTGAAATGATAACTATCCTTTGGTCAAGTAGCTGCATTATTCTGCCAAAGGCAACAAAAACTAGCTTCTGGGAAGAAACACCCACACATTAGTGTATTTATTTTAATCTGTTTTGAGGGTGTTGGGAATTTCTGTTAGAATCCACTATGTATTACCAGTATAAATATCACATACTTAATGACAGTAAATTATGAAAACATAACAACAAGGAACATTTTAATAGTTTAGAGCATCGGTTTGAAGGAAGAGCCAGTATTTCTCCATTCTATTAGGCAAAATCATCCTTTGAATATAGAATTATACAAAACTAATTTTTGCAATCAAGGTCTCTCAAATATGTGTGTTTTATTTTGATTTTCATTGTTCATGGATCATTTCCCAGGAATGTATCAAATGATGGAAAGATTAATGCTGTGGAGAGTTTTTGAGGATTTTATTTCTGCATTGACTGATATGCTCTTAATCTTGAATGATACTGATCCATATTTAATAGAGAAGTGAGTATATTCTTTCTCAGAATACTCAAGTTGAGTATTAGCAATGGAATAAAGCAAAGCTACAGATAATGACCTTTATATCAACTGCAAGTGTATTGTTTCAGGTGTTAAATGATGGATTAAAGAAAGAAATCAGTAAAAGCAGGTGTGCATGCACCTTCTTTTTCATGAGCTAAGATGGCACTTCAATTTAGAGACTTATTGAACATTTGAGCAAATACACGTGCCTTTTTTATGTTTTTTTTTTTTTTTTTTTTTTTTTTTTAAGTAACAGCATCTTGGATTTGCTTACTTAAGCACTAAGTCCAAGGAAAATAACCAACTATTTTTATTTCCAAATGTTGCATCGAGTTATACATGTGCATATCCCACGGAATTGTCTTTTAACATATGAGGATTTGAAATTGATTAGAAGTGAATTGCTGTTTCAAACTACATTTATTATGGTCAAGCGAATTCAATACTTCTAAATCATAAAGATTTCTTTTACATTTGGATCATCACATCTGCAGATAGAGAACTGCTCTGAAATAAATAAAGTTGGCTTCTTGTGTGAACGTGGCTGCAGAAGTCAGCATTTTCATTCCTTTCCTGCAAATCGTAAACAGAGCAATAAGAAGAATGGAAAACAAAGAAACACAGCCCTGCAATTTTCATCTTCAATTAAACCAGGAGACAGAAATAACACACATACTCCAAAATATATGTAGGAACTGCCACAAGCACCTGAGATGGGATGGATGCCGTGAAGGAGGGATGAAAGGGAAGAAACTCTCCCTGCCCCAACCACCGCACCACCTCACCTACCACCACCAGGGGGAGAGGACTAAGGAAAGCAAACAAAAACTTCCTTAAGTGGGGAAAGCTTTTCTTCTATTTCAACAACGTTACTGAACCTAGGGTGAGCCAGGCTAGAGGCAGAAACATTTCTGGACTCCGTCTGAACTGGAGGAGAGAGGTGGGCCTACGCAGAGAGCTGCAATGCTTATGGGAAGCAGTAGATCTGTGTTTGGGACAACAGAGGAGGGAATAGTAGCAGAATTGTCTTGCAGGTCGTCAAGAGTCATCTGGGGCAATTTCAGTGAAAAGACTGGAAGTGAGTACTGAATATATTTGGCTCTGGGACAAAGATTATAATAAATGTGGGGATGAGAAGGATGGTATAGAATCTAAATCTCATTTGTTATCACAGAGGAAGAATTATTTCACTTAAAAGCATTGGGAGAGGAAGGGTGAAGACAGTGGGGGAACTATGTTTGATAATGGCTTCATTTCTAATAACTGAGAGTCAAACTTTTATTGAAAGTTGGAAAATGTATTAGGTTGAACTATATGGAATTAGTATTTTGTAATCCCCAAACAATTGAATATCAGAAATCTCATATAGTTCAAATCATATCTAAGGCACTCTTAATTGTGAAATGCTCTATTTTGAGATCTACCACTGAGTAAGAAAAAAATACACCTCCAATTAGAGTTGTAACTTATCCTTGATTATAAGGCACATTTCAACTTTAGATACATTAATATGTGAAAGAATGGGCTTCTTCTATTCTGTAAAGTGAGGTAAGAAGAGAATAAAGTATATGTAATAGCCAAAGGAAATACATTGTACTATTGAAAATTACATGATAGAAGGAAAAAAAATGCTAATTTCTTCATTGTCTATAATACAAATACTAAATATTTAAATAGAGCACTATGGGACCATGGGTATGTATACATAAATCGTACATAATTACAAAGACGACCACTCTATCAAAACTACTACACTTTCTAAATATCAGAAGAGCTAAACATACCATATGTTACTATAGTAACATACACAAAATGTAAAATGAATTAAATAGCAGCGAGGTTTATTTCTTTCTTGTGTAATCGACCAAGGTACATGTTGTTGGCCATCAAGGGCTCTCTAAATACAGTAATTCAGGCACTTAGACTCCTTTAATTTTATGGTTCTGTCATCTCTTCAAGCTCCATCATCACCTGCCAGCAGCCAGCGAATAGAGAAGGACAGCGCAGGAGATGCAAACTCTTTTTCAAAGCCTAACCTGGAGGAAGATCACATGTTCTTTCATATTCTCTTGGCTTGAAGTCACACCATTGGGCTTGCTTCCTTGCAAGGGAGCCTGGGAAGTATATAAAATTGAACTAGGTACTCAGGAAGTAGAGGAAGCAGGATTTGGTGACCATTATTTACTCTCTGCCATAGTCTTCAACTCAAAAAGTAAGGAAAGGGATAGCAAAGTAAGGAAAATTAAAAGGAGAGAATACAGAAAGATGAAAATCGGCAATTTATGAATTTGAAGAGAAAACAGTTCTAGAACTAGTTAACATGCCTCTAAAGTAAGGAATGTTGTTTGTTCTGCTACCATTTAGATTAAAAAAGAGTGAATAATGAAGGATATATGTTTGCATTACTTGTATAAAAATACAGCAATGCTGGAAGGATAAATGCAAAACTAATGACAGTGGTTGCTGTATTTGAAAGGATGGGGATTGAGTGAGGGGACAAGGTGGTAGGGAGTCTTCCTACTGTATTTTTATATTATTTTCATTTTTCAGCCATGCTAATATACCGCTTATTTTTTTTAAATAGCATTAATGTAAACTAAAAGGAAATAAAGGGAAAAATTATTAATTAAGCAAAACTGAATTTGCAAACTTAGGTTCCAGGGTTACTTTCCATAACAGATTTTGACGAGGAAACATTTTTCACTAGGTGCCTTCCAAACAATCAGCTAATGAGGTACTGTTGTTATAAATAGCATAGATACTGTAGCTGTGAGACAATTCACATGGAAATTCTTAAGCAGAGTTGATTTTCACATGGCGAAATGATGGTAACCAATATTTGGCACAGCAGATGGTGACTTGCTTCCATAGTCTGGTCTTTGGTGGATTCTCTCCCTAGGGCAATGCTGAGAACTCTTAGACTCCTATTTTGATATTAGCTAATGCCTTATGTGACAGAATTTTCTTGCTTTGTGACCGTGGAAGTTCAGAAAATAAGAACTACTGATCTTGATATTTTATTTCCTGAAGTGATTATATTAAACTTCTTTGATGACACAAAATATACCTAATTCATTCTTATTTCCCTAGTATGTAAAAAATCTCAGGTTCTGAATTGATGCTGAATGACTATAGTGAAATGTGGTGTCCTGGGCAGTAATTCAACCACAGGGTAAAACCAGGTCCATCAGTTTTTTGGAAGGCAGTGGAGAAGTCCTAGTGACTTATGAGGAACTTTGGGTACATTACTTCCATGTTCTTCTGGAAATAAAGGAGGAAAATGACTCAGTCAATATTAGAGCTCGCTGTGTCGGCTAGAGTTGCCTTACCAGTCAAGAGGGAGGGATTGAAGACTGAAGACAGATATCAAATATGTGGTCAATGGGTAAAAAAGAGGCAAGCTGCAAGAAGTACTCTAAAAGTGCATTCTAAATTGTTTCTTTTCTTTACACTGTACTCATCTTTGACCCTATTTTGCCCTTTAAATATCTCAAGATACTGAAGGAGGAGAAATAAAAGATACTTCAAATAATTCATTTTTTTTGTTTTGGATTTGTTTTTCTTCCCCTGCCCTTTGTTTTCTCCTATACAAGCAACAAGACTTTCTTCCGAACTTGAACATCTTTAAAAAAAGTGACCCAACTGAGATGGGTTAGAGTGACAGACGAAAGAAAAATTTTTGTGAAGGAAGTGAATAGCTCAGAGTCAATATTATCCAACAGTTTGAGCAAAAGCAGCCCTCCACAGCATGGTTTTATATGATACCTACTCAGATATGTCTGTGTCTATGGGGCTAATTCCCCCAGAGTACCTTTTGTTGATTCACACGAGCAGTTTAGTGGGGACAGTCACAATGCATCCAACTTTGTGGTCATGACTCTCTTATTTGGGAAAACAGTATATGGACAGACACTACTGAGATTCCATGCTGTTTGAGGCCAAAGCAAAAGAAAAACCAGTAATTGTGCACTTATTCATCCTTTGGCTCTGATAAACTGCATTGAGGTAGGGGAGGGAGAGCCAAATTGAACTTTATTTTATTTTATTTTGGTGGCTGTTTGTTCCTTGGCCTTGGATTTAAATATGAGCTCTCACTTTAAAGACAAGGCAAAAGGAAATCTCCTCTTGGTTCTAGGCCTCCTAGAGTGCTAATTTTTAGGAGGATGTTTCCTTAATTTTTAAAGATGCTGCTGAGCTTCTCATAATTCTCAAATTTAGGAGAAATATGAGAATGACTAGGGTAGCTGTGTGTCCTGGTTTGCCTGTGACAGTCTTTGGTTATGCCTGTTGTTGCAGCCCAGTTACTGATAGTGCTTGCTTTCATTCTCAAAAATGTTGTGGTTTGCCTGGTCAACTTTATGGTCTCTCTAGGAATTACCAGTTTTGAAATCTGGAAACACCATCTGCGATATTAATAAACAATATACACAAGTCCCTTTTTCTGTCAATCTGATGAATGTTGAATGAGTGGGTCTCCATAGACCAGATTGGGACTAGGACCCCTGGCATATATGTTTATTTAAGACTGTGAATGGAACAAAAAGAAATCCAGCATTATGTGTCTCTGTTTTCCTATGAGTCTAACTAACATATCACACATAAAACAATCCAAGTCATTTGGGAATTAGCCAATTTCTATAATTTCTACGAAATCTATTTTAAGCAGAAAAGCCAAGATAGTGATATAGAGTGTCTTCTTTCTGAGCCTCTGTAGCAGGGTGAGACAAGGAGGGTGGTTAGGGTGCAAAATTGAAGACATTCACTTTCAGACACATGCGAGTGCTAACTGTGCACTTATGTTTTTGGAGAATACTGACTTGTGCTTCAGGACAAACCTCAAGCTTTATCTATCCTAAGGGGGTTCATATACTCTGTAGTCTCTCCCTATACTTACCTCATACTAGGTTATTGCCCCTCATATGCCCTCTGATTGTATCTTGTGCAAACAAATCACTGTTGTAGTGCATTGAAAAAGTGTATGTGTATGTGTGTTGTTTTGTGTTATCATTCCTTGAGGTAAGGGACCACATTTTACTCATTTTTATATCCAGAACACCAATGAGGAGTCCTAATGCATATCATGTGTTCAATGTTTATTGAACCATAACAAGAAAATAAATTATAAACAAATAATTGATTCAATTAAATTAATTAAAATTCTTCTAAAAGTTTTTTATTATACCCTCCAGGAATTTATTACAATAACAATAATAATAAAAGCTAATATCTGTGACCTTAATAATTAAATGGTTCAAGCCCAAGTTTTGAGATATTTAATACTTATATATAGAAGAAAGCCTGAAGAAGTAATAAAATTTACAGTGTTTTTGTGAAACCTGCAGAGATGGATTCTCATTGGGATATCTTCTGAACACTTCTTCTGTTCCAGTGAGAAATAACATAAAGTAGTCTTTATTGTGGAGTGTTGACTTCTGACTCATTCAAAATGAATAGACTAGACTTTTATTCCTCTTTTGCTTACTTCTTTTCCTGAGGAAAAATGCTAGGCTATTTTGGGGGAAATTTTTAAGAACATGCCAAGTAAATGTGATAAAAGCCACATATATACAAGGTCAATAAATCATTTTTAAACTCAGTTTTTGAGGGTCTATGATGTCTATTGAATTAAAATATCTTTTCATTTCTATATTTGAAATATGACTAATTAGATGCATCAAAGCAGTATAAAATCAAGCTGGATATACTTGGTAGGGAGAATGGTTTGATTCAATTTTAAGTCCTTGATTAACATTTGAGTTTCTTCCTTAATATAGAGATAGACAAGACACAGTGTGAAACCATAAGCTTGGAAAGAAAAAAAAAAAAAAGATCACAAAGAAGTTAACTTTCAGGATCCCTATAATCATCTTATATTAATATAATCCCACACCCCTACTGCACATTTAGCAAGGAATTCCTGACTAGAGTTAAAGCAGTGAGATGCATAATTACATATTATATTGAATGAGCTCAGGACAGTTCAAGTGGAAGTGAATCACAAAGCTTCAATTATCCAGATTGATTCTCCTGATGAAGACCAATTCACTGGATAATTGTGCACTTCTCCATCCTTTTGGCCTGATAAACTCCCATTGAGTTGGGAAGGGAGAGAGAAATTAAACTTATTTTTTGGGGTGGCTGTCCCTTGATCTTAGATTTAAATATGAACACTTGGCTTCAAACAATGCCTATCTGGACTTATAAGACGGCTGAAAACTATTGGGTTTTGTTCACCAGAGAAATTTTTTTGAGTCTTGTTCAACCCTGGCTGGAATGATTTCCATGGATCTGTTGTTAGCTGATGCATCACTGCATTATGCATCATTCCTGGACTACTCTTTTTATGAAAAAGCTGTACAGTGCTCTATTATTGATTTCTGATTTGTATTCAGTTTACAGTTTTTCTATGATATTTCTACCCAAGTATAATTTTTTTCATAATATTAATACCCAACATTCATGATAAGGTAACAGGGATGAATAACATATGTAATGTAGTTGTGGATAATGTTTAAATATTTAAAGTATCAAAAGCTAAAAAGTTGCATGGAAATCTTCCTTCATTGAAATTACTCGGTGGATATATTTTCTCGGTAATGTGAAGTTTTTATAACATAGATTTATCGTATTGAAAGTAAATGCAAAACTGGAACTTAAGAGAACAAGACCTTATACTAAATATTTATAGTCAGAAAATAAATATTCTCATTAGTTTTGCTGTTTGAAACATTAATTATATTGGGGAAGGATGAATTGGTTTTCATTCCTTATATATCACTAACTTCAGAAGACATAAAATCTTTATTTACCAATTCATTTGAGTAACACTGAGAATCCTTATTCTTGGCACCAGAATGTATAAACATATAAAAATAAGACACGAGAGATATACAGTTCTCCACATACAACAGAAGCTATGTGTTAGGGAAGAGGGGATTAGAGGCAGGGATTTGAGAACTGACTTCCAATTCCAAATCTGCTATTGCATCAGCCATGGTAACGTAGTGATTTTACTCTACTTATTTATAATATAGTGATCATATCAGCCTTGCCCACCTCAAAGGCTTTTGTGATGATCAAATAAAGTTTGTAAAAATGCTTTGCAAACTATCAAACACTTTATAAATTTGGACACTGTTATTTTATTAGTTTTTGGTACTATACAGTTGAGTCCCCATTGATTGATTATGGAATCATAAATTTTTGGGTATTTACTGAGAAAGCCTCCAGTGAAAAAAGACAGTCTCATTCCTTTTCTTTGATATGATAAGATTAAGACTTGGGAGAAAGCTTAGAAAACAAATTTAAAAAGTCATTGCCTCAAGTACATAGATATTACAAAGAAAAAAAAAAAGATGGTTCTTGAAAGCTAGTTCACTGGGGTAGGAGGATAGCTGTGTGTCAGGTAACCAAATCATGTACACTGGATTGTAGCAATTCAGTCAGTGTTCACAAAAATAGGCATAATGACTATTTAGCTGAAGGGAACAAACAGATTCAATGAGGTCCTATCAAGGCTGTGAGTTTCTGCACACCTTGGAGGGAAAGTGAGAAAAGAGTTCAGATTGTCTTTTAGCCTATAGAGATTTAAGTAAAAAAAAAAAAAAAATGAATGTCAGAGATCAATTGATGATGATATGAAAGAAGCATCTCTCCATATATTTTCCTCTCTCTGCCCTGAGATAAATTAAATTTCATGTAGACCATTATTTTTAACTTGTGAAAGTTCTAGTATTTTTAAATGTAGACTTAAAATTTCTTTATTAACCTAGGGCACCTCTAAAGATTGCTGAACTGCTACCTGAAACCAATTAGTAATACAAATGGATTAAGATTTTTCTGTAATCATTATACGCTTTTCCTTGTATGTACACTTTTAATAAATCTGATTTAATTACTGGGTTTCCACAAAATTGTCCGTTATATTTTGGTGCAGTGCTCTCTATGCCAGATTCCATCGCTAACACTACTGAATAGTGAATATAAATTCAGAGTGACAGTCAACATCATGGACATTTGTTAAACCTGGAAAACTGATTCTTGACTGCTGCTATTTAGCTTTGATTTGAGGTAGTAATACTTCACAGGAAAATTTGCACGTCTGTGTATCTAGTGTGCTAGAGTATGTATGTCTACCTTCACATGGGTAATACTTGCAAGAAGTGTTTGGTTTAATGAGTTTTTATTATTCCATCTCATCAGATATAATGCAAATTTCATTAATCTATAAGGGATCAATCAAATTCTTCCCACAATCTTTCTCCTGGCATTTTCCCAGCGCTCAGTATTATGTTAGTGGGAAACATGTCAGGATGATTTACAAATGGAAGAGTTCTATTATTTCCCTTTAGCAAGTAATCGCAGGCAATGAGCCTCTCTAATTGGGCATCTAGTGTAGCTGAACCTCTATAGTGAATACTGAGGAGAGTGTAAAGAAAGCTATGAATCTTCTTTTTTTTTTTTTTTTTTCATGAAGTTAGAATTGTAATGGACAAAGAACTACCCCTGGTTACAAGGGTAATGACATCTGAGAACAAAATAGTGTGTGTGATTTGGACTCATCCTTTCAAATATCATAAAATAGCTTATTAAAACAAGAACAACTTCTTTTAATCTAGTGTTTCTTTATTTTCATTCAGGCCAACACTCACTGGTTCTTGTCCAATTCTCTCATATTTTGCTTTGTGGTGCCTTGATATGTTATTCAATTAATTTTTAGACCTCCACTGTGTGTTCTTAAAAATGCACAAAACTCATTTTGTTAAAAATTAAGCTATTTCCAATTTAGCTTGAAAACGCAGGATTCAATTTGTATTTTTTACCTATATCAGTTTACTTTCTTCAATAGACCATATTTCGTTGCAGATTATTAATAGGAATTTATACTTTCAAGTAGAAACTGCCAACTGTGATGGCGGGAGAAGCAAGCAAATCACGCCTGAATTCATTGTAGTAGAACCGTGTTTAGGTATCATCAATGATGGCAGAAGGGAAGGCATGAAGGAGATAGAACAGCTTGGGACGTGGGAGAATTAATTTAGTTAGTCGGCATTTAATTTTTTTTTCCTCCTGAATGTCTCAGTATCTTTTTAACACAGCAATTTGTAATCTTAGTTTAAACACTTTCAATTTGAAGCTCTAATTATAGTTTATATAATTCATGTTTTCCAAAGAACGCGGTTTCTTTTCACATGGAAACATTTGCGTATTTCTTTCAGATGTTTAAATATTTCAGCATTGGTAATAGGGAAAAAAATCCTTATAATAGCCTTATAATAGCCTTCTTGAATGGAATGGAAACCACATATTAGAAGTTAAAAAAACCTAATTTTGAAATTTGACTGTATCATTTTTAGTGGGTTTTCATAAATGTAAAATGTATGTTTAAGCAAAAATGTATAATGTTTGCAGGCAGAAAAGCAACAATAATCACAGCTACATTGTATTAAATTCAGAAATCATAGTGATTATGGATATTTGACAACCTGAAAATTGCCTATTGCTTATAATTTCATTTTACAATTTTCAAGAAGAAAAGCTGCTAATCTATTCTTTGGCACTTTGTTAGGAGAGATTTTACCCTTCATTGTCGAGTTATTTTACATTTTTGCCTTTTTCACTACTTGCTTTAGAATCACCATGTCATCAGGAGGGATGGGAGAGCTTCTAGAAATCCTAAGAGTGGTAACTGACAATGGAAGTAAAATGCATATCGCATAATTTATGGTGCAATCAAAGATAGGACTTTTGTCCTTTAGGAGGAATTCCAGTTTATTTATAAGCTTATCTGTCAAGTGGGAAAGATATGGAATTCTATTCTCTAGAGCACTTTTCATGGATAAGTCATCTCAAAGTATTAGTAAATTGATTTATAAGATCCCGTACAAGTAGAAGGGGACTTGTGCAAATCATTTGGATGTTTCAAGGAAAAATAAATAGGTTAGTGGAATTACTCATGTATATCCTACCTTTGATTGTATACAGTGTTAAGAGATAATTCGTCCTTTGGTAATATATAAACTATCTTTAATTTCATTGATACTATTTTTTAGGGGGTGGGGCGGGGCAGAGGGAGACAGAGAGAATCTTAAGCAGACTCCATGCTCAGTGCAGAACCCTTCTTGGAACTTGATCTCATGACCCTGCGATAATGACCTGAACCGAAATCAAGAGTCGGACGCTTAACCAACTGGGCCACCCAGGTGCCCCCATGCTATTTTTCAGTTTCACTATAGATAATAAACGATTCTTGATGTCTTATATGTATAAATCAGGTGTTTGTGTGTATAAAGAGCATATGCTTGTAGAGATAGACGTGTATAATGTACATAAAGCCCCAACACCAAAAAGCTACATACACAATCCTCAACCCCAAGAAGCTACTTAGTGCCTAGCACAAAGTACTATATAAATATTAAACAAATAAAATGTTCAATAAATCTTTTAAAGTAAGATTATAGATTTTAGTAGGTGGAGAGATCTCTTTGGCACTTTGGGATGGTTTCAATGACAAATGATATACAAAGAGACAAAACTTGAGTTACATATCAAAGGCAGAAGAGAAGCAAAAAGGTACAGGAGGACATTCAAATGGATAGGATGGAACGTGTCCTACCAGTGCAGGCTTGGTCCCAAGACAAATTGGTTTTCAAGCAGCAAACATAAAGGGAAGGGGATGGAGGATGCTGGGATGGAAGCTGCACAAACTGGCCTAGCAACAAGATTAGTCTCTGAGTGGAATCACCACCAATCAAACTCAAATGGCGAAGGGATATGGCATGGTGAATATGGACACCTTTGGAGTTGAATTTTGGTATCACCAGGGAAAGGTAACTGTGCTTTCCAGGAAGTTGTGATGTTCACTGATCACAAATGTCAGTTTTTATTTTTGGGTCATGAGTATATTACGGAAGACCTCTGGCAGTTGTTCACCTCACACCCTCTGGTGAGTTACCAGTGAGCTGTGAAGCTGGCACTCACCAGCAGTCAAACTGTGTACACCAGACCCCTCGATGGCCAGGGTCTTGTACCCTCTTGTTCTGTTTCCTCATAAGACTACCTCCCAGATGATGTCCTGGTACTTAACGAGTTGGATGCCTCTATTTTATTTGCAGTTTTTCACCCTATTTATCATCAGCTTCATGGCCTCCTTCTTTACCTTTACCACTTTATTTGGTATGATTTATGTTTATTCTTTCCAGGAAACAGCTCTGGTCATTCAGCTCTGGTCTTTGGGACCCCACTACACAGATGTCTCTCTGCCCCCCCATAGATGGAATCAAAATCCAGTAGCTGTGGGTTAGAGAACCAGGACCCACGAACCCAGCCTGCCTTGGACGGAAGCTGACAAGAGCCAGGCATGGGATTAAGAAAGCCAGAGCTCAGAATAGGACTTCAATATTAACAGGAAAGGGGAGTTCAAACAAAAGCTTTGAGGTGGAAGCTCTCTACCACGGGGTCAACGTGTCAAAGGGCTCAGGAAGGCTGTGCTTTTGGAGCTCATAATAGATTTTCATCTTACAAGGAGGGATTCCAACTTCCACATCATATAAAGTGATTATCCATTTTTAGTTAAGGCATTAGGAAGAACTGAGCTCCCAGCCTGAGGCACTTTTCTGTACACCCAAAAAAGCCTTGAAGTAGAAGCTGAGGAGGGTTAATAAACAAAAATGTGGAGGCATATTCCTGTCTGTGTACTTGTGAAAAATAAATAGGGAATCACAGCATAGGGTCGAGTTGACTAGTACTAGCAGATAAGATTAGGGCCAGGAATAGCAGGCCTTTAATGACAGGAAAGGGGTTTGGATTGCTTTTCGGGCAGGGGAATTACTGAATATTTTGAGTACTGATGTGTGTAAAGATAAGCTGGCAGTTGTCTGTGAGCTGAAATATATCAAGAGATCAAGAGAAGAGCACAATTAGTATACTCTTTATTCACTGAGACAACAATATGAGTTTTAGCTTTTTCAGTGCCTGACATTAAGTAGGTACTTAATAAATATTTATGTAATGAAAGAATAAAGTAATTAATTATAGAATTAGTAGATAAATTCAACTAATCTAACCCTTTGTTTGTTGTATTAACTGATCTGAAAGCTAATCTGACTATCTGCCTCCCCTTCCTCCCCTTTTTTTTCCTGAAGGAATTTATTGAATCCCCTGCAGGGGAGCAGCAGGCAGGCAGGCAGCAAAGGGGAGCCTGTCTGCCAGGAGGCAGTGGTGGGAGGCTATAGTTAGGGGAGCAGTGAGGGAGTATGGGAACTTAAAGAATTTTCCTTTTTTGATACCTGTGCCCGGTTGTAAGTAGCCCATTGGTCAGCTAGGGCCTGTGGATATTTTAAGGTGGATTTCTCAGTAAGCCTGTTTGCATTCAGCCCAGTGGTCACCGTGGACCCCTTTACCTTACTGTAGTGTCCATTACTCAAGCCTGTTGCCTAAAACCAGCCTCTACATTCCCCCCTGACAGACAGTGACAAATTTTTGGCATTTGGTTGGAGGTCTCATCTTTAGTAGCTGCTTCCTGCTGGATTGGAGGGGGGGGTTGGGGGGGCTGCAACTATCCCTACCTAACCTTGTTGATCCATCAGGGGTCCTATGCAATTATAGATCAGAGCATGGTATTATATTAGTATGCTGATAAGCAGTTTGAGTGAAATTCCTTGAAGGCCAGGTCCTTGGCATTTAGTGGGGGGACCCTCTGATGGTATGGGCTGGAATCCTTGTTGAATCACTATTGTATATGGATTTATTGGATTAACTAAGACATGTAGGGACATATTTTGTCTGTAGATCAAAATGGCAGTTGGATACCCAGGAACAAAGGAAACAAAGGGGGTATGAAAGAAATTAGGTGGCTAAGACTCAGCCAGCAACAGGAAAGGGTCCCAACCAAGTCCTTAATGATTTGTAGATTTGCCCTGGATGAGCCAATTGCACTGAATGTTGGGAAGGGAGGCCTCAAGGGGGCAAAGTAGGCAAGGAGGGGAAAGGGGTTCTTTGTCCTCACAGGCACAGTTAGCCACCCTGGCCAGATGTCTTCACTTGTCTCAGGAGTACTAGGGTTAGGCTGATGAAGGGACAGAAAGAGAGGAGAGGGAGGGAAGGATCCCTTCCAAGGGTGGGAGGGGAAATCTCTCATCCTTTTGGGCAAGAGCCATCTGGTGGATTCCCCCCTGGGCCTTCAGATCCTCAAGGAGTCCCCTCACCCAGAGGTCTTCATTTCCCCAAGGAGTACTAGAGCTGGTCCACCAAGGGGAAGTCCCAAGACATTCCTGGTGAACCCGGGGAGAACCCTGGACTTGTAAGGCATGGGTTCCCTGTGAGAGCCACCAAATATGGGGTGACCTGATTGAGGAGGAGAGCCTGTCTGCATAGGTGGCAAAAGAATTCACCCAACACAGCACAAAGGAGACAGAAATTTATTGAATACATTGCAAGGGAGCAGCAGGCAGACAGAAAAGGAGAGACTGCCTTGCCTATTTTTGTCATACAGAAAATCAGTATTATTGAAGCAACATGTCTTATTTGGTTTGGTGGCATTTTCCAATTCTAGGAAGGTTTGTGTTTATAATGAGCTAAAAGAGGAATTCAATGTCCTTGTCTTCTTTCCTTTATATGTGATGACCACACATTAGTCATAGACCTCTGAAGTCATATCAAATCAATATCACTGCCTCAGAGAGATCTTACCCCCAAAGGGTCTGCCCATGCTGTTGTTATACATTCCGCTAGCACCTGTAACATTTTGTTTGAAGGACTCCTTGCATGGTCAATTACTTTTCCAATATCTATCTATCTATCTATCTATCTATCTATCTATCTATCTATCTATCTATCTATCTAAGAGAGACAGCAAGAGTGAGAGAGAGCATAGAGGGAAGAAGGGGAAGCAGACTCCTTACTGAACATAGAGCTCAACGAGGGGCTCAGTCCCAGGACCCCAGAATCATGACCTGAGCCAAAGGCATACACTTAACACACTGAGCCACCCAGGCGCCCCTACATGGGCAGTTACTTATTAACATTTATAAGAAGTTATCTGCCTCATGTACTACTGAATCCCCAGAGCTTAGCATAGTCCTGACACAGAATGGGTGTTCTGTAAATATTTATTCACCCCACAGTTTGCTATTGGTTGTCCACAGCATAAAAGACACTATTATAGACATGAGTGTTACACTAATCAAATAGATGGAGACCTCTCTCATGATGGAGTTTCCATTAGTAGCAGGAGAGACACAAATAATACACATATAAAAATAATATGAAATATGTCAGTGGTCATAAATGTGATGACAAAAAACCAAACCAAGTCAGGGGGCGGGTTGGAGAATGTTACATTAGAAATGGTGTTTAGAGTATTTTCTCCATGAAATGATATTTGAGCAGAGGGTGGCATGAAGCGAGGGAGCAAGATAGTATACATGGGAGAAGAGATTCCAGGCCAAGAGTAACTGTTAAACTGAGTTAATTCTTTGCTTCAGGAAATCAGGGTATCTCTTAGGGATCACGATCCTTTTACCAAAACAATTCACAAAGAAGCTTGAAGAGCAACTTTGTTGTTTGGCAGATAAGATTATGTTTTCTTTGAAATTGGAATGAAATCGGCATAGGATTGGATACATATGGGGGCAGATCTAGGTTTCATGTAGCCCAAAGCTTATATGGTTTTGGAAGAGTAAGAGTAAATGTTCTGTTTTCATGAATTCTACAAAACATATGAGCAAGTGAATATTGCCAGGGCTTTGGAAAGTGAGATCTGAAAACTTCAGCTTTATTAGCTTCATGGCACCTCTACCTCTGGACATGCTATGCATCTGTGAAGAAAAGAAATCATTACTTTTTCTATTGTTTCTTCTGTTTATGTCCTAATAAGGAAATGGCAGTTTGAGGTTAACATAGTGGTTTTTCTAGGCAAGCACCTAATAAATAATTGTACAATTCCATTCTAGCACAAGGAAACCAGGCCATTTTGGTGATGTGGATAAAGCACTTGGGTGAGATTCAAGGGCTCTAATTTTAGTTCTGTCATTTGCTAGCTCTGGGAACAAAAGACAGACCAACCAACCAATCTGACATTTTTTTCCCTTTTATGTGAAAACGTTACCTTCCAGTAGTGCTTCGCTGAGTAGTTTTAAGGTATTTACCATGTTAGAACACTACCTGTACTACACTTTATAGTTTTATAAAATCATTCATAATATTTACTTAAATTGATTTAAAGTAGATATGTCATATCACTATGAATACTAGAAAAAATTATTGATACTGAAAACCTGGCAAAAAGCTTTTGATAAAAATAGTGTATTATTAGACCCTAGCTATATTTCTAGCTTGAAAACATGTTTGAATTTAAAGATGTTTTGTGTATGTTATAAAGGGAGATTATCAAGTATCAGGCTGTTGGTAAATATCTGCCCCAAACTGAGCCATTTTAAATGATGTTATAATGAATTGATAGAGAATTACAAATAAATAATATTGGTAAATAAATATAACACCTTATTATTCAGAGTTATTAATGATCTCCATGTATGCACCCCACCTAAGATAGTTTTGGGCACCATTAGGATTATATATTCACATTTTATTTATTCATTTTTTCTTTAAATTTCCATTAAGGAGGGATCAGCAGACTGCAGCCTGTAGGTCAAATCTGACCAGCTGCCTGTTTTTGTAAATATAGTTTTATGGGAATACAGCCTTGGCCATTTTTAATGCATTATCTATGGTTCCTTTTGCACTTTTCTGGCATAGTTCTGAGGGACACTAAGACCTGTTAAAATATTCAACCCTTTACAGAAGAAGTTTGTTGACTCCTGCATTAAAAAAGAAAGTGACTTCGTTAAGCTTTGTGTCTCTCTGGTCTTTATATTTTCTGTGATTAATATGAGTACAGGTTCAATCAATTTTTTTTAGAGTAAAAGCAGATTGCCTACACTTAGATGTCTAATAGACACCTCAGACTCAACATGTGTAAAACAAAACGACTGATTTTCTCCATGTGAAAACCTTTTCCATCCGCACTGGATGCTGTCTCCATTCTTTTCATTGCTAAGGTGAAAAACTTTGGAGTCATCCTTTACTCCTTTTTCTTTCTTAAATTCATATTCAGTCCATTGGGAAAATCTTGCCAGTACCTTTCAAACAAATGCAGAATCTGAGACCTTCTCACCCCATTTGATACCGTTGTCCTCACTAAAACCATCATTACTTCTCCATTGACTTGCCATTATTGCCTACTTGTTTTTACCCAGACTCTCCATCATCTAATTTCAACAAAACACACAGCCAACTCATTTCACTTGTGTCCTTCAAACCTTCCACTCTATTCAGAGTGAAATCCAAAGTCATTCTAAGGGTCTGTAGGTCCCAGTGTAATGTGGTTCCTGTTACCTCTCTTGTGGCATCTTCTGTTGACCTTCCCTCCCTCTGTCCATTTGCACTGACCCCTACTTTCCAGCACATCAGTCCCACTCCCTTCTCCCTGGCTCTTTCTTCTACCTGGACTGCTTCACTGTCTTACGTCCACTGTTCTCATTTTATTTTTGGGTTTTCGCTCAAATGTTACCTCTTTATTGAAGCCTATTGAGGACACTGTCTTTAAATTTGCAATCCTTTACTCCAGTAAGCTGTAGTCATATGGTCTACCCCTGAGCTGTACCCTTTTATTGCAGTGATCTGGATCCCCATTGCTTGCTTTCCTTTTTATTTTTCCATAGAACTCATCCTCCTTTAACATACAATATGTTGTATATTGTATGTTAATATAGAAATATAATGTATTTATTTATGGTTATGTTATTACAGTTTGTTTCTCCTCACTATAATGTAAGCACCATGAACATGAGGATATTTGCTGTTTGATTTACTTATATATTTCAAGCATCTCAAAAAGTGCCTAGAACAGAGTAGACTATCGATGTACTTTGAATTCATTTTTTGAGTAAATGAACAAATCTAAAAGCTTTTTTAAAAATATTTTATTTATTCATGAGAGACACAGAGAGAGAGAGGCAGAGACACAGACAGAGGGAGAAGCAGGCTCCATGCAGGGAGCCCAATGTGGGACTCGATCCTGAGACTCCAGGATCACGCCCTGGGCCAAAGGCAGATGATCAATCACTGATCCCCGAGGCATCCCTAAAAGCTTTTTTTAAAAAAATTTTTTCTAAAAGATTTTAATATCTAATTGTCACATAATTTCTTAAAAGTTCCAACCAGAATTTTTTCAATATGTATTCAGGTTTTTCAAATTTAGAAGTGGACTAGAAGAGAGCTAGCAAAGTTTTCTTAAGCATGAAAAGGAAAGCTAAACTTTATATATGTAGGATTAGATAATTCAGTTATTAAACACCTCATTTGCTTCTTAAGTGTTAATTTTTCAAAAAAAGAAGTCACTCAATTTCATCTTTTCTTAAATGTATTTATAATTAGCAATGCCTAGTTAAATCATTTATGGTATTTGGCTGTCTCTTTCTATAATCAGGAAAGTCTCCTATAGCTTTAACCTTGTCTCAGAAGTTTTATTGTATCTTGGCTCTAAAAGAAAGTAGGCAGTCCCAGGAGGAAACTGCTTCCTGAGATCCATCTCTAATGGAAGTTGTATTTTCTCTCATATCTCATGTGACCTGGTAGCTATGAGGTAGTGGATGTGTCTTTTTAGCTCTCCATTTCTTCTCTTGCAAAAATCCTGTACAATTGAGGCTTCTGCCATCATTCTATCCCTTACTGCTTTTACCCCCAAAAGTTCTAGAAATTCCCATTATTCCTTGAAGACCTTAAGCTCTGAATCACCTCTTTCTACTTCAGCCTAACAGCTGTCATCATTTTTGTTTGCTTCTAAATTCCTGTGCATCACCACATTTCAGGACGTCTGCCTCTCTTGTGACCATTTGTTAATTTTTAGTCACTCATCTCTATATCTTCAATTCTGACCTCCAAAATCTCAGGTGCCAACACCACACTATGTGATCACCATCTTCTCTCTGCCATATTCCTTTCTCAGTAACATCCTGATCTCATATCCAGTGATCCTCATTATTCTGTAGTCATACCTCATTCTCTCTTCTTTCTTGGCACAGCTTATGTTTCAAAACATTATTATAATTGCTCACTTTGCATTGTCTTCTCACTATTAATATTTTTATTTCCACTCTGAAGTCCATGGCCCATTATTCTATCACTTTCTTGAAACATATCCCAATGACCTTGACACTTTCTTAATTCCTCCATAAAGTTCCAGCCATGGGTGAATTCAGTCATTCATCTTCTCAGTGCCTGCACACAGGCCCCTGCATGAAGCTGCATGTCCACCAGAACATTCCCTTCACTTGAAATTAATTGTTCCAAACATTTGACTTAATTGACCACTTCCTCACCTTGAAGTACTCCTCTTTCTTGATTTTAAGAAACCATAATCTCCTAGTATTCTCTTACCTACCTGGCCACTTTATTTTAGTCATAATTATCAGCTACTTCTTGTTCACAATACATCTACAAATTAGTATTTTTTTTTTCAAGAATTTGTTCCAGGTCTTTTATTTTTTTAATAAACTCTCGACCTAGACGATGTCATCTAGTTCCCAAAATGTCAGTACACTATCTACATCACAAAAAAGATTCCAGGAGTGCTAGGGTGGCTCAGTTGGTTAAGCATCCATCTCTTGATTTTGGCTCAAGTCATGATCTCAGGATCAGGAGATCCAGCCCTGAGACAGGTTCCCCGCTCAACACGAGGTCTGCTTGAGAATCTCTCTATCTCTCCCTCTGGTCTTTGTCTCTTTCTTAAATAAATAAGTATAAATAAAGGAAATATTTTTTTAAAAAAATTCCAATTATATGTCCTCTTCCAAGCTTAGGCAGTTCTTATTGACATCATCACATGTGTCTCATAGACCTGCCAAGCTTATATGGCCAAAAGCTAACCCTCTTCTTTTCTTTTTTTTTCTTTTTTTTTTTTCAGTTTTATTGAGATATAATTGACATATAGTATTGTACAAGTTTAAGGTATATAATGACTTTACTTAATTGTGTAAGCTAACTCTGATTTCTCCCAAATTGAATCTTTCCTAAGTATTCCTCATCTTAGCAAGTGGCACTAGGGTCTTCTCACTTGTTCAGTTCTTGGTTCCTTTCTCTTTCTCATCCCCCACATACAGTCCAGGTGCCAGCCCCACTGACTTTACTTTTATTATATACCTTGTAAGATATTTATCCCAGCTCTCATCTCCTCTTGCTTAGATGACTGTGGCAGCCTCTGACTTGCTTTCTTTCTTTTGTTGCTCTATCAACCAGAGCAATCTTTTTATGATATGTATCTTATATTGCCACTTTCCATTATTCAAAGCATCTCTAGTGGTTCTTGGACCTTCAGTTACTGAAATTGAGAGTCCTGCTAATCTCAACACCCTCACCTCCTGCTCTTTTCCACTTTAACCTACACTGGTATTTCTGTTCGGTAAATACATCAATGTGTATATGGCTTCAGGGCTTTGCAGAACCAATTCTTCCTGTAGGGCCTTTGCACAATTCCCCAGGTAAGACCTTTGTGTTCACAATCTGTTCTCTCTTTTTCAAAGTTACCTCCCTCTCATCTGTTGCATCTTGACTAAATAGCTCTTTTGAAGATAGGTCTTTCTATTATGTCTTAGGAAGCACTGCTCCCACTTGAAACCTTTTCATCTTATTTTTTTTTTTAAGATTTTTTATTTATTTATTCATGACAGACACAGAGAGAGAGAGAGAGAGGCAGAGACACAGGCAGAGGGAGAAGCAGGCTCCATGCAAGAAGCCTGATGTAGGGCTCCATCCTGGGTCTCCAAAGGTGGCACTAAACCACTGGGCCACCGGGGCTGCCCAAACCTGCTTATCTTTTTATCACAAAACCTGCTCATTTATTTTATAGCATGTATATATGTTTTAAATAATTTATTTGTTGATTATTATTATTATTATTATAAATATTATTTGAGAGAGAGAAGAGAGCATGAATAGGGGGAAAGGCAGAGGGAAAGGGAAAGGGAAAGGGAAAGAATCCACAGCAGACTCCTGCTGATCACAGAGCCTGATGCAGGACTCAATCCCATGACCCCAAGATCATGACCTGAGTTGAAATCAAGAGTCCGTTGCTCAAGCAACTGAGCTACCCAGGTGCCTCTGTTGATGTTATTATCATGAAAGCTTGCTCACTTCTTTCCTTGTGCTTATACATGTTTTCAATGATTTATTTATTATTTATTTGTTGGTTATTATTATTACATGCTTTCCTCATTGTGTTGAAAAATATCTATGAAGGCAGGATCATGTATTTTACTAACCATGGCATGTTGGTTCTTAAACATAGTGTCTGACATTCAATATTTGTTAATCAACATTTTTGAATCACAGAATGAATGTGTGTTCGGTTTTTATAGAAAAGTAAGTAAGTGGTAAGACACAGATGATTGCTATTGGGCTTCACAGACTTTGGGGCACTTATTTTTAAGTATTATGATTTACTCTAAATTTTAGGTATCTTGTCTAGAAAAAATTCATCCTGCTAGTGTTGACCTGAAAGCAAAGATTGTAGATGCAAATTCCCTCTTTTATTGTAACTCTACTTGTTCTTTAATGCCAAATGTGTATTCCCTCTTGAAAACTTTTTGACCGGCTTCATCTATACTCATTTCTCCTCCTCCCAGTTCCTATAGCTTTCATTCTCCATAATGCTTGTTGGGGGCTTATATGTTGTTTTAAATTGTTGCTCACATTTTGATATATATATGTCCTGATTTTAAAAGTAGAATCTACTAATTTTTAATTCCCACAATTACTTTAGCACCCAATAATTACTGTCTAATAGTCAGAAAATTGCATCGTCCATCACTTTATTTATGCTATTTATAAATGCCATTTGAGATCACAATTATCAAGTTAAGCCAGTGATAAGTAATTTCACACACATGTAAATTCACATAATCAGGATAAAGCTCTGATTCAAAATGAGGATATTATGGGGCAATATCCTTCACCAGCCTCCAGATATTACCTCACCTCATTAGTCTTCTTTCTATAGCTCAGCTTCACAATAAACAATGAACTTTGCTTCACACTCCATATCTATCAACTGGTTATTGTGTTTTGGGGTAGTTGTGGTTTGGGAGGTCCAGTGATAGTCTTTGTATTATGTTGCAGGCAGTAATCTCAAACTCTGGTCCACCTAATATTTGTTGAATAAATAAACATTTTCTAGTGTGTGACTTATGGTAAGAGGTTTCGTGGCACCACCACAGCCACTGCTGTTACCACTAATAGCAGTCACACTAACAGCAAATCCAACATTAGACATCATTTGAAATCACTTGCACTGTTCCTGTCTTCTCTAGTCTGTCAGAGAATAACATCAGAGAACACAGTGTGCATATTTCTTTATCTTTTGATCACAACCTCAATAATATTTGCCCAAGTCTTTCTGTTAATAGTGACATGCCTCCACTTCGTTTCACCTGTGAAGAACCTGTCTGAGAATTGATGGATCTGGACGAGAGGGTAGCCAATTAGGTAATGGCCTCCAGCAAGAGCGGACTCTGTAGAAGACTCGCCTTTGAACTGTGTGGAGTTGAACTAGAAGGCACAGCTGTTACATAAATCAGAGAGAAAAGAACAAGGTTACACCTGTAGCTTGACTCAACAGCTATATTTTCTTAGCTCAAATAGTAGAGTAGTTTAATGATAGCTAATACAATACTCGGATTAATTAAGTAATCTTGACTTCGATTATTTAGATAACTCAAGAAAGTGGGGAATTATATCCAAAATTAAACTCTTAATTTCAGAAATGGAGTCATTGTCTTAAAGAGTTCCTACCAGAAAAGTAGCTCATAGGGAATCAGTTACAAAAGGTCTTAACAGTTTAATTGCAAAGAAAATTATCAACAGAGCCCATGGTTATAAATTTAAAGCCAGGGATCTACTTTACTAAGTAGGTACAGAGAGTATCTCACTAAGTTTGGAAACATCTTTCTATAGGGATTTTTTAATTAAATATTTTATTAATTTATTCATGAGAGAGAGAGAGAGAGTCAGAGGGAGAAGTAGGCTCCATGCAGGGAGCCCAATGTGGGACTCGATCCCAGGACTCAAGGATCACACCCTGAGCTGAAGGCAGATGCTCAACAACTGAGCCACTCAGGTATCTCAGGAAATTGTTTTCTAACTACCTTTTCCAATCTAAACTTGGCTCTGACTTGATAAAAAGAACTGACTTGTAAAAGGAACAGATGAAATTCTGTGTCTACCTGGTCCTAATACATTACTGTTAAAATTTTTGCCATAGCAGAGCTTATCCATACCTTAAAATGGGTACCAGGGTCAGTTGCTAAAACTAGAGACATGCTGTGACAAAATCTCTAGCTGTTCCAAGTATGTGTACATTTATCACAGGCATCCCAGGATCTAATTATTTTTCTTTCACTGATGCATGTCTTTTGTCTTCAGAAATACTAAAAATTAAAGTATATGCAATAGTGTTACAATTTTAATGAGGAATAATAAAATGTGAAAAGTCAAGTTTTTATTACACACTTATATAACTTTCTTAGCATTTAAATACAGTGGAATTGATTTGCTGCTGATCCTCAGGGTCCAGGGAAAATTTTGCAAAGGTAACAAAGTACAGTGAACTGTACCATGGTTTTATCATTTTAATCTCTCTCTGAAGATGTAAACTGAGCCCTTGGAAACCCAATTCAATCCAAAATATACAAAGTTCAAAGTATGAAATAAATGGTATCTTTCATCAATCCTATTTCAAAATTTAAGATGCTCACCTTTAGTATGCTCATTTGTGCTAGAAAAGAAACAGTAATATTTATGATTCATATTCTTGGCATGTGAACTCATACTCACTAAAAATAATCCAATACTGAACATACTGAATTAAATATATAAGCTCTCACTGAAGAAAAAAAAAACCTAAAAGTATAAAATAAGTCCTTATTTGTGAATGAATTAATACACATTACTTTTGGCACATATTGGGTATGTTGCATCTTAGATAATGATAATTTACATGTGTGGTGCTTTGCAGTTTACGAAGTACTTCTTTTTTTTTTAATTTTTTTATTTATTTATGATAGTCACAGAGAGAGAAAGAGAGAGAGGCAGAGAAATAGGCAGAGGGAGAAGCAGGCTCCATGCACCGGGAGCCCGACGTGGGATTCGATCCCGGGTCTCCAGGATCGCGCCCTGGGCCAAAGGCAGGCGCCAAACCGCTGCGCCACCCAGGGATCCCTACAAAGCACTTCTATATACATTTTCTTATATGATCTCCAGTAAGCCCTGTGGGGATGGCTAAGCAGGCATTTTTATTATCTAAAAAGAAATGGAGTCTCAGAAGGGTTATTTGATCATTTCACACAGCTAATAGGTAACAGAACCAGGATTTGATAGAACACAGAATCACATAATGGTAATAAATACCATTACATTCATTTTCTCCAAACCTCCAGCAGTATTGTCTATAAATGCTATTAATTGATGGACTTTTAGAAAGGAATTCATCCCTAGAGATTTCATCAAGGTTTGCCAAATAACTTGGTAGATATTTCACGTGGTATTTTGTGCAGTAACCTGTTTTTCCGCTAAACTGTATCCTCAAGATTTATCTCTCTGTGTTTAACTAGATGTATTGTTTCAAGGATTGTGTCCTCTGGCTTCCATCAGGGATAAGTGACAGCTGTCTGTGCATTAATGAAGCACGAAGGCTGTTTTCCATCAGAAGGAGGAACAGATCATCGCTTTTCACCCTCATCCTTTGAACTATTTAATTTTACAGCCATCCAAGTCAACTTTTATTCTTTTAGTATGTGTTCTAGAATTTTAAAAGGAGAGAAGACAGAAAAGTTCAGCACCTAAGTAGACAGCTTTTGTCAAATCTAACTCCTACATTGTTTTACAAGATTCCTTTTGTTCTGTGGTAAATGGCAGTGCCTTTCACTGTAAAAGTAATTTATAAATATCTCCTTTTGGTGTAGACTTCTGTGTTTCTGATAGAACTCTTAGGTTTTGTTCAGAGTATATTTTTCCCTTTGGGGAACAGGAGTAGAACATTTTAATCTCTGACATTAATTCAATGTGTTACTATCAAATGGTTGGTAAAATGGAAAACGGACATGCAAAAATCATTCTTCAGCTTTTCCCTCCATTTTAATTAAATGGTGTAGTTGGAAGGAATGTGATCTTCTGAGTTCTGATTGGGAAAGACAAAGAGAGCAGCCCCTGCCATTCAGAAGCCTGCCTGGCACTCACAGCTGGGTTGTATTATTCTCCAACTAGACATAAACCATCTCACAGAATACCAACCTCAGACAGAGTTACTCTGAGATCATGATAAAAGGAGATAAAGCAAAGCCACGTCATAATTCTGTCTAAACACAAAAAGAGTCACAATGCAACCCACAAAATTTCAAACACCCCCTTATTCATCCAAAATGTATGACTGCTACCTTTTTAAAAATTGGTTACAGCTTTATCTTCATCTAGTCTCACCTTTTTTTCTTTTTGTTTTAAGATTTTATTTATTTATTTATCAGAGAGAGAGAGAGAGGGAGAGAAAGAGAGAGAGAGAGAGAGAGAGAGAGAGAGAGAGAAAGCACACATGAGCCAGGGGAGGCAGATGGAGAGGGAGAGGCAGGCTCTCTGCTAGCAGGGAGCCCGAAGTGGGGCTTGATTCCAGGACCCTGAGGTCATAACCTGAGCTGAAGGCAGACACTTAACTGACTGAGCCATGTGGGCACCCTCACCTTCTTTTCAATAAGGTTTATTGAGGTACCCAATCACAGATATTCCCCTGCTTTCTGAAGCATTTAATATTGAGCAAATCCCTGCCTCTCTAGATCCTCCCCCAAATCACCCAATCAAGACAAAAATCCTATGATAGATTCTCTCTCTCTCTCTTTTAAAGATTTTATTTTTTTATCTGACAGAGAGCATGAGTGGGGAGGGGCAGGGGGAGAGGGAAAAGCAAACTCCTCGCTCAGCAGGGAAAAAGAGGCAAGGCTAGATCCCAGGACCTCCCCACCTCAGAGATCACAACCTGAGTCGAAGTCAAATACTTAACCCACTGAGCCACCCAGGCACCCCTATGATAGGTTCTTTTTAAGCATCTTTTATTGAGATACCCTGTGATTCCCAGTGCATTATATGTTCAACCAAACCTGCTCCAACTAGAGATATATTCCTGGTGGTCTTTGGCTGCAGAACATGGAGATATATATATATAATCTTTGTCTCAGCTTCTTACTAGTAACTTGAAATCAAACATTATTTAGGCACTCTGGTCTTTGTTTCTTCTCTATAAAATGGAGATATTCTTATTCACCATAAGACTATTAAGGTATTAGTTAAGATAAACAATATAAAATACCCTAATGGTGCTATAACATAAGTATTAAATATAACTTTTCCCATTTCATATTTTTTATATTTTCTTCCTTCTCTTTCTGATTTTTCCACAGTCATGTCTTCTCAATTGTTTGATCTATGTTTTGTAACTCATATGATTTAAAAAATAGTTTAAGAAACCTTCTTTTATGAAGTTTAATTTGAAATCAGAATTTTTGCAATGAACTGGTCAAGTGTAAAACCACTGTCCTGACTTTGCTTAATTATCATTGTATTTTGAGAAAAAAAATCTGCTACCTCCTGCAATCATTTATTGATAACCCTGTGTTCTGGGGAGTAAGCTGGGCAGTGTGAACACAGAAAAGAATTAGACATTGTTTTACCATCATTTAATGCAATGTTTATCTCCAATATATTGCCAAGTATCGACCATACTAATAGTTCTCAAGCATGTTTCCAGTGTGCAGTGTGTCTGGGGTTTATGAAACAGTCCTGCAGTCATAGTGCTATACCAAGCTTCTCAATTGGTGAAATGAGATTCACTGACAAATATGATAATAAACCCAGAGGATAATCCAATTCCAATATAACCTCAATTACTTAAATAGATATCTAACAGATATAAAAGGAGAATGAAAAATCGACATCTGTTGGAGATTTTAATAGAAACTCATGGATTGGGATCCCTGGGTAGCGCAGCGGTTTAGCGCCTGCCTTCGACCCAGGGCACGATCCTGGAGACCCGGGATCGAATCCCACGTCGGGCTCCCGGTGCATGGACCCTGCTTCTCCCTCTGCCTGTGTCTCTGCCTCTCTCTCTGTTGTCTATCATGAATAAATAAATAAAATCTTTAAAAAAAAAAAAGAAACTCATGGATTAAGAAGGCAAAAATGTTGAGAATATATAGAAGGATTTGAACAACACAAAAACTGTCTTCATCACGTTTGTCTGTGTGTAGCTTCTCCCAACAAACAGAGCAAACTCATAGTTTTTAGACATGTAGAACATTTATAAAATTTGACCCCATATTCCACAAGGAATGCTTTAAGGAATACTAAAGAACTGGTAGTTGGTGGAAAACCTTCTCTAGTCAAAATGCAATAAAAGTAAAAATAAGCAATAGATTTGGAGGCTTTTAAATCCTTTTTCCAAACATGAGGGCTCTCTGGCTTTGTGTGACTTTTTAAGCTCTGAGCCACTGCTATTGAAGTCAAAAGCCAATGGCTTTAAGAACCTAGTGCATGATGATACATCACCCACTTGCTTTGTCATCCTCCTCAAACATCCCCAATATCCTGAAAGATTTCCAAAAGAAACAGCAAATATAAAAGGAAAATAGATACAAACTGATAGAAAAGACAGTAGACCAGTATAAGCAGGGATGAATATAGCTTTGGTTGACATTAAGAGTTAGATAGTATTCTTGGGTCTGATATAACTAGAGCAAGAGTATTGACTACTTGAACATTGAAAAAACAATCAAATCCAACAGCTTTGGGAAGATTTACATAGAAAGTTAGGGTTAGAAGCAGTGAACAATGGAGAACCACTTTGTTTTCTCATATTATAAAATTGGGCTCTTAGGAAACTCGGTTTTGCAACTGTATACAAGACATTTCCAGAAGAAGAGATAGAACTTAGAATATTTATGAGATGATAAGTGATTGGCACTAGAAAAATGCCAGAGAGTAAGGTAGTGGGTGTTTTAATGATAGTATGCACCTGTATGAGATACCAGTGTTCTGGTGTTTGCTTCCAGGTTGATGTCCTGAAGTCACCCTAATAAGTATTTCTGTCTGGGCTAAGAGATTTAGTGAGAACAAGAAGTTCACAGAACAGTGTGCAAAAGCAAGTGGAAAAGAGAGGAACTCAGAAAGAAAGGAAAAAGAAAAAAAAAACTGAGTTAAGGAGCCATTTTATCATTGATGATGCTATGAGTACCACCATACTTACCACTCCACTTCTCACTCTGCCAAAACGCACTAGCAAGTGGGAAAAAAATGATAATCCAGGAAGAGGGATCTGTTCTTTCATCCACATAAAAACCAGAGTGTTATGCTGAAGGGCATTTTGAATTTAATCCAATCCAGCTATAATCCTCCATTCAAGAAACTTCCATTTGGCATGGAGAATACCAATGTTGATATCCAAGGAGGAAAGGAAGGAAATAATACTTTGGCAGCTTTGTTCCCTAGTTTTTTTCTTCCTTATATCTACTCCCCCCACACATACACATCTCATTATTTATTTTCATATTTGAGTTGGGAAAACTAGAATGAAGGTGAATGGAAAAATGCAATTATTCTCTTTTTATTCTGATATATTAAAAAAATAAAGATCTTGGAAAAGATTTTTAAAAGATAAAATCTTTTATTTAACATAAAAGCAATATGAATTTTAATTTGTTATCTTACCACACATTGAAGATATGACATACAGAATAAATTCCACTCAAGGGGCACCTGGGTGGCTCAGTGGTTGAGCATCTTCCTTTGGCTCAGGTCTTGGGCCTAGGATGAGTCCTGTGTCAGGCTCCCTCCGGGGAGCCTGCTTCTCCCTCTGCCTATGGTTCTGCCTCTCTCTCTGTGTCTCTCATGAATAAATAAATAAAATCTTAAAAAAAAATAAAAAAGGATAAATTCCACTCAAGTAATGAATTACTTAAGAGAAAAATTCAGGGCATTAGGTATTTAGAAAAAATGTTATTCTCTTTATTACATGTATATTTTATTGTGTTATATATAGACACTTAAAATACAAACATTATCACATTGATTCAATCATGTGTAATAAAACATAGTTCACAGTGATTTAAGGAGATTTAGAGCTCTATGTTTCATTTATTTTCCTTATTTGCAATATAAATGGGCAGTTAGTAAAATTTTGCTGTAAAGTAAAATGATCTAAATAACTCTGCTTAACCATATATTTAATATAATTTTTTTCTTATTCTTTTATTTAATCCAGAATTTCACAGAAGTATCATTGAATGCATATTTTAAAAAGAAAGATATTTTCATAGCTATTGTAGCTACTAGCTACAAAACACCTCTGAGCACCTTTATCAGAACAAAGTTTCCACGTGGTTCCTAGCTCAATAAAACTGGTTAAACATTTACTCAGGAAAAGAAATGAAAACTGATCTGTCTTCAATTAAAAAAAAAAAAAAGAGCCTGAGGTATGCAGATGATCAACAGACTCAGCTATCATTTTTAAAAAAATATTCAGAGTTGAAGTTTTCATTTCATTACCATTTGAACTTTGATAGTATTTTATAAGTTATAAGGCTGTATTAGGGTCCCAGCAGGAAACAGATACAGCAATCAATTCGGTAATTGAGGAGAGTTTAATTAAGGAACCACTGCCTAAGTCTGCACAAGGTTTAGGATTTCTGTAAGGTAATCCAAAATCCCCTGAGGCTAGCAGCAGTTTGGAGTCCTATTTACCCCAAGGCTTGAAAGGATATGAGAGGAAGTATTTTCTAGAACTCAGACCAAGGAAGAGGGCACTGTGGTCTTTGATGGTAACCTGTCAGGGTCTGAGCATAGAAAATACATATTCAGGCTATCCCCACCCTTTGGTCTTCCCTGGTGCTTTCCATTGACCAAAATCATAAATAAGTCACCAGGCAAAGGACTCCATTGATATATTTCATATTAGTCAGCTTCATTCCCAAGACACGGAGCTCAATGGAAGAGGATTTAAATTAAATCTGGGAGAAAAACAGAACACAGCCAGCATATGGGCCCAGTGGATAATTTAGGAATTCACTCAGAAAATGTTTATTAAACATCTATTATATACTATGTTACTGTGCTAGGCACTGAGGATGCAAATATGAACAGAACATAATTCTTGCAATGGAAAACAACCTGGGCTTGTTTTTCTTTTCTTTTTTTCTCTTTTCTTTTCTTGAAACTTAACACATTAAAAAAGGACTAAGGAAAACAAAAGTAGGAAAAAATTCACTGTGAAGGAAAAGATATTATGAAGCATAAAATATTCATTCATAGGAAAAAATATAGAGAACTACTCCCCATCCCAGTCTCCATCTGCCCTGAAAGATAAAGACTTATAAAAATTATTCTGGACCTAAAATTCCTATAAACGAATAGTGAGCCTAAGTTATATGAGAGGGCACAGAGAATTGATTCATGCTTAATAAACCCTGCAATTAATAAAACCTTGTTCCTAGGCTACTCCCTCCTCTGGGGAGCTCTCAGTATTTTATAGCCCTTGTCTAAGAAGCCTTATAACTCCTCTGCATTAGAAAGAATGGAATAAGTGTGTCAATGGGGTGGGTATGTTTTCTTTTTTTTCGTACCTTGAATCCTTTACTAGTGAGTCAGTGTTTTGCATCTCTAATTTTCCTATTTTATGGAGTGACTAAGAGGTAGCTTTTCTCTCCCTGCATTATGTCATAGTTGCTGGAGATCACAAATCCTCAAATAGTAAATTTTTTAATTAATTCAAAGAATATTAACTAAACTCTGTACTTCTGACCAAAAGAAAAAAAAAATTCTCCTTAATTTTTCCATGAACTTCTGTTTGTTTCTGTACTTGATAAAACGTTTTATGATGCATATCTAAACTGAGTGTGACATAGTTGATGGTGATAAAAATGACCCACTTAATAATTGATTGTTTTCTTAGTATAATCTCAATTGCTTAGAAATACCTGTCTGTTGGGGTACCTGTGTGGTGCAATCAGTTAAGTGTCTGACGCTTGGTTTTGGCTCTGTTCCTATTCTCAGGCTCATGGGATCAAGCCCCACATCAGGCTCCATGCTCAGTGTGGAATCAGCTTGAGATTTTCTCTCCCTTTCCCTCTGCCCCTCCTGTTCATTCTCTCTCTCTCTCTCAAACTCTCTCTCTCTCTTTCTCTCAAATAAATAAATCTTTAAAAAAAAGACCTGGCTGCTTAGGTATATATTGTATCTGTTGGGATTAATTTTTATAGGTTCATAAAGTCATTGTGACATTTTTCAGGCCATTGCTTATTTAGCCTCTGTTAGAATTGTCATAAACACCAACAAGTGTAAGTAAGTGCCCTTCTCAGCCAGGCAAGGCACCATAGTGTTGTATTGTTGCTGTTTATTGGTTTTGTTTTCTTGAAACTAATGGATGGAAGTTTCCAGCTAGGAATGAGATACACTACATGTTAACTGGGATTTTCTGACTTCTTTAAACTTGTTTGGACATCTGTTCATACCTAATGGAAGCCAAGGCAGTGCTCAGGGCTTCTGCAAGTCGAGGGAAGTGCGGTGCCCATGTTTTCCCACTCTATCTACTTTTCCTGTAAGCATTCACTTCTTTTTATAAAGATTTGTTTATTTATTTATTTGAGAGAGAGATTGAGAGAAAGACATAGCATGAACGCACATGCCGGTAGAGGGGTGGAGAGAGAGAGAAAGAGAGTTTCCAGCCGATTCTCCTCGGAACATGGAGCCTGAGTGGGTCTTGATCTCACAACTGTGAGATCATGAGCTGAGCTGAAATCAAGAGCCAGATGCTTAACTGACTGAGCCACCCAGGCACTCTGCTGTATGCATTCATTTTAATGGCATTTCAGTAGACAAGAAGCAGACCTTTGCCCAAATTTTCCCATTATACACCCCTCACACAAAAGTATCTGCAAGAATTGTAGAGTTGGGGAGGTGTGGGAAGATATAAAGGGTATTTATAATGGAAATAATTTCAGATTGAGACTCAGCACCTTAAAATATTCTTTTTGTCTCTTTATTTCCCAGAAATTTCTAGTGACCCTCCCCATCTAAGTACTTCTCCATCTCAGCTTATTTCTTGCCCTCTTGTCGGCTTCCTTCTCTCTCTATTCCCTCCTTCTCCCCCAATGTTTTCATCCTTCTATAGAAGAGAGAATCAAAATATTTCCCTTGTCCCAAGGAGGTTTGTTCAACCTTCAGCTTTGTTGCAGCTTGTCCTGCTGGCACACATATTCTCAGGGTCATACATTCCAGACCAAGTGGCTTACAAGATTCCTCCACAAAAAAAAATCTATTCTCTCTCTAAAAGGGTAAATGGAGTTATTAAGGTAAGAGCAATTTCCACTTTGCTGTGGTGGGACATATATTTCCTAATAAGATAACATAGTTTTTTCATTTTTTTGCTTTAAACTTGAGAGAGCAGAGAACAAAATCTGGTTACATAATAAAGTATGGAAGCAAGGGGAGCTGTGTCTTTGACAATGCAAATACATTGTTTTGTAATGTGCTGATAATTCCACTTAAAACTCTGAACATGTACACAGCTTTTTGGTGAGTTAAGGACAATCTTACATAGATATGGGAACCAAGTAGGAAAATATATGAGCTAGGCTTAAACTGTGTATTTTTACATATTTTTCCTTTCATTTTTGAACTTTGGAGAATCTTAAATAATAGGGCAAGCAGTGAGATTCTTAAAGACCTGGATAGAAGATAGAATAAGCTTCGATTTCCTACATGACTTACAAACCAGCTTTTTGGTGGCTAAAATCTCTTTCAACAAAACTATACTCTACTGAGGATAAATAATACTAAGATAGAATCCACAGCAAAATGAGTTAAACACCTGACAGAAAAGACCCCAGATAGAAAAAGTAATGTTGGAAAAGAAAACCATAGCTGGAGGCATCACAATTCTGGACTTCAAGCTGTATTACTAAGTGGTAGTCATCAAAATAATATGGTACTGGCACAAAAAGAGGCCCATAGATCAATGGAACAGAATAGAAAACCTAGAAATGGACCCACAACTATATGGTCAACTAATCTTCAACAATTCAGGAAAAAATATCCAATGGAAAAAAGACAATCTTTTTGGACAGAGACTTGCAGAAGAATGAAATGGGACCACTTTCTTATACCATACACTACAATCAATTCAAAATGGTGAAAGACCTAAATGTGAGACAGGAATCCACTAAAATCCTAATGGAGAACACAGGCAGCAACCTCTTTGACCTTGGCCACAGCCACTTCTTACTAGACACATCTCTG
Source organism: Canis lupus dingo (assembly GCF_003254725.2). Classification (NCBI taxonomy): domain Eukaryota; kingdom Metazoa; phylum Chordata; class Mammalia; order Carnivora; family Canidae; genus Canis; species Canis lupus. The sequence goes on from NC_064246.1 coordinate 76,873,281, forward strand.
GAAGCAAGGGAAACAAAAGCAAAAATGAACTATTGAGACTTCATCAAGATAAAGCTTCTGCATAGGGGCATCTGGGTGGCTTAATTGATTAAGCGTCTGCCTTTACCTCAGGTTATGATCCTGGGGTCTTAGGATCAAGCTCTATTTTGGGCTCTCTGCTCAGCAGGGAGCCTGCTTCTCCCTCTCCCTCTGTCACTCCCCCTGCTTGTGCTCCCTCTCTCTCTCTCAATTAAATAAATAAAATATATTTTTTAAAAAACGTTAAAAATAGAACTGTCCTATAGCCCAGCAGGTGCACTACTAGGTATTTATCTAGAGGATAGAAAAGTGCTGATTCAAAGGGGCACACACACCCCAATGTTTATAGCAACACTATCAATGATAGTCAAATTATGGAAAGAGCTCACATGTCCATCAATTGATGCATGGATAAAGAAGAAGTGGTATGGGCACCTCGGTGGCTCCGTTCATTAAGTTTTTGCCTTTGACTCCGGACATGATCCTGGGGTCCTGAGATTGAGCCCTACTTTAGGTTCCCTGGTCAGCAAGGGGTCTGCTTCTCACTACCCCTCTGCTCCTTCCTCTCCTCCTCCCATTGCTCATAAATAAATGAGATCTTTTTAAAAAATGAAGTGGTATATATACTCAATGAAATATTAGCCACCAAAAAGAATGAAATCTTGCCATTTGCAACAATGTGGACAGAACTAGAGTGTATTATGCTAAGTGAAATATGTCAGTCAAAGAAAGACAAATACTGTATTATTTCAGTCATATGTGGAATTTGAGAAACAAAATAGAGAGAGAGAGAAGGAAAGCTCTTAACCATAGAGAACAGAGGGTCGTTGGAGGGGAGAGGGGTGGGGGGATGGGTATTAAGGAGGGCACCTGTTGTGGTGAGCACAGGGTGCTGTATATAAATGTTACTAAATTCCACTCTTGAAACCAATACTACACTATATGTTAACTAAGTTGAATTTAAATAAAATCTTGGAAGTAAAAAGACCAAGCTAAAAACGAGAGTCTAACACCTGAAAAGGAGAAGAAACAGGTGAGATGGGAAAGACTGAAGTTGCCTGTGTTAAATCTCAATTTTTGATACGTGGTGGGACCCTGCTAGGAAAGCTGCAGAAGGGAAGGCAGGGCTATTGCCATTGTGGTTGTTATCTTGTGCACTTGGAGATTCTACGTAGGTATCAAACTGAGAAACTCGGTGGTTGGCAACAATGTTGATGTCACGTGATTTTTATGTCACATAACAGGAGAGAAAATGTGGCAGGGCTTAAGTTCAGATCCATTTTGGTGTCATGAATGATAAAGAAAAGGAAGATATCAGAGAATGTAGGGGACTCAAGTTCAAACAAAAGTTAATAGAAGTTGGAGAATACACCCCTGACATTTATGTTTTGATTCTCCTTCAATTTGATTTAAAATGAGTAATTTACCTCATGGACAAAAACGCTGTCATGGCCCACATTTCAAGATGTGTTCCACATTGTAACTGTTGAGCTTGGAGATGCTCAGACTTCACAGCTACACGTGAAAGAATCAAGGCAACACCTATAAATCAGGACAACGGACAGCATCAGCTAAGGAAATCTTTAGCAAGGTTAGGTAGGGAGCTCCTCTTAGAGGCATTTTCAGCAAGTATCTTAAATATATTCAGCAGTCAAAGCCTTTTTACAGTGTGATTACACGGTTACAGGCTCGCCACATGGCTTCCCAGAGTAAAGCATAACAAGCTGTATTTGAAGAGACCCTTACAGACACAGCTTGGCTGACCACGCTCAGCATATAGTTTACATACAGATCAATAAAGACTAAGTTCCAATCGAATCTCAGGCCTGGCTTCTAATTGTTTCCCCTAAATTATAAGTGGATCACTTTTGCATCTTCCTAACTGAATCAGGGATTTTAACTTATTTACTTCCAGAGACTATGCCCTAGGAGTATAAATGCTCACCTAACTAAAAAGCCTAGTGGACCACTTAGCAGAAAGCATTTTCCTTTCCTGGTGCTTGCTTACAGAAATCCAATAGGGCTTTGCTACTCTAACTATCACAGCCTGTTCTGAGCCTTAAAATGTTGTCTTCATCTGTTTGATAACATCTGCTCCACACTCTGGTCATATGGTAGCCCTTAGGAAATGGTTCTCTAAGTCAGAAGCATATTTCATAAGATTCATATGATTTACAAAGAAGAATTTTAAGTTGTATTGAGTACTTTTGGGGTGATTCATGCAAAAAAGAAGATTTCCATTTGCATACCAGCGAAATCCTGCTGCCTTAGAAAACCATGCTAAACTATGTAGTTAATCTTTGTACATGGGGAAGGATTTATTTTTCTTATTTCCAGTACCCAAGAAACAGATTCCTATAACCTTGGTCTCGAAGATATTTAAAACAGCCATGAACATAGCACCACGAGGTTTTAGGTTTGGTATGTGGTATAAGGAGAGAACAAAATCTAGTCCTCAAAAATTTCTTTTGCTTTTCTCTAATTGTCCTGTTGTTTCCCGCCTCTTTCTGCTTTCCTTTCCTAATTTCCTCCCCCTTTTTCTCCCCTTCCTCTTCTCCTTCTTCTGCCTGTCTTTCTCCAATAATGAAGTTTTCTTTTAGGAATATTTATGACCTGTGCTTGCTGTGTGTTGTAACTTTGATTTTGTTAATTTTCATGCTACAATCACTCATTTTCACACTGTGAAACTATTACTTTCAGAAAAAAATGCTTTTTTAAAGTCCTTCCAAATTGTAGCTATCTACTACCATTGGATTTCTAATTTTAGATATTAAACTATTTTTAATTTCATTTTTTTTTAACTTTTTTTTTTTTTTTTTTTTTTTATCCATGATAGTCACAGAGAGAGAGAAAGGCAGAGACACAGGCAGAGGGAGAAGCAGGCTCCATGCACCGGGAGCCCGACGTGGGATTCGATCCCGGGTCTCCAGGACCGCGCCCCGGGCCAAAGGCAGGCGCCAAACCGCCGCGCCACCCAGGGATCCCTTAATTTCATTTTTAAAAGATTTATTTATGTAAGAGAGAGAGAGAGAGCAAGAGAGAGAGTGAGAGAGAGAGAACAAGGGAGGGGTAGAGAGACGGGGGAAAGAATCTCAAACAGGCTCCCTGCTGAGTGTAGAGTCCAATGGGGGCCTCGATGTCATAAGCCTGAGATCATGAGCCGAGCCAAAACCAAGAGTTAGATGCTCAACCGACTGAACCACCCAGGTGCTCCTAAACTATTTTTTAAATGTTGGACCCTTCGTCCAATAAGCAGATGCAGTAGAAAGAAAAAAAAAATTTGTTGATACCTATTCTTTTGTTGGTACCTATTTGTTTTTGAGAGATACCTATAACAGAAAGTAGGAGGTACTTAATTCCTTGGGATAGACACATGATTGAACTCAGAAAAGAAGTGATTCTGTATCTTTATGTGTATGTGTGAGTACATATGACTTACATGTGATTTTTGTCATGTTAATGTACCTTCTTTTGGAGGACTAGAACTGCTTTCCCTTTCTTTCACAATGTTTTACAGATTTTAGGTGGTATTGATGTTTCCTTCCTACCTAAGTGGCTGTGTTATGACTGAGACAAGTAAGAATGAAAGTTCTCCCATCCCATGGCCAAACGACTGGTTCCAGAATGTGCTCCTGAGCTAACATGGGCCAATCAGAGTTTTCCTTGGGATTTGTGTTGAGCTTTCAGGAGAGGTATGGCAATAAAGCATGTAGGACTGGGACTGACTGTGGTTACCTTGCTACCCTAGTAAGAGTTTGTCAGAAAAATGCTACACAGAGGCAGGTTGAGTTGAATGAGAGCAAGAAAAGAGATTGAGTGGGTTGATGCCATTGATGGCATTCTTGGAGGTTTATACATGGAAGGCATTTTCCAGATATATATGAAATGGGTGATGGAAAGGATGACTTTATAGGAGAGAGAGCAATCAAAACAAATTCAAGGAGGAAAAAGGAGCATAGCACTTCTGGGACTTCAGGATGGGGTTCCAGGATGTTGGCTCTTTAGTGGCAGAGATGAGCTGAAAGGCAATAAGGGACTGATGATGGGGAGGACCTTGATTTCCAGGCTAAAGAGCTTGGATTTGATCATGAAGACAATGGACCCTTTAAAGGCATTTAAGGAGACATCTGATATGGTTAAGTTTGCCTAGGGCTAGTCTGTGTCAAGGAAGTATATAAACTTGGAATGAGTTTTATTTTTTTAAATTTTAATTTTTTTTGAAATGATTTTTAAATATCATTACTGATGTATTACATTCAGAAGCATCAAGCCAATAATAGGAAAATTTGAAGGTCTAAATCTAACTCTTAAAAATCAATTTTTTTAAACTGCAAGTTTTTCTTGTCATTTATGATATTATAAAACAGCGTGGAGACATTGTTATGAATATATCGATTTGATCTTAGACATTCCAGTTATATTAAAAAAGCTAAGTTAGCAAACAAAAAGCATTACAACTGCTGAAAACCAAATCAGAGAAATAACTAAAGTTAGGAAATAGAAGAGCTAACTTTGCAGTGAAGAACTACAATGAAAACTGAATTTGTTCTAATGCTCAGAGTAGATGACTTTATTAAAAAATCAAGTAAACCATAAGTGTTGTTTAAACATTTGGTATATCCGTAGTCAATTTTTTCTAACCAAATTCTCAAAATAAGTATTTTGTAGATATACTATTTTTTATTTAAAATGTACAAATTGCAATACCTATATATAAAGTAGTCAAATTTGAAATATATATATATATATATATATATATATATATATATAAAGATTTTATTTATTTGAGAGAGAGAGAGAGCACACAAGCAGACAAAGTGGCAGAGGGAGAGGGAAAAATAGACTCCCCACTGAGCAGGGAGCCTGATATGGGGGCTCGATCCCAGGAACCTAGGATCATGACCTGACCCAAAGACAGATGTTTAACCCAGCCACCCAGGCACCCCTGAATAATATATTTTATGTTAATATGCAATGCTTTTTAGTTTGTAATGCTCTTTTCTATCTATGTCTGCTACTCCCGACATCCCTGTGATATAGACCCTGAAGCTTATTTTATGGATGAGGCTTGAAGATGGTGGTAGTAGCATACTCAAGGGCACACAGAGAAGCTGGCCACATTGGGATTTGTGTCTGTGTCTGAATCTAAAGCCCAAGACTTTCTGGTTTGTTTTTGCTTCAAATACTGTATCCTTTACTTTTCAAGGCAGCATAACAGATGACGCAGGCCAGCAAGCTAACTAAGTGAGGACTTAGGCATCTAGCCTGCACCACCGATGCATGGGATGGGTCTGGCAGTCTAGTGGAACCAGTGCCTTCTGCAGATGAGCCTTGTCATTAGGCTTTTGATTACATTTCCTCTGCTATTTTACTTCCCTGAAGGAGAGTAATTTTGCCCTTGATTCTCTTATATCTTTTACTTCTCCTTGCCAAACAAGGTAAAGATGGGAATCTTTTCCAAGTAGTAAGGTGACTAAAAGTCCCATTTAGATGAGTGACTACCTTCCTTCTAATGGGCTGATTACCAAGTATTGCTACTCTACACAACTTGAGGCATTTCTCACTGTCTGAACTCTTGCTGTTGACTTGGTTAGGAAGAAGCCAGCCCAAATCAATATGGGGCCACATGGCATTTTGGACACTACATTTTTAATTGATGACCATATCTTCAGAGATGAGTACTGAGCTGTCCTTACAGATGGATTACCTGGAGCTCCCAGATTCCCAGTCTTGCTCATGTTCATGCCAGCAGGACCTTTCCTCTGGGTTATCCGGCTAATTCCTATTCCTACTCTCAGCTCATACATGTCTTCCCCCAAACCTTTCCAGACAGATTAGGTTTAGGTTCCAGACAGACTTAGGTTTTTTCTCTGAGAATTCCCAGTTGTGTTACAGAGGTCTCTGCCTTGAACTCTAAATGTCAGCAATCACTGGCTTTTTAGATGGGGGGCCTATGTTTTAATCTTTCTGGCTCCATTGCCAGCAACAAGGAGTCTGGAACCAATGAAGGCTTGTCTAGCTCAAAACTGACTGACTGAATGAAAATGATGGGCCTTTGAAATAATGAAAGTACATATCCTGAAATATGTATCTTCCATGTATAGATACTCTCTGTGAATGGCTTCTGCTCTTGGTCTTACTTTAAAATTGTTGGAAGAGACTCAGTGGGAGTATACTAGGAAATACTATAGCCATTCGGTAAAAGAAAATAAAGAGAAGTGAGCTAATATTTGTTGAGGACTATGTCCTAGGACTGGTGAGGACTGGCTTATGTATGTGTTATTCCAGTTACAGCAATTGCATAGGCAAATATATTTTATCTTCATTTTATGGATGAATAAGCTAAGTTCTAAAGAAGTTGAGTTACCTTCAGAAAATCTAACATTTAAAGTAGGACAGAATCCCAGAAAAGAAAGGGCTCAAAAGTCTGCTAGACAAACTTAAATGCTCACTCTGCAATTATTATGGTTAAAATATGGCAAACATTTATTCTTCCTGAGGCTCTTCTGTGTATGTGCATATCCGCGTGTATGGGTGCATCTGTGTGCATGAACCACGGAGCTGAGAATGCCTGGTCATCCGTGTTTCGCAAGGATAAATGAGCTAAGACACATAAAGTGTGTAGCAAAATGCCAGGTATTAGTAGCCTGGGTGACGATCATTCTGCTTTCATAGACTAATAATGACTGAATATACAATATACTCTCTTAGCGCCATAATGTGCTTCCATTAGAACAAGCAAATTACTGCCATATTGTGGATATCAGTAAACAGTATATGGCTCCTAGCTAGCTGCACAGGGGGCAAAGAAACACCTAACAGAGAAATTTTGCTACTAAGCTATTCCTTAAAGAATGACAGAAATCCAAGGCAGACCTAGAAATGAGATCCTGTAATGTTGGCCTTGGAAGGTCCAACCCTGGTAGATTCTTATCCACCGTAGCCTGATATTTGAGGAATCTGACTGTGTTGGATGTTTGAATTGTCTACATTGTGGTCTTTGCATGTTGGGAATCATTCTAGGTATTTGGAATTCTCCAGAGCAGAGGATCCTGCAAGGTGTTCCCTAAGCATTCTTAAGCATAAACAGTTGCTCTCTTACCCTGTTAGTTCAGAGCTCACACTGAGATAGATCTCAGGGACTGTCTTTATTTCCGGAGGGTAAGGATCAAGCCTGGGCTTGGATTACTCTCTCGTATTTCTTTAGCTCCTCTCAAACACAGAGTACCAGCTGACTAACACACTGAGGTAACCTGCAAAAAAGAAAAGGAGAAAAAAAATGCCTACCTAGTACATATGGCATGCAAATACTACCTACATGTGGAAAAAGTTCAAAAAATGTGACAAAGTAATAAAGTCTCTTATTTTTGCAAATTGGAGAAGACTCATCAGACAGAGTTAAGGGAAAAAAATCAAGGGAGATAAAAATATTTCTCTATCTATAGTGGCTGTCAAAGCATTGTGCTTACGGATGCTACATTAACTGCCTACAGCGTGCTCCTGTGCTTCTTAAGGCAATAGAAGCTTTCAGGGCCAAGTGGAGCTGCACTTCACAGTTCCTCTTAATGAAGTCAGTGAGAGCCCTCTGAATAAAAATGCCTCAAAGGATGTGGAATGGAATGAGAATCAGGTTCACCAAAAATGATAAAAAAAAAAAAATACAGATTAAGTAAAAGAAATTTTACCTTAGAGCATTGACAAGAATTGTCTCGGCTCCTTGGGGAGCTCAGCCCTGTGTCGGCAGCATTCATGGTAACATTTCCTTTCTGAAACTTGGCTTTTTAAAAGCTGCCGTAACTTGAATCAAAGGGTCTTGTGAAAACGGAAGTTAACATTTTTTTAAACTTTCTGAGTTATTAGGAAAGCCCCTTCAAATGAAATTAACTTTAGGTCATGGAAAACAGTATTTTGCCTAGGAAACACAGTTCATGCACTTCAGATGAGCTGAAATACAATATTTTATTCATTGAGTGGGTGGGGAGGGTTTAGGAATTACTTTAAAAAGAACTAAAACAGTTCAAAGCTATTTCTTAAAAATATCTTATTTCATTGTAGAAAGATCTCTTACTGCTCTTATTGAAGATTTGGTTCTGTTAGTAATGATTTCTTACCCTTGCCTACAAATTCTGTGATTCATTTCTGTTATAACATTCTCTGTTTTATGAAAAGGTTTTTTTTTTTTTTCCTTTTTTAAATCCAATCTTACCTGTGATTAGTCCTGCCCTACTTTCCCATGTCACCTTCAACAAAGTGATAAAGCCCGAGTTTCCTCCAAAAATAGACATTATTTGAGTCTCCTTGTTCTTTAGCTGTGGTGTCATTAGGGACTTATGTGGCAGTGCAGAGACGAAGAAGAAATATGTCATTTGGTTCTGAGGTCAGCCTAGTCTGGGGAGGAAAGAGCAATCTGGTGGTGAAACACCCTACAAACTAATATCTCTGATTCAATTCACAGGAAGTTCACTGGGATTCAAAGACATCACCCACATTTTTTCCCCATAAAGAGACCCCTGTCTACGTGACCTAGATTATCAGACCATTAAAAGTGAGTATGCATCCTTTGCAAAGTACGATCGTAAATTTGGGGGACTAAGAAGAAGCTTAACAGCTTTCTATTTCAACTCTTCTAATTCTTGAATCTGTCTTCAATAGTTTCTCCATGTGGTTTGGTTCTCTTGTCTTTCTAGTTATATTCCCTAAAAGGAAACCCCATACTCAAGATTGTGAGCTCTTTGAGGGCGTGGGCACTGGGTGTTTTTTGTTTTGTTTTGGTTTTTTTCTGCCTCACTAGCTTCTGAATCTAAATAATGACTGGTACTTATTAAAAGCTCACTAAAGTTTTGTTGAATAAATTAATGAATGAAGGACCACTTCAAACTACTCTTGACATAACTGCATACTAATTATGATGTAAAACATATATGTGACCTACCCTCTTTGTAATCCTTCTCTCGCCATCTCTTCACCCCTTCCTCCTCCTTGTGGCAGGCATAGAAATCACCCACGCTGGAAATGAGAATCTAACACTTAGTTCTTTGTATACTCAAAGTAACTTCTTACCATTCTTGCGATTGAAGGAGGCCTCATTTAATGTAAGTTAAGGTTTTTCTAGCTAGGTGACCATTATACTCAAGTTCTGCACATCTCAATTTTTCCATCTGTAAAATGGAGATAATAATTGCATCTATCTGAGATGATTATGTGAAAACCCAATGCCATCTTGCATATACAGTTCTTCAGAACAGTGTCTGACCTATAGTAAGCACTCAGTACAATTAAAAAAACTGATGCCTTATGAAAAAGCATTTTCTACATGTATTCATCTTTGTTCTGATTCTCTCTTGTTGCATAACTGCATCATTGTCTTTCGTTTTCCTCATGTTGAATGAGCTCACATGTGTGATTGTCACTTGGGCTCCTCACATGTACATGTAGGAATCCAGAGACATCAGAATATTTGCGAGTTGGATGTCTGAGAAGGCACATGCCAAGACTGGGAGTTGGAGCTGCCTGTTGTCTGAGAGCTCAGCTGACTCAACACTAGAGTATCTACTTTTAGCCTTGCCAGATGATTTGAGCTTCTTATAGCTTGGTGGCTGGGTTATAAGAGCAAGCATTGTGGGAAACCCAACTAGAAGCAACAAGGCTGTTATGACCTGGCCTCAGAAGTTCCATGGCACAACCTGCTATATCCTGTTGGCCCAAGCAGTCACAGAGCTTGCCTAGATTCAGAAGGGTAGATAACAAAGACTGTAAAGTGCAAAGACTTTGGAAAGTTTCATTCGCTGCATTGACTATCATAACTTTTTCTTTTATATTTGAGATGAAACTCGCTTATGTATTATCTTTCTTCTCAAATGTTTAAAGCCATATAGAAAAGTTTAAACCCTCAAACCCTCTTTTCATAGGATAGGCTTTCAAAAGTCAGAAGATTGTTAATGTGATTTTAGTGAGTGTTTCTCTGAATAAATATTTGTAGATGCTTCAGTTTTTCTATAGAAAAATATGGTTTAAAAATCTTTTGGTTTTGTTCTCGGTCTTAGGGATTGGATGTGGTGACTGAAATAGGTCGAAAAAGTAGCTAAAAGCAATATACCATACTTGGTTGGTCTCATTAGATTGGGTTGAATGGTTTAGCTAGCCATCCATTTCACTCTTTTATCTTCAGATCAGCCAACAGAAATAAATTTGAATCAAAATCATTCATAATGTATATTACTTGGTTATTCATATTCCTATCTCTACCCTATCATAGTTCTAGCATAATAATAAATAAGATTTTATAGCTCTCCTTAGCTCATATAGTGTTTTTACATAAAATATCTCATTTGATCTTTATAATACAAGCTGGGTTACCTCATATATATTATTTCTGCTTTCTCATGAATATTTTGGAGCTCAGAGGGATTAAAAGATTTTTCCAGTGAGGGGGTGAGGATATAGGTATCCACTTTTTGTAAGTTCAGAAATGCTCATTTATTTATCAAATTTCTGATTCTTTTCTGTACAGTCTTCAAAATCAATAGCAGATCCAACAGTCATTCTCAACATCTTTCCACCTGTTTTATACTAATATAGTATTTAGAAACGCTGTACTTATTTTTCCAGCTTTCCCTGTAGCTAAGTGCTATCGTGTGAGATATTTTTGGCCATTAAGACATAAATGTAAGTCTTCTAGGAAGATTCTGGCAATATTTATCCTTTGTTAAAGAGGAAGGATGAAGCTGATACTGTCCTTTGCATTTTCTTTCTGCTATGAATGTAGTGAAAATGTCCACATGTGTTAAACAAATACAGTCTTCTTGGTTTAAGCTGATAATGGTTGGGTATTGTTACCAAAAGCAGAACACATTTTTTAGCTAAAATTACCCATCTACCTGTCCTCCTCCTTCTCTCTCTTCCTTTTTCCCTTCCCTTCCCTTCCCTTCCCTTCCCTTCCCTTCCCTTCCCTTCCCTTCCCTTCCCTTCTCTTCCTTCCACATGTGATGAATATATGAATATTGAAAAGTGTGAATGATACTAAAGAAGAAATAAAGCTATTTTAGAGGAGTTTGATGGCTATTGTTAAGAGATTTTACTATTGACCTTTCATTTTTAGGAAAAGAAACAAAAACAAAGCAATGGGAATGATAAAGTACTGAACCTAGACATACTCTAATTGGCTAACAAGTTACAGAAGTACTGTTTATTTTCTTGTCTCATTTACTCAATATGAATATTTGATTTATTAACTGTTTAATGATTAATTAATTATTTACTACACTGGTCATAAATTGGCCATAAATGAGCCATGAGATTGGGAAAGATATTTGGAAGTATTTTGTTGTTGTTGTTTTAAGAAAGCACACAATCAACCATGGATTCACTCTGGTGCATTCGATAAACCATGCTGTTGTACTCAAAGTATTAATGTCTGTAAAACAACCAAGAGGAAGTGTAAGTGTATGTTCTTTTTCTTTTTTTTTTTTAAGATTTTATTTTCTTCATTTGACAGAGAGCAAACGCGCACAAGCAGGGAGAAGGAAAGGGAGAAGCAGACTCCTTGTTGAGCAGGGAGGCCAACGTGGGGCTCCATGGCAGATGGAGATCATGATCTGAGCCAAAGGCAGATGCTTATCTGACCCAGCCACCCAGGCCCCCCTGGGAGCGTATGTTCTGATAAACATAGATGATGCATTCATTGCAGTTGGTTACATCTCTTTCCATTACCCTTTTCCTGTCCACACTTTAGCTCAGGGCATGTAGAGTTTCTTACCAGACACTTGCTTGGTCCAGTTTCCTTTGCCTGCAATGTATTTTCCTTTTTCTTTGCTTAGTTTATATTCATCCTACAAATCTCAGTTAAGGCTCACTTCCTCTGGAAAGATTTCCCTGATACATAAGGCTAATTTCTTTTTCCATTTGTTTCCATAGGGCCTTGACTTTCCTTTATCATGACTCACAGTTGCTTGTTGACTTGTCAATTACTTGATAAAGTCTAAGTTCCATGAAGATAAAGTTAACAGCTTTCACCTTTGTATTCTTAGAGCCTTGCCTGGTACATAGTGGGTACTTAAAACTTGTGGAATAACTGACAGAATTAATTCAATCATCCTTTTATAATTCTTACATTTGCTTTAAAGTCTTTACTTAGTTGAAAGTAGCAAGTCTACATCATTAGATTTACTTGTGTGATTTTACTTTTGCCATCATGACAGAAAGAATAATCCTTTCTTTTACTTTTTTATATTTAATACAGATGCCTATCTAATTTTCCAATTTTTTCTTTGACATTCTTTATATGCCAGAGAGTTATCAGTCTCCTTATTTCCCAAATCCTTGTTTGCCAAGTGTGAATGTTCAATGCTGGAATAATTTCGACGCAACATAGACTGCATTTTCCTACCTAAAAGATCAAAGAAAGATACTATGCTTGACATGATTTATTTTTGACAAATATGTGTAGCCTACCTTAATATGTGAAAACATTTTTCATTAGGTTCCTGAGGGGGAGAATTATGTCTCACTGGATATATATCTCCATTTTAACAAAGTGTGTTACTCTTTCCAATTTTGTTTTGTGTTGTTTTATCACCTAGTATCTCAAAAGAATACATATTCTTAAGTATAAATGTTTCTGGGACGGATTTCACAGTATATACTATAGGTGATTCTAAGACCTCTAACAGTGAGGTTGTTTAAACCTAATTTGAAACTCGTTGGGTTTTCTTTTGCAAGATTTTTGTAAGATTCGGATAACATTAACTAATAGCCAAATCAATATTCTAAAACTTAAATCTCCTTTCTTCACCTTCCAAACTGGCTGATTGATCTACATTTTCCTTTGTGTAATCTCATATCTTTCAGTTCATTTACACAATTATTTTCATTTTCTTTTTGTGTTTTATTTTGTGATGTGGCACCTCTGACACTATTCTTTTATTCATATTATTTTTTTAAATTATTTATTTATTCATGAGAGACAGAGAGAGAGGCATAGAGAGAGGCAGAGGGAGAAGCAGGCTCCATGCAAGGAGCCCGATGTGGAACTCAATCCGGGATCACACCCTGGGCCTGAGGCAGACTCTCAACCACTGAGCCACCCAGGTGTCCCTATTCATATTCTTTTTTTTAGAACATCTTACAACAATTATACAGCTCTTAGAAAATTCAAAATTGAAACTCATTGGCCTACTCACTTCTTTTTCTTCTCATACTTTTAGGGAATATATGATGATATGTGACCGTATATAACTCCTTAATCCCCAGCACTTCTTTGCTAACAAAGAGCACCAGACACCACTGTGTTGCTTAAGCAATAGTTGGAAAGCATTTTTTTTTTTTTACTCTTACCTTTTACTAACTCTCCATATGAAATAAATCTCAAAATCCTCTCCATGTGTTCCCTCAATATCTCTTGTATTAGTCTATCTCTCCTCCCCACTGCTACTGTCCCACTGGGCTTTTGTCATTTCTCTAGTTTAGCGAGAAAACCGCCTACCATTCCTTCTTTCCCATCCTGTCATATCTCCTTCCAAGTGATCTTCCATTGAATCTTATTCTTTTGCCTTCCTGATCTCTGACCTTTGGCACATACTCATTCTTTTGGCTGAAAAACTCTCCTCCCTAACCTCACTGCCCCACCCACTTTCTGTTTCTTCCCAGGCTAACTTGTCCTCAGGTCTCAACTTCAAAAAGCCTTTGAAGCCCACCCTTTCCTTCCAAATAGGAGGTTCAGTGTTTTCCCTTGAAGTCCCCTACTCTCCTTCTCCTCTCTCTTAGACTACTGAACTTTTATGGTCCCTTGTGCCTTCCACCTTACTGGAAATTCTGTGAGACTATCTATATATTTTTCCTGCCTTGCCCCTGATTCAGAGCACATAATTGTTACTTATGAAATAAATTAATTCATAAAAGTTACTTCCTGAATGGTTTTGATTGTTTCCTCTCTTCTCTTGGGGACATCTCTAAGAGAGAAACTATTCCTTTAAGGAAATAAAATGCTATATATTTTTTTCTATCAATGTTATGAGCTTTCTAAAATTATGAATTTGAAGTCTATATTTTTAAATCTTTCTCAGACCTCTTTTAGTATTTCAAACTCCACAACTTTGTGATCACTATCTTTCAAATTGTCTTTCTTGAGAAAAATGAGTCACTGTTTGATTTGTATGTGCACTGACTGTGAGACCTTAAATTGTTACTTTATTATGCATAACTCATAGGGGCTTAGATTTACTTAATTGGAAAAGTCCAATTGTGTGGTTTCTAATTCTGCTAATGTGATGCTGTTGGACCAAGGGGAGGTATAGAGAAGTTTTTAAATTACTTGCTATTTCTATTAATTAATAATTGGTTCAGTTTTCCTTAGTAAAATGTAATATCCCTTTAATTGTACTAAGATCCCTCTATTATGGAGTGAAAATAAGGTAAAAAGCTATATGACATGCTATTTTGCAGATAAAGCTTTGCACAAAAAGGTTTAGAAAATTAGTAACTGGTGCTTTGTCAGGACATGAAATGATTACTAACTCTCTAATCTAATAGAGAATATTTTATATGATGAGAAAATGAGATTAAATAATTGCCTCCTCAAATACAAGTTTTTCTAGACTTGGAACTACCAGTATGAGGGAGAAGAGAAGTAAATTTAAATTACACAGCACTAAAGACAACAATTTATGGTCACAATTTTTTTTTAGGGTTTTATTAGTGAAATTTCATAATCCACAAGAACATGAAAGAGGATGCTTACCTTTCTTTTCAACCTTAAATCCTTCAGGAAGATGGATTTATATTCACGGACACAATTCACTTACCAATAGCAACTTATAGATGCATGAAAAAATATTAAGACATTGAATTCTAATATCTAGCCATGAAGTGGCTTCTTAAGATCATTTGGCAGGCAGTTCACTCACTTGTCTCCTCAAATGCTTTCTTTTGTCCAGATAAGTAACCACACACTATTACCCGTTAACCAATCTCTGATTACCTGAGTCATCATATCCTTGTAGTAGACATCTATTCAGATATCATCAGCAGAGCATATCTTTTCTGCTCTCCAAGAGTAGGCAGGCCCTAGACAGCCATATTTCTGTTGTGTGGTCCTATACACCCACCTTCACGGCCATGACATGCCTACCTGCTATGTTGAACCTCAATATATCCAATACTTAGTATTATCATTGCAGATGGTAGATGCTCAGTTCTTTTGAGTTAGTACATAAACGAATGATTGAGTGCATAACTCAGGCTGGACTCCTCGAATCCTCTCACTTTAAAATTACAACTGAGAAACATGGAACTGAGAATTGGTGGCTCAGTCCTATTAATGACAAAGCTCAAGAGGAAAAAGTCTACAGGTTGCTGATTCTAAGTTAGCCTATTCCACTGAAGTATGGCTCCTTTTCCACTGAAGTATGGTTGCCCAGCTGTCCTTTGAGTATATATAGGGTAATCTATTGAGAAAGTTACATCTCTTGCAGTTGCCAATTCATGTACTCTCAGGCATCATTTCGATCTTCTGAAAGTGTGTGAGTTTGTGTGGGTAGGACTATATTGCACATATGCACGTATATATGAGTATGTATTGTGTTAATTATAGCAGACACAAAGGAAATATATCAGTTGGGTGTCTGTGAATTGTATCTGTAAATGTGTGTTTATCGACCTGGAATTACATATAGATTATTACTTTTTGTAGGTTTTTCTCAACATCAGATATGTGTGTATCTGTACATAGAAATTTGGGAAGACATATGTTTCAAATTAGTATGGGTTATGCATGTGCAAATAGATGTATTTCGGACAATATGTGATTTTAGTGTAACTTACCATTTATTACAGTTCTCATTATGGATTAAAAGTCATTATGCCCTCTTTTATCTTTTTCAGATTGGAGGGATTTTATTACTCTATTTTGTGTCTATGTGTTGTTTTTATTAATTTAAAGATCAATCTATTTTTTAAAAAAAGTTCTAAGAAACAACAAAAAGCAAAAAAATCAAGATATTTCTTAGCTACTTATTGTTTGCATCTTCTTCTTTCTCCTCTTACATTAGCCACATTTGTTCTGGTTCATTGGTCAAAGTAGGCATCTTATGAGAAAGATGTTTCTATTTAGAGTTTCTTACACTTGAGAGATGAAAGTGTTAAATAATGTCTAATTTTGAGGTTTCCATTTCCTTTTGTTATATTCTTTCATATTAAAGGATTGTAGCCATTTTTACTAATGCTACTTTGATTAACCTTTCATATCATAGACTGTTTTAAAAACAGAATATTCAGAGTTTGCTGATTATTGCATGATATTTGGAGCTCTAATTTCTGTTTATTCTTTTCATAAGCTGGAAATTATGAAGAGTTAATAGATTAGTCTAAATTTGTACTTCTAAAGCAGAAACTTAAAACATTTCTAAATAATTATGAATATGTCGTTATGAATATGAGTGGATGTTTTCCTGAGAGGAGGGGGTGTTTTAAAAATGCACAGATGTGAAACTCAAGATTCACCGAGCTTCTTGCAGGGTCCCTATTCCAGGCTTGGTAATAATCCTTTAATGGAGAGAAGCTCCAAGGGTCTGGAGGATCCCATATGACTTAAAATTCTAATTGCATTTTTGCATTTTACTTTACATGGTGATGAAATGACTGCATGTGAATAGTTTGATGTTTTGTGTTAGAATTTTCCCATCTCTGCAGGATGTTAATTTTCCCCCAAATATCAACATATTTTGGAGATGATTTTCAGTAGGGTAGGGATAGGAATCATTCAAAGGGAACTGGCTTCAACTTTATTGTGATGTGAGCATTAGGGTTGTTGAGGTTACACGGTAAGCAGTTTTAATACTGGCAGTTCTTTATTTGAATCTTTTCTCATCTTTTGTTCTTAGATTCATTATTTAATGAAGTCTTTAAGGGATGATGAAACAATACAAAGGATCAAATTGTAGCTTAAACCCGGGGCAATCAAAGGACACAGGCAATTGCTTCTTTCTTTGGGGAAGTTTATCTCCATCAACTCAGCTCTGAAAATGTCCTTCATCTCATTGTCAAAGCCAGTTGCTCCCCACTAAATCCATGCATTCCATGTTTTTCTTTAATAAGTAACCTAGAAAATCAAGTGTATCTTTCTAAAACTATTTCATAGATAAGTAGCAGCGTCCATTATATTTCTGCTAGTATTTTATCAGGAAGTCTAGTTAAGAGCCGTATTTACACTGGCATTTGACAGAGGTGATTTTTTTGTGGTTTTATCATTTTAGAAAAGTTTATCTTTCTTGGTTTCAATTGGTTTATCATAGTAGTCTATCTTGCTTTGTTGTCTTGTAGGATATTCCAAGATGGGTCAGGAATTTAGGGTCTTCAAGGTTAACCTGGCAGTCTGAAAGGATGAGGGTATATTTCAAGTAATGTAGGACTGACGTAGGTGCTAAAGCATGATGTCTGTGATGTAGTTTTGATCTGTTTGTGTAAGATACCCTGTGGCATCATACAGCAAAGGCAAAGTTCATTATATAATGGAGATGATTGTACCAGAACTATGTAAGAAATTCTGGTTCCTACTTAAAAATATACTTCTTGAAGTTTTAAGACTATTTTCCACGAAATGTTTTTTTTTTTTTTTTTTTTTTTTTGTAAAGAAATAGGCCTTTAGTGAAACACTGGGGAGTCATGTCAATTCATTGAGAAAAATGCCACCAGCTTATTTTTATTGATCATATTTCCATGAGTTTAAATGTAATTTTTAATTAGAGTTGTTACCAAAAATACCCTTTTCTATTTATTTTTAAAAATCAGATCATAGGGATCCCTGGGTGGCGCAGCGGTTTAGCGCCTGCCTTTGGCCCAGGGCGTGATCCTGGAGACCCGGGATCGAATCCCACATGGGGCTCCCGGTGCATGGAGCCTGCTTCTCCCTCTGCCTGTGTCTCTGCCTCTCTCTCTCTGTGATGACTATCATAAAAAAAAAAAAAATCAGATCATATTTTGACCCTTTTAACTTATAGCTAGAATAACACATTTTTGTGAAGAGTTAGAAAAATTCAGTCTGTGATCTGCCCTTGACATGATTGGTCAGTTATTTCCTATGTAAGTGATAATAACACTTAAAGAACAGGCTATAGAGCTGATGCTTTTTCGCAAACCAAGTATATTAATTTACAAAATTATTAAATTGTATAAAACAGTTTGAAAAATCCACTACTATCTTCCCATATTTAATGATGTTGATTTTAGGAAAAGATCACAAAGACATTAAATACATTGATGAGTATATGTAAAGTATATAATTGTGATATTTATCCAAATAATTTAGTGCAGTCATTATCTTTGCTTGATAAATTATAACAAAAATGGGCTGTTATGTTGGCATTTACATTGGAACTATCTAAAATTTTCAGTTGTGCAAACAATTTTTCTTTAATCTCAAAATTCTTTTGTTTCTATTTTTTATAGTGTAGCAATGAAATCTTATATGAATCTGGAATTTCAAGAGAGTCTGTTGAGTTTTAAATAGTTCAAAGTTTGACAAGTTGTGATATAAAATGATATATATCTGTTCTGGTCCTGGGCCTGTTTTCCTTCAGGTCAGTTCTTGCTTTTTTTTCCCAGAAAGGAAAATCAAAGGGGGATTGCCCCAAAAGGAGGTGTTTCTCCTGTGTATCTGTCTTTGGTGAGATTTATCCAATGAGAGTTATCAGTTGGCAACTGGAGGGCCCTGGAAAGGATTATTTCTCCTGTTTGCTCTACCTCAGAAAGTTTCTTAAGCAATAGGTTTATCTCCTCCATGGGTCCACCTTGGCCCTAGTCTCCTGGTAATCAAGGGCCCTGGGCCCAGATAATATCACCACTGCTTCCTGTTATCTCTCTAGTCTATGGGTAGAAGTGGTTTCATGCTTTTGCTAATCTCTGTGTTGCTTCCTCCCTCCTTTCTGGTCATTCAGCAATTCCATCATATGCTTAACCAATTCCCTGCATTAAATTTTATCAGATTCAAATACTTAGTGATTTCAGTTTCCTGGCTAAACATTGATAACATGTTCTAAAGAATACTGATTGTATAGCCTCAATTTTTTTTTTTTTTGTTACTCAAAATCAGTTTTATAAATTGGAAGATTTCTGGTAGATCAATACTTCAGGAGTCTGCATAGGGTTAGTTTAGATAATATAAAACCAAGAAAGCAATTGGGAAATTCATTAATATTACTTTCTTTTATAACCTGTTATTTGCTTCTCCATTACTATAAAGCATTGAAACTATTTCTGTACTAGGAATTACAATGCTACTGGTGCTGGTTGTGTGAGAGTTTTGTGTGTTTATGTGTGTATGTGTGTGTGTGCCTGTGGATGTGTGTGATCACGTTCCGGGAACATTTATTTAGTGGGCTTTAATGCTATCACAGCTAACATTTGTGTATGTTTGTTTTCTTTATCTCAGCTCTGGTAAATCCATGAAAAACAGATGAAAGCCAAATCTTTCATTATTCCTAAATCCCTGATTATGACATGTTTCTCCTAAGATGTGTCCCCAAAGAGTGAATGAGGCATCTGTAAGTATGCACAGGTTATGGCGCAGTCCCCTCAGTGGCATTTTGTCCATATGGAGCTTAATTCTGTAAACTACCTATAACTAGGTGTAAAATTCAGACAGAAAATAGCAATTTATCACAAGTGTCCAGCTGGTTTCTTCTTCCAAGTGGTTATTTCCTAATCTGAAATCCAGCCCATTCACTGCCCACTTACATTTTTGAGCTATAAAATCAATAATAAATAGCAAGAACATTCCCTGGAGAGATTAGCCATGCATTCCAACTGGGAAGAACAAATGAAGGGCAATGCCATATTACTTTGTACTTGGATTTTAATGTGAAAAATAAAATGTGGAAAAACGGGAGTGCTCTTTTAATCCAGTTGATCAATAATGCAATGTAAAATTAAGTTTAAAATTCCTCCTAAATCTGGAAATGCTACTTAAAAGCAAATTTTTAAAGAGATATGTTTGCAATTAGTATGATCTTACAAATGATTTTTTGTGTATTTTACTGACTCACTGATTTTCCTTTAATATAATTGAAACTGATAAGTTCAAAATACACACTTTGAGCTCTTTTTAAAATGAAATCTTAAAAAATATGCCTTAAAATGTTGATATATTGCCCTCTGAGGAATTGTATCATTACCTCCAAATGCACATCCAACAGAACTATGCTGTCCAGAAATATCTACCCAAGATAATTTCTAATCTGGCTTACTTGCATATGTGCATATACAGATGTTTGAGAGTGTATTTTTGTTTATATAAACCTATATATACACATATACATGTACACTTATGTATATATTATCTATAAACTTAAATAAACAGATACGATAAACATACAAATATATTTATAAATAAACATACAAATATACATACATGCATACACATACACATAAATTTAGCATAAATTATTTAATGATAGGAAATTATCTTTCTATCATGTTCTTATTTATTTGGTTTATTCTTTCCCTAAGTGTATTATAGGAAAATGAAGTAAACAATCATTATTAAATGTTTCCCATAATTCAATGTTTAGTAATAGTATATAAAATAAAATATAATATAACTCTTTGGTTCTTAAGGGTTTACAAACTAAATGGTAAACAGAAACATATAAAAAATGTAGTATTATAGCAAAATCATAGTCAATAAGTACCAATGCTATTTTACTGAATTCTTACCATCACACTAGGAAATAGTTATTACTAATTTCATTTTAGAGATAAGGAAATCCATTCAGAAGTTAATTTAACCAAAGTCACATGGCTAGTGTGTAACTTACTGGAAATTTGAACACAAATATGACCAATTCTAAATCCCTATTCTTTTCAGCATATAATACTGACTTACAGAATAAAAACTGATACAATAAAATGAAATATATTGGAAGGTAGCCTGTAATTAAAAGACAATTGAATACAATAGAAAATAAACTAGCCATATTCAGAGTAGCTTGTGAAAATTTCATAAAAGAGGAGAAGTTTTATTATATCTTAAAAATTAGGTTAGGCTGTAAAGAAGAGAGCAGTATTAATGTGAAAAATACAGAAAGTGAGAAGGCACAGGATACATGTCAAGGAGCCAAAAATAAAATTTAGCTAGAGTATAAGATCCAAGAAGGTCAGAGTTTAGAGATATTGTAGAAAATGTTGATTACATCCAAATTTAGAGAGATATTAATTTAAGTTCATGAAGTTTAAATAATATCTTGGCACATAGGAAACACTCAATAGATGTTTTTTAGATTTAATTAATTAATTTATCTTGTAGGCAGTAGGGAGTGTTGATGCTTGTTAGCGTAGAAGCATGGCATGATGACAGGATTCCTTCACAGTGATTAATCTCGTGGCATTATTCAGCATGGGCAAAACTAAGTTAGGAGACCTTTAAGCATGAGATAAAGTCAGAAGAATTTTAAGGAATGGATGGATGAAGGACTCATTTAGAAGTCATATCAGGAAGTCAACTTTTATGGGTCTCTGGAAATGGAATAATTTATTAAATGCTACTTAAAAAAACATGGGCTGAATACCTACTAGGTGCTAGGTAAACAAAAGGGAACAGAGTAATGAACAATGTGGGAAAGGTACAGGAACATAAGAGATGATTTACTATGAGATTAAGAGTAATAGGAAAGTCATAAGGGACAGCTAGTTCTAGTGGACTTGACCTCAGCTGAACATTGAATCTTGAACTTGTTCAAGGATACCTAGTGCATAATAGGAAATATCTACCGTCTTACAATATACAGTTTTTCTCATAACAAAGTCATTACAATAAGATGAAAATACTGTAAAGTAATTCGGTTTATATAATTAGACATATATGTGCATGATTATTTCCAGGTACTATGAAAGGCAGTTTGTTAGCCATTTGTAAATTCTTTGAGAAGGGGAATTTTGGTTTTAATTTCTGTAATGGAATCTAGAAGAAATCCTAATCTATTTAGGAATATATTTTATATGTCTATATACATTAATATTTGCATAGTTATATATAATATTTATATAATACATGTTATATAAATAATACCTACATATAATATTTATATAATATACAGTATATAAATAAGTATAACCTTGAATAAATTATATAAATAGCTTTATTTTAATATTTGAATAATAGTGTATCTTCAGATTCTGTGAATTCAAAATTTTGATCTTTGATACTTTGGAGTATGTACATTATATATATAAATATTGTTCTTATACATAGAAATATAGATGCATTATATAGTATATAATATCTACAACAAAATAACATCTATATTGCATATTAGGCCTGTTAATATGTAGAGAAGGAGTTGTCATTGGAAGAGTTAATATATAAATTTATTTTTGGATTTAACTCAATTTAGAATTTTATTCAATGAACATTTAATGAATTCAACTGTGAATTCAAACAAAATGGGATTGTAATTCTTTGTTGTTGTTGTTGTTGTTTTAAAGATTTTACTTATTTATTCATGAGAATAGAGAGAGAGAGAGAGAGAGAGAGAGAGGCAAAGACACAGGCAGAGAGAGAAGCAGGCTCCATGCAGGGAGCCTGATGTGGGAGTTGATCCGGGGACTCCACGATCACGCCCTGGGCCGAAGGCAGGTGCTAAACTGCTGAGCCACCCAGGGATCCCTGTTGTTGTTTTTCTTAAATAAATATTTTATTTATTTATTTGACAGAGAGCACAAGCAGGGGGAGTAGTAGGCAGAGCGAGAGGGAGAAGCGGACTCCCCTCTGAGTAGGGAGCTCGATGTGGGTCTTGATCCTACGCCCAGAGATCATGACCTGAGCCAGAGGCAGACACTTCACTAACTGAGCTACCCAGGGACCCCTGATTGTAATTCTTTGAATTCAATATTCATAACCTCTCTTTTGTTAGAAAGTCCATGATGTTTCATATTTGTTTCTGGACAGATAACTTTCTAGAAAAATACATTCCAGCACTAAAAATGTCACCAGCATAAAACTGTAAAAACTACATTTCAAATGCAACAACATGGCGCATGTTTTCCAAACATAATTGATATGATTCAGAACTTTCAGGGAATGGAATTAGCAAACATTTTTCTCTTTTTTTTCTCAAAGGTATCTCCTTCGTTCTTGTGAACAAATAGAGTGAATGACTAATGTAGTGATTTGTGTGTATTGCCAAGTAATCGTGTTCCCTAAACCTACCTCTAAATTTCTGAACTGAATTATGAATGTGAAATGGTGATTTTCAGATGCTTCTGGTTAGTTAATAAGGAATTTTATAAAGTTTTCAGCTTGGTGTTGAAAGAGCTTAGAATTCCCAGTATGATTCTCCATTCTCATTCCATAATCAAAGTATTAACCAAGTTGATAGAAATGTGTAGAGAACAATAAAATCCAGTCTAGAAGTTTTTTTTTTTTTTTTTTGGTAGAAGTGGATGAAGTTTCTCCCCTATTTCATTATTTAAATGAATAATTAAAGAAAACAAGTGTTGACATATTTGAAGGGTTGACAAGGGAGCAATTGGAATGTGAATATGACAGTGATAATCTGCCCTGTTAGATGGTGTGGACCACATTTGCTCTCATAGGGTGATGTTATATTCCTTTAAACTTTGTGCAACCAAAATGCTTGAACACTGGCCATTTTTGTCTCATACACTCTGAAAGGAGCAATTTGCTATCAATGAATAATACAACATAAAGATAGAAGGATGCCTACCGTTATTCAATAAGTAAGACATGAACTAATTTTTTTTATTTCTCAGGATATTCTGAAAGTACAATATGAAACTTTTACAGGAAATGTTCATATAAAAAGTAAAAAAAGTACTGCAACTTTTGGGAAAATTATTTTCTCAAAGTAGCTCATTAGAGATTGTATGGACAGAATAATAAATAACACAAAGAATAAAATCTGGGTGGAAAGTAAGGCCAACTGGAGCAAAATAATCTCCCCTCAAAGTTGTGATTTCTCTTTTAGAAAAGGTTTTTATTTTTGCAGCTTAATGATGCTATATCTTGGAAGTATCTGAGAAGGTTTTACTTCCAATACTAAAATAGCACAGTAGTTTCAAATATGAATCCCAAGATCCAATTTGCCTAAAAGTTAATAGTAACAAGAGATAGGAGTAAGGACATTAACTTTTTTTTCCACATTAACTAATAAATTTGATCCATAGGATGCTCACAATCAGAACTTTGAAAGATAAAGTTTGAAAGTTAAATTGTTTCATTCCTTAATCAATTTTTTAAATCACATAACAAGCGTTTCTTATTTATTAAATAATTTGATGATTTAGTAAATGGCAGGCACAGTGCTACTTGCTAGGAATTCAGAATCTTAGGAGATGATCCCTAGACATTACTGGAAGGATATAATGAAAGTTCAAATTCCTATTTGATTAAACATTCTCACAAATTAGAAAAGATGGACTTTCATTGCTAGCAGGTTTTAGAGAGTGAGACAGAGGAATACTTATATTTTACTACAAAGGGACAAAAAAATTAGCTGAACTAAATCATATGAATTTAATACAGCAAACCTATCACAAACTTTACTTTCTTGGTGAAAATGAGCTTCCAGGGCCTCACTGTTTGATTTTTCCAAGCCTTATTGTTTTATGCTAAATTTGGTATCTTAGTGACAGCTTTAAAGGAATGCCCGTGTATGCTTCTAGAATGGGCTGCAGCTGCTTCTCAAACTAACATCTTGGCTTGGTTTCCACAATTTTCTATTTGAACATGAAACTGTATTAGCGTCCCAAATACTGGCTATTAATCCTCTCGCCTAAATATGTGGCAATTCTAAAATTCTGAATGGCTTGCTTTTAAATTCTTTCACTCACTTCATTTGATTAGTAAGTGTTCCTTTTATGTAACTTAAACGATTATTTCAAATACTTCTTAAAAAGGCAAGTCTGTTCCTATTTAAGTACTTCTATACTACAGCACTTTGTACATGTACATAGCATTTCCATTTCCAAACGGTAAAGGTATGGAAGAAGGAAAAAGAAAGTTTTTAAAGTGATTGAGCCTATACAGGTATGTATTGAGCCTATACAGGTTTTTTTCTGTGTTATATGTGGACTCTTCATAGACGTTATCTTCCTGTTTGCATAAACTTTGTCATCTAGAAGTGGAAGATGGATAGAAGAAGATGCTTAAGGGTTGATTACTGTTCTGTGACCTGAGGAAGCTCAGAAAATTTTGCTTATTATCCTAGATTTTACCAATGTTTTAAACTGGACACCAGAATTGATTATTAGGTCAATATATTTTTTAAACCATTGGTTTAAGAGTAAGCTATTTTCCAATAATAAGATAAATAGACAACATTTCGGGTTAATTCCTATATTAAGACATTCAGAGACCAATTTCTAGATTATATGAACTATCATGGACAAAGAAAATGTGAATTGTTCAGGTGATTGTAAAAACATATCTGAAGATAAAGGAAAACCAGTGATAGTATCTAGAGCAAGTAACTTTGTGTGCCTTATGAAAAGGTGTCAGAAAAATTTGAAAATAAGATAGATTTTTAGAACGACCTATTAATTTAGGGCATCTCAGGTGGCTTGCTTGGTTGAGTGCCCAACTCTTGATTTTGGCTCAGGTCTTGATCTCAGGATCCTGGGATCAAGACCGACAACAGGCTCCGTGCTCACTAGGGAGCCTACTTCTCACTCTCTCTCTGCCCCTCCCCCTGCTTGTGCTCGCTGTGTCTCTCTCAAATAAATAAATCATTTGTAAAGAGTTCTATTAATTCTACAATGAAACATTTTTCTCATATTTGAAAATCTTGTAGAAAATGCAAAGAAATTCATTTGGCCTATTTATTCTGGGAATTCAACATGAGATTAGCATCCAAAAATCAATGAGTGTAATTTACCATGTTAGCAGAATTAAGGAGAAATATATCATATAATAATTATAATATATGCAGAACTGATATTTGATAAAATCCAACACCTTTTCAGGATAAAAAATTTTAACAAAGTAGGAATAAAAGGAAACTTCCTCATTTTCATAAAAGGTATTAACCAAAATGTACAGAAAACATATCCTATTGAGTGGTTAAATATTGAAGGCTGCCCCTTGAGTCAATGGGATAAAAATGCCATTATCTCTTCTATTCATCATTTTTCTGAAGAGCTTGTCCAGTGCAATGGAACTAAATAAGTAGAAAGGAAAAGTTATTGAAAGAGAAGAACAAAATTGTCATTATTTCGACATAATTTAAAAAAAAACTAGTAAAAATGAATGTAGATTCAGCTTCTGAATATAAAGTTTCTATATAAGATATTAAAAATAAACAAAAAAATTATTTCTAATGATAAGGGAAATTTAGAAAAATTATGTAATGATAACTTTAAGAATAGCTTTAAAGTACATCAAATAACCAAGAATAAATCTAACATAAGATTTGCAAACTCCCTTCAACAAAACTACTAGGTATGAGAGAAATTAAAGAAGAATAAATAAATGGAAAGAGGTTCCATATTCATGGACTGGAAAGATCCAATATTGTAACAATATAAAATGTACACTAACTGATCTATGTGTTTAATGGAATTCCAGTAAAAATTTTATCTTTATTTGGTAGAAATTGAGAAGCTGAATCTACATTATAAATGGGAAGAAAGGACCAAGAATTAAAATGATATTTTTGAAAAAGAATAAAGTGAGGAATCTTACTTTATGAAATATCTAGATTTATAAATCTTGAGAAATTCAGTAATTATTCAGTACATAATGGAGACTAGATAAATAAAGCAACACACAGCGCTAAGGAATAGTCACTTGAATTATGATAAAGTTCCCCTTCAGTGCAATAGGGAAAAGGTGTTCTTTTCAATAAATGGTTCTAGGTTAACTGGGTATCCACAAAACAAAACAAACAAAAAACCCCCAACAAAACCCAAAACAATCTTTAGCCCCACTTCAAATGATTAAAAAAGAAATGATGTCTCAGTGGGCTGTAGAACTAAATGTAAAGGTAAAATAATACATCTTCTAAAAGATTCATTAAAAGTCACCTATAAGAAAAAGAAAAGACAAACCAGAGTGGAAGAAGATGTTGGCAATATATATATCCGAAAAAGGACTCACGTCAGGAGTATGCAGAGAGCTCCTTTGAGTCATTAAAAAAATGCAGACAACTCAATTTAAAAATGATGGGCAAAAGTATGAAAGAGGCATTTCACAAAAGGAGATATTCAGATGTCCAATATGCGTATACAGAGTTGCTTAACATTGTTAATTATCAGAGAAATTCAAAACAAAACCCAAATGAGATGATATTAAAAATGAAACAGAATGAATTAACTTAAAAATGAAAATTAAAATTTTAAAAGATGAAAAGTTTTGATGAGGATATTGAGCCACTGGAACTCTTGCATTCAGAGGGTGATTATGTAAAAATGAGTCAGCCACTTTGGAAAATTGTATGGAAATACCTACTGAAGCTGGATATGCACAAATTCTATGACCTGGTGTCCTACCTATTTTCATACCAGAAATGAAAACCTGTGTGCATCAAATGACTTGTATAGATATGTTCGTAACAGCAGCCTACAGTCTTGTATGAGCAAATAAACTGGCATATTCACATAAAGTGATGCCATAAAGTAAGTCAGAAGAGGCACTACGGCTACACACAGCATAATGGATGAGTTTTGCAAACACAATATGGACCAAAAAAAGAATCATAAAAAGACAAGCCATAGTATAGACCTATTTCCATACAGGTCAAAACCAGTTAATCAGAGATGGCCATAGAAACCAGCATATTGGATATTTTTTTGAAAGTAGTGTAATAACTTGAGCAAACAGGAAGGAGGCTTCCGTGATGCTGGAACTGCTCATTTTATTTATCAGAGTGGGATTACATGGGTGTGCTCACTTTGTGATAATTCATCAGGCTGCACATGTGTACTCTGCTCACCTTATGGTGTGTGGAATAGACTTCAATAAGATGTTTATTAAAAAAAGAAAAGATATTCGGCATTTCTATAAAGAAGAAGTCACTGAATTATTTCCTTAAAGTATATAAAAGAAAAAAATGTACTTCAGACTGAAGAGGTGGTATCCTTGGGTAAACACTGGATTTGAGGGAAAGGTTATGTGAATTACTTGGTAGATAAATAGAATCTGTAGTTTGTACAACTTAGAATAATTTCTCCAGTGTCAGAAACAATTTTGCTCCTTGTTCACAGATGCTAAAATAAAACTATAAATGGGTTACACAACTTACTAATCATTACAAGCAGGGGAATATGCAAAAAGGAGACAGAATTATTAAAATCCTACAAGTATTCTCTGTTCAGTCAGAAACTCTGTTGGCAGGTTCTTTCCTCCTTTAATTGGCATTACACTATTTTTTGAAAGTTCTGATTTTAGAGGAGACAATGGTACTAGATAATTCTCCCAAATAGGAGAGCAAATTTCCATAGATCAACCTGTAGGCATTTTGCAGTTGGTAACTTGATGATGCTTTTTAAAATGGTTTTGAACGTCTGAAAATGACTCTGTAATATCACATTGCTGGGAAAAATGCGAAAGGACCCTTTTCATTCACCAGGCCATTGTGCTCAGTGTCCTGCGGTGTTCTGTGCTGTGAACTTTATGTGGTTTTAATTATTATTGTTTACGATGATAATGCCTGAATTGTGAATGGATGCTACGTCGGTCCTGAGTGTCTTGGTGGAAGCTTCATAATAATTAAAGATACCATTTATATAGTTCCTGGAAAGTAAAGAAATAGCCAGGGCTCCTTAGGTAGGTTCTTGTGGGAGCTACTTGCACAAAGAATCAACATATTTCCTATGAGACAGTAGGAGGTAGGATTAAAAAGCACATTTCTTTTCTTTTTAAATTTTTTAAAAAAATATTTATTTATTCATGAGAGACATGGAGAGAGAGAGAGAGGCAGAGACACAGGCAGAGGGAGAAGCAGGCTCCATGCAGGGAGCCCGACGTGGGACTCAATGCCGGGTCTCCAGGGTCATGACCTGGGCCGAAGGCAGCGTTGAACCGCTGGGCCATCGAGGCTGCTCTCTTTTCTTTTTCTTTCTTTTCTTTTTTCTTTTCTTTTTTTCCCCCTGCCCCCAGCCCAGTCCCTGCTTCTCCCACTGCCTTTGTGACTAACAAGGTTTACTTGTTTGTTTCTGTTTTTGTTTTCATTTGATCTTTCGCAGTGTCACCCTATTCCCGGCAGCCTTGATGCCATTATCTCAGCCTAGGCAATATACGAAAATTGTACTAAACATCCATGTTTCAGTGGTAATGTTTCTTTTTGATGGGAATTTTAACTTTTGCAATATCTATTACTATGAAAAAAGTATTTATTAATATATTTAATGAAGGAAAGAATTTTGCAAAAATGTGAGCATTTCTGTGCATTGTGGTTTGTTCATTATTATAATTGGGCATCATATCATGGTTTCCATTGCTATGAAAGCGATTTTAATTGAGGGGTGCCTGGGTGACTCAGTAGATTAAGTGTCTGATTCTTGATGTCATCTCAGATCATGATTTGAGGGGCCTGAGATGGAGCTCTGCCCATGACCAACTCTACTCTCGCTGAGTGTGGAGCCTGATTAAGATTTTTCTCTCTCCCTCTTCCTCTGCTCCTCCCCCACTCACTCTCTCTCTCTCTCTCAAAAAAAAAAAAAAAAGATTTTAACTGAAATTTTCATTTTTTGAAAGTCAGTAGTTTATATAGTTTATTAATGCTTTTGTTCATTTTTTTGAGCAAGGAAATATTAGTTTTTCTGGGGGAAAGCATGATGACTGAGTATATTATTTCAAATGTATTTCTGTCTTTTCTACTAAAGTACAGGCATTATTTAATGATTACAAAACTTCATCTGACCATATAGGTTAAATAAGTCTTGTCTTCCTTCTGTTATTAAATTTATGACCATGCATTGGGTATGATCATATGTAGATCAAAATTCTTATTCTTAGGGTTGGATTTTATGATGTCTGTCATGAGGAAAATATCTAATATTTATTTACTGACTTTATTTCTTAAAGGAAATAGAATATGAACTATCTCAACTGATCAATTTTCCAGGAAGATAAGGATATAAAATAGAATTTCATGCTTTTTAGAGATTTTATACTGTAAATAATTATATCAATCTTAACTTGAGAATCCTATGAAACAGCTAACAAATGTTCTGTTACTAGTCTTTGGGTGTCTGACAACTAGAAATGACTTAATTCTACTGATGATTACTTTAAAAACAAAAAAGTCACCACAAAATGGAATTTGCATTTCTGAGAAAATGAAAATCATCAAAAACTTTTTAATAGAAAGCATTAGGAATTCTTA
Source organism: Canis lupus dingo (assembly GCF_003254725.2). Classification (NCBI taxonomy): domain Eukaryota; kingdom Metazoa; phylum Chordata; class Mammalia; order Carnivora; family Canidae; genus Canis; species Canis lupus. Next base: position 76,903,628 of record NC_064246.1, read on the forward strand.
CCGTAGTGCTACAATTTTATCCTGAATTTGTTTGAAGGATTAAAGATGAGGAGCTATAGTACCAAGATGTGTTTCACAGAGAATATTTAATATGTAATATTTTAAATTTTATATTGATGAAATGATTTGAGAATATGCTTTTTAAAAGAGAATAACTTTAAAGAAGAATAAATATACAAAAATTTATCTCCTAAGTATAATTCTAGCAGGTGAGAATGTACAAAATGCACATATTTCATTGACTTTCTTCTAAAGTGAGCATAGCTATTAACTATTCACTGGAAAGATTGAATTTACTGCATTCTGACACAGAGGTAAAACACAGTGGTGAGGAGACTAGGGGAGTGTCTGGAAGAGCCAGTAGGAAACATATTTGTCTTTATTTTCCTGATTGAGATCAACATTTTGCAAACTATGAATCCACCTGGATAGGGATGAGGACAAAGTTCTGGAGAGCTCATTGAATATTCTATTCTGGACATTACTCTGTATCTTCAGAGGTTCAGTTTAATCATACACACTGTAGCTGCATCTGAAATTCTTTTAATGGTACCCCAGGAATCCTTGAGCTATAGAAATGGCCACTCCATCTCCCCAAGTAGAACTGACCATTCCTTTGTTCTTCCGTGGTATCCTTTTTACAGTGTGTACCCATGAATTTATGCATGTATTTCTCTTCCCCAGATTGTAATGTGATTAAGCTGTCTTCACAACCTCGGGCTTATTACACTGCCTCACCATAAATGTGGGTTCAGTAACTAATGTGTAAATGGATGAATAAAAGCTTTAGTAAACCATACTTTACTGACCTGGAAATGTGTATATAACTTAGTGGCAACTCGGGAAGCTACTTTAGAGGACTATCCAAGAACTCAGTATAATCAGTTAACTCTTTGGTGGTTGGAAAGCAACTTAGAAAGCAAACCTGTCCAAGCCATAAGTTAACTGAGAGCATGTACACAACACCAACTGGAAATTAATGAATCACCATATGTTTTGGCTTTGAGTGTGTCCAAGTAGGAGTAACTGTGCTTAGAGCCATAGAGGTTTAATGAATATAGATTCTATACAAGGTCTGTAAAATTGAAAAATGGCGGTAAGATATACTAAGACTTCTATGAAAATATTTATCAATATGAATATAAGGAAATGCGTGGCATGCTGTGGTTTGGTATTGGTCATAGAAAATAGCTATATAGTGATGCAAAACAACTGAGAACCTTACATGAGACAAGCATCTTGAGGAAAGCAAGATAGGGGCATATCCTACGCTGAGAGGTGTACCAATTCTGCAGAACTAAGGCCCTACCCCTAATGTAAGGACTTCACTCTACACATGTTTTCCACCAGAGCTCCAACTAATTATACTTTTGTTTTGGAACTTTGATATATGGCAATGGGAGTTTTTTTTTATGATATCAAAAATGCAATTTTAATATTTCTCTTTACTAAAGTAATTATTTCTTTCAAGATCTTGCGTGACAGTTAAAGGAACAATTCATTAGTGTAGTGGTTAGTAGGAGAGAAGTCAGAAATAACCATGTTCTTTGAAAGTAGAGTTGGAGCACATCATAGTGGGCACTGGATCAAGGTTGCTGTGCACCAACCCGTAATGGGTGTTTTGGGTTCGTGATGGTAGGATTGGGGCTGATTATTTGGGCCATTTGGACATCTGCCTCTGCCATACGGTATTGCTTTTTTGGCAGAAGCTCCCAGAGCTCCTTTCCAAGTTTGCACCTGATCACGGACAGGACTCTGCTTCTTGTTCTTTTTTATGCCTTGTCTCTTTGTGCCCTATTATTGCACTCTGGATAAATGCTTTCTCTAGGTTCTGTGAGCTAACCCCTTTATTGCCCAATATTGAAAATGAATGTCGAGATTGAACCTAGTCTCTAACTCTCTATTGCATCCTTTCATTTTCTCACAATTTTCTTTTAACAAGTTATGTGACATCTGAATGCAGAATGGTAACACCTGTGGTAAAAGGGAGGAGTTATGCATATCAGGCAAATGGAACCCAGACCACTTCCAATTCCCTGCACTCGTGTATTTTTTTTTTTTATTTTCATTTTTGGTACTTTCCCTACATTTCATTTCACTTTTGTACTTCGGCAAGCACACACATTCAGCTTCAAATATTTTTTTTCCTTTAACCTTAATAAGAATGAATCCTGAAGTTTTATTCAAATGACAGCAGAATTTCCAAATATAGAGGTTGGAGTCAGTTATGAACACACAAAGTATAATGAGATGAACAAAATGAGAATAAAAAGTAGACAGGAAAAGAGGACAGAAAAAACTCCTACAAAATTAATGAAACAAAATGTGAAAACATATGATAAAGTCATAAGTGATGTTAGCATGTTCATTGTAAATTAGCCGGCATTTCTTCTCGTCTTTGCCTCTTTTCATCTCTGAACTTGTTACAGCTACACAGGTTCAGCTTATGGTAGTCATTGTGGTAAGCTTATTAAGAGCTCTGAAACCCCATCCATCATTAAACCATCTCAATGTATTATTAAAACAACAGAATGACTTTTCCTCCAGGCAGACAATAAAACAAACTGCAACAACTTCATGCTGTGTCTATAGAACGGAGAATGAATGGAAATTTCTCACTCGCCACTTATTTTGGTCAATGTGCATGACTAAATGAGAGAGCTGGAGCCACGCTTTTACTTTGTAGCCTGAAGAACCTGCATGGTTGCATCTTGATCAGATCAGAGCACTAAGAGTCAATTTTTTTTTGGTTGCTTTTGTTTTGGCCCAATTATATATTTTAGAGAGGTTTTAGGTTTTTTAAAATCAGTTATCTCTTTTTCATCTTTTTAAAAAATATGCTGATTCAGAAAATAATGTGATAAAGGAAATTGGATATGTTTGAATGGAGGGAATGTAAAGAAATTAATATGTTCAGAGATTCTTAGATGAGATGATCAGAAAGCTATGGAAGAGTTACAGCACTTTGGGATCTGTTTTCTGCACCTCCATTATTTGTTTATTCCTAAAACATGAATAATACTAGGCACCTTCCAGGTACTTTTGCAGGTATGTATAGAAACTATAGTCCCTTCTATCAGGAAACTCAATATCCAAAGAGAGAGACAGACAGAAAAAAGAAATGATTGCTTACAATGTAATGGGAAGGGATAATGTACGAGTCATAAAATGAGGGTAGACTTAGGATTCAGCAGTTTCCCATTGAAGTTGATAATGATAATTATCATGAATGTTCACTATGTATTAGGCACTGTATTAAATTCTCTGCATGCATTAATTCATCTAATCTCCAACAAAATTTTGAGGTAACTGTTGTCAGTATTTTCATTTCACATATGAGTAAGCATGTTTAGAGAGACTTTTCGCAAAAAAAGCCTAAGTAGAAAAACATAACCTGACCCTAGGTCTGTCTGATACAGTAGCCTCTGCAAACCTCACTTTCAACATACAAAATTCCTTAGAGACTCACTTATCCTTACCTCCCACTAACTAAAGAGTATACAGTCCTCCTCACATTTACAAGTGCACCTCTTTCTGCCCACAGGTCCTGTTCCTGTGCTTTAATAAAAGCACATTTTGCATTGGGGGGGGGGGGAGTAAATACTGAAGGATGGCCAATGATTGATTTTCCACTAGGAATTGCAATTCTAGGTGTGTACGTTAGGGGGTGCTCACTTATATACATAAAGAGTTTGAGATAAGGATGTTTACTGCAGCAATGTTAATTTAAAAAAAAAACATAATAAACTGATGAGGGAATATTATTAAGGAATGTTAGATATTTATAAAGAATCCTCTGAAATATTGTAGAGAAGAATCAGGTCATTTGGATTTATAACCCAGCTCTTTTGTCTCCTTACAGTGTGACCTTGGGGAGGTAAATAAACTTTTCTGTGACTTTATTTTCTCATCTGTAAAATGGCAAGGATAAGAGGATCTCACCTATTTGTGACAATTAAAGGAAACAACACAGTAAAGCAACAAAAATGTCTTGCACATAAGTGTTCAAAGAATATCAGCTAATATTATGTAATAGACCTTCATAGTTATGAAGAACAGATATAAGTACTCAAAATGGAAAGTTCTCAAAGACATATTTCTAAACATAAATAAATAAGTTTCAGTTGACACAACATGATATTTATAAGCTATATATTTGCATAAATACATATTATATATAAAAGCACATTTAGCAAAGGACACTTGACAAAATCTCCATCTCACCCCAAAACAGCCCTTCAAAGCATCAATACAGCTCTCATAACTATCTAAGTAATAATTAATTGTGTCTATGCATCTATTGGGGGAAAAAAATGACTTGGGTGAGGTAAGGAGGAGGAATATCCGTTAAAGTTACACTTTTCATTTTTTTTATATAAACATGTACATATATGAATATGTGTGTGCCTTTCTAAAATTGGAGAAAGGCCAAGTTCTGTTGTTCCATTGAGAACAAAAATACATTCTGGAAAGATTTCAAATGTGCTTCTGCCAAATATGGCTTTCATCCTATTTTCAAACAAATATTGATGTCTTTTGCTAGCAGGATTCTTTAAAAAAGTAATGAAGTATAAATGTTTTCCTATCACTAAAACTATGTGCCTCTTTGGGAGATGTTTAGATTTTCTTAAATTCCTTGGAATTTCTTAGCAGTCATGATTTGGATGGGTATTTTTGAGTAATAGGACTGCTTCTTTAAATTCCTTCATCTGTGTGGGTATAATTGTTAACTATCATTTGCCCTTTGCCAGAATGCACGTTTTATATACCCTTCTTAGGCATGTTTTGATTGCTCTTGTAGCAAGGCAGAACCAGCTTAGCACCATTGATTCTAGTGCACTCTTTCTCCAGCCATGCCAATCATTTCGCTTAGACTAGAGGAGTCTCAGCAGGGTTTATGAAAAGCATAGGCTCTCTAGAAGTATGGGGAATGACCAAATTCCTGAGATGTCATTAGAAGAAGATTTTTGGGAAAACAAAGAAACTCTGGTATTATCTAAACCTTTAGAAGCTCAAACAAATGAACATCTGTGTCTTGATGCTAAATCCATTACTTTTTGGTTAAGGAATACAACATTCTATTTTTAATTACCTGCTTTCTCGATTTAAAAAATTATTTTGATAGAGAATATATATATAACATATATATATATATATATATATATATGAATTAATGTATGTCTATCTATCTATCAGAGTACCAAAGATGACGTTTTTTTAAAGGCCAGGAAAACATTCCTTTTAATTTTAGAAGTTGACAATTTATTTTTAAAGTGGAATAAATTTTCTTTTTTTTTTTTAAGAGGACTTCCCAACTAGAAAGTATGCAGTTAATCTGTATTTAGGACATTACGTTATTTGAGTGTTATTAACTAATTGAGGTCCTGGGTAACAAAATGAGAAAATATTCTACTTAAATATTTTAATATAATTAATAAGTATGTACTTATTTTGAAATTTACAGACTCCCATTAATTTTGTGTTTTCATCTATTTGTAAAATCATTCAATTTTTTTATCTTATTAAAGAAAACTGATTATCTTTTCCTAAAGATAACTAAACTTTTAAAATCACATGTCATCCCTTCCCCCAAGACTCTAATATTTTTGATAAATGAAGAAAACTTCTAAAATTAAGTCACTGCTGGCAGAAAATCAACAAGGAAACAGTGGCTCTGAATGACACACTGGACCAGTTGGACTTAACATATACCTTCAGAACATTTCACCCTAAAGCAGCAGAATACACATTCTTTTTGAGTGCACATGGCACATTTTCCAGAATAGATCATATACTGGGTCACAAATCAAGCCTTAACAAATACAAAGAAGATTGAGATCATAACATGCATATTTTCCACCCACAACTCTATGAAACTTGAAGTCAACCACAAGAAAAAATTTGGAAAGACCACACCTACATGGAGGATAAAGAACATCCTACTAAAGAATGAATGGGTCAACCAGGAAATTAAAGAAGAAATTTTAAAACATATGGAAACAAAGGAAAACATACTGATCCAAAACCTTGGGGATGCAGCAAAAGCAGTCATAAGACGGAAGTCTATAGCAATTCAGGCCTAGCTCAAGAAGCAAGAAAAATCTTGAATACACAACCTAACTCTACACCTAAAAGAACTAGAGAAAGAACAACAAATGAAGCCTAAAGCCAGCAGAAGAAGGGAAATAATAATGATTAGAGCAAAAGTAAATGATATAGAAACAAATAGAAAGACAGTAGAACCAATCAATGCAACCAGGAGCTGGTTCTTGAAAGAATTAATAAAATTGATAAACCCCTAGCCAGACTTATCAGAAAGAAAAGAGAAAGGACCCAGATACATAAAATGACAAATGAAAGAGGAGAGATCATAACCAACACCACAGAGATACAAAAAATTATGAAAATATTATAAAAAATTGTATGCCAACAATTTGAGTAATCTGGATGAAATGAGTAAGTTCCTAGAAACATATAAATTACCAAAACTGAAAAAGGGGGAAATAGACAACGTGAACAGACCAATAACCAGCAAAGAAATGGAATCAGTAATCAAAAATCTCCCACCAAACAAATGTCTAGGGCTAGATGACTTCCCAGGTAAATTCTACCAAACAAACATTTAAAGAAGTTAGTACCTATTCTTCTCAAACTATTCCAAAGAATAGAAATGGAGTGAAAAACTTTCAAACTCATTTTACAAGGCCAGCCTTACCTTGATTCCAAAACCAAAGACCCCACTAAAAGAGAATTAGAGGCCAGTATCCCTGATGAACATGGCAAAAATTCTCAACAAAATATTAGCAAGCATTAAAAGAATAATTCACCATGATCAAGTGGGATTTATTTCTGGGCTTCCTGGGTGGTTCAGTATTCACAAATCAATATGATACACCACATTAATAAAAGAAAGGATAAGAACCATATAATCCTCTCAATAGATGCAGAAAAAACATTGGACAAAGTACAGCATCCATTTTTGATAAAAGCTTTTCAACAAGTAGGGTTAAAAGGAATATACCTCAACATCATAAAAAACATATATAAAAGACCCACAGAGAATATTATCCCCAGTGGGGAAAGGCTGAGAGCTTTTCCCCTGTGGTTAGGAACAAGATAGGATATCTACTCTCACCATTGATATTTAACATAGTACTGGAAGTTTTGGGTTCCAAAACTTCCATTGCAGATGCCACAATACTCTAAGTAGAAAGCCTGAAAGACTCCACCAAAATATTTCTAGAACTGCTACATGATTTCAATAAAGTTGCAGGATACAAATAGTGTATAGAAATCTGTTGCATTTCTGTACATCAACAGTGAAGTAGCAGAAAGAGAAATCAAGGAATTGATCCATTTACAACTGCACCATAACATACCTAGGAATAAACCTAACCAAAAAGGTGAAAGATCTGTGCTCGGTAAACAATAGAATACTGATGAAAAATTGAAGATGACACAAAGAAATGGAAAAACATCCCATGCTCATGGATTAGAAGAACAAATATTGTTAAAATGTCTGTGCTATCCAAAGCAATCAACACATAATACAACCCCTATAAAAATACCACCAATATTTTTCACAGAACTAGAACAATCAATCCTAAAATTTGTATGGAACCAAAAAGACCCTGAGTAGCTAAAGAAATTTTGAAAAAGAAAAACAAAGCTGTGGACGCACAATTCTGGAATTCAAGATATAGTAAAAGCTGTAGTGATCAAGCCACTATTATGGGTATTGGCTCAAAAACAGAGCCATCGATCAATGGAACAGAATAGAAAACTTAGAAATGGACCCACAACTATATGGTCAACTAATCTTCGACAAAACAGGGAAGAATATTCAATGGCAAAAAAGTCTCTTCAATAAATGGTGGTTGGGAAAACTGGACAGAGACATGCAGAAGAATGAAATGGGCCACTTTCTTACACCATACATGAAAATAAATTCAAAATGAATGAGAGGCTTAAATGTGAGACAGGAAACCATCAAAATCCTAGAGGAGCACAGACAGTAACCTTTGACCCTGGCCATAGCAACTTCTTACTAGGCATGTCTCTTGAAGCAAGGGAAACAAAAGCAAAAATGAACTATTGGGACTTCAAGATAAAAAGCTTCTGCACAATGAAGGAAGCAATCAACAAAACTAAAGGGCAACCTTCATAATAGGAGAAGATATTTGTAAATGACATAGCCAATAAAGGGTTAGTATCCAAAATCTATAAAGAACTTACCAAACTTAATATCAAAAAGACAACTAATCCAGTTAAGAAAGGGAAAGAAGACATCAACAGACATTTCTCCAAAGAAGACACAAATGGCCAACACACATGAAAAAATACTCAACTTCACTCGTCATGAGGGAAATACAAATCAAAACTACAATGAGATACCACATCACACCTGTTAGAATGGCTACAATAATTTAGGAAACAACAGATATTGGTGAGGATGCAGAGGAACGGGACCCATTCTTGCACTGTTGGTGGGAATGCAAAGTGGTGCAGCCAGTTTAGAAAACAGTATGTACATGTTCCTCAAAAAGTTAAAAATAGAATGATCCAGCAATTGCACTTCTAGGTATTTACCCAAAGAATACAAAAATAATGATTTGGGACACATGCACCCCAATATTTATAGCAGCATTATCAACCATAGCCAATTTATGGAAACAGCCCAAATGTGCGTCAATTGATGGATGGATAAAGAACTTGTGGTAAATATATATATATAATAATATGTATTATATATATATATATATATTTCTCAGCCATAACAAAGAATGAAAACCTGATATTCATTGTGATGTGAATGGAGCTAGAGTGTGTTATGCTAACTAAGCCACATAAGTCAGCCAGAAAAGGAAAACATAGGATTTCAGTCATATGTAGAATTTAAGAAACAAAACAGATGAACATGAAGTAAAAAAGAGAGAGAGAGAATGGGAGAGAGAGAGGTAAGGCAAACCATAAAAGAGGCTCTGAACTCTAGAAGACAAATTGGGGGTTGCTGGAGGGGAAGTGGGTGGAGGGAATGGGCTGGAAGGGTGATAGGTATCAAGGGGGGCACTTGTGATGAGCGCTGGGTGCTATATGTAAGTGATGATCACTAAATTCTGCTTCTGAAACTAACATCACACTGTATGTTAACTAACTGAAATTTAAATAACAACTTGAAACAAACAAAGAAAAAATAAACCATTGCTTTCCTTATACTGGCGCCACTTTGAACAGAAACATTTTAGTTTACATAGACCTGCAAAAACAGTAGCTTTAGAACCGGAAGGTTTGCCTTAATGTTCTTCTATCACTAGCTGTAGATTTTACAAATTATATAACAAGATGACCTTCTATTTAAAATCTTTTTCAATTATGAATTTTTCAAAATCTTTCTCTTTTTTTTTTTTTGGTCAATTTTTTTTTATTGTAGATTTTCAGTCCTCTTTTTGGAATTTATTTTAAAATAGCACTTATTTTTTTCTGATTTTTTTCCTGTCATAAATACAAACCTAGCTTTTTTTCTTAGAAGATTTAGAAATTATAGAATGATACAATGCAAGAGAAAATAAGTCAGAGTTCTACCATCTAGAATAAAAAGAAAAGTTAATATTTTGGCTTACGGATTTCCAGATTTGCATTAGAGATACAGTCTTAAAACACAGGTGCTATGCAGAGTGTTTTATAACCCATGTTTTAAAATAATATATTTTAAGCATTTTGTAGGTCAAGTAAATGCATTTTAAAATATAACTTTAAAATTTCATGATATTTTCTCGTATGCTTGTATCAAAGTTATTTTATTTACTCCCTACTCCTTATCATTTAGATTGCTTACTAATTTTGCTTTTAAAATTAGTGCTAAATTAAACATCTTCATGCATTCATCTTTTCGCACTTGTCTAATATGTTTTTCTACAAGATGAATCTGAAAAAGTGACATTTTGAAATAAAGACTTATATCCTGAAAAGGCACATTCAGCATATGGCCATTTTGTTTCCCCGGAAAGACTACTAATTTGCATTGTCACCAGCAGATTTCTTTGAAAAATTTGTTTTGAGTATAGTTGACAATGTTACATTAATTTCAGGTGTACAACGTAGTGGTTCAACTCGTAGGTAAGCTGTGCTCACCACAAGTATAGCTACCATCTGCTACCCTATAATACTATTATAGTATCATTGACTCTATTGCCTATGCTGTGCCTTTTAATCTGTACTTACTCATTCCATAACTAAAAGCCTGTATTTCCGACTCCCCTTCACCCATATTGCCCATCTCCCCCATTCCTCTCCCCTCTGATAGTTAATACTTTGTTTCCATATTTACAGCTCTGATTCTGCTTTTCATTTGTATATTCATTTGTTTTGTTTTTTAGATTCCATATATGAGTGAAGTCATATAGTATTTGTGTTTTTCAGTCTAACTTACTTCACTTAGCATAATATCCTCTAGGTCCATCTATGTTGTTGCAAATGGTGAGATCACATCTTTTTTATGGATGCATAATATTCCTCTGTGTGAGTGAGTGAGCGTGTGTGTGTACACCACATCATCCTTATCTCTTTGTCTATTGATAGACATCTAAGTTGCTTCCATATCTTGGCTATCTTAACTAATACTGCACTAAACAAAGGTGTGCATATATCTTTTCAAATTAGTGTTTTCATTTGCTTCAGGTAAATACCCGGTAGTGGAATTATTGGATTGTGTGGTATTTCTATTTTTAATTTTTTGAGAAACCTCTATTTTGTTTTCACAGTGGCTGTGCCAACAACAGTATATGAGGGTTTATTTTTCTCCACATTCTTGCTAACACTTGTTATTTCTTGTCTTTTTTATTTTAACCATTCTGACAGGTGTCAGATGATATCTCATTGTGATTTTTGATTTGCATTTCCCTGAGATGAGTGATGTTGAGCATCCTTTCATGTGTCTGTTGGCCTTTTGTATGTCTTCTTTGAAAAAATGTCTATTTAGTTCATTTGCCCACTTTTTAATAGATTTTTTTTCCTTTTTTTGTGTTGAGTTGTAGAGGGTTTATTTATTTATTTTTTTACATATTTTGGATATTAACCCCTTATTTGATATGTAATTTGCAAATATCTTCTCCCATTTAGTAGGTTGCCTTTTAATTTTGTTGATGTTTTCCTTCACTGTGCAAAAATCATAGTTTGATGTAGTCCCATCAGTTAGTTAATTTTTACTTTTTGTTTCTCTTGCCTTGGGAGAGACATATCTAGAAAAATGTTGTATGGCTGATGTCAGAGAAATTATTGCCTGTGTTCTCTTCTCAGATTTTTCAGGCTTCAGGTCTCACATTCAGGTCTTTTATCCATTTTTAGTTTATTTTTAAGTATGGTGTCACCAACAGATTAAGTACCAATCTGCACTTACCCACACCTCCACTGGTATAAACATATTTTAAAAAGTTTTTGCTAATTTTTAAGTGAATAACTGAGCAGCACTGCTACTTTAATTATACTTCTCTGATCCCTATTGCGGTATAGTGTAACATATTATGCTAACATGAGACTTAATTACGCCTTCTTCGCTGTTGAAAGAGTTAGACTCATTCTATTTGGTCTTTTGATTGGTGTAAATTCTGAAGTATGTATTGGTATAGGAGAAAGGAAAGGATGAATTTCACAAGAAAGTAACAAGTTACATTAAGATATAGGTAGAATTGATGAGACTGGAGGGAATGTAGTTAAGTGTGATAGCTGGCATCCTCAGGAACATGAAGAAATGTGATGGATGTTCTGAATGGGTAAATAAATATTGGAGAACATGAGGAACTTGTCATCTGAGAAACAGGAAATTATCTTTTTTTAGGGAAAAAGCACTTTTAAATTGGAATGATCACCTCATATGACATCTTCTCAGTGAAGCAGAGGTGAAAGAATCTTTGTAAAGCAAAGATGTGGATTTGAGGAAAAGTAAAAGTTGTACTAGACTTTCAGGTCAAGAAATTCAAAAGCAAATACTTCCACAGTGCTGCAGAAATTCTACAACAGTAAATTTTACAAAGTAAAATATGACAGGAAACAAGGTGGGGATGGGGAGCAAACACAAAGAAAGTACAAGGATAATACTTAATTTATTTAATGTGGTTGTTTTTATAGTTCTGACAAGGATTTAATGAAAGCTGTGAATCCTTTTTATCAGATAAATGCATGTTCATAGTATTTTACAAAGAATTTTAGCTAGTGAGATATTCTCCTACAATGAATTAAGGATCTTTACACAGTAAGGGAATATTTTTTAAAGGCTGTTACTCATTAAGGTGATATATAAGACTTTCTCCCAAGGTTTTCAACCTTGGGCTGCCTATATTGAGATGGAAAATGGAATTTTCAGAAACACGATAATGTCACCATTGTGGCATGTAGGCTTAAGTAGTTTTTAAAAATGAGAATAAATGGAAAGACATAGAGACTCATTTACATTCTTTGATTATTACTTGGTTCTGCTGCTGCTGCTCAGACTCCTTTTTGGGTGAGCCTCCTCTGTCTTCCTTAATATGTAAACTCCTAAGGGATGTGAGTATGTTCCCTTGACTGTAATTGCTTTTTCCCTTAAAGGTTAAGCATGAACTAGGTAGGACCCTATGAAGATGAGAGATGGAATCTTTTTTTTTTTTTTCAGAGTGGCTTCTACCTCAGACCTAAAACTAAAAGTCTAAAAAAGGGGTTGTTGAGTTCCATCCATGATCCCACTCATGTTCCTATAACAGGAGCACAAGCAGATATACTGCAACCAATAAAGGGAGTACATGTGACTCATATATACGTATTTCAATCTGCGAAGTTTGCATTGAGAATTGGTAAAGTACATGACTCATAATGGGAATTCCATTTGTAATAAATCCCTTCTCTTCTTAAGGAATTGAAAGGAAATTAACTAATCATGGTACTTACTGAAAATGTGTCTTATTTAAGGTCATGTCTCTCTGACTGAAAAAGAGCAGACTACGTCATTTTCTGCTATACTAATGCCAATGTTAATGTCTGTGTGGAGTTTTTCATGGTTGATTTGATCATTTCTTTAGAGTTGGGCCATTCTTATAAAATGTTACCAGACAAGTGGAATCAATGGTAGTGTATTGACAAGGTTTATTATCTTCTCCGAAATCATTTGAAAAGACAGACATGTGAATTTCACTCAGGAGAAAACTGATTTTGGTTATACAAGTTCTTATCCTCTTTGAGTCACCCGCCAGAAACATTTGTATCATTAAGGACATATCTTAGGTATAATGTGACTAGGATGTTACATATATTGTGCATATAATGTAGAAATCCAAGTAAAAGTGGAAATATTTGATATAGTAAGAGTAACAAAAGAAAACAAATATGAAATGATAATCTTGCAAAAGTAATAACTGAGATAATTTTGAGTGTTGAGACACATTTTGGTCTCTAGGTGTTTAGTGCTGAATCATGTGAGCATGGCACTTTGACAGAAACTAACACAACCAAATGAAATTCCATTTAAGATGCAAATGCAGGTAAAGTCACCTGTTCCAAGCCTCTATGCAGAGATGAATATGACAATAGGAAAAAAAAGTACAGAAAAGTTGATGGAATGATTGAAGCTTGCAGTAAGTCTATAGAAATGGTATCTGGGGGATGATCCAACAAGAAGATAAAATAATTTTAATTATTTATGCACCCAACACAAGAGCACCTAAAAACATAAGACAGTTAATCAAGAAACCGATAGTTTCAGGAACTCAATAGTAATGCAATAACAGTAGGGAACTTGAACACACCACTCACATCAATGGGCAGATAGTCTAAACAGAAAATCAAAATCAATGAGAAAACAGTGGCTTTGAATAACACACTGGGCCAGATGGATTTAACAGATATATTCAGAACATTCTATCCTAAAACAGCAGAATACACGTTCAAGTATACACAGAGTATTCTCCAGAATAGATCACATAGTCAGCCACAAAATAAGTTCCAACAAACTCAAAAAGATTGAAGTCATCCCATGCAGCTTTTCTGACCACACTATGAAACTAGAAATCAACCACAGGAAAAAATCTGGAAAGAGCACAAAAATATGGAGGTTAAATAACATGCTAATAAACAATGAATGGGTCAACCAAGAAACTCAAGAAATAAAAAAATTACATGAAGATAAATGAAAATGAAACACAATAGTCCAAAATCTTTGGGATGCAGTGAAAGAGATTCTAAAAGGAAACCGTATAGCAATACAGGCCTACCTCAAATTTTTATTTTATCTTTGATATTTATAATTGTTATATCTTCTTGTTGGATTATCCCCTTTATTAATATAGCATATCCTTCTTTGTCTCTTGTTACAGTCTTCATTTTTTTAAAAGATTTTATTTGTTTATTCATGAGAGACACAGGCAGAGGGAGAAGCAGGCTCCATACAGGGAGCCTGATGTGGGACTCGATCCCAGATCCCAGGATTATGCCTTGAGCCAAAGGCAGGCACCCAACCACTGAGCCACCCAGGCATCCCACAGTCTTCATTTTAAAGTCAATTTTGTCCAATTTTGATACTTATAAGTATCACTTTAATGACATCCATTTGCATGATAAATGTTTCTCTATTCCCTCACTTTTGCTCTGCATGTGTTTTTATGTCTGAAATGAGTTTCTTATGGGCAGCAAAAGGATAGGTCTTGTTTTGGTTTGTTTGGTTTATTTATTTGTTATTTATTATTTTATTTATTTATTTATGAGAGACACAGAGAGAGAGAGAGAGAGAGAGAGAGAGAGAATGAGAGAGGCAGAGACACAGACAGAGGGAGAAGCAGGCTCCATGCAGGGAGCCTGATGTGGAACTTGATCCCAGAACCCCAGGATCATGCCCCGGGCCAAAGGCAGATGCTAAACTGCTGAGCCACCCAGGCGTCCCTGTTTGTTTGTTTGTTTTAAATTCATGCTGTCATCTTATGTCTTTTTGATTGGAGCATTTAGTCCATTTACATCCAAAGTAGGTATTGATATATATGTTTTTATTGCCATTTTATAGCTCATCTTGTGGCTGTTTCTGTTGTTTTTGTCTGATCCTTTTCTTGCCCTCTTTCATTTGTCACTAGCTTTCTTTTGTGATATACTTGGATTCCTTTCTCTTTATTCTTTGCATATCTATTACTGGGTTTTGATTTATGGTTACCACTAAGTTTGTGTATAACCTCTTCTGCACTTAGCAGTCTGTACTAAGTTGATAATCACTTAAGTTTGAACCAATTCTTTTCTCCTCTCCCCTCCATGTCTTAGGTAAATGGTGTCATATTTTACATCCTCTTATTTTGTGAACCCTTGACTGATTTTTACATATATACTTGCTGCTTTTGTATTTCCTACTTTTCATACTCTTATTTAGGATCTTTTCTTTGGGTTCGCTTTAACATTTCTTGTAGGGCTGGTTGAGTGGTCATGAACCCATTTAGTTTTAGTCCGAGAAACCCTTTATCTCTTCTTCTATTCTGACTGATAGAGTATTCTTGGCTGCAGGATTTTCCCATTCATCACTTTGAATGTATCGTGCCACTTCTTTCTGGCCTGCAAAGTTTCTGCTGAAAAACCTACTGATACCTTTATAGGCTCTCCATTGTATATAACTGTCTTCTTTTCTTTTCTTTTTTTTCTTTTCTTTTCTTTTCTTTTCTTTTCTTTTCTTTTCTTTTCTTTTCTTTTCTTTTCTTTGTTTTCTTTTCTTTTCTTTCCTTTTCTTTTCTTTCCTTTTCTTTTCTTTTTTCTTTTCTTGCCTGTGTAGGCAGGGTGTGCAAGTTAGCTGGAGCGTTTTCTCTTTTCTTTTCTTTTCTTTTCTTTCCTTTTCTTTTCTTTGTTTTCTTTTCTTTTCTTTTCTTTCCTTTTCTTTTCTTTTCTTTCCTTTTCTTTCCTTTCCTTTCTTTTCTTTTCTTTTCTTTTCTTTTCTTTTCTTTTCTTTTCTTTTTCTTTTCTTTTCTGTTTTCTTCTTTTCTTTTCTTTATTCCAGTATAGTTAACATATAACCACTTTAAAAATTGTTTAAAGTTATCTTTTTATCACTACTCTTTGCCATTTTACATACCTTGTGTCTTAGTGTGGACCTCCTTGGGTTGATTTTGTTGGGGGATCTTTGTGCCTCCTGGATCTGGATATGTTTTCTTTCCCAGATTAGGGAGGTTTTCAGCTATTACTCAAATGAATTTTCTGCCTCCTTTTCTCTCTCTTCTCCTTCTTGGATCCTTATAATGCAAATGTCATTATAATTGATGGAGTTGCTGACTTCCTTAAGTCTAGTCTCCTTTTATATAATATTTTTTTCTCACCTGCTCAGCCTGATTCCTTTCCATTACTGTCTTCGAGGTCACTGATTTATTCCTCTACTTCCTTTAGCCTGCTGTTTATTCCATCTAGCATATTTTTACCTCCATTTATTGTATTTTTCATCTCTGATTGGCTCTTTTTTATTGCTTTGTTATGTTATGGGTTTTATTAATGTCCTCCACTCTTTTTTTCAAGTCCGATGAGTATCTTCATGATTCCTACTTTAAATTCTCTATCAGGCATGTTACTTATACCTGTTTCACTTAGATCTCTGGCTGTGGCCTTACCCTATTGTTTCATTTGAGACAAATTACTATGCCATCTCATTTTGTTTAAGTCTCTGTGCATGCCTCTTTGTGTCAGGAAAGTCAGTGATATATCCTGCTCTTGAAAGTAATGGTCTTATGAAAGATAAGTCCTGTAGTGCCGTGAATTATAGGATTCCCTGTTCCCCAGAATGTGGAATTTCAGGGGGTGTCTCCTATGTGTCTTGGATGAACCCTGCTGTTTTGTCATGTCCACTTTTTCCATTAGTTCAGTCATCTGTAGAAGGTCTCTTTACCTATCATGGGCAATGTGGTCCCTTGCCAGTGTGGGTCTTGCAGTTTTAACAAGGTATGAGTAGGTCTGCTTGTGAAATGAGATGTGCCAAAGCCATTTCTGGCATCTGCGTTGTGTAGGCAGGGTGTGCAATTTTAACAAGGTAGACCTCCTCTTCCTGCAGGGACCACCACCACTGCTGGTAGGACTGAGGCCCTGCAAAACACACAGGTGGGGAAATGCAGTGTTGGCAAGCTTTGGGCCAGTCTTCTGGGTGAGGGGACTCAGCTGGAACTGAGGCATTCATAACTGCAAAGGGCAGATCCACCCAAGTGCAGTGGGGCAGGGCTTGGTGTAAGCAAGTTAGTTGGAAGCATTGGAACTGTGCTGCTTCTCTCAGGTGGCTATGCGTTTGTGCTGGGGGGAAAGGGGAGGGAGATAGCACCTGCCAGCTCCTTTGCTTCTGGAGAAGTCTCTCTCTAGGACATTCTTTGGAATGAATAAACTGCTCTCC
Organism: Canis lupus dingo; assembly: GCF_003254725.2. Classification (NCBI taxonomy): domain Eukaryota; kingdom Metazoa; phylum Chordata; class Mammalia; order Carnivora; family Canidae; genus Canis; species Canis lupus. The sequence continues at coordinate 76,920,984 of NC_064246.1, forward strand.
CTCCCTTATGCTGCAGGTGTTTTTCAAACTGCTGTTTCTACACTCTATCTCCTAGGGCTGTTTTTTTGCGCTATCTCTTTAAGGGTGGGACTTGGCTTCCTATTGCTCTCTGCCTTTTCCTAAAACAGAGCCCACTGATTTATAAAATTCCAGGCTTTAAGTCCCTCTGTGTGATAGTATGTTTCTTGCCTTTTTCCACACCTGTGGCCCTCTCCCATCTCTGCACTCCACGGATAGCCATAGACCATCTACTCCCCCTCCTGTGAGGAGTAAACTCTCTTCCTACCCTCTTGTATATGGCCTCTTCTCTATCTTTAGTTGTGGAGTTTGTTCTGCCAATCTTTGGGTCATTTTCTGGGTTATTTATGCTGATGTGAGTGTTATCTAGTTGAAGCCATGGGATGAAGTGAGCTTAGGTTTCTTTTACTCTGCCATCTTCCCAGCCTCTAACTTGAGAGCACACTTATCTTGATGAGTACTGAGTAATATATGGAACTATTTAGTCATTATATTAAAAGAAAGGAGGGATGCCTGGCTGTCTCAGTCAGTAGAGTATGTGACTCTTGATCTTGGGGTTGTGAGTTCAAGCCCCACCTTGTATGTAGAGATTACTTAAAAAAATTAAAAACCCAAATGATATCTGCATTGATGTACTACCATAGGAAGAGTGATTAATTATTTGGCCACAAAATTTTTGTGTTTTAATCATGTTTAACTTATAGCTGAAAACAGATTATTTTTAAAAAATCACTTACAATCCCCACCCCACATTGATTCATCTAGTATTTTCAACAAAACAATTTGTGGGTGATAATTTAATTATAGATCATTTATATAATGTCTTACCTCTGAGGACTTCAAAGACTAAAATTATAGAACAAGAGAATATAGCAATTGTGGCAATGACATATGCATAGCAAAATGAAGGGAGCTATAAATTTAAGATACATATAAAGTCTCTATATTTTTTTGCTTACTTTTAAGTTTCAATGAAACTAAACACTTTAGCCCAGTAACTTACTTAACAATCAAAGAAAGCATATTTGCCTCATGAGTCAGAAATGTGCTATAGAGACTGAAGGTTACTAAGGCAGGCCCAATATTGGAGACCCAGGACTCCTCTGATGGGTTCAGGTTGTGCCAACAATTTTGTCAAACTTTCTTAAAACCCTCATGCTGTCTACTACCCTTGTACCCAGCTTTTCTGTTTTTTCTCTTCCCTCATAAGGACTTCTTTTCAAGTTTCCCTCACAGATGTTTTCCTTAATAAATCTTTGCATAGCTAATTCTATCTTGGTATCATGTGCTTCTCAGAGTATCCAAATAACACAAGTGATATTGGGAGTTATCCAACAAAACAAGCAATAAGACAGGGACTTTGGACTGGCTTACTCATTGCCTGGTGGGGAAGAGGATGTTGTCCTGTTTGGCAGATGGAGCAACACTAATTCTTTGTACAATCAGTATTAGAATTGCTCAAGGTTACAGTGATGGTGAATTTCATTAGTGGTGACAGGAAAATGTCAAGGTGGAGGTCAATGCTGTGGCAAAATTTAAGGATTCAGACATTTGAAAGTTTTGGGTTAACAGTGCCTACAAAGATAGTGGAATTGGCTGGTTACTTCCAAGTTATATTGATACCCTCCAGAGGGATAATAAGGGACTGAATGAAGGCTGTCCACAAGCTTTTGTATCTTATGAAGAGCTCATCTCTCGTAGTGAAAGCACAGACAGAGCTGTGCAGTGGGCTGAGGATCTGCAAAATTCCAGAGATAGTTGAATGATCACTCAATGGTCTGCTTTGTTATACCAAGGCCAAGGTGCTGGTTGGAAAAATTGGGGGCCCTAAAACATGAGATGGAAATATCTTGGCACAGGACTCTGAGGATGTATCTACATTTGCCTATGAGCATTATGGGGTTCAGAGATAGACTACCTTTCCTGACAAAGACCTATCATTTCTGCTGCAGGACTTGTAGTGGGCTGTGGCATAGTGGCACAGCACTGCTGTCCTCCACCAGCAGCTGCTTGATTAAATGGTGGCTGGTGGAAGGCCCTACTTCTGCCTGCTTCCCCTGCTGGTTCTGGTTAAGCAAATGATAAGCTCAACCACTCAGGACATGAATTACACATACCAGCCCCACTATGTTTCCCTAATATGCAGTTGTGGAGCTGTCAGTGTCCTCAGGGTGCTGCTCAGTGGCCCTGTGCTGCTGCTGCTGGTCACTGGCCTAATGCTGGCTGGCCTGGTCACTGCCCCTGCTCAGCCATTGGCTGCCTTGCTGTTCATGGGCCTAGCTTGCTCTGCCTTTGTTCTTGCTGCTGGGTTTGCTGCTGTATCATGTGAGTGTGACTGGACACTGCCTTCGCATCTGTGTGGCCACTCCCTCCACCCACAGTGACCGTGTTGGCAATGGCAGAGTCTTCAGCATCTCAAGATGGTTGTCTGCTCGTTAGTGTCATGAGACCACATCTAGCATCATCATCCTCATCTGATACAGCAAGAGCCTCTTTCCTACCACCTGCCTCAGTGTTCGCATATCTGTGCCAGGGCATGAATGTGTATGTGTGTGTGTGTGTTTGTGTGTGAATGTGTGTGCATGTATGCTCATGCACAAGCAAGAAGGGAATAGTGAATATATGTGAGTGTGTACACATTCCCAGAACAATATAGCCCTTCTGTGGGATTGAGTGATATGTGACTAAGAGCCTGTGTGAACCCACATAATCACACCATGGGGAGGTAAATGTATGTTTCCTTGCAACTTTGTTTTTTTGCTCACAGAACTATCAGAATCTTCCTGTCTATATCTGGGGTCTCTAGGCCAAGAAGTGTCTAGGATCTCTGAAGATTCTTGACCCCTATTGCCATAATTCTTTGAGTCTAAACTCACCCTATGACACCTGTTAGGGATCTCCACAAGAATGATTCATGGCCACCACAGAGACCCTTCATTGAGGAGAATAACTGGTTGCAAAGTGGAAAGAACATGGGCTCTGGAGTGTGACAGTTCTGGATTTGGATTCCCCTCTATTAATTACCAGCTGGGGAGCTTGGGCAAGTGATTTAAGCTTTCTGAGCCTCAGTTTCTTGAAGGTCATGGTCATGGTAATTGATTGGTAAGGATGCAATGACATCTAGTATGGAAGGACTGGGCACATGGCAGATGTGCAATAAAAATGGTGGCTGCTGAAACAAAATAAACAGAAAAAATCTCCTCCCAAGGAAACAGGTGATTCCCTCAGGAGTTGCCCTTTTCTTCACTTTTGGCCATAGGCTGATAAGTCCTAGAATAGCCATATTGGGCCTGATAAAGAAGGAAGTAGACTTTATACATTGAATGAGTTCAAATAATTAGATATTATATGCTGGTTTAAGTCAGAAGAATACCTTTGTGATGGGACTTTGAATGTGCTTCATCAAAGAGGCCAGAATGTAATCCTAAGCAAGTACTGTTGTAAGTAAGCAAGTACTGTTGATGTGGGGCAGTTGATTTTCTTGGGACAAAGTATATCCTAGCAAAGACTCTAGGAGATGGAGCAAACTTGCTGCTCTGGTGACTCTTGGATGCCATAGAGAAGTGATGGCCAGCACTAAAGGAAGCAGAAATGCCTGGGTTGCCATATCAAGTGTTAAAGGAAGGAACAAAGAAGCCATGCTAGAGTCCATGATTTATGTAATGCCAGAAGATCCAGTAGACAATTCTGTTCTGCAGGATGACCCAGAGGTCACATTTTCCCCAAGGCCATCATCAATGTGCTAGTGATGCTAGTGAGATACCAGCATCAGAATTTCAGTGGTGGCCTCCTCGTGTAGGTCAGGGATGATAGTACAAGAAACAGATACAGTCTTCAGAAGCCAAGCAGCAGAGTCAGATGCCAGGAGGCCACAATTACCCTAAAGATTGGCAAGGTCAAAGGGCCAGGCAAATGAGCTTGACCTAGGGGTAGATGTGAATATGACTAAGAGAACATGTGTCTCTGGGAGCAAGAGTGCTGGTCAGTAGTTGTAACAACAATAGCAATGCAAGCGCAGGGATGGAAGTGGAGGATGATTGCTCCAATAAATAATAACAGTCTCTGGCTCATTTCCCACATTTGAGGCAATTTTCACATGAGAACATCCAGTGGATGCGACTTACAATGAAAGAAGTAAATAATAGGCTATGGGATCCACTGGTTATGTAATACTGTGCATCACCTAGAATCAACCAGCTTCACAGAACCCTGAAATAGGTTCTAAAAATTCAACTGAAGAGCCAGCCTAGAGCAATACTCTGGAATTATGGGAGCCATCCTCAGGATGTGGTGTATGCATTAAATAAGCAACATCTATATAAGACTGTGTCCCTGAGGGGAAGAATATATAGATCTCTGAACCATGAGTAAAAGTAGGTGCATCTGTACTTACCATCACTTTCAATAGCCAGCTAGGGATTTTATTCCTCCATACTCCTGTTGACCTTAAAAAACAAAGGAGTCAATTATTTCACAAGCAAACTATATTACACCAGCTCCCTGAGCACTTTGAACCGCTTGTACCCAAGACCTAAGAGTAGAAGAGAAGTCATCATACTGCCAGAAGCACTTGGCCCTTACTGCAAGAGGACATGGGGCTACTTTTTGTACAATAGCTGTGGGAAAGGATATGTGAAGACCCCAGATAATTTACAAAGGGACCCTCCTAGTACCCATGTGCCCCACCATAGCTATGAATGGATATATACAGCAGCCCCACCTGAGGAGCGTATGATTGCCAAGCAAACAGACATCCCAGGACTGAAGGTTTGGCTCACAACAAGATACACTACCAGCAACTTGGCTGAGGAGATCACTGAGTGTGAGGGGATTCTGAATGGAAAGTAGAAGAGGGATAGTTTGAGTATCATTTGTGGTCTTGAGATCAAGTGTATCAAAACTACCTCTTCTGATCTTCTCAGGAAGAGGGGACCATGGGGACCATGGTTAAGCCACTCCCCAGTCTGGGAGGGGAGCATAACTGAGCAGTGTCTCCAGCTGCTGCATTTAGAAATCCATTACCGCTATGGCATCAAAACTGCCCTTCCCAGTCACTTTTCCCAGTTTGTGGTGAGTTCACCAACAGGGTAGGGCATTCCTGGGAGATGGGGAACTCCTCTGATGGTCTGCTTTAGCTTCATCTTTCCTGTTGACCATTAACCTTGCCAAACTCTCTTAGAACTGCCTTCTTCCAATCAACCTTCACTCCTCTCCTTCTCCAGAGTCAAACAAATAAACGTCTTTGGTGAGGTCTCTCCAAGACCTTCTTAGTTCCCTCCCAATCTTCTCTCATAGGCATTGTGCCTAATAAATCTCTCAACCTGTTTTAATTCTGTCCTAACATCTCCTTTTAAGAGAACCTATAGCATGCATCACCGTTGAGTGAAAACACGAGACAGCCTGTGGCATTTAATTAAACTGTATCCTAAATCTAGATTGTTTTGTAACACTAAGAAGGCCCTGAGTATTTCTTGCTGCTTGTGTATACCAAGTAGCTTTCATTTGTTCACTAAGGATAACTTGTGCTCTTACTCCATTGAGCAGCCTTTCAATTCTTTCTCACTTAATGTAAGTCAGGAAGAATCAGTCAACAAGACAGTGAGAATATGTACAGTTTGCTCACAATTACTAGAAAAGCATCTCAAAACATGCGCCCTTCTGACAATAGACTACTTCTCAGAGAGGATCTATATTAGAAAGTGAAGTAGGAATATGGAGGAGGCAAAAATAACGAAAGTCAAGACCTCCACTTGCTTCCAATATCTGATACTTCTGCTTTGTGTAGTCTTTTCTTTGGCTTTGAATTCTGGTAATTAAGGAAGCTCACAAAATGGTTTGCAGAAAGAGAATATTAGTGAAAGTCTTATCACATAATTCACCCATAGTCTATTGATCAGGAATCACACATTTTTACAGTGCTAACCAACTTCTTGAATTAAACAGATGCTTGTGATTGGATGAATTTATAAATTCATATTTACATTACTAATGTTATGATCAGCATAAATATTTTATGGCATCTAATAATACAGAAGCTTTCAGGCGACTGATGCCTCCAGAAATATTTATTGATCTGAAATAAAAAGTATCTTTGAGAAATGGGTTTGATTAGATGCAGACTGTAGGGGGTAAAACTCATGAGCTGGTGTGACAAAGAAATAAGGAGAGCGAGGTGTCATCAAATGGATCCTTCTAATACCATGTGTGGGAGAAGCACACCACTACATGAGCAGCTTAGCCTATGATGATTACAGCTCCCATCCGAACAGCCTAAATGATCATCGTGTTGTTGTCACAAAGCAGTTGATAATTTGGAGAAAGGCAAATTCAATGTGTATGTTTCAGTGTAGAACTCGGTCAGAAGACTCTACAGTGTTCAGTATAATCATGATTCCTCAGAAGGTAGGAGGCAAGTTTCTGGCCTTTGCAGATTTTTGACATCTGGAGAAAGAAAAAGTTCTCTAGTTTCATCCCATTTACCACTCTTCCCACAACTGTATCTCACAGTGGAGGTTAAAGGAAGTTAGTTATAGGGAATTTCTGTTAAATATGGTAATAGATAAAGAATAAAAGGGAAATGATGGCATATGCCAAAATTAAGGGGACGAGAATCCTTTTATGGATGTGTTTTGAAGAATCCAAACAGTTTTGTGACATTTTAGACAGAAAAAGTCATTTTTATACTGAAGTAATGTAGGGTTTGTGCAAACCTTCATATCAGCTGATAAAGAAAAATATTACTTTCATAGGTTCACACAAGAAGTTCAAGTATTTCATCTCAGCTTCGATTTTTAAGCCATTTTCCTGCAAACTGGCAAATTTCTGCCTACAGCAAACTGATGAAAATTCATGGGTGTTTTCATTCCTCTAGTTTAGGGAGGAATAGTAAAACTTTTGCCTTAGATCAAACTTTTGAATATTTGAGGGGGAGAAAAAAAAACACATCACTTCTCAAATGTGAATACCCAAAGTGAAATGTGGCCGTTTCCTACATTTTTAGATGCCTGGAAGTTTTCCACAAACTTCTATAACAGTCACTCTGCAGGCTTCTGCTATAAATGTTTCAGGAACTATCTAGGGAAATATTCTATTGAGAGGGAGAGGGAAAGCAGGATTATCTAGCAGATAGAGCGTGGAATTTGGACTTAGACAACCATCTGAGACCTGCACCTGCCTCTTTCGATGCCTTATGGTGCAACACTGTATAAATGATTCAGACTTACTTTGCTTATATTTTTCCCTGTGGCAATAGAGGGAAATGGGCAAAGCATTAGCCCCTTCTTAACAATCAGAGAACACCATCAAGGTAAATATGACATTGTCTATAAAGTGCTATGACCTGTAATCCAGAAAAATAGTGCAGAGATGTAAGGCCACAGAGTTTGTAGACATTTTAACATCCTCTCATGGAGACCTGTCTAGCTTGCCCCTTGGTTCTGTGTTTAGTCAGGGGTCCCTATGACACAGTTGACAGTGAGTTTTTGCCAGTTTCTAATTTCTTCAACACACATCTTTCTTTCAGCATCTGGAACATATTAACCTTCCTCTCACAAAGTCAGTGAAGGGAAACAACCCATAACAGCCAATCAACTTGCATCTATTGATTGTCTAATATGCCAAATGCATTCTACTAAGTATTAGACCTTTCTTTAATGAGAGTCTATTAGAACAATAACAATTTATAAGGCAGAGTTGCTGCTCTCAAAATGTTTGTAATCATAATCTAGTTATAAAGGAGGTAATTCTGGAGTGTTAATAATCATGTAAAAGGGACATAGATGACAATTGATAGAAATAATGGTTAGAAGTTTAGAAGACAAAGGTATGAGGGTTCAAGGTAACTCTTTTACATGCTGTTTTAATTTATAATTAGGAAAAATAGTACACAAATATAGAAAGAAAAATGCATATACACTCTGAAGTATAAAAAATAAAATTATACGTTTGGCAGTTACTATGCTAAAAAGATGGTTCATTAATATCTATGGCTGCCATCATATTTTTCACTATTCTCATTGAATTTAAGCAATTTTGCTCTGTCTTATTATTTCTTTCATTTGCTAAGTTTGAGAAATGTTGATGGCTTGTTTGAAACCCAGTTCAGTTAGTTAATATGAAATATGAATGTGTCTATGAAATAAATTCAGAGTCAGGTGCTGCAAAGGGAAGAGAATCAAATAAAGATCACATTGATATCTCTCTGAGCGATGGGCAGTCAATCTCTCAGGGCATCTGTGTGTTCATTTGTAAAATAAATGAGTTGGGCTAAATTTCACAGGTCAGTTCTAAAATTTTCTGGAGAGAAGTGCTGCTTCAAAGTTCTATATTTCCTTGTGTTGCTAGGGAGCTCATCTGGCTTTTGTATCTATCTGGATCCACAACCATTTTGTGTCATTAAGATCAATATCTCAATTTCATAGACCATGGATGCTGCCCATAGAGGAGGAACAAATGGTAATACAGTGCTCTCAAAAGCTGTTCTGACTGTAATTCTTAATGTAATCATATTTAGACTGGACATTCCCAAGCTCTATTAAATTTTAATACTCAACTCCAGAGAGCTTTAGTCTTGCCTGTAAGTACGAACTTAAATGAATAGGCTGGTTCTTGGTAATAGAACTTGTGTGTCAATGAGCAAGGCATCTGTAAAGCAGAACTGAGCACACGTGCTGGGGGTGTATTGCCCTACACTTCTATTTCAAAGCATATTGGCAAAATATTTGTAAATATGATACTGTGTATTA